>NC_092592.1:14018750-15340833 GCF_047663525.1 Anas platyrhynchos
TAATATTTAGGTTAAGGTAGCATCAACAAATTTGCACTGTTACAAATCTTTACCATTTGATATTATATTTTATGAAATGCATTCATTTCCACTATTTTGTACTAGGTAAGAACAAAGAGGGTAACAGCTTCTCCTCTCCCCCTGAGAAACATTAAGATCCAACCTCACCCTCCAGTCCTGCAATTAACTGGTTTAGGCAATATAGCTTATGCACAATTGTAGCCAGCATCTTTCAATAAAATTGTCTTTGCAAGATGACTTCTAGCCTTGAAGTTCAAAATGCATTTGCCTTCGCTTTCTCACACTGCTGAATCAACTACGTGCTAACCCAGGCATTTACCCATATGAGCTAGTAGAGAACATGCAATTTCACATATTGAAGTTGCATCCCTGTTTTATTATTCAGATTAATGCAGTATACAGTTGAAATTGAAATGGCATCTCCTACCTTTACTCGTGAGAAATTTGGGCAATATCACACGCATTTTGTGTCTCACTGCACCAGTTTGGTGATTACAAAGCAGCCAGCTTGCCAGCGCTAAACAAAACAGCTTGAGGTTCAACAAATCAGCACGGTTGGCATCTGATATAACTAAAGTAAGGGGGAGGAGAGTAGCTGCAAGATGGCACTGACAACTTCATTTCCGCTCCTGTGCAAATTAAATGTAGGCTGGGGCACAGGAACGGAACATAATGAGACATAAAAAGTAGGACTGCAGGCTCTGGTTGACTGAAGGTATTAGTATGGTAAAGAAAAGGCCAATTAAACTCGAACTGTAAGTTACACATGGCAGCATTAATAACGCTCATAGAATTACAAGACAGTAGCAACAGAAGTCCAGTTTTGGAAATGCAACACTGAACACCTCCAGTGGCAGCCTGACTTCATTTTACAATCTCTCAATCGGAAAACGCATCGTATTCACTACTCTGCTGCCATGAAATTGGAGAAAAATATACAGAAGCGACAGCTGTGATCACTGAAATATGAGCAATTAACAGATAACTGAATAATAAAAGATTTTAAAAAGTGCATCATCCTCTTGATGGTTTAAATTCTTCTTTTAATGCTGATACAAACAAGACATGCAGCCACAACTGAATAAATGTTCTAATTTATATCACTTGTACATCCTTCAACCTGTTAACCAGAAAAATAAGCACATTTCACTATTGTCTATCACATTAGGCTACTTTAAATGACAGTTCATAACTAGTAGCAGATTTATTGTCTATTCTGAAGCTGCCCAGTAGGCAGCTAACATATCATTGCTGCAGCTGTCTGAGAATTTGTCACGTTACAAAGCTGACTCAGACAGTGTCTTTGTGCCAGCGCATTTCTGGCAGCAGCAGCAGAAGTCCTAGTAATATCCCCTCTGGAGAGCACAAGTGCTACTCTTGGAAGTGTGGAAAAGGCCAACAAAAAGATAAATCAGCTGATAAATCAGATAAGCTGGTCTCAAAATGCTTCAGTAATCATTGTCAGAAGTTCATAGGAGAGGAACCCTAAAGCTAATCAACTCCTCTAGCAGCATCCCATTTCAAGTTTGTGGAAAGAAGTCCAGATGCAAGAACTTCTGCATTACAGTATTCCTTGCCTTCCTTCTCCAATGAACAATTTTCACTTTGTTTCCTCAGCCACGTTGTTTTCTAAGAAATTTTCATGTAGCATTGCTCAGGTCACAGGAGAGTCAAAATTCTTCAACCTAGGTAGTTTGGGCTTTACATATCAGGAAGAGTGGATTCAAACAGTGGTTCTTTATGACAATTTATCAACTAGCCCATACAAGTTCAATCTTAGTTCCCAACTGAGGAAACCAAGATAAATGCCTGCCCTAATCAAGACACGTTTGCTTCTAAGCCATTCCCAAGAAAACATGAAGATCATTTCCTCCACAGACCGCCTGCCCTACTGTTTTTCTGCATAAATCTTCCCAAGGCAAAGATTGCTCTATCTGCACAAGTTCTGATCAAACAAGAAAGCATGATCATCCAAACAGGTAAGAAGGGTTCTTTCAGGAAAGAAATGCTCACAACTGCAAAATAAATAAATAAATAAATCTCTCTCTGTAAACCCACATCTTACATGGTAAAGATGTAACTTGGATTAGATCAAGAAGTACAAATCAGTAAACACTGGCCTATGTTAAGCTTTGAAATAGCAGGTACATACTTAGGAATCCAATATTTCTGGATTTCATCCATTTATATTTATATACAACTTTAATTCCACAAGTAGAAGCTTCCACTTAATCTCCAGTTTAAACACAGCAAATGCACCGAGAGAAATGCTTTCTCTCTGATTAGACTTACCTATGAACCCAAGGTTACTAACATTACTTGTTAAAAGGAAAAAATAAAATTATAAACCCTCTCCCAAACACCTAAGCCTGGCTTGAAAGTATTCTTTCCAACTGAAATTCCAAGTCAGTTCATTTTGAATCTGGAATTTATTTATTATTAAGGGTGTGCCTTTTGCATTGCCTCAGTGTTCAATTTCTTTTTGGTAAGTAAGACTGAATGCACTCAGAAGCAGCAGATGTGTGAAGGTTTGGATTTAAAACCTGAGCAAAAGGTAGGACAGGGAAACCACAGTATACAATCAGAAGTTCTCTGGAACATAGCAAGTAAAAATTTTTGGCTTCAATGGAGTGTTGGATAGCATTAGCCATCTTTTGGTTAGGAAAAAGCTTCATTAGTACAAAAGCTGTTTAACAGATCCCGTGCCAGCCTCCTTAAACAGCCACTGGCACATAGAAGATGGACATATATCCGAATTTAGAGAAGGATTTAGTCAGAACTTCTTTCTTCCAGGCAGATCTCATTTTTGCTGCAAAAGCCTTTGCAAGGCACTGGAAGTTAGAGTAAGTTGGAACAAGCTAGAACAGTCTTCAGATGATCTAGTTAGCATGAGCAATCCAGCTGGCATCTGGTGACTCTCCCTCTCTATATATACATGTATATATATACACACACACACACATCAATCCTGAGATAGCGGAAATCCAGTTTTACTTCCCTTTTGGCAGCGTGCATCTTTCCATTTGCCAGCTACTCTATTTTCTTCCTTTTTTTCTCAGGTTGAATATGTTTCATGGTCATTCAGTAGATTTATGTATTTTCTTTTGCTATTGCCTCAGTACTGTCAAACATCCACAATGATAGTTTCTGTTAGCTAATTTTCTTCCTACTGGATGACAAGGACTTTACAGACAAAATGATCACGTTGGGTCTTTGTTATCCAACCTTCCCCCTTTCCCACACACCGTATGTAGCGTTTGAGATGGCAGCTTGAGCAGAAAGCAAGACACAGAGCACATCAGTACCTGCAAATCCTGTGGGGATCCAGATGAGCTGTTGGAATTCTGTATCAAACACCAAGGATTAGTATGTCCTGCCACACACTTACTGATAAGCCTTGTACATCTGTAAGTACACCTGAGACATGGATGTTAAAAAAGATCTCTGCACAGTTTAGTGGTACATCAGAGGTCAAGTTGGAAGAAAATAGCTGTGGAGTACCATGATCTAAATTACAGCTGAACTGTGTGTTTAGAAATTAAAAGCTATTGTAAAGTGAATCAAGAAAAGCCAGTGCAGAAGAAAATTTGTTCAGCCATAAATGATGCCTGAAAATTCAAAGCCCCAACATGTATCAGTAAGGCCCACAGTCCTGTCTTCTCATGCTGCATATACCACGGTAGCTCAAATGAACATCATGATTACTGACAATATTTGGGATGTTCAAAAGAATATTTTTAAAATCTTCATGTCCTTAATTAACTTAACATGGCCAATTAGTGTCAATAACGACCACATGTAAACGATCCTGTGTTTTTCCATGCACAGTTGCATATTCTGCCTGAGACAGCGGTTCTGAGAAATGATGCTTGGAGCTGCACTTCTCAGCTCAGAACCTACAGTGTCCTTTCACATGCAGCAATGCAATGTTACAAGTTCTCTGCAAATTTTTCTAAGCTTGCACTTCATCACAGCATTATCAAGCAGATGTGAGATTTCTGAGGATAGAAAACAACCAGGCAAGCAGCTGAAAGCTCATACATTTACAGAATTTTGGCTGAAATTCAGCCTTCTAGCAGCTGCAGCCATGTTCACGACTTTTTTTTTTTTTAATCTAAACTTCAGTCTTGCAAAGATTTGCTTTTGTGTGCAAGTCTTTGCTGTCCTGTTTTAGAAGTCAGAAAGGACTCATCACTCCATATCTCTCACGCTCAGAGTGAAGCTTAATTTTTAATGATTTGTAATGAAGAACTGAAACACCACCCTCTGTCCACCCCCACATGGCTTACAACTCCAGCAACTCTCCTTTCGCTATTCCCTTTCCTCCTCCTCCAGTAGTGGTGGGATAACATACACAGTGTAGGACCCTCCCATCTCTTCACAGAATTAGACAGATGAATAAATTGGGACCAAATCAGGAAGCAGTTCAACTTATGACAATATTTCAAAAGTTGCGTACTTCAAACATTCCTTCAAATTGGAGCACAAATCTGAAGATTTGTGAAAGAAATCTCTCCTCTTTGTATCATTTTTAATTTTAGTGTAATTAAAAACTGTGTTTAAAACAAAAATTTAAAAAAAAACAAACACAAGGGTAACAAAAATCAGAAGACGCATACCACCATACCAACTAGCTGTTTTGACAGACATAGACAGAATGTGTGTCCACCTGTCCCTCACATTTGAGAAAACCTTATCAACATATTTGGGCAACATAATCAGGTTTTCCAGCCATTCAGTTTGGAAGCATCTGGAAAAGAAAACAGCTGACATAATGATAACTAATGAACAGAGTAAGGAAATTACTTTGAAATTATAGTTTAAGAGTATAGACAGACATAGACTAGAGCGTGTAAAATATATCCAAAAAATGTATTATGTAATTTGTGGGTGGTGAGTTGTATTTTTTTCTTTTTATTTTTACTACAAGTTGTACATTGTTATTCCTTCTTCCCTTCTGTAGAAAAAATAATAATTATTTTAAAAAGTAACAAATCAATATTTTGCAAGAAACTTCCTTTCTGAGAACTATGTTCCAAAGAGAGCTCAGTTGAATAGTGGTGAACTGTAAATCTTAAAACAAATAATGCATTTATTTTGGAGAATACTTTTTAGCAATCATTGTCGTTTATGCTTTTTAAAGAGCACATAATGTTGCTTGTGTAAACATTATTTTGCTTTGTTCCTCTGATTGCTTTCAATAAAGTTATTTTTCCAGGCAGAACATCTAAATTACCACATATTGAAAAGCATAATATCTTACACCTATCTGGTTTGCATTTGTGGATTGTTGTTTATACATTTTCACCTGTATAGAATAAAAGCTGTTGATGAAGCTGTAAATATTTGTTTATTGGATACAAAAAAAAAAAAAATGCATTCTGAGTGCAGGTCACCAGTAATTATTACAGGTACTCTGCCAAGCATTTACTTATAAAAACAAAAAACAGCACACCCACAAATGTCCAGAAACACCATACACATTTGCATAATGACCCATGAGGTTCAAGGACACAGCCCAGCATCCTGCTGCACATCAGCCTGCCTTTTTGGTTACCAGCTGCTAACTGAAATATTCTCCTGCTTTTTCTGACCTCTTATTGCGCTGCCTTCTATGCCCCTGAATTGATGAGACCTATTCTGTGTTCATTCTAGATGTGCTGAGAAGGTATAGCACGTACTGAGGTCACTGTTTATAGTGTTGCAAAATGCCAACCGCTTGGAGAAAAAGTGCTTTGTAATTCAGTTAAAACCCCAGCAAATCCCCATCTATCCATAAAACTTCCCACCTACCTCAAGACAAAAAATAAGAATTTAATCAGAGGATAGGCTACAGATTGTTATGTTAATAAAAGAATTTGGTAAAAAAAAAAAAAAAAAAAAAACTAATAAAAAAAATCTCAGACTTTAAACTTCTTTACACTAAACCAAGAAAGGAACATTTCCTTGCTCCTCCTCTCAGCTAGCCAGCTACCTTCTCCAAAGTAGACTTTGTATTCATGTTCTCGTTCTTTACATCATATATATATATTATAGACATATATATACACACACACACGCAAACACATTTTTATATTTATACATATTATGTAAACGTGTTGCTCAGAGAAGTTGCTGATGCTGCCCAGAGTATCTGTGGATGTCCCCTCCCTTCAGGTGTTCAAGGCCAGGCTGGATGGGGCTTTGTCCCTGCCCATGGCAGAGGGGATGGAGCCAGGTGGGCTTTGAATCCAAACCACCCTATGGTTCTGTATTACAGACATCACATTATGTATGTATCACATGGAAAAAAATCTCCAACAAAGAATGCCCCCGCTATTGAGACTTCAAAGATTGCTGTCCACTCTGGTCTTAATTTAAGTTGCTGATTAATTATGATGAGCTTAATTCAAGACATCTAGAAATTTCAGTAATCTACAATAAGCCACTAACTGAATTAACCTGGTCTGGGAACTCTTGCAGACCAACCCTCAGTAAGGTACCATGCCAATGCTCAGGCTACCTGCACGAATAGCACTGTTCATTGTGCGTGCTTAAAACTAACTCTCAGACTGAATTCCTCCACAAACGTGGATGTAGGTATCCACCGCTTTAGGACAGGCCCTTACAATATATCAGGCTGTACAGTGCTGCACAGAGCTACCCAGCACTTTGATCCCAGCAGGCAGATGTGTCACTGTGTCCTCTGCTTGCCCAAATTTCAGAGGATGCAAGCCTCAGAAATCCAAATCAAGAGCATCCCAAGTGTCCACTCAAGTTAGGGAAATATATTTTGAAAGCAACCCCCTGCCTGAAAAGCATTCACATGGAAAGCTGATGCCTTGCACATCTGACACCGAGGTTATGATTTAGGAACTTTGGTTTGCACATTTAAATGCTCTTATTTTAAAAATAAAATCACATGACAGTCTATTCCAGTGCATCTGTACAGTCAGTGATTCATCTAATCAGTTTGCTCTTGTGCAGTTTGATTTACTAAGTAGCTGCAAGTATAAGTACCCCTTAAATTGTTTTACTGAATTATTTTATGGCAGTTGAGGATGAACTGCAACTTATCCTGTCCAAAGGCAGAACTCCTCAAAGTGTTACTTATATCAGGCCATGTCCTCACTTTCCTTGACATACTTTCAGTATAGAAACCTCAGCCGTAAAACGTCCCTGCATTCGGGGAACAGAACTGCATTTCCGATGCGTTACCATTGGTTATGTGGAAAAAGGATGATGAGAAACCTACGTCACTATTTCTGAAGTCACCTAGCTCTGATCTAGTGTTCTGGCATTAACTTGACCAATATTCAGATAAGTTTTTTAAAGACAAATAATGTAATTAAATGATGTATTGCCATTTGTATTCAGATTGTACTTACTACCGTTCTTGCTCCTTTGTATTGGCATCTCTTCCTCACTTTGTGGACTGCAGATTTACATATTCAGGAGCTAACTGAGGGATCTGCAGCAGTTTCCAGTGTAGAACGTTCACTGGTTTGAAGAGTCACGGGATGACTGTGGAACAGATTAAATGGTTCCAGGGGCTGAATCCAACCTACAGACGACAACTCTGGCTCTGCACGTGTATGCCGTGATGACTGTAATGAGTCCTACACCAATTACACGTCCTGATGGCAATGCGTAGTCTCAGAAGCATGAAGCTCTGGACAACTAAGTGTGAAAATGTTCTCAGGTTACTGCAGCATGTGATAAGCTGCTGTAGTTAAGAGCAAGCTACATATGCAAACTAGTTGCATTCATTACTGCTCTCATCTGTGGCAAGAAGATAGCAAGGCTGATTTCAATCAGCATTTTTCAGATGCCAGTTGTTTACATTCTGTACCTACAAGTCCTAATGACAATCAAGAAGCATTTTAGCATACAACCTCCTTTCCCTCCTTAAGAGCTTTAATCTAGAAGATATTAAAAAGAGAAGGAGCTGTGTGAGGTCTGTGGCTTGTTCAAGGCTGTGGAGCAATGAGCTGCGAGAGCTGCAGCTATCTCCTCCAGTGATGCCCAACCCAGCACATGGCTAGCAGGCTGTAATGTGATACTCCCTTCTTCACATTTGGTTAGAAACGGAGAGGGAAAACACCACTAATTATGTAGAACGAAAAAAATATATATATAATTTTAAAAAGCTGAGGGTAGCTTTCCAGTTAGCTGCCGTTTCTCAAAGTTGCCTTTCCAAGATTTTAAGCATCGGAACAGGGAGTGGCTTTAATTTTTACATCCATGCTAACCTCTCCCACTTGAATGGAGTTGTCAGAGCAGTTATTACCTTGGTACCAACAGGACTCTGAACTAGAACCAGTCTGGCTTAAACACAGTTAGTGTACATCTACACAACAACAGCATGGGTAACCTTCCCACTGTAACTAGGACTGCAGTTTGTGATACGCAATATTTTGTCCATAATTTGACAAGAGTATCTACTGAGCTTTAGCATAACTACTTTTTATTTTGAGTGAGATAGTAAGAAGTTTAATTGTGACACTGTTTTCTGCTTCTTCAGTACCTATCAGGCTAGCATATAGATACTTTAAATAATATTTATAGTTTTCTTGAAGCAGCAGTGTTTGGAGCATATAAAGAAATGCAGTATATAATATACTCTGTTGCCTCTAGCTGTCAGAGTCAGCATGATTTTTGAGGGCCAAAGCCATTTGTATGATTTGCACTTAATATGTTTCAGTCGAACCAGGGTTTGAATGGCAAGTAAATGGTAGGGCTTGCCCTTATTTTATGAAACTGTTACATAATGGAGATCTTTCAGCCTCACATTCTTCAACAAGAAAACAACTATGACTTCTTATATTCAAAAAAAAAGTTACGTATAGTATTTTAAGAATGCCCTGTTCCAGAAATTAAATCACTTTTCATGAAATGGGAGCATTAAACTGATACCAACCAAGATGTAATGAAATGGGAGACAGTAGCATTCGTCAGCAATAGAACTGCATGTCTGCAGGCAAGAGGTATTCAGTTCATACTCAGTTTAGCATAATAACCTAACAAAATGGGATGCATCAAAACAACTGATGGTATTTCCATGAATTTCTGAACCTTTAAAAAAAATAAAATTGTTTTCTACTTTCTTGGTTTCTATCTACCCCCCTCCTCTGCTAAAGCAAATATTGTCATTCTTTTGCTTTACTAATTAAAAAGATAAAAAAAAATCAATTTTACTTATGGACTTAGATTTTAGAACAATTTTTGTATTTGGATTTTGTATTTGAGTAAGCCAGATATATCATCACTCTTCCCATGAAAGCAACACATCAAAATATATTACAAAACCAATGTATTCTATAAGCGCTAGACGCCAACTGAGATAACACTCTTTGCAATATATCATGTACAGTAAACATAATGTTAAGATTTCCATGTCAGTCAATACTGAAAGAGTAGCTTTTGGAAAGCACTCCATGTTGACTGAAGTTCACTTTCACTGAATTCAAAACAGAATTTGCTTTGTCAGAAAGAAGCTATTACATTCCTTCTGAAAACCCTGGCCTTGGTCAGGTAGGTGGATTTAGGAGTCACTCTCTCTCTCACTCACTACACACAATTGAGTTTTAAAATAATTTTTTTAGGATCAAAAACTTGGTCAAGAATCACTCAGCTGTATGCTTAATTGTTAAGCAAGCACTTCATAATGACCCCACTCCAGCAGCTGCATACGTGGCTGCTACAAAGCAGATTTCCACACTATTTACTCCCAGACAGTGAACTCAGAGTAGCTCCTCAGTATTAGATGCAGATTATGAGGGCAGCTTTCCCCAGAAAGGTAGTACATTGAGCTGAAAGCCTCCCAAGCCTTTTTTTGCACTTATTATTTAGACTGCATCCCGTTTTAGAGACAAGATTAAGATTCAGCCAGCCAGACTTGCAGATCCATATTTGTGATCCAAAATCCATTATATACATTTGTGATCCAAAATCCATTCATACCAAATGCTCGTGGCTTAGCTGGCCAGCTGCACGAGATGAGGCAGCTTTTCCTTCAGCTACAGTGACCCGCGAGCTGTCAGCATGGCTCTCCCAGCTGCCGGAGCATGACAGGCTGCAGCAGCGTCACATCTCTCGGTACAGAACAGCGCTGGCCATGCCATAACCAGCACTCCACCAGCCCTCTGTGCACTCAGAGGCATTTCCAAATTCACATCAGCACTCTGATCGTGCCACACCACAGCACACGTTGCTAAACAAAGCATAACAGTATGGATTGAAAAAGGAAATCTGAAGTCAAAACATTTAGAATTTAAGATTAAAACCCTTAACCTCTTTTTACTGCCTCTGCAGTAAACATTTCTTAGGTCACTCTGCCCTCCCAGCTCCCATTTAGTCGGCTGTAAACCCGACTTTAGTAGTCAAACCATTTAGATGCCAAATTTAATGGAACCAAAAAAGAAAGCCCCTTTGAATTTATTTTATTGTTTCAATTAAGACAAGGGTCCCTCCTGTTAAGTACTGAATGGGATAGGCTAAATAATTTCAAGGCTGATCTCTACAACGTAGAGCTCTACACTCTTCTTCCACAGCAGAAGTGCCAAAGTCACACAAGCAGCTGGCCCACTCTTTCCCAGCTTGCAGCCCACACACATCATGCCACAAACTCCAGGGAAGTACCTATCGTATGATGAAGATGACTACTGGTATTTTAGGCACTCAACCAGTAACAGATTATTTTCATGAATCTACTTGTTTAAAACAAATCTAGAACCATAACAAACTAGACACAAGGACAACCTCCTGTCTTCCAATCTTCTCTGTGCTCTTTCAGTTTACCCACAGCACTGGTTTCCAACACTACAGCCCATATGGATTTCTCTCAGTATCAGCTGTTTATGATGCTAAATGAAAGAGATTGATCAGCTTACATTGAACTTAACATACTGAAAGCAGAAAGTCTTAAAACAAACACAGTTGCCTTTCAGAAAGCCAAAGACAAAGCATTAAAGTTTTTTTCCCATCTTAGACCAGCCTTAACCTCTTGGGGCTGCTGCTTTTTCAGGACACTGCTTTTTGCCATTTGGGCATTTTGTAAATGCACAATATTTGAAAAAAATTAAGGCCTTACCTTCCCATTAGAATGTGTATATCAGTACTTTACTGTTCTCATAGTATGAATTTGATTGATATCACATACACCTCACGATTTTTATCATTACACTGCTAAAATAATACAGAGAGGGAACTCGGGCTTTCAAATAAAAATTAGAAATACCTACACACGTCTACATCCCTAACCTTTTTAAAAATTTTTCATTCTGGAGATATTTATATTCAATAATGATGCATTGTCATGTTCTGCAAGTATATGTTCATAGAAACACCTGGAATAGCAGCAGCTAACGTATATTGTCTGGAAAAAAAAAAAACAACAACAAACAAACAAACAACAACAACAACAAAAACATTCTTTGCCAAATAAATTACAGGCTTGTGACCAATCAAGTAAAGCAATCAGACCGAGGTTTGAACAAGTGAAAAGTCCCATGGAAGTTCAAGACATGACCTGTAGCCATGGATGCCCATTAAGGGCACAGAGCAGGTGCTGCAATAACCCTGTAACTCCTGTAACTCTCGAGAACATAGATATATGCACACAAGTACTTCCACTGACTTAACTCTGAACACACATCTGACGCTTCTTGGTATGAATAAGAACTAAGTAAGCAAGCACACAAACAGGCAGCCAGTTTGTTTCCTACCATTCAATACAGTGTTAAACTGTAAAGGAGAGGCACGTTGCATTAATTGCATAGCCTCACTAGGTTTCAGGCAGGTCCCATCAATTGCATGACTTTAGGATTCATTTTTTTGAAGCTCTACTTGCAATTCAACTGAAGTTATGTATAAATCACCTAGAAATGTAGCCACTATCATTAAGGAAAAACTGATCTATCTATAACTTGGTGTTAAAAAAAACATCCTTTAAATCTCTCATTTCTCTCTCTCTGTATATATAATATATATATATTTATATATATATAATATCTCTCTCTATATATGTATCTATAGCTCTATAAGAGCTGTACCTCTTCTTAACTTTTGCAATTCTTGTTGTGTAAAAAAAAAAAAAAAAAAAAAACAATATAGAATGCATTATTCACACAAGAAATTGTTGATGACTGGACATAATTTTGGTAATATTTAACTGGTTGTTTATGGAGACAAGACAATAGAAGGCTGATTAAAGAAATCCCAAACCTATTAAAAAAAAGAAAATAGTAATTTATTTCCCAGTCTTCCACACCTGCAAAACCAAAGCAGCATATTCATTTTTAGGTCAGTTTATCCTGGGTTTGACTATTTCAGTGTGCATGACCAAATTTATTACATCACTGTAAGCATCTACTTGTTTGCAAAGTATTTGTCCAGGTGTTTTACAGCCCCCTTCTTCACAGGCCCCTTGCATCTCCTTTGATCAAAGCCATCCATTCAACAATTGCTCATTTGCTGTACAGCTATTATGGCCCTTTGCTTTCCCTCAATGCTTTCAAACAGTAAAGGAGATAAACCTGCAGGCAATACCCTTTCCTGCTGAGGATGATCTAGCAGACTATTTCTTATCTTCTGTTACTGATGGCCAGCCTCAGTGATCCATGCACACAGACACGGCTACTCAACTCAGTTTGTTTGGGAACATAGCCAAACAGCTGACCAGGCAGAAAGAAAAACCCACAGTCGTCAGCTGGTGCAAAACATAGCAGTTATTTGCTCAGTAACACAGGTCTAAGAGCTGTGCAATTCTTCTGCTGCAAATAGGTCTTCAGAAAATCAGAGCCTGCCTCTGACTTTGCAAATCCTGCAGAGAACCATCGCGAATTACCAAGCCACTGCCTGTCCAACTACCACGAAGATTTCCCAGCACTGCACCAGCACAATTTAAACGTTACCCATTTGCAGGAGATGCATGAGAAAGGTCACTTGAAGGTGTTCAATAGGTAATAAGCACAATATAATGATAGGGGGGACAAACAAATGGTTAATTAATTCTCTTGCCTTCGCTTGTCTTCATTACCTACAAACGGGAACAGAATCTGACATTTTACTCTGCCAAGGTACTCTAAGTTTCATTGCCAGTTTGCTTCATTTGTAAAAAGAAATTGATAGCTTTCTAGGCAAAAGCTGTACCTGATGTCACTAAGAAAGCAGGCAGTCGCGCTTCTGAATTTAAGACTTTGAATCACTGAGGTTGAAAAGAACCTCAGGAGCCCCAACCTCATGCTAAAATCAAGGACAATGCTGAACTGAACCACAGAAAGTGCAGCCTCCCTGATAACCTGCTCCATGGCTTAGTTACCTTCACAGTAAGATCATTTTTTCCTGTATATTCCACCATAACCTTCCTGCATATATTTCTGAAAACCATATCTTGTTCTCTTGCTGTGCATGCCTGCCAGCACATGCAGCAGTTCCATCTTACAAAATGCCCCTTTTGAGGGCAGGCAACCAAAAAAGCTGTTATTAGGATATCCCAGGCCTCTGCACAATCTTTTCTCCATTTTTGTTGAGTATGACTTAATGAAGCAATGGAATATTTTAGTAAACTTTACTGAATATTTTAACCAAACTGGTGCTAGTGTTCCCTCAATTCTTTTTGGACAAGGTACCTTTACCACAAGGGCAGGAAAAGTAAAGAACACTAAAAGATTTAAGATGTTGGAATGGTCAAAGCAAAAGAATCTGAACACCTGGGAGAGGCACTTTTTTTCTTTTTGTTCACTTTCAGGATGAATCAAGTGAAATGGAAGAGAAAAAATCTCTTACCAGCTCTCATTGCTATGAGTAGAAGCTTCTGGCTTGCCAGAAAAAAAAAAAAAAAAAAAAAAAAAAAAGAATCATTCAACAATGCCTTAGTGGCACAGCCTGACAGACCCAAAGAAGGTCACGGTTGTCAAAAATCTCAGATGTTTCAAATTATATCATTATTATCTCATGACAGTGTCACCTTGCTTACATTTCTAAAGGCCAATTACTTTTGAACCAGTTAGTTCAATTCTGTTGTGTTAATAAATTCGGAATAGTTCTTCGGCATCATTTAAAGCAAAATCAGCTTTAAAGTCTCCTGCTTCTTTCATCCCCGAGTAGTAAAACAAAACAAACAAACAAAAAAAACCACTTTCATATCTCTTCTCTTCCAGTGTCATATGCTCAATTTTTACTTTCCTCCCCCTGCATACTTAAGCTAAAAACTGGAAAAATGTAGCAACACAATTTGCAGATAAATAATTATTGTTCACAGATAAAAGAACCATTATTCTGACAGAACAAAATGCAATACTACATTACATAAATTGTAACAAAATAAATCTATCCCATGATGCTACCAAGGCTGTCCAGTTACATTTTGGAAAAGTGACACGCCAAGAACAGGAGTTGTATTCTGTTAAAACATGCAAACACAAGCACCATGGAGCACCTTACTCAATAGCATGCAGCATACCAAAGGATGTACACAAGAAACAATCTCACTGGCTAAATAGTATTACTTGATTACAATGTTGATACACAGAAATACTTAGTTCTGAAATGCAAAGGAACTGTGCTAGACAACCTGCTCAAACACGTGTCTGGATACAGAACTTTACATGCACAGCCTGTTGATTTAGAGCTGAAAATGACACAGTGGCTTGTCTGTATAAGAAACCCTTCATGTAAACCAGTTAAATGGAAAAACCTCAGGGACACCAATAAATCAGTGCCTAACTTTGCAGAAGCACTGGGCATTTGCTGCCCTCCACACTCCCCCAAGTCCACAGTAATGGGGACCAGCCAGGTCTCTACAAGGATCGTGCCACGACCCCTGAGTTTCCACCAACTCCAGCAGCTGGGAACACTATAAGCAGCTTTGGGGTGATGTGACAACATGGCAACCATAATCCTCTTGTACAGCGAAGCAATTGTTTTCTTCAAGAAGTGTTACTAAACAGCTACAGTTGTAAGAATTCTTTCATTTCTAACTACAACATTTAATCAAAGAGAGAGCAAGACCACACAGCAAAAGCCACGATGCTGACCATTACAAACAAAGAAAACCAAAAAGCTCATGTTCAAATATACAATTAAACTAAAGAAAAGGATGCACACAGGAACTAAATCAATCACACAAAAGGGAACCTCCTTATTAAATAACATTCAAACATTTTGCTTCACTATGGAAATGCAGAAAAACTTCCCATTAATCCATCCACCACAGTCCTCTCGGCAATTCTTACAGTCACGTATGACAAAGTCGTTTTGTGAACGAGCAAAATAATAAGTTATGTGCAGATCTTTTCTAAAGGACAAAATCTTTCTGATCAAGACAATTATGTCAGACAACTCACTTTGGCTTCTGATTATTTAATCAAATAAATGACTTGCATAACTGTCCTTCATCTCTTGGTCTCTAATTCACATCTGACTAAGCCATCTTTTCAGGTCCAGTGAATAGGTGTTTTCATTTCAGATATTAACAAAAGACTGCAGCAAACAATTCAGTAAACAAAAAAAGACAAAGGAAATATTGAACAGACTAAAACATGTGCTGGCACTATGAGTTATGGGAGGGCCAGAAGTCTTCTGCATCGTTCTAGCTTTACTGCCGGCCCACATGTCTGGTTTTGACATTTGTGGGGAAGAAGCATCGCACACCTTTCCACTGGGACAGAACAAATATACACAAATGATGCATGTGCATCTTTTCACACACAAGGGTTCATTTGGAACATAGTCCTGGCTTTCTGAACCATTATAAAATGCTAAGTACTCTAGTGAATTCATTCCTCGTAGCAGGAAGCCAAACATCCAAAACAGACTGGTAAGTGGACTTTCACAGAATTTGGCTACAACATCTTTCACCCTTGTAGTTGGAAACTTCACAAGCTAGAGTTGATCTTGAATTTATTTAAAAAAAAAAACAAAAACACAACATAGTATAATTTCATGGTACTGTGCAATTTTTGTATTAAAAAATAATTATCATTTTTCTTCTAAAAATTACTCAAGTTTTATCTTGAAACTAATTAAGGGTTCCAATACACACTTTATCAGATACCATCCTACCATTTTCAGCCTAAACTTATTCATGTTCAACACACATCCAATTACTCTTGTATACTGACTTTTTGCTTCAATATCTTTTCTGGCTCCTTATATAAGGTATTAATAACAACTACAATTCCTTTTCTTTTCCTCACCTAAAAAATTCTGAGTCTCTTAACATTCCCAGGAGCATGGGTAAGTCTTGTGCCAACTGGCAGAAAAAGCTGCGTGACACAGCCACGATCCCAGTGAAGAAGTAGCTGGAGTTTAAATGGGACAAAGCTCTTGTTTTCACATCCTTTTTCGTCCAGAGGAAATCTGCACTAATTAACTCACCACTGAATAGCTGCCTTCTGCACCTCCTCCAGGGCAGCTGTGGAGGTTAAGAACTAAATGTAATATTTCAGAGAAGGATGCACCAAAATTATGTATGCTAGAGTGAAATGTAGCCTATTTCCATAGTACTGAAGAGCTTTCTGTTTCATCTGTTCCTATAACCACAATGGTATTTTGGGAGTTTTCTGGAACACTGGACCCATGACATTCTGCCATAGGCAAGGGGTGTAGAGGCCTCCACTTAAATCAGGCCCAACTGACATAACTCTTAACAAACATCCTTATATTAAACTTTACAAATGCAGTCTTCCATTCCTGTCCTCGTGGTGGTGGTAGCACAACTATCCTTTCTAAGAACAAGAACTCATAACTCTGAACCATCTGCCCATCTCATCATCTTCTTGAAACCATTCAGAGAATTAACTTTGTCCTGAGTTTTCTTTTTAAAGTCTCTTTTTTTTTTTTTTCTCCATACTGTTCTTTTATCAGTGCACATCACAATGGCACACAAAACAGGAAAAAAAAAAGTCTTTCAGAATTCCATTTAAAAAAGATGCTACAATATATTGCATTGGGGGGGGGAGGGGAGGTAATGAGGGAGCAGAAGGGAGACTAATTTTTGTATGAAAGATGGCAAAATAGAAGAACATGACTGCTCTTCACTAAATACTAATTGCATTTCCTTCCATCTTATAAATTACTGTCATATTCATAATTATTTCTTCAAAATTAAGTCCAAAGAGCTTCAGAGTATTCTGCTTAGACTAATGGCTCTGTAGTGGTATGAATCACAAATCTACAGTGTTAAACACAGCACTCTATATATTCGGATATTCTGCCATGCGACACTGCTCTAATATTTTAGATTTAAATTATCTCTTTAAAACAAGAAATATGTGTTGTATGTGAAATTCTAAAAAGTTTCAGGAAGTATTTTAGTAGTTGGAAAACTTTTCATTTAAATTTTTTTTTTAAATGAAAAAAAAATTTCCTTCCAGCATTTCATTAATATCAATTTCAGTAACAATATACTTTGGAAATTATGCAACTATGTATAGCCAATTATATACAATTCACTGCTATATCAAAACTATCGTCAATAAGTAAACAATGGGTTCTGTCTTGTTCAGCAGGTTTTGAAAACAAAAATGGCAATTAAACTCGTTGTTTCCATCTTTCACAGGTTTTCTTTCATAAGAGTAATGGGGTAAAGATTTAAAACAAACACACTACTTTTGAATTGTTTCTCCTTTGCATTCCTCCTAAAGCTTCAAACGAAAACTGAAGTTTGCTTCATGTTTTCCTATAGGAGCAGTCTTTGTAGTATTTAGGTGATTTTGGAATAAAGTCTTTGAAGGGCTACCTTAATCACTAAGATGCATGATTTTTCATAAATATAAAAGGATTTTCAAGAATTAGAAGGCTTAGAGTACAGATAGACATTAGTTAAAGACAGGCTACTGGAACAGAGTTAATGATGCCTACATAAGACCAGTTGATCTCTTGATTGGTATTTCAGTCTTTTCTATTTAAATAAGTGAATATAAAATAACCATCAGAATAGGAAAAGACAGCATATTTTGCTTTAATATAAATTTGCATAATCAAAACCTTTAATATTAATTTCATTTAGAGCATAGTTATAAGCATATTTTACAAGTTTGCACTGAGTTGCAATTATTTTCCAATTCACTCCTTTTAATGAAGGTCTTTATTATTTTTTATCAATTAGAAAAATCCATCAGAAAACTAATCCTCTGAATTCGTATGTGAAATCAATTCAAATGTATGTATTTTCAAATATTCTTTAAATGATTTTTTCAGGTGTTAGCATGTAAATATATTATTTTTTCATTTTATCCTATGTGGTATTACTACATAATACTACTTCTGTAAAATTTATGGAACGAACAAACAAATCTGTGTGGAAGAAAAAAAAGGAAAATAAAGGTCTAGAGATAGTCAAAGAGAGGTATTTGTGAAGAACGGTCAGCTTATGAAAGCTGCAGTCTGAATTTTTTTTTATTTTTTTTTGAAGGAAAACCTGCAGGCATTCTTTGAGCTTTACTACATTTTCCCAGAAATAATTTATTCCAGAACAGAGAAGCCTTTGAAATCACAGTGGGGCCAAAAAGCAGCCTTTTCTTTTGCCCGTCCAAGCCAACACTGGCAAACGAATTCAAAGCAGGACACCACTTTGTCCTCCTCTCTTCTGCATTAAGCTGACGCTGCCCTTAGATGTGGGTGTCCCTCAGGTGGGACATGACACACTGAGCTGCTCTCTCTAAGCCAAGCTTTTAACACCATGCCATGCAGCGGGATGAATCTAGGTATTCCCAAACACCAGCCCACACTGCATGCAGCTCGCTGAGCAGATTCGGGCCATGTGCCACACACAAGGCACCAACAAACCTGAGGTTACTGGCATGGTGAGATTCACCTGCTGGCTCTGCTTACCTGTGGTTAGGGCTGCTGGAGAGCCCATCCCTGGAGACAGGTATTCACAAATGCTTCTGACTGAAGCTATTATTTCTTCATCATTTTACTCTCTTGCCACACCAGCCTGGTGAGGAGGATCAGGAATTTTACTCTCTTAATGAGTTTCTGACAGAAGTGTAGGCTGAAATTGTGCACATAAAATTTGAGGTCTGTCTTTTTTCCATTCCAAAATGAACAGACTGGATACCATCTCATTCTCAGCTGCACCACACTGTGCTTGTTCTTGATATGTTCAGAAAATATTAAACCTGCAATTTTCCTCTATGTTTAAGTTGTTACTCCCTTATTTCTTCTAATGCAATTATTTGGATTTATTTCTGCCAGTCTCATAATGCATAGGCATATCTCCTCTGAATATTTGAAAATCAGGTAAATTCACATTCACTAGGAAAACATCTTATAAAAACTACATACAGACTATTTAGAGCAATAACAACGTATTACTCAGTAGTATAATTGGAAATATTTCAGGGAATATTTATTATCATGCATTTCCTACAAATGCTCTTGGAGCTGTGCAATGGCAGGTACCCTACATGATGCCAGTGACTTGCTGAGCAGTGTTTGGTGTGTGGATACTAATTGAGTTTCCTGAAATGGGTCTCCTTTTCTCCATTTACACATATTGAACCTTCAGTGAAAGGTATTATATAATAAGTGCAAAGCACTCTAGAAAACATCAATGAATAACTTTAAAGAAAAATGAACAGAGTCTGTATTTAAAAAGAAAACGATACTCCTAGCTTCCAGTAACTAATCTTTCATTTTAAATATTTGACACAGACTCCCGTATTGCCGAGTGAGAGTCTTACATTTTATTATTTTTCTACCCCTCTCTACTGAAGTTGTAGCTCCAGCATAGGAGTAATTTCAACAGTGCAGCAAAGCAACCACTAATAAATAAATAAATAAATAAATAAAGTACGCCCCTGCCCCCTGCACACACACACTGAGAATTTCTTCCTTAACAAGAAATTGGGAGCAGAGACAGCTGCCCTTGCTGTCACTGCAGCTACTACTCTGAAATCCGTGATGGCAGCTAAAATACCAGTTTGAGGCTTCAGAGATCATGCCACTAAACAACCTGTCTTCTGCTTGTCTTCCACCAAGTTCCCAACAACATGAACCAAATAAACACATAGGCCTTCAGTTCATCCCTGCAAGTCTAAACTCCTAGCTATGCCTGTAAGTACCTAGCATTAAAATAAAACAATAAATAAGCAATTAAAAAATCCATTGAATTCTAAAAGTACAACAATCATGCATTCTAGTCTCATCAGTATTTATGAGGGTCCCACCACAGAATTGTCACTGTTTTCAGTTTATTTACCATTACAACATATCCTGGATGAATGCTGAGCAAAAAGGAAAGGGCAACTCTTTTGTTCCCAATAGTCTTGAAGGCTGTTTCTGTAAAAGTCTTCTGCTTTGTCTGGATACTTTATTTTTCCTTTTATTTCTTTACATTTCATCCCTATCATAAGGCAAACAACATTTACACCGGAAATACACATATTAATACAAATATATTAATTGTGACTTGAAATGGCTTAAAATCAGGCACTAAAACTTAGCATGAAAAGAGGGAAGGAAGAGAATAATCTTACAATTAAAGAACATGTCAAACAGTATGCTGTTGTATTAATTTAACATCACCCTGAGAAATAAATAAAACAAATTAACATAACACTCAATATCTGCTTAACAAACTCCTTGCCTTCAGCAAAACCCATCCAGACCACTATAAAGATGATCACATGTCAATATGGTGGTCTCTGTCATTAATGTAACTATTAAAAGTATATTAGCCTTCCCTCCTTTCATGATGAAAAACATCCTTAAGTCTCCTGTGATGCTTTTCTATCTTTAAACCTTCATAAACCATGGTTGTACCTGTATCTACCATTGACTGCAGATTTGAGTACTGTATTTGGAAAAAAACCCGCATGCTACCTATTTATGTCTCCTGTAGTTCATTATCTTTAAAAGAAGATAAAGACTTACACAATCAAAAAAAAAAAAAAACAACAAACCACACACAGCAAGATACAATCTTCCTTTTTACATGACTGATATCTTAAGCCTATTATTATTATTACACTGAGAAACAAAATACCTGTGGTGATGCACTCCACCAAACAAGACTACTCATCTTCCAGAATAAAAAAATAAATAAATAGTGCTCTTAAAAGGTAACACATTTAAGAGCTCCGGCAAGTAAAGTTCCCTATTCATCCACAACATCTACACCACAGGAATAGTAGCTGACAGTCAAGTTAGCACTGCTACTTAAATAAGGCATTTATACATATAAGCGATGAGGATATAAAGCTGTAAGCAAAAAGGACACAGGTTGCACACAGGTTACTGAACACAAAGGTGCTGTAATAAAGCACAGTGTTTCAACAGCTTGCCTTACACCTGGCACTTATTCTGATCCCTGCAATTACCACAGAGCATGTGGGAAGAGCTAAAATCTTAGCCACTGCTGCGTCAAAGCGCTTCACTGATCATTTCTCTTGACCCTTGCAACTTCTCAATGCTGGATGTTTCAGAGAAAATAAGTATGCATACTGTGTAACAAGTAACTATTGAAAAGCCCCTTCATTTTCCATACTAACTTTTCTCTCACACGTATACATACTGTGCAGGGTGAGGTGTGCATAATTCTGCACACGTAGAAATGTTCTGAATTAGTGACCATTAAACGTAAGAAAATAATTCTAGTAAGCACTGGTCCTCATTAGGAACAGCAGCCCCTAAATAAGAATTCACTAATTCTTGTACGTAATTCTTCTGTATTATGTACTCTTGCTGTTTACCAAACTGTCAATCCTAACCCCGAAGATTTTCTGATGCTCTGAAAGGCTTCAGTGTAACTTAAATTCAGGCTTATGAAGTTTGTAAATAAGTGGTTCAATGACAGATAACTCACAGCAAACGTCACTAGACTGCAAGAATTGCTCACAAAAATTTGATTATTCTTCTATGGCTTCCAAGGAAGGAGACTTCCTGACATACTGTTCTTTGATGGAGGCTATAAAAGCTCCAGTTTCATATTTCTTTCATAAAATATCTAGAAAGTGATCACATATTGATTCCCTCCTGTACAATGCAGAAAGATCTGCCACGGTTAGCCTTGGAGGCTTCCATGGGATTGTAGACTGCGATCAGTACAAGGCACCACATTACTGCCTGGTTACAACCACAGCTCTGAGACAGGCTCCCACGTTCCAAAATTCTGGGGTTCTCTCCCATGGTATCAAAATATCTCAGAGCTTTCCTAGTTGCTCAAACTGTTCTAACCTTGTACTAGAAAGTACAGGTGAAGACATTTTTCTCCCTCTCTGTAACTGCCCATTTCTAACTTTTACTATGTATCTTGGTCAGAAAAGCACAGGTACATCTTCCTTTATTTCAACAAACACAGAAAATTTTTTGCAGTGCTCAATCTAATGTTTATCTTAACAGCATGCCTCCAGGACTTTTGTGACTTTCCCCAAAGTTTAGCATTTTTGCTAACATGCCACAAAATATACGTATTTTTCTTCTTATCCATTAGTTATCTACAACAGCTTATTCATCTGGGACTTTGCAGACAGTATTTTCTCCTTGTAATAAGTGACACACATAGCAAATGCTTTAATGAAAAAAATGTTACCATTAATAGTAGAAGTCAAAGACTCATGTGAAAAGTTTTTGGTCCAGCAAATATTAGTTAGTATCCAGTTAGTATTTCAAATACCAATCTATGCAAATCAAGAAACGTTTTGGTCTTTCCCTTCCTTTTTTTTTTTTTCTTTTTTTCCTGTAAACACCAATTTAACTGCTCAAACTACATAGCAACAAAATATGCAATTAAACTAAAGAATTTCTCTTAAAGCTTGAATAAACATGCCAGCAAACTGAATACAAACAGAAAGTATACTACTACTAGTGTAGCCTTTAGTACAACATAATTCCTTTAAATTTTCCTTGCATGTATTTGTTTATCTAAAGAACAGTTTCATTGTAGTCCAGCTGAGTTCAAGAGCTTTCAAACTGCACACCCTGTGGTATGTATATAGGAAGTGATCAATTCCATCATATACAAAAGAAAACAAACAACAGG
This sequence comes from Anas platyrhynchos, assembly GCF_047663525.1. Lineage (NCBI taxonomy): Eukaryota > Metazoa > Chordata > Aves > Anseriformes > Anatidae > Anas > Anas platyrhynchos. Next base: position 14,041,741 of record NC_092592.1, read on the forward strand.
GCAGTTGAGAAGCTAGTATATAGGGAAAACTGTAGTAGTTTAAAGCTTTAAGAGCTAGACCTTCTGTAAATTCCTGCATACAAAATGTCCACGTGTTCTGCAGAATTTATTTGTGTTTCTGGTCATTGTATACAAGAAAAATCAAGAAGTGTGAAATCAAAAGCACAGAAGCAAATATTCCTCAAGTTAATTACATATCTTCATTGAAGATTCACTTGGATTTTGATAATGTACATACTTGTTATTTTTGTGAGAATTTAGGCAACATCACATACATATTGAAATTATATAACTCAAAGTTATTCAATATTGCACTTATAATTTTGCAAAGTGCTGTCACTGATCACTGGCTGTTTAGAAAAAGAATCTATCAGCAATCTTGGATGATAAGATCATAACTTCAATATTTAAAAAATGAAAAAGAAGCAGTGAGCACTCTAGCACTTAGATCACATCTATGCACAGCCTAATCATCTGAAAAAATAAGTTGCAAAGAATCAAATGGTTCTTTGATAGGTTGTAAGCAAATCTTAGCAGAAGCTGATTGTGTGTGAACAGAAAGCCCAGCAGCTATCATATTCTTCACAGTAAGAATGCAGATATTTTTAATAAAAGCTAATGCAATCATTTTTCTAAGCAAAGAAATGCACTGATTTAATAAAACAGCAAAGCTATGGATGATAATTCAAATTAAGGAACAAGGGAAAACAAAGTATTAACAGCATTATTTCCATGTTAATTATGAAGGCTTACAGTCATTTCAGTTCTTAAAAAAAAAAAAAAAAAAAAAAAAGACTTTTTTTGCTTATTTTTGTTAAACGAGATCTAAGTGAAGCCTTGGGTCAGCAAAGCACAAACAAGCATCCCTACATCCCTAATCTTTACCATGATGCTGCAAAGTTAAAATACTTCATTATTTGAAATCATGAGCTGCCAAACATAAGGAAGATACTAGTCTATTAGAAGCACAAATTGAGAAAAAAAAAAAAAAAGATACAATATATTTTCTACTGCTAGGAACAACCAGGATGTTAAAAATAGAATATGCAGTGCCAGGCACTCTGCCTAGAATCACTTCTCCTTTGCAGGCAACAATCACATGCATTTCTGTGGAGTTGCAAAAACAAAGGTAAGCCATTGACAGCCTTTTGAAATATGTTAAAACAATGGGCAGATTCATTGCTGGAAGGCTTTTTAAAACAGCATTACTTTATCTTCTAAAGAAAAGTTAAAAAAACAAAACAAAACAAAAAAAAACTTTATACACCATAGAACTGCATCTGGCATCTGAAGTAGTTTTGTTGGTGGTGTTTCCCCCTCCCCTTCCTCCCGCTTCTACCCTTCTTGGAACCTTTCAGGCAGTTGTTTCCCCCCACACACACCCCTTCCCCCTGGTAAACAGGTTATCTTCCCCTCCTAGTAAATTATTTCTCAAAAATAATTTTAAAAAGTTAATTTTTCAATTCTTTTAGACTGCGTATTGATAGTTTCCTTAGACATCTTTGCAAAGCTCAATATTTTACAACTAGATTTTCCCGTCTATGTGTACAATACTTTCTAGGCTTCCAATTACCTTCATAGCAACAGAGTAGCTTCAGTTTGGTACACTTCTGATATACTTGGACATTAATGAAATATTTATACGCCTTAAGCCACCTGAACATTTCAGAGCATTTTATATAAATTGCAGTATATAAAAATGTCAAAAATTCTGCCTTCAGTAGCCTCTCCAAACTTCATGTTGGTAGGGTAATCCACTAATGCACTTCTGTAATATGTTATAATCCATTCATTTAGAACTGACTCCTGTTCTAGATTATGCTGTTCACCTTAGGAATCAAATCCTCTCTTAAGAAATGACTGTAAGTAATAACCTGATTATAGTAATAGGAAATTATAACGAGGAAATTAAATAGGAAATTAAAGCAAATAGGAATTTTAACTACTATATTTGGCCAATACCTATGGAATTTAACTGAAGCTTAGTCGCACATGTGCAGCAGTACTGTACCTACAGGAATTAAGGTTTTACTCTGCAATTGCTGTTTTTCATTTACAGAGATTTTAGGGCCCAACACTGCAACTGTAGACTTGTACTTCTAGACAGCCCATGCTGTGAGATTTTTACATGATGATTGATATTGTAGACCACTGATTCTCTTTGGGTTTTGTCTGATTAATTATTAAATAACTTAGCAGTGCAATAAAGTAGAAGTTTTCCTGAAAGGAAGTCTACTATGAGCTGGAGTAAAACAAGTAACCAACAGTCCCTGGGACTCTTAAAGAAAATAGGCACAATCAAGGGGCTCCAGGCTGAAACCCAGCCCAGTTTCTCGCAGCAGCCCACAGAGGCCCATGCTTCTGATGCAGCCCATGGCACTGCCTTTGGGTTGCAGCTGCCCTGCAGTCACCCCCAGCCATGGCTCAGCCCTGGGGGATGGTGCTGAGGGCTATGACATGCATGTAACCTAGCACCACAGACTTCAAAGTTTTTAATTAATCTTTTCTCAAAAGGGATTGTCTTAGCAAAAGCAGAAGCATCTAAATTTAGAGATGTGTGCATTGAGATAAAAGAAACTTAGGAAAAAAAAAAGGTGTTTTTTCCTCCATTTTAACTACTTGCAGGGCTTTTTCCTCAGTGCAACTAAACATGTCACCCCCAAAATCACCCTGTGTAAGCCAAATTAATTCCAGAGCTAAAGTAGAGAGGTGGCTTCTGCGTGCAGCAGGGAAGCAAACTGGCATTCAGATCTTGCAGACTATGACAGATTTTAATTAGAGAGATCACAAGGTAGCATAACCAGCAACATGAGCAAAAGGTAACACTCATGCAAGTAACACAAAAACAAGGATCTAGATGTGAACTTCACTCCCTGGGATTTTTAATAGTCAAGCTTGTCATCATGGAATGTTATAAGTGCCCATCGCTATGGGCATTTTCAGGGTGGAGTTAAAAGGCACTGAAACTCCCAGTTATGTCCTGCATCATCCAGCAACAAGATGGTACATCTAATTAATGGATGTTGGATGAAGAAAGTGTGCATCAGGGAAAGCAAGGAAAACCAGTCATTTCCAGTTTGTAGCAAGCTCAGACTGCCTGAATGACTCCTAACACTGATACGCTTGGGGACAGTTACTCCTGTTGATATTTGAGTTAACCATAATTTTACTAAAGCAATAAAATCTACCCCCTCCCCCCCCCAAAAAAAAAAAAGTGTATATTTATATTGTATAGACACTATGATGGTCCCAAGTGTTGAAAAATCTATTCTTTAAAACAGTTTCAACTCTAATTCCCTGAACCTCCACATAAAAAAAGCCAAAAGCTTTACCGGAGTTTAGAAACTACACAACTCTTTTCAGGTTTATGATGAGAACTTCAGAAGAGAAATCATTTTCATTTCTGTCTTTTTGACTTAAATTAAATTAGATATTCATTTCAGCTTTTAATTATCGTTTCACTTCCCTTCTGAATATGCTGACATTTTGATTAAAGGGAGAATGAAAACAAAAACTAAGCAACCAAATCAAAAACCAAACCAAAAAAAAAAAAAAAAAAAAAAAGAACAAAAAAAAACCACTATTAAACCAAAGGTATTGCTCTTCACGTGGATCACAGGTAGGTGGAGACCACTAAGCTACACTGCTCTATTTGCCACCAGACAGCTTTACAGAGATGGAATATTAACACAGTGCAAATAGCAATGAAAACATTAGCAGAGTATCCAATTCTAGAGATGTCAATAGTTAAATAAATAAATGCAGCATAGAGTCTCTGCAAGATATGATTAAGCAGGCAAGACAGACTTGCTTTAAATAGCTGTACTGTGAAAATGGGCAGGTGGCACATGTGTACCACAACCTACGCATGTACCGCAGCCACGGCTTACCCCTGAACTGAAGAGTTCAGGAGCCGTACTGCAAAGGTGCATGCAGAATGACAGCTGGAGATGCTGAAGATCATAGAGCTTCCTCTGGAAGGGAACATTCACAATTATTTGGAGCTGATGGACTGATGAGCACCAGCAGTTATTTTCATCTTTTTTGTTACCAATATTAGTGCAAAAGTGAGAAGGTGGCTCAAAATTGAAAGGACTTGGATTCTTTAGACAATCAAGGCTATGATGTGCAGCTTTAGCATTTATTCAGTCTTTTACTAAAAGTTACTTCTACTATGCTTTTTGATCACAAAGTAAGGTTCAAGATACCCAAGTGCATAGGTGCATTGTGCGATATACAACTAATTGAGACACCCCTGAACTAAGTAGAATGATGCTTCCCTCCTGTAAAGGCTGCAGCACAAAAAAGAAACGTCCCACATGAAAGTATTTTCTTCAGTTGCAGGGTAACAAACCATCCTCAAAATTTTACAGGTAGAGGAAGAATTCTGACCCCTCTCCCCTGTTTACCAGCACAGGTACAACATATCTCAAATGTCCCAGTGCTCCCTATCTTTCCAGAACAAATCACTGTTGCCGTATTGAGCATGATGCCCTCTGTTACCTGAAGATCAGAAAAATCTCAATTCCACATCTGTTTTTAATTAAATTAAATCAAAGTGAAAATTAATGGTTATAAACACAATTTAAATAACTTAAGCCACAGCTAGCATAGCCAAGATGTCTTTCCAAACTTCTTAATCTATTTTTCCCCCTTCTCTTCTTCTCGTGGGGGACAGGGGAATCTACTTTTTTTGTTGTCTGTCTGTTTTTGCTGTTGCTATTTGTTTTTTAAAATAGAACTTTTAGATGTATCAGCTACATAGGTTACCAATTAATTATGCGATAAGCATGCTGCATGCTCTGTTTACACTATTTTTGTGCAGCTCTCCCTATTCTTTGAAGTGATTTACATATGGCTCCTGTTATTTTAAGGATGGACAACAAGGGGATCATCTTTACTCCCCTACATATTTTTGTATTTACTCTTACTGGGATTGCTGCTGGGATTCATAGCTGTGACCCTGATGACGGAAGCTCTGAAATGGTGATGCTGAAAAAGCAGAAAAGGCAAACCTATGCAAAAGAGAGGTGGTAGTGCAGCAATTTCAACACAATCACATTTTGCCTTTGGTGATCTAGTACGATGTGCAGCATACTGCAGGTGACAAATGAAATGAGCCTAGTGCTGCCAACGTAATCCACAACACATCTGTTAAAAACCACAAAACACAGCAGGAGTGGTGTTGTCTGAGAGATACACCTCTTCCAGAGAAAGGTCAATGCTGATGAGGACAGAGATACACCGGCAGTACAGCACAGGGTTATATCTGCACTTACCTTATCAAACAACACCAAGCAATCTGACAGAAGCCTGTGAAGGGGGACTTTATCAAAAGCAGACAGATTGATTCACAAAAAGCACTGGAAAATTTGGAGGATTTTGTTAAGCAAATGATGTGATTCTCTTAAGTGACAACACTTACTGCTTTTACTATCTTGCTGAATTACTGCAGTTAAAGGTGCTTGCTTTCATTTTAGCAGAACCATTCTGGAATAGAAAGCAATAATGCCCATGTTTAAACCCAATTATTTAAAAACAAACAGACAAAACCAAAACAAACAGACAAAACCAACAACAACAAAAAAGCAAAAAGCAATCAAACACACACCCAGATCTATTATCTCCATAGATGACCAAGAGCAAGGAACAAAATGAAGACCAGGAAGGTAGGCTGCTGACTAACCTAAGACCAACTGACATCTACCTTTTCTGGTATCTTCTGAGGCAGGGAAAGAGGTCTAATAATTGACATATTTACATGTAAAGCTTCTGTGCTTTAGAACATAACTTGTAAGAAAGATACTTTATTTTTTTTATTTAAAAACAAAAAAACCTCTGACGTCTAATCTTTTGCCTAACCAGTACTTTCCTTTAAAAATGCTATATCTTGGCAATGGCACATGGTTTCTTTCCCCGTAAGTGTCTGGTTATGACTTGTCAGCAAACAGAGCCACTTTAGCCCATACTATTCAACTCAATGTCTTCGAGTTATTTAATGGTGAATTTCCTTGGTAAATTAGTTGACAGCTATTAATATGACTAGACAGCAATGAACAAAGATTGAAAGAGCAGCATAAATTATTGCTGTCATTGTAACAATCAACTCTGAAGAAGTCATTTAGTGAGTGACAAAAAGAGTAGAGATATGAATACAAATCTAAAATATCACATTACATTAATTCCTATGACACTTCATCTCTCTGAAAATATCTGTGGCCAGATTGTACCAGTTGTTACTGCAGTTAAAAAGAAATAAACAACACCAAAACAAAACATTTACATGTACACAAGAAGAGAGGATGGGAATTAAAAACAATGAAAAAATCTAAATAAATACAACCCAAGCAATGGAAGCCTGCTTCCACCTTACAAAAAGTTTGGAGAAATTGCCCGACTTCACAGAAAACAGTGCTGAGTAACATTACAGGCAATGAAAAAACTGTGCTTACAGCACAATTTTAATCTTTAGCACATGCTGCACCTTATTGACAATGGCACCAACCCTATTCCAGCTACTTCATACCATTGTTATCTCTGCATGAGTTAAGACAGAATTATTTGATAACTATGTGTGGGAGGAAGAAAACAGAACACTTATTTTTCAGTTAAGCTGGGATTGAAACAAGAGCTCTGCAAATTAACATTAGGCAATGACCTTTCTCACTTTTAGCATGGATTCCCCATAATTTCACATCTCTGCTAATTAAAATGAACCCAAAGCAGAAAAAAAAAAAAGACCATGAATTTGCACTGCAAATAACTGAAAAAAAATACAGTAATTTTACATGCGTATACAGTAATAGCAACATATAGAAGAACCATATAAAAGCACTACATACTACAAGAAAACATCAGAAGTTGTATTTTATTTTTTCTAGTTTTCTATTCCTACTTAAACTCTTATTACATAAAGAAAAAAGCAACAGTGATTGGGTGAATAGATTCACAGAAGCCAGAACATGACCCTCATTTTTCACCTCCTTTGTGAAGCCTAAAGGTACACAAGTATTTAAAAGCCAAATTAAAGAAGCCTACAGCTAGATGCATGCTCTATGATCTTCCTTTATCACCTGCCACTGTGTTCCTCTCTAAAAGCTTCCTGAACATTAAGAACCTGGTTCTTTTGTGATTTTACTGGGAATCATGTATTCAGCTTTTCGCAACTGAATTACAGAAAAAGACTGCATTTAATTAGACTTAGTTATCCAAGTGCAGGTGTTTTGCTACCAGAAGTCCTAGTTTTCCTTACCATACTAATTTATCTGCAGAATTTCATTTAAGTTTTTATTCCTTAGTTTGGAATCTTCCTATTTTAAATACTGTTACTTCACTCTTTTTCCTTTGCTGCTTTCCTTCTTTAAAAAGGAAAGAAAATTTACCTAGGACAGATAGTGTACGATTTTGAACTGGAACTAAATTGCTGGACTCAATATTCATATTGATACCATGGAAAAATTTCCACAGCATTCAAATTTGTGTTTCACAGACAAATTGGATGACTTGACAGCTTTTATTACCTGCAACTTTAGTTCCGTATCACAGTATAAATTGTGATAATGAATGATAATTTTTATCTATTAATTCTCCAAGATTAATGTTTCATTGGCCTTTTCTCTCCTTATCACCAAGTCATCACTGGATTACATGTAATATTTAAGAACCTGTGTTTTCTTAAACACGTATAAAGAAATGAACATATGGACAAAGGTCAGTTATTCCCAAACATGAATGTTCTATTTGTCTATTCAGACAAACTGTCAAACTTCGAAGGCTTTATTAGATTTTCTCCTCAAATTTACAGAACGAGGGTGCTGCCCATTCTCCCAAAGCAGCAGGTAGCTACGTGCTGCATACACTTTTTCATGAACCCCTGCTGTAAAGGAAGCTGTTAGATTCATATTTCCACTAGGAATTAATGTTCTTCCTTCTTCAGTGTCTCAGCTGTAACCAGTATCTCAAGCTTAGGTCCCAAATGCCTCCAGCTTGATAACCTTATCAACTCTCTCTGATTCTGTGTCATTTTTTCTGCATTTGACCCAGAAGACAAAGCAGCCCCTACAGAAATACTGATAATTCCTTTAGCTTTTACTGCTGACAACAGCAATCATAACCCCTTTATACTCAACAGCTTATAATAGATTTGAAACACTGTGAGACTGTAAAATAAGTTATAATCACTGGAAAAATCCTCACTTCCATATCCACTGCAATTTGAAGAGCCAGAAGAGCAACTTCCCCCACAATTGAAGAAGAGAAATCAAAAGCCACTCCGTTAGTTGGAACGGCTATCATACCTACTGTTTCAACAGGTGTTCCCTGCAATTTTGATTTCTTTATATTTCCCTACGTAGGCTATAATGTTAAACACCAATGAAACCAAGAGTATTGCAGGAAGACATCAATGTAGAGAGTCATTCAGCCTTCTGAAATGCTAATACCCGAAGTTCTTGTCAACTTAATGGGATATGCTGCAGCCTGAAATCATGAAAACTGAACTAAACACCTGCTCTCTTATTTAAGTGACCCACTACGGCTTCAAGAATTTCCATTTAGGCATGTTGCCTTGAAACTTTCACACCAAGAGAAGGGTTTATGCACATAAAATTAAAGAAAAAGCCTGAGTACACACAAACAAATTCAGACAGGCTTGGGAATTAGGAACGGATGCTTGAGAGTCGCATAGATGGGCTTGTGCTTACTCTGCAGCTAAAGCATGTCCTGTGCCTAATCCTTAAAAATTTACCTGAAAATGCTTTCCTGAAAGATCACAACACATTTACAGCATTTTCCTGTATTTCTTCTATTTCTCCCTCCCCCTCCCACACTTTTGATGCCTTTTTAATGTCACTTTTATTCTTCCATTCACTTTAATTAAACTCCCTGAGCTTTTGAAGTTTTCTATTAAATAAAAGCCTATCTTGCACACCAGGTGGGCAATTACAAGCACCCACTGCTCTGCTGGTGAATTTTTCAAATTAACTTGCCTAGATCTTATAAAGAGTAGGAACACATCATTAGACAACATTCAAATTCAAAGGATACATTAAGAAAAGTGAGAAAACTGCATTTCGCTTACTTTTCAGATGTAAACAAAACTGATGATACAGCCACTACAAGTTGTTGAGCAAAAGAGGTGAATACCAATAAGATATGTGGAATCAGTTTTGCAGAATGCAGTATTTTGGCTGTTATATTTAAAGACCTAGTTATTGCTTTCTTCTCTTCCCTGCCAGATTTTTCTGGCCGCAATAGCAGACTACTGTGAGTCAAATGAGATACCTACTGAAAGAAGCTAACCTCAAATCAAAATGAAAGTAAATATCTAAACCAAAACAGTAGTTTCACATTCTGCATAATATGAAAGCATTTATCTAGTAGTTCATGTCCAATAAACAGGGTTAAACCAACTAAAAATTAGCAAATACCGTGTAGTAACAATAATTCATTGGATCAACATGACAGGCTGTATCTGCCAAGACAGGCAGAAAATCAGCTTGAATGGACCTCATTGAACAGAATTAAGCAGCAAGCTGTGTATGTATTGTTTGTCCAAGCAAAGGAAACAGAAGATGCCAACATCTCACTCGGCATTTTTCTTAGGTGTCCAATTAAACCATGTATCCAGCTATTGACGCTGGTCATTGTCTGACATATCACTGATATGTTGAGACAGAAAATTCATAGCAACTCATATGAGCACAGTCATTTAAACTCAGTTTCTTTATCCCTATCAGATTTGTAATATGAAGTATAAAAGGTTAAAATAAGGTGTAGAACTCCATAGCCATGTGATCATCACCCCCAGACAATCAGACAATAAATTCACACGGAAGTGGCAAAAACTGACATTTTTATAAAGATTTTCCAGCTCTTGGGACTTACAATGCATGTGCATTTCTGTTGAGGTTGGACTTGGAGAAAAAATATCTTACTGCTCTGAAAGACTGCTTTTAAACTAAAGTCAATATAACATTTGCAAGGGTATGTGGACAGTGAAAATAAAGCAGTGAAAGCACTGCACAGATCAACCCAGAGGAGAGCGTGTTCACATCTGCATTCCCGGAGACTGTACTCAGTTTTAGTCCATAGGCTGGACCTATGAAAGGGAATGGCAGAAGGACGTGGCAGAAGAGCTGTACTGGGAGATAACTCCTTTCATGGCATGGTACAGCTTTGTGGCTTTCCTTCCCGTTATCTTCAGAGATAGCATAATTAATAAAATATGAGTATTGATACTCATATTGCAACTGATTGCCCTTATCAGACAATTTGTATGCAACAGGCTGCTCTGAATTCTGCAACATGACAGTGGACAGCTGAAGTTTTTCCACACACAACCACCTTGTATCAGCAGCATTACATCCCTAAGTAGGGAGCAGACTTTCTCAAGCTGCTGATGTAATTATAAACACCTCCCGCACATTGTGAACAGATTTACTTATCAACACTCTCAAAGCAGTTCTCTAAATCTTAAAAATAGATTACTAAATTAAGTGGTCATTCAAGCAGCTTATCTCATTAATCATGAGGAGAGAAAGATCTTATGATGTATAATCAAAACCAAAACTAATTTTCTCTTGAAGGCCAAAACAATTCACTTGAACATCTTCAAAGGAAACATAAGAATGAAACAGCTTAAAAGAGCTCAGAAAAACTGACTGGGATGTAAATGCTTATTACATTGCTTAGGTAACCACATTTTCCCTTTTCAAACTTCTCTGTGTTGGACATTCAAGGAAAATCACGTTATCACAGCATATCACAGTATTTGCTTGTTTTGTGGCCCTTCCACTTGGACAGGATACAGTATCCAAAGGCCCTAACCCGTTCTGTACATCTTTCCATGTAAAAAAAAAAAAATCCATAATTTTATAAGAAATCTGGATGAGCTTGCATGGGCCTACTGAGCCTACACAGGCAACATCATGAACAACAAACAGCAGACAGCCTGAGAGACTGGAGCTCTACAAAGCCTTACCGTTACATTTGCTTTTCAGATATATTTATTCTTGAACAACCATCGCAAATTTGCTTTCAAGCAGTCCATGTCATTCTGCGTGGTCTCCCTGGATTTCCCTCTCGCTGAATTTACGGAGAAAAACAAAACAAAAAAGTAGTACATGTAGCCCTGAAATGTGATTGTATCTCTTCAGTTTTTAATGATGTAATAATATATGATGCAATGCAAATAAAATGTATATAACGATGCAATAATATATATATATATATATATATATATATATATATATATATATATATATATATATAACCCTTATATATATATATATAACCCTTTTGTTATTTATAGAATAGATCTGGTATGGAACTTATATATGCAAATTTCATTTAAATTGCTAGAAATGAATTTCAAAAATAGAAGAAAGGTCCAAAAAAAGCTTACTTGTATATCAAGCTATGCCTACTAACAATTTTCTGGAGAAGACTTTCCCAGGGTTTAATTCTAACAATTACATGAGCTGTTTACAACATTTTTAAAATGAGTAAACTTCTTTCCACATTACTGAATTTTGTTTTAAGAGAAGCATTATGGCATGAAAAACATCTTTTCTTTTTCTCTGCTTATACTATATAGATTGCCTTCAATATCCATCCTGATACATTTCAAAGACAACTTGCCTTTGCTGCATACCCTCATCCAGGCAAAACAGCAAAGCTAAGAAAGTGGAGTTTTAATTTAATAAGCATCATAGAATCTCATATGAAGGCATTAATTGAGATATAGATGATCCCATAGCCCTACGAACACGTGGTATTACATATGATTTACCTCTAATATTCCTAAGGCAAAACAGGCAAAATAGATTTAGAATAGATCTAAACATGACTTAACATTTTTCTCCTTCTTGAAAAGCTACATAGAGATGAAAACAGAAATTAATATTATTCATTAATTAGGAAATAATTTATAGTATTCTGTATTATAATAAAAATATTTCTGACAACTCTAATGGATATAGCAAAATCAATTAAAATTGTGCATTACTTTTAAAAAGAAAATGCTGTTGACTTAACAAATAATGTAAGTGAATGCCTTTGTCATATTAGGTATGTAAGAAACCATAGGGTTTCTTAATATTAATAGGGTTAATATATTAACCCAACCACAATATTTTGTTGTCATCCCTCTACCTTCTCTTCCACCCCCCCCTCACCCTTTTTTTTTTTTTATTTTTAAACATTAACGTACTTACGGACAGGGTGTTGGGACAACAGACGGCTGCATAAGCAACCCAGCGGTAGGGCATGGGGTGAGGTAGCTCTGTGGCAGGACATCATCTGGCACAGAAACTCTTGGATGACCAAATTAATTTTCTCTTGGCTATCACTGATTGCCCTTTTTAGCATACAAAACAGCTTGCTTATTTGAGCAAAGTTATTTACCAAAAATATATCCCTATTTTTGTTCACTTCAACCACTACATTAAACTATATAAGATGTGCTAGACTTTTTTTCTCATCCACAGTTCTAGCATCATCAATCCCTCCTCCTACTCAAAATCTCAGTCCCATGGAAGGAAATGGAAGAGACTCACGCTTATTACAGATCAAAAGCGCAACACGGCCTGGCTTAAAATCTAAAAGCAGCAGTTCAATAAACAACAATTAGAATTGTTCTTCCCATCCAAAAATGGAAGCAGCCTCCTCCTAAGAGAGACCTTAAACCAATAGTTAAATAATGCACTATTGAGTTTGTCTGAAATCACACAGGATAAGAGAAAAATAGCCATATTGAAATACTCAAATTAACATCATCCTTCTTTGCTGCAAAGTGAGTAGATCCTGTCTGCCATGCAGACATCAGCAACATCCATGATATCCCTTACGTCTGCCTGTTTGGTCTTTGAAGTTTCCCTATCCTTAGGTGTGATCTGCATATTTTTTAAATCTCATTATAAGACACATTCCTTCATGAAGGATAAAAGAAAGAAAATGCCAGAAATCAAGTGTTAGGGAAAGCAGTTTTAGCTGTTTTACTAGATTCTAATGTTTTAACAGAGGGCACCCATCACACTCAATGAAAGTAACTAAACAGCAAATATCATTTTTTCTTGGTCTGCTTTAAAACATTTAAACCAAGTAGAATACATCCAGAATACAACAGTTAATGGCATCAGTTACTGTCCTCAGGACCGAGTTTACAAAACAAACCAACAGAACAACCCACCCACAAACTTAATGCCTGAGGGATTACATGCTTTACTGCAATTTCAGAAGTAAGTTGCTCAAGGAAGCTCAGAAATACTTGAACAAACATAGCCAAGTAAATGCCTCCACATTGTTTGAGTATGAAATCAAACCAGCAACCATTAAGATGCCTACTTTCATAAAAATTGAGAGAAAAATTGTTGTTACATTTGATGTCTGACAAATGTGGCTATATTTTAGTGACACTAAATTAAAATTTGTTAATTTGGCTTAGAATTTTTTGAAGAATAAACCTCTTGTTTTAGTAATAGGAAACTTTTGTAAAGCCTGAAAGGGTGGGGTCTCCTATCACCTTGTCGTAGCTAAATGTTTGTTCGTCTTTTTAGATTTATGGTCCTACCTTAATGTATCATTTACTACTTTGTTGTAACAGATCAGTTTGTGATATATGTATATATATACACACACACGTTATAAATATATATATATATATAAAACATTTATACATATATATAAACTTTCATCATCTCTTCTCTGTCATCTCACTGAGAATACAGAATTGAGTGCAGACTCTTGGGGTTTTCTGATGAAAGTACACCCTATGTTCTTGCCTTCTTCAGAGACGATTCTATTCTAAATCTACCAAGCAACTCCCCCAAACAGCTTCAGATCTCTTTGTTACACAAACAGATTGCTATAGTTTAGCAATACATATACACCTTTTGCAAAAATGTTCTAATTTACTGCTTGTTGTTCGGTATGGTGATAAACGTTTGTTGGTTTAATGTTATATGCAAGAGTCTTGGAACAACACACACATTCTGACTGTTCAAACACAGATGTCTAACTGCAGTACTATGTGAAAGGAATCAATAATTAAAAAAAAAAATTGCCAAAAGACTGGCTTTGCATGGTATTAATCTAGTTTTACAGATTAACATTTGTACAGGTTTGATTTGAGTGGAGCCTGCTCTGTATAGTTTGTGCTCAGTTTGACTGCAGTCAAGATCTACATTAGTTACCATGTCAGCATTACTCACTAAACCACATCCAGACAGCAAGAGAGGGATACCAAGGGAAAGCTGAAGTTCAGCATACATTTTAATTTGTTAATTCATTACAGCTATAGCATTTAAAATCCAAAAAGCATTACAACACTGTTTCTGAGAAGAAAGTTTCTCTAACGCAAGAGCAGATGAAGCACAACCACCAACATGGAAGTGAGAAATCCTTGCCTTACAGCAGTCATCTTTGGTGCTTTGCTTTTCAGGGGGAATTAATTAAATCCTAACATTCCATGTATTAATGTGGGGGGATAAAATATACTGAATAGTAATTTCAATACAAGCCATTTCTTTGAGGTATAATTGCAACATAGAAGAGATTATAAAATATTCCAATTTGGCTAAATATCTATTTGTAATATATATTTTTTAAATACACATAACATGTAGGTGTTTTTTTGTTGTTGTTGTTGTGTTGTTGTTTTTTTTTAAACACAAAGAAAACAAGTCTGAATTCATTGTTTTAGAGACAATAAATATGAGTCTCTTTGTACAAACCTGGTTTTATTTTCCACGATTATTTATCGAGTTTAACCAGGTACAAGTCACAAGTTTTGTGGGACAGACAATTTTACACTTGTTAATATCAGATGCAATTTGTAGCCTAGTTTGTAAAGAGGGGTATTTTCAGTCCACTCCCAACCCAGCTGTGGTCAACAGCAGGTTAACTTGTCCTTTTTGGTTCACCAAGCTGCTATTATTTTTCAGACCAGGTTTTTCTTTAGTCAGGTGCCCCATATACTTTGCTGATGTTTATTTTTAAGTTCTTGTGCTCAGTGACTTCAAAGAAGGTAAACTGCTCCCATGGGAATGTCTGGAAGCCATACCACTAAGTGCTGAACTTACCAAATGGCGAGGGTGACAAGTCACCTCAGCACAAACCGTAGGTCAGTTAGGTGTATCAGGAGTCCTCAAAATGAGTTAAGTTAGGTAACACGTGGGCACTCTGCAATCCCACAGACTTGGGCTATATTTCTATCACAACAGATAAACAGTGAGAATCATACACGTACATACATGCACGAACCTGCACATACACACACACAAAAGCTAATCTACTTGTGGTAGAGAGGGGTGTGCTTTTCACAGTGTTTCTAACTACACTTAACAAGTCAAATCTGATTTGATTCACAAGATCAAAGCAAAGAATGAAGGGTTCATGCCAAAGACCAATGAACTGATTTATTTACAATCAGCTCCAATAAGACCCTAAGCCTGTGGAAGTGGAATACAGACTTTGTGATGTTTTGGGTTATGTTTTCCCCCACAGAAGTGCAACTTGGAAGCGACTTTCAGAAGTAATAATCATTGCTTAAGGTGGTGAACATTGAAAAAGACATTTATAAACTAGCTAAAAGACTTCCTACTCATTCTTCTAATTAAATGGCTATTTTTCTACAGATAAATGAGAATACAGTTATCAAAAAAATCTATAATTGTTTTGGAGCCATGATTTCCTGACTGAATTTCTAAAGATTTTGCTCAGCATATCCATTAACACTGCATTCTTAATTTCCCTTTTTTTTTTTTTTTTGTCTGTTTTACCTTGCAAGGGACAAGGTGGTGTAAAAATGTACATCCTTTTTTACAACTACAAACACTCTTCAGCACGATTTGATCTGGGGGCTTTGATATCGTGGTAATATTGAAGGCACAGACTACTCCATGGCAAGATAGGCTAGAGAGCTCACTTAGTTTTTAAGGCACCTTTGTACAAAGATTTGCAGCTTTATAGATTAAGACCATAAGAAAATAAGTCTGTAAATAAAGGGTATTTTTGATAGTCACTAAAGAAACAAAACACTGTTGAAATGAGTTCTCATCAGGACATGACAAAGAACAAGTAATCCCTTGAAATTTCCACTAGCTCTGATTTTCAATGGATTTCATAAGAAAATCAAAGAAAGAAGTTAAATCTTACTCAGAAAAAGCTCCAAGGTTTCTCAGAGACCACATGCAAAAGGTCACCAAAAACTCTTTGCCTAATATTTACTGCAGAGTTTGGAGGCTTAAAGTACTTACACTGCTTTTATGAGGCATGTAACATGAAAGTTTCATCTAGCTATAGTCTTTAGGCTACACACTGTGATAAGATTGAAGGTAAGGTGGTCTGGATGAAAATCAATTCTTTTTGCTTGCAGCCAAATTTACTATAGTGAATGAAAGCTAGAACATATTGACATTTCTGGCAGAAAGTTTGAAAAAAGAGCTGAAGAAAATAGAGACTTTTCATTCTATTATAAACAGAGCAGCTCAGGACAGCACATACAGAAACAAGAAATTGTTACTAAAACAGGACATAGTGGAAACAATTGTAAGATATTAATTTTGCACCAGAAGAGTATTTTCAGAGCAAGAAATCCAAGGTGTGTTTGTTCCTTCCCACATCCGAGAAAATTAACAAGTCTGCAAATTAACAAAGCAAGCTGTAACAGACCAAAGTCTGACACCAGGTGTTTAGCCCATTCTCTGAACCTGAAGGAGTTCTTTGTAGACCTCCTGGTAATTACGTGGAAGCAAAAAACTCTATGTGAACCTGCTAGGAAACAGGGTTGATGGCTTTATGGGCTACATTTCTTGAAAGCTACAATGCAAATATAAATTGATTTTCCCCTCAGTTAAATAACATCAGCTCCATTTCTCTTGAACAAAAACTCTCTTCCGCTACAGGCTATCTGAAACTATAGGACCAGGTTATTCACTGAAAAAGCAGTGTACACAACCAGGCTGATGTACGACTAATGTACTTGAAAATTCAACAGTACTGCACAGAGTAATTGAAAAACACAAATAGCTTTGATCCCAAACTGCCATTATCTAATATTGCAAACATCAATCTCTGAATCACATACACAGCAGTAAGATTTGTTTTAAGATCATAAAAACAATTAAAATATAATTATAATGAATGTTCGAGTCTTATAATTTGATTAGACTACACCTGTTTTTACTATATCAAATTTCTTTTAATGTTTTATATATTAAAAGCAATTACGAATTTACAAGCAATACAGTAGGGGGAAAATCTTTTACCAGAAATAAATTTCATTTCTTTAGGAGCCTGCTAACAGTAACAATGCTTAGTTTTTATATTCAGCAACGCCCTCTTTGCCAACTTTTAGGATAGGCAAAATCATGTTTGGCTGACAAAAATGGGAGAGAGACATTGATTATGTAGCACTTTGAAAACTGAGCACCTACGTTACAAGCCCTCAAAAGGGGCAAAGCCGTAGGGTATCACGCCCTTGGCCATAAGGGCTGTAACAAGCCACTCTACTCATCAACTCCGACATGCAGCAGAGGGATGACATGGGCAATGAAGATGAATACAGAGTGACAGGCTGCTGCTTCCTTTGTAACCAGGCTATATATACAGTTTATGCCTTGAATTATATATCATTAAAACTTTCCTAAACCAAAGAAGGGATTGTATTGGAGAAGAGGAGATCTAGTGCATATGACCACAGAAGCATCTGTACCCATTTCCAGGTGTTCTGGGCTGATCCTGGCCATTGCTTACGCTCGGCCCCCATGCTGTTTTCCTTCACAACTCTAAGTGGCAGGGCCAAAGGCTGGATAGCCAGATTTTCCACCTTCAGACACATCTTCCCCTGATACGTGTTTGTCTCTTTCAGCTAAGGTGATTTTTCTCCATACATGTGGTCTCCAGGCACACACCACGTTCCCTGGCTGAACAGCTCCATTCCAGTGCCAGCACACTAACAGCAAGGGGGACAAAATTAAACCGAGCAGTCTGCTTGCTGTAACTTAGCTCCTCAACCATGCAATGCAATGCTGTGTCTGTCTCACGGCACGTGGTAAACCACCTCCCAGGAGATAGCTCGGCATGCTTTCCACCCCACAGCTGCTATCCTTCTGGGACCACACACACCTCAGGCAACCAGGGCTTTGGCAGGCTGCTTACCCTGTGCTCAGGACCGATGTGCAGGGAGGTCCCAAGCTGTTAGCGCTGCCAAAGCAGAGCCAGCAGTGAGATACTACCAGCAAGTCCACCTGGCCTCGTTACTGATGAAAACAAGTAAAATTCAAAGCACAATGGATTTAGCAGCCACTTTAAACTTAGGTTGCTGAAAGTCCCAATGCTCTCTATTTTAAAAACAGATGTTAAGTGATAAGATGAAAGTTCCACAAAGAGCCTGCTTAGAATGACTGTCACTGAGACATACATCCATGAATCATTTTAAGTGGTATGCTATCAAGGGGCCACCAGCTGAAGTGGAAAAAAAATAAAACCCAAACTTGTAATTAAGAGTTAAAGAACAGATAGCTTCAATTAGAGCCCCTAATAAAGGTATTTCCATAAAAAATACATTAAAAAAATTATATACAGAACAGCATTTTCAGAAGGAAGGCAAAAATACCTAAGACTAAAAACTTCATACAAGGAATATAAAAAGACACCAATACACTGATTCCAAGTTATTTTCCTGGTAAAATGAGGACAAAGACTATGTAACAGAAATATTGACAGGCAATATTGCTGTGCTTGTGCTTTTCTCCCCCCCCTCCAGTATCAGTTAAAAAGCATCATTCTGATTCTGTATTGCAATAAGCACTAACGACTCATACCTGGAGTCTGGCCACAGCAAAGACTAACCTCAGGCATTGAAGCTGGAAGAAATAATTCCCTAACTCCTACTGCTTGATCAGGCAGTTGGAGATGACTTAGGTGGGATCTCCATCAGAGGGAAACAAAGAAGCACATTTCCTTAACTAGGCATGAAAAATATAAAAAGGCATGGTCACTACATGCGAGAGAGCCCAAGGGCAGACACTGCCACCAACTGTAGAGGCGTTGAGGAAAAGAGGAAGGAAGGAATCAATGGAAGGAAGACCTAAGAGAGCCAATGCATTACTTCCCTGATCCCCTTTCTCCTTTACTCTTTCCCCAACAAAACATTAGCATTTCAATTGAACTACCACTACATGTTTTTTTTTCATCCATCTGGTACTTGCTGTGTGTAAGATAATAAGGAAAACAAATACAATTTCCTCCTGCCAAATGTGATCAGGAGTCAGAAGCACCTCAGCTACAAATAAGTTCCACCAGCTCTGCAGGAATCATTTATTTTATTTTAAAGTGACTTAACTAAACTGAAAATGATTTGTGTCCACAGATTTTCAGTCCCTAAATGACTAGAGGCAAATTATAGAATTATCTTTCCAGCAGGGAATTATTCACACTTACTTTGTATTGGCATGTTCTGCTCGCTGTTAAAGTAATGTCTGCCATTCCCCAAAGAAGTATGTTAATAAATGCAGGGGTTTTGAAAGTGTAGATAGAAACCCTTGGAAACAAAAATCCATCTACAGGTGCAGTCACATCCTGATGGCACCAAATTCCTCAAAGGGATGGGCTGGGAAGATGATGAAAACGCCTCTTAGGCATTCATTTTGCCATGCCTGCCAGTAACTTGTCCTTCTCCACAGCCTCCAGATAAATACAGGCCTGAAGATTTTGTAAATATGATTATTTTTTTTTGGTATTTCACAAGCATTTTTATTCCTCAAAAATATTCTCATTATTTTTACATGTTACTCATTTGTACTGGCATATATTCTGCCTATTTTGATTAAATCTCCATGAGGATACTCTTCTGTGGTTGTAAATCACCTGATTAAGCAGAAGAAAAAAAATAACATTCCAGCCAAAATTTATTAACTCCATCTGAGCTTTAAAAGACAGAAAGGGTTGCAAGATCCTTCCTTGTTTGCATTGTCTGCCTGATTTCCCTGTAACTTGCTACATCTGCAAAGTTTCCTACCCATGTCTTGGATGGGCTTTGCCGCTATTCAGAGGGCTTTGAACGTGTTAAGATGCTCTGGACACCTGAGCAATATTATGTTTGCCCACAAAAAGGGCACTCCACTTGTCAGCAGCAGAGACAGATCTCAGGGTCATTGCATTTTAACAGCACAAATCAGAATCACAACCTCCCATCAAATAAAAAACCACCCCACAGTGCCATGATATAACTTTTGGTTCTGTAACACCCTCAGACTTCAAAGATGGAAAAAACTCAGAACAGCATCCAGCTTTATCTTTTAAGAGAGATCAGTTCAAAGAGTTCAGTTTCATTACCTACCGAGCAGAAAAGCTTTATGCAATCTAAGATGGCGTATTCTAATAGGAAAAACTGCCAGACAGAATGATGAACATTAAAGTAAATGAGGAGTGGGAATGAAGAGGCATTAAAGTAACTTTGCTCATAAATGCAGAACACAAATTATGATGAGGTTGATCACATTGGGGAATTGAAAGATTTTAAACAAGATAATGGTAGTAACATTTAGTAAAGAAAATAAATATAGAAAAAATGCTGGCGACGTTAATAGGATGCAACAAGGAAAAATTTTGATGCTGACAGAAAAGGTCTCAGAACACAACAATTAAGAGCTGTTGTGCTGCACTCCTCTGCAGTTAAAGCTATTAGTACCACTACTGGTTGTATTAGAACTACTCTTCCCAGCGTGATGCCATGTTGCATTAATTCCTCTAACGGCATATAATCCAAGACAAAGTCTTGAACCCACACCAGACAAGGGGAAACATGCTTTAAGAGCTGAATGGAATTTGTCTCATTATTCTAGGCATATGGGAGATCTGGTAGATTTGCTAGCTTCCCTCTGTACTGGATCACATGAAAATATATCAAATATCTCACACCTTCGGTGCACATTACAAATATACATAGAATTACAAATGCTTCATGCAACCACTAGAAAGACTAATGTCTTGTCTATAAGAAGTAGATTTGAAAATAAGTGACCAATTGTCTCAAATATTCTGAGGTTATAATTTAACTAATGCTTTCAATAACACAGCTCTTACAAAAGAAAACCATGTGTATGGAGATACCAATATTAGTAATTACCAATATTAGAAATTTTACATTGGCATTTTTACAGCTAGATTCATTCAACAATGTAGACACAAGAGTACTTGGTGATTGATACTTGATCTCTGGACATCATTATTTGAAAGAACAATTATACCTGCCTATGTGGAAGAGGAAAAAAAAAAACATACAAGAAGGATAAAAAAAGGAGTGAAACTGCAAGCAAAGTACTTCATATTTCTTAAATTTAGCATAGCACAAATTCCGAAGTACTAGAGACATGAAAATGAATTCATTCATTTTTCCTTAATTGCAGTGTGCAACCTATAAATTGGTGACTTACTGCACTGCTTGCATCAGCCCCCTCTAATGATACCAAAGAACACATTTCACTCATCTCACATATGCTTCCTAAGTAATCACTTAAACGGAAATACCTTGCTTATACTAACAATCAGAATACCTTGTTATTCATGGATGCTATGCACTTGTAGCTAAGCAATTTAATGTAAAGGAGACAAAAATGTGAAATGATACAAAATGTTATCTGTTAGACTACATAGTATTCCACTAACCTTTCAGAAAAAAAGCAAAAATATTGAAAAGCTTCCCATTACGCTCAGCAATTCACGGTGCAAAGTGAATTCTCATTTATATAGTTCCTTAAAAATATTATTATTGCAGTTATTTTGTTCATGTATCTACCACATTTCTACTAAGTTCAGAAAGAAATAGATATGCCATGCTTCCTACTGTAAAATGCAAAAAGTATTAGTTTATCTGATTGTGATCTATGTGAAAATAAGTCAATGCTAACGGGGCCTAAAGGCTACCATCTATTTTCTGCTTTACTACAGAAATCCTTAGGAAGATAGCAGGTTCCATAAATGACTTAGCTATCCTGCATTTCTCATGCAGTGTTGTTATAGTATGGTTTCTCACATTCCTTCGGAGTTTAAGAATCTGCTCATTACTGACAATGCTTTGCATACACGTCACAAGCAGGAAATTGTGCAAGATGAGAAATGCAGACAGTAAACAGCAAACCTCTCTTCCTTTTGGCCCCTATCTCATTCTCTAAAGCCAGTAATGCACTATTTACTCATTCTGCTTCTGCACTGATTTCTATGTTCTCATAGAAAAAAGGAAAGAAAAGAAACATAACAATAAGACTTACAAAGAAATGGATACATTTAGCTGAAGGTGCACATAGTTCTTTGAAAGCACAGATCAAAGCTGCGAACAAATTTGTAGAAGCACTTCTCATTATTTTTGAAACATCCAACCACTCTTTAAAGCAACCCGAGGATTTCAAAAGAGCTAGGAAGAGATATCAATGGATCCAATTTCTCAATTTCTGTGGTTTTGCAGATAAGTTCCTCCTCTGCCCCCCTCCCCCCAAGTCAGCTGTTGTACTACAGTATTCAACAAGCACCTTGCTCTCCAATTTTCAATTTTATGTACATACATCGAGAATTGGTAATAACCAAAAAAAAATTCTGCTGTTCAGACAGCAGCAGAAATGAGCATCTGAAAACTCTAAATGCAGGCCAGTACTTCCATAATATATATTCACATAGCCTATACAGATGGATTCCCATTAGGTGAGGCTACAGAAGAGAATGACACTGATGTGTAGAGAGACGTTTAACAGTCAGAGATCAAACTCCAATTAAGATGTCCTTGTAGTACAGATTGTACACACTTCAAGAGATTCAACATTTTATCATCACCCTAAAACAGTGGAAAATATGACAGCATATCTTGGGTTCTTGCGATTATAAGAATTGCAGACAGGCCATTTTCTCTTTTTTCTTGATTGGAAATTGCTAAAACATTGCATTGTTAAACACAATGTTCTTAATAAACATGATACTTCTACATAGGTTAAAAATACTCTGAGAGAAAAGAACACGGAACAGTCATCTAGGTAGAATTCTTCTGCCCAAGAAGTTCCATCCAGTGGACCAATTAATTTCTTCAAACAAGGCAGCTGGTTGTAACTCCATAAAGCAGTGCCAAGCAGCTAACATGAAGATCAAAGCATTTTAAAGCTTGCCTTGAGAAGATTACAGTGTTAGAATTAAAGTGATACAGGCAAAGGCTGATGAAAGATGAATCAACATTTTCTTTTGTAACTGAGCATTTTGGACATTAAAGTATTCGGGCAATTTTACATTGGAGGTTATGTCAGAACTGCAGCCTCAGTCCTTCCTCTGCTTAGTTCAGATGCTACTTAAAGCAAATGTATATAGTATTATCCAATAATAAAACTGTAGCAGAACTTGATAGTTGTTCTTTGCACTATTACACCACTGTCTCCAGATTTGAGTTGAACCAAATTCTCTCTCCTATTCAAACACAAAAGAGATGGCATATTATAACACACTGGTCCAGTTTTGCACCCCTTCAACCAATAAAAGAAGGACTGGATAACATACTAGAGTAGGTTTGTCACATCTATGAAAAGAAAAATCCTTATCCTGACCTCAGCCAACTGGCCAGTTCAGTTATAATGTAGGGAACACCGCATATGCTGGTGCATTTCTAAGGTGAGCATATAAGTTAGAAAAAGAAAGTAGACAAGACACTAGAAAACAGCCAGAGAGCACAGACTTCAATCTTACAGTGAAATGGGCAACTGAAGGTTTCCAGTAAGATGGCCAGCTAAGCAGAGAGGGTAAGAGTTTTCTGCCATTACACATGTAAAGCTCTGAAAGACAGGTAACAGATGCCCAGAGAACATGAAATTGCCCATGACCTTCCAAAACAAGAAGCTCATCATCTTCCTGCTCATCTCCTCTGCCAGGCTCAGGATGCACACATCCTTACATAAGCTCATTTATAAATGAAAAAATTTTTGACCTCCTTCTTTTTCTGTGTTTGACTGAAAATGCTTATGTGCTCAGTAATAAACATCGCTGAAATGAAACCCTATATAGAAAGTAACAATATTCTCGCTTCATAAAACATGATTTCAAAACTATGCTAGGAGAGCCTGTAAATGCTTGAAGACTGCCTATTCTAACCAACTAAAGACAGTACAATTCACACATAATTGTCTAGTTCATTATCAAATCTTGTAAATATTTTATTACACTGCTTTACAGAAAATGCTCTTTGAATTTGCCACTACTGCACATTCTACACGCCGACTATTATGCTCGAGAGGTGAGTGCCATCATCCACAGCTGAGAACACAGTATCAGAAGCAATAAAACAAGAGCAAGTAACTGCAGAGAATTTATACTGGATGATTTCTTTGCATAGCAGCATAAGAATTCAAGT
Source organism: Anas platyrhynchos (assembly GCF_047663525.1). Lineage (NCBI taxonomy): Eukaryota > Metazoa > Chordata > Aves > Anseriformes > Anatidae > Anas > Anas platyrhynchos. Next base: position 14,066,123 of record NC_092592.1, read on the forward strand.
ATGTCTTGTTCAAGCTTTGGTGTTCGAGTTCATGCCTTTAGTAAAAACATCTCCCCCCTCCCCCCCCTTTCACTCACCACCAGGAAGTATAAAAAAGGGCCAACAAAAATAGCTTGGATTCAGCTACAATGGAAGTCAGCTACTTAAATCATATATTTAGATAGGCAAAAAACTAATGTAGTGCAGCTCTTCTATCCCACACAGTAAATAATGCTCTTAGCTTACTTGGTCCTGAAGTGTCTGATGAAAAGGAGACCAAGCCTGCCAGAAGTTAGGTATTGCCCAGATATACTTAATGTTTTTGCATTTGGTTCCAGTCTACTTCTCTTTATTACAGTGCCACATGGTTTATGCAAGATTATTCTACCCATGCTTCATTTGCAACCTTCCTTCATTATTTTGCCTTCTCCCTCACTCTCTTCCTATCAGTTAAAAAGCTATTAGAAATATATGGCTAAAAATAAACTGTGATGCAGTATATTGGAAAAAGATGGGATTCAGTTTTGATTAGGAACACTTGACCATAAAGCTATGCTTCTCTTAAACAGCAGTAGCAGCTAGAAAAGGCAAGTTTTCAGGTTTCATTTGTTTTTACTGACAATTTTCTTGTACTGCTTACATATAAAGTATTTTAATTTTTACATACATGTTTTAAATAAATAACTGCTCTTTAAAAATGAATATTTGTGGAAAAAGATTAAAGCTAATAATTAGTTGTGATCATTTAAATGAGGACCAAGCTATGTAACTGAAGTCAATAATTTAAGTTCCATATTAGTCCTACTAAACTCAGCATTTTAGGTAAGAAATAAGATGCAGCAGTGTAAAAAACAAACAAACAAAAAAAAACAAAACACTATATTACTTAAAAGAAATATACACACACAAGTTTCAATCCAATTATTACTACTGACAAGATGAAGAACCTACAAGCAGAAACGTTATGATACCTCATCAGTTATTACTGGTGAAAAAATGTATGTATATATTTAACTCTTAGTAAAAGTGGGTACTGTCACAAGACCTGAGATGTTTACTGAGACACGTATGAATATATTAAATAAAATTTCCCACTTGTCTTAACATTTAGTCCCTAGAATACACTGGTTACTTTCATGAGCCAGTATCCAATGTGATCTCTTGGGCTGGATGTATCAGTTGGAATAATACTCTGGAAAAAAAACCGTCACTAGCAGAACTATATGAGCAGTGTGACTGTTATTTGAAAGCCTACTCAAGAACTGTGTTTTCATGAGTAGAAAGGAAGAACTCTCAGTTCTACTCAAATCTAGTGAAATCCCAAAGCACACATTCTGTGCATTGCTTATTTGCGTGACTTAAGGCTGCATTTGGCTTGCATTTAGACTCAAGTGTTTTTGTGACTGAACTGTGACAATATTTTTAATATCTCTCTTTTCTACTACACAGAAACCATGTTTATAGCAGATATTTAAGCTTACTTTACTATTAGTACAACTGATGGTTCAGCTGTTACATGTACACAATCACTTACCATCACCCAGCTGGTGGTAAAGACTCAGAAAAAGTCCTCTCGCCTTATAATCTTTCAATTGCTTATTCTAAATAGGCACAATGGTAACTAATGGAACAGGCTGTGTATAATATAGTCAGCGTAATTACTACCAAAACCATTGTAAAACCATTACTACCAAGACCACTGTAAAATGAGTTGCAGAATAGAGGTATAGTTGAAACAGAAACAAGTTGTTAAAAAAGTTCTTGCAAAATGAAATGGGAAATTTCTAGATGATCTATTGCTTAAGTTGCCATGTCCACCTGGATATCCTAAGCAGCTATATTCTATATTTATAGGTGAGGAATAAAAGCCCATGTAGTTCAAGTTGCACAGGAAATTCAAATATTCACAAAATTTGTTGTTTTCCGAGGCCAGATCCTCACAGCTTTTAATAGCTTTATTAATTTTAAGTTAATAAATTTAATATTTTTTTAAAAATAGGAGATGCTCTGTTGAAGAACTGACTTCAGCCCTATCACTTTTGCCTATACTAATCCTCTGTTGTGGAAACACAGCCTCAACATTCTTCATTTGGTATTACAGCAACTATATGATAACTATTATAGTTGTTATAGCAACAGATATGAGAGAATGGCAAACAAACAAATAAAATAAAACAAACGCACTACCACTCTGGAAAGTTTAAGTTGAAAAGAATACTGAAATCCTGGGTCATGGAAGCCAATACCTAAAACTAAGATTTGATCATTGCTATCTAGGAAAGATGTCGAGAACTGGAGATATTAACTGTCAAAGGTTTTGATGGGGACATAATTCAATTATATGATTACAAAATGTGAACATTTAGAGACTACTGAATTAGTAAATCTAGTGGTACCTTGTCTTCCTTCCTTGTGCATTTATGAAGTTTAGAAACATTTATGGCAAGAACAGCTGAATGCTAGTTAAGGACACAGACAGGATGTATGTGAACTTCAGCAGCATGAGTCAAGTTCCAAACTATTTTGATAAATAAATAAATAAAAAGCCTTACTCGCTATATTTATATGGTATTGGCAACTTACTGGCAACTCCTATTAAAAAACAACAAAAAAAAAAAAAAAAAAAAACACAAAAAACTTGTTTTCAGTTAGACATTGCTACATTAGGCATTGTAGTTTGGTTAACAGAGACATAGGTTGGGTGACTGTTCTCACCTGCTCACCTGTATCAGTTCACCCAGTCTCACCTAAGCAGTTCACTTATTCTCCATTACCAGGGTATATCATACCAAAATCACTCTAACACCAACTGCCTCTTAGGCACAGGCCCAGAAAATGTTACTCGTTTCATGTAGACAGTATCTCAGATTTCCATCTATATCAGTGTTGACTTGCAATTTACATACAACTTGTTCTCAAAACATCTCTAGAACTGAGTTAAATGGTATCCATTTTCAGCAAACACTCAGGGCAGCATCTAGTCAACTACTAGTTCCTCATGCTGTCCAAACACTGCATGCCTCCTACGGGATGTGCCCAATAGCATAGATACTCCATTACTTTGATTAAATCTCTCCATCATAAACAAGAAGTAAAATTAACAGGTACTTGTTAGCACTGAATCATGTCTCTTTATTGCAGTGTTTCTCTTTATTGCAATATAGTTTTAATTAGAGTTTACAAGACAGGCCTATGAGATCTAGTGAAGTATGGGGCACAGAAGATAGGTTCTTAAGGCATTCGTTTCTGCCTATTTAATAATTATGGTGATATACTGAACACTATGCAGGATATTAGATACATTCATTAGGATATTATCTTTACTCTCCAGGAGGGCATTCATTTTTTCATATTACTTAACAAATATGCAGTAATGTTAACCAATTTTAAATATTTATAAAAACATGGAAAACTAATCTGTTTTCATTTTATAAGCTTCCATTGCTAAAAAAAAAAAAAAAAAAAAAAAAAACAAACTCCAAACTTAGATAAAACCCATTATTTTTGTTGTATTATCTCTGTCCTTGCTTGAAAGACAAAATCTTTGCTATAAATTTACACACCTACAGCTAGCAAACAAATTACCTTCTTGCTCAAATAAGGAAAAAAAAACAAACAAACAAAACAAAACACAAAATCTGCATATGATATGTAAACTTTGAATGGCTTGAAAGGGATACATAAATAACAGTAGGTCTCCGCAGAGCAAACAGTAAAAATAGAGCTTGTAGTACATCTTCTTGTAGTACTCCATAATTTATTCCCACATAATTTGATATAGCCAACCTCAAATGAAAAAAAAGTAGAGAAGAAATTACAATTCAGAAATGCATTTCTGACACAACTCAGAAATGTATTTCTTGTCCATAAAAGCTAATGCAGCTGCATAACTTTCACTGGTAACACATAGAGTCAGGCTCTGTGCAGTAGATTTCTTCATGGCATTAGATGCTGTGATGGAGAGAACTGTGGTAATATTTTAATAAATGTTAAGAAATAAAGAGACTGAAACATTCTCCTAGCAGTTTAGCAAATTTTACACATATTGATACCTACTAGTTTCTACATTTTATAAACATCATTATTTACCTATCATCAGAATCTGTGATCTTGTGAGTTGCACTCAGCTGATGTTATACAAGTTACAATAAACTCTTTACAACACTGCTCATATGACTTAGTAGGTCCTGAATTTTCCTGACTTGCTATTGAAGTAGCTTTTCAGTAGTTGCACGGCATACCTTCAGTCATGTATGGCAGTGCATCAAGTTGTCTGCTACAGGCAAATAACACTAGAGCAATGGGACTAGAAATAAGGCAGAACACCACCACCAGTTTGCTGTCTTCGTTATACCTAAAGCATCACTAGTAAAGCCAGATTTCTCTACTCAGACACAGCATGCAAATAGCCACTGTAAATTTTCTCCTCACTGCTACTGCCAGGGACTATAATTTGCTTCTGGGACAATCCACATGCTTTAAATGGCAGTGGATTAGGTGAATTGTGCAGATGCCTGTGTTTTCCTGCTATCACCTCTCTGGTACTGTAGCCCCCTCCAGGCACAGGACCATATTCACATTTACCACATTACATATGAGGAATCAACACCTACTGCTATTACTAAAGCAATTCATCCAGACCTCACTTGAGCATAAAAGACCTGCAAGGAAGGAAGGCTGAAGGATAAATAAAGCGTGATAAAACATAGCCTGTGGGTCACTGGATGAGCACAGCTGTAACAAGGGAATAAATGACAATACCAAAACACAAAATAGCATTCACTTACAATAGGATCCACAGGCTGCTCTTCTTTCATGCTCAGATTGCAATGTAAGCCTCTGCCAGGCTGCTGCATCAGCACTTCTGCCATTAGTAACCTCATCCCTATTTTTACACTGCTGAGTTCATGTCTCTCAGAGTGAAAGATGTCCCCAAACCCAAAGACCGTAATGCCTATTCAGAACCTCCCCCTAGGTCAAACCTCCAAATCATCAACCCCTTTATCATCTAAATCAGAATTTTTACCTCAGAAAAGCCAAAAGCCTACCTTCTTTCTTCAGCAGCTTCCCAGCAGAGGTCTCGACTGACCAGCTGGCCTGATGCAGCCCAGCCTCCTCCCAGCTCTTCTCAGTGGCACCAATGCCCCAGGCCCAGGGAACCATCCCCACCTGAGGCTGACAAGCAGCTTGGCCCTAGCTCAGAGAGGCAATGAAGGACACCAGTAACTTCACCAGGACTATTTTGGCCCCTGGATCCATGCTCAAATACCTAAAGAAATTAGTAGCATGCACGGATAGCAAGATCAGTAGTCTACTGAGGCCAAAAGTGCTGGCTAGCAAGGACAGGATAAAATGCTTTCATCATGAAAACATGTATTTTGGATAGGTGACTGATCCCTCGTGGTTACATGTTGCAGTTATAGTGCAAAGAAGGAAACATATCTGCATGATAATATTTTAGTAATATTAACTGAGATGAAACAAAGCCTTCTTTCACATAGGCCTGCTGTATCCTGATACACTGAGGCAGGCAGGAAAAGCCATCTGTGAACAGAAAAGGTCTTAGGTATGCTCAGACCTCTTTCACCAAAATATAAACCAAGGGTTTATATTAAAATGTTCATCTCACTAGATGTCCCAGGTAAGAAACCACAAAGTAACGCTGTGGTAAGTATCCCTGACTGCTACTGTTTTCAACAAATTTTAGATGTAGAAACAAGTCCCTGAAGAAAAGGCAAAAGTGCAAGGAACAAATACCCAAGCAACCTCAACTACTCTCTTTACTGATTAATCACACCTTTGAGCAATAACACACCTGCTGATGATTTAGTATGCAATTTTACAAGTGCCTAGAAAATCTTGGTCAAAGAAAACAACTTAAATATAAGCTTACTTTTTAAATCATACAGGTCCATGACATCCATGAAGTTGAGGATAAATTTCAAAGGGAATTTATGTAGCTATAGGCACTATTTTTTTTGTTGTTTTTATTATTTATCCATTAACAAATTCCATCTATTCTTCATCTCTGTATTCATACCTGTACCCTTAAACGATATAGTTAAGATGTTCTTGTTCGTCAGAAACAAGTAGGATTAAAAGCTTTTTTACTATAGCACTTTTTTGAAATTTAAATATAATACTTGTCCAAATAAAATAGATAAAGCCCAAATCTCACTTAGATTTTTTGACATGCAGGAGATTGCCATTGTTCATTACAAAACCTGACTCTTCTTTGAGCAGGTTTTATTAATTAGTCATTGCTCTGATATCTGCTCTACTGGGGATGAAGTCAAAAACTGTTCCCACACCAGGCTCTAGAAATGAGCATAAAAATATGCCAGCCTACCAGTAACTTATTCCAAAGAAAAGAGGCATTGCATATAGCTGCAATGCTTCTTAACATACAGTTTTATATCATATTTACATGCACTAACATAATTTTTTAAGCAAAATTTTCAGATATGCTTTAGCTAAGTAGAAAAACATCACATCAAATGGTTGAAGGCAGGTATATATTCAAGCAGAGATTCCCTTGGTGCAGACAAAAGCCTGTCTTTTAAATACAAGCTTTGGTATAGGCAATCTTAATGAACTGAGACACAACAGAGTGACCACTGCAAAATGTGGACCATCCTGGAATACAAAACACTTTTCATCTAACTTCAGCTTTCAGAGACTCGAATTCAAGCCATGCCAGACAGAAATGAGGTTTAAAAAAAAAAAAAACAGAAACAAGTCTCTTCTTCAACATGCTCAGCTTATAAAAAAGGAGCATCAAAGAAGCACTTGCTGATGGCTTCCTGCAAATCTCCCACAAATCTGTAAAAATTACTCATAGTTTTAAGATAAAAAATGGCCTGATTTTTTTTCCACATTTTCAGAATATCAAAGATGCAAATGCAAAGTATTTTGTTGGTTTTGCACAAGGAAGTGACAAAGATAAAACTGTTCCTGAACCTTAACATTACTGCTCTGGACTGGCTAGTCTCAGAAATCATACTATCTTCAAATAGGTTTAGAATGACTTTTTTTTCCTCATTGCATATCAATTTATTTTAGAGCTTAGAATACCTGAGTACTTCAATGATATTACACCATTCAATCCATTAAAAAACAGGGTCAATTCATTTTTAAGTTCCAGTATACTTACATGTAACTCAGCTATAGATACTCTGTTGAATTTATATGTTAAGGCTGCAATATACTGCACATATTGCTAGTCATCCATAAAAGTTAAGGAAGGCTCAAAAATATGTTCAAAGACTTAGTGATGTATCATTTTTATATTACAAAATAAAAAGTATCATAGACTATTACAACTTGAAAAAAGTTTTAAATTGACTTGAAAGGGTAAGGCCATTTTTGGTATTTCAAAACAAAGGTGAACTCTAGCGTCTGCAAAGCTATGTGGAATTTTTGCACTTTTATGACCTATTTGTTTTATACTGTGTCATTGGTTTTCATTACATTTGCAGGAAACTTAATCAATAGTGAGTTTTTAAAATGCGTTTTTGGGTAAAAGCTTTTGACCTAAAATATTCTTCTTCTATCCAGAAATATTTTTATATTTGCATGATATTCTTCTTGTGTTCTGCTAAATTATGTTTAACCACCTGAGCTATCTTTTCAGATCTTAAAAATAAAGAGCATTCCTATGCTCACATTTCACCTAAATTTGCTATGAGAGAGTTGTATTTGTCTTTTGTATGCATGTTTCTATTCAATAACTTTAAATGAAAGATAACTACATATAAACAATGCATTAATTGAAAAGTCATTAACTACGTCTAATCATTTTCTTCTATCACCACCTGGCATGCAAAGCCACATTAATTATAAAGGGAACTAGAAATATTACTTTGAAATTATTGAAGGAAATGCAACACAGTTAATGACACTTCTCAAATAATAAATTCCACTTTTATCCTGCTTCTCAAATACTGCAAATACATTTCAAATACTAATGAATTATTTCTCTCAGCGCTTCTATGATGTCGAAAAGAGGGAAGAAATTAAAATAGTGAAAGATTACTTTATTTGTTTCAGATCATACCATCCACCATAGGACAAAGGAGGCTGGCGGTACGAGCAAAAACAGTTTAAAAATAAAGATATGAGGACTTTAAGATAATGACCTTGTAATGTTTCTGTTGTGCTCTGTAAACCTGGGAGTTTCTTACAAGAATATCTGCCACTGAGTTTGCTGGAGTAAGGAATTTCATTTTTAATTTTCTTCTTCATTGTCTATTTGCAATGATTAGTAAGATCCCAACCATTAAGGATTTTGGGGTCCATCAAGCTAGCTATGTGGTTTAAAGATGAGCAAACATTTCATTTGCTAAAAGTTCACAATACAGATTTGAGAAAGAAAAAGTGCACAACAGATAAAGGTAGTAACCAGTGGCAAACAGAATGTAGCACAATTTTTATCATAATTTCAGAATAATTTATGTACTCTGATTTACTTCAGTTGCACCAGAATTCCAGAAAATTAGACATTAGAAATGCACACTAACAGCTTGGCTGTAGCTGTAATTCAATCTTCTTAAATTTTATTAAGTTCAAATTGATGTTCATATTTTCAGACTTTAAATATACATACAAATACTGCAATGAATTTGTTCTTCATAGCTGCTCATTTTACCATTTTTTAGTGCAAGTTGAATAATTTTGGCACAGCAGTTTTCAACTGGGATGATTTCATTCAAAGTCATTAATGTTACTTATATGGCTGACCCACGTTTATCATGTACATTACAGTTAATGTTGCAAATAGTACAACTGAACATTACTAACATGATTGGTTACAAAATCTGTAGGACAATTAGTCTTTATATATTTTAAAGCCATTAACCATTCCTACATTGAAAGTAGATGGCACAATTTATAAACTAAATAGCTCTTTCATCCGTACTTCCCATGTTAGTCAGTAAATTAATGCTTTCAGAGTAATTTAATCTGGAAACACACAAAGTCCTGCTGAAAATACACTAATATATTAAATGGATGTTTTGTTCTCTGAGGAATCAAATTTTGAAATTGCTGTTTTGAGAAAGTTCAAGGAACCTTTTTTTTTTTTTTTTTTTTTTTGTCACTTCTGACAAAAAAAACAAACATAGTCATGCTGTTCAAAAACTGTTTCCCAGCATTTGGTGCTTACATGGACCTCCTGACAAAAAGGAGGGAAATGTCAGATAAACACTGAAATAACTGACACCATATTTTAGTGTTGCAATTCTAATTTTCTTGCACAATTTTTCAATATAAGAATGCAAAAAGACAACTCATTTAGAATTATCATGACATGCATGATGTTTTTCTTTATAAAAATACTAAATATTTAACAAAAAATAGTAGACATAAAATAAAACGCTTGCTTCATATTATTACTCTGCCTGAAATCTCTAAACACGTAAATGTATAACACACAAAAACAATTTCTGGAAACAGAAATATAACCCAGAAATAAAGTTGATGAATATAAGTATCTTTGTAATACTAACGATAGCTGGAAAGAATGAACTGAACCAGAGAGAAGCTAAGTACAGACACAATGATGTTTATGATGCCCTAAACATGTGGCCTCAGCAGTCCCAACAGGCAAAGATTCTGATTTCAGAGACACCACTCCACTCCCTGATCTGAAGGAAGGAGGAGTAAGAACCTATGCTCTTGCTATCTCTTCTCCCTAATTGTGATTCCATATACAGCACACTAACAATACTTGTGTAAGCCTAGTTGTACAGCTATTAAATATACCTGTCTGACAGCAAAAGCAGAAAGCTTATGCATACCTGTAACAGTGTTTTGGATCACAGAACTGTACTTTTTCTGCCTAAAGTCAATGGGTTCACATTCATCTGAGTCTGTAATGAACATATAAATTTGAAGTTCTTGCATTCAGCTCTCAAAAACAGAAGAATAGTTTAAACAATAATTTAGATTACAATAGTAGGACTAATTATAGAATGTATGACCATGAAGATGACTTGTCAAGAAAATATAGGTAAGCAGAAACATACAGAAGTGCTTTGCTTTAAATGTAACATTTGATAATGAGAGCTACAATTACTAATGAAAGGACTTCAAAGATAAAACACACACACATACAAAAAGAATTTAAATGTAAATTACTTCTTGAAAAAGACATAGCTCCATGCAATGTTTTTGCATGGACTCCTACCAATGACAGCATTACAAGGATAATAGTAGAACACAAACCATAAGCAGCAAAAAAAACACTTGCCACAACAGGAGTTGCCTTTTTTTTTTCCAAAAAAAATTTCCTTCCCTATTTTTATGCATGTTGATCAGTGAGCAGGCAGATAAAAGAAAAATGGCAAGTCAGAACTATAAGACTGAGATTTTCCTCTCTATTCCTTCTCTTTGTTTCTGTTATCTTCCCCAACCACAACATCTATGCCTCAAATTTGTTTTCTTACAGCCCGTGCTCTTCTTCAGGCCCATCTTTCTTCCCTCCATCTAGGTCTTTCTTTATCTACCCCAGAAATCCTTCCTGAAACTAAACAAGGGTGTTTGTCTTATAAATCACATGCTCTTTGCTGCTGATTTCGAAGTTTTAAATAAACCACAGAGGGAATCCTAGCAGAACTCACTAGAGCTTTCCTCTGGTTTGTAGGGGGAAGAACGGTCTAAAACAAATGCAAACAAATGAAGCCCTAGCCTTAAGAGTCTTTATTACAATGTTTCTTCTATTAACAGACCAAATCTAAAATAACTTTGATTAATGATTTTTCTTCTGCATAGATCACATTAAACTTTCCTTCAATCAAAGACACCTTTTGAAGTTTGTGGTGTGACAGTACAGTAAATCTATCTTTAAAGCTCACAGGGCTGGATCAAAATCAATACAGGCATAAAAGGTAAAGTGCTGATCCAGCACAGACTCAGCCTGCTCATTCAAATTCATTCTGAAATGGTCATGGAGTAATTTTATATCAACCACCTTTCTGCTGAATAAGATGTCTTGGTAACAGTTTTCTACAAGGAGACATCACTGAATGAATCTCACCACTGACCGAGGCAGCATCCCATTCCTCTTTTATAATCTGGCAGATAAATTATTTCATTTCCTCTTCTGACCTAGATTAACTCTGTACAACAGTGCACTATAAAATTACATGGAGTAGCCTGTCCCCATGTAGGACAGAAACACAAATGTTTTTTAGGCAAAAAATGCAGCAGCCCAGTTCTTGCAGGACCAGGAGTGCAAAGGAACTGAGATTGTGAGTTAGAAGCGGCGGCAGGAGCTTGAACTGCTGTCTCTGATTACTGGCAGTTCCCTTGTTAGGTCAACGCCTGTGACCAATAACTTCTCATTTCCCATCCCCCCAGGAGCTGAGCTGTTGCTAGTCCAAATCTTGGCACACCTTGATTCCTCCCTCCTGCTTCATAGTCCCCAAAAGACAAATGAGCCAAAAAATTCTTGTTCCTTGTATGAGTTCAAGAAATATTAACATAAAATTTGCATTTATGAAGACCTGAGAGGACACAAGGTTTACCTTGCCCGAGAAAGAAAAGGGAGATAGGAAAGAGTGAGAATCTGTACAAAAGCATCTGTGGACTCTGGTGCCCTGGGCCACTGGCCACTGCAATAGCAGTTTCTGCTGGGAATGAGTGAAAAAATCCTATAGAGCTTCCAGCATAGGAACAGGCTGCAGCCAAGGTCCTCAGCCAAAGCTGAAACACCTTCCACAGTGTACGAAACCCCTGCATGTGACAGGAGAAAACTGCTGGTTAAAAGAAATGACAGCCTGAGAAGCTGGCAGAAGTTACAGCTCGCATGCTGGATTCCACAAGCGGTTAATGGGAGTTATCTGGCCAAACGCCACAGGTATTTGAAGAGGATTGGGGACCTTTTGGGGAGCACAACTGTGCAAGGCCACCAGCACCTAGGTAACCATATCTGTCATAGTAACTCAGAAGGTAAGGGAGGGGTTGAGGGTAGGAAAGGGAAATAACTCAGAAGGGAGAGGTAGAAAGAAGATGGAAGGTAGCAGATTGTGTCACCGGGACTGTATGGGGGTCATCACTGCAGTATGCAGAGAGGTCAGCTGGTCCCACCACACTCCCACACTCCTGCCTGGCTTGTTTTCACAGCCATCAGGAACGTGGCAGGAAGGAAGGATTTCTGTGTGACATAGGAAGATGGACAGATGCAAATAAAGGGCATGGGAGCAATAAAAACCATGGGGGAACACCTAAAAACCTCATCCCTCCCCATCATCTTTTAACAAACCCCCGCAGGAGTTGGAGACTCCTCCCCAGGCAAAGGCAAAGTGTTCACCAGAATCTTGGCCTCGCATCTCATTTCTGTCCCCACAGCCCTGCAACCTCTGGAAAAAAACATCATTCTGAGAGTGGCAAGAGTACGTAGACTGAGAGTTGTAAGAAGGGGAAATTTTGCTTTTAATTTGTTTTCTACTGTCTCCATTTATAAACACTGAGAGACCAAGGCTTGGCAACATAATTCAGTTTCATCTAATATGTTTTTTTCCATCACCTGTCTCCAAATAAATACCACAAATAACCTGTAAGCAGTTTTACATATAATAAAAGCCTGTAATAGTGTTACAAAATAATAGTGGCATTCAGTAAACGCATCCAGAAAACAAAATATGATGCAGTTAGAATTAATATCCTAAATTCATGCACAATGAAAACACATTTTCCATCAAACCTACATAATGCAGCATGTTTTTTCTAGTACATCAAGGCAGAAGAGGAAGCTGGGATCCTTCACGAAAAAGAGGCCACAAGGCCATTATTGATTCTTTTCCTATCCACATGCTCGAATAAGGAATTAAAAATATTGACTTATCACTTTGTTCCTTGATTTTATTTATCTATTTATTTCTTACATAGTTGTTCAGATGCCTTTAAAATTTCTGCTGTCTTCTCCTCTGAATGACAGAGAACGAACTCCAAAGGAGGTTAGGTTAAAGCAGAGATATACCTGGAGAAGGGCTGGTAGGGATTTGGAACCAGTGAAATGTAACAGGCTCAGCAAATATTCAGGCTCAACCAGTGGGAAGGCCCAGTGTATAATTAGGGACCTCTAGTCTCTCTTTCTAGCTCAGTTATGAGAAAGAAAAACAAACAAAAATTAAGGACAACAACAAACTGCAACAATCTGTTATGCATTTTGCATTAACAAAGAGGTGGTTTTGTTCTCGGACAGGGAGCGGTCCCTTTAACCAATGTATAAGCAGAGTGAAGTGAAGAAGCAAAAATCTAGATTATGATCCCCTGTGGTGTTGGAATTAAATTTCAGCCTTTGGAGAAACTTCCACATGGATTTCAGAAATCCCTACAGTCTTACACCTCTCTTTAATCCCTATTTTACACCCTACAGATAGCACTCAGTGTATGCCAAGAACAAGAAAAAATATATTTTTATGCCTTTTACACCATTCTATTTTTTTTCACTTTACAGTGATTAAAATGCTATGTGCCATAAATGCTACAGAAGGGATAATCTATTCAATAAAATAAATGGAAAGAACTTTTGAAGACAGGTATAAGATCACCCATATTTTACTGACAACTTCAAAGTCAATGAAGAAATTTCTTTTAAAAGCCAAATTTTAAACTAAAATGAGCTTTATGTGTGTGTGTGTTTTTTTGTTTTGTTCTGTTTCTTTGTTTGAATGGGACATTTTGAAAATGTCATATAATGCATTGATTTTTTAATAATTGGTAGGTGAGTCTGCCTGTACTGCAATAACTGTTTGCTAACTTTTTTTTTTCCTTCCCCCAAAGTGTGTTTTTTCCCCCTGAAGGCAACTACCAATTATACTGTCAATAAGTACTTACTGGAGAGGACAGCTTGGTGGACAACACTACAACACCTATTATGCTATTACAGGCTCACATTCTGAGTTCAGCATCTGGACATGCCAAATTTTTCCTCTTCAGCACTTTGGATTCATTCTAGGGAAACTGTGCATATACTCTAACCAAAATCCAGACCCAAACAACTAGATCAGAGAACTTAGATTAATGTGTTTGAACCTCTCACATTTAGAAAAATTTATAAATTACCCCACTGGAGAATCTGATGGTTTATGCTGGAAAATACAGTACTGTGAGGTGACCCACACAGTGCTACAGCATTTGAATAATTTCATTCCTCTTCAAGAAAACACATAAACATATGTTTAACTTTAATCATAGATCATCTTACTGCTTTCATCTGGACCTAATCATTAACCATAAACACGTGCTTAAATGCTTCACTGAAAAAGGATGAGATTACTCACACACTTACAGTTAATTGTATGCTTAGATGTTACAGTGGCCTCTTGGCAGGCTACGCTATGTGCTGTGCCTGTTCAAAGCAGAAGCAAGCTGTAATGCCCTACAGCAAAGCCTATGATTATGGCCTTCTTTCCTATCCCTAGTAAGTTGTGTGGAGTAGGTTGTGTATGACCAACTCTGCAGAGAGCTCTCCAGTGAGAGCTGGACAAAGAAAATCCCGTTAAAAAAAAAAAAAAAAGTACCCCCTAATAAATCGATCCATTTCCAATACATTTTCTAATACTGAAAATGACTTATTTCCCAATAAGAATACTGATTAAAGTTAATAGTTATTATTAAGTCTACTTTTTTGATGCCAAGATTAAGCTAGTCTAATAAAGTATTACGGAAACTGCATAACCATGCTTTTGGTATATACAAAGCAACGGCACTGGAGATGCTGTCTGTATGCCACTTCTACTTCTTAACGTGGTATTTGTGGCCCTCATGACTACTTATCTGACTGCTTCCTTAGAGTTTCAAAATTAAAACAGACTGAGCTCATAGCAGAAAGCTGAAATCAGTTTCTAGGAACCAAATTCAGTTGAAAATATCTATCAAATATGAAGTCCTTCTGCTTGGAATAAAAATGGTGTTACAGAAGGACTAAACTAGTCTCTTCTAAATCTCCCATGATTTCATATTCAGTCATGTCAAATTGTTTAATCCAGTAAAAGGCTGGTTACCAGCACAGGGATAGTCAAATATATGAGCACTTTAAGAAGAAAATAGGATCTGTAAAACTAATAGAGATCAACACCATAACACAGCTGTTTGGTTTGTAGCCACTTACAGAGCATTGCATTTAGCAAATAAGCCACTTGTCATAGCTGTTCACGCACTTACTGAAGTATTCCTCCTAACTGGATTGCTGTGCTGTAATGCATTGGTGTGCTGTCATGATTTCATACAGCTGGGCAAGTAAATAGGCTTTGATAAATGCTAACACTTGTTATGAAAACAAACATCACTTGTCCCAGGGAGCAATAACTCTGGATTATGTCCATCACTTGGAAAAGACTTCCACCTACTGTCCTACACTTCTGTCACAGTTACTGAAGAATCCACTAGCTACTTCATAATGCCTCTGCAATTACAATGCTCTTCATTTTACAATATCAAAGCACAAAAGAAAAAAAAAAAGTATGCACCTTAAAAGGCAATGCATTTTGAGTACCTATTTTACATTTATTAAACCAAAACTCTTTCAGTATCTACATTGATGTCAATAGTTTTGTTCTTGTAGTTAATCTCATTTCTAAAATCAGTTACAGTTCTTACAGAGTAGATTACCTTCAAACATGATATTCAGTTTAAAACTAGGTAGTAATCCAGAATTAGTTTTAGTTTGATCATTTGGTTGTTTCTTGATATTTAAAGAATACACAAAATCTAATGGGCAGTTTTTATCTGCACAGTTCTCTAGTCACCTGAATCAGCCTGGCTTGCAGAGGAAAAATGTAGAAATGGCAGAGTTAAGAATTTAAGTGTATGGGGGGCTGAGGAATAAAACAAAACAGCTTCACACCTTTACCTCCAAATTTTAAAACAGTGATGCCATATATATTAGCTCCTAAAGTAAGAAAGACATTTCAATTCTAAGCTGGGCAGTGTATTGTTAAAGGTTACAGGTTACACTAGATGATCTTAGAGGTCTTCTCCAACCTGAATAATTCATGATTCTATGATTTAAATTTGCTTTAAAAATGTCTGTATAGGTTCACCCATGTCATGATGTTACCACTTCCTTAAGATTTGGTTGCTTCCATACCATCATCTTTGGCAATTCCAGCAGGAAGATTAAGCAATGAATAGACACAAACAGAACCTACAGCATCTTTGGGGGTCTTGTACGTCTAAAGCTTTTATATAACATTGGCATCATGGTGAGGGAAGCCTGAGCTGCCTTTAGCTTTATCCTATTTAGCACCACAGTTGTTTGTAAATAGGATCTCAAGAGAGAACGAGTTGTGTTAGGTTCTAAAAATAAAGAAAGGGCATAACTGAGAAAAGGGGAATATCATCTCTTGGAATAGCCGTAGGACACAAAAAGGATGGAGTATAATTTCAACATACGGACAGACTCCTGCTGGGAGTAACTAGTAGGAGAGTCTGATTAGTGGAAAGGAATAAAAAATAGTAATTAGTTTGATTCTGCCTGAAATAAGAGCAGAGTGCAGCAGCACAGACAACGGCTGCATGTGGCATCAAAAGCCATGAGTCGGGACATGGCCATGCTGCTGTAACCCACTGGGAGACACGCATGGCTGGGAGGTGACCTAAGCAGACAGCACTGCCAGGATCTTTAGGGTGGGCATCCAGCATAAACATCTTAAGTCTAGACTCCACTTTATTCTCAGTTATATAAAAGACACAAGTGAGTTATTCCAAGCAAACCACTGATCCCACTAGGGGGAAAAAAATAAGATTGTGGACACAGACTATAAACTAAGATGTTGTAACTTATCCTCACAAATTTTGCCATACAAAAAAAAATAATAAAAAGATAAAAAAATACACAATTACATTTTCAAATTATTCTACTTGTGAAAAGACAGGTGTGGTTCAGCAGTACTTTTCAAAATGTTATAGCAAAGGTGAAAAAACACTATCCACAATTCCTTCTTGCTAACTTTTTAGTAAAATTCTTGCTCCTTAGACATGTGCAAATGCTTCAATCTCCCTAAAAATCCTTCAGATTAGTTTATTCTTAAGTAGCATTATTGTTTGCAAAAACTATAGGCATTTAGATTTAAAATAACAAAGAAATGAATTATTTTTCTGAAATAATTTAAAATGGTTCAGAGACAAAGACATAAATTACTGACAGAGAAGTAAATTACTGATTGTAACTTTTAAGTCCTACAATTAACCTAATGTAATTTGTCATTACCAAGTGTGAGGTACGTATTTTCCACTGATTTCATGAAATACAAATATTTGTTAGTCTTTTGGGCTAGATAACTTACTTATTCGGATAAGTAAGTATCGCTAAAAGCATAAACATAAACTACCGGTTCTGTCATCTCCCAGTTTTGGCCAAAAATAAACAGATTCAGTAGTATAAAAATGACAGCTCTGTGAGTCCAGGCTCACTTGCAAGATTTTAAAGCACACTTCTTGAACTTAACTTAGTCACTGATGATTCAGACAGATGTTTGGCATGGGATCAGCCTATCTTAAGTTCAATTTTGATTCCTAGTAACACCTCAAATAGAAACTATTGATAGAAGACTGATAAAGCTCAGAAGATCGATTATCATGAAAATTAAATGCAATTTACTTTGACTATCATCATAAGCTCCTATGAACAACTCTTAGAGGTCCCTGTTTACCTAATGAAATACACTGCATTTTCTGGCATAAAAACAACCAAAATTTCATTTAAATATATACAGGTTCTTCCAGATCTGTCAAAAATGACTTTTAAAAGTTAAGGATTTATGTAAGGAATTGTAAAGCCTTGTTTATTAAACAAACAAACAAGCAACAACAAGAAGAAAAGAGTTGGATGGTGGAAAAAGGTAACCCTCTCACTTGCTTTTCTGTCACATCTGTGCCTTACCTTTATACAACAACACAAACCCTTGTCACCCACAGGACTCCATTACGGGTACATAATGTACGGCGCTCTGGTTTCTGCTGTATTATGGTTTGAGGTTTAGTAGGCTTACAGTTTCATTTCATCAACTACATTTTTAAACGAATTACATGGATCCTTACAGAACACTGATAGCATTTATTGTATACATCTGTTTTTCAGAGACAAAGCAGCTCTATTTGTAACTCACACATGTACTGCCTGGTATCACCACTCACAAGACTTGTTACTTTCAGATGCTTTGTTCATGCTTTCTCTTTTCCTGATGTTTAAACCTGTAAGTGAAGAAAGCACTTCCACATTTCAGACATCTCTCCAAATCCAATGGGACAACAAAGTGTGTGTCTGCTAATGATGACAATCCCAAATGGACTGAAGCTCCAGGCTCAGGTAGGATGCTCTTGTAGCATATGTACGTAAGGATTGTACCAACAGAACTTTTTGCTTCACTTGCTGCAGCCAAACAAACAAGCTCTTCATGGCATGTAAGCTAAAAGCCTTGCTCCAGTCCTTTGGTATTTGTAAGCACACAGTCAAGAAGGTAAGGACATGAAGTATTCATCAGAATAAGTATTGAAATCTGGCTGACTTTGCTAAGCAGTGAAATTTTAACTTCTAGATAAAATGTATTACTTATCAGCTCCTCTACTCAGCCCATGCTTCCTGTGAGATACAGACCAGACCAGCAAGATTAAGTCCTTTACCTGGTGAGGATAAAGAGCAATGATCTCCAGCATCAGATCAAGGCTGCCCAGACAGCAATTACTCTGAGGTAGGTGGTATCAAGTTCTGTTCTTGTATTTAGAGAAAACCTTCATAGGTGAAAACAGCAAACTGCCAACTGATGAACAGGACAAATAATTTTCTCTGAAATACCTCATTCTAAAAGTTTATGTTGGCCCAAACAGATTAGATAAAATGCAAATTGCTAAAGAGAAAATAACAACCCTGAAAAAAAATCTTACAATCAATTCAGGGTTAAAGTTTGATTACTTAGAAGAAAGCTACATTTTTTTATACTTATTAGGGGATCAAAAATAGAATCACTTCCCTAGCCCTGCTGGCCACACTGTTTCCTATGCAAGCCAGGATGCTGTTGGCCTTTTTGGCCACCAAAGCATAACTTATGTAAAGCATAACTTACGAGAGTATACTTTTAACAGCATCTTTGATAGTTACTACTTAATCAGAATCATGCAATCAGTCTAAGAAATTAAAAAAACACGTAACTGCTAAACTGGTAAAATATCATTTTCTGCAGTCCAATAAAGATACCTACAAGTAGTTTTTTTGGTCAAGTAAAATCACAATTTAAAAAAAAAAAATGCACAATGAACAAGAGAACAGAAATTCAGGTGCCGTAAAAAGGAGTTAAACCTGGCACGAGAGAAGCACCTTAAGTCTCTAAAAAAGCACAGTTTACTTCATAATTCTATGATTCTGGTTGGCAGAGCTTCTGAATATGAAGACAATTTTGAATAGGTTTGCAAATCTATGAGATATTATTCAAATATGGCAAAAGAAGGCCACAATAAACTATCATGTCAACTCTATTAGAAGTTCTGTGCTCTTTATCTTTTAATATGGTAAATTCTACTCTATGCAAATATCTGTTTTGGAATTAGTTTGTCATAGCATAAGGAGAATCTTCTATGTTACCTTGTGCAGTGCAGGACACTGGAAGCACAGCCAAAATTCAGACCTCTGAATGAATTTTTCACCTAAAATGTCTTTCAGCTCTGTTGATTGGAAACAAAATCTTGCACTCTCCATCACTTTGCTGTACTAAGCATTCATCTGTTACACTGGTGTCAGCAGTACTGCACTTTTACTCCTTTCCTATTTCTTTTGTATGTAAATCTCCAGAATAATGAACTATAAGCTGTCACGTTGTTCAAAAAATCTCCACCAGACATGAAATGTGTTTATCCTGACCAGGCATGTTTTATCAGGACTGGTGCCTTAGAAGCTTTGCTTAAAAACTCAGATTGCTATAAACCAGACGCAACTGTCCTGTGCCAGATGTTGCAGAGGCTATCAGGCACATCTTATCCCATACAGTGCACCGCCTTGAGTAAAAACATTGTTTCTTCAAATCACTGGCTCAGTCTAATTATTATAGCTTGATTAAAACTTCTGTCCTTATTCATCAGGACAGGGCTGCTAATATGAACTATGCAGACAGAAATTTGTACCCTGCCTCCAAGGGGATAATGTCCCACTATTGTCTTCATGAATTTTTGAAATTGGTGATCCACTTCTACAGTTAAGCTATTTTTTTTGGCTCACCTCTTCAGGGCCTAATTCTAAGCATGCACAGGTGAAACGCTATCGGTGCGTGGATCTGACCTGGAAAAATAGGCAGCATTATGTCAGATTGGTTTGGCAAGCTGCAGAGATCCTTCATGCTTCACTTCTACCAATAAATCAGAGTTTATTTAGATACCTCCGTATTTAAATACTGCCGCTGCTCATGTTGAGATCAATCTCATGTTAACATAACATTTTTCCTTCCCCCGGAACATTATGGCACCCCTTGCAAGCCAGGCACTCCTCCACAGGGCGCTCCTGACTGTGTTCAGTCCAAAAGTGTTTACAAGCGGCTTTACAAAGCATGCATGGGAATTGCTAACCCACCACTGGAATGCAGAAATCTCTCAGGTGAAACAGAGCAATTACTTAGGAGTGCCCAACTCACTCTATTTATCACAGCTAATTATTTGAGGTATTAACTGATGTTTCACAAGGTGATTCACAGTTCTTTCAGAGCTGTAATTAAAACCATAGCTCTGGGCTGAGTTAGAGTATCAAGGCCATGCCCTGCCCTTGTACCTGTGCTTCCAGGAGAGGCAAACAGGCAAATACAAATACACGCAACACACTCAATCTATATTTAATATATTTTTCTGGAGGCCGGATCAACGGTGTGTTGAATCCATTTGCGGTTTGCTTCTCCCAGAGAAAATTAGACATTGTTAGAAAAATAACAGTGAAAATTCAGCTTATTTATTTAAACACTAAAAGAGGTCATTCCTCAGGAGGTTCCCATAGCAACTGTGGCTGTCAAAGGCTGCTGAGGATGGTGCTGGTTGACTCCCGGCCTTGCCAAGGGAGCCAGCCCATGCCAGTGCCCATGCCCACCTGAGGCTGAGCAGCCCCCTCTCCGATTCAGCTCTGACGCAGCCACACCCAGAGGGAAAACTGCTGCCTCCTGAGCTCATCCCAAGAGGACTTCACATACAGCATTTCCTTCTGGTGGTGGGCTAGGCTTGTCCTGATGATAGAGAATGATCAACAACCAAGCTCTGGCCTGGGAGTCCATAGGTGGTCTGAACAGACCGCAAGAGTTTAGAGCGGCGCTTAATATTTCCCAGCTGGCCTGGGGAATTATGCACACTCACTCTTTTCGTTCAGTACTACTGAAGCCCAAGCAGCATATTATTACTTCTGATTTGTTGTATCTAAGCTTGAACCCAGCCCCTGATAATAAAAGGACAAGTTACTAATCCTCTGCATCACACAGTTGTTATCACCTGACAATTTTATATTCATACTTTATTGATTCTCGTGCAAGAAATATTCTCTGATTTTTAAATTACACACGTACTAGAAAGGGCTCAGCCTTATCTCTCTGCCTTTGGCTGGGTACAAGAAAGCTATACAGATTTTTATTTTTTTTTTAAGGATGATAGTACAAAGAGGCATGCTGACAACATGATTTAGATCTGCTTAGAACCAGCAAGTAAATTCATAACAAGTTCATCTTATCTACTAGCATAAAGAGGGAGTGGGAGAACACTCGCGTTACTGGAAGGATGCAGTTTGCAGAATGACACAGCATCTTATTTAAGATGTTATTTTTTCTGAAAGACATACTCGTGTTTCTTCTGTCATCTACACAAAAGCTTCAAAAAAGACAAGCTTATTTATTAAGTGTGTGTATTAAAACCAAATGAAACTAAAAGCAGAGAAGCAGGCTACAAAACCCAGCTTCCTGTGTTACAAAACCACAGTGCGAGCCATCAGGAGCAGCAGCACTGAAACAGTTTGGCCATAGTGACAGAGCAGAGAATCTGGCCTTACGTAATCCAGTATTTGTCCAGTGTCTTTACTGGTACCTTCATGTCTCCTGCAGATTAAAATTCAAACCACTCAGTACCACAACAGCCAATTTCCCAGCAGATGCGTAAGTGAAGCTTCGAGGATTTGAAGGTGCCCCAACTGCCTTCAGCCAGATGCTGGAAACCTCTGCAAAAAGTTAGTGGGAAAATCTGCCCTGCACAAGCTTTAAGTGTCATCTAATAGTTCCTAATGCATTTTTCTCTTGAATTCCTTTTCCTTTATTCTTCTGACAGAAACAAGCTCAACATCCCCTGGACACACAAAGCCCTTCCAGTACAGTTCAAGTTTTCAGCCCCATCAACATTTCTCTATAATTATAGTACAAATCTCGCCCTTTACCATTATGCAGAGATTAAGCACTCCAAGGAGCAGCACTCAGTACAGGTCACACAGTTAACATCTGGATCCTGTTCTAATTGCCATGATGGTAACCCAATGTATAATTCATATTGCGAAGCAGCGAGGGAGCTTCACAAACGTGGCAGTACCGGTTCCCTTGCAGCTTCACAGCTCTCTTTGGAGCAGCTCTGTCATTTGTGCTCATCAAGAGTCTGGGAAGTTCACGGCCAAATCAATAAAAAACATGTCCTGCCTCTATAGCCTGGGCAGAAATAGCCACATCAATAAAGAAAATCAATTCTTCTTTCTGTAGTTGCATAGGATTAGCATCAAGGAAGACTGGTATTTATAAAAAGATTAGCATGTTTCCTCTCTGAAGTCTTTGGAAGTACCAGAAAGTATCTATTTTTACAAATCCTTTTCTTGAAAACCTCACTCCTCTTAACCTCTGTGATTTTCATGTATTTTTAGTACTATGACCGTATAAAATGCAAAGTTCTTTCTATGCTAGCACTATTTATCGAAAGAAACAGCAGCTGATAGCTTTCCGCTTTTTCACCAAACAAAACATCCCTGCCTAACAAAACCTAAGGTAGCATTCCCAGCAGATAGGGTGCCTTGTATGCCCCGATTTGCACAGCACTCATGCACACAAACAGTGCCCACATCCCTGCTCAAAGGAGGGCTGCTGGGCACACATGCGGCTGGAGACACAGCCTCCCCAGACACTGGGTACAGTCATCATGGGCTTTCACATGAGCTACCAAGTTTCCTTCTGCCACAAAGCCTACCATTTGTGGGCCTAGATTTCTAGGTGACATCTGCATAGCTTTGCTTAAACAGGAGAGAGAAAACTGGAAGTTGTCCAACAGAAACAGGTAAACAATGAAACTACTGTTAATAGAGCCGTATAAAAAAAGAGGTGTGTTATCAGAATTAGGAATTCCTGCTCATCTGGCTAGAAAGCACTAAGGAGAACTTTTGGCATGGCAGTAGAAAACAATAACAAAAGAAAAATACTTTCTTGAGTTGAAATATCATTTCAGTAAGACCCTTAATTTTACTCAACTCTGTTCTGTATAGAGAAGCATCTACATAGTGCAGCATTACATCCTGAAGAAAGCTTACAGGGTAATTAAAGAACAATGAAAGCACTACCGTGTGACTGAAAAGAGATACATTTCATCTTGCAGACACCACTCTGCAGCCTGGGTTGTGCACAGATTCCAGCAGCACAAACCACTGGGGCCACCAGAGCGGTCCTTCTCCTGCATGGACGCAGAGTACAAACCGTCTGCGGCAATATTTCCAGGATGGAGACAGCAACATCTCCCCAGCTCACTGTCCTAATGAACCACATCCTCACAGAACTGACTGCTGTGCAACATCACACTTCAGCCAGCTGAAATCCTTGTTTGCTTTTCTTTTCTCTCCAAAAAACAGAACATGCAATGTCCTTCACTCTCCTCCTTGCCACGTTTGCTCCTCAGTTTGAAATTTTCCTTTATGGGAATTTCATGACTGCAGACACGCCCTCCCCCCCCCCACACCTTCTGCAAGTACATTATTTTAACTGATATTTATACAGGTAGTGACTTAATATTTTCTCTTATACTTTCTGCTAATCGTGGTTGTAAATTGGAAGATGGTAATTAGCACTGTTTTCTAGAAAAACTCTATCAGGCATTAACAGCCCAAAGACACAAAATAAATTCATTGTCAGAAGGTGCCACCAAAACCCAGTATTTTTAGATATTTTCATTGATGGTATTTTAAAGCATCTGAATGGTATATGTACATATACCACTGGATTATGGATGATTTTTTTTTATATGGATGTCACTATAAAGTCCATTATAATATAAGGTGATAGAAAAATACATGTATTTTGATCCAATGTACTTTAGTGTATCTTAGGCAGCATGATTTATTTCATAATTTGAGATACGTTATCCAAATGCAAAATGCTGCTTTTAATACGTTTATATTTTGTGTTTCCTTTATTGAAAATGTTGCATACAATTAAATTAAAACCAAAGCAAACAAACAAAAAAATCACCACAAAGAAGAAACAACATTGGCCTCAAAGATTCCTAAAAGCACTTGCAGAATATCCCAGGTCTCAACATAGTTTACTTCAATGGGAGGTACTGTTATCAAGACATATTACAGCTCCCAGAATAACTTTGTCATGTGCTTGCTAAGAAGAGAAAAAGCAAACCTCGTAAAAAAGAATGGGTCTTTACAGTTAACTGAACCCAGTGATAACACGAACTGGATTGAAGCAGTTGGGAGACTGCAGTATGCGGACACAAATCTGAAGGGGAAGCTGGCTGTGGTATTGACTGGACAGAATAAAAATTAGTTCAGGAGCCTATACTGTCATGGAGCTGATGGAGTCCAGGGAGGTAACAGAAAACAAAAGCAAGGCTGTCCTGACCTAAAGTCACAAGGAGCCCAAACACAACACAGGGCAACATCTAAGATCTCTTAAGATCTCAATTGCTGATTTGCTAACTTGTAGTAGACATTTGAATAAATTTTTCTCCAATTGCAGATGATCAAGTCAGACCCTAGATGACTTGGTGGCATTGCCTATCAATATATTTGCTTTTTGAAGTGTCACAGTAAGCTGCAATAGCTCTTTGTCCTCTCTGTAGTGATGTTCTTTTTTGCTCTTTAAAAAACAAGTAATGAGTGGACTGAAAGCATTTTGACAGCTGGCTGGCCAAACTGACAACTGCAAAGGCCCTCAGCTGATGGGAAGCATGTAAACCCCCAGGCAGCTTGGTGTAATGCACTGATGGTACAAACCCACTCTGTGGTTCTCAGCAAGCAATGCACCTCAAAACACAAACACGGTTTTGTAAACTGCAAGATTCTCATCAAGGTACAGGATAAGTACCCTGGGATTGATCAACAGTGAATATAAACATATATTTCCAAGTCAGTATAGCCTGGTTGAAATAAACCCAAAGACCTAATTTTGAACAATTTACAACAAAATTACACCAGAAATACCAGAAAAACAGATATTCTCTCATCCTTCCCCATTTAAAGAAAAATAACAGAAATTATAGACTTGTAACACCATAACAGGAAAGCAAGGATTGCTTTTTAAGAGTGCAAAATGCATCTATTCATCATTTCTTTTCTATTTTTAAAGAAAGTATTTAATGACCATGCCTTTTCTTCAGCTTTCTTCTTCTTTGCTCACACCATCTTTCACCAAAAAAGAGCTAAGCTCATAAACAACTATTTCCAGCAATTTCGAAACAATTTTTAAAAGTGTTATAGGATGCTCATGAAGCATAGCATTCACAAAACACCTTTCTTCCAAGTCTCCTTAATTTATAAATGGAATCAACAGGAGTCTGTTTAATTAATATTTAGCGCACAGAGTTTTGTTTATCAAAGAAACAACTCTTTTTCTAAGCTCCGCATCTCATAATTCTCAGAAAGTGCTTGTAGCTTCAATATTTAATGTCAGAAAGAAGGAGACAGTTATAAAATAACCACCACTTCATTACTCATTCCATGAGTGTATGCAATGAAGACATAGCGATGTACATGGTAAATAATGAAGAGAACAACTGGCATTGCATTCCCTGAATTAGAATAGTTCTTGTTGTAAACACAATTTAGTTTTCACCTCTGGCAATCGCACTTCAAAACTGGTTGGGATCAAAGATAAAACTGAATATAGCAGTGATATATAGTCTTCTCAGTCTCCCACAGATATCAGCTCATTAGAAATCACGGGAAAATATTAAAACTCTTTAATATTCTGACAGCAGTTAAATTGTGACATTTCCTATGTCAAAACCAAGAGTCAACAAACACCCACTGCTACTTGTAATGAAGTAGACCTCTATTAATAACGGTAATAAGCTAAGAAAAACTTTACTCCTGAGCAGAAACGTTTCCATAGGCTGACTTTGTCATTGTGGAACAATGCTTATCAAAAATGTATCCAGAAATATCTTCACACTGCAGTTGCTGCTGACTGTAGCTGTATACTCAGAACAGCCATGACCTCACAAAGCTGTGGAGTTGACTTAATACTTGCATAGTTAAAAGACGGAGGACTTGAGATTTTTGTACAAGGTACAGGCAATGGTACAGCCATTTCATATTTTTAGAAAATGTATTCACGAATATAATGATTACAAGCACACTTCCATGAATTAAAATGAATATTCTCATTTAAAGAATTTGTCTTCTTAAATTACCAAAAAGCTTAGGAATTTGCCAATCTTGCAAAAACTTATATGGACAGACTATCAGCAGAAGCTGACAAGGTAAGAGTGAAGACATTAAAGGACATAAAACATCTGAGTTCCACTGCTAGAATAAACAACATAGAGACAGATTAAATATGAAATTTAAGGGACGGCAATGCACAAATTCCCAGGTGGAGCTTTTCCCAAAACAAGAAATGGCTGTAGGACTAACCTTCACTAACTCCCAAATGGTGGACAGTGGTGCATGGCAACAAAAGGAGAGACAGTGCTCATAAAGGGAAATAGGGTATGTTTGACTGTACATAAGTTAAACAAACAAACAAATAAAAGTCACTTTGAGGCTAGTGAAGCACTGGAACATGTTGCCAGAGAGGCTGTGCTATTTCCACCTCCTGAGATTTTCAAGGCATGACTAGACAAAACTCTAAGAAGCCAGCTCTGAATTCAATGCTGTTCTTGCTAAGGTGCAAGCATTGACTAGATGGCCTCATGCTTCCATTCTGCCTTAAATAAATCACAGAATCACAGAATTTCTATGTTGGAAGAGACCTCAAGATCATCGAGTCCAACCTCTGACCTAACACTAACAAGTCCTCCACTAAATATGCTTTGGAATACATTAAATGTATTCCAAAATTAATGTAACAATGTCATTTTCATATATATTAGAATTAGTGACAAACTGACTTTTACTGAGCATTATATTGTAAAATATATTTTCAAAAAAACCCAACTCTCTATTGAGAGTCATAATTGCCTTAGAATTTCAGAGTAAAAAGAAAATACATTCTCTCTCTATAGTATTCTCTTACTGTAAAATCTGTCTATATATAGAATACACATAAATATTCTAGAATCATCAATGAAAGAAAAAAGACCTTACTAAAACAGGATAACACGTTCCATGGACAGTATCTATCTTTGAACACCTAACCTCATCCAGGAAACAAAACCTGACAGGCTTAAAAAAATGCTTTTTCATTTTTTATAGGAATAAAATAATGGGCCTCAAAAACATTACTATAAAAACATTACTACAAAAACATTACTATATTACCCAAGACTGTGATAAATAAAAAAAGGACAAGTATAGGTACCAGGCTAAATTTTTAGAAATATTAAAAAAAAAGTTGTTTGACTTTTATATAGTATTTACATTTTTGACACGCTGATGTCTTACAAATTCACGCTGAGGGTTTTTGGAAAAGCTACAGAAGCACCAAGGACTAGGAGAGAAAAAGACAACTGTATTCTGCACAGCCATCGATGCTGTGGTCAAAAAATGGTCAAAACATCAACAAAAGCTCCTGCAATTCTCAATGAACATAAGTTACAGCAACTCTTCTAAGGAGACCATGTTGTTGTTTTTGTCTCTAGCATTTTATTATTATTTGCATGCCAGACAACAACATCCATAGCAGAGGGGAGCTCTAGGCAGGTCAGTGTGGTAGCCAAAACTCTTTTTCTAGCCACAAGCCATTTAGCCACACCAGTAAGAACCTTTCCAAATGCCATGACACTGAGGCCTGATGTATATGATGACGTGGCTGACTTAAATCATCATTTATATATGCAATAATAGAGCCTAATTATTTCTATGGTAAGTATCCCCAAAATCAGGTCATCATCCAGCCTCTGTACAGATGCAAATAACGTCATTTTTTTCTTCACAGAAACTCTGCATCATGGTAAAACAATTGACTGTAGATGGAGCGGATCAGCTAAGCAAAATGGCTTTGAGAACAACAATATTTATTTAGATTGAAAGGAGTAGGATTGAAAGGTATATGGTCCAATTACTGCCCACTCAATTTATGCAGCTATAACTCTTACCCACATTTTACTTGGCACACGCACAACACTTGCAAAATCCAAAATTCAGTGTTTTCACTGGTAACAAACATTTTACCAGATGGTCACTTAATCAAATGTACTTGCTCACCAACACAGAAACTTTGCAACTACTATCACATTTTTATAACATTGACGCATTTATAAATCCAAAAGCTGTTCCAGTTCTTTTTATAAAGTCTAATATTGTATAATTAATACTGCAATGGAATTCCCAGTTTTGAAGAGAGTAATGTGACACATTTTGGTTTAGAACTTTTTCACTCTACAGTTAAAGATTTTTAAGTCTGAATGCATTAGAGAAAATAACCAATGTCTGCAGATTTCATTTTGCTATAGAGAGATTTGGAATACTAAAGAGTTCAACAGAAATTTTAAACTGGCAAACTGCATACATCAGTGGCTATACCTCCAAACAAGAATTTGCCAGCCCTAAGTCCTTCTGCCCACTGCTGTTCTACACTGTTCCCATTCTGCAAACCTCAAGTGTAGGAGTGGAAATTATTTTTTAGGGCAATACTCCAGATGAACATGTTCAGGCAGACAGACTCTGATCCTACCAAAGCAAAACTCCCCCAGCACATTAGAGCACGGCTCACGCTGAGGCACCAGAAAGCTGACAGTCTTAAAGCTAATCACAAAACTTCCGAGACTGCTGAGACAAAGGATTTGCCATGTCCAGACTAAAAGGCCAGCCACTCAGCAGATCAACTGAAACAGCAAATCAAGCTATAGTCAAAACCTTGTCTTTTCTACGGGACTTTATCAGTGAAGCAGGAAATATCTTTGTTATTCTGTTACTCAGTCCTCCTCCTTTTGAAACAGGCTACCTCCTGGTTATGCTGAAGACACCTAAGAGTTAGATTGAGTGACCAAACAGGAGAAATCCAGTAGTCTGGTGAGAGCACTGACCAGAGCAGACAGTCTTCACTGATGAGAATAAGAGGGAAGATGCTGTAAACTGTCTTTCCTCAGAAACAAAGGAAAGAAAGAGGAAACAAAGAACAAAACAAAGTTTAATCTGGTTCCTAATGCACACATAGTTGATGAGTTTTCAATATTATATATATATATTTATATATGTTTGCTAGCATTCAGATAATCCCATATGGTCACTGTGGACCTCTTCATCAAGTGGTGAATGTCAAGTTAAAAAAGGTGAAACTTAAGAATAACAAGTTGAATCACCAGAAAAAAAAACAACCACAAATAAAAAAAAAAAAGGAATGAAGCAGATTACAAATCTATTTTATAAATCCTAAATAATACTTATTTTAGCTAAAATCTCAATTTATGTGGATTTCCAACAGAGCAACACAGGTTCAACGATTATCTCAGAGATGCTTCTGATATGCAGAAGTAAAATAGTAACAGCTACTGAAGTAAATTGGGATAACCAATCCATGTAAAACTTTGTATAGCAAGGTGCCAGCTGACCTTACTGGTATTTCAGTGAGAATAATTACATTATGAGAGAGGACACAGAAGGCAGAGGACTCAGAGCTGCTGGAGCTGAGGCTGTGGATTCTTACAATTGAAGGTACTGAAGAACGCAAGAACAGAATCTTCCTTAACAGCACCTCAGAGTTTTTAAAGTGATTTTCCTCTTTTCCCAGCTCAGATTCATCATATACTCAAAAGAGTATACTCAAAAGAGTATATGATGGTGGCTCATCAACAAAGCACTTTGATGCATGTTAGCACAAAGTTGCATAACGTTTATATAAAAAAAAAAAAAAAGTAGGATTCTCTGTTCACTGTGATTACTTAAATGGATCTAAGTTCTTGTCTCCATTAAATAAAGAGTGACTTCATAGGATGGATGTGCAACATTATTTTGTCCCACCAGAATATAATTTGTCCCTTCGTTTTTGTCATGTGCTCCTTCTTTAGTTACTGAGACAAAAGTCTGAAATCCCTGAAAAGGATTTCTGTACTAGACCAGTTAAGGCTAATTATGCAGACAGGGATGCGTAGCATCACTTCCTGTCAGCTTGAGAAGGCATAGCTTACAGAAAACAGCAACAAACAAAGCACCCAACAGCAACAAAATCAAACAAAAAGCATTAATGCTTCTTCTGACAGCATCAGCAGGTCTCAGGCTGTGATTTGAAAGAACAAAGCTGAGACTGAAAGGAAGTTGTACCCTTGCCTACCGCAACCGAGTCTCAAGTCAATGTTCAGCCCATTCTTTACAGTGATCTGGGAAATCTAATCTAATCTAATCTTCCATTTCAGTCTGCACATCAATACTGTCTTCCTGCGGTAAGCCTAGTTGTCTTATTCCCATGCCACATGGCAAATCAAATTCACAAATGAAAGGCAAGCAATCACAACTGACTGACTATAGGCAGACCTTTAAATATGAAATTCATGATTTCCTATATGGTCCTCTGCATTACATCTATTAAAATAATAATTTGAGATGATATTAAAAACGAACTTATCTCCAAAAGTGTTCCTTTTCTGACAATGGTATAGCTTCAATTTTGAGTATATTCAATAAACGTTTTATTGATCAAATATGAGTTATGTTTAGGAATATCTTCAGTGCTATGACAAACAAAACTTCAGAAAATCCTCCAGGGTGCAGAAATTTGAACACAATTGTTTTAATTATCTACTTACTTTGCAGCATGATGTTTGAAATTAGAGTACACTAAAAATTTGCAAGTACCTCGACTCTAGGAATGAATTGTTGTCATCTGAATTTAAAGCCAAATGATAAAATTCAAGAGAAAATATCTGATTGTTCTTGTTCACCTTTTTAAATTCTATAGGATAGGATTCTAAAAGGATAACATGCATGCTTCACTATTTTGTTTTCTGTCTTCATTCTCTCTCTTTCATGCAAGTAAGTATATGTAAATCTCAGGAACTAAACAAGCAGTATTTTTCATCTTCATGTTTCTCAGCTGGTTCTCTTCTCGAATCCTTCATATGCCAATATGTATTTGTTCTGATTATTTTTCTTATTGAGTCAGAAAAATAGATTACACTGAAGGTCACGTGAAGGATTGTTTTTTGTTTGGTTGGTTGGTTGTTCATTTTGTTTTGTGGTGGAGGTTAATATTTAGTACTATGATTAAATGATACAGTTTACCCCATTACTTACAAAGATTATTAAAAAAAAAAATACACTATTTAAGACCTCTTTAAGACCTAAAGAATATGTACTTTAATTTGCCTGAAAAATATTCAAATATTCCAGGAATCTTCCCACAGAAAGATTTTCGTAATATTTTGCTTATATTTTTTTCACCATTTTTACTAATTAACATTAGTATTTTTTTACTATTGTTATTTTATTAATACACCAATATTATTTTGATGCTTATGTTCCCCTACCACTTGTAAAACATTATGCTTCCCTAGCTCCCAGTTTTACTATTTAGTAAGGTAAAAATTAAGAGATTTCTGGTATAAATTAAAAATATTTTGGTAGGTTTTACAAAAGCATACTTAAGCATACAAAAGTTTTACAAAAAGTTTTACAAAAGCATACTCACCACTTATGATAGGAATATGTGTGCCCTGGCAGCCAGGAGGGCCAACCGTATCCTGGGGTGCATCAAGCACGGCATCGCTAGTAGGTCGAGGGAGGTGATTGTCCCGCTCTACTCTGCACTGGTGCGGCCTCACCTCGAGTACTGTGTGCAGTTCTGGGCACCACAGTATAAAAAGGACATGAAACTGTTGGAGAGTGTCCAGAGGAGGGCTACGAAGATGGTGAAAGGCCTGGAGGGGAAGACGTACGAGGAACGGCTGAGGGCACTGGGCCTTTTCAGCCTGGAGAAGAGGAGGCTGAGGGGAGACCTCATCGCAGTCTACAACTTCCTCGTAAGGGGGTGTCGAGAGGCAGGAGACCTTTTCTCCCTTAACATCAGCGACAGGACCCGCGGGAACGGGGTTAAGCTGAGGCAGGGGAAGTTTAGGCTTGACATCAGGAAGGGGTTCTTCACAGAGAGAGTGGTTGCACACTGGAACAGGCTCCCCAGGGAAGTGGTCACTGCACCGAGCCTGACTGAATTTAAGAAGAGATTGGACTGTGCGCTTAGTCACATGGTCTGAACTTTTGGGTAGACCTGTGCGGTGTCAAGAGTTGGACTTGATGATCCTTAAGGGTCCCTTCCAACTCAGGATATTCTATGATTCTATGATTCTATGTGCAATGAACACATACGTTTAATGATTAATTTTAAGTTAAATCCTTCTATTGTCATTTCCCTCTCTTTCAATTTGCCAGTATAAAATGATGGTCAAATATCATATACATATTCTTTAGGTCTTAAAGAGGTCTTAAATAGTATATATATTTATTTTTTTTAATAATCTTTGTAAGTAATGGGGTAAACTGTATCATCAGTTAGAAAGGTCTTCAGGTTTCTAGATGCAACTAAAGGGTCTGCATGCAGACCATTATCAACATCTTCAGAGTAGACGCAGACCAAATTACAGTGTTCATTTTTGCATCATCAACTTGTGCTTATAAGATGTGCACCCATATTAGTAAGTCTACTGCCACAGAGCTTAATACAATGTTAGCATCTAAATTATCAAAAAATATGGAAAATATTCTGTAATTCCATGAGCAGTTTCTACATTATTCTATTTTGTTTTTGTTGTTACACTGTTATCTCCAATTTCATTATCCTTTCCTGATGATGAGGTGTGGTAGTCAAACATCTCTCATTTTCAGTTTGATTCCAACGACATAGCTGTGGTCATTATAAGGCAATCATTCTAGATTCCTCACACCTGTTTCCAACCTGTTCTTATCTTTACAGCATAATGAATGTTAGATGTTGTGGTTACCAAATTCCAATATTGAAATTAGAGAAACTTCCAGAGTTGAAAGGGAATATTAATAGGTCTGATGATTCTAAGCAGGTAGCTAAATTATTAGACCTTAGGAAAACAAAAGTTAATTTATGCCTTAAAGACGCAATTTATTTACATTTTTCTCATTCATGAGGTTTTCAAGTTTCCTCTCCTTTTGTGTCTCTTGTTGCCTGTACAAAGCAGACTTGTTTTTAAGTTTTGGACAATATGCAACAATAAATACAGTATCAAGAAAAAATAATATTCTGCTTGTATAGAAATTGACAAATTGATTAGCAAGTATTTTATATTTTAATCAAAAGTCCTAATTTTATGGAATTTAAAGCAAAACAGCAAAAGTGATATTAAGCTCTTTGAGCTATTCTTTCTTCCTACATACAAGTGTCTCAAAGTGCAATACAAAATGATGGCATACTTTGTTGTCGTTTTCTGTGAAGTTCTTCAGATCAACAAATTACTATTCTTTTTCAGTATTATTTCTAAATGTTAGCTTTTATTATTTACAGCTTTGAGGGCAGAAGCAGAACCAAAGGCTTACAAAATACTACAGTATTTATTTCAGTGATCTTAGTAATGCACTTACAGTAACTATAAATGCAAATGTGAAGGGAACAGTTGCACAACCACAGAATTCAACATAGGGAAGCACAAAATGGTTACTCAGGCATAAGACAGGAAATTCACCTGAATTCTAATCAATTATATTTACTATATATTTTTTTTTTAATTATTATTATTAGTGCTGCTTTTCTAGACCATAGTTAGTTATTTAAAATCTGTATTCTTACAGAAAATATAATTATTCATTACCCCTAAACAGTGCCACAACTGAAAGTGGTGATATCCAAAGAGATTTTATAGTTACTCTAAGGACTTGGGTGAGATGATGCTCTGTTTTTCCTCCTTTTCTCCCTTAAACAATTGTCCTATTTTACCATATTATGCTTCATTAATATATCATCCCCAGAAAAGAAAACACAAAGTACAAAAATATATGGCTTATCAAAAGTTAAAATGAAATGACATTTAATAGAAGAGCTAATAGATTCCCCAAATGCATTTAACCCAGCTCTATAGCACTTGCATTTTCAGGGAAGTTGTATTAAACAAGATTTATCATCATGATCTGATCATGTCACCAGAAATTTTCAGCAGGCTCCATCTTATGTATGTTCAACAGGATAGTCAGCAGGAAAAAATGGAAAATTACAATAACTGTTCAAAAATTATTTCCTTTTAGCTTACTATGCCAGCTGCTCAAAACTTTCTAAAATTTCAGCTTTCTAGATGCAATTTTCTGGATGCAAAGAACAAATAGATCTAGTGGCTGACTAGGAGAAGAGCTAAAAATGGAGAGTGAGCGAATAGGAAAACTCAGTTCCCTCCCATGTTTATTTTAAAAGACAAACACCCTGATGTTTTAGGAAGTCTGAAGATCATTAAAGATGGTATAACATACACCATATAGCAAGCCATTTTTCTCCAAAATTTTCTATCTAATCAATACCCTGATCATTACGGACTGAAAATTTTGAGTAAATTGTCAACTTACTTGCTATGTTCATGATACAGCAAAGTAATTTAGTCCAATCCCTCTCACAATCAACTTTAATGATACTGTTACAGCTACTGAAGCTGGACACCTTTATAAATCACTGAAGGTGACAGAACTTGAGCAGTGAATGGAGAGACGATCATTGTTTTTAAAGCATGTTGTATCATATCTCAAGGAGAGTAAGAAAGAGCTCCTGGCAGCAAGTAAAATAAATACAGATTCATCATGGCAAGGGAAAAACCTCTTGTATGAGAGTTGTAAGAGCTGGAGTTACTTCAGCGTACTACCTACGAAAAAAAAAGTCATTCACAAAGATGAAAGCAGGCCATATGCATTTGCAAACACTATTCTAGTTAAGAAATTCATACCTTGCACTTAGACACCAAATTCTAGTTTTGTTTTGTTTTGTTTGTTTGTTTTGTTTGCTTTTGTTTTCTTTCGACAGCAGGAGAACTTCAAATTAGTGAGTATATTCTTAGTTCAGTTACTCTCCTGACATGGAAGACAAAGTCACAGAAGCAGAAAATGCACTCAACTCCCTTTGCACCTCCCTGAAGTCATGTTGTAGATCCCAGCTGCAATTCTTCTTTGTGTAAGCAAACTATAATTGTTTTCTTTTTCTATTTCAATGGGAATAGAATTAGACCCAAAGCTGTTTAATTATAAATGCTGCCTATGCCTCACTTTTCTGCTAACCGTTTGTGATGACCTATCAGCGTGCAAGAGCTCCATTTGTACCTGAAACATTTTCAAACCATATGAACTCTGCATAGCAACAACTCAAGATGTGCAAACAGAAACTTGCAGTTTTTATGATTTTATTACAAAAGGCCATATAACAATTAAATTTTATAACGACTCTGCATGCAGCTGCACAGTACATATAGGGCTGAATTCCTAGGAAACAAATTATTTTAATGCAAAATATAACTACCAAATCCATTATTTTTTACTACAAGTCTGCCTGTGGAAATTGTTTTGCTATTGATAATAGAACAGAAAGCCCATTTTTAGTGGTTTCCAAAAAGCCGTTAACAAGACTGGAGTATAAGCCACGCAAATAATTTTAATTTTTGAGAATATTTTTATTCCATTAAGGATATTTTCCCATTCGGTTTCCCTGATGGTAAAAGCCATCAATAAGAGATGAAGCCAATCAAGAAAGACGCAATTACATTTCTGTTGCTGATCAGATGACAAAACGGAGCCAGGCAAGATTACCACTAAAGCATCAGATTCCTGACATGAAGAACAGCAGTGTTAACTACCGATTCTTGTCAACCACTTGGCAACTTTTTCTGAAAAAAAATTTACTGCTTCACTTTCCTTAGCTACACAAATGCTACTATAATATCTGAAAAACAGTACACCACCATGTACTGTTAGAGTAGACATGATATGGAGAACCATTTTTATCTGAAATATGTAAGTGAACAGTCAGTGATGAGGGAATCAGATTTCATGGCTAATAGGTTCACTGATTACTAGGAATTGGCGGTATTTAATTAAAATACTTTTACTCAGCCAAGAAGGTCATTATTTTCTAATGGAAGCTGGAACATTTCACTGCATCCTCTCAGTTGTCATCACATCCTTGGCACACTAATTATTTCTCTCAAATTAACTGCACTTGCACTGGAATTTTGTTGTGCTTGTAAAAATAATTAGAAGTTTTCCTAAAAAGTTAAGCTGCACGACTCAGTTCTGCTATTCAAATGCAATATGCTTGATTTACCTGGGGGGAAGGAGGCAAGGGAAGTATCTTTTTTTACAGTGTGATTTGTTGTTGTGGTGTTTTTTGTTGTTGTTGGTTTGTTTTTTAATTACACAGTTAACTTGAAAAAGGGTAAAAGTAATTTATTTATTTATTCTTTAATCAGTTTGTGTAAGCACAGCTAATGGTCTACCTAAACAACCTGGAACAATAACCAAAATGATCATTACACACACATATCAGATAGGTGATACATCTCATCTGGGACTCTGAAGTTGCCTCAGAAACTTGGATGTCTGGCTACACAAATTTATGGAAATTGAGTGTTCAAACATAAAATCACAGAATCATGGAATGGTTTGGGTTGGAAGGGACCTTTAAGCTCATGTAGTTCCAACTCCGTGACATGGGAAGGGACACCTTCCGCTAGGCCAGGTTGCTCAAGGCCCCATCCAGCCTGGCCTTGAACACTGCCAGGGATGGGGCATTCACAGCTGCTCTGGGCAGCCTGTGCCCGTGCCCCAACTTCTGAGTCAAGAATTTCTTCCTAATGTATAATCTAAATCTGCCCTCTTTTATTTTAAAATTATTGTTCCTTGTCCTGTCAATACACACCCTGACAAAGAGTCTTTCCCCAGCTGTCCTGTAGGCCCGCCCTCTTCAGGTACTGGAGGCCTGTAAGGCCTTCCCAGAGCCTTCTCTTCTCCAGGCTGAATAACCCCAATCATGTTCAAAGACCTAGATATAAATGAATTTTTTGGTAGAACTGTGAAGGGGAAAAACATGTCTTTAAATGACTGTGAGGCAACTACTTTGCCAATGCTAAGTGCAGCCACTCAGAGCTGCCACCTGTCCCTCGTGCTTCTCACGCTTGGCCTTGTGCCACCTTGCTATGCACAAGGGCAGCAGCAGAGCCAGCCCTTCTAGGAGATGGTCACAAAGGCAGAAGCATGGCAAGATCACATAACTGGCAGCATTCCAGACATACAGGGCAAGTCATATCAAAGGAAGATCAATAAAATGCTAATGTCTGCATGTGTTTGCCTGTGAGCCTGATAAAGGATTGGTGAAACTGCTCTATAACTGGCATTATAAGATAGATAGATAATAGATAGATATTTAGCAGATTCTTTTGTCAAACAGCACCAAGTGAGAAGTTCTGAATGCAGTGTTCTACTGGAATCTTTAAGCAGTGACAAAGACTAGGCCAAGTTGTAGAGTATTAACCCTGACACTGCTTTCCAGACAGTACCCGCTATACAATCAGTCAGACTTTTAGACTGCCTGTCAGCTAACATGGAGCAGAGAACAAAGATCCTTTCTCCTATGGTAATATTTAATACTAATAAATGTGTGCTGTGGTACAAGAAAGCTGTACATCAAATACTGCGCTGTAAAACATTAAAGTAGGAATTTCTGCTCCAGTAACACTGGTGAAAATCAGTTTTCTGGCTTTCGTTACTGTTGTCAAAGGATTTACCTATTTGCAAATCCGTACTGCTAATAAGATTAATCTCTAACTTGGTTTAAAGTCAAAATATGCTCACAGTAGCTGACAGTACTGCGGAGTAGTGATCAGACATTTTTAGATCCAAGCTTCTTGCTTTCTCTCTTTCCATCTGAAATAAACCAGCTGAATCGAACATAAATGCCCTTGGCCACAATTCCTTTTATTTAAAGGAGATTAAATCTGTAACTAGAATTGAAAATTTCATACTGCCAAATAGCAGGTGATCAATGCGTAGGTCTGCATGAAAGAAGGATGCAGTGTTGAAAGTGCTCTGGGATTTGAAGAAGGATGCATGCCATGAAAACAGCACAAAGATCTCCTTCACATGCCATGTAATCCTCACACAGCTAACCTTGCAAGGCCATGCTTGCACCTGGTTGTTCTACTACGTATAGTTATGGATAAAAATCTCCAGTATGTATCCCAAGATGGTCTGGATGCTACAAAATTTGTACATATTTTTTATGGCTTTTAAATGGAATAAATCTGCATTAAGATTTTTTATATGAGCATATTGACAGCTAGTAACAAATCTATCCCTTCTTTGTGAACTTAATATTCAAAAGATATGTGAAAAGTAAAAAAAAACAACCAACCAATGAAAAAAACAAAACAACAAAAAAAAAAAAACAGTAAAACAGTTTAGGAGGCAAATGTCTATGTTAACTCATCACAGAATCTACAAGAATTACGCTTCTGTAAGTCAAATACAGCTACTTTTCATTTAAATTAGC
Source organism: Anas platyrhynchos (assembly GCF_047663525.1). Lineage (NCBI taxonomy): Eukaryota > Metazoa > Chordata > Aves > Anseriformes > Anatidae > Anas > Anas platyrhynchos. The sequence goes on from NC_092592.1 coordinate 14,104,936, forward strand.
TGCAGAGATCAGAATGCCCCTTCTCAACGTTTTGTTTACAGATAGGGATTGTGTTTTGGATTACATTGCCACTCTGAAAAGAAAAAAAAAATAATGCTGCAACAACTCCTGAACATTTGTCTGTTTGGTTTATTAAGTTAGAAGTTACTGTCTGGGATATAACCAAACAAATAGCTACTAAAGTTGGAACGGCTCTTTCAATTAGCATTGTCATACAAACAAGAACATTTGCGCTGTGAATGAGTAAATGGCTGAGAGAGGCAAGGCGAGTGGCTGCTGGCTGGGGAGACTGCAGAACGGCGGCAGCGCTAGGATGCGATCTCTCATGCCAGCTCCCCCCACTCACACACCCTCTTCCAAGACTGCATTGCGTATGCTCTGTCAAATCAGCCAGATATTACAAGTCAGAAGATGGAAAAGCATGACTGACACACCACGAACGGCTGGCTCCCGTCCCTCTCCGCAGTGGGAGCAATGCACAGCATCGGACCTGGCTCACAGAAGCTGCAGCGTGGGGTGGCAGTATGCAGGGAAGAGACCCCATGACACATGCCCTGCATACCCCTACCAGCTGGCCTTGTGTGAAGAGTTTCAACATCCTTCTCTCACCAGCATGGCCTGTGCACCGCGGCATCCCATGCGTCAACCCCTTCCCTACAGGAACAGGGGAGAAGGCCACAATGGTATTCTGACACTGAGCACCACAGAGGGCCATTGCAGGAAGAGCAATGTTGGTGCTCCCCAGTGTGAGGGAGGGCACTGTCAGGAAACCCCTACCAAGGTGGCAGCCGTACCTGTCACACACAGAAATCTCTGGCACCAGGCAGCAGCTGCATCCGGCACCGTGCTGGTGTGAGGAGTGCCTTGTAGGATGCTTGTCAGCAGCACTAGAGCCTGCCACACCTGGCAGTGGGTTGAGATAATCGGTTGGTGGGAAAGTAATGTATTTTTTCTTGTCAGGGAAGTACAGTCTTCTCTTACCCCTCCACCCAATCTGAAGTTTGGCAAAACCACACACACACAAAATAAACTAAAAAGGGAAACCATTACATCTTTCCTAAAAGTTTTCACCCTTCCTAAAGGTAAAAGAAGCCCAATAACTGTAAGACATATCCAAGCATTTTGTGAAAAGGAGTGGAAGAAGGGAGTGAGGCGAAGGTAAATGGAGCCTGTAGAGCAGGAAGGCAGAAAAGACCTTAAAATGTCAATAGCCACACATTCAATTAGAATGAAAAAAAAATATATATATGCTCCTGACCCTAAAATTACAGCACACAAAAGAAATAAAGTAGTAGCACCTATCTTTATCCTCCTTCTGATTCTCAGTGTGTCCTGACAGACTGAACAGGAATTAACTCCAATGGTAGAGCATCAACAGACTGGCCAGAGTATACATCCCAGCCTGAACAATGGATTTAACAGCCCAGACCAAAGTCTAAAATGTTAAAATCCTGAATTTAAGTGTTCAAAATTTTAGATGCATCTAGCTTGTCTAGACTAAAATACCATGTCGTGTCCCAAAAGGGAATTCAATGAAAATGTAGTTTATTTTTGCATATATATCTTCTAAAAATCCTGTTGCTGGATTGATAGGATTTGCCTTGCATTCCTTTAAATGAAAGACTGGCCAGCTCAGCACCCGGTTAAGTAGAGGGGCAATATCAATACCACTGAACCTTTTCAACAAAGGGAAGCAGCATACCTGACAAGCATACAGAAACTGGACCGCTAGTCAAAGGGTAAATTTGGGGGGGGGGGAGAGAGGTGACAACACATGATTATTAGAAGAAAAATTCATGCTTTAAATGACCACACTAAGTTCCTCCTATCACTCACCATGTTTATGGGCTGCAGGTAAGGACTGTCGTGTCACACATCACAAAAATTTGTGCTTTTACAGGGTATGAAATACAAAACTTCTCAAATTACTAAAAAAAAAAATAAAATTAGATGACCTCAATGCAATACATTTACTGCATTGCTCTTCCATGTAGGCCACACTGTTTTCAGTATGTAATCAGAAGTATTAATTTATTTTATTGAAAACTACTGTCTTACTTCATCAGATCATTCTCATGCCACTGCAAATCTTATCTGAGGGTATACTGATCAAAGCATCTTTAACATACGTAGATTTAGAACTCGTTGTAAATTGGAATGCTAAACCTGCTGTTAACACATCCAGGGAAACAGCCTCAATAATTACATTACTTAATTATTTATTATAGGTCAGATTTGAAGTTAGCATAATATAGTATTCTCCTGAAGAGCTCCTAGCTAGGATACTTTGGTTGACTTAGTGAATAAATGAAACCGAATCTGATTTATGAGGCTGTAATATAGGAGATGTTCAAGCTTTGCAGGAATGGTGCTGTTGTCTACTGCCATGCCCCAGCGCACTCTACAGAAATAATGGGGTCAATTTTTACTTTATATTGTTTGTACTGTCTTTGTACTGGGATAGCTACTGGTAGGACTTAAGGAGTACAGTCCTACAGATCAGAAGTGTCCATTCCTTCCTCTATAATTACATCGGCACACCTCTCCCAATAAACAACAGAAATGGAAATTATTACAATGAGTAATGTTTGGATTCAATGCTGAGGAAAAATAAGCAAGCAGAATTCAGGAAACACTGACAGACCTGAAAGGAGATACTGGCAGTCTTATAGTCTTCTCTCTCTCTCTCTTTTTTTTCTTTTTTTTTTTTTTTTTTTGTTAATGATAGAATAAAACACAGGCCTCATTCAAAGGTCACATTTGCATCTACCACATAAATATATCTTCCATCTCAGTAACAGCTGAAATGTTAAAAGCTGTAACTATCAAAAAATTAAGAAGATTTACATTACAATACCTTCTATGACCCTCCAGTAAAAAATTCAGCTTTTATTACAATATTGCTTCCTGTCTACATACAGTACCTAACATTTAATTACAGTCTGGCACATCTAGTTAGCTTTGGTTGTTTGACTTAGGAAATGTCTCAAAAAATATCACAAAGCAAAACCTATTTTTTCCAGGAAAACTGTACAACATGGTGTGTTACCTGTCAAGATAAGAAGAGGTTACACAATTATAGGTGTTCATACTGAACTCAATACAATTTTTGTGTTAGGGAAAGATGAAGGTGGGGATAAAGTGGATTAGCACAGGATCATAGAACAAATTAGACTGGAAGAGATCTTTAGAGGTCATCTGGTCCTTTCTCTGCAAACTAGACTAACATCAGTTTAGATAAGGCTGCTCAGGGATATGTCCTGCTATTTTCTGAAAACCTTCAAGGATATAGAACCTACAGACAAAGATATTTGTCCACAAACTGGTAGCAGTCATTTTTAAGACAGTAAACACAACAAAATCTCCCATGAGAGCCTACTGTCAAGGTGCTTAATAAATAATGAGTTTGCAACATAAAATAACTAGTTCACCTTGATCGTTTTTTTTTCCTTTTCAGAACTCTTAAACAATACTTATTATTGGGACAGAGATCTTTTAACAGACATGGAAAGTAGTTTTGTAGACTGATGATTTTGCTATAAGTTCCTATACTGCCTTTTGTCCCTTGAATATCTGAATGAATTCAGCAGAATCCAACCCTACTAAGCAGCCTGTGATGGAACCAAAACCACTACCTGTGAGATACAGAAGCTAGATTATATATTTTTGTTTGAAGTTTAAGTGGCTTGTTTTCTTCTGTTTTCAATTGCTTTTTGTTTTTCTTGTTTGCAGCAATCAGAAAGTTACCACAGATACAGCACTTGTAAACATTTTTGTAGATTCTAGCATTGCCTTGTAATACAACACAGAACTATCCTGAGTCATCTTTTCAGAGAAGAGATTAATACATTAACTATAGAAAATGCAATTCAACTTCCTTCTCAAGTCTTGGGGCTATTTTCCTTTATTATCTTGTTTTTCTGGATGCAAAACTCCAGAGCTACAGTTTTGGATCCCTTTCTAAACAATGATAAAGACAAAAAGCAACTACTTTTAATCTTGACCAAAGGAGATTTTTAGAATCAGAGTAATTTAAAAACATTATTTTGAGGCTCAGAGAGTTGGGGTTGTTTAGCCTGGAGAAGAGAAGGCTCCAGGGAGGCCTAATAGCAGCCTTCCAGTACCTGACGGGGACAGGCCTACAGGACAGCTGTGGAAGGACTCTTTGTCAGGGGGTGTACTGATAGGACAAGGAACAATAGTTTTAAAATAAAAGAGGGCAGATTTAGATCAGACATTAGGGAGAAATTATTTACTCAGAGGGTGGTGAGGCAGTGGCACAGGCAGCCTAGAGCAGCTCTGGATGCTCCATCCCTGTATGTTATCATACACAGTCTCAAGGCTAGATGGGACCTTGAGCAACCTGGCCTAGTGGAAGGCGTCCCTGCCCATGTCACGGAGTTGGAACTACATGAGCTTTAAAGTTTCTTCCAACCCAAATCATTCTGTGATTCATTCTGTGATTCTATGCTCCTATGACTTTTTGTTCCACCTACTAAACATCAAAAATTGGTTAGGAAACTATACAACTAAAAGTTTAGTATACAACTAAAATGATGCAAATACAAAGGCAGTTTCTGTTAATATGATTATATTCCTTGCTATGGGAAGTAATCTGGTCATTTAGGAGATTCCAGTTTGGTTTTCAGTGGCGATTGTAAAAAGCCTACGTGGCACCTGCCCACTGCTCCGTACTTTCTGTGACTTTTCGAAATATTTCATATTATTGTCCTGGAACTGCCTACTGAAATAAGCCCACATTCAACAGATTTAACACCAACTTCCACCTCTTTAGTGAACTGTCGAGTGTAAAACTACAAAGCTCCAATTAGTGACAACAGATGTGACTAAAATTTCATAAAAGCTTTCAAGAAGTGACCTTTAAATAATAAAAATATCCCATGGTTTGAAAAATCTGAGTCAGATATAACAGATGAGAAGACTTTTCTGTACCCTTTGTGTCTGCCTACTTGTTGGATATGCATTAGTGAACTGAAAATAATTGTCATTAGGATTTCAATTTGTACATACAACAACACAAGCAAAAATCCTAACGATTAGCAAATCAGGCATCATGATTAATTTCTCCCTGGTTATTTAACCATATTTTCCTCCCTTTCCATTAGAAATGGTCCTTCTGAAGCTTCCATTTGTATGCTGCAATTTTAGTAGTAGTGACCTAAAGAATTTTGCCAAAATAAATGGTTTCAGAATGAGGTACTTTTTAAATTAGTAATTTTAAATCGAAACATATAAATTAAAAAAAATAAAAATGCAAGTACAGAAATCATACTTTTCTTACTGCTACTGTTAGTAAGTTGCTTGAAAATGTGGAAATTTAAGATTTTCCACTAAAAATGTCAGATTGCATGTGTTTTGTTTAAAGCTAGCTTTTTCTTTTTTCTTTTAATAGACTTCAATACTTATAATAGACTTTTAATACTTCAATATTAATAAAGCTGAGCACTGACCTACAAATCACCAGTACTGTTGCACTGAGATGTATTAAAAGTTTGCTATGGGATTGGTACACTTGTTAGCATGTTTATTGGCATGGTAAGTTGCACCTCAAATGATGTAATGGTATTTGTAATTTCATCATTGAGTTTTGTACCTATAGTCCCCTACAAGTAGTTACAAATCCACCTCACGTTCTTGAGTGATAGATTCAATATGAAGTATCTGATTTAAAGGAGAGTTAAGTAAAATTGTCAGCAGTTTGTTATCCATTTCCTACATACCAGAGCTGCTGAAGTCTTCTTTCTACATGCAACCAGAAAAATTACTTCAGAGCATGTCCCTCAGTATCAGTTTGTCCTGCCTCAAAAGTCATTCTTGTTAAAATAAATAAATAAATAAAACTTAAAAAAAATGTCCAATGAATTTCAAATCAGGCACCTAATGGGCATGTGAACACAGAAAGAAGATTCTACTGAGTAGTGGCACAGATTCGCCCACCATATCTTCCCCAGTTAAACACTTCTGGCAATAGGATAGGTAGACCTCTTGATGCAAAACAGAAGAAATAACATGTTCTCATTTTTCTCAGTATGAGTATCCAGGTCATCATCATAACATCAGATTGATTAAATTCTGCCTGTAGAATTACAGTTTGTTAGTTGTATCTGCAAACATTCCTACTGTTTGGGTGAGTCTGGCCTAGTAGAACAGAAACTGTTTATTGTGTCTTCACCTAACCTGCTAGTTCTGCCAAATTGCTTGCACTCAGGATATCTTCAGATAGGTGTGAAAGCAATTACAGAGATACCTAGTCTATTTTTGCTGCTTTTTTCCTGATCAAAATCTACCCGTTTGAGAAACTGAACTAACGGCTTGAAACAAGTAATATTCTAGGCTTCAAAACACATCACATTTTCCCTACCAGCAGTTGCAAGAAATCTGGTACTACTCAAGAATAGCAACAGACAAGATTATAATTTTTTACCACATTTTATTCCATCATTATTGCTTTTTCAAGAACGACAAGGAGAAAGGGATTTCCTTCTGGTATGTCAGAAGATTGCATCTTGCAGTCTGTAGAAACCCAGCACGTATATTTTGTTCAAAACATTTGGTGCAGAGGAGATCTGAATACCATATGGTTTACTGCAAAAGACTTATTTCCACACCTCTGACACATCCTCCTCGAATGTCAGTCTTGTTAGCTGTGCAAGGAGTCTGTGGCAGGGGTCAATAATGCCTGTGCGGAGGGACGTGTGCTCCCCAGTGAAGCCCAACTGTTTAAGAAACTTTAATTGCAGTGGCAACAAGAACTGGACATATGAAGTTGTTCCAGCAGATGTGGAATCCAGTAATGAAAACTTGCCTAGAACTAGCTGACAGTCTTAAGTGAAACTCACCGCAGCAGTTCCTGAACTGACACTCTGCAGGGTGCCTCCAAGTCCACAGAGCTGCAAGTGCCACAACTGTGAAACGTCTCTCAGTTCTTCCTGCTGGCCATCATTTGGATTTTAGAAAATCTTTGTGGTTTTGGCACATTAAAAGAAAAAAATATATATATACTTTTGAACACTTTTCTTCAAATATTTATTTTGTTTCAGTCACAAGAACATTTGCAGTTTAAAACAAAAATCAGGCTACACCCAAGCCAACAGGAGAGAAACTCTCAAGAAGTTTCTGAACATGAAGAGGTGACGTGTAGCTCTGCCGAGTACTTGCTAACTCCCAAGTGGACACAACTGCAGTAGTAAGGCGAGAGATTATTCTCCTATTTATCATGCACACCTTACTTGACAAAGATTATTTTACCCTCTCTTTTTCTGTATTTTGTTACTTGCGAAGTAAGGATAGGGTAATTCCAAACATCACAATTATATACTGAAGCATTTCATCAACAGTTGAACTACCCAGATTGCAAAAATCAAATACTTCCAACTGGTTTAGATGTTAGTTTTCTTCCTCAGCCTACAGAGCCTAGTTTTGCTAGAGGTATGATATTTCTTCTTTGGATATGTCTTGACAAACATTTTTCACTAGCAAGAATCAATTTGATTATATGAACTCCTTTTACGGCATAAGGTTGATTTGGTAAACAGCCTGCTTCTGCATTTTGAAAGTAAAGCTACGTCACGTGAATTCTAAAGTTAAATCAAGCATCAAAGCATCTTCATTTTAAGAAACAAAAAAAAAGTAAATGTTAAATTTAAATGACAAATATGACATATTTACATAAACACACTAACCATCACATATCACACACGTATTTTTAAGATTGTTAATTTTTCTTTATAATTTTCAGGGACAAATATTTTCAGGGTTGACTCTTCAAGAGAATTAAATTCCCTAAAATACTGCAAATTCTCCTGAAACAAGATTTTTTTTACCCAATTCTTATCAACAACGAAAATGTTGTCATTTATGTGCTAATATTAATCTTTACATGGCTGATTCTAGGCATAAACATTGAAATACTTTCTTCAGTGCCTCTGAAAAGCCATACTTGTCCTAGTTTACAACTCTAGAAGTTTGAAATGATAGCCCCCTATATTTAACGTTCACTGTTACAGGTAGGGTCTACCTGTACTTATCTCCATGACAGTTCAATGAAAAATGATTGCTTTGTGCATCACATTACTCACTTCAGTACTGAAAAACAAACCATCACAAACAAAAAAACGGCACTGTGTGTTTCCTGTGAAAACACCATGTAGTTAGATGCTTTTAGGAATCAAAGATAATTAACAGATGAAAAAACTCCTGTAAATGACTTGGAAGTTTTCAGAGATTAAGATTTAGATCTAATCAATTACTTCTGAATTGCACACATTGCATCAGCTTTGGCTTACAGAACTTACCATGCTGCACGTTACAATATGCAAGTTTGTTTTAATAAGCATGAAACGTATTAACAGGATCACAAGGATATCACTGTTAGCCTGCCTTCTGCAGAAAAAATCAGCAGAGTTCCATAAAGCGCAATAACAGCTGAAGTTTGACCTGAAGATGAATGGTTTGTCTTGATTCTTAGCTATCACAAGAGCAATCCTTTAACAAGCAATTTAGAAATACAGGGAATTCAGGTATATCTAGACAATTATTTCATTATCTGCCATGAAGAGAGGCAACTTGGGACAGGAGAGAGACAATCTCCATTCTCACTCTATACCTTGCCCAGAAAGGAATTAAGCTATTCTGAAGCTGTCTTGCTGTGTTTCACCATGTGCTTGGGAAGGACCAGGTAGCAGCTCTTTAAAGAGAGCTAATCAGGTGCTTCCCAGAGGGGACTAATTAGTCAGCTGCACAAGCCAGCAAGAAATTCTGCTTTATTTGAGTGTAAGCCAGATCCCAACATAAAACCCAGAGCATAGGAAAGGAGAACTAAAAGTAAATGTTTCTTAATGTCTGCATCTTGATTTAGCTTTGTTTTACATTTAAATAATAAAATGAGCCCTTAAAATGACGTAATCTAGTCTCTTGCTTAACATTCTTCTCAATTTCTCTTGTAAATGAAAGGAGACAGTTTATCCTTTGAAGAAAAATAACATGAAGCAATTCCTACTCCAGAATCACACCACCATTTTGGATCTTTAAAAACCCTTGTATTCGACATTTATTGTCTCCTACATCAGTGGAACACATGGAAATGACGTAGCAGTCTACAGCATTACCTCCTTTAGTTGGCAACTGTGTTATACAAAACAGTTTTATACCAATTGACTAAAAAATTAAATCCAAAAACAGCCACATAAAGATACTCAAGAATACTATGGTTAAAAAATAAATAAAATAAATAGAAAACAGTATCAAAAGCTGGTGATATCTCTACACTGCATGAGAGTGGGCAAATCCCTCCTAAGAACCATAGGATGGCCTCACTAACCTTGAGAAATTGATAAGAGAAAATTGCCTGCTAAAGCAAGTGCTTGACATTCAAAAATAATTTCTTGAAACATAACCAGCATTGAAGAGTTCAGCCAGCTAATAGGTTTTAACTAGGCAAAATCGGTACATTTTATTATGAAATGGACAGCTTTGGCTCCACACTTCATCTTTAAAATGCCATGTACACCTCAGCTGAAGCACATCAATAGCACCATTGATTTTTTTTTCACTTCAGTGAAATTACTCATTTTCTGCAGTTGTAATGACATTGCAAAATTAAAGCAACTATTTTGGAACTTGCAACCATTAGCTCAGTTCTCTTTAACATGCGTGCCCGGACTACACTTCTGCGTATGGCTAAGGCTTCAACAGTCTGTTCAGGGTTCCTTTCCTCATCTCATGCTGAGACTCTCACTCAAAAAGATGCAAAATACCAAATAAAAATTATATTCTTTATAAATTAAAGAGAGCTTAGAGGAAAAAGGTAAAATGGATGAGGCTTCATTCTCCTTTCTGTTGAAAATTATCTCAAACATTATTCAAGTTATCACTAGACAGGTTTGTTTCCACTGTTCCAAACAAACAAAAAAAGAATAAAAAAAAGAATATCTTTTTAACTGCAGGTGTGTTATGGAAACTTAGCTTTGATCTAACCTTCATGTCTGAATCCTTTATCATCTCTGGCCTTTACTTGGTAATTGTCTTCTGCTAATAATGATCTAAAGATGTCCACAGGACACCTGACTTGAACACAAAGCCTTCTTTGTGAGCTTAGGTCTGCTACGCTGTTATGTGCCCCTCTCAGCTTTTTTCTCTCCTTTGGATCTCACTCCTCACACACCACTTATAAAGCTATTCCTTTGTCATCTACTTTCAAATGTTTTAGAGCTGTTCATAAAAGATGCAGTACAATATTAGAAATATGGGGGATTTCAAAGCCCCCATGAAGCCCCCATAGCTTGTTCAGCTAGCAGAACAAGCAGGCTGCACCCTGGGAAATGCTTCCTCTTAGCAAGGTGTAGCAGAAGGCAATGCCATATGCTGCCCAGGATTGAATGTCTCAGGGCTATAAAACAGGGATATATTTTTAATCGAACATATCACTCTCCTGAAACAATGTGAGGGTATCTGTTATGGACAGAAGAGAAACTGAAAAATCTGTGAATTTACCCTGTGAATTTACATTTACATTCCCTCCTGTAACAATGATGCATCATACTTGCTCATAAATCCACAGAATTAGGGGCATTGATAACGGAAGGCCTCAAAACAAAGTTATCAGTTAACAACACAAAATTGTCTCCATTTAGGTATGTTTTTTTTTTCTTTAAATAAAATGCTAGATATTAGCACACTGAAACAGAAGGTCAGACACTTAACAAGCAGGCTAATTAATTTTAAATGCATGTTTTCCATTGTTCAGAAGACTAAAATGTTATAATAATTGAGCATGAAAACAGCATTTGCTCCATTTACAGAGCATAGAATGAATAATAATCTGATTTTTATTTTTTTTAATATCACATTATTTAGATAAAAGTAGGTGTTTTATTGTACACAAAGGTAAAGATGATTAATGGAATCCATAAAATTTAAAATCAAGATTTTATTTCCCGGTTTCTAGGTCATTTTTAACAATTGGTCTTTTTTTTAAATGTCATGCTCCAGGGGGTTACCACTTCCTTCCCACTTTACACCTCACACAGCTATTATAATATTCAGTGAAATTTTGCTATACATTTAAATGTCCCATATATTTGCCTTTTTTTTTTTTTTTTTTTCTTTTCTGCATTTCTCTGAACTTTTTCTTTACACTGCAAGAAAAACAGCGGACAAAAGGAAACACTTTTTTTTTTTTTTTTTTTAGTTTTGTTCCTTTGTTTTTTCATATTAAAGTTTCATATCACAAGCAAAAACAACTTTAAATTACTTCTTTAATCTTGCTAGTTGTCAGGAATCTTTGTCATATTTGCAACACTAAGTAATATTTTAGGATTTTAATATCAGTAATGTTTTCTTAGGAGTAATTCTTATTTGATATAGAGTGCTTAACTGCTGAAGTATGAGTGTTCCCTAACAACAAGATCTGCATTAAATTCAATTCTCCTCTGATCAGCAGGCCAGCCTCACTTCTGCCTTTACTTAGAAGAGGAGTTAAATTTGTCAGTCTTTATCATCACAACAAATTTTGCATCCCATCTCTAATCTCCCATGTTATTTTTGATGAATAAGACTTTGTAGACATACCTATTTTTACAGAGGAGAAGAACACTAATAATGGGCAGAATTAATTAGCAGATAGAAAGCTCTTATGTGCTCAATAAAGTATACATGCCTTAACAATGTCTGTTGAAACATCATGTTCACTTAGAAGTGATTGAAAAAACATTCTTTTGTTTGTTTGTTTGCAAGTATATTAAAATTGTGTTTCATTAAATGTCTTCTGAATTCACATTTTTTCTCATCAGCTGTACTTTGGATCAATGTCAAAACAAAAACAGACACTTATTAAATGCAAACAGGCCATAGATAATAGCCAGAATGTTTTTGGGAAAAAAAAAATGCATCAAGCTGATACAGACAATTTCATTCAAATCAGTGGGTTTATCAGTAGCCAAAGCAATTACAAAGCAGAAATTTTCGGACACGTATGATCTGAAAAAGAATATTCACTTAAAATTGTTCTATGCTTTGCACTTTTTTTTTTCTTTTTTATGTGGCACCAAGTTTTTTCCCAAAAGCTAGCAGTTACAGTTTAAAGGGAATTGCAGAATATAATAATATTCTGCAACTATTTTTCAAATGGATCACACTGGCTTTGGAAAAAAAAAATACAGTGCACATAATTGCTTTTAGTTTGAACACCTCAAGCTCATGTAGCTTTAAAAAAAAAACACATCTATTTATTCTGCTTGTCTCACTGTTAATACTTAACATCATGACAACATTCCTACTTGCTTAGGTGTGCAGAAAGAGACCCAACTCAGCATCACAATGCATGCTGCTCTAAATCAGAACAAGTCTTCACAAAGAGTAGTAGTTGCCACATCCTCCAGAGCAGATGGAGGTTCCAGCTCTGTTCCCTTACTGACCTGACTTGTACTTGGAGGAAAACTTCTAAGCTTGTGTAGATAGCTTGTAAGCCATGTATTCCTACTAGCAGATGTAGCTCTGCCATTGCTTTTTTTTTTTCTTACACTTTTTATATTGAAAAATGAACTAAAAATAATGCAGTATCACAATTCTTCAAGGATTTCAACTATTGCTTTCAAAAGAAAATTGTATTCATGACTGATTTCAGTATGAGGCTTTTTACCTTCAATACTTCCACATTAAAACTTTTTTTTTTTTTTAATATTTGTCCTAGTTATTAATTGCTTACAGTTCAGCTGAACTGAATTCATCCTTTCCTGTGCATTCACATCCCAGCACCAACAAACCCTTACAGAGCTCATAGACATGTCACCATTATTCAGACAATGCAAAGGTAGTAATTTAGATTAGTCAGGAGACAAAGAAATTGCTAGCTATACACGTAGAGATTCCTATCTGTCTGTATAAATACAAGGGATTTATTTTTATTTTCCCGGAAAGCTTGCAAATCTTGATTACCCTGACTCTGACACAGAGGCTGGACACGTGTGAGGATTTGTAGTCAATCCTTATTGAACACGAAGCTAACTAAAGCAGCTTAGATGAGATATTTCATTTGATGGCACAAAACTAACCTTGGATTCAGTACAATGTGTAGAGTCTGAAATCACTACATTGATTTCATCTTCACCCTCTTTTGATCACCTACACATTATAACTACAGACAGACTATGAATGCCCACGCCACAGTGTCCAGTCAAGTTCCAGTCCCCAAAGCCAACTCTGCTGTTTGAAGGCATGGACAGATTTCTCGCTTAGCTCTGTCTCCTCAAACAAAGCTGTGGAAATCATCTACTTAAATCCTCCCTGATTGCCTTGCGGTGATCTCACTTTCAGAGCTGTTCAAACATATGGCCATCCATCAGTCAATAGCTAACCTTGTGTTTGCTAGACATGTTTAGAACAGCTCAGTATACCCTCTCTGTCTGTAATTTTGATTTGTATATACACATCATTCCCTTCAGAAATTATTACTCCACCAAGGAAGAAAATCCTATCTGTATACATTAGAAAAATAACACGGGAAATACTTTCAAATTTTCTGCAGTAATATAATATGAAAACTTCTATGTATCTCCCAGCTGCATATTGTATTTCACATCTGATCTGCATGTGTTATGTAGCTTCATTTTCTCTTTCACATTAAAGCAATATAAATTCACCTTCCTCATATGTGGATACTCAGGGAAATAGAGGCAAGATAGCTTTACATGCTAGTAGTGTGATTAAATCTTGCTATTTTCTCAATAGCAGATGATCAGAATGCAAGTATCTCAAATTCCAGATTTTATTTCTTTTTCAAAAAATACATATTTTTTTGCTGAAATAGCCAAATGAGTCTTCAAGATATGTACTGCTAAAGGCTTTAAATACTGAAGGCTAAAAAGTAAAAGGAACCCAACAGGAAACATACCCTCTAATTTCTCACCATTTGTTGTGATATCTCTAATCGCGCTGTGTATGCCTTAATTGGATACAGCAAAATCACTCTTGCTATTTGTGTTCTGAAAGCCTGAACAAATGGATTACCATGCTACAATTTGCACCTCAAACGATAAAGGAAGTATTTTTACTTCCTTTTGTTTAGCCCAATAAGGGAATTAAATGTTATTTGGAAACCTGAACTACAGCAGGATCCCAGGCAGTTAACTCAGAGTACACACAATCCCAAAGGAATATTCCAAACAAACAAGAAGTTATGAAATAAACATATTCCCTTTAGCTACATAGGAAGAGCATATGCAGTGCACTCCACATTAGCTGCAGTTCTACCTAAGTTACTTCTATGCCAAAACTTTCTGAATATATTTTACTTTAAATACATGCTAAAATCTGAGTCCAGCTGAAAAAAAATGCCACTAGTTTTTGCCCTATTGAAATTTTATTGTAAATAATATAATAAGAAGGAGATCCAGACTTTTTTTTTTTTTTTTTAATGTAGATTTTATATAACCAATACTTCCTATAAATCTGGGGTGAGGATAAAAGCTTGCATGAGACTGTAGGCCTAGAAACATTAAATTTTCAATTTCTGAAGTCAGCAAGCCAGACGAAAGTTTACTCTAACTACACCAGTGAAACAAATCAGGCACCTAGAATATCCCGTGTTGGAAGGGATCCACAAGGATCATCAAGTCCAGCTCCTGCCTCCACACAGGTCTGTCTACCCAAGAATTCAGACCATATGAGCATAGTCCAAATGGAGTCCCTGTCTTAAACTCCAACAGGCCTGGTGCTGTGAATACATCCCTGGGGAGCTTGTTCCAGTGTGGGGTCCAGTGACCTCTACAAAAACATTTTAGCTAGCATATAGGATAAAGCATCCTCTCAGATCAGCTGTGTGGAACTGCAGCCCGATGTCATGAAACTCCGTAGCTGTGTTTCCCAACAGCTCAGGGCAAGCTGCACAGTGAGAACCTAGGTGGGGTGCAGGGGAGAGGAAGTTTTATGCCTGCTTACATAGTTCAAGCCAAGATGTAGACCTAACTTCTGCATATTATTTGACAGAGTTAATGCTGATCATCAAATAACAGCTCCTTAGCTGCTGGCTGGAGGGAAGCGCAGACTGGTTGCAAATTAAGTAATTGACATGGATCTAAAATATCATTTTGCCCTTAGACCATATGCAAGAGAAATGTTCCTTATTACTTCAAATAGATTTAAGGACAGCTCGAAAGATTCATCCATAAACGAGTTAAAAAAAAAAAAAAGTTGGGGGGCAGGTCTGGATTGAATTGTATTATATTTTTGTTTAAGATTTTGCTGTGGATGTATAGCTACACTGTGCCGGTGCCAATGAAGGTGGGGGTGGTGAAGGACAAACACCAGACATACACAGTGAAAGCACAAATGCAATGGCAAGCCTTTAATGTTAAAGATGGGGTAAAGTACAAGGAAGAATTAATTTCTCATTTTATGGTACCATATATTTAACTCTTTGAAAGTATAATTGCTTTGTAGCATCAGTGGTGGACTCTTTCAAGCTGTGCTCAAGACTTATTCAGTAATTCACAAATTATGTTCTCAATTTAGAAAAATATATGATAGTGGGTTAGCATAGTTTCTATTTTAGGACTAAACCATGTTCAGTGCACATGCGCACATCACTTAGCTCATTCAGTGCCCAAAAGCCATATTGTAAGGAGGAAAAATAGCTAATTTATTCAGCCCGTTCAGAATTAGATTTCATATTGAAAACTTCTGAAAAGCACTAAACACCTCCAGCTTCTGTAGACTTCAATGATGCCTGAAATGTGGAAAGACTAAAATAATCTTTATAACCTAACATTCACAGATTAAGATCCTCATATTTGAACTTTTTCATGCAGATAAATGAAGAGGCTCTCTATGAACTAAGGTTCATAAAAGAAAAACATTCAGAATTAGTGTTTATTCAGCAAAGAAGATAAATGTATGTCTACCTTGAACAGATGAATAAATCTACTTAAGTCAATAAGCACTAATGAAAGGAATGGAACTAACATTGATTTCAGGGCAGCCAGGATCTCATCCAGTTTATTTACTCTGAACAAAACTGTATAAAGATGTTAACCACCTACAATGTTAGGGCTTGCCAGTGCTTTCGACTAAAGCCTTATTGCTATTTGAACTAATTTTATCTTGAAGTTCTGTATTCCAAATCAAATCAATGAACTATTAACAAATTTATTTTTACAAAAATCAAACTATATTTTGTTTAATAAAGACATGGGTGCTTTCAGTGTATCCGTAGCACAGGACCAACCATGAATATTGGTCAGATGTGCAACTTGAATGTATTCTACATATTTTGTGTTTCAATTTTAATAATTTTAAAGATATATTTTGCAACATGACTTATTAAACTATGTAATATATATAAAAGTACATATGTAACAGGTAATTACATATAAATCAAATCAAATCTGTGTTTAGGAAAAGCAGTGGAAGACTTCTTCCTAACTTGAGACTTATACAGAATAAGCATTCTGTTTTGAGAAAATGCAAGTCAATCCATAATCAAGGAAATGTAACAATAAAAATAAGGAATATACTAATCATTGAAAATGTGTAATCACACTTAATTAAGATAAAATAGAAATGTGAAGTACCTATATTAAATGAATTAACATTATCTCGATCTATGTGGAGAGTTTACAACAGAGAACTTTGGCTAAAGTATGTTGTAAATTCTAATAAGAGGGACATATATACAATAACTAATTATAGGATTTATTGCTATACCAGATCTAGGAGGACCATAGTAAAATTCCTGGTTATTCTTAGTCATGATGCAAGTTTGGTCAACAACATTTGTAGTTCATTATGTACATTATGTAGTTCATTATAATACATA
The DNA here is from genome assembly GCF_047663525.1 of Anas platyrhynchos. Classification (NCBI taxonomy): domain Eukaryota; kingdom Metazoa; phylum Chordata; class Aves; order Anseriformes; family Anatidae; genus Anas; species Anas platyrhynchos. Next base: position 14,121,767 of record NC_092592.1, read on the forward strand.
TGTATTAGGGGACAAAGACCGTTCTGAGACATCTCTGTAAAAAGTCTCCATGCTTTGTTCACATAGTTTATGCCTGTAATGCTAGGAATTTCCTACCACACAGGAAGAGTTTATACCCATTTTAAAATGTCAAAGGCTTTTCACCAGTAGAAAAAGTTTCAATGTTTTATCTCTTTGGCTAGACAATTGTCAAGCATCTCAGCCTAAAGGTAACAGAGAAGAATTTTCTTTCAGTTCTCACAATCTGTGATGGTTTTTGCTGCTCAAATGATAGCAGTGTAGTTCAAAATTTTTATTGGAAGCAATTTTATTACTCCAATTAGAAAAGTAAAGATTCTTTTCTGTAAGAAAAAAAATACTTCTTTTTATTCCTTGCAGCAAGTATGATGGCATAAAGGTGAATGCGTGCACTGAGGTCATTAAATCATAGAACAGAATCCTAGAATCCTCTAGGTTGGAAGACCTTCAAGATCACCAAGACCAACGATCAACCTGACCCACTGAGTCCCATCACTAAATCATATCCCTTTGTACCATGTCCATGTGTCCCTTAAATGCCTCCAGGGAGAGGGGCACCAACTCTGGGCACTGGGCATCCTGTTCCAATGCTTATACACCCTCTTCATCAAGCAATTCTTCCTAATGTCCAATCTAAACCTCCCCTGTCACAACTTTGGACTGTTCCAGTGTTTCTAATGAATGCTAATTCATTATCAAGTAAGCAAGCCATAGGATCTGAAGAAAAAACATATACCTTGTAAATAATACGGCGACAACTATTATTATTATTATTATTTAATAATTAATTATTGGATTAGTTTATGCATGACTTAAAAAAAAAAACACACATTATACATAGCAACTTATCTGCTCTCATTGATAGACAGGTAGAGGTATGAGACCAATGGAGATGCAATGGTTGCTCCACCTGAACTACTAACATTCTGGTATGAAAAAGGAAAGTGTGAAGGCAAGGAGAAGCTGCTAAGTATGAATCAGGAGTTCTGAATGACTACATCTCATACTTGCACTTCCCTCTCCCTGCAAACATGTGGTGTAAGAATAAGATGAACATGAGAAAGAACAGAGTTAAACGCTTCTGTGGGAACCTGGAAAGAAAACATACAGATTAATACAATGATTTTACTTATTGAATAGTTTTAGCATAATTACAGCTATATTGAGCCTGTCATAGTGAGGCATCAACAGTGCCATCATAATGCCTACATAAATGGTGACTCATCAGAGCACCTAAATTCAAATGAAACATTTATTGTCACTTAAGTGAAAGCCAATTTATGCAGCCTAACAGATTAACTAACTATGGCATTTGAAGTATTTTTCATTCAGACGGGTTTTTCTTGGCAGATAGAACCAATGCAAGAAGGAGTTTCTTTTGAAAACCACATGCCACTATGGTACCAAGTAAGGACACTAGAAAAAGAACAAAAAATAAAAATAAAAAAAATAAAACCCAACCAGATGTCATCTAAGATGCTAAATGCTAAATACTGAAACTAGGCTTTAGACATTTAGGGAACAAGGAAGAGGATAAGGAGAGCCTGCAGGCCTTTAAATTTATACATTTTCATTTAATGAACAGACAGATTTTGATGGAAATGTCTTTAATAGAGAATTTCACAATAATTATTTGTAAGGCCATAAGTAAACTTATAAACCATTCAAAACAGCATGTAATGTTTCAACAGTTACTCAGAACTCCAATAGCATAAAATCAGAGACAAATAAATCTATAGAAAACATTTTATATAATGTATAACATCATATATATCATGTCTGTGAACTCACAATGATCTAAGAGTAATATAGGGACTTCCAAGTCCCTGGGGTACAATTTTTCAAGCATCCACTCCCAACTCCACACTCAGCTGAACTCTGGCACATCTTCTCACCTCCTCCCCGCACCTCACTCCACTCAAAGAAAGCAATGGGACCATTTCTGCTTACTCCTTATGGAGACTCAGTGATATACAGGCTGTGCAGCTGCATGCATTTATGTCACATCACAGAAAGGCACAGGGAAATTGTCTTACAACTGGAAAAAAACAAAATAGCTTTAATAACAAAATAGGTATACTTTAAGAATCTTGCGCAGCCCATATTCCATGCAAACTGTGTTTATTATTAGATAATGCATATTTTAAAAACATTCTTGAAGTACGGGAATTTCATCTTCCTAGATCTGGAGTAAGCAGGATTGGCTAATACATCCGGTAAGGGATTCTACCTTAAATTCATACCATTTAGCAGTTAGAAAATAAAAGATACTGCTTCAATTTTGATACAACCTAATCACAGAAAATTTAATCACAGAATCATCTAGGTTGGAAGAGAACTCCAATATCACCGAGTCCAACCTCTGACCTAACACCACCAAGTCCTCCACTAAACCATATCACTAAGTTCTACATCTAAACATCTTTTAAAAGACCTCCAGGGATGGTGACTGAACCACTTCCCTACGCAGCCCATTCCAATGTCTAACAACCCTTTCAGTAAAGAAGTTCTTCCTAATATCCAACCTAAACCTCCCCTGGTGCAACTTTAGCCCATTCCCGCTCAGAGCAGGATGGAGAACTGCATTAAGTTTTTGTAAATTTCATTTTGATTGCACAAAAAGCATTATGAGAAAACCTGTGACAACCTATGAAAAGCAATGAACTTTGGACTAGTGCATACAACCTGTACTGGCTCCCCAGCGTCACATTTCAAATATCCTAAACTAAAACTACGGTGACTGACAGCTAGCAGAGATGAAAGTTTTCCAACACCATATTTGCACACACAAAAGCAGGTCTGCAGGCACCCGAGCTGCTCCCTCCCTGCACAGCAGCTACAGACATGCTGGGCTCTGTGCCACCCTAGGTACTGCCGATACCAAAGCTTTCTCACAGGCCTGGCATGCCTAGCTAGGAGGAGTGCAGCTTGGTGGACCACAGGGTAGTGATTCCCAAGGGTTAACCATGGCACTACTAAGGAGCCAGAGAGTAAGTCGTAATGGGGCCAAAACTGTCCTTTTCACACAACTCAGATTCCTCCTGGCCAGTTAGCCTCACAGCTAAATACCACCTGACATGCTAATTACGCTGTAATAGTTTGTCAAGGTCAGTAACCTCTTCAGATGCATTTTGAAATTATTTGTTATGATCCAGGTATTACCAAAAAATAATAAGAGAAAGTAAGTAGCTGAAAAAATATGATGTACCTAGAAAACATGAGAAGCTATGGACCAGCAAAAGTTGCTTATTTCAGAAACACCGAGATAAGTTGTACTGGAAGCAAGTATCTGCAAATAGCAGATATATGAGACAAGTACTAGTGACAAACCTCCCAGCCATAGTAAAGATTTATGATGGACAGTTAAAGATTGAAGTGCTCTATTAAGAGTTCAGTCCTGTGAGGGGTTCATATCATACCATACACTAAGAATTGCTGAAGTAAGACAGATATTACTTATTCTCTTCAGCCTGGGTGGGTACAAAGCATGAAGTCATACCTGTGTATGAACATTAAAAGCGAAATATTCTTTGCTTGGAACAGTGATGTAGCTGCATATAGAGGGGTTTTTAATTTTATACTTGTTAGATTTTAGTTCCAGTTACAGTATTTATAATGTAGGAATGTAACTTACAAAGTAGTTGCTTCAAGCATCCTTCCAAGCAGCATCCCAGGACTAGGTTTTGCCAGCGTACTCTAAAAATAAAGTCACCTGTCACGCGGGCCTTGCACCAGCTACAAGTAATTTGTGTTTTTCCATCTCCAGCTCTAAATTAACATGGCAGTTCTCAATACAGGTCTTTTCTTCAGCAGAAAATAAAATAGATGTTAAATGGGAATAAGCCCAGCAAAACTGCTTACGTTTCATTAAGAGTTGCTGTACAACGACAGTTAAATGTATTTCCATGTGGCTGCTCCTACCCACTTCTATTATAAAACACAGTAACAGGATTTTTTTTTTTTTAACTATATAACAAGAACCCAAAATAAAACATTCACACATTCACTTGTATTGTAAAAGCACAAAAAGCTTCAAGCAATAAATAGCATGAAGACGTTAATCAGTTTTCAAGGGTTCAGTTCTGCCTCGATGAAATGGGACAGTAACTGGAATGAAGAAAAGGCAGAATACTCTCAGGATTCACTATGTAAGGACCTGAACAAAAAACTTAATCACCAGATCTCATGCTTTGAAACTTGCACTCAAACATTCGTGGAAGTATTATTACACGGTGATAAAACAGTGTCATTCTGACTGAAACAAAATGAAGGTGTAAAACTGAAAACTGGCGTTTTATGGATAAAATTAATATATTTAATTGATCAAAAACAAGCCAAAGAAATAAAATATTTTTGAAAGAAAACATACACACAATTTCCAGGATGAAAAATACTGATTGACAACAAGGGCAACATTTCTTTCTCCTTGTGGATTAAATCTTTCTTGTACTTTTGCAGGTTATAGGATTCTTGCAGGACTTGGTCACTTGAGGCTAGCCAAGAATTCCTTTAGTCTTTTTAAAATCTTTTTCTCTTGCTACATATTCAGAGATGTCTCCTCTGCATATGAACTCAGAAGCAGACATTTTTTTTTTTGTGGAGTACCAGAAAATATATTATTTTTTAATACTGTGTAACAAGTATTTTTCAATTTTAACTCTAAAAGAAGTTTCCTTTTTATTGATCACTCATACAAACAGAAACAAACAAATACCTCAGAGTGAACAATTGAGTTTGTCAGCATGGTGGCCACTTTCATTGAGCTAATTCGTAAAGAGTACCATGAATCCTATTTGTCTATCATAGATATGGAGAAACTTCACAGAATCTTTTAAACATCCACATGCACAAAGACAGGTAAATTTCTTTAAAACAAAAACAAAAGCAACCTCAGTGCCAGTAAGATTAATTCAGATTTTTACCTTATCTGAAAAAATGTAACCAGGCAACTTCCAGTTAGGGCATATTTAAGAGAAATTATGCACTCGAAAATCATTTTCAAAACTGAAACAAACAAACAGAGAATAAGGACAACTGACCTAAGGCACGATTATCTCAAACTTGCAGCAAATAAGAAACAAATCAGTTACCATGAACTCCTGAACTTGCACAATTTACACTCTTGTGGCTGCTAATTCATAGCAGCACCGACTGTAGCAACATTACAAGGGTTACCTCTACAAAAGAGCAAGTTCATTGTATGTCCACTATTTTACCCAAATTTGTCTTTGCAGAAAAGAAATAACTTCATGATAATCAACACCTAGCCTATCTGCAATACATATTTTGTAGAATTCTTACAAAAATTAGGAATGAAAGAATAAAAATTCAACATTACAGTGGCAAGAATATTCCTGCTAATCTATGAAGGAACTTATTTTAGTTTCCTTCTACATGTATTACACGATTTTATATAAAGAAATTACAGTGAGGGAAATAAAGATACAGCTGCACCTGTTTCCTTCTCCTTGATTCAGCTGACCACTTGTCTTTTGAAAAGCAACATAACCCTCTAATTTTATCTGTGCAAGAAGACATACCATTTCCAAAGCATAAAGGACATTTATAAGTTTATAAGTTTTAAGTCCTCTTTGAAATTCTACAGACAAGAAAAAAAAAAAAAGAAACATTTTTTTAATCTAAAGCATTTCCTTTTTTTGTTTGAAGGTAACAAGGCAAAACAAAAAAGATCACAAAACTCATTTCACAATCTGGAATCAAAGCCATAAACTCTAACAGAGAGACTCAGAGAAGATGGCAGACATTATTAACCCAGGTAATCTCTGATGACAAAGGGATAATAATCAAAAGGCTTACTGTTTGTCTCCCCTCTGGAACGAAGTGTGAAATGGGATATTTTTACATGGAAGACTGCAGTCAAGGATGTGATGTACATTACCCCAGAAGACCTGAACATACTTTTGAAAATTAGAAAGGCTTGGATGTTAGCATCTCTGTGTTACAGCACAATCAATTGTAATGAGGAAGCAGAAGCCTTCTTTAATAACCAGCTATCTAGCACATAATTTAAAGAGTTAAAAATATAATAAATAGCAAAGACATGTGATAGAAATGCTTCGTAGAAGCCCTAGGACAGTGGATAAATCACTGACATTTTACCTCTGCTCCCACAAATCAAGTCAAGCCATAGCTTGAAATCCAAACAGAACTGAAGGACTTCTTACAGGCTGAACAGCCATGTCATAGAACTATCACCTTTAATTCGGCAGTGTTTGCCAGGATTAACACCATTATGAGAAAGCAAGTAGGCTGAAATGGTACAGATATTGGATAGATACTTTTTGCATAGAAAAAAAGTGTTTTCCATCTTACCATTTAACTTTCAATTTCTCCTTCTCATCTACTCTAGGGTAATATATATAACAAAATAAGTGACTCTCAGCCAGTGAAAACAAATTGAACTACTAACCTGAAGGATTATCTATATCCAGAATCAACTCAATACTCAAATACTACCAGGAATGCTTCCATCACATTATTCCAAAATTCCTAAGTAAGCCTGCTGATGGATTTTACGTTAGCTTTCTGAAATAAATATATTTACCAGCAAGTTTTCAAAGATTTCTTGTAATAAGCTTATCAAAACAAACAAACGAAAAAGAAAAAAAAATATATTTAAACAGGCAAGAAGGCTTGAGAATGTGAATTCACCATTCTTCAGGCCTGACATTCAGGCCAGCATCAGCTCATAAACTTGATTGCTGCTTCATACAATTCATTGAAATTGCTTACACATTCAGATTACAAAGTGCAGATTAATGTGCAGAAAGCAAAATGATGCAAAACATTCCTCTGCCTCCTACCTCACCTTCTAGTTACATGCCAGCAATTATCTGTCTGCCTTATACACATGTACACAGACTTGATTCTGAGTTGGAACTAATATTGGTAAAAGGGCAAAAGTCATGAGATTCATGAGATTCATCTGATCAACACCTACTGCGCATACATGTGCATCCAGACCCATCTACTAAGCTTTGTCGGGTGTCAACAGAGAGACCTAGGGACACGTATGCACTTATTCACCTAAACACCTCTAGACAGAGATGAGATAAAATGAGGTACAGTAAAATTCACACATGCAACTTACTTCAGTTATCTCTCCTATTTGTTTTTCCTTCCTCTCCCCTCTTCTCCAGAATTTTATGTAGTCTAGCGCTGAACTTCTCTAAAGTGATATATTTACATGCATTTTGCCACAAGACATCCTAGATGCACAGATAAGAGGGTGCTTTTCTCTATTAACTAAACAGTTATGGTCCAAGGAAAACAACTTTTTTTTTTCCTTGAAATGTAGGGCCCTGATGATTAGCATCCAAATTCCCTTCTGTTGGAATCATAGAAATAAATTGTAATTCCACATTTCATTAAAATACAAAACTACATTTATCTATGGTAGCACCTAAAAGCTTCCTCCAAAGTCCCGACCTTGAGAAAATGTAACTGAAAAAGCCATTCCTGAGTCTCCACAGTGGAAGCAGCCCTTGCAGACTGGTGTCCAGCAGTTACGACCATCAGTGACCACAATGCCAAATTATTATTATGGATTTATAGTGCTATCCCTAAATTGCTTCAACAGTGCAGGTTTGTTGCTGCAGCCACAGTTACTGGGACCCCACACGTTTACTCCTGTCAGCGAGCCCCCAGGGCTTCCTCCGTCCCCAAATGCGGCCTCTTGGGATCTCAGGAAGAACTTCTTTACCAAAAGGGTTGTTAGACACTGGAACAGGCTGCCCAGGGAAGTGGTGGAGTCACCATCCCTGGAGGTCTTTAAAAGACGTTTAGATGTAGAGCTTAGGGATATGGTTTAGTGGGGACTGTTAGCGTTAGGTCAGAGGTTGGACTCGATGATCTTGAGGTCTCTTCCAACCTAGAAATTCTGTGATTCTGTGCTATTTCTTTCAGGTTCTTGGATCTTCAAGATCAAGTTACACAACATACTTATTCTGAGAAAAGTCTAGAAATGAAGCCTGAAGAGACAGTCAACAGCAAGATTTACATTGATTGAATTTAACTGGTTTAAAGTTCTGTCAGATTTAAATTGATCTGTCACGTGAAAAACAAAAACAAAAGCTTTTCTAACTGCATCCTATAATATTAAGGGATACAGTGTAGAAAACTGCATTTTTCCCACCCACTCATCTACGCAAGAATGTTGTTGGATTAAAACAAATCTGTATTTTTTCTTACATAGAAAGGTAACCATTTCATACCACATATACCTTAAGGTGTTTTTTAGTTAGTTTGTTTGTTTTTTTAAATCCTCGTTTCACAAAGTTGCTAAAGATCACTGGAATGTAACCTTTATGATAGGTCAGTAAACTTCAGATCAGCAAACATAAACATGTCATTGCCTCCAGGGAATATATTCCGTTTTAAGAGCAACGTTCATCCCATCTGTAAATATAATCAGGTGTAAGCAGTCACATTTTATTTTCTCACTTAAAAAATGCCCAGAGATCAACTCTGCTGTTTAAGCTTTGATTTGCTTGAATAAAGGGCTATTTAATTTTTTTTTTAGCTAACATAAACAAATAGAAAAGTTGAATATAAAACATTTCTCACAATTCTGAAATAAAACACCAAATCACTGTTAGAGTTGGGTATCTGATCCATTCAATTACAATGGCCAGTAACCCATTAAGTATGTTATGTTACCTCTTATGTTACCTTTTTTTCTTTTTTTTTCTTTTCTCCTTTTTTTTTTTTTTTTTTTTTAACATAATTCATATCTATTCTACATGCTTAGTTAAAATCAATCACAGACCAAGTTGCAGCTCCAATTAGTTTGCAGTTCACTACCTGTAATGCTGATTATGTCTGGAGAGGTGTAGGGAATAATAGCACTCGTGACTTTCCCACTAACCAGTAATTGTTCGCTACAGAGGCAGGACTCGTGATGAGTGGCTACCATTCCTTTGTGTCTGCAAGTGGCTCCCTGAGCCCTCAAATTACCCGCTATGTGATTTTACTCTATTAGTTTAAGTGTTCTTGTAACAATCTGCAGCTGTATTTTGAACATAATGCCATCTCAAGGGAACTGCAATGCATGTTTTCAAACAACAAATTAAGCGTACCATACATAGGACAACCTGATACAACAGGGGGCATGTACAGTATGATGAAAAACCTGACAGTTCCAAACACAAATCTTTCTTGCACATCAGAAACTTAGCTCAATGGTTTGTATAATACAGTGAAAGCCCTTGCAAATTACTAGATCACTCCAGAAATACTCCAGAATACCCTATAATACCACCACCAAAAAAAAAAAAAAAGTTACTTCAGGATTTTAGATTGTTTAAGCCACAGACAAGATTACAAAAAGGATGGGAACTATTTAATTGACACTGAAGATACAAAGCTAGGGGTGGAGAGCTGCACTGTTATTTCAAAAACCTAGGACAGACCAATAAACTGGCCAAGAACACCACTTAAAAGTGCTTCCAATGCTTGGGCCTTTTGCCAGGTACGCTTGTAGATTCAAACACTGCACGAATGTGCTGATTCTGATTCACTTCTTGCAGAGATGAGTTGATATTGCAAAGTTGCATAATATGTGTGAAGTATGGAATAGCTTTGTGACATAGCTGAGGTCGGAAACAGCAATTTCATCTATTTTGGTAAGAACTGGCACCATCTCCTCAAGAGAAGCAGGTAAAGCAGCAGTCACACTATTTCAAGCAGTACTTAAAAGAGCCTTACAATAGGACTGTGCAAAGACAACCAGAGAGCAGCCTTGCATGCGTAACTGATGTGAGAAACACAAGCATTGCTTTAACATATTAGTGGTTAAAGCAAAATTCTTTTGTTAATTACACATGCTGTTGGTCCTCAATGATTTCTAAAGAAGAAGAAAAAAAAAAAAAAAAAAGGCCAGAGGAATTTCATCTGGCTTTGTGATTCTTGAAAAAGGGATGTGTTTGTATTATACATCTCTTTTTGACAAAGCACAACTCCAGTATATGCTTAGATAATCCTGAATTATTAAGAAAAATAAACAAAAAGCTATTCTACATGGAAAGCATTGAAAACCTTTTTAAAATATTTTACTTGAAAAGAACCGCTTAACTCCAAGAATAAAGCGAATTGAAATATTTTGAATTATGAGGTAATTCATAACAAAATCTGAAAGCTCTTTACTTGTCATTCCAAAAATATATATATATTTTACTGCACCACTTCAGAGTGTGCTTACACTTCAGGTAGGCATGGCATTTAGGGTTGAAAATCTAGGATTGCACGAGAAACAGGTTATCATTTCGATATTATCCTTAATTTTCACAACAATCATTGCCAGAAAGAGAAATGGAAGCAATGACTTTTTTTAATTCTCATTACTAACTCTGGCTTTCTGAAGCAATATCAGAATTTTAATGACTCATATATTCTGTGAACGAGCATAATGAACACCACAACTCTGACATTTGCAATGTTCTGTAATTTGATTTGTTGGCAATTCCTGTTCTCTCCTGTTTACAACCTGCATGAAAGAGGTGAAATATCTAGCCAGTCAAAATAGAGAGTATTTATAAGACTCAACTTTATGGATTCATTTTAACTCTCCAGTGAAGTGGAGAGCTTTGCATTATTATACATCTTGAAAAACCAATACGCACATACCCAAGTAATAGCTATTTTTCCAAGAACAGACATATTATGAGTTTGAATAGCTTCAGGGGAGAACTTAGCCATATGCTTAGCAAGTCTCCCAAAAGTTTAAATTCTTCTTCTTAATAAGAAGATACACAAATGTTAATGTCCCTTTCCTGATACAGAGCAAAATGAATTTTTAAGTCTGCAGTTTCCATCCATTGTCTCCAAGCCACGAGGAGAACAGAAGGTGATACTCACAGGACATGGGCTGACCAGCTAACATGAGATGGGTACCCAACAGTGACTCAAACAGCCATGGGACCAGTCCTTCTCCTTCTCCTTCCCTCCACACCATTTCAGTGAGCCATCACCCCTGCTCCCTGCTTGTCAGTATGGTGCCAATGCTAGCATGACCCTGCTCTGCCCCAGATAAGGCACTGAACCACCTCCTTCCACAGTAAGTGATACCCCATATAAATCTGGTCTGAGGCCTGCTGGGTTATGACAGCTGGAACTTGACTATTCTACCAGTTATCTCAGCTGCATCCCACGTGGTCCTTCGTGCTGCCAGAAAGTGAGGGAGACCTTTGTCAAAGATTCCTGAATTAGAATTGTCAACAAGATATTGTGAAATTAATCTTTTTGGGTTCCTAATTCATATCTTTATTGGATCAAACAGAAAAAACTTCTAATCTTATAACAAGCACGCCCAGCATTTCTCCATATGTTGATTTTCTAAGCTTTCAGCAGATAAAACAGACACCTACCACACCTCTTGTTTAGGAATTTTATAGTCACCTTGTGTGACATTTCCTTCCTGGCACAGACACAATTATTAGCACGGTACCACTGCTCAAGCAACCTGCTGCACAGACAGCAGTAACACCAGAGCCCTCTCATCTCTCCAGCAAGCAGCCAGCAGCAACATGAGGTTTCCTCAACAAATCTCTCTACATGCTTTGTTCTGAGCTGGGGAAAAAAGAAAGTGCTGGGGAGGGTGGTTTAGTCACCTTCCTCCGTTGTTCTCTGCTGCAAATCCTGATTCGTGCCCAATTTGGTATTTACTCCTCTCTACGAGATTATAGTGCTGTCCATCTGTCTGCGTTTCAAAGAGGCATCCACTGGGGGGTGGAAATAAATCTTTACTGAAAAAGCCTGTTTTCTTTCATCCATATTTGGACCTCTAAAAACAGTCATTTTTGACATTTCAGACTTGTACAACTAACAGCAACTTGAAAAGCTTTTTATAGCCTGATCTCTGGGACTAAATATCATTTTAAAATGAAGTTATTTTTTCTTGATACTTTAAGTGCTTCAGAAATAATTGCAACCCTCTTTTTTCATAGATGACTGTTATAAATGTTAATAGCTGTTTCAAACTATTTTAACATCCCCATCAATTACACAACACCTTAAGTGCAACAACGCATTAAAATTATCTGTAATTTTTTTTTCAAATTATGTTTGAAACAACAGTAAGGAATAAGATTTGAGAATGGTCATTAACGATGAAATCCCATTGACAGATTTTAAATGCATGAAAAATTCTTTCAGGATGGTGACCATTTGGAAAGTTGCTTTTTGCACACACACTTCCATGTCATACTTCTGGCTGATGACAGAAGCATATGAACAAAGTTAAGTAACAGCCCTGTCAGTTCATGAAATATAAATGTATTGGGGAATAGCAAAACAGTTCATATAAAACAAAAATGCTGGATAACACTTGTTTTCCTCACCTATGGTGAATGTTACAGTGGTGAATGCATATATGGATATATATTATTGTAACGTACTATAACCGCATGTAATAGTTTAAATAAAAACATCTCAACATTCCTAGTATTCAGATAAAAAGCATATACATAAGAGCTCTTCATTGTATTTTGTTCAACATACTCAAAGAATGAAACAACATACAGCAAATCCACTCATTCTATCCAATTTTAGTATTAAAAGAAAAAAAGTATTCACTGATCAAGACTACTCTCAGAGCACCTTGGCAAAGTAAAAGAATTTTCAAAATTGTCCTTAAGCTACTTCAAGCTTTCTGAGCTATGTGCCTACACTGTGTGACACACTGTGGCCCAAATTAAATACATCTCGAAAACAGTTGAAGAATTCAGAATAGCAAGGGTCCTCTTCATCTCTTTCACAAATAAATTAAGTAAAAATACATACTTTGCAGTGAATTTCCACCCTTTGTGTTGTTTACCTTTGTAGTACAGCTTTCTGTCAAGTACCAGCTTCATAGAAAAGACAGGGAAACTGCAGAGATACTCAGCTTCTGTGGTGCCTTTTGTTCTATTTGATGGACAGAAGCTCCAGTCTCTACACTTCTTTTCAATGCCAAAATCTTTATTTTAGAGAAGTATTCTGCACTACTTCTGATGTTTGTTTTGCCTCTAACCTAGAACAGGTCGTTTCTTTATAACCTTCAATCATCCTTTAATATTTCCCACTTTTCCATGGTAGGGTGTGCATCTTCATAGTGCTAATTATGCTGAACTAACCCCTGTACAGATGCTCCTTGTATACATTGAGAGAGCTTCTGAGCAAGGTAGGCTGCGTATCCCACATTAAAGTGAAACACCATACTATTTGAAGCCTACTAAAAGTGTTTACATAAGGAATTCACACTGGTTTATGACCTTCTGTCTGGGCTTGCCTTCTGAGCCCTTGAAATGTCAGCCAACTACAAGGAAGACTGCACCAATTTACTGACTCATTATTCGGGGTTTTGTAGGCTACTCCTAGGGAAGCAATACATGGAAATGAAAATTCTGCATCACAAATTTTGGCAATTCTCACAAAGGAAACTGCATTGAAACAGCAAGAATGTGAAAGTATGACAAGCATCTCCTTGGTTATTTCACAGGTAAATAAGTATGCAGAGTGGGATTAAACTGTTTAGAAGGGTTTAAAAACAGTAGAGCTGCTTGATTTTCCACATATTAACTGAATGATACAGGCACACCTTAAAGGCACAAGAAATCTAACAGTCTCTGCCAGAAACGCAGAAAAATTCCCTGAAGTCCCATCCACTTATCAGTCCCAGCCTTTTGTTTGCTAGACCCATGCAATCAAAATAGCCTCTCTCTTCTGATCTAGCTTCTAAACCAAATCCTCTCCTAAAAGGAAAAAGCAGCAGTCACACTCTGGAAACTCAGATCAGCGAAGAGAGGAGCTGGTGAAAGCATGGAGGAGGAGCAGGTAGCACAGGCACAAGGCTGCCAGCCTGCTGCAGGGGAGATACGACAGTCCCCCAGCAGGCAGAGGGCCCACAGCTCTGAGAGAAAGGAAAAGGATCTGCTCTTTAGAGAGCATCACAAAGACTCATGCTAAGACAGAAAGAATTGCCAGACAGGAAAATCTCACTCTGAGCAGAACAAGAACATTTTCCAGTTAGAAGTCTCTACTAAAAGGCTTTGCTGTAGAACTCTTCAGTATCATGACCGGCAAGTCATGATGAAAGACAAAGACCTTTGAAAAGACTTCCCTTCTTGGAGGAATATATTCTTCTAAACCTGACCTACACTAATAGGATTGATTAAAAAGTATAGTTAAAGTATGGAAATTATGGGGGAAAGAAAGATTTTTCAGTATTAAATATCCTATTTTTTTTTTCAAAACAGATGCTAGTTAAGGCTTGCTTTATATCAGTATTATGAAAAACAAACAAACAACAAACAAAAAAACACAAGATTATTATCTTGGATGCCTTAATTAATAGCTTAACTCTCCAAATTTGTATTAAAATTTGTATACAATTCAGTGAAAAGATGACAGTGTTTTGTTTTTTTGTTTGTTTGCTTGTTTTTTTTTGGAGGGGTAGTTTCCTACTTCAGAAATTTGCAACACCAAAAATTCCAGCATTGCATCTTCACTGACCCTTTCTTGCCTTCTGTTCTTTAACAATAAGAATAATTTTTCCTTCCTCTGAAAGTTAGCTAAACAAATCTTTGGACTTGCACAAAAAGTCTGCAAGAATGCAAGTGGAAAGCATTCTAATCTTCATGGATACATTCAAGAACACTCTGTATGTGTTTTTTGTGTTTTTGTTTGTTTGTTTTGTTTTATTTTTCCTTGTCAAAACAACATTTTGATATAGTTTCATCTTTTCTTCTTGGCAGATTATTGCACAATGTTTTTCTAATGCACGGGGAGAATGCAGGTACACATTTAAGCAGCCTCCAGGAGCACTATTCCAACACTTTCTCATTATAGATCTTTCTCTAAACTTACTGATATATATTAATAAAGTGTTAAATTATTTTCTTTTACAGATTTCTGGGCTTCATCCTCAACCATTCTTGGTGCAATAATTATAAGCTTATCAAACAGGGAATAAAAGGCAACAGATTTTTATTCTTTCAAAGAACAGCCAAGCTGTTGCTGTGGTTTATTATATAAAACCCTTAGTTTTGATACTGTGATTAAAATGTCAATTTCCTTAAACAGCCATTCTCCATCAGATATATCTGATTAAATTTGCATAGCTTAAGTATGAGAATTAAAATTACTTGAAATTGAGATAAACTGCTTGAAAGCATACACACACAGTTTGCACACATGCCTAACTCTTTAGAGTCATGACTATCTGACTAGCTGTGTTGTGTTCAATCTTTAAAAGGACCATCTTTCTCACTGGTGATATGAAAACATTGGTGTAATGAAGCAAGGGCATCTCACATGATGATGTGACTTGACTTTAATCAATATTTTGACAGGTGGCCAAAGGAAGCCTTCCTCTGAGGGCACAGCACCCAAATGGAAATGGTAGAAGACAGACAAAGAAAGAACTGCATAGGATGAATCTGGCCAAACCCTGCTACGTACAAAATTCTGACTGGCTTCGGAGGAGTCAAGTTAGAAGGAAAAACCCTCCAAGCTCAGAAAATATCCCCGAGTTTAAAATAACATTGTATCATCAAACAAGCTCTGAGCCATTAAGACACAAAAGTGTCTTACTGACAGCTTTGTATTGATCACTAATGTGCTAAGTATAGGCAAACAAACAAACGTTGAAAAGAAGATAGCAATTTGCTCTTTTCAGTGGTTAAGACCACTTGAAAATTATTTTTCTTGTTATTAAATAAAATAAAATAAAATAAAATGTTTCCAGGGCAAAATGGAATGCTGTTAGTGAAATGTGTATTTAGTGGCAGCAAAAACAGTGTTTTCCCCCTGGAACTCTAGAACTGGCATCCTAGATCCACTACAGCTCAGCAGAAATGTGTGATGTGGTAAAGCAGTAATTGAAAATAAATATTATACTTATTTGAAATTACAAACCACTTCACACTATTAATTACTCTAGCAAGCTGTGTATTTTTTACACTTGTAATCACTCATAGAGATAAGATTACTGCTAAAGCAGACTCAAAATAAGCGTACATGCCAACAGCTGTTTAAAAAAAAAAAAAAAAAAAAACCAACAACAAACAAAACTGAAAAGAGTATTTTACCCAAACATCTTGAACATGTTGAGCTGTGTCCATGCTTGCTGAGAAACTCCTGTCCCTGCCAGCCCACTAATGCTGACCTGGAGCAGCCACTGACAAAACACAAATGACCAACCTGTGATCCCTCCTCAAAGTGGCTAACTTTTGCTAAATTATATATTTTTACTGCATTACAGCATTTCCTATGCCACAGAATGATCACCCAGGTTGTCTGGGAAGGGACCTCCCAAGAGGTCATCCAAGCCAAGCCCCTGCTCAGGGCAGGTTTCATCGGATCAGGTGGCTCAGGCACTTGATCACCAGGCAGCCTAGAGGAAACCCTAATCCCCTAGATTTCTCAGTTAACCAGAAATCATTTAACATGCAGAGAAAATTAGTAGAAATTAAAGAATATTGGAAAAGTTGTTATTTATTTTTAAAAATATGAGAAAAAATAAGTGTAAATGCAAGAATGAATTTGATAGCAATATTATTTAAAGACTGGCACATTTAGCAGGACAATTTGATACTGCATGATAAAAACAAGTCAATATAAAACAAAAGTTCCCTATGATTTATTAAAGATAGACACTTTTTTATTTTTTTTAATTGCATAAAGCAAAAAGACATCTCAGGAAATATTCTCACTGAACTTCAAAAGAGTTTCTTCCTTTAAGCATGACTAGAACAACATCTTCGGGTCTATTTAAGATGACACAAAAGCAGGCTTTTATAAACTTCAGTGTGCAACTTCTTATACATTTACACAACCTCAATCATATGAAATCTTTAAATCGAGATTACAGGTAATATGGCTAAAAGCAACTTCACAACCTTTGCAATCAGGGCCTGATTGACACTGAAAGTGTTCATGCACCTGAAAGTAAGTGCCCCAGAAGTTACTGGGATTTCTATGCTGAGTGATTTGGTTGTCTTTGGAAAACTTTTATAGTATTGCTTGTAAAAAGCATAGGTTTTGACACAGCAAAAGTTAAAAAATTAATGGATTAATTTCTGTGTCTCTGACCAGAGCCAGACTACAGTATCACAAAGATTTCAAGAGATTTCAAATCTACAAGTTTATAAATAGGTTTTTGTTACTCCGTTTTTTCACCAGTTGCCCTTCCTAACAATTTGACAGATTCTCCAACTACTTGTTGTTGTTTTTTTTAATGTTACTTGATCACAAAGTGTCAATATTTTTGTGCTAATCTCATTTGAAGTTCACATATCTCAGACTGCTTAGCTATTCTGTACATATTTCTCTATTTCAAAAGAAAAAAAATACTTCACTATGGTTATTATCACCACTTACTTTATGAGGGAAAAAAAAAAAAAAAAGAGAAAGAAAGCCTAGTTTCAGATGAAAAGAAGAGCCCAGGAGCACTGAAAACAGTACCAAGTGCCAGATAAATCAAAATGAAATACTGAAAATTGGCAACATGGAGCAGGAAATTTTAGTCTTCACATAGGCTCTACTGAATGTAAATCAGAAGATGCAGACACAGGCAAACATGAAGACAAATTTATGGGAGTGCTACTATGGATCAATTTATTCTCTCAGTATATCTCCTAAGATAACACATCTTTGCTTTTATTGTCCTACTGCAGGACATGGAGCTGCAGAGAGAACTCTGTCAATTCTGACCAGACTCATCGCACCGCAGCAAAGCAGCGCTGCGTACATACCCCTGTCACACCAAGCACAGAGGGTGTCCTGTATGCTCCCCGAGGCCTCTGCAGAAAGAGCAGAGAAGATGCTGCTGTTGCTTGGATTGTAGCAGGAGCACAGTGCAGCTTTTTCACCTCTGTAGCTCTGGGATCAAGTGAAGAGATTTGCAGAATATGTGAATCCCTTACCCTGTCAAATGTTAAATGACATTAGCACTGTCTTTGATGTAATATTCAACTGATATTTCCATGTGTCTTTAGTGAGCAAAAGAATATAGCGGTTTGCTTCTAGCTTTCACCTTAAAATTTAAAAATACATTCATTCTGTTGTTTTTGTTTGTTTGTTTGTGTTTTTTCTCCCAAAACTAAATTAAGTAGCATCTTACATGGGAGGTCAAAAAGAATGTGACAGCTATTGTAGCGACACTGTATTAACCACATTGCTCACAAAGTGTATACAGAGAAGACCTTGGCAATGGTTGATTACAATTATTTATTTAATTATTTTACACATCCAGTGACCTAACTCACTGCTCATTATCTTAATTACAGGTATTTTTCTAAGTGAAAAGCAATTCTTCATCAGAGTAAATGGGAATTTTTTTTATTTTTTTTTAAAATCAAAGTTAATCACATATGCTAATGTTGGCATGTGCAAAATTTACTGAAAATTCTGTTGTAATGCTTAGAAAATTATGTTATGAGAAAAAATACCAATGCTTGTATAAAATCAGTGCAGAAAAGTCTTTCTCTATACACTGAATGGGATTCTATGAAAAATGAGCTTCCTATCAGTTCTTTGATCAAAAAAAAGGCCAAAAAATTGTGTTATAATTGTCTCATTATTATTAGACATTTTGACACTGATTGAAAAATTAGGTGCTTATCCTGGGCATTGCATCAATGGCCATCATAGTTATCCTCTCCTCAA
The DNA here is from genome assembly GCF_047663525.1 of Anas platyrhynchos. Lineage (NCBI taxonomy): Eukaryota > Metazoa > Chordata > Aves > Anseriformes > Anatidae > Anas > Anas platyrhynchos. The sequence continues at coordinate 14,140,448 of NC_092592.1, forward strand.
AGCTCTATAGAAGCAATTCCTATCCTTATTTACATATCTACATTAGATATATTAATAACTAATAGCAATAGACTAATATTGCTGTGCAGACTAAAAGCAATGCCCAAGTTACTTTTTGGGCAAAAGCCTTGCAGGTTCATTTATACTCCTATAAATGATGTTTTAAGCCAAATGTAAGTTCGTTCAGCTTAGTACATTAGTTTGGTATCAAAGCTAACAAACTTTACTAAACGATGCCATGATCTTCTAAGATGTTGTAATATAAAATGATATGCCCTAAACTTGAAGTGCTAGTATCCTTTTATTATCTCCTTTTAATTGTAACACTGGCTATGGATGTCAAAAGAACATGAGAACAAAGGGAAAAAAAAAAAAATACAAAGAGCTCTCCTGACAACAGCAAATGTTTGAACACCAGAATTTTATAATCTTTTTTTAAAATTTGTTCTGTGCTTTAAGGACATTACATATTTAGAATTTCCCACTGAAATATGTTATGTTTACTCGCAATAAATACCCAATTTCAGAAACCAGAGCTTAAATAGATCAGATACCAAGGTTTGAAATCCTATCATATACTAACCCACAGATCATCTGACTTAAAAATTTTTGAAGAATCAAAGGCTGTTCTCCGTTTTCTGAGTTGGGATTCTTGTGGGTGATGTGACTGTAGGTTCCCAGACACATTCACCTCCCTCCTTGTGTTTGACTGGTCCTCACAGCTCAGTAGCATCTTTATGCAGATACGGCTGTAGTGTAGCCATGGGCACAGAGCAAACAGCAAGTAGAAGTTTCTCATTAGGGACATTACAATAAGTTTGTCAGGTTCATACTGCTCCAGAGTTATCATGGAGGAACAACTAGTGTTTATAATTTCATAAACAAGATGGGCTCTGTATTCTACATACAACTGCTTATCCTCCACAAGTTTATCCCTGCCCATGGCAGGAGTGTTTGAACTGTTTGATCGTTAAGGTCCCCTCTGATCCAAACCACTCTGACTTTGCATTACCCAACTGTGACTTAGTTTCTTTGCCCATAAAATTATGTATTGCAGCATAGATCTCAGATAGCAACAGGTCTAACAGATCACCTGATAGATGACTAATATCAGAAAGCTGGGGCTCAAAGACTGAGGAAATAGTTGAGGATATGGCAATATTGAAGATTTTATAAGGAGTTCTGTACCTAAATTGTCTGTGGGCCTCTAGCCGAAATGCACACGAAGAAAGGTAGGATCTGGAAAAAGCAGAAGTCCACTGTCTCATATTTTCACTATAGCAACTACGTATCACACATATCCTGTCACATACACCTGTCAGTATAAGCATAATGCCTCCACTTCTGTCCCTAGGCTGAAACCCCAGCTGGAGTACATGAGGTTTGCACCCCAGACAGAAGAGGCTCCCCTCAGAGATTCCTGCTGTCTGCCTCCCTCAGCTCAGACCCACCACAAGCACTGAACCCCGGGCTTCTGCAAAGTTCCCAGCACCTCCTACTTCCAGAGCCAGTTAACAAACCCAGCACTTATTAATGACTTAATCCTGGTATTTATTTTAAAACTGTGCTTCAGTGAAAATCAAGATATGAAAAAGGATTTTATTTTGTTTTAAAGATAGTATAGAGAAGTATTTTAAACAATTCTTGTGTCATAACACCCTACTTAGTGGGAAATCCATCTCTAAGTATTAAAGTATACACAGGAGAAAAGCAAAATAGAAACACAGGGACAAAGACATCAATGTGTTAAGTCAGCTTTGTGCAATTCACTGCTCTTGTTCAGGAACGATCACTTCAATTAGAACGAGGTAGGGCTGATATGAAGGAGAGGCTTATCTTCACAGAATAGCTGCTCTCAGCACTGCAGGCCAAGGGTTTGCCCCTTGAGCATGAGTAGTGTTATTTGAAAGACAAGTTTTATTGAGCGAATCTAATCCAAAAGGGATGTACAAAGTTATATTTCAAAATCAGGTGCAAACCAGTAATCTACTTTTAACCCATTATTCACAGTTGCAGTGTTCCATAGCAACATACCCTGCTTGACTTGCTTTTGCATTGTGAAAGTGACAGGGTTGCAGCATTTTCTGTAAATTACATGAAAATTATTAATTATTCCTCAACATTTCCCTCGAGAGTGGTGATTTTTAAGTGCTAACTAATAAATGAATTATTCTTGTAAGCTGAAAGATCTCAACTGTTCATTCTAAATTGGAAAGTTCAGCTTTCCCAATGAAACACAGGAAAGCCCTGTGAAAGAGCAGTCATATGTATATCAGACAGATGCATGTTTAAAAAGATAATGAAATTGTACAATGAAGTTGTTCCAGCTATCCACATTTCCTCCGAATATTTGTCTATGTAGACTGACTGCAGTAGTATTTAAGCTATTACTGACTTACATATTCTCACATGGGGTACATACAATGCAGTTTTAGGTTAGAGGGAGTTTTTATCCTGGTTCTTAAGTTTCAACAATCCTGTTTAAAATTGCACTCACACAAATTCATATACCATGTTTAAGCTTAGCAGCACATGCATGTGACAGCAGCAGGAAAAGCACTCTCTACTGCCATGAAGAGGACTAATGACTTGGCTGCAAAAGTGATTTGCAGGGAGCAGCATTCAACAGAGTAGCAGTACGCTCTTATCTCCTACTGCTCTGGTAACACCTGAAGGGAACTGACGTATCAACTGGACACAGACCACAGCTGAAGCACCATGCTCCCTGCCTCCGTTATCAATTCATCACTCAAACAACCTACACTATTCAACACTCAAAACAACCTACATAAAGAAACAGAAGGTTCTGCTTAGTACCCTGCATGTATAACATGTTTGCTATGTACCAGTGCAATACAGGTTTGAGAGATAAGAAAGAACTAAGGGAAAGATGCCATACATGTGGCATGTATTTCCTTCCACTGTAAAGGCCACTCATCCAATTTGGTTCACACTGAAGTATGCTGAAATCATCATCATTAAAAGTCATCAGCAAAACACATAGTAAGATGTATGTTACGATGATAACAAGAAGCAGAAACACATTTAATGGATTAAAATGGAAGAGTTAATTCCTCAGTGAACGTTATTTGATATACAGAAAATGCATTTTAAAAGTACCAACACAATGTAGAATACCTGCAGCAGATATGAGCGCGGCTTCTACTCTGCAAATTATCCTTTAGATTCTTTTGATATTTTTTTTTTTCACACGCTGACAGAAGATAATGAAATAATGGCACAAAAACTTGAGGAACTCACCTCCATAATATAGTTCAACAAAATAGTAATCACAACTAAAAATCTTTAGCCATTACAGTTACACCCAACTGCAAAACAGCGAAGTGCAGCAGCATAACATCTGCAATTACACCAAAGAAAACATATATTGATTCCACTTTCTTTGATGCATCATACCATCATAGAGCCATGAAGAGAAGAAAGAGACACATGCATCTTCAAAACATACTTAAAATATTAACTGTAAAGCACAGCATATTTGGCAACTCCTTCCCTGCTATTTCCACTCAAGTGTAAAACAACATCTCTGTGAATTCTGATGTGCCACAGTCTTTCTACCTCAGGCAATGATCTTATATCTCATTAGCTAAGTAGGTCTGAGCGGGATCAGAACTGAAAATGTGCAAAGAGGTCAAGATTCAAACCTGGAGGGTATCCATACGTGAGAAGAATTCAAACCCACGAATGTAACATTCATCTGAACGTTTCTAATCCCCTCATTAGATAAAAGGACCTGCACTCTCTTTCATACACCAGAATAAGCACCACGCCGAGACTGTTCCCCCAAGATCTCCTGGAAATCAATTGTTCTGGTTTTCATTTTGTGGTCTATTTAACATGATTTTATATGATACATACAGACATTTTTTTTGTATACCACTTGCTCACTTGAAAGCATTATTGCCCTTTTTCTCCAATGCCATGTGACAAAATCAACTAAATGATGCAAAGGCAAACGTGTAAATCAGCCAGCTGGAGATTCTCTCCAAATACCACAAATCAGGCGCGACTTCCTCTCTGCTGCTTCCAGCTGTTTTCCATACCAGCTTTGGTCATGACTTTGACCAGCATGGCTGTTCCTTTCCCTCACCTGTACTTATTGCGGTCACGTTTGTTTTAAGTACTTATGTTTTAAATACTTATAGTTTTAAACACTTACACTGTCAGAACAGATACTTTATGTTTTAAGTATCAGTAAGTCATTACAATGCTTTCTGAACCCACCTAGGAAGCCTTCATTGTTCGAAGTCCGCACTAATCATTCAGAAAGAACCTTATCTGGGTATTTTAACTTTTTTGTTTTTGTTTTTCAACCTACCTAGACCTGCAGATCAAAATTTTGTAACTTTATATCAAGCTATTCAACACATTAGTTAGTTACTTGTAAAAAAAAAAAAAAAAAAGTATTTCATTATATGATATACAATCTTCTTCTCAAGTATTTAGAATATATATATATATATATATATACTGTAGGTTTACTTCCACAGTTCTTTACCAAACCATTATTAGACCTATGCCATTTTTAGAATTTCACTAAACTGTTTATAAAGACAACTGCAATAATTCAGTTGTGTTTTTTTTCCTGACAATTTGATATCATTTAGCAATTGCCCTCATGCCCTCAATTCCTAATGTAAGGTGCTCCCAGCTTTTCCATTTTTATCTATTTGTTGTTCATCATTATTCTCCTGTTGATTAACTTCCTTTTTTTTAATCATATTTCTTTAATCCAAAGTAGTTCTCTCATGATTAATGTGTTGTATTCTTTGTCATCTAATGAATCAGGCTTGCACAGTTCCCAATTATCATTGGTATTATGTCTCAGCATTACCTCCCACTCCATTTACTCGTAACTGCTTTCAATTTCACATATATATATATATATATTTATATATTAAACTGGCAAGTTTGTCATGTTTACTCTAACATTGACTACACTGTGTTTTTTTACATAGCAAACAAAATTATCATAAACACTTTTAGTTCAGTGATCAATTACTTAGATTAACGGTAGCACAACAGAACGAAGGGCTCCTGCATAATCTACAGTAGTTATAGTATATTTTGAATGAAATACTTTTTAAAGAATTTATGGGATGTGTTACCTGTGACAACATGAGGGTCCTTTCATTGTTCCCAAAAGGGATAAATGCAGAGGAAATGTGAAGAAACATGAAGAAACGTGCCAGATTTACCCTAGTCACCTTCCAAAGCAGGATGTGGGGGAGAGGAACCCCCGTGGTCTGTGAGAAACAGCACCTCACAGGCAAGGCAGGCTGAGGAAACCAGGATCCATGGGCATCAACTGCTGTGCTGAACTAGAAACATCCATCTATGTTTTGAGAGCTGAGATATAATCATAGCGAAGTTCTTCTTTGGACCCTCCCCACTGCCCAAGAAATTCTATTCTTATAATAGAATTATCTCAGCCCTCTTTTTCTCTCAATGTTGAACAAATATAGAAAAAAGAAAAAGAAAAAAAGAAAAAAAACACAATTAGGAAATTTTTACTAGATGTAGTGTACACATGCTTTATACTCTCATGAAGGCACAGGTATGCTCATATATTCCAGGGGACCTTTTTAAATTTGCAACGAGGAAAAACATAGTACTACTAAACTAACTTTTCCTGAAGGTTTAACTTCTGCTCTATATACCCCAGCTGTTAAATCCTGTTTTGCACAAGGTTAAAATATAAGTGTATTTTCTGTCAGCAGAGGCTGCACTTCAGTAATGAAGAAAGCAAAGTGTGTGTGCATGCATGTATATTAGCAATCACTTACTCAATTTTACAAGCATTTTAAGCTGAAAGGGACAGCTTATGCCGTTACACCTAAACCATTTACACACACTTAGGAGGATAAATATTCTTCATAGAAGCCAAGGCTTCTAAACATCTAAATCATTACTGAAAATAAAATTACGTACCCTTGAAAAATGTTACTACATATATAGCAATAATAGTGTTTCCCAAAGCTGGTAAAATAAGGACTTAATTATGCAAATACTCATACATCGGTAACTTGCATGTAAGTAATCTCTCTGCATAATAATACACATACATAATAGACATCGATAATATACGAATATAATTGAATGCTTGTAATTATTCTCAGGATCAAAGCCCTTATTAAAAATTCAAATTAAAGTTTTATAATTTTAATAGTCATGATGGACTTACACATGATTATAATGAAATGAAGTCCTCTAATAAGTGGTATGTTTTGCATATACAATAAGATAATCTTAAAAATAATCAGTGTGGGGCTGACAATTACTAAAAACAAAGAGGTGAAACAGCATAGAAAATACTAACATTTGCTAGATAAATAGGAAAAATAACAAGACTCTGGAAACAGTATTCCTTAGAAGATGTGGTGAGCCATCCAAATTACCTAACTGGTAGGAAACCTGAACCAATGTTTGGCTCTCTCTGGGCTAATGACCTGAAACTAATCTCTGGGTAATGACCGACACCAAGGGAATGCAGTAAGAAAGAACATCAAGTTTGCTACCTCCAACCTGTGCTATGAAGCTGCAAAGCTGAGCTCTTCCCAGGAGAGCAGAAACATGAGCTACAGGAGACAGCTGTTCATCAGTGGTAGCCATACAAGGACCTTCAGTGACTTGGGTTTTGAAAGCATACTGAGAAAAGATAAACACCAGCTCTGTATTTCCTATGAACACATTGCACACTGGTGATGAAACAGCCACATCTTTTTCCAGGTCTTCTAAAACTGAGGAGTGATAGGAGATACAGCAGCTGGAATAGAAAGCTGTAATTTTGTACCGGGTGATCAACCAGTGATGGATTATTTGGAAAGAAAATTTCACAAAAGGTCAACAGCAGTTTTTTGTATTTCATAAGTGCTTCTGATTTTTTAAAGCACTTCTATAAAAGTGGCTAGCATCTCCCATTTATTACCTAGCAAAAGTGGAATATAAAAATACAACTAGCTGGGGTGAAATTCAAACCCTACCCTTACAATAACTTTGAAGAGCAATAAGATTAATTTCTGTAGGAAAAAAAAACGCTCTATTTGTACTGCGTTAGAAATAAATTATGAACTCAAATCACCATTTTCAAGAAAAAAGTAAAAATATCAATTAGAGTACAGACAGTTTAAACTGAATTATACTCATTCAATTAGGGAAGATTTATGAAGTATGTGAGTTTACAGATCTCAAACAACAATCGGCAAGACTTTGAACTTACAACTACTAATGAAGAAACAATTTCTCTAATTATCTACTTTACTAACAGCTGAAGATGTGTTTTATACATTACCAAATGCTAGGCTGGTGTTACAACCCTGAGCCCTAACTGTCAAGTATGTAATGTATGCATGGCTAGGAAGTGTTTCCAGCTTGAAGTTGCCTGCTACATTAAAGACTCATCCAGTACCAAAAGTTTCAGCCACAACACTTGAAGTCCCTTACTCAGATGCTTTAAAGGAAAAACAAAAATAAACAAAAAACACGACAAGAAAAACCACCTCTCAGAACATCTTAGCACCCACAAAATCAGAAACAGAAAATCAGAGTTACACTACACAGTGCAGCAGGCTGGCCCCCCAGCTCCTCCAGCCTGCCTGGCTACTGTGCACCCTCTCCTGCAGAAAGAAATCCAGCTGTGCTGTAAGGAGGACTTCCTCTGGCTAGACCGCCATTTGCTAGCTAAGAAGAAATGTTTGTTTGTTCATCACCCTTGCAGCATTGCTTTTTTTTTTTCCCCCCTCCCAGTTTTGTGCTATACACTTAACACAAAAGATTTCACAACAGTTTTTGCTTCAATACACCAGACCAGCATTAAGATTGCTGATCAAATGAAGCTCTCTGGCAGCAGGGATGGGCTACTTAACAATATTTCCAATGTAGAAGATTGAGACTAACAAATATTATTAAATGATCAGTTATAGAAATTTTGCAAGAGAAACCGCACAGATCCTGAATTCGTTGTCCTTAACACCCCAAGGCCAAACTAGGTCAACAGCAGTTGAGCTGTGGTACCACCCTCACACCACCCTCTGCTTGGTCAGCAGCTTAACCTCCATCTCCCATTTACTCTTCTGTGGCACTGGCTCCTTGGTGGCAGGCCTCTGAAATAGCCACAGTGCTATTAAATTTAAAGAGCTTCTGAAAAGCCCCAGATACACATGCCTCTGCTGTTAAGGATAATACACTTCACAGACTCTTACTTTGTTTTAACCTTGACAGCAACAATGCCCAGCTTGTACTTAAAGCCAAATTTTCCTGATCACTAATAACAGTAGATTAGTTATTGGCCTGCTTTAAAAATAATAAAAATACTTGTAGCGTTACCAGAATCTTAAAAGGTGTCTTCCATCAGCAGATCCACTGATGGTGAAATGGCAATGTAAGCGTTGTTCAATGTTCAGATCACAGTAACAATCTGTGCTTGATGGTCCTGCAGCCAGCACTGGGCACGTCAGCAGGTGTTCTAAATCCCTGAGGCTTCCCCCAGGCTGGATGGCTCCAAAGGCAGGGATCAACAAGAGCTGCGTGCTGAGCTTTCACATGAGAGACTGAGGACAGTTTTCTAATCCAATACTGTAAGAAGTTGGAGGAACACAGAGAAGTAACTACTCTGGCAAATACTAGCAAAGACAGGGGAAACCTACGCTTAGATTAATTTTTCAGGTTTAGTGAGGATTAATATTTGCTTTGGTGGAAAACAAAAGGGTTAAAGACACTTAGAGCTATCATTTGTCTGTAAAAAGTTTTCTTTAAGAAGATTACATTTTGTAATTTATTTTAAAATTTTAAGCATGTATTAGAATGTAAATAAACCAAACTAGATCCAGTAAAATTGTTGCTAAACAAGAAGATACACATTCAGATCTAATCAGTGTATGTTTACTACCTGTCTCATGCTGTATTTGAAAGAGCATTCACCATCACTATTAAGAAACAAATGAAAGTACAAACAAAACAATCATAAAACCTGCAAATATATCTGCAAATCCCAAAACTATTTCTTCAACTTGTCAGGTGTGTCATTGCTAACTGTATCTTACAGCAGCATCATATCAAATCTTAGGAAGAGAAATGTTTCATGCAACAGTAGCAGCCTAGAAGCTTTTGTTTGATTAGAGAATAAAGATCTGGATCATTTTTACTTAAAGCTAAATTTTAAAAGTGTAAAATTGAATATTTTTGTAGTGCAAAATGGAATATTTTGCAGTCTCCTGTAATAGTTCTCCCATGCATTCATTTCTTGAATTTATAAAATTGCTGCCTAGATCATTTTCTCTGAAGCTTTCTCTTAAATGCTATGCACTCAGCACACACATTTAGGAGCTTCACAACTTTCTTACTAAAACCTTTTGTCCATAATCCTGCCTACTGCACAGAAACAGCTACACAGATAGTTCCTGCTGGCAGTGGCGGCTGGAAGAGGACAAATATTCTCCTTGAAATTCTCCCAAATGTGTTTTTTTCTTTGTTTTGTTTTTTAACCTTGAAAAAGCAAATGAATGCATATATGAGCAAATAAATACTTAAATACTGGTTTCTAAATCAATGGTGAAAATGTTGCAATTGAAATATGGGTTTATATTTTTATTCTGTGTCACTGGATGTTAGAGGGAAGAACTGTCCCCCCAGGCAATATTCAACAGATATGACAGTCAAAGTTAAGGACTATAGTGGTTAAATTAGATGGGACACATCACTTGGAAACACTATTAACAGCTATGGAAATCCTTGCAGATTCCAACCGAGGGCTGTGGCTTTCTCACAAAAAGTCCAGCATAAATTAACAGTTACATAGGTTTTTTCACTCCCATTTAAAAGTCTTTAAAAATAAAGCCATTTTGTACAGTGTTTGGTGTCTCTGTGATGACATTTAAAATGCACTTAGGGATTCCCAGCTACTAGCAGAGTTCAAAGCAGCTATTGGTTTTACATTTAAATAGTATCAAAATGTGGAACAAATTAAGAAAAGAAAATACAAAAATTAATTTAACTACAGTTTTGTTTTGCACGTAGGTAGGGCAGGAAACCTGAGGGAAAGGGTTTTAGATATCTTCAGACTCTATTTATTATCTGGGTATTCATGACCATGTGTTCTCTCCTCTCAGGCACACCGTGAGCAATTTCCTTCACATTGTGCAGTCACGAAGGGAACAACTGAAGAAGAATTTGAGGATTAATCAGTGTGTTAATTGAGGTTACCTAGATCCTGATAGATGGGGACAACATACTAAGCAAGTTACTATGGCAGCTGAACTCATCTGTTAAAACCAAAATTAATGGATAAACAAAATTAAGTTCACTTTCTCATTGATTTTTATCCAGCAGCACTGGACTACAAAAGAGCTATCAGGCAAAGCTATCCATTAGCTGTCAACTAAGAATGCCTTAAGAAGCAATTGCTAATCCTCCAGTGATGTCTCACTAAATCCTAATCTCTACAAATTGCTCTTAAAAGAAGCATTAAACTAGACATCAAACCAGGCCTTTAATGCTTCCTAAAGTTATTCAACCTGTAAACCATTAGAGATCATACAAAGTGCTAAAACTTTTAAATCCAGTAAAAAAACGTAATTCAGATAATGTCAACTGCACGTCTACAACTTCCTGTGTTTTGTGTGCTGTGGAAAAATAAATAAATAAACAGAAAAATGGACCATTCTAATACAAAAACCTTATGATTTATAAAATTTAAGAGACAACTTATGTTTCAATTTTACTTTGCAATATAATCTCACTTTATAAAAGTGTATAAAAAACAATGGAGAGGGATTTATTAAAATTTCAGTGCTCACATGATTTCAGATAAGCAGCATAACGAAAAGACGTTAGTTTTCTCACCTTGTCAAAATCTTGGTTGTCTCACCTAGAATTATATGAGATGTGACTACTAAAATGGGTTTGGCTAAACCAGTTGGTATAAACGAATAAGATTCTAAGACTAAGCTAGCATTTTAGGAAAGGAGAAAACTCTGGTGGAGATTGGGGAAAACAAACAAACAAAAACTAATTTCATTAAGAACATGATTATCTCCCTCATATTTTTTAATGGAAACAACTCTTTTTGTTTCCCAGTGCCATAGAAACGGCGTCATAATAGACAAGAAAAAGTTTCTAAATTTTTCTGTAGTGAAAGTAAAAGTCTATTTCTTCCAAAATGGTGTTATTAATAATTCAATTACCTGGTCAGGTGGAAAATAAAGCCACTACAAATTTATTGATCAAAATCAAACTCAGTATCATGTCTAGGGAGTAAAGGCAAGCTAGTGTTATTTCCTAGGTTCTTTTCTTAGCATACTGAAATATTTACTTAAATCCCAATTTCTGTTATAAAAAGCAAGAATATTTCAGAAGATGTGGAAAGCATCAAAAAGATGCTAAGTGATAACAAGAAATGTTCTGGGAAATTTTAATGGTTCCTTGGGAAGCAGAAAATAATCAAGAAACCCAGACAATTTATTTTTAAGTGGAAAATTGGTTCCTTTTAAAATTACAGAACAAATGTTTTTGAAGACATCTGTCATTTAGAATACATGTCCCTTTCATCCAAATTTAATACTATGTTGGAATTTAATGGCACTAGATAATGGTTTAAAGGTCATTAAGTGGATAACCACTAGAACCTGTTTTTCTACTGGAGAAATTAGAGACAAGTCCACAAACACACATCTCCAAAGTACAACCAAGAGACGTTACATATAGTGTTGAGGAGAGGATAGGATGGATGACTTAGCCTGCTATCTCAGTGATGTATGTGGTCCTCAGATGACAAATTCAGCAGCTGTAAACCCAATACATTATAACAGAAAGGAAGTGACAAGTGGCAAACCATGGGAAGCCACATCAAGACACCTGGGCATCCTCTCCAATGAGGATGTTGTCTTCTGAATGAAGGAACCAAGAAGAAACCAATCTTTCATCAAAGAGACTGCTCTGACTACTGTTTGTTCAATAAATCATTCACATGACTGGAATTACAGCTCTCAGATGGTCAGGCAGAGAGATGCAAAAAAGCTCCAAAAGTATCCCCAGCCAAAAGCGAACTGGCAAACAACACAAAGGATGAGGGCTTGCTTATTGGAAGGGCAGAGTGCATGAATTCATGTACTTGAGCACTAAGAACTGCTTAGGAAAATTCCACACTCATGCGGTATGCTCATACCAAGAATGCAATCTGAGGAATCACAAGATAGAATCTGCAAGATATAGATCTGTATTGCCTTAGGAAAGCATTCATTTCAGAGGGTAATTCTCAAATATTTTATAATTGTACGTAAAACAGGTTCTCAACATATAAAGATAATACCAAAAAAAAATAGTTTTAAAGCAATGAGCACACAAACTCTGTCAGACAGGAAACTGAACATTCTTGAAGATGGAAATACTCTTCAAACTTTTCCTTATGCAATAAGGTGAGGAAAGGCTCAGAGAAGAGTGGATGACTTGATAGCCTCCCATCTGATAGATGCAAGCAACTACAGAAAAATCTACTGTGGCCGCTTGAAGTTCTCAAAATATAGTAAACAGTGAAAAACATGAATATATTCTGATAGTCTATTATTTTATTTCCAGTAGCAAATCCTCAGCACCTTAAACAGCTGCTTCTTGGAACAGAAAGAAAAGAACATCAGGCAAGCAGTTTTGACTCTGTTCTCACAGAAGAAGAAGAAGAAAAAAAAAACAAAAAACAGAACTGATTCAAAACATGAGGAAAATATGATGCAGCCCTGTTGTGACAGAAAAGGAGGATGACAAGAAAGTCAACAACCATTACAAATGATAGTTGAAATGTGTCAAAAGACTCAGAGTCTTGAAAAAAGGAAAAAGAAAGAAGAAATAAATGGAAAGAGAAAAGTCTGAGAACATAAAATATAAGAATTTCAAATGATGTTGCAAGCTAATCCATGAAAGTCTGAAATTCTCCCCTCTCCCTGAGGGGGGAAGAACATAACAGGGGAAAACAGGAAGCCAAACGACAACACGTCGTTTCAAAAATGAACTCTAGCCCAAGCAAATTATTCAGGAAACCAGGAGAAATTTAAAAGCTATTAGCTAAAGGCAATAAATAAGGCATTTAAGTGTATTTCACAGGAAGCCTATGAAAGAATCAGATGTTCCACTAAAAGATCAGGCATCAATTATGGATACTGCAGATAAAATAAATGACTTCTGTGCATTGATCTTTACCACAGAACATGACAGAGAAACATCTCCTGCCGATGTTATATTTCTAGTAGGAATCACTTAAGGAGAAAACAAAGCACTTGCATAAAAGAAGCCTCAGGAAAAGGTTCTAAAAGATTATGTTTTAAAGTTCATTGTGAATTGCCAACAAATAAAGCAATCTATTGAACAAACAAAACAACAAAAACTGCACTGATATCCATCACACAAACAGATTAAGTATCAAACTGTATCTGCCACTCTTACAAAAAAAAAAAAAAAAGTGAGCTGAGATATTCTGACAAAAGCATGTTTTAAAGTCAGAAAATGACATTTCACTGAGAGTGAAACTTCACTGGAACAAATTACTCCAAATATTTATCTCTCCAAAGTCTTTCAGAAGATTTCTGTAGACTAGGAAAGGCCTGTATCATTTTCAAAATTAAACAAGCTTTGAATACAAAAGGGTAATTCTCTGCTTGACTGTAAGCAAGTATCAAATTTATGTTTTGCATTTGCCTGCACCAGCACTTTTGATACTGCAGCAAGCAGCAGAGAAATTGAAACTGGGTGGAAACAGATGGTACAAGGCAAGAAACAAGCAAGACAATGCCATCATTAGATTTTCATAGCAAGATACTGAAGTTAGAATTCTCTTTTTGTTAGGTGGAATTTTGAAAGGCATGGTGGTCCTACAAGATGTATACCAGTGTTTTGGAAGAAATAACGCTAAAAGTACAATAAGAAGGTTGTTAGCACCACCGTAGTGAATAAGATCTTTTGGGGCACAATTTTCTGCTCATTGAAACTCATGGTAGCTTCTCAGTGAGGTTTGAGGTTCTTGGATAGCATGCCCAGGTGATGATAATGACAATGACATGTGCATTCAACTCAGAATACAGTGGTATCATGGATGAAAAGATAGATTGAGTTGGCAAGGAATGTTTCTGTAGGGGAAATATCAGCCAAAACGGCCCATGATGTATGGAACTCCTCCTCCTCTAGCTCATACTACTTCTTTCTCTTTGATAGTGCCACCCATCTGAGGAGAATCCCTGGGAGAAATAGTACAGGATCCTGTAGGGAGCATGACAGGAATTGATCCCAAAGCTGACTCTGGGCACAGCACAGCATCCTGCCGCAATTTCCTCCTTAGCTCTTCAATAATTCAACTATAGGCAGAGTTTCATCATAATAAATTAGGCCTATGAAAATGGATGCGAAATCTTCTTGATGCATACGTTTCCACTGGCTTTTCTCATCTCCTGAGCTTCTAATTCTGTCTTTCTCATTCACTCTGAGCACAAGACTTCTGCTCCTACCTCTGCTGTTCAACACTGTCTCTCTGGATATTTCTGGAAAATCTTTACTAAGCGGCAACAATACAAGAATCAGCACAGAACACTGGAAACAGCATTTGCCATTTTCTTACATCAGTGGCATAGCGCGTATCAAAAAATGAATGAGGAAAGACAGCTTCTGGTAGGCTTATTGTGTACCTATCTTCCAACTGAAACACCACTTGGGAACAACTATTACCTGTCCCTATTTAGAAGATTCTGCAAAACCCATCAGTGAAACTTCTGCATAGCAATTAGACTATGATTTGATAAATAAATATATCAGAATCTATTAGACTCCATGCCTATTAGAAGATCAGGCCCAAAACAAGCAAACAAAAAATTGCAGCATCAAATCTCCCTTAGATCGTATCTTGATTTCATGTTAAGACTCCGAATATACAGTGTGATTTTAGGTATGTTTACAAAATCATCTAAAATCACACTTTCTGTGACACATTTCACAGTGGCTATGTTACACAATCAATTGCTTGTCTCCAAGGGAAGTCGGTCATTTGGTAAAGTTGCATTTGGTTTGCAGAGAAAGACTTCGGAGAACTGTTTTTTGTTGTTGTTTATGTTTGTCTTTTTTTTTTTTTTTTAATCTTAACTGTTTAATAATGAGTCTGAGGCCTCTATCTTTTCTAACATAAACTCTTGTTAAGCAATGACCTTGAAATCTTTTCATGTAGCTGTTCGAACATGAAGCTGGAAAACTGTACAACTTGACTTTCTGAAGAACAGACACTTCTAGATGGAGACTTCTGAAGATAAATTCTAACCACAAAACCAACTGCATCAAGTTCACAAAGAAATGCTAGACACAAGCAGAACTGCCTAAGATACCAAGAGCCTACATGAGCAATTTGTTTCCTACTAGAGTAAACGTTAGGTCAAAACCGTCATTGATTCTGGAGCAAGGAGATCCTTGATTCTCCAAGATTAGTGCAGTGGTTGCTTAAATTTTTAAATGCTGTCTTAGCTTACAAAATGGCCAAATATTACCTTACTTCAACAATTTATCTCACAAACTTTATTTTTCTGCATAGTCTTTCCTTTTAAGAGCAGAATTGCCATCCCTTACAAAAGACAACCATCATTAACACAGCTGTACTTGCAAACCCCCAAGAAAACCTGGCAGCAATGCAACCACTTCAAATAGATGTCCACAAAAAAAAAATAAAAATAAAAATCAGTTTCTTCTAATGCTTATCTGCCTACTAGCTGAGCACCCTGACATATTATCACAACTGAAATAAGTGGACAGGGATGGACATACCACTAAGAAAATTTTTATGTTATTTTTAAAGCAAAATGTCTGAAACTCTTCCTTAGTGTTTTGATGTTCATGCAATGAGATTATGATGTAAATGTTACAAATCAAGATTGACAGAAGCATTGATTCACGCAGAACACAAAAACCTTGCCAAAAACCCTTCCATACAGATACCAGCTCAGTGTTCAGAAAAATGGACATCCAAGTCTGGCACAGCTGTGCCAGACTGACAGCATCTGAATGTGCCCCGTATCCAGCCACATGCAGAGCTGCCACTGACTTCAGTCGTTACAAATAAAGATTTGTATGGCTTTGAGCCATTATTATCAAAATTAACCTAGCTTTTGTACAACTTCAGCACAGGCAGGATCAGACCTCATAGAAGCTGGGGAAAATACCTCCCACTGTAGGTGACGCACACCATTTACTCTGGTCATAAATAGGACACTGAGCCCAAGCTAGTTGTTAACAGGACAGAACCATTCATTTATTACTCCTCCTTGTTCTCAATTCATTTCATTATCGTATTTGCAACCAGAATACTCCCAGCTCTCCATTCCAAACAGCAGATTATGCCACTTAATGGCAATTAAATGTCCTAAAGGCATTAAAAAGGCTATTACCAAAACATATTTTCAAGCGCTGCCATAAATCATTTCACATAGGCTTTGAAATTCATAGTGAATGAGCCGTCAATGGGAACAACTGTGCTGGGGTCATATGTCGAGGTGCTAATGCAATATTACTCTTCAGTAATAAGCAATGATACTAAGACTTTCTCTGAACTACTAAAACAATTGGAAAACACAACAATTTTAAGACAACAAGCAGTCTCTTACACACCTTTAACATCTTTTACTGATATGGACATCAATTTTAAACCCCCAAACTAACAGTAGGATAAATAAACAAATAGGAAATGACTTATCAAGTTTTACGCTTATTTAATTACACTTTAAAGATAAGCATATCAATGGAAGTTATGAAACATTTTCTATTAATTAAAATTAAACACATCTACAACTTTGCTTACGTTAGACTCATGCCATTAGAAGAAGGTTGAAAATGGGAAAGGTGAAATCATTTTTACCACATTACCAAATAGACACCAAAAAAAGAATCTGCCAACTTTCTTCTATTAGTTGATCTACTTGAGTACCTCTCCTATAAACAATCTCACTCCCCACCCTGTATCACAGATCTCCTGTAATAAATACATTTATTATTGTTACAACAGATCTTTTTTTTTTCCTCAGAGATCAACATAGCTACCTTTAATAAAAGTCAGTTATAAGCAAACACAGAAGAGACTAGGGTAAGCAAGTCACTCCTTTGTAACTGTTTATTTTAAATGTTAGCTAGTGCCCACTTATTCTCACTTATCTCATTGGGTTTGGATTTGGCTGAGGATCCCACCTACTCAGAGAGCACTTTGCCTCTATGTATAGAAGACTACACCATACTGAATGTGTTTCTTCCTTTCGATGTGAGATATGGCAACAATAACACTTCGGTTCTAAAATATAGCAAGGCAGCAATATAAAACATAGTAGTTACTAAAATTCCTGGTGACAACTGACTATAAAGTTAAGCTAAAAAGATTTAAATGGGTTGTCATAATGGCAGCTGTTGGCCTAATGAGTGCCCCAAATTCAAACCTGACTCATCTCACTGCAGGACAAAAAGGAAAGAATTCTTAACTAGAATAACTGGCTTGTTAGGTTGTCCTGAGCACAACCCTGTCCTGCTTTAAGATAAACCCTTGCTATTCAGACCCATATCTTGGCTATATTTGGAGACACACTTCCAAATCACCTAAAAAATAAAAGCTTCCATCCCTTCCCTTGCAATACCAAAGTCTGACAGATTTCACTATTAGACAATTACTGAAAATGATCACACATAATCAATGGCACAATTGATGATATCCAAATATATTCCAAAAAATAAATTAAATGCATTTCCTTATATTTTTTTCAAGCATTCATTATAACACACCTCTCACTTTTTACCTTCTTCATCGTATCTTTATTTCACAAATAAGAAAACCTGAACTTGAGGAAAAGAAGCGATTGCTCCAGGTCTGCTAACTTCCAGTAACCAATTATTATCTGTTACCATCACTGAGGCTTGAAAAACTTTTAGGGATGACTTGTAGACTAATAAGCAAGCTGAAATTGTGAAAATGAAGCAATTCTGTAGTGGTTGTCTATTATAACAGCACTGTGCCATTGAAGTCTGATTTTCTGGTAGAAGCAGGAAAACTTTCTTCAAAGTCAAGGTAATTTCGGTTGTAACAACAAAGGACAGAGCTTCAAAGACAATAGTGCAGCACAATTTATTCAAGCTTTAGCACTGTCTTTATACAAAGTACCTCCATCTATGCACTATGCTATATGCTTTCTCAATACCCAGTGGGAAAAGTTACTTTGTTCTGTAATGTAGGAAATTATTATACAAGCAGCTAACAAAGACATGAAACAAAGCTGAATCTCAGGAATTATGTGGCAGGTATTTGTTTGTTTGTTTGTTTTTGTTTTGTTTTGTTTTTAACATCAATTTATCTTCTCTAACTACTACCAAAATTCCAGATCACATGTATTTAATCTAATATCCTGCTATTTTCTTTATTTATCCCTTTGATTATCCCCAACTTTGTTTATGCAGAACAGGACTCAACATCGAAGTTTTTAATTACCTCTTTGCCAATGTGGAGATTGACCAAAAACTTGTGCTAATGAGATCTTCATTATGTTCTGGACTCTACATTCTTTAAGCAGCTTTGGTTCTTGGTTTGAATGTAAAGCATTCAGTCCAGTACCTGCCTGTGGTCTAGCCTGCCTCTTCCTATGATTCTTAAGAAGCTGCCAGAACAGCCCACAGATCCCACTGACTACTCAGTTACATGAGAGACCGTATCCACAAATCCCAATTCATACTCTGCATTTTCATCTCCTATGCAGTCTTCAGAGCCACAGCCAGTGACACAAAAAGTTGTGGAATGTATTTCTGCAGAATTAGATCACATTTAGAACATGCTTCTTACAGCTTTCCTCTCTCTTTAAAATCTGTGTCCCAGCTAGTTATTTAGTTTTGCATGGCAGTTACTATATTTCACTATACAAAATATACTATACTTAAGTAGTATCTACTAAGGAGAAAGGCCAAGAGTGTATGCTGTCATGTAGATTGAATCAATAAACAAGATTACAAACTTGAGAAAACATTATTAGAGTATTAGAATGTTATTATGGGATGGTTGAAAAATAATCTCTAATCAAATAATTCAAATGTAATGTATTTAATTAAAAAAAGCTCCCTAGTACACCCACACTGCTTTTAAAATGACAAAATTCTCACAGTATGCAAAACTAAAACATTTCAGAAGATTGATTATTCTTTTCATCACCTCAGATACTTCATCCTCACTGCAAGACTACCCACAATAACCTCTTCACCATAAGGACTTTTAGCTTGGGCCTGTCCAACACACTTCATATTCTGCAGGTACGTCACTCCCCAGCCAGGATCATTGTTAAAATAACTAAAATACATTTATTCCTGATGATCAAAATTGAATACATAACTGCCCGTGCTGCCAAAATATGCACTGTAAGCAAACAAGGAGTGAGGAGCCTTTACTCAGCAGCTCCTCAAATTGTGTTTGTTCACATTTACAGAAGCACCTTACAGCACTGAAGGTAAGGCTGGCTACAAATCCCCTACATCTGCCAAGGTAATATAGGATGATAGCTTTCAATTGTAAGTAAACACAAGGTTTAATCAAGCCTCATAGCGCACCCTGTTACAGAAATTCAGTAGATGAAGCAACCTCTTCAATCTCCTATAAAATAAAAATTACAATAAACTCTTCTTACTTCCCCTATTAAACATATCACACACTAAAATTTCAGCTTCGTGTGCTCAGATTAAACCCAGCCATCCAAGAACTAAAACCTGTATGAATTCCCTCTTGCAAGCAGATATTTCTAAAACCAATTTAAAATATTAAGTTACTATTCTTGCTTTTCATTTAGGACTAAGTAAGCCTCTGTAATGAATGTGCAGCAGATATGAAAGGGTATTAGAAACACTTCTTTCCCTCTGTGCTTTTGCAGAGAACAAGACAAGACAGTTAATGCTGGCAGAGGCAAGGCAAAGGCTGTGCCTTCCCAGCCCAGGCTGCATGGTGCAGGGGAGCTTCTGGAGCAGAAGCAAGGATAGGCACAGCCCACCCACCTCCACTGCCCACCTGCCGCCCTTCACCTAAGGCAAGGCAACAGCAAGTTGCCAAGTGGCAAACATTCACCTTCCCCAGTGCAAAGATACCTTAATGAGCCCTCAGTCTGTAAGCCCCATGACTCTAAAGGTATCCTCCATGCTGCATTTTCTGGGTTATTTTTATCATCTTCATGCATGTCAAGGTCGTCAGCTTCACAGCTCCAGAGGTAATTAGTTGAGGCAAAGGTGCAACCTCCTGCCAGAGCTGCCTTAGTAGGGAAAAAGCCTTTGTGCATGATGCAAAACTGATATGTAAGTACATAATCTCAGTTTAGGAGCAAAGACTGAATCGTTTCTACGTTGCTTTAAGATAATTTAACAAGTGTGTATTACAACCTCAGAAAGAGCATTCACACCAAGTAACTTTACCTGTTAAAAGATACTAAATTTACAAATAGTTTTCATATGCAACCTGAATTTTTCTAACTCCAATATTTTTGAGTGATGAAAATTAACTATAACTAACTTTATTATGCTCAGATATAGTCTTAACATACGTTTCACTGAGTCAGTTGTTTATTTATATGTTTTGTAAACAGAATATTTTACAAAAAATTAAAAAAGACTGAAGTCTAAAAGCAGAAGAAACCCCAACTACTTAGAGAAAAGTCTTTGCTGAATGTATTTATACATGACTTTTTGGCTTTTTAATGGGAAAAAAAATAATAAAAATTGAGAGGATTGAACTTCAACACTGTGACCCTTACGTAGCTGGGTCAGATTGGAGGCTAAAGACTAATGCGGTTTAGCTATTTATGAAATAATTATAGAAGTACCTCTACCCTCCTAAATCAGGAGCACTGACATTCAGCAGAGTAATCTCCTCAGTGAAGTTCCTGAACCTGCTGCCCACTGAACCCTGGCACTGCAAATTTTTCATCTTTGATACAGTTAAAAGGCAGGAAAATGACTGTAACATTTCAGTGCAGCCTGTCTCTAAGTTTCAAACAAAAACCCTGTTTCTCTTTGGCAAATTCACTGACAGATTGAACAAGAAAATTATTTTCCTCTCCACACACCGCTACTCTTAAAAAACAACAACAAAGCACAGCTCTTTGTTAAACGATTGATAGATTGTTTTTTAGAAGAATTACACAACCAATTCTCAAGTCAGAACTTCTGGAATAGCTTGGTACTACTTCAGTGATACCCCTCTCACCACTTACACTGTGATTCACAGCAGGAAAGGAAACAAAGATTCCCTATGTCTTTTTTTTTTTTTTTTTTTTAAATACATTTACCAGTATTGCTCAACCACTGAGAAGGTTAGAGAGCTACAGATGTCAACCACTTGGAGCACTCTACTGAAAATGCTATTTTATTGTGCATGGAGATGGAGACACAAGTAACATATTAGCATTGCACGGTGCAGTATAATTTAACATGCTTTATACAAGTTGATTGTTTTTGTTAAAATCTTGTTTACATTTAGAAGTAGCATTGCAGGCTAGATTACGTTTCCTGCATCACATTAGAAAAAAACCCTTGTCAGTGCTGTAAAAAGAGACCACCACAGATATTCCAAGATAATAACCTCATCTTATCTCAAATGCTCCCTTTACAAGTCCTGACATCAATAAGAATAATCAAATCAGTAAAAGAAGCACTTTGTTATTAATACTAATTTAATGGCTTGCTGTTACGCAGAGCTATAGCCCCTCTAGCTGGTAACAACCAGCAATCTAGGCTCAGCTCCTACTGAACTTGAATCTTGAACTTTAACAGTAATGATGCTGTGAAATGAAAAGTGTGAAGATAATGTTATTGTTTTTTTAAAAATCCTTATATCTTAAAATACAACTGAGCATCTCTAATATTTCAGAAAACATTTTATATCTACATGCTTTAGAAAACAAGTGTTGGTATATTTGTAGCTGAAGAAGTAATACAGAGAAAAACAACAATAAAAAACAGAAGTATTATTCTCCAGAATAATATGAAAATATATAAAATTCAGAGAAGGAAATCCTTTGGAAGTTAGATGCAAAAAATCCACGACCAACATGTCTCCTGACAGTCTCCAGCTAACCAACCACAATCCCCCAGAACACAAAGATTTTACTACAGAACATATTTCAGGCTAAAATACACAGCATAATGGTGCATTTCTCATGGTAGTACTAAACACACACACACACAAAGCAAAAAAGAAAACACATCAATGGAAGTTCAACTCTAATAGGCACATTTAAATAACGCTGACAACCTTTAAAAAGCAGCACTTTCAAGCTGATGTACATTTATTTAAACAAGCACAGTTTGTAAGCACTGACACTGCAATCTAAGACACAGTAACAGATTTAATCACACAGATGTTCACATAAATTGACCCTGATTCTGTACATGCAGAAGTCTACAAAAGGCATCACCTTGCATGCCCTCAAATGGGCCTCCATGTTTGCAAAATTGGGCCATATAGCAATCTCATTATAAAAAATAAAGGCTGAGCTACTTAATGCAGCATAACTTCTACAAAGAGTATTACCAATATACATTTCCCTCAGTTGTTTGCTAGCAAAATTGAAAAAACCCTCAGTGAAAGGTCTTTGCTAAATATTAATTCAGATTTCTACAAAGAGTACCTACCATATTGCCAACATAAGTGCATTACTTATGTGCATCTACCAAGGCAATGCAAAACACAAGCTGGGGATGGAGTTAAGATGGGACACAGCCATCAGTCTCTTGGAATTGCTAAGGGATTAATTATAATTTAGAAAGGAAAAGCCAAACCATAGGTCAAAAAAGGAGCAAACAAAAAGGAGATGTTACAGCAAAAAGAGGAGACTGTGCAAGGTGTTGGATTTTTTTTTTTTCCTCACAGGGTCTATAACAGGAATTTCTCGTGGTATGTCAGACCAAAGTTTCACCTTACCTTCTTTCCCAGTGATGCTCTCATTCAGAGCTACTGCAGCAAGATTTGAATGGCGAGCCTCTTCCGTTCTACTTAAGCTTTCCCTTTAGTTCTTGCAAAAATACAAAATTCAACTTACTCTTAAGGAAAAAACATAAATGAGTTTGGACTTCAAAAGCTCTGTTCTGATCTGTTCTAATCTGTTGCTAAACCAATTATTTTTGAAGCTGAATAGTCTCCTGCAGTCAGCAATCAGTCATCACACCTCCAGCATGAAAGTCATAAAACCCTCCTGTTTACATGCTGCAAGAGAAACAGCTTTGGGAATGCAGAATACTGAAGGACAAGAACACTTGGAGGAGTCAAAAAGGATGGAATACTGGAAAAAATTGTAGTAGGTTTTACTCATCTACTTTTTTTTTTTTTATTTTAATATTACCTAAGTACTTGTACTTTTGGAGCCAAAAAGATAATGATAGTTTCAGAAACAAGAATGTAAATATTTGGCGATAAGCATTTTGAAAATGTATTTTCCCTGATATCACCAAATTTCACCCAGAACAGTTGATCTAATTTAGCCTTTTTTTCTTCTTGAACAGAAATTGAAATTTAAAAATGCAGTCTATTTTAATTTTCTTTATGGCCACTTCATTCATTTTTCCCCTCTTGAATGTATTTTACCCAAAGGGCTGAAGAAACCTGTTTGAGAAAAAGTAAAAAAAAAAAAAAAACAAACCTCAGAAACTCTTGCCCACCTATGTGTGCTTCCTTCCCCTGCCTCTTACCTAGAACTCAATTTGAACACTCATTCGCTTTTCTGCTCTGGTCAGAAGTGCCCTGCTTGGCAAGCCTGGCTGATTCGCCCTCGCAGGCGGCCACTTTCCTCCACTGAAGATGTACTTTACCCACTGGAGTGGCTTGAGAGTAGGTATGAAGGGGAAGGGAGAAGTATGAAAGCAGGTTTAAGAGATGTCCGCCTTGGAAATTAGTTCTGAGCGATGAGAAAGCACAGTCACGATTGTGACCTGAAGCACAGCCTCCTTGTTAGAGGATGCTCTAACCCTCGCCATATCGATCAAACAGCTAAGTCCTTTGGAGTAAGAAATTATCTCCATAGCCCAAAGTATCCTCTTGCATTTTGTCCACTTTTGTAAGGCAGGAAAGATACCTATGCTTAATAACAACAGTGACAGCAAATCCATCCCAGACAGCAGAACCTGAAAGAGACTTTCAAGTGAAAAAGACGCACCTGAATTTGGTTTTCAGTCCACTTAGCTACCATGAAGCCTCCTAAATTACCAAACACACTTGGTCTTCAGCGCAGTTTCTTCACTGACCCACGCTGCAAGGCCAAGCACCACAACCAAAGCAGAGACCAAGCCAGCAGTCACTACAGTCCGTGAGGTCCAGATCCTCCTTAAATGCAGAGAATGAGCAAATCTACAAATGCTTGCCTGTATTCTCTGCATGCCTGCAGTGAAGATGGGATATTACAAACTTATTCAAGCCACAACAAAGAATCCAAAAAAGAAATCACCAGCCTCAAAGACATACAAAACACCCTGGTTTGGGTTTATTTATTTATCTTTGTGACCAGGTCATCCCCCATGATTTCACTAGGTACTGTTTTCTTGTGCTGTTTGTAAACAAATCATGGGAGAAATCATCAAAATCAAACAACAGTATGCTTTAGATGCTTCCTGAAAGCCGTAAGAGCTCTAGAATTTAAAGATAAAGTCAGAGCCAAATCCATACCAATCCTTGCATTTGCTGGGCTTTGCAGGAGGTTTCGAAGCAATGAGTCAGTTGATAAATGTACTGCAACACTAGACACAATACTGTAGATAGAGACAAGTCTTCTGCTTTAATTTTTAATTTCCATTTTCTGTGGGTTTAGACAAACCACTGACATTACTTTAGCATAATACTTTGCAATGAATCAATAGTTTAATTTAATAATGGTATTCTGTTGTCAACATATAATATATCACATAATGTTCTTGTATAGATGCTAAAAAAATATGCCAAATAAAATGCAAGGCTTTGCTTTTACCAGTGATCACAGCTTAAATCAATGTAATGAGAATCCTTACAGCCCCCAAAAGATTTTTCTTCAGGCTTAAAAGGCACCATGGAGTAATTTCAGCCATATTCCTTCCTCTTATCATACCAGTGCTGTAAAAGCTCTCCTAGGTCACGCTATTCCAACAGATATTTCAGCAAAAGGGAAATACATCCGAACTGAACCAATCCATGCTTCTGTGAGTGTAACTTTTACTTAAACATTCCACTTCCTTACAAACTTAGTGATAATTGTGCTAGTTCCTAACTATAAAGGGCATTATAAATGGAAAATGAAATTAAGCCCAATATCATTCCCCTTAATTGAACAGATGAAGCAAGTTATAGCCATAAGAGAAGAAAAATAAAATAAAATTACAATTACTTCCACTTCATTGGTATGACTACAATTCTCTATTTATTATTTTTTATCTTGGCAGTACTGCTGACAAGTATTTAAGATGGGAAACACAAACCTAATCATGTCTGTGGTACGTTGACTCATGGTAATGTGAATAGAAAGCAAGTGGGAACGAGGACGAGAAGCAAATGCTTTTAGAATTCCCAGTTGTTCAATATTTTTTTTGGTTCCACAGCTTTTGATGCATCACAGATTGATAAATAACTGACATATTAGTCTTAGTCAATGCTAGAGGCACGTGCTTTACAGTCACGTGTGCTCTCCTCGATTCCAATGACAGCTCACGATCAGAACGCAAAGCGTTTGCAGAGACATGTCACTTGTTGGCAGAACGCTTCGGAGCTCTGGGAAGAGTAGGTCTGGTTTTACTACGGCTTGGCACCTCCCACTACACCCTCCAGTTGGTGAAAACCCCGCAGTTCCATCTAAGTGTCATCCTTAATGTGAAAAAGATATTTGAGTCAGTGCAAAATAAAACAAACAGCTTTTACCAAAATGTCAGTGCTGGTAGCAGTTCAGCTGCCAGATGCTCGTTACTTGAACCCATGCCGTGCATAACAAACAGACAGAGATATGACTAGGATAAATGACTGGACCAGAAAATCTTTAGCAGGAAATCAAAGTATACCCAGGCAGCAGCCCAGACTCAAAAGGAAGGTCACAATTGGACTTCACCAGATGTATTGATTAAGAGCTCTGTAACATCTCTTTCCCTGGTTACTGTGCATTAGTTGAGCCCCACCTGCCTGACCTCAGTTCTCTGCATTAGCCTTTGGTCATATGAACACAACAGAAACCACGGCGCTATTTCATAGCTGAATTCACACCGGAATTCTTATAAGTACGCTATCTCAATTTAAAGATAATAACATTACTGAAGAGCCCAGAACACCATGAAAAATGCATATTGGAAAAATCAGGGCATGACTCTTCAGAAATGAAAGCAATGGCTTGATAAAAATAAAACCTCGTTGGTGTGTTCCAGTCAGTTGGCTGATTCTTCCAATCTACAAGCCGGGTTGTCCTTCCAAATCAATGATTGATTGTCATATTGAATGCTGGGTAGAGAGGCTGGTGCTGAAAAGCCACAGTCTGTGTGTGATCATGAGAAACACATGCAGGCACAAGGCACGGAGCGAGATCTGATGAGTAAGTGGCTTTTGCTTAGTCAGAACCTGAAGGATCTTCATCAAGAACTTGCAAAACAGCTAACAGATAGCTTGACTTTGAGTGAAACACAACCAAGAATTATTGTCATTATGCACACCCACAAAAAAGTGAGAGATTTCACAACATCTCCTCAGATGAATACACACACGGAGAAAAGGCTTTACCAACATCTACTTCAGGTGGGCAATCATCCGGCTTTCTGAAGACAGAACTCCTGATTTGCCTCCCATTTTCCTAAGCCACATTTTGAGCCCATTTTTATGTGTTAATACAATCAAATAAACTGCAACATGAAGCAATATAAACAACAACAGCTGCTTCTTTTCTTAAAAGCTGTGAAAGGCTAAATAACCTACAACCCCTGCCTACATATGTGCCTTGCCAAGCCAGAGGATCACACAAGGCTGTGCTCTGTTTTGAAAGCTGGGGCATCAGATTTGTCATGTCAGATTTGTATTCACACGATACAACAGGATCCATGACTTTCATTTCAATAGCAGCTGGAGCAACGGGCACAGAAGGATCACGCAGCTAGCCCTGGAAAAACGAGGATGCGTTTGTTTTTAAAATAATTTCCTTTCTTCCTAAGAGCTGTTAGTCACCACAATCAAAGTTAAGAGGCAGATGCAGATATCTGCTGTAGGGTCACACCATGTCAGCAGTTGCTGGCAGAAAGGCTACATTTCTTCTCCCTCTCCCCTCCAGTGGATACTGCAGCCTCAGAGAATTCTACACGTATCCTCAGAGATGCTTATGTGTACCAGCAAAGTACAGCTGTAGGCTTTACAAAAATTTCCACATGCCCTACAAATTCAAATCCTGTTTTATGTAATCTATTTAATCTTCCATTAATGATAATCTCTGCTATCAATGTGCCCAAACAGGGTCAATTTCTGCTGGATTTGCACTTCTTGCATTTCATCCTATAACCCAGCTGTACTTAATGAGGGGAAACACCCTGCTGTAAAAGGTATTAGCAGTCTCCCTAAAACAAATAATAGTTACAAGACTGCGTAACTGCCAGGAACATTTCAAGATCATGGGCTTTTTTCCTTTCTTTGTGTGCCTTGTGTGGAAGAGAGTCCTGCCAGCCGACCATTATTTATTAACCAGGATTTTATTGCCTTCTATACCTTGTAAAGAGACAGCATAGAGGGGTGGAAATTGCAGTGGATTTCTCTTACATACCCAAAAAGATACAAAGGGGAGAAAGGAAGATATCGCAAGGGAGCATTTAGACCCTGACAGATCCCACCCGGCAAGCCCCAGCAGCATTTCAGATGCACACATGTTACTGCAGTTGGCAACACCATGTAAGATACCTGCTTCACATAAAGCTTGTGAGCAGAGACAGGGGCTGAAAATTACGCTCCCTTTGCATGTGTTTCAAAAGAGGGTTCTGTGCAGCTCCGTATACCTAGTGTGGAACAGCTAGAGCTCAGAGCCACGAGAGATTTTCCTGCTGGTAGCACCCAACTTCCCTGGGCTGCAGCTACAGAGCAAACTGGCTCAGACACACCTGTAAGGGATGGCTCCTTCTCAATTGCCGTAGCAGACACTGGGGAAGCAAGTTACTGCCTTGTTTGCTGTTCTGATTTAGTGGTAGTTTTATTCGTAATCATTCCCAGCCATCCGCCACCTGCACACCCACCCACACATACACGTCCAATTTGCTGTTCTTCCTATTTTGTCAATTCACAAGATCAGTTCACCGTGCATATACTCTCTGTCCCAGGGTTCATCAGCAAATAGATTTAACAGACAAAGTAAAGTTTAAAGCACTAGCTGACAGAATCCTCCAGTGGAAAAAAACATACATTAACATGCAAAAGGGGAGCCATCGGCAGTAAAAGCAATCCAGAAGGTAGCGTTCAATTGAATTGATGATCCTAGCAGAAACGACTAAGAGTTAATGGAGGACACAGGCTCCTCATTTCCTATGCTGCATCCAAGAAAGCGCAGAAGACTATAATACAGTGTAATTGAGCATTTTACTAAACAGCAGCACACACAAGTTCTTTCGGCATAGATTGCATTCGTCCTAGATAACCTTTATGAGAAGCGGGAAGTTGATGTGCCCAACCCAAACGAATTCTCAGATTTAACCTGAATCCTTCGCTTTGCGCCTTGCAGTGTCAGGCACCAGACATCAATCGGGGAGCTAGCCCCCTCCTCTGCTTAAAAGAAATAGTCAGCTACGGGCTGAGGCTGCAGACGACACGGTACGGACAGGAGCCTCTGCGTGTTCGGGGCTGCCCCAGTGCCCCCCTCCGGGGGAGCTGGTGGGGGCCCCTTCCAGCAGCCGGCCACTGGGATGCACGGAGGGAGCGAGCATCCTTCCCGGGCCAAAAGCTTGCTTTTTCTAGGGAGGCGACCGTGCGGAAAGCAGTAGAAAACTCCCTCCCCGCCAGCCCCAGCTCCCGAGGAGCTCCCTGCCCCTTACCGGGAGCCGCCGCCCGGCAGCCCCCCCGTGCTCCCCGCATCTCCCGGGTACCGTCCTCAGAACAGACCCGGCGGGGGAGGCTTCCCCGCAAACCGCACCGAGATGGGGCACCTCAAATGGCCGCTCCACCTCGACACCCACCACGCGAGTGGGGAACCTGCCGGGTGGACCGTGAGGGGAGGGGAGAGAAGGGGCGCAAAGTTGGCGGCCCCCCGTGGGTTGGCCCCGAGGGCAGGGGCCGGCTGGCTGTACTTACGGGTTTTGGGGGTCGTGCTGGCCTCCGGCGTGGTGGTGGTAGACTCCTGAAAGGGAGACAGAGTCCAGGACGGCGCCGAGTCGTGGACGTAGATCTTGTAGGAGGAGGTAGCGTGTGCCGCAGTGGGCCAGGCGGGCAGCGGCGGGCTGCTGGGGGCGGCGGGCGGCGGCCGGGCACCGCGGCCGGGGCCAGGACCGGGGCCGGGGCCGGGGCCGGGGGGGCCGCTGGTCGGGGGCGCGGTGTGGGGCGCGGCGGGGTGCCGGGCCGCCGTGGGCCTCGGGGCGCCCCGAGCCGGGCCGCGGGTGCCGGGGGGCCGCGGGGGGGCCCGGCTCATGGTGGTGAGGCGGGGGCTGACGCGGCTGGGCGGCCGCGGCGTGGCGGCGGCGGTGGTCTCCGCGCCGCGGGGGGGGGCGGTGGGCTTGGAAAGGAAGAAGGGGTCCTGCCCCACGCCCTTGGCGTCCATCAGCTCGGTGGGGACGTACTCCTTGACGGAGCCCACCACGATCCACTTGAGCAGCATGAGGCTGAGCCCCAGCCCGATGAAGCCGATGAAGAGGGGCACGACGCACAGCCACGTCTGCTGCCGGTTCCAGACGATGCAGTCGCTGCAGCGCAGCTCCCGCGGCGGCCCCCCGGCCCCATCCCCGCCCGGGCCCCCCGCCGCCGCCGCCTCTGCCGCCCCGGGCGCCGCGGCGCCGGCAGCCCCCTCGCTCATCCTAGGGGCCGTCCGCAGCGCGGCCCCGGGGCATCAGCGCGCCGCGGCTGCCGGCGGCATGCGGCGGAGGTGGGCGGAGGGGCGCGGAGGGGAGCGGAGGGAGCGCCCCACTCAGTGCCGCCGGCAGCCCGGCATGGCGAGCCCCGCAGCGCCCCGCGCAGCCTCCCGCGGCCGCGGAGTCAGCGGGACGGCCGCGCCATCCGCCGGGCGCCCGGCTCCTCGCCTCTCCTTCTTCTGCCTCCGCTCCCAGGTCTTTCCTTCTCTCCTCTCTTCTTCTTTATTTTATTTTATTTTTCCCCCCTCCGTGCGGTGGGTCGCGAGATCCAGCCTCCTCCCTCGGCAATGCCGGCTGTCACCCCAAGCTGGCGGTCCCGGCGGCGGGCAGGCACATTCCTTCACATCCGCGCCCCTTCTCGCCTCTCCTCCTTCTCCTCGCCCCTCGGGGCCGGGGGCTCTCTCCTCGCCGTCTTCCTCTCCTCCGCTCCCTCCCCCGCCCGCTCGCCTCCCGCCTATGCCCGGCCGCAGCGCAGCGGCGGCAGCGGCGGCGGCGGCTCCAGCATCCCCCGGCTGCGCGGCGGGGAGGCGGCGGGGAGGCGCAGCCGCCACTCCGCGGCCCCGCGGCCAACCCGCGGCCGGCGCCGGGCCAGGGAGGCCGATCCGCGGGCGGGGCCCGGGGCAGGAGGCTCGGCTCGGCTCGGCACGGTGCGGCTCCGCTCCCCGCCGCTCCTCCGCGCTCAAGTCCGGCCCGGCATCGAAACTCCGCCGAGGTTTCCCGAGCGAAAAATACAAAAGAACGTAAAATCCAGGGGATGGAAAGGACACCCTGCAGCGGGGGACGCCCGTGGCCCAGGAGACAGAAATACGGATCCGGCCACCGAATAGGCACGCACAAGGCAGCTCCTGCCAAGCTTGCAGCTCCTGTTCAATTGTGCATTCCTAGCGCGGCGCAAGGGAGGCAGGCTAGCGCGCAGAAAGTAAGGCGCCTCCCACCAAAGCCTAATGGTGGTTTCTTAATGCGCACAAGATAAATAAATGATCCAGGCAAACCCCTCGGGAGGGTGGATGCTACGGCAAACGGAGCTTAGAAAAGGAAGGAAAAGAAGGAAAAGAAAAAAAAAATGGTGGGGGGGGGGGGGAAGGGGTGCGCCTAAGCCCATCCTGGGGCAGTAATCCCATAGGCTGCCGCTGCATGTCCAAAAAGGCATGTGTGGAGGGAGGTGGAGACACCTCCGGAGAGGATTCCTAGCGAACGACCAGTGCTCGGGACGAGGAGCTGCTTCCTGACGCTGATGCTACCTGATAACCAGCACTAAGCAGCGCTTGCTGTTGTTTCAGAAAGGGATTTCCCTACGGGAAAACGGAAACCGGCAGCAGGCACCTGCAACAAAAGGACGGTCCCCCCGAGCAGCCGGGGGCACTGCCGGCACCGCCGCATCCCGAGCCTGCAGCCAGACAAGTTTTGGGACCCAAACCGCTCTCCCACCTGCCCACAGCAGCTCTGAAGGCACCACCGCCCCCTTTCTACTCCCGTACTGGGCAAAACACTTCGTCGGCTGGGGTGGTCACTGAAGGGTTAACGGCGGTGCACCAAAGGGTGGCTTTATTGCCATTTTCCTCATTTTAGAAACTGACCTATAAAATTATATACGCACAGATGTTTTGAACCCCCCCCCCCCTTTTTTTTTTTCCCTGAATTCATCGGTGTCGTGGTAATGACACTTAGGTATGATTTCCTTAGCCGTTCACGTAGAGGCATGTAAATATTGAGGCAGAATAATTGAGCAGAAAACAGCAAAATGTGAAATATATTTGTTCTGTATATACACAAATGTTAAAAACAAAATATTGAATTTCTGTTCAGAAGGAATGTTAATAGCATTAATAATATGATATGAAAGGTGCATTAAGTAGACACTGAGATTATTGTCATGGTGAGCAATCTGACTGGAGCCTGGTAGCTTTGCTAGGACAGGCCTGTGCTCACAGCTATCAGGAAATCTGAGGAAATGGCTTATCAGGTAAGTGTGCTCTTTAAACCCTTTCTTATGAAAAACACTTTTGCATTGGAAAATATCAATATACAAATTTCTAGCCCTTTGACAAAGAGGAAAAGGATTGGGTGAAGGCATTGAGAGACAACCACAGGAGAACTCTTCACTATTTAAGCAGACGCCCAGTAAAGCAAGAAAATGAGCAAGATAAGGATGCCTTAGAAATCCATAGAAGCTTTGTCATATATGTATATATATATATATATATTTTTTTTTTTGGAATCCAGCATTCCTCATGGAAATGTAGAACTAGGTGCTTACAGTCATGAGTGCCTGTCCTGCACAGCCCTCACCTTCCTCACAAGCTATGCAAACTGTTGTCCTGCTCCAGGTATTGCATTGCCTGTACAAATGCCCATTAGCTTTTGCCTCTTCTGCAACCATACTGCTGTTCTTCAAACTCTGTATGAATTGTTCTTTGTATGCATTCTCAAACAATTTGTACACACATCTTGGGAGAACATAACACAAGAAAAGCATTTTACAGCACTCACAAGAGAGAGAGCTTTTAAGTCCTTTTAAGTGAGGATGACCAAGTCCTGAAGTCTTTCAGTATTTCATCTGCCTCAGCTGCATTTCTTCCCTTCAGTAAGATTTTCAAGCTGTCAGCTCCTAAAACTTGTAATGGTTCTAACGGAAAGGCATCAGGATATGATACCATTAAGATGACTCAAGTATAGCCATTGCATCGTTTAATATTGAAAGACTTCCTGTATTATGAGTAAAGATTTTTCAGACTTCTTTCTTACAATTTCCTATTCTTACCATTGGGGTTGACAAACAGTAACAGTTATTTAAATTGTCTGGGGAATGCTTTCAGTATGCCTTCATTAACCGGATTACTTAAAAACAGATATCCCCCAGATAGTGACTGCTTTCCTCTTTTAAGAAAGTTCTTTGGTCTAAAAATATTAAATGTCTATGTGCCTTGACACAGCAAGCGCAAAGTAGCTTCCCCTTAACCCCATAGTAAAGGCAAATGTATTTCAAATAGGGTATCCTTCAGTTAAAAAATAAAGAAAAAAAAATATATAAGCTCTTTAACATCTATTCTGAAGTGTTACAGAAATACATCATGCAACCTTGACAGACAGCTGAGTGCAGGTGATGCATGGAAAACTTGTTCTGTAATAATTTAGCCACCAGTTAAGATGGTACTATGTATTCAAAACCACAGACTCCAAATTATTCTAGATTACTTCTCTGTCCTCAAGAATTAATATTAAAATCATAATCAGTTTTCCAAATCAGCCCACTCTTGTTAAACTGAATCTGTTCAGTGCATTAATTCTAATTTACGTAGGTATTTTGTAAATTTCACTTGCATTTCTTCCTACTCATTCTGTATCATAGCCCAACTTCTTTACTCTTCTGGAAATATATTTGTCATGATCAGAAAACAACATACAATTTATTTTTCTTCATAAAATGCTAAGAAACGCTCAGTATCCCCTTGAGAACATCCGTAACTCAGATGGAATTAAATAATTTATCCATGGTGAAGTCAGAAGTGGTATTTTCTTAAGGACTGATGTGATACACAAGATCGATATACTGTTTATGAATATATTGTTTTGTTTGTCACAGGCAGTTTAAGTTTTGACTGTGTAGTAGATATGCAGCCAGCAGTTCTGTGACAAGGGTTGTCTTCCTGATGGCTTCACATCTGCCTCCATACAGCAGAACCAGTGACATCATCTTCATATAGCAAAATGTAATAAACAAGTTAAAGGAGTTAGATTTGCTGTAACTATCAACATGGAAGCAGTCCTAAAGATCTCAGGATAACTATCCTCAGAATAGTCAACAAAAGAAACAAAAATTCTAAACGGAAAATAAGACCCTTTTGGAACTACGTCTTTTTTAGCTCCCAAACAGCAAGCATTTGAGATGCTTATATTCAAATCCCACATACACACACAGTTAGAATCCTGTCTTTCCACTCCAACTTCACAAAATATTTGAAGACATTCATCATTAATTCATATAAATATTATCTGAAGCTGTGGGCAACAAAACCTCTACAGTTACTTTGCCTTAGGGTGCGATTGGCTGCTGACAACACAAACATTCCCTCCGAATTCTGTGTTCCTCCTGTGCTCACCTCATTTGCTTTATTCTGATAGTTGGGCAATTGAATGTGGCAACCAAACCAGAATTTCACAAACAAAAGATGTTGGAATTGTGGCCGGTTCTATCAGTAGGTGTTACACTCCCGGGGTACTTTCTCAAACTAGGGCATTTGAATATTCTTACTTCATCTTTCTTCTTAGCTTTCATCCTCAACTCAGCTACAGCATATGTGCCCCTCATGGTTGGTTAACAGTCAGGGAGAACCTTCCTTTTTGTCTGAGGTGTATTTCTACTCTTTCTTTCATATGAAACATACAAGTAGGTTTCCACCAATCCCATTAATCAGCACACAGAACTGAAGTACTCTTTCCTGCTATGATTGTTAAAATTGCTATTAGGCAAGACAAACAGACTAAGTTTTATTCAACAAACATGTTGTAAAGAGACTTACCTATATACTGATGCATAGCATACAGCCCAAAGTATCCCACCTTGTATTTTTATGCAGGATGTCATCAGTGCCTCTGGTAGTGGTGGAGAAACAGCACAAGTCGCAACAAGTGAAAAATCCACTGCGGAGTTCAAAGGCACAGCACCAATTTGAGACGTTAGTAAGCTGCCAGTTAGCATTATGCCAGTCTCACACAGGTGCAAGATGAGTGACAGTTAATTTCAGAATAAGAAGAAAAGTCTGTTCTCTTTCACTGCAATATAAACTCTGAATAACAACCCCATGGCTAAATTAATTGGATAAAATGCACCTATCCTTTCAAATGGTGCAAGTATGCTTATTGCTCATCAACAGTCAGCGTGTCCTCAACTTTTTCAGATCACACATAGGCCATTTGCAAGTGCCAGAGCTGCCACTAAATATTTAGGATTACACTTGAATCTACATCAATGAATATGTGCAATTCAAAGTCTCTCTTGGCATGGTTCATAGTGATTAATTGAGGCGCCATAACATTAGGAAAAAAAATATCTTGCAAAAATATGTTTCAATCAGGAAATATTAGTAAACCAAATATTTTCCTTTCAGGAATTTATTACTAAATAACTGCAATCCTAAAAGCCTGAGTCACATCTTATCAAGACAAATTCTCAATATTCTCTGCTGACCATAAATTCTAAGGATTTCAATGGGAAAAATTCTGTCTGGCAAGAGTGAAATCAAAGTAGTTTTTTAATTCTGATTTTAGTGGTATTGTATCAGTCCCTTAAGCACACACTTAATAATGATTTCAACTGAGATATATTGTGGCTATTCTTAACAATGCCCTTGTGATATACTGAAGCCACTGGAACACAACAGAAATGCATATATTCCTCTTCAAGCCATTGTAGCCCATGAGATTTTTATCAGGAACATAAATTGAAGATGCCAAATGAAGAAAGATTTGAAAGCAAATGTTCAAAATGCCATCAAAGGGGCTTGATCCAAAGCACAATGAAGTCAGCAGAAATCTTTCAGTATACTGCAATCTATCTTGGACTAGGCCCTAAATCAAAATTCAAACCTTTCCAAGATTTTGGACAAAATGATGACACCAGCAAGTGAGAAAGCCTAGGAAGCAATCAGTCATCAACAGACAAGCAAGTTAAAATTACTTACTCTTATGAATCACTGCCTTTTTTTTTTTTTTTCTCCTCCCCGGGAAACCCACACTTTTCCCATCCCAATTAATACACTCTATCCAAATTAATCAGGCAGAATGGGAATATACATTTCAGACCTTGGCACCTTTCCTGTTTTGTTTACAAAACTGTCCACTGTCCCATTCAATAGGGATTTCAATCCTATGCAAAGAACTCTACTGCCAGTTGTTGCTGGATAAATGATCTGGGCATAGATTTTTATTTTTTTATTTTTTTACATGACAAGACTAGGTACATCCTGGAAATGTTCACACTTCTACCACTCTGCCTCAAGGAATCATGAATAAGATTTAAATACCTTTAGTTCCACCATCCACCGTAGCATCTGTAGTCTTTGCAGAGAAGTGATGAAGAACATACTGTTTCTGTGGTGTTCTCCATATGCTACCAAAGGGGTGAAGATGGTTAGTGGTAAAGCGTACCTGAGAGAAAGATGGGCAGTTGTCTGGGTCCTCCTCTCCCTGATGGCCCTAGTGAGGGACAAAGATGTGTGCCAGCAGCCTCCAGGTGACCAATGCTCCAGGAGCAACTCTGCTGCTCAGGCACAGCCCTGGAAATTCCAGGTAACAGGTCTGAAGTATCCAAAATATTCCTTCTGGGTTTCTTCTGGAAATGAATACAAAGTAACAGAGACTGTCAAATTCAAGAAGTGTTTGAGGCATCCAGATAGTGAATTAGTTTCGGCTATTTCTGACCTTGCCACCAGAGAGGCACAAATGCTCTTTACAAATGGCAAATTTTTGAGGGGAACATCACAGGTCACACAGTGCACCTCCAGATGACTTCAAAAGAAGTTCTAAATTGTTACCTTCTCTAAAACTACAATTAGTGACTAATACATTTGTATATATAAATCTGTATTAGAGGCAGTTATGAAATAGTGATGGAAAAGAAGAACTTAAAATAAATTTGAATGCTCTGGTGAAGTCCAAATTTGATAGGACTAGAGGTAGGTTAAAACTTCCTTATCAGTCTCAGCAATTAAATTATATCACAAAGAAGTGTTTTTTCTTCCAATAATGACCAAATAAATGAGAGATTAAGCCAAACATTGCTGCTCATTTTAACACATGGAAAACAGAGACAGGAGAAACATTGCTATCAGCAATTAACTTATTAATTTACTTTTTGTAGATCCTACAGAAATGAACTTGGACTTATTATTTCCTTCTATACTGTTAACATTCATCCATAAACTTATTTTTACCAGAATATTTTATTGTACTACAGACCAGGTGACAAGACTGAGTGAACCATTTCAGGTATGTTTGTTTTGAAGACTTGGTAAATTCTTCTATCAGTTTCCTTATATTCAGAACAATGTTTTCTTACTCCTTTGTTGTTGTAAGTATTGAGAGGTTTCCTCCATTTCATTTTTAAGGCCCTATAATAGTGTTTTTCATAGCTCTATTAGGAGTGTTTTGTTTGGGCTTTTGTAGAACAGTATTTCTTGTATTTGAAATGTCAAATTCAGACATTGCCATTCAAATCCTTTTGTGACAAGTTTGGAAGTTCATGTCTTTAACCCTGAATTGTTCAAAGGTAGTAATGCTGAATAACACTGACCCATTCTTTCCCTGCTGTAACCAGCTGACTCTCCCATCACTGACTGGAGCTGATCCAAAATGGTCCAGACCAAGATCCATCCTATGGTGGCCAGATTTCCACCCCCTTATGTGTCTTTTAAACTGTTTTCATTCCTAATATGAACTGATTTATATCAAATATGTAGGCAATTTCCTGGAAGAATTACATTAAAAGTAATGAGTGTTATTAATATGATTTTGGATGTGAGATTCCTGCTACTTAGGAGGTTCCTTGACTTAATGATTAAGTCTTTACCAGCTCCTGGAAAGTCCAGCAGAGCAAAAGTTAGATGAAATGAAGGGGAACAGTTACCTTCCACGTAACACAAAAGGAACTCTATCAAACTTCATGGAAATAGTTTTGTGGCACTCATCCTTAGAGTTATATTTGAATGACCCTTTGAAGTGGAAAAAGCCCACAGGATCTCATTCTCATAGCTTAATCAGGGAGGAAGAAAAAATAAAATAATAATAAAAAAAGAATCTTTCATCTTTAAAGCTTTGAGACATCCATGAAATCATTCACATTTTCCAAGCACTTCACCTCTACATTTCAAGAATGTAGAAAATATTTATTTATTTATTTTAAACACAGGAGTCAGGATGCACTGTTTCTTAGTATCCCTCTGTAAATATGAGGAACGTTTCTACACCAAGTCTAAAACAGTATAGAGTTACGGAAAGCAAAGCATATGAGAATCCTGTTTCTATCGCTGTCATGTATTTCAATTTAACTGCAAATGGAGAAACACTAGGGAAAGACAATAAGAAGTAAAACAATGCCGGGAGCAAAACAGCTGCTGAATAAATATTTCAAAGGGAACAAGAGATAGAATGTTAATTGATAAATACCTGCCTGCTACTTTTATATACAGAATCAATTGTACTAAAAACTGTGATTAAAAAAATGAAAAGAAAGAAAAGAAAAAGAAAAAGAAAATATGTTGTCTGAAAACTTTAGGATTTTGAAAGCAATAGAATTACCAAAGCTTAACTCAACTTTCAATCTCAGAGTCTAAAAAGTAGAAGACATTAAAAAAAAAAAAAAATCAAACACTATGATTCAACTTTAAACTACTTAGGTATCAACATGCAACTCTGTTTCCACTTACTAACATTGTAATTGTCAATATTTATTTGTCCAATGGAAAACTAGAGATGCACTAGTTAGTCTAAAATCCCAGTTAGTAATTCTGAATCATAATACTGTATGCCTGTGCCTGTGTGTACTATGAATACATCAATGCACAGCACACAGCACTCTTCATAGCAGTTCTCTATAGTTCAATAATCATGGATTTAATATTTAATAAACAATATTATACCCATAACAATATCACTTGCATACTCTGATGTTTTAATAACAGTAAGCACAATCAACAAGAGATATCAGGTTTGTTGGGACTTGTTTTTCATGTGTTTGTTTGTTTTTACCAGCCCAGCTGAGATAGTTGGCCAAAGTAAACAAGCTTTCAGTCACACAAGCCCTTTTTTATTACAAACTCTCTCTTACCATACAAAATTGTGTGTTTGTTTTTTTATGTCACTAACGGATCTAAAGGGAAAGTGGCAAAGCTTTCAGAAATATATACAGAATTATGTACTTATGTATATAAATATAGATGTGTGTGTGTAGCTACATTTATGAGGAGGAAGATGTTAAAGACACAGAATAAACAGAACAGTACGTATTCTGGCCGTGGAACAAGCTTCTATGATTTTGGCACACTACATATAAAAGCATCCATCCATCAGATATTATACAAAAGTCACACAGCTCAGGTTTGAATACAAATTCACATGTGTAAATCTTCCTAGTTTTAAAAGCAATACAACACAAACCACTTTATTGAATCATATTTTTAAGGCCCAGTGATGCATCCATGACCCACCAGGCTGTTCTGGCAAACAGAAATTGAAGTGAGTCTCTTGCCATTAGCTGGGATGTGTGGAGGACTCTAAGGATGCATGGAGGAATCCCAAAACAAGAAAGCTTGAAAATATTTTTTTACAAGGACAAAATCTTGTAAGCTCCCAATCACAAGCAGGACTGGAATTTGTGTATCTCCTGTCTGTGCAAAATGAAGATTTTAAGTGGCTAGAGTTCACACACTGCTCACTTATTTATTTGTTCTACAGACATCTAAACTTTCCCTCATGTCTTTTGGGAAACTGAATGTATTTTAAGGGGAAACCTCTCCAGCCCATCTGTCTATAAACAGGGAATCAAGCTCAGCAGAAAGTTAGATCTATATTCAAAACTAAAAGACCAAAAATGAAGACTTCACAATTTGTTGCTCTAACTCTCTGATCATTCAAACCTGTGACCAAGGGATCACAAACGTCTCCAAGGTCTCTTCATAAGCTTCTACTGCCATTCTTTCACTTTATTTTTCTTTACATTAAGAATGAAACAGAAAATAATAACATTCATAATGCAACAAAACAATTTTCAAACCTGAGTGCTTTAAATCTTCTTTTTCAATGTTTATTTGGACAACATATATAAAGCTCCTCTGTATTGAGAGTGCTGTAGTATGTGTTATTTCAGCATGCAGAAGAGGCAAAAACAATGCATGGTATAAAATTTACCTTATATTATTGCGTTCACACCAAGAATAAAGAAGAATCTTTACTGCAGATCTCACTGCCCTCCCTCAGAAGGCAGGAAAATATCAGTTTATCAATCATTACCTCTACACTTTTGATAATATGCCCTCAATTCCACTGTTCTGAGTCCTCAAATTTAGCCTCTCCTTCTCAGCCCTGCTGTGCAACAGGCCAAGCTGTCCTGGCACCTAGAAGAAACTTTCCTCTAGAAGCTTGTGACAAACAGCTTTTTAAATAAAAATTGCTCCTAAAAAAATGAATATACTGCATATAAATTTGAAAGTGTACGTAGTAAAGCATACATACTTTCACAGAATCACATAATTGTCTAGGTTGGAAGAGACCTCAAGATCATCGAGTCCAACCTCTGACCTAACACTAACAAGTCCTCCACTAAACCATATCCCTAAGCTCTACATCTAAACGTCTTTTAAAGACCTCCAGGGATGGTGACTCCACCACTTCCCTAGGCAGCCCATTCCAATGTCTCACAACCCTCTCAGTAAAGAAGTTCTTCTTAATATTCAACCTAAAACACCCCTGGTGCAACTTTAGCCCATTCCCCCTCGTCCTGTCACCAGTCACGTGGGAGAACAGACCAACCCCCACCTCTCTACAGCCTCCTTTAATGTACTTATAAAAAGCGATAAGGTTGCCCCTGAGCCTCCTTTTCTCCAGGCTGAACAAACCCAGCTTCCTCAGCTGCTCCTTGCAGGACTTGTTCTCCAGACCCCTCACCAGCTTTCCTTTGTGTGGATACTTTCCATGTATGTAAAGAACAAAAAAGCTATATAACCATTAGTCCTTCAGAGTCATTGTCTTCATTCACTGGTTTTGAACAAACCACCCTTAAATACTGAGCTGCCTTTCTATTCTAACATGAGGAAGCTTTTAATGATTAATTATATTTTTGATAAAGCAGTGATATAATTTTAATTACTTCTCCAATAATGGTCTCACCATTAATTCTTATGAGGTAATGTACAACATGGTTTCTTGCCTGGTCCTTGCTTCATCTCCTACTTGTTCATCCTAAAAGCTTCTTTTGATTGAATTAGGAAAAAAAGAAAAAAAATCAAGCAGGCAAATCCGTATATACAGC
This sequence comes from Anas platyrhynchos, assembly GCF_047663525.1. NCBI lineage: Eukaryota > Metazoa > Chordata > Aves > Anseriformes > Anatidae > Anas > Anas platyrhynchos. Next base: position 14,181,525 of record NC_092592.1, read on the forward strand.
TAATAACATACACACAATCTGACTTCCTCCTCAGCACATTGCTTACATACACAAGTGAGATAAAAAATACTGCTAAGATGAAAAACATTTTTCATCTTAAGTTTCCTATCCATTTCCATTTCCTATCACATGAAACTTTCTACAAATATGTTCCTTTTGAGATATGTATTTGCAATTTGAATGCTAGCAATTCTAGCCAAAGTGGGAACTTTGAAGGAGATGTTAAGCTCAATCAGTTCAATCATTAAAGTTATGCAAATGTAAAAACATATTCCTTCTTTTTAAACATTGCTCCATTTTACTAGTGATTGTAAGATTCAAGAAGTGAGGATGGCATATGAATGTCAAAAACTTGACAGCACCATAGGGTGGAATCCAGTCCCAGCTGTGGTCAATAGCAGAGCACACGGTATTTCAGTAGGAACATGATTTCACTTTCGATCTTCACAGAGCAGCTGAGAACTGAGTCAAGGTTAAAAGGGAAGCTGTTGAGATTACATGGCTGTAGGAGCAGGCAGCAAATTTTCAGCACATCACAGAATCACAGAATCACAGAATTTCTAGGTTGGAAGAGACCTCAAGATCATCGAGTCCAACCTCTAACCTAACACTAACAGTCCCCACTAAACCATATCCCTAAGCTCTACATCTAAACGTCTTTTGAAGACTTCCAGGGATGGTGACTCCACCACCTCCCTGGGCAGCCCGTTCCAGTGCCTAACAACCCTTTCAGTAAAGAAATTCTTCCTAACATCTAACCTAAAACTCCCCTGGCGCAACTTTAGCCCATTCCCCCTCGTCCTGTCACCAGGCACATGGGAGAACAGGCCAACCCCCACCTCGCTACAGCCTCCTTTAAGGTATCTGTAGAGAGTGATAAGGTCGCCCCTGAGCCTCCTCTTCTCCAGGCTGAACAAGCCCAGCTCCTTCAGCCGCTCCTCATAGGACTTGCTCTCCAGGCCCCTCACCAGCTTCGTCGCCCTTCTTTGGACCCGCTCAAGCACCTCGATGTCCTTCTTGTAGCGAGGGGCCCAAAACTGAACACAGTACTCGAGGTGCGGCCTCACCAGAGCCGAGTACAGGGGGACGATCACCTCCCTAGCCCTGCTGGTCACAGTGTTTCTGATACAAGCCAGGATGCCGTTGGCCTTCTTGGCCACCTGAGCACACTGCTGGCTCATATTCATCCGACTGTCCACCATCACTCCCAGGTCCTTCTCTGCCTGGCAGCTCTCCAACCACTCCTCTCCCAGCCTGTAGTTCTGCTTGGGGTTATTGCGCCCCAGGTGCAGGACCCGGCACTTGGCCTTGTTGAACTTCATACAGTTGACCTCAGCCCATCGGTGCAGCCTATCCAGATCCTCCTGCAGAGCCTTCCTACCCTCGAGCAGATCGACACACGCACCTAGCTTGGTGTCATCTGCAAACTTACTGAGGGTGCACTCAGTGCCGTCATCCAGATCATTGATGAAGATGTTAAAGAGGACCGGCCCCAGCACCGAGCCCTGGGGGACGCCACTAGTGACTGGCCTCCAACTGGACTTGGCTTCATTTACCACGACTCTTTGGGCCCGGCTATCCAGCCAGTTTCTAACCCAACGAAGCGTGCGCCAGTCCAAGCCAAGAGCAGCCAGTTTCTTGAGGAGAATGCTGTGGGAGACGGTGTCAAAAGCCTTGCTGAAGTCAAGGTAGACCACATCCACAGCCTTTCCCTCGTCCACCCAGAGCGTCACTTTGTCGTAGAAGGAGATCAGGTTCGTCAAGCAGGACCTGCCTTCCATAAACCCATGCTGGCTGGGCCTGATCGCCTGCTTGCCCTTCAAGTGCCGCGTGATGACTCCCAAGAGGATCTGCTCCATGAGCTTCCCTGGTACTGAGGTCAAACTGACCGGCCTGTAGTTCCCCGGGTCTGCCCTCCGGCCCTTCTTGTAGATGGGCGTCACATTTGCTAGTCGCCAGTCAGCTGGGACCTCCCCCGATAGCCAGGACTGCTGATAAATGATGGATAGGGGCTTGGCCAGCTCCTCTGCCAGTTCTCTCAGTACCCTTGGGTGGATCCCATCCGGCCCCATCGATTTGTGGACATCCAAGTGCCGTAGCAGGTCACCAACCAGTTCTTCGTGGATGGTGAGGGCCACATCCTGCTCCCCGTCCCCTTCCACCAGTTCTGGGTACTGGGTATCCAGAGAGCAACCGGTTTTGCCGCTAAAGACTGAGGCAAAGAAGGCATTAAGCACCTCCGCCTTTTCCTCATCTCTTGTAACTAAGTTTCATGTTAGTTAAGTAACATCTGAAGCACAATGCACTAGACCAAAAGAGTGATAGTAAGAGAGGCTTGTACTGCACATCATATGAAGTCATTGCCACCTATATCATGATGCTATTTGCTGTCTTGTGGAAAGAAAGCAATCATATTCCTTGTCACAAGACCACAGTGGTGCAGCAATGTTCCTCCAAGAGGCAAGGCTTTTCTTTTAGGGTTGTGCTGCTCATTCTTCAGCAACTACCTGTATCTATTAATTTCAAATATATGAAGAGTAAATCATATAAACAGTGAGGATCCCTACTCCCTGCTACCTTGCTCAGGATGGGCTGGAAGCTATGCCCCAAAGAGTCAACAGACATGCTCTACCCAGAGCAGTTGCAGTGGTGGAAGAGAGGTTTCCTTCTCCACAAGTTTCCATTCCTTTATCTACTGAAGCAAAGTGATGTTTAATTAGATGTTATTTTCTTCATTATAAGCATAAAGATAAGGAAAATCACAATTTAACGAAATATATTTCTTTTGTGCTGTCATAGTCATTATTACAGTAGGATCTTGGTTTAGCAGTTACCTTTGAAAGTGAGCTGTGCTACTTGCCACTGGCTCCTTTCAAAACAAAACAAAACAAAAAATCAAACACTAATCAAAACAAAACAAGTAAATAGAACTCAGAGTCAACTGGTTCTTACTGATCTATTGAATTTAAGAGATTATTTTTATTAGTTCTGTGAAGTTTGCCATGTAGTCAAGCAAATCAGATAAAAGTCAGAGTTACTCTATAAGCCCCACTTCGACATCCATACACATTGTGAATTACTTGTTAGCTCACAGGAGGCCATCCTCACCATTTTTAGAAAGGAACAAGGGACTTTGATTGCTTAGTTTTAAATGTAATGTAAAATCCTCATCTTTCAGAGAATCTTGAGAAATGTTAAGAGGATACATCCATGCCAAAGTGACTAAAAATCAAAACCAAACAGAAAGATAGTTAGATAATAAAACATTATTTCAAAAAATAAATCAATAAATAGAAAGAAAGAAAGAAAGATTCAAGCTGAGAGCAGGAGGGAGTACATTCCCTTCTTTCTTCCAAATTTATGAAGGTCAATTTTCATGTTCAACTAATGTATAATATACTGGGGCATAAAGGGTTTGCATTTTTATTCTAATTTGTTTTTCTTTCAAGTTCAGAATCACCAGCAAAGAAAATTACTCTAATTGCAATTCTCTGCATACAAATAGTGATTACAGCTTAGTGGATTGTTAGGACAGCACACCACACAACTTGTTAGATCAAATTGAGTGACGCCTACACCAAAGCATTTTTTTCAATGTAGATAAATCGAGCTAAGCTCACTCAGAAAAGCTAAATATTTATGACCAAAAAAATTATGAGTGTCAAACCTACTAGGCACCAGTTCTGTGACTCCTGATTCAGAACTATGAAATAATCATAGGAAAAAGCAGTCACAATGTGAGATGACATTAAAAACCAAGAGCAGCAAAATCAATTTTAATTAGTTCCCGAAGAACGAATATGTAGAGACCTAAAACCTTTCTCCAATATATTAATATAGCTTATTTTTTATTTGGTTAGCTTTAAGGAATTCATCAAATTGATGTTGAGTGACTGGAAAGGTGCACATGAAAGCACTGAAATAACTGAATCACATACAAAGATGTTTCTATATATGTTTCTATATTCCCCACATTTTTTTTTTCCCTAATATATTCTGTCACAGAGCTAAGTACAAATATAAATATCTGGAGGACAGAACAACTCTCTAAGGTTGTACATTTAGAATGAAGTATTTAAACATGTTATTTATGATCAAATTAAAGTTGGCCATAGAAAAAAAAAAAAGGCCACTCCATGTACAATTTTTAAATTGTACTTTTAAACTGTTAATTAGATTCTACTTACAGATGGATTTGACAGATATGTAGTATCATAGCAGAAATTAGCTGAGTTCTGAGTGACATTTGAATCCAAGTGTCTTTTATTTATTTATTTTTCTTCTAAAGCTAAATTACATGGTATGATTTTTCCTAGATGAACAGAAAGCAAATTTAGCTAGTTGTGGAATCTTAGGGTTATGCATTTTTATTTTCTCTCCTCTAAAGTTCAAATTTCCAGCTTTTAATAAAAACTATATTCTGTTGTTATGTCAGTGATGAGATGATAATGAATTAGGTCAGGCATGGGCGGCTATGTCTGAGTGAGTGAGACAATAGGAGTCGGGTTCTCTCTTCCACCTCTTTGGAATTTCTTGTAGTCTGTAAACGAGTTTCTTTGGCCTCAAATATTTTCTAGTTTGTAGACTGCAGAAATTATATCCAGAGCTTTATTCATAATTCATAATTTTATTTCATAATTCCTGCCAGTAGTAAAAGACTCTAGCTTTAAGTGAGATGCTGCTGAAAAGCAGCGTGAATGCTTTCCAACAGCCAAACCTCTCTGAGAGAAGGGCTCTATTTCACCACACAGCTGCTACTTGGGGCTCATATCATCCACTCATATCACATGTCCAGCTCAAGGCCAGTGGGCCTGCACAGTTAGCATTTTGGTATCTGAACAACTGCTGGAAAACTTGGGTTTACGATAACATTACATGATGCATAGTGTGTTTTAAGGAAAGGTAGAAGTAAGTCTATGGAGCTGGCATCTTTTTGTATGGGTAATGGATTTAAAAATACATATATTGTAACATTCTCTCACCATCTTGTATATAAAATGGTGTTTCTTTCTTACAAAAATGTTGGTGTCGGAACTGTAATATCTAGTCAACCATATCTCAGCCTTCAGTGGGCACGGAGTTAAATCAATATTTCTGCAGTGTTTTTATGATGTACTAACCCTAAAAGCAGTATTGTTGATAAATACTCTAAGCAATGCTAATAAAACAAAAGAGAACTGAAACTGCAGCATGCTGAGGATGAGAATAACTTGTATGATAAATAACTTGTAAAATAGTACTTCTTTGGTTTACAAATTTGGTTCAACTGACTTTTTCTTTAAAGAAAAGTAAATATGTAAAGTAATCAGGATTCAGAGGGATCATCCTTACCAAAGCTCACAGGTTCACTATTGTTGTCCACATGGAAGCCAAGCACTGCAGCCTACAGTTACAGCAAACCAAGATCCCCTAAGCTAGCAGAGGACTGTTTTAACTATTTGCAGGGGACTAGCATTCAGCAGAAAACAAAAACAAAAGGAAGAAAATCTAGTGATACAAGAATACTCTGAAAGACAGGAACTGTCTCAGAGATGTCGAATTGACCTCTCAGCTCCCACAGTAGACTAATACCACTAATACCATTAAATACATATATATATATATGTATATAAAATAGGAAAAGAGAAAAAAAAGGCAGGATGAGAAGTTGGTGACAGATTTCATTTGAGTTTCCTAATTTCTTACAGTTTTCATTTGGCACTGTGTTGCTAACTTTATCGTTAATAATGCTTATTATTATTATTATTTAATTTTATCTTTACTCATACTGAAAAATCTCTAATAAGGGCAATAAACAACAGATGTTTATTTGGTAACAAAGCAGCCAAATAATACGACTGTATAAACTCTTTTTTCTACATTCCAAAAAAAGTTTTGAAAGCATAGATTAGATGCTTTTCTCACTAACCTGCAAAATCGTCTTGGGAACTGGTGGGACATGGAAAAGTCTGTCCTAGTGAATATGATTTAAGGAGCTGTGATGGGCTTCACATCAGAAAACTCCTCCACAGACACATGCAATGTATCTGCAGTGCTGTTTGTACAGAACTTCCAGGGCTGGGCAGTGACTAGAATTTAACATGGAAACAGTTTTTTTGATTTCATTGTAATTGGTCCCAGGTTTAAAATTAAACTCAAGCTTATGTGCTTAATTTACCTAATTACCTTGCTGTATGAGGTCGCTGTACTTAAAATGTTAGCATACCATCCCAACAGGCTGTAAACTATAGTTTAAAACCAATGCATAAATGTAAAAGTATCGATGTACATTCTGCCACTGTGGGACATTGCATAATTTACACATCCATTATACAACCACAAGCACATAGATCCATATCATCCTGAACAGCTGTATCCAAGCTGTCTAGATTTTAGCCAACACCATCCATTTATTCTTAAACCATTTGTGACAGCATTGTTTCAACACACTAAGCCGACATGTTTGTCAGAACAATCTTAAAAGTGACCTAATTGTGCCTGGTGTAGAGCAACACAAAATCCTACTTGCAACCTTTTATCCCCTCAGAAAAGTAGAATTTTGCCTTGTAATAATAATCACAGCATCCAAGTTAAATGCTCTTTTAATAATCCGGAAAACCTTGTTACCCATCATCAGATACACCAAAGCAGAACCTCAATACTCCCACAGCAGCCAGGGCAAGGCCCCAGTGCAGGGAGGCAACAGCTCATGAAGCCCCTATCCACCACTGCCACTCCAACACAACTGGCCCACAAGTGAGCTGGGGGCAGAGCAATGCTATGGTCTGTTCAGCCTATTAACACTCCCTCCAGTTGTCAGAGATTTGGCCAGGGTCACAGACCAAAAAACAGAGGGAACACACAACATTTGGGTTAATGAGTGTGTCATTGTGTGTGACAACGCACTCGGCAGCGACTAATGGGGCTTCCCTGTTTGACTCTTCAATGAAGTGTAAGTTTCCAATATATGACGCCAAATAAAATTCTTCTGTCTCTCTGTGTGCTGTCTCAGGGTGCTCCAGGACTAGCAGTGGCCTGCAGTTGCCCTGGCTCCATCACTTCTGAGCTTTTACTTTGCAATTCTTCCTTTCCAGGCAACCTCATTCACATGGCCAGGGCTGACACACAAACAAACCCATGGCTTGGTGCCTATTATGGGACTTAACCCACTGGCAGAAACACTGCAAATGTCAGTTTAAAGCTCAGCTCTCTGCTAGCTTACGTTTCCTATGTGAAAACCCTTCATGTCTCCAAGACCCAGGCGCATAACAGAAAGAGCAAAATTCTTCACTGGTCCTTTTTGATTTTCTTAGTACAGGTCACGAAGCCCTGAAGTGAAACTGTTTTACACACACACCTTCCCACAGTCAGTTGTCTTTCATGGCCAGACCTTCAGGCTTTTCTATATCTTAAACAATTATTTACTGAAACAGTATTAGAAGCTTTTGTAAGACAGATGCCATTCCCCAGTCACCAACATTAGTGTGAGTCAGGATAGCATTACTGCAGTCAGTGAAGGGCACTAATGTATTTTGTAAGATTCTTAGACACATTTCTTTCCCAGTTTTATAGAAAACTTAGGCTCATGAAGTGGGGTTTTCTCTTTTCCTCTACACTTGCTATAACTCTTCTCAGGATTATAGTAAGTCTTGGTTCGGAGTTTGGAAACCTCATAAATGCTATTATTGTTTTATCATAGAAAGGACAGCAATAGCCTAAATCCCTATATAAATTTCTGTTTCAGAATAATGAGATATAAGATAGTGTACATAATTTCAATGTAATTTCAGCAGGGCAGGATCCATCCTTAAACATGCTTCTAGTCACTTCTGCTTTGATGACATACTTCTGCTTTGATGACATGATTATTGTTTAAATGTAGAAGAAAGCAAGAGAGTTTTTATACAGCGTGGGTGTTTTCACCTGCTGTATGGAAAAAGAAAAAAAAATAAAAGCCCACAGCTTGAAGTACATCCGAGTAGTAACGGTAATTAGGTATTGGCATATCATGCAAAGAGAAAAGAGCTTGAAAAAATGATAGAGCTTAATAAAGTTTTAGCATCCTAAAGCTACACTGGAAGTTTTTAAAGGGAAATGCAAATTCAGAATAGGGAACACGTATGATTCTTAGAAAGGATAATCAATAATAGAGGAATTAAGGAAAATTTATCCTGTTAGAGTTTGTGTCCTACAGAATACGATCACACATATATACATAACCAGATAGCTTTCTACAAATACGAATTGCCTTATCACACATAGCACCTTCCTTTAGAAATTACTATAAATACTAATTTCTGCCAAGTATACACATGCAGTACTAGCATCTACCAGGAAATTTGCACTCAACAGAAATGAGAATCCCTAAAGAACAGTCTTTTCTGAATCCATTTAAGATCCCAGAACATTCTGAACCTTTTTTTTTTTTTTCCCATTGAAACAGATTTTTTACAATTCTAAAAGTTTTAAAAGCAGTTTTTCATAAGTTTTATAACCAATGCTTCCAAAATATACTGTAATTGTATGTGTGGTGAAAAGAATGAATAAAGCATCTCAGACAAAACATACCTAAATCCTTAGCAGATTACAGTAAACACAGGTATTTGTTTTCTGAGATGAACTGAAAATTCAAATGAAGGAAGAATCAGGGTAAAACACATTGGGGTACTCATATTCACACAGAAATCTACAAATCTGAAGAAGATATTTATAACAGTTCGTACCAGCTGAAACCCATGACCATTTGAGCCAACAGCAAACACTCTCAGGATCAGCTGAGCAGAACTCATATCAGGTGCAGTGGCAGGCAGCAGGCTTTCCCTTGCTTCTTAAAGCCAGCTGCTCTGAACTCCCTTACCTGCAGCCACAGAGGTATTTGGGGAGTCTGGAATTTCCAGCCTGTTCGTTTCTCAGATCTAGTACAGTCTACCCAACAGGCTTGTCCTACAAGTCTAAATGGGCCCAGCAGTAAATGTTAAGATTTGAGCATTTGCTTCTTATTGGAAAGAAACCAACTTTTTGAAAGCTTCCTTAAAATGGAATTGCTCTCCTCTACCCAAAATGAAATTCTGGGTGAAATCTTACAGAGAAATATTGAATTGTATCTCCAGAGGCCAATTTTTTATTCATTAGGTTTTTTCCAGCTCTTTTTTTTTTCCCTTGTTCAACAAAAACAATTTCCAGATTAGGATGTTATCTAAGAATATTTCTCTCATATACCGACAAAATTGCTTGCCACTCTCTTTGATGTTTCTCAGTACAAAGATACAAGGAGTCAGCAAAACAAATGAGTTTGCATTCTGCAGCTGAATTATCTTAAAATAACATAGATGGAATATTAGATCTAAAGCCATATTTTTAGCTAAAACACAGTTGAGATGCAGTGTCACCCAATGTATTTAGAGAAGACACATGCAGTAATAAACATTTATCAATTAAGTATGATCATTTAAAATATATATATTTTTCCTTTAACAGGAATGAATGTAGTATTATATTCTGATATTTGGCATCACATTAATGCATCATTTGACTAGCACTCAAAGTATTCCTGTGAAAGGATATCTCTGTGAAAACTTATATTTTCCTGGGCACATGTGTAATTGCTCCAGAGGGAAACAATGCCAGTTCTGTCAGAGAGAGCAGAGATATTGTAGGAATTGTGAAATTCTACCTCCAGAGCACAGATATGAATTTCCATATATTTGCAGTTTTCAGAGGGAACGTGCAATGTTTTCAGGGTAAAATGACTATTTCCAACAGCAAAATCCCCTGATTTCATGAAGAATTTGAAGCAGGACCAAAAACATTTACCTTTATCACAAAATATGACTTTAATGTTTCTCTTAGTACTGAGAGGTTTCATTATTTTTGACAGATTGCATATCCGAACTTAAAAAATAGCAAAAATATCTTATTTAAATAGGAATTTGAAAAGCCTGGAAGGATGCAGGTTTTAAAACTAAGAAAGGCAAGGATTTGGCTACAGTTCTCTGGAATAGTACATATTTACAATTCTCAGCTCTGGTCTTCCTTTGATGTCCCATACAGACACATCACTGAGGTGCTGCACAAAACTTTCTGGAAGGATGAATGTACATGCACCCCTGCAACAATCTGATCAAGGAATAGCTTGCGAATATAAATAAGGGAAGCAGTAGCCCCTTGTCACAGGCTTTAAAAGACTAAAAAAACCATTGGGAACAACTCTTCACTAAGACTTTCCTCATCAAAAAAACATTACCATCACAGTTCTATGAAGAGTAGAAAAACAGATCTAAAAGATCTAGCAAGTGTTGGAGCCTTTGGAGCCTCTTATGGAAAAATAATGGACTTGGTATGGCTTTAAATTTCTGGTAAACAGGATGCAGATCTTGGGAATTATTCCTATTTTTTTTTTAAAAAAAAAAAAAAAAAAAGCTTAAGGAGAGAATCAGTCAAGGAGGGGTCATGGGAAGGAACAGCTGCTTCTTGGGAAGCCTATTGACACTAGTAAGGAAAGTGCCACTTTTCCACAGGAAATATACCATGGACTAGTTGAAGGGCTGCTGTTTTTTAACCTTAACAACAGTAAGAAGCCACCACAAGCTAGTCAATGTTTACTGAAGCATTTAATGTTTAAGAAGATGAAAATGTGAATTCCTTTTCTCTTAAAAGTTTCATACTTCAGAGTAAGAAGTCTTTGACAGTAGTTTCTAAACTGATAAAGCACAGAAATTCAAATCATATTCAGAACTGCTTCTTGAAGGCTGATTTTCATGCCTTCCTAACCAATGGGGAATAGAGAAAGGGAAACAGCAGCCAGGCAAGGCTGGAGAGCGTGGGTGGTCAGGGTGCAAAATGTCGGATAACAATGGAACTTACCCAATTTATTTGGCTCTTTTATGTAGCCATGGCCACACTTCGAATGCCCCCCAGAAACAGAGTTTAATTCATCTCAGTAAAGCCAAAAGAGTTAATTATGGAATAAATGATAGAGGCCCACTTCATGTTTTTACATGGTATACATTTCTAGATGCACACATACTTAGGGCAAATATCATTCATTAGTTTATGGGTGGATATTTCTTTTATAGGAGCTCTAATTATGGATTATACTCCCAAGGTAGTAGGTTTTGCATACACACACATTGCATACCTATGTATAGATGGCTGTTTAACTTGCATTAAAATCTAGAACCATCAGCAGATACATTTCCATCACTCTATGATTCAGGAGTTCCTGTTTATTATGAATCTATATACACTCAAACAGTTCCCCAGGGAAAGATTAAAATTTTTGAGAAAGCCCTGAAAATCTCCTAGTCAAGAGTTGATCAAATGAGTACTCATTTTGCCAGCAACATGGGGCTTACAGTCATACAGGTTCAGTCACCTCCAGCTGCCCTTATCAGCTTCTCTGACATGTGGCTTTTACCACCTCTCTGCTCATGTGTAAAGGAGAAAAAGTATTCCTACAATGTGAACATCCCTTGAAACTGCAGATCTGTAGCACATTTGTTGATAATGACTGACAAGTCTCTGGACAAGCCGTTCAAAGCTGCCTTCTCCTGTATTCAGAAACTGCACACACGTGCGCATTGCTGCTGTAATCCTTTCAGACTGGCCACTGCTTTAAATGGGTGCCCGCACACTGCCGTGCTGAGTCCTGTGAGGCCTTCTAGTGCTCACACCACCTCCATGGCACAGTGAAGACACATGTCCACAGTTCTGCCTTTTTCACTTCTTGTCCTCATTTCCTCAGGGTACTCCCCTGTTAGGCCTTCTGCTGCCTCCCTGAATATCTGTCTTGTTTTCACATGTATACTCGCCTTGCCTTTAAAATGTCAGCGACTGAAAAATCACCCCTCAGATAGTATTAGATAAGCTGCACAGAACTGCAGTGACAAGAAGGGGGAGATGTCAGAGACTGTGGGGACACAGGGGAGAGATCAGGTCATGTAGGTGGCACTGGGGAGACCCCTGGTGTCATTACAGGCCCCAGAGGCTTAAGGGTCCCTGTGCAAACATGCAGTAAAGATTAGCTTTACCCTGGCTTTTGACCTACTATGCTAAAGCTCCAGTTTTCAGGCTTTGCTTCACCAGCATGACATTAAAAACAATTTTTAAATGACAGCAGAGGTTCTTAGTTAATCGTATACTTCCAGCAGCATTAGAAATAAATGCTATATAGACTCATGATAAAATTCAATGACTGGAAGAAACTACTAAAAGATCCTAGACAGCCAAGGGAAAGAACAAGACTGAATTTCAGTTGAGGAGAAGTCACTGGGGATTTCAGAGAAAGTTTTATCAGGTATCATGGTGCTGACTAAAATATGTATTATTTATTTTATGGTACTAACGTGTGCTAATGCATTCTTCATTTGCACAGTAAAAGACATTTTATAATCTTCCCTGAAGATTATAGTTCAAATAGAAGTTTAAATACAAAATGCATGGAAGATAGGATATACATTATTCTCATTGGAAATCAGCTGAACCACAGGACATGGACAACTAAACGTCTTGTCCAGGCAGACACCTCTCCAATACATACCCTATTGATAAAGACTTAAATGAAGAAAATAACTTCCAGCATTCACAAGGCTTTCACGTGTGCCTACATCGCCTCCTTCCTTGTCATTCACTTTACTTTTACTTTTGTGCCATATGATCTGGACCTCCCATTGCAAAGCTAATGCTTGAGAGAAGTATTCTGAAATCCCACGTCAGAGTGGGAAGAATACTTTGAAAGCATCAAAACACATTCTTGTATTCTGTTGCAATAATAAATCAGTACCACATTTTGCAGGTACCATCTTTTCTTTCAAGTGTTACCAGTTACTATAAGTTCACAGTTTGCTGTGATTTTAAAACAGAAGCAAGTGTGTCAAAACTACAAGGGGAAAAAACAAACAAACAAACAAACAAAAAACTTTGTGCAAGCAAAGTGAATCGAAAGAACTAATAAAATGTGACAGCTGTAGAAAAGGACCACTTTGTGCATCACATTGACAATGGCAACAAGCTTCAAAAACTTGTTGTTAGCTGGCAGCATTTGTTTTGTTCTGTCAATTTAGTAGGAGATAAGCCAAAAAGGTGGAAGGAAACTCTCAACATTATATAAGTGTCTATTTCCGCAAGTTCACGATAGTATTTTGATAATGTTTTAAATAAATCTCTCCAAAATATGTCTGCCAATGTCTTAATAAAGCTAAATAGAAATTAATTTCTAACTTTCTATTTGAGTATTCATTTTTTCAAATTAAGACCAGGTCTAGGCCTGTTTTTTTTTTGCTCAATTTTAATTCCTGCTGAACACATCTAATACGATTATGCTTTCCCAGAAAATATACTAGTATGTTTAACACTGGTCAAATATAGGATACGGAGATAAATATTGATTGTATTTTGTTTAAGTAGAATATTTCATGACAGGATGATGAAATAATCATTACTTTACTTTCAGCAAAAGTTTGCTGAAAACTTTTTTTTTTTTTCTGAAAAAAGTATAGCTTTATCTGAAAATGTAGACATTTTCTCTAAAATATGTTTAAACACTTTCTAAGTGATGGTATTTTCAAAAACTGAACTACTATAACATTATAGTAAGCATTGATAACTCTCGAAAGAGAGAGAACACATTCTTGGTACTACAAAGTACTCTGTACTAACCTTGAAACATGTAAGCTTTAACAAAGGCACAAAAAAAATGTTCTATTTTGAATTCAAATGATTTTACTTTGTTTTCTGTTTGGCCACTGACTGCAAAAAAAAGAAATGTTGAACTTAATCAGTTTTCAATACTAAAGGTCTGAATTAATTCATATGATTCTCTTTGAATGAAGAAAAGACTTTTAAAAGTCTTTGTGAGAAGCAAAATCTGCCCATTCCAATCCTTGAGGGGAAAAAATCCAGAATGTAGGGCAGGAAAGAAGCATCAGAAACTGAAAAATTAGCAAATTTGATTTATTACTGTGTGCCTGAAAAATGAAATTCAAAGTAGGAAGAGCATTCTTTTGAATTTCCTTCTCTCCTCCTGCTCCCCCCTCCACCATTAAAATTTGAGGTGCAGCTATGCTCCCACCTCATGTCTTCAAAAGTAACCTGCTGTGCTTGCACACACAGGTACATTAGTTGATTAAACAAGATGTGCAGTAACAGTACCTCTGATCAGAACAGGCTCCTGCCGTCTTGAGAACAGCTTTTCAGAACTTAAAAGCGTGTAGAGGATGTATTGGATACAGTGCAACAGTGTTTAAGATTAATACGTATATATGATAGATTTATTACATGCCTTAAAAGCTTATTTACTTATAGTATGATGTCTAGTATATATATATAACATATTACTTCCCTATTAAAATCAATAGGAACACAGTTTTGAAAAGCATGTTTTAGAAGAGACAGGTTGTTCCATGAATATTTGGAGCATATCCTTGAACAACAGCATGGCATCATGCACAGACTACAAGTCTAACATTTCTAAGCCTTTCTGCAGAAGTGTATTTTTTTTTTTTTTTTAAGGATGAGCCCTACAATGCGTTTGATGTTTGCATGATTCTAGGACAAGAGTGCATTAAACAGTCTATTTTTTCCCTCAGGGACATCACTGCAAGGACTGTAGAGCTGTGGTAGCAAAAAGTACTTTGTTAAATACAAGTGCCAAAAACCAACAGCGAAAGAGACAGGAACCTAAATGGTGCAAAAACACTTCTGGCAAGGAGGCCAGACTGTATATTCTGCGGACTTTCTTTAGCACTGGTCCTGTTTATTTATAACATATATTTCTTAAATTACTCAAAATTGTTCTGGAAAAAAATAAATACTGTTATATCAGACATTTAATGCGATATCTTGCTAAATAAATAGTCAAAAACTTCAATAGCTAGGCTGCTAAATAACTCAGTTTTGACTTCTCTGATTGCTAGATCTCTTACAAAAACCTAACCCCTCCTCTGAACATATAGGCTGTGAGTTTCTTTGCTGAGATCTATAAATTTGACGGTCTCAGCTGTGTTTTCACTCTGTCTTGTTCTTTAAAATGGCAGAGCTTGCTGGGAGTGAATGTATTTGGGAGAAAGAAAAGCAAAAAATTGGCTGCAACCAGGTGAACAGGAGATAGGCATGTCATAGCCAGTTTTTGACAAACTAAATGTGAAATGAAATTAGGCAATGGGACAACGTCTGCTACTAATTTTCTAGAATGCACACCATTCTGCACTTACAAATATACCCAGACTGAGTACACTCCAAACTGATACAAAAACCTTGTGAAGCATAACTTTTTTTAAAATTCCATGTTGCGAAGTATACAATACACAGAATCCTCATTATCAGTTAGGACTTTGCGTGAGTATCAATTTTCACATAGTATGGGAGTGTGAAAAATGAAATTCTACCTAGGACAGATCAAATGACTGCGATTAAATTTGAAAGGTAAGGAGGAATAAGGGTTTGGAATAACTCCATTGACTTTTCAGGGTTAGGCAGCTTTACACCCCTTATGAGCCTGGCCTGAGGTTATATTAACCTGTTTAAAGTATTTCAAGCACTCCAGTAGTATTTTCTAATAACAACTTTAAAAATGTGCTGCAGTATGTTGATATTAGGTGTATTTTTTCACGTATTTTTCACGTATTAGGTGTATTTTTTCACGAACAGACTCAGGAGAAAAAAGTTAGGAGCACCTGAATTCTTGTAACTGCAAACTCATATTACAGATATTACCTTCTGGATATCAAGAAGGAGGAAGCTTTCCAATGATACTCATGTGAACTCCAACTTAAGTCACAGAAAGGTATTTATGACTATCACACGTTTGGAACAGTCAAATTAATTATGACAGCAAGGTCTAAAGCAGAACTGGAGACTGCAAGTAAAAGTTTGAAGAGGGGAGTGTATTTATAGTTTAGAAAAAAAAAAAAAAGAAATAGAAAGTTTAGTGTATCTATACCAACTGGTTCCATCTATTTCTCATGTATAAAATGTTTTGAACCACAAAGGTTTTTCTGCCACTTCAAATAGTATTCAGTCCTGAGAGAAATGTGACTTTTAATGGCAAGTTCAATGCAGTTTAATGGTGTGTGAATTTTAAATAAAGCAAAGAAAGAGCATAGCACTACAGCTTCACGTCACAGACTGTGGGAGAGATTTGTGGTTGTACTTTTGTCTGCATCTTTGTTTTCCAGGTAGAACAGCTACATCAGTGCAAGAGATTTCAGACTGGCTTCACAAGCCTGCATACTTCCCAAGTAAAATTAAGAAGGCTGCAAACTCCTTCAGACTCCTAACATGACAAAATCATCTTTAACTTCTTGTGTGTCAACACGTTACTCATAATCTAGCAAGACTGTCTAATAGAATTAGTGCAACAACTCCCTTTCTCCATCTTTACTGCCTCTTGCAAAGATATACTTCCAATTTAGCTGGCTATATAGATGAATATTGCTAGAGAGGCATATAGATCAACATAGCTGCAAAACCTCCTTGAAAAACTACATAACTTCTCATCTGCCAGCCTGGTTGGTGTCCCGGAGTAGTTGGGCTAACCAGTTAATAGCCCTCTGCAGTGACTGCTGAGTAGACATGCTCTGTGTCATTACAGGCTGGACAGATGCACAATGAACACACGTACAAGAAATGCAATGGTAGAACTTTATAAAATACCTAAAAATGCTTACTCATTGATCATTATAAAGAGACAGATGAAGTTAGGTTTCCAAATTATTATGAGAACTAAAAGAAGCTGGGTACTAATACTGTCAAAATACTGTTTCTGAATTTTATACAGAATGATTAAGTAGCATAAACTTGTGAGAAAAACTTAAGTCTGGAGAATAAATGGAGATACTTCTACCAAGTCTTACCTTTCTTGGTTGGGCTGCTGTCTGCCAAACAGAAAAAAACTGGGATGGCTTAATATTGACTGTTGTTTGCAGTCAATTTATTAGAATTTCCCTCTCCCCGTCCGCCAAAAATAAATAAAAATAAATCTTGACATAATTTCATATACTGATGTGCACTGCCACTTCACTGAGCCCTCCAGGCCTTAGTCAAAAGGTAGTCCATCTAACTCTGGATGATGGATTTTCCCTGACTAAACGTCATCTAGCTTCACCTGAGGTTTAATTTCATTTACACAAAATAAAAACTGAGCAAGAAACACCACATATTCTTATACATATCTTTCTTTATCTTTTATTTCCTGTACTAAATAGTCCAATTATATCAGGTCCACATGAACCCATTATTTGTTCTGAAATCTGTTCATCAACAAAAACTTTGAACTCTGAAAAGTCTTCATCTTTCAAATTGTTTCTCTGGCATACACTTGACCAGTGTACTCCTAAAAAATAAATGTCTGATTCAAGTGAATAGGTTATGGATGAAATAAAAATGATCTTCCATGAAGCATTCAGCTACCACATATTTTCAGCATGAACTGCTCAAGATTTGCAAACGCATACCTGAAACAATGGGTCTTTAAATTATCCTTTAACGAATCCAAATATATATATTTTTTAATAGCAAGAGACATATTGAACTTGATGTTCTATTCTATGATTTAACCAATTTTACATGGTTTGCCAGAGTTTAGTTCCACTTCCTCAACGACCTATTATGCTATAATTAGGTGAGCTTCTAGGAGATTACTGAATAAAGCATCCAAATGTATTTTAAAAAGATGATTCAGGTTGCTAAATTTGATATAATTTTGATATGATTTGATACAGAAATGCTACTATGCATTCAGGGTTATTAATAAATCAACAAAGTCCTCAGTTTAGCATTCAGTATTCTAAGTATTAAAATGTTTATTTTATTTATATACTTTTGAAAATTGTGGTTGTTTTGTTTGTTTTGTTATAAGAACTTTTGCAATTTCCCAATTGTAACACTGACTTTTCTGTCTTTGTGCTTAATAAATTATTATTCTATATTGTTCTTGATGTCAGATGGGACTACTAACCATAGGCACTCATTCCCAACTAGAGCACAATTCTCTATTTAGAAAAACCAATACCAAAGTGGCAAGGGAAAGAAATTTAGATCTTATTTAATGTTGAAAAAGTATAGTTTGGTCGTCTACTCTTTTGACTGAAAACAGAGAAATGATCTTTGGTTATTTTCCTAAATTCATTTTTCTACAATGATTTCCCAGCAATCACAAAAAAAATACACTACTAGAAAAAAAAAGAAAAAAGCAATATAAAATATAAAACATTTCCAACAATCAATAAAGCTCTAATCATGAAATGAAAAGCTTTCAATACATCTTAGAAAAGAACTGTCCACACAAGCACAAATGTAAGGCTTCTATGCAAGATTTCCATTTGGCTTCCACATCTTATCTATGAATATAATACTAATATTATCTCTCAAGACAAAAACATGAATATTTTGTCAAAAAAATAATACTGACTGCAAGCATCAATAAGTATTCTAAAGCACTGACTTAGATAACGCCTTATTTAGTATAAGTTCCTCATTTATAAATGACATTTCTTTATTTAGCATTTGGAAATCTTCAAAGTCATTTAGGCAGACACACTTAGAATGTATGAACATTCGTCTTTGTAATGTTGCAGCTCTGTAAAGGATACGAGATATATGGAGAAGTCCATGGTATCAGTTTTGAAGGTCAAAAGTAATACTTCCTTTTCCTTCCTTGTCATTCTTTCAAAAATGCATCAAATGATCTGTACTAGTAAGATGTACTGTACTAGTGTTTTTTTTTTTTTTTTTTTACTAAAACCAATTATTTAATTGTTAATTATTTAATTAATTATTTTATAATTAAAAATTTAATATTTTTTATTAGCTTTTTCACTTCGTAATTTCTTTATTAGTGTTACTTTAGTTATAAGAAACAAGAATTGAAATAACAGTGAAAAAAAATGAAGCTTTTCTAATAGGAAGAGGGATCACTTGGCCTCAGTGAAGTCAGTGCTGTAATTCTGCATAACATTATGTAACTCAATCCCACTGGGACAGACATCAAGTTAAAAAAAAATGTCCAATTCTTCTCCAGTAAATGGGAATGTACATGTACACATCATCTCTGAATTTTAAGAGTTTAAGTTTGAATTACGTTGATTTTAATAGTTTAACTGTGCAATATGGGGTGATTTGTGAAGAACTGAGTCCATAACATCTCCATGAAAACTAAAGTACCTTCCAAACTTTTCATAGGGCATGAAAATATTTTGAATTGTATTTATTTGTTTCCATGTTTTAATCCACAAGAGATGCTAAAATATTTCCTCCCATGAGAAGTAAAAGTGAAAAGGCCTTTTATAATGCTGAATTATTTCTTCCTGTAAATGGGCTACTCAGTATAACTTGCTTGCTTATTCTTTAACAGCAGAATCAGAAAGGGGATTTAATGAGCCAAAGAGAAGCCAAGAGCAAAGTAGCTTAAGGTTAGTTTGTTCCATTTCTGTTTCCTAACTTGGTAATTTTAATCCATGCTCTCTAACAGTGTCACTTAAGCAGTGTGGTATCAGGGGAGAAATCAACTTAGATTTCACAGAATGGGCTTTCACAGCAATGCAAGGAATAGGAGGAGGAAAGCTCCCATCTTTTGCTCATAAAGCTAACTATTTAGAAGACAGAAGATATGAACACTATAAATATGAAAGGCATAATTATGGTTCATCGTTGTTCTTTACATTACTAGGAAAGAGGAAAAAATCAAAGGGAAAGGCATATGGGGCTCATTAAAAAACTATATATACTCTATAAAATAAGTGGTCTTATTGACACTAGCCAAAATGCCTACAGGCTGTGTAATTTGCATTTCCATTTATGTAATAAATAATAATAAATAATAATAATAATAATAATAATAACAATAATAATAATAATTTATGTATTAATATTAATTCATATATTAAAATAATTTGTGTAATAATAATAACTTACGTATTAATACTAATAAAACATAACAAGTGCATAGTTAGCTTCTGCTTGTCAGGTTCAGCAATTGCTGGCTGTTAATGCCCTGTGAGCAATAAAAATGTGTTCTTGCCTAACCTGAGAGCACCCAGAAGTCTCTGGCCATAGTGTGGCATCCAGTGCCTGCAGCCTGACTCCAGGAGTGAGGTTTGCTGCTTTCCCTGCACCTTGCAGTCTTCTGGCTGCATAGGAAGGCTGCAGTATGCAGAGGAGAGGACAGAGGGTATACTGAAGTTTACAAGCAGTTTAACCACTGTTGCAGTCAAAACACTAAAAACTCATCCCTGCACAACATTGTTAAGGCACAGAGTGAATTTAGGACAAGAAAATTTATTACTGCCTCTGTTCCCTTATCCTGTTAGACAAGTATCTAAAATCTCCGTACTGACAACTGCTCAGCATTCAAAATGCTGCTTGTGGAAAACAATTCATTATCTTCACAAAAATCCTAGTCAAGTACCTATTCTGACTAAGAGATATTCTGACTAAGCTGCAGACAGTGGGAGATGGATTTGCTGCAGAAAAGTGGGAACTAGTTTCAGCAATAAGAGCCAGCAAAAGCTCTGGGAGGAAGCGGGGGCTGAGGTAGGGTGTACAGAGCTAGGGAGAAATGTTCATTTCCTTGCCTTGCAGGAGAACAGAATGGGAATTTGATCATCAGAAAAGAAAGGCATCTGAAAAAAACAGCATGTCATTTCACCAGTGACAACTTCATTCTACAATTGTTACCCATTTCTTTACAGTAATACCACTGAGATGCACAGATTTGCTGAGAACAAATGTCCTTCTTCCCTTCCTGAAAACTAATGAATTTGCAAAACAACCTTAATGTATATACAGACTGATTTTTTTTTTATTTTTATCTTTTTCCTGTTCCAGGAACTGTTTTTTCCTCTTTTTCAAAATAGACTCTACTACAGACAATACAAAACAATAAATTGAATATGCCAGTTTTCTTGTAAGGACAATATTTTTCAGACTGCTTTTAAAGCTGGAAAATCCAGAACATGGGATATAAAAGTATTTTAGTCCACCATCAATCTATCAGGCTGGCCTACTTTTAGGCAAGCGTGTTAAGGAAAAAGAAAAGAAAATGAAAGCAAGCTAAAAGTGACAGCGTAATAGCTCATAGCATGTGAATAGTGAACTTTCTAGACCCGTACAGAACATGAAAATGGTGAGCTTGTAGGAAGATGTTTCATTTATATTCCCAATAAAGAATCACACTGATTTGTCGTACATAGCTGCAGACTGCCCTTTGATTTTGAGTAACAAAATAAAATGGTCTTAAGAAAGGTGAATGGAAAATTCCTCTTCTGTAAATAGATTTCACAGGTGAGATAATATAAAAAGAGATAGAT
Source organism: Anas platyrhynchos (assembly GCF_047663525.1). Taxonomy (NCBI): domain Eukaryota; kingdom Metazoa; phylum Chordata; class Aves; order Anseriformes; family Anatidae; genus Anas; species Anas platyrhynchos. The sequence goes on from NC_092592.1 coordinate 14,202,806, forward strand.
TTCCCATAAAGAGTAAGCACACTGCAGCTTTAACTAAGACTGGCTAGTCTCTGCAGGGTCCCAGCAGTGACACACTGAGAAAATCCCTATCAGCATTTTTGATTTGCCTTCTACCCCATACCAGCTCTAATAACACCTGCTAAATTTATTTGCACACTCTGCTATAGGAAATAAAAGATGCAGTTTTGAATGACAGCTTTTAAATATCATCTAGAATGCAATATCTTTTGTGGCAGAACAAAGTAAAATACCCTTTCAAGGAAGTCTTGATGTTAAAGATTAGCACAGTGGTCCCATTCTGTGTGACAAGGGATGAAAAGGCATCTCCTCACATCACCTTGTATTTGTGCTGTTCACAGGCATATGGTTCTCTTTAGTTCCCTGTGAGCCTCAAGGTCCCATCCTTTTCTGTCCTCCCCTTCCGCTTGGTTTCTATCATCATGCTTCTTATGTTTTGTGAATGCAAAGGGGATTCTCGATGGATTGGCATTCTTCAGCATCTCTGAATTGTCTCCTCTACTCCATGTTGTGTCACATCCTACCTAAACTACTTTGCAGCAGAAGCCTTGCAGTGGGATTACTTAGATCAATGACAAAAAAAACCAAACACATATCAATGGAATTAAATTAACTGCCAGAGACATATTTTTGGCAAGAGGTAAAGATGGGTGACTATTACTCATCATAATTAGAGCATCTAAAATTACTGTATTAGTAATCAACCAACTGCTTATTTGTCACTCTGTCTCTGAAATTACACATCTTACACACATGGTGCCATTTCAGGAAATGACATCAAAAACATGTAGGCCTTATTATATAATTAGGATGTTCTTAGTAGAGGACAGCACCTGTGCCAGTAAGAACTACTTGTGTATCCTTCTTCCTAAGCACCCACTTTCAGTAAGAATATACCTGGATTTATAATGTTACATATGCATGGTGATTTTCAATGCTACAACATGGCAGTTGAAAGAGATTGTCTGAAAGTTGATGTAGTATGTTACCTTTTATTTATATTTATTTGCAAATTAATTCTGATTTCCTGCACACCTGATGCATCAGATGAACATAGAAAAAAAGTAGGACAAATCCTCATGATGAGAAAAATCTGAGGAGACAAATATTAATTTAAGGAAAACACTCCAGGCTTTTGAATCAGCATCCTTCCATTATCACTTTCATAAATTCAACATCAGGACAACTGCTTCTAAGGTAGCCTTGTTTCATTGTGTTTTTTTGAAGCATGAGCAGTAAAGACACTATAAACCAAAAATCTCTTTGGGGCTGGTGGACTTGTGGTTCCTTCTGGTAAGTGCTGAGATAAATCTTGGAAAAGAAACTTCAGTTTCAGCATACCTGAATCCAGACCCACTGATAAATCCCTCTGCTTATAAAGCCATTAAAAATAGTATGTATTTTATATCTACTAAGAAGCATTGGTTTCATACATCACAGACCCATCCTATACACATCTATACAGAAACCACAAGAGTTTGAGTAGCCTTTATGGAAGCATGAAAAACTATGCTAGTAATCATATGCTAACTGATTCACTTCCTACATAGACATTTCATAGAATTGTCTCCTCTGTTTTGTAATTATTTCCCCATATAAAAGTCAGAGAGAATTAATATCTTTAAGAATAAAGATAATATTCTTTAATATCTTTAAGAATTTAAAGAAATTAAAGTTGTCTTTTTCAACAGAACAAAACAAAAGAAATTGGTTAATTGACTACTTGCACAGAATCAGGCAACAAGGACTCTAAAAGATCAGTTGAGCCAATAATCCATAAACAAAGAATAAGCAACCAATTGGAAATGCCACATAGAAACCAAAGTCAATAGTGGAACAAACCAAACCAATAAATAAAATAATTGCCCCCCCACGAATGTGCGTTTAATGTGGTAGATCTTGAAAATCCTGGGGTACGTATTTAGCTTATCATTAAAAATGTTTAAGAGCAAGGTTTAAATACAGTGCAATGAATTAGTTGATTTATTTATTTATTTATTTTTACTGCTCTGGAAAATATATGATTGAAAGCTGATAAAAACCCCAAACCCAGGCAATAGATATTAAAGGTATTCTAGATACTGTATGACTTTAGCTATTTTGTTTGATTAATTAGCTTATTATTGTTCTTATTAATAATGATAATAATTCCCTAGGCAGCAAGGAGGAAATGCAGTCAGCCTTACACTATTCTTCTGTTGCTTTGAAAGCCAAAACCCACACATTTTGCATTGTATTCTGTTTAAGTACAAGATAGTACTATCTATACACTTATTTCTATCCTGTACAGCTGATTTGGTAAGCTAATAGGTCTGTATTTTGTATTTTTGTAATTTTTTCTGATTCTTTTTTAATATGGTATTTCCATACCCATACGCTCTAAGATGATGTGATGGAAACTTCATTAGGGACTAGATCCTGGCAGAAGAGAGCCCTATGTATTCAGTGAGATAAACCAGTCAAGTTTTCTTCCTTGAATATCTCATAAAAATTTGATTCACTGAAAGAAGACTGAACCACGTAGCTCCTTGTAGGACAGACACTCTGGCTCCATCAATACCAATAAAGAAATGGGAACTATAGAGAGTCTCAAGTATTGGACCTCTTGTCATTTATACTGCTTAACTTTCAGTTTGGACCCTATACCCATTAAGGACCACTAAAACTATCTCTCCCCCTCAAAATACTTTAGACAAGTTCAGAAATATACTAAGTATATTCACTGGTTTTGCTTCCCATGGGAGATCATCCTGGTCCAAGCTCTGCATTCACAGTTACAGTCTGCTCTAGTGACATGGATGTTGGTCAGTTTGCACTGGCTGCCTTGGAACCAGGGCTCTTTCCAAACATTTTTCATTTAGCATTGAAGATTTAGTACATCCCTGGAACATGTGAAGGAGGAAAAAAACAAACAAACAAACAAACAAAAAAATGAGAATCAAAGCCCCAGATCTGCTCCCCAATGATATCAACCTACATCACAGTATATTTTGAAGTCAATGCATCTCAGAGGTATTTGCACCCCTTGCATGCCGTTTGTATTAGTAGATAGTAATCTGGCCTCTTATTGGGTAAATATCTCCAAATTCTTAACCTTTCAAGACAATACTGATTCATTATTTCCTTTGTCTGTAAATTGAACCTTAGTCTCATAAACTGTTTAAAGGAAAAAAAAGAAAACACTTCAGAAATTACACAATTTAGCATTTCTGAACCTAATAAATATCTATGGCTTACAAAGACTAAATATTGAGTACGTTAAACTCAGAATTTTTCTAGAAAATGCATATGCTGCAGCTTTTCTGAATGAATGTGTCTGGGACTTAAACCCACATGACTGCTGAAATTTGTGTCTTTTTTTTGTTTTTTTTTTTTTTTTTTTTTTTTTTACTTTTTTGCTCTTTTGTCTTATCTTTTTTTTTTTTTTTTTTTTTTTTTTTCCCCCCTCTTTTTTTCCCTCCTTCTTTCTCCTATGGACAGTGATCCACAGATGAAAAGGCTAAAGCTGAAGAAAGACTTGTCTTTCTTCAAACAGACTTAACTGCCCTGTTGGGTGCAACAGATGATTACATGGGGTTAGCTTGTGCTGTTCTTTCCCCCAGAGTGCTGCACATCTTGAGCTCTAGTACTGGCCAGTTACAGAAGCAGAGGCACCCAGTCAGATTTAACCTGCTGTCAGGAAAACTACAACATTTACATTTATGAAGCTCTAGTCCACCAAAAGGTATGACATAGAACACATCAACTGCACTCAGTAGTGGGGGACAGATCAGGAAATAAATTAGCATGCTTGGACCAACCCACCGTAAGTTTTTCCCCTTGAGCATTTATTTCCATCTACAGTTACACAGTATTCTTCAGAAGCTTACAGAATATATTTGTCAGAATTGAAAGGGTGACACTGCTTCTCCTGAATACCAGTATACTAAGGTTCTATAAGCAAACATTACCGGTAGGTTCAAAACTGTCTTCCATACATACGTAACTAATTTTATTTTTTTCTTCTTGGAAAGAGAAGGAAAAAAAAATTGTGTAAAATTTTGATTCTATGTCAAAATCTAAAGCAGAAAAGGAACAGTTTGCAGTAGGTAACCACACAGAGAACCATCATGGCAAGCATATGTCAAATGTTCATTGGGTGTTGATACTATCTTCATTCAGCATCAGAACTGAAAGTCTCTCCAGCAGATTTTTCATTTCTAGTGATTATTGTTACTAAAGCTCATTTAAACATATACAGTTTTACCACAGACCCTTCAAACTTCAACTAAAATAGTGTATCCAAAACATCCTTTCTAAGTTGCCCTACTTCTTTCCATCTGCTGCAACCTCTCTCCTGGATGTCATGTTTATGTCACATAATTTAGGTTTCCACTTAAGAGCCTTGAGATCAGATATCCTAGACTGTCCAATTTTTCCACATTACTGTATACCAAATTAAGCTATATTTCAATCCTTTGAGGGTTTTGTTTATTTGTTTTTCCCTCTTTGCCAACCCATTTCTTAGTGACAGCTTGTCCAAAATTCTATTGCCTAGCTATGTTGTAAAAATTTATCCAAATATTATATGATTATATACAATGCTGTTTTGCTCTCTTTAATTCTATGGAGGGGTTGACTCCCTCAAGACAGTTTTCTCAACTTACGTTAAAAGTATGTTCCATTCATAAAAGAATTTCATTGAAATGGTGCTAGATATCATACAACATAAAGTCATTTTGACTCAGGTATCAACATTCCTTTCTTTAAATGTCTCATAGGAAAGAAAAGGAAAATAATAAAAAGTAGCTGATGAGAGCTCTAACATCAAGGAAGAAGGTTTAGTCAAAGAATCTACAGTATTAACACTTAATATTTATCTGTTCTTTACTCTGTCAAATACTGAAGTAATGTAAATCTCACCAACCCGTGATTTTGTTTACAACAATTACATGTCAAGACCTATGGTTTCTTAATAATGCACAGTATGATCTTTTGCTCAGTGTACAAACTAGGTGCCAGAATGCTTTAAGATAATAGCAGTGGAATACATAAATACATGAGTAAAAACAAGAAAGGAGAAAAAATAAAAATGACAGAGGAAGCATACATTCTCAGTGCATTTCTGAAGATGAAGATGTAATGAAGTTAATACAGATGTCAAGGATTCTCACAGCAGCAACTGAAAGGTGGCAAAATGAGGAAGACAGGTAAATATCAGTAATAAGTGACCAGACAAAAAAGAAGCAAGCATGGAGACAGCTGTTGCCAAAAATCTGAGTGATGTATTTTGACATGCAGAGTGAAAATATCTTACACTAAACATACACACACACATCATTTTCTAACACTCTCAACATTACTGCATTTTTAGAAATTCTGAGTTTTGTTTTTATTATTATTATTATTTTATTTTTTTCCCCAAAGATCACTGACATTTGAACCTAAACGTTCTGTACCATCTCTGTGTATGTGGAGTTGCAGGGAATAAGGTCAAGTAGGCAAATAAACTGATGAAAAGGTTAATGCAGATTGCCAAAATATGCTTTTGTATACTTCAGTAGGGAAGATCTTGATATAGGGGAACCAACACACAGAGTCATACACACACTCACAAAAGCACAGCAGAACAGTAAAGTGGACAAAAATGAAACTGCTATGGAAGGAATGAAATCCCTACATACCTGAGAGAGAGGCACAAAGCTAGGGGCTGCACTGAAGTCAATGAAAATGAGGAAGAAGTAAAAGCATCCATCAGTAGGAGGGAAGATGCTAACAGTACACAGCAGAGTGAATTCTTTTCTTGGACAGATTGAGCCATTATTGAAAATGGTCAAGGTTATTGCTAAATAAATGGTGTTTGAAGGGAGAGAGACAGCTATTGTGCTTAACTAACATAAGAGGGCATAACATATGCCTCCACCATCTGCTCTTCCCCTATTTGCAGCTGAGGTCAGCTCCTTATCCATTATCACTGTTGTAATCAATCATTTCCTTCTAATTTCAATCTCTTCTTGGGCAGAATAAACAGAATGTTTTACTACCTTGGCACTACTTTTACTAGCAGTTACATGCAACTATTACATGTTTTAAAAATGTTTATTGTTGTGACACATCTCCCAGAGGAAATTCTGTAAAACCATCAGTATGACAGAGTTAGGTGCACAGAGGGGAAACCTGAACTCAGTGTAAGCAACTATTCCCCAAATGTCATCCCTCAGGATATGATGCTAAGTAACTGCACAGGGAAGTATGGTTATACAACTCCTAAGAAATGCGCATTTACTAATTTTCATAATATGATTCATAACATTTTACCAAGAGTCTTCAAAACTCCAAGGGCCTTTTATCAAGTGTTTAGCAACCTGAAACCAAGGAAGCAAAACATCATCTAATCGCCAGTACCAGTCAGATGTCTCCCTGGCATGTTACTAAAAAGTGTGGATTATGCATGAATCCCAAGCATCTCTAGATAAGTCCAGAGCACAATACCAGCAAATAGGCCTCCATGTTAATCAACAGAAAATGGGCAGAAATTAAGATTTGCAGAAGTCTTCTCAGTAGGTAACTGCTGCACATAAAGCAACATTATCAAACATATGTGGATTTTAAATATCTTTGGAAGCTCAAATTTAAATCTCCTGTTTAAGGAGACATTAAACATGTTTAATGTTTAAGCTACTTAGTAATCCAATGTTAGAAATTATTTATCACGTCAACAATTCCTTGTCTATATCTTTAAGCTGAATCAATATTGTTGTTATGCTGTTATATTTAATTGAATTAAACACAAGATATTTTTTAAAACCTACAAATAAAAATAATGTGTATGTTCATTGAACACTAAAAAGTGAAAATGATACTATGCAGAGGACAATGTAATACTTATACATAAAAGATTACAACACAATTAGGTGTATAAAAATATTGTTTTGTGAATCAACCATCAGATGCCTTACTTCAATGTATAATTTTTTCACTAAACTGACAACATGATTCAATAAAGTGTAATTTGGACAAAGAAAAATTCTAGAAAACTTGCAGAATGTTAGACCTGATTTATGAAATACATAAAAATGGACAGAAAGTATTAGAATGCATTTATGGCTTAGTTTTCAGTGTTTCTGCAAAAGAATGGAAGTGCTGAATTCTTGCAAATAATAGATGACGAAATGATTTATCTGAGATACATTGGTTTGCTTTCCATGTGAGATGAGAATTACCAAAATTTTTAAAGCTGTCATGTCGGTAATCATTTGCCTTTTCAAACCACTCTTTATGTTAACATTCTTATGGTTTTCATTTTTCTTTTTAAATCCATTGGTGAAAATAAATCATAGGTGCATTTCTTTTTTACTCAAAGAATCAAATAAAATTTAAACACATTCAGCTAGCCACACTTTGATATTTCATCAATTCATTATCTAGTATAATGTTTGAAATTGTGATTATCAAGTTGCTTTCTTTAATAAGGGGGAGGTACAGACAAAGTCCAAACCAAACCCAGACCTTAGAACACAAACTGGAAGGCTGGAAACAGAAAAAAATGAGTGAGACTATTCTGATACCCAAGAAATACATAATAAATAGGAAATAAAGGTGAGAAAAGAGAAATAAAACTGAATTGATAAAACAAAAATTATATCTGAATTTACTTCTAATTACAGAATCACAGAATTTCTAGGTTGGAAGAGACCTCAAGATCATCGAGTCCAACCTCTAACCTAACACTAACAGTCCCCACTAAACCATATCCCTAAGCTCTACATCTAAACGTCTTTTGAAGACACCCAGGGATGGTGACTCCACCACCTCCCTGGGCAGCCTGTTCCAATGCCTCACAACCCTCTCAGTAAAGAAGTTCTTCCTAACATCTAACCTAAAACTCCCCTGGCGCAACTTTAGCCCATTCCCCCTCGTCCTGTCACCAGGCACGTGGGAGAACAGGCCAACCCCCACCTCGCTACAGCCTCCTTCAAGGTATCTGTAGAGAGTGATAAGGTCGCCCCTGAGCCTCCTCTTCTCCAGGCTGAACAAGCCCAGCTCCTTCAGCCGCTCCTCGTAGGACTTGTTCTCCAGGCCCCTCACCAGCTTCATCGCCCTTCTCTGGACCCGCTCAAGCGCCTCGATGTCCTTGTAGCGAGGGGCCCAAAACTGAACACAGTACTCGAGGTGCGGCCTCACCAGAGCCGGGTACAGGGGGACGATCACCTCCCTAGCCCTGCTGGTCACAGTGTTTCTGATACAAGCCAGGATGCCGTTGGCCTTCTTGGCCACCTGAGCACACTGCTGGCTCATATTCATCCGACTGTCCACCATCACTCCCAGGTCCTTCTCTGCCTGGCAGCTCTCCAACCACTCCTCTCCCAGCCTGTAGCTCTGCTTGGGGTTGTTGCGCCCCAGGTGCAGGACCCGGCACTTGGCCTTGTTGAACTTCATGCAGTTGACCTCAGCCCATCGGTGCAGCCTATCCAGATCCTCCTGCAGAGCCTTCCTACCCTCGAGCAGATCGACACACGCACCTAACTTGGTGTCATCTGTGAACTTACTGAGGGTGCACTCAATGCCCTCGTCCAGATCATTAATGAAGATATTAAAGAGGACCGGCCCCAGCACCGAGCCCTGGGGGACGCCACTAGTGACTGGCCTCCAACTGGACTTGGCTTCATTTACCACGACTCTTTGGGCCCGGCTATCCAGCCAGTTTCTAACCCAACGAAGCGTGCGCCAGTCCAAGCCAAGAGCAGCCAGTTTCTTGAGGAGAATGCTGTGGGAGACGGTGTCAAAAGCCTTGCTGAAGTCAAGGTAGACCACATCCACAGCCTTTCCCTCGTCCACCCAGCGCGTCACTTTGTCATAGAAGGAGATCAGGTTCGTCAAGCAGGATCTGCCTTCCATAAACCCATGCTGGCTGGGCCTGATCGCCTGCTTGCCCTTCAAGTGCCGCATGATGACTCCCAAGAGGATCTCCTCCTAAGAGGATCTAATAGGAATAAGAAAAATTGGGATTCTGAAAGTGATTTTTTTCAACACTTTCTACACCTAAGAATAATATTTTTTCCTTGGATTAATAAAAAATTCAAATAAAGAGGATGAAAAAGATCAAATTTAGTTTCCAGTTCCACATGATTAAATAACCTGTCAGTAAAGTCAACAATTATACAAGCATCATGGATCTGGAGTTCATGCTTGTGCAATCATATGGTAGCACTTCAGCCATATTAAGACTGAGTCTAACTTCAAACACTTCAAACTAAAGAAAGATTAAACACCTTTGCACTTCATGCTCTAGCAAAATTCAGGAACCCGTATTTGCAGCTGCCAAAGTTATTCACAATATTCCTTTCCTCTTACTATATTCTCATGAAGAAATTTTTTTTTTTTTTTTTTTTTTTTGCTTTGCCCTTGTATTACAGTTGCTCATGGAGACCTCATTGATATCTACTCTGAGATTCACTACTCTAAGATTCAGTCATTATGGGGGAAGTATAAAATTCCTTTTCTGTAAAAGTATCCATAGCCTCCTTAAGAGTCAAAGGGTCAGTTATTGATATGAAATTTATTACAGAACTCGAGCAAAAAGTCAATTCTTAACACAGGGAAAATTTCAAGCCTAAGAATACTTCTAAACAGAATGATATTGTAATTTTGGAACTGGCATTTAAGGATCTCCTGCTTCACCTTAAAAAAACAAACACCTCTCTCTTCACAATACAGATTGCAGCTACTTCTAGGGGTCTTGAATTAGGTCAGAGCTCTACTGATCTGGAGCTCTTATGCTCACAAAGGAATAAACTGTATCTTGTATGAACAGAGGAGACAGAAAAAAATGTGAAAAATAATATGTTTTAGAGGCTGCTTATTTTACAGCTGAATACAGAGAAACTAGATGCATTTCACAGACTTCTGGGTGTCAGTTTAAAACTTGTCAGTCATATCAACCAACAGAACATACTCTCATACATGTAACCTATTGGTATAACTGAATGGGATCATTGAGTGAGTGTTGAATGAAACAAAAAGGAAGGAGGGTTAATGAATCCTTTTTGAGCTTCACAGTATCTCTTTGTTACCTGGAGGACTTGTATACAAATGCTGATGTAGTCAGACTCTGCTTGGTTAATAAAAATCAAGCAAGACAACAGCCTTGGGTGATATCACTGTAGGCAATTCAGATGCTTTGCAAGAACCTGGCACTGAAAATTTTATAGTCAATTTTATATGAGCAACAGCAGTGGAGAAACTAAACAAAACACTGAATCAAATACAGAAAAACATGAAGCATTTCAGAGAAACTAAAGCCAAGAGAAAGAGAAAGCATGGCTTGATGAAATGGAAAAAGATGGGTAATGAGAGGAAAGGTGTTAACACGTGGGTGTCTAACAAAATCACTAAAATGTACCTTTCCATCCTCCTTTCCCCATTAAGGAAGAACAAGCATTACATAAAGAACTGATAATGTTTAAAGACGTCAGATATAAGCTCTTATAACTCCTTTTCTATTCATAATTATAATTTTACAAACTTATGACTCCACTGAAATTATCTGGATTGTTTAAAATGAATATAAATTTTCAGTGAGGACTAAATTATTTAATAAAAATTTCAAGTGGAATATAACATTTAAAAGCACATGCATAATTTTCTAACACCTTTCTGTCACAGAACGTAGATGGAATATAAAAATGTCTTTTTTTTTTTTTTAAATATAGCTAAATATCATAGGAATATGCAGATTTTATAAAATAGTTTTGAAAATATTGAAAATTTTATATACGCATATGTACATATGCATATAACATGATATGATGAATATTTTGATGTGTTGTACAATAGCTATCATGATAATTTATATCATGGTAACTTCTATGCTTTCTACCGTTCCCTTTCTAGTTCTGCTATAATCATAATTCATTAATCTACATGTATATAAGTATAAATAAGAATTTATACTTATTACATTATGTATACTTATTACATATGTGATTATACTAATTACATATTATATCAATCTATTAGTTTAATTGAAGCATGAAATTAAACACAATAAATTATGTTTTGTATATACATGTCTCTCCATGTAAGAACAGAAAATGTATCTTATTCCAATGTACTTTATGGCAGAACACAAAAATAAAACCATGAAGTTCATGACACCCAAGATAATGCTTTTCGTTGAGTCTGGTTAACAAATTCCCCCCAGCAAATCCTACAAGACAGCTATTTCTCTGGTTTTGTATCTATTGCCATAGCAGTTATTTTACACAATGCAGAAAAAGAAATAGTATTTAAACCCAGTTCCCTAATTGGGCAGAATAGTCATTATAGCATTTTCTTTAATACTACAATTTTACTTTGGACACTGAACAGCTAAGGCAAGAAGCAAGTTCTATGAAAGCCTTAGGAAACAGAGTGAACATTAAATGTTAGTTTGTCCCATGGAAACAGTTCTTTTTTCCTTTTTTTTTTTTTTTTTTTTTTTTTTCCCTCATTAAAAAGAATAAAGAAAGAGTGAAAAAGGAGTGAGAGAGGAAGAAATTTCCTCCAGTAAATTCACAAGTTTGGTATTGAAAATAACCAAACAGAGATTACAGCATCATTTTGTATGGTAGGGAAGGGGAAGGCTGCAGGGGAACATGACGTTCTATAAACTGATAGCTGATAGAGGTAGATTTCCTTGTCAGAGATTAGAATTTAGATGTAAAAATGTACAGTTTCTGAAGTTTTCAAAGCTATGATTCAAGGACAACATAGGAAAAATACAACAAGTTATGCAAGCAGCTGAAAGAAATCATGTCAGTTTCTTAAAGCTTTAATATTCAAAGTTATACAGTTACTTTTCAATTAGAAATGCCTAACTGACTAGTCTTCACTTTATTGTAACTTTCTATTTTCACACTTTTAAATCCTCCATATTGTTATATGCCTTTGGTATTATCCCCAAAGGACTTTCACCAGACTATTAGAACAACACTTGAGCTGAAGTTCTCCAAACACTGACTACTGCAAAATTGTGATATGGCTACATTCACTAAGTCACAGATATATATAGCTCAAGGAGCCATGACTATGTTTTCAAAAAGAAATAATAAAATGCAGCTATGCTTAACATAGTGGTGTCTTTTTTCTACATAGTCAAGTAAAATTTTAATAGAAAAGTGTGTGCAATTAACTGCTGTTATTTAATAGTGTATAAGGTTATCTGGTTGGATGATTCAGGGAAGAGCGAGGTTCTGTACAATTACTTGAATCTTTTTTTTTTTTTTTCTCCCCCATTTAATGAAGATCCCCTTTTCCTTCCTTTGTGTTGCTGTTTGTATTTTTTATTATCTTACAGGTTGCTGTTTTACTTTTACCAGAGGCTAATTGTTGAAAGTTCCTTTTAAGTCAAGATAGCATAACCTCTAACTCTTCTGTGTCAAAATGATTAAATGTGTATAAAGGTTCATGCTTTTATTGATTCCTGTAACTTGCTTGTGCAAACTTCTTTAAAATTATTGCTATGTTCCTTCCACTTATTATTGCAACCAACTATTTATGCTCTTTCACTCAGGGCCAGGTCTGAAAGAGAAAAAAGTGAAACTAGAATAGCTTTTAAAAGAAACTACAAACAGCCTAGAAGATTTACAAGGCAGCAGCTAGTTACAAAATAGACATATTTCTGTCATGTTTAGAGATCAGCTAGCAGAAAATCCTGATGGAATGGACTTTTATTACACTGTGCTTGGATCTGTGCTACAGCTTCTAACCTGGTAGTAGCTCTTTGCCTATACCAACGGATACTGGAAGCTCCTTTTAAAGGAAGCGAACAGAAACAAATAGCTGGGGTGGAGTACAGGCAAAACTAGTGATTTGAGGAGATTTTGCTTCAGATACATACTCATCTGGACTGAGTTGGAGGTATTAAATGCCTGGAGAGCAGCTAACTGTCAGACAGGTCTCTCTGTAAACATTTTTAAGACTTTGGGACTATGTGAACTAAGAAGGGATTCAGGCAGGAAACTTGAGCTTTAGAGTCTTATAAATTGAATTTATATGTGAAAAGAATGAGAAATTTCAGGCGGTCACAATTGACCTGGCTGTCCTTATTGTCTGGCTACAAAAACAACCACTCTTTCAGTGACTAAATATTGGCAAGTATGTCATTTGGCTCACCATAACATGTCAGGGTATCTCTGCTGTTTACTGGTAGAATTCCTATTTGAATGCACGGTAGGAGCTTTTCATTGGGTCTTTAAGAAAACAGTAACTTACACTTGTTATTCTGGTGATGCGTGATGATGCTCCTAGCTATTCTGAGAACACATCGTTGTCCAGGCATGACCTTTCAGTTACAAGAGCAAGAGGAATTAGAGAAGTCTTTATGTGAATACTAATTTCACTTTAGGTGAACACGAAGACTTTTATCAAGAAGTTTTACTGAAGTTTGGCAAAGTTAAAATTAAAGATATCTTCAAATATCTTCAAGCTGACAGACTGAAATTAAAATGCCATATATTTTTAAAGTTGTCTGAGGATGATCAAGTTTGTATGTGTGTTTGTGTGTCTGTGTCTTTAACCTTAAGGTTGTGATACTAACCCCATGTATTGCCTTTTACAAATAAATCCTCCAGTGTTTCTATTTTATTCTAATTTCTGCATGTATGACAGAAAATGAGAGTAACAACTATGCATCTAAGACATCCTCTCTTTAAGAATACAGAAAAACAGCTTTTCTTTTGTCTTTTCATGACCTTTAGTTCTTTTAATATCTTAAGTATTATTTCTAATGACAGCAAAATCATGGTAGAATAACAGACTAAGGATAATTATGATTTTCAGTTATAGTCCTCCTAATTAAGTAAAATTCTCAATAACAATAGTTTAGAATATAGTTTGGCTTCCTCTGTGATTTTCTTTTAGTTTCTATTTGAAATTTTAGATTATATTTCTCATAGGAAAACATGAATTTTCTCTCACTACTATTTTTTTTTTTTTTCCAGAAAGCATATGGAACGCTTTTTTTTCCCTCTCCTGACAATGTCTCTTAATTCATTTTCATACCTTCGGGCTGCATTCATGTCATAATTCTGTAGAATTAATATTTTTCTACAACACCATTAAAAACTTCCACAAAGATGTGTACATCTTCCAAGTTTTGCTAAAAAGTTGAAGGTACGTGCACATGTTTCTAAACAGCTAGAAGGACATGAGTGCTATTCTTTTCCTGAGGCTCAGAGGAAGACAAATTCAGGAGCATGTCCTCTCTATAGATAAAATGTGACAAAACACAACTGGAAACATTTTGAAAGTAATCAAAATGCTCCTTCCTCATCTTTCAAAACAGTTATCTTGACTCTAAGAAAATAAAAGAGGCTTTTTTCCTTCTGGAAATGGAAGAAAAATGAGGTATTCATATTTACTATGAAAAGCAAGAATCATCTTTAATTCTGAAGGTCCAACTATATTAAAACAATAAAAACTGATACAAAATGACAGTCCCTATTTAAAACAAACTACTTTCTCAAGAAAGAAAAAAAGCCATTGTCATTCAACTACCTATTTGCAGTTTCCTGTATACTCAGAAATAGAAACCACATAATTCAAATTCTGTATAAAACCCAATCTTCTGATATTTCCAGTCTGACAAAAAAATAAAAGATGCTGGTACCCTAGAAAAATGAGCATTAGATATATAGAACATCAACATCCATGAAAAAATGGAGAGGAATTAACACATTTACGTGTTATTTTTTTCTAACATATGAGATGGGGAAATCACTGTAGTTCAGTGCCCTTTTCAGTAAAAGGGGATTATAAAATGATGTAGTCTTAATGCTGTTACTTAGGAAAACAGAAAAGAATTTATAGCAACACAATTATATCAAATGTTGAAAATTCTGGAGTATGCAATTTAATGCTGGTGGTAATTGTCAGATGTCCAGGGCTTTAACCTGATTAGTGAATTAAGAACTCAGCTTAGGAAAGTATTTTCTCCTAAAAAGATATTCTCTTACAAAAAGCATATTACCAACACTTCCTCCCCCCACAAAGAATCTACTGTTTGTATTTCCTTAGAAGAGCATATCATAGTCAAATCAGCCTGGAATGTTGCTGCTGCTCAGTACTTTTTGTACAATAACTACATCCATTGCCTAAGTTCTACAGCTGTGTTTGAATGTATAAGCAGCTTAACATTTGTTTACAGATCCATCTGACCTTTAAGAATGTAGGAATCTTTTTCTGTTTCTCTAATTTCTTCTTAATATTATGCCATAAAGGACATGTCTTAGCAATTGCAGGATAAAAATGGTAAAATATTTCATATTACTTACATTAATTTAAAAAGAATTCTCAGGTTTCCATGGCAAAACACATTCATCTGGTGTTATTCGCAATATTTATTAATTTATTCAAACCCCATCTGAAATTCTATGCGCATGCACACACAAAATTCTAATAGATCTAAATGTACTAAACTCCCATAAATACAATCTTATATCACCATCATCTTGACACAATCCTATGCAAATTTCATGAATAATTATCTTGACAGAGGAGCTTAAAAAATGAATGACCCACCCTGCTTCCACTAAGAAGCCCAGTGAACAGATTTGAATAATATGGGTATAACAGATATCAAGTAAACTCATTATTCAATATTTTTGCTAAAAAGCCTCTCATTTATCTTCCCAGAGTGCCTTTAGATTTTGGTTTACAAAGTTGTTTAGGGAGGGAAATTTCAGATATGATAATTTCCATATGTATTCAACATGGGGATGCAACCTGTAGGCCTGTAACCCCTACTGCTATATACATATCACTATAAACAATGAAATTAGTCACACCAGAAGGCAGTTGCAATTACAGCTAAGCATTGATTACCCTGTCCAGGTGTTATAAGAATGAATGAACTGCATTCCTCTAGAAAAGATTACGTATGCTTCTCTGTTCAAATTATCTTGAAGATGGGGGAGAGAAGGAAGAACCCCTGTTCTTTGATTGCAGTATGCTTAAGCAGATGGGACTATACATATGGATGAAATAATTGAGATTCAGTATACAAAATGCACTATGCATTCTGCCCTCCCTGCAATTCAAAGATTTTACTTTACACTACAGAAGCTTACTCCTACAAAAGACAACCCAAAATAACTGCAAATAACTTTCTATATGTTAGTTTAAAAAAAAAAAAAAAAAAAAACACTTTTTTTAAAAAGGAAAGTAAGGCATGATATGCCGTAACTGTTTTTCAGCACAGTCACAGCAGGAACATAAAGGTGTTACTCCAAAACACAATTTATGAATTAGCTTCACTCATGTTTATATTTTGATCTTTTACCTTTTAAAACACCCAACCTTCAACTAAAACACCCATTTATAATTTTCTTTTAAAAGAAACTATCATCTTAGATGTGATATGAGAGTAGATACCTATTCAAGGAAACCGAAGTTATGGAAATTAGAACACCAGTCAGGTTGCACCACATTTACTGAAGGAAAAGCAGAATGGTGATCTTTAGTGTTTTCTACTATGTTAATGACACTCACAGGCTTGCTGACAAATGTTAAGGAAAAAATTTAACCTTTAACCCAAGTCTAGTCATTAAAATCATATTTTGAAAGCCTCAAAATACATCTTTTTCCCATAACAACACTCTGCACCTTAATTATGCAGTAGCTCTTGCAGTTGATCTTCCATTTACCTTGGCTCATAAAAATGATCAATCATAGTTTAGCTGCTACTGTACCCTAACTGAGATTTCCAATCATTTGTGTTAGTTTGCCAGTAAATGCAAAATTTTGTCTGAAATACAGACTTGGTAATGGCACATTTAATTATTACTCCAAATTATGGCTATATTTGAACATAGATTACCCTGAAACTCTCAAACAACAAAAAAAAAATCATCTTTTTCATCATCTGTGATACGGCTAAATGATCAACAAGCACTGTTACAGGTTCTTGATCTAAACTACAGCCTCATTCAAAACCTGTTTCCTGCAATCATAAAAACAAATAAAGAGAAGATACAGTCTCAAAAAGTCCAAAGCATTTTTGCAGAGATTTTATAACCTGTTATTGGAACTTTCTAACTGACTGGGGAGTTCAAGGAAAATATAATTAAGTATGCAATTTTATAAGCTTAAAATGTATCCTATTAAATGACAGTGGTAACTTTCCTTAAATACCAGCATTTATTTTGACAGTAACAGGAAAACATTTTTCTTTACCTACCACCAAGTCAACAAGCAACTCTTAAAAATTTCTGATGCACCACTATGATTCTGCTGAGAAAGAGGGATTCAATAGACCTGTTAAATATAAATGAGATGCAAGCTTCTGAAGTTCAGCTTTCTTCTAAAAGTTTTTCTTCCTAATCAGTCAGAAATTACAACTTTACATATTTTAAATTGCATCCATCATTTCAAGTTAATATACATTACATGAATGATAGAGATTTAACCCAAACAAGATGTCTGAGATTCTGTTTCTGTTTCTTCTTCTGGAAAGCATATATTTGATTTGACTATGCATTTAAAAATTGATCTCCTGCCTGCCACTCACACTGGCAGCTCTGATTTTCTTTGTTTGGAGATTAATAAAAACTTTGCAGGCTCCTTATCTTCAGAGCGAAGAGAGAGATGGAAATAGATTGACCAGTTGACATGGTATACATGTATTCCTTGGGTATCCTTGCTAAAACAGCAACCAAAGATTTTCACATGAACAGCTCAAATAAAAGCATGTAACAGTTCAGATTAATTTTGAAAATCAGATCACTTTCCAATTTTATCTTCTGCTAAAAAGGTGGTGACAGGTATATTGCTTATCATAGTATGTGATGAATTGGCACAATTCTAAGAAAGTGCATTGATATAATCAGACATGTTAAACCTTAACTGAATGAGAATATAGAAAATATGTTTAAAATGAGGACAATTTTACAATCTGATCTTTTTCTTTGATACCACTCAAAATGCAGTAACCTAGTGGTAGTTTCATCTCCTTTCTCTTTCTAATATTCCATCGATTGTATCTTCTGTGAGATGGAGAAGGTGTGGCAATTAGGGCCAGAAATTCTATGGTCCAGTGATCTATCCAAACATACGGGTTGTGTACAGTTCAGGCACAAACTATTGCTTCACTGCAATAGTTTCTTGGAGATGTCTTTCCTGGACCACTGTATATCATGGAAATTTGGACACTTCAGAGGTGAGGGAACAAAAGGCCTCGTTAAGCAAATCAGAGTGTTTAGCCTCATATCACATAAAAATATTCTAGCTACTAATGTTTTGGAAAAAAAAAAAAAGTTTAGGTAAAACTTCTCAAAGAATTTTTTTTGAAGGAAAAACTTTCTTCTTCCGAATTCCATGACAAGAGTTAGGGCTTTGAGTCAAATCAGGTGAGCATACGTATTCCTTGGAAAAAGCACATAACTCTAAATATTTGGTTTGTGCACTGGCTTGTGTAAATGCCATTCATAAGGGTCTAACATTTCTCTGTGCATTTTTAAAAAGGTTAAATTCATAGTTTTACTAGGGACAGGACACCTACTACTTTTGTTCTTACAAATCTCCATTTTGAATTTAGTCTACCATTATACTTGGGCTCTTTTTTTAGAAGACAACCTTTTTCTTCACATATTGTATAAAGGCTACTAAAAACTACTGATTCTACTGATTAAAATAGATGGTAAATAGATGGTAAAGGGATTACCTTCAACTGTTGGCCAAAGTGATTTCAACTAAAGTTTTTTTTTTAATTGAATAATGTTTTTTCAGCCAAATAGAAAAGATGCATAAAGCAATAAAAATTTCACTGGTTCATGGTGCGCTCTTTTCTTCATTTGATATATAAAAAAGATACAAGTTGAAAATCTACCTTTCTCACTTACTTAAAATTTACATACATGCAAGCATTCAGAATGGTTTTTTTTTTTTTTTTTTTCCACTTTAATATGAAGGAAGTGAACCCCCAGAAGATCAGATTTGTCACCATATATATATGTACATATATATTCTTTAACTGGCTCTAGTTACTAGTCAATGTAGTATTGCAGATTTGCAAAACTACTTATGATGAGGATGCCAAAGCAGGTTTTAAAAGCTTAATTGCTGACTGAGTCTGCTTGTAATAAGGCATTTCATTAAATTTGAAGCTGCACTTTTTTTTGTTTGGTGTGCTGTTTGCCTCCAGGAAGTTGGGGAGGAACATGTGATTGAAGAATTATTATAATGGTTAAAGATGAGAGATTTTCAGTCTTAGATGGGAGCTGGATAGTTAAAATTCCTTTCAAACCCTCACTATTAAGACTTCTGTAAATTTCTTAAATTAAAAAAAAAAAAAAAGAAATAAAATCTGAAAGGCATTCTATTTATTTAACTGCATTTCTTTTCGTTTGTATACCTACTTAACCTTCAAAAAGAGATAAGTAGAAAGTAACCTCAACAACATGAAGGAACACATCTAATCTGAAAGTTTTAAGCTCAGCTAGCAACAATAAAGAGTGCTTGGTATGATGATGCACAGTGATCAGAGTGATTGGTCTGAGAAAGGTTCTGAAGAGCATTTGTAAACCATGGGAATGTGTATCAGTGATATGTACAGACCTATTTGAAATTACATAAATAGGAATGATAAATAGGTGACAGCTGACTCAGAGGAATGATAGAAAGCACCATAGTGTGCCCCTGGGGAGGAAAGAGAGAGTAATAATGAGAATCCCAATTGGAATGGTGATGATCATGATGAGCAATTTCTGCACAATGTTGCTCGGTGACCCTGTACTGCATGCACAAAATGGGAACATGCAGTGGACCCTATGAGGACACTACACTGTGAGTACAACCCTGATCAGACCAGACATCTGTAACTGAATGCTGCAGTTTAAGTGATACTTTGTGCGCACAAGGAGGGAAATCACAAGCAAAGAAGGAATTAAGCAAATAATAATAACAAAAATCTCATATAATGTAAATGGTTCCTAATCTCTCATGAGATGTCATTCACAAAAATATTTTAGACATTTAACTTATTTGAATATAGTGACTTTTATGCTTTCATTGCACTTTTCACTATGAAAACAGAAATATAGTAGGCTTTATATAGCAGCAACAGGGTTCAGATACCCAGAAAAACGAGACACCACAACTAATGCAAAGTCACCTGCTTCATGGGCAGAATTGATATAAAAAACATTACAAATATGTGGGAGTACATGGATATATAAATAAAGAATAAATCAGATTTTGAAGGTTAATATACCCTTTGAATAAATTGAATTTGGGTGATCTCTTTTCTTTTGGTTTGCACTGATTGTAGTATCTCACAGTTATGAAGATAGATAAGTATTCTAAGGGAGCAATCATCCATGTAAATTTGCCTGACATCAACAAGAATCAAGAAAGGGGAGTAAAACCAAGCTTCTGCTTCCAATAAGAAAATAAATAAGTTGCTAGAAAAGTGCATTTGTCAATACTCAGGCACAGAGCGTGTAAGATGTAAAAGCTCAAAGCACTAAACGTAGCAGTCTTTCATCACACAGAAATCCTGTTGAGGACAATACAAGTCTTGCTTGATGAAAAGCTGATGAATTTGTCCCAGAGACATGATAAAAGAAATAGCGGTTATTTCTACTTGTTTCATATTGTCATACTTAAACATAAATGGGTGAATTTCAAGCACAGCAGGAGAGCAATAGAAAAAACATTCTATTGGCTTCAGTGAATTGCTAAGCAACATTTTGGTGTCTCCAAGTCTCACTTACAAGACTTTGCCAGACCAACAAATAGAGAAACACTGTAAAAGAGCTCTGAAAAGCCAACAAAAAGTAGATAAGTTTATAAATCTATAAATCAGAATGTAAGATAACATATTGAATAGCACCACTGAGTCAGAGACTTCTTTAAATAACTTTCTCCAACCTGAGCCACTGAGAGACCTTGCAACAACAATACTTGTAATACAAATAATAATGATACAAACAATACTACAAGTTTTATTTATAGGCAAAAGTATTACATCTTTATATTACAACACAAGCATTACTTGAGAAGTTTCAGCTGAGTGTCAAGATAACAGCTGTTTTTCACTGATTTTTAATTTCTAAACCAACCTACTTTTAGACATACCGTGAGCTTAACAGGTAGATTTAAGACAAAATGTTTCTGATTATTCCACCAAGTCATAAATATTTTTAGGTTTAAGATGAGAAATGTTTGGTTAAAAATAATTACATGAAATTTTACATGTTTTGTTACTGTAGTTGGATTCCTTTTGAGAGAAACTTCCTGAGGAATGACTGAGTTAAATAATTTCCATAAAAAAACTCAACTTTCACATATGGTCTGTATCCAGATACCACTTTACAGTTACCTAACAGTATGACATCCTTGTATCTCTTAAACCATGTGAAAGAGTAAAGCAAAATTTCAAATTTATGTGGAACACTGCAGTAGTGAGAATCAAATCTTGTCCAGGGCCACATAGAAAGTCTGTGGCACTAACAGAAAAGTCCTGACTTCCAGTCTAGCGCCTTCATGAAGAGATCTTTCCAATTAAAAAGGAAAGAATCCTCCAGATCCACTTCTGAGGTTCTCCATAAGGTTACAATTATAGTTATGTGCAAAGCTGGAAGTTGTGTTTACCATTTTAAACCCAGAAGCATAACACCATAACATAATATTAGAGATGCATTTTACTTCATTTAGTAACAGTACTAATTTCTATGGTGTGCTTTCAAGTAACTACACAGAGGTATAAAAATAATACATCTGGTTGAACAAGATATCTCTACCATCAAATGTACATTTAATATAAAGCAAATCCTGCAACTACTATCTTTCATTAATAGTACCTCCCACATCCAAAAGAAAGGACTAAAACAAAGTCATGAAGTATGTACTTTCATACTTTCTCAGAGAGAAATTAAATAGCCCTTATTAGACTGCAGAATATTTAATTATAAATAAATGATTCAGTCACCTTTTGTTAAAATAATCTTATCTCAATGGCTTCTTAATTACTATTTTTACTCTTTTGCACAATTACAATATGAACAAACCACAAGGCCAAAGTTGTCTTCCAAATAACTAGATAAATTACTTTCTACATGCAAAATTGTTTCTCTGGATGGTCTCAAAAGCTTCTAAAACACACAAAAAAAATACACTGCATAGGCCACGTAAGGATTTTAAACAACATTCCAGGCCCTCATTCAGTCCTAACTTCAGATCAAAACAGTCAGATGAAAATTCAGGCTGGAAGGGACCTCAGAAGTTAGTCTAGGGTTGCTTCCTGCTCAAAGCAGGATCACCTATGATGCATACATCAGTGCCAAAGTCTTCTCTCACTTTCATTAATGCCATGAGCAAACAAAATAGTTGGAGACTTCACACGTGAACTTAGCACCTTCTGTATCATCAGCAACTATATATATATAAATATAAATATAATTATATATATATTATATATATATATATTTGCAAAAATCTAAAAAACACTTGCATATATGATGCACATTTTCAGTCTAAAACTCTGAAGAGATAGGTACTGAATAAACTAAGAGTAAATACAGACACAACAAATAGGTTTTCACATTAACTTCTTAAGACCTTTCAGTTATAAATTTTGTTCATCTTTGGTAGCAGATTGTATATTTTGTATTTTATAGCAGCAATGCAAACATATAATGAAGTGCAGACAACATTTCAACAACTTGTATGCCAGCTGTATTACAAAAATCCTGCTGTTGTCTGAGAGAATGTTTCTGAGTAATTGTAAATATATTGAAAAAAATGCAATTACTTTGAAAAGAATTTTAAATGTTAGTTTAAACACATTTTGACAAACGTTACTTCCTTTTAGATTAATGGTGCAATTGTATAATACCTGGAATTCATGAATCATATATAACAATGGGAAAAGGATTGAGTTCTCTGATAGATGTTTCTCTTTAGTCAGCAATAAGTGATTCAGACATTAAATGATGAGTGATTGCTGTAGCTGCAGTCCCATGCTCTGCTACAGACTCATTCAGCAGTTAATATTTTGGAACTTTCTAAAGCACTTATAGGAGACTTTATATTTCTAATAGTTGCAGGAACTATATTTTCCTTCTAGAATCATCTTTCGTTTGATTTTCCTTCTTTTTAAATTCAGTATTTAAGGAAGGAAAGAACCATGCTTTCCACACAATATTAGAAACAAGGAAAGAAGGAAACAATGAAGGAAGGGAAGAGAAAAAAATACCAGACCTTAACCAACTTAAACAAATTCCATATATCATAACTTTTAAAAAATATTTAAAATACTAATCATCTAGTCTTTAGGACTAATGCATTGCAAATTAAAACAGGCAATTAAAACACACCATAAAGTTAAACGAATATTAAACTGAAAAAAATAATACAGTATTATCATTGCAAAAGTAGTTATTGATTGCAAAACAATAATCTTATTTGTCCACTGAGTATATTTTACCTCATAGTTACTAAGACAGAGCAGAAACATGGAGCTTGCAATGTTAGTTTACTGCTAATTGGCACACTAGAAGCTATATCTCAAAAATATTAAATTTTAATTAAGATGCAGGAAAAAAAAACCACTCCATTACCTTAAGAAATAGCAAGTACAGAAGAAAAAGATGCACTTTAATAACAGGAAGTGACCAGGTTACTCTCTTTCTGCAATAACGTTCTGTGCTGAGGGTTAATTTGACAGCACTTTAACTAGACTGGAAGAAAATTCACATGGCAATTCCACTTTCTGACACATATATTTTTGCAAATCCTGAAACACATGTAGCTCACTTTGTACTGGGGCTAAGATATTTGATTTAAAGTCAAATTTTTATTTTGAAAAAAAAAAAAATAAAAAAATTTGGAAGTTGCATTTTAAAGTCCTGAAAAATGTATTTGTTTCAGAACTAACTTTATACCTTTGATTCTAGGTACAAGATATGAATGAAGCTTGAAAAATAGTTAATAATTTTGTAACCATAAATGTTTAAAACTGCCAATTTTGAGAATATTTACACATTCATCCTGCTGTTGGACCCTAGACATTCCGTGTTCTCACCTTGATAGATCTGGTTTGAGATGTTGCATACGAATTCTAAGAACACTCCTGAACACAAATAACTTCCCTCTTGTGAATAATGCCATTATACCAGCTTGAAGACATAACCTATGCTAAAGAGTAATTTATATTGTTGAGGACAGAAGAATCTTTTCTACTGTTGTCCCACTGATAGATGAGGTCAGCACAGGAGATACATACAGGAACCACTACTTAGCAATTAAGGAAACTAATGGGGTAGATATAATCTGATATATGTATGAACAGGTTACATTAATTTCTGCAATCATATACGCACAGACCATAGTTTATGATGCAAGCTAAAGAAAGCACACTTAGAAATTAAAAATACATTTTGCTAAGAATAATCTGAAGGCACATTTAGAAGAATGTAACGATGGAAAGAGGAAAATTAATGACAGTTAAATAACCACTGATTACTGTGCTTTTAATCATTCCATTGCATTTATTCAAAGACGGGTTTGGTTGCATTATGTCTACTTTGCACACATGCTATGAGAGCTAGAATAACTTGTTTTTACATTATGAATATTTGGCTCAGTAAAATATTCATTATGCCATAGGCTCATATGATTTTCAGCAATTTTATCCGGCCTGTGAAATAATTTGAACAGAGTGGCTACTACCAGTAAGCCCAGCTTCAAGCTCTCTTGTATTAGTTACATACTGCCGTATGCTGCTGCTGGATCTATATTAGTTTTTGTGGGTTTAATCCTAATTCTGATGACTTAACCAGACAGACTTAGGTTTTTATGCTTCTGGTATTTATGCTGAAGGTATGAAAACTGTTCTTGAACTTTTCAGGGCACTTAATTTATGATGGAAAATAAAAAGAAAAAATATAATTGTTTATTCAATGTAAAAATTTGTCTTTGCTGAATTAGGGTCCAGTATGTTTTCCTTTCTGAATTGGCAAATATCTTTATGGCAAAAACAAACAAGAAGAGTTAAAAATGTTATCACTATCTAAACAATTATAAAATATTATGTTTTTTTCTGCAGCAGTTCCAAAAGCATTTTAAACAGATGGATCAGTGAGTTTGCCATTCATCTTTCACCAGTCAAGAGGCATGTCAAATCTGCTTTTTGAGACACACAATATGAAGTATGTTTGACATATAGCATAAGAAGAAATGCCTTATTTGCTAAGAAAACACACAGAAAAAGATAACTATGAATGTCATACTATTTTTTGAATTTGTAATTTATTGGAAAAGAATCAGAAGTCAGAGGAAAAGATAACTGTTACACTGTACAGGTAGAAAAAGTGAAAAAGAAAAATCTTGGTTTAGATTTTTTCAGTGTTGAATTCCATTGCTTTTAATGAAATGATTACATTTATGGCATATAAAGGTTTAGCAGATGCTTAATAGCCCAATTTAATTCTTAACTTTTGGTTCTGTTTTTGTAATGCTTTGTCAAATCTACAGGCATGGTAGGTCTTGGTAAAATAGCTGATTATTTTCACTGCACTCAGCATGAGGAGTTAACCCTTTTATGACATAATACCAAAACTTAGATTTATTCAGTGGACACGTGATAGCTTTTCTGAAGCTACACTTTTAATACTTGGAAAAGAGAGAAAAGCAGCCAGGGTGAGTCATCACCTGGAACTACTGCTAACTCACCACTCAAGTACATGGCAAACACTCAACATTCAGGTTATGAGCAGTACACACAACATTTCAGATGCTGAAAGTATCCTTCAAACGGTCGTGTAAGGTTGAAGTAAAAAAGTTTTAACCACTTCTTGAGTTCAGTTGCTTTTCAGACTGCAATATCCAATAATATTTGTCTGTATTCACTTATGTGCACAAGCACACCTGCGTTGGCACAAGACAGAGGCATTTGGAAGCCTCATTCCTTCAGACATTTAAACTCATCTACTTACAAAAAATTCTTACTCATTTCATTTAAAAAGAAATCTATTTTACTTTGAGAAGATTGGAAGTGGAAGACTAATATCTAAATGGCTGCAATATGTCTCTCAGAATAGCCTTCCTGCCTATGGGAAGAAAAATTCACAAGACAAGTGATGAAGGAAGGGGGAAAACAGAGATACTGAGTTGTTTGGATCACCAGAACACCTGAAAACCATCAATTGTTGCATTATCTCAGTCAAAGCTGAAATAAAAATTTGATCCTCGATATCCACACCTTATTGGCAGACTTTAAGAAAGGCCAACTGAGACCCAGCTGAGTCAGCACTCCCCAGCCATTTTGTAACTTCCAGCTGGATGGTCCCTCTGTGCTCATAAGGGAAGTAAGGCAGCAGGTAAGATGATAAATGCTCACTGTTTTAGTTACCTAAATACATACTATTTTTTATGTTGGCCATGGAAGAAAAAGATATTTTGAAAAACACCTGTTTTTACCCTCAGTTCCTCCCTGGTCCCCTCTCAGCTCTACCCCAAAATAAAAATCAGGGACAGAGGATGTAGGGAAAATGATTGAGGAGGACTTGATTTTCTTTTAGAGCTATTTTTGAGATCCAACTGTATACAGTTCTATTGCTAACTTTGCTTAGACAACTTTGTTTTCTTGCTTTCCAGCTTTTGGCTTTATACTGTGTTGTGTGGGGTGAATACATCGTATCACACCCATACGAAAAAGTCACTGATAGAGGTCTGCATGCAGAATAGAAATATCTGAACTTTTCTGCAGAAAGATCTCATAGCATTTTACAAAGAGCTATCTGGATGAAAAGCTGGAAGCTGAAAATTTCATGTACTCCTCTATACAAGAAAAGCACAATAACATTGTAAAAAGCAGCTAGTGCGACAAAATTTGTCTTCAGTGACAGTGGTTTAACAGAGATAAAGAAGGAGGATAAGAATCTTAATCCATATTTTAATGAAGATAAAGGTGATGGGTAAAGAAGGAGGAGGAGGAATGTGTTCCATATATTTCAGTATAATTCGAGATAGTCTCTTACAGAGAGGTCATTATTTAATAGGAATGGTGACACACTCCAATTCCAATATATACAAATTCCAGTGAGCTCTCCCCACTATAAACCACTCTTTGATTTCATCTTATAAGTGCCTGCAATAATCACGTAAAAATATTCTATAGGTCAACTGATTTTTGATGAAGATTTTCATTCCTGTGTAGGCTCCACACTAAACACATGGTGGTAAAAAATGTTACAAATACTTCAATTTTTACCTTATAGGATTACATAGAACTCAGTATTACCTTTTAGTGCTCAAGTATTAATGAATTCTTTCCATGGAGCACAGAAGCATCCTTGTACAGGATAAAGAAAGAAATGGATGGGACAGAGCTGCCTCTGGGAAGGAAAATCTAGTGTTAGGAAGGACCACTTTCTGCATTCATGAGCACTAAGCACCACATTTCTAGTGTGTAAAACAGAGAAAGCCAAGCTCAAGTATTGTTACTTAAAATCCCATAAAAGATAAAGAGTCATGAAATTATGGCCTTACAACTAGCCTATCTACAGAAGAGTGTAAACCAAACTCAGATGTCTCCCACACTACTTTGTAATCATTCCTGTTCAAGTCCATTACCTGCAAGAGGGAAAAACACATCTCTCCAGCTTTAATATTATGAACAATAGCTAAAGTAAGATTCTAATCTTATGGATTGGCATTCAGGAGTTTTAACTGAAGATTATTGAACACAAGTATAATCATTGGCAATGCAACTCACTTTTCTGTTGAGGTTTTAAAGTCAATACATCTTTGCCAGCTGCATCTGGAAGCACTGTAAGGAATTTTGAGCATTTGGATTCCTTTGCTTTCTCATTTCTACATCTGATCTTTATTCTGTATGAGAATGATAAAAGAAATAAAAAGTAGAGAATTTCCATCAGTTATTATAAAGTGACCACTGTTCAATTAATGAATTAGGAAAGTCAACAGCAATTATTTTAGAAACAAACTAATGTTTAGAAAGTAAGTAATATTTTACTCCTAGAATCTTTTTTTTTTTAATTATTTTTTTCCTTTTTACTATGTCAGATGATGCTCTTATTTCTGTCATTTTCATATTTTCTGCAGATACAGGAAATAGGAGGCCACACATTTTTACTCCCAGTCCTTTATTTAAGTTTTAAGTCCTTTATTTAAGTCTTTGCAAAATAGAATCACTCCAGGGTTTTACTCCAGGTATTAACTTTCAAGTGCTCCCTAGTGGGTCAATTTCTCTGGTGAAGATCATTTATAGTACCAGAAATCTTGTGGACATTTTTGGAAATTACAGACCCCTTCTTACCAATACTGATGAACATAGATGCTAATACTTTCTCCCTTTCTTTTTAAAATTATAAATTTGAATTACACTTGTTTTACTTAGTATATTTTATGCAGTTGCAAATTGGAATACTATACTTAGGTGAATAAATTAATTTATTTTTACTATACTTAGGTGAATAAATTAATTTATTTTTAAATTATAAGACAAAATATAAAATAAATGAATAACTAATTTATACACAGAATATGGAGTTTTCCTATTGTTGGTCTCCCCTAAGTAACAAAAGCTGCATTGCCAAAGTGTTAAGATACAGTTGTGCAGATGTATTTCCCATTTAGCAAAGCTAAATATTAAAACAAATTAAAACAAAACAAAACAAAACAAACAAAAAAGAAAACAAGCAACCATATTTTAGGTCTACAATTAGTAATTCTTTTGCATGTCAGATGATGTGCTAATTTTTGATTGTAGATAAAGTTTCCCCTATGTGATGAAAAAATTATCCCATGTTCAATAAAAATCCCAATGATTTAAAAAAG
Source organism: Anas platyrhynchos (assembly GCF_047663525.1). Classification (NCBI taxonomy): domain Eukaryota; kingdom Metazoa; phylum Chordata; class Aves; order Anseriformes; family Anatidae; genus Anas; species Anas platyrhynchos. The sequence continues at coordinate 14,231,642 of NC_092592.1, forward strand.
TTTGGGATGTTACTATTCCTGTAACCAAATGAGAAAATCAAAAGAGCAGTATAGTTATTGAGATGTCACTGCATTTCTTCAGTTGTGACAGACTCTTGTTAATATATTTATCCACAAACAGTTGCCTAGATAGCAGACAATAGTGCACTGTGATCAGGTCAGTCCTGTATATCACAATATTAAACCTTATACTTCTCATTCTCAAAACCCTGTTTATTCTCAGTTCACTTATGTCTCTTCCTCTTATATCCCACCTCAAGCTAGAATAGCCTCCAACCTTTCATATATATTTGTCTTTAAATACTCCTTGAAAATCTGTACCATCTTTGAATTCTTTCTGTGTAGAGGTACTCTTGCATAGGATATGTATAGACTCCCATGCTTTACCTTTTTCCATATGCTTGATTTGAGACTAGTGGAGAAAAGGTCTTTGAAGGGGAAACCTTGTCATACCTGTTCCAAAACCGTCTCTGCTTGGACAGAGCTTAATAATTGTTTTGAGTAGACTATTGGCTCTTCATACTTTATCTCAGTTTTAATCAGTGGTTCATGACACATATTGTTATTATGTGTCACTCTGAGATGCCTACATTTCTCCAGTTACCAGTGTTATTCCAGGCAACAACGTCATGTAGCTGCAGTGAATTTGGAATCCTGAAATGAATAAAGCAGGTGGAATATGTCTGAAATACAATAAAATAAAATAATAAAAACTATAGGTTTAAACGAGAAAAAAAAATCCTGTCATTTTGCCACCAATTTTTAATTTAGTCAGAGAAAATACTCCAGAGTCATCAAGTCTGACAATTACATACAACTCTGAGCCAGACACAGGCCATCTACAGAGATATAACCATTTTAACTGTAACCACATAAAGATAGATCTTATCAGAAGTACCAATACACAAATCTAAACTACCATTAAAGCCTACTGAACACTTGGTAAGAACAACACAGCATTAAATATTTGAGCATAAAATAACTATGTAAAGATACAGTAACTGCTAAAAAAACAATCAAGCTTTGTTGGAAGTCTGCATCCCAGGCAATCTTAATCACATTGTCACTTGGCATGAGCTCAGATGACCAAGAAAAACAGGACGAATGTGCTAGAGGCTTATCTAGCCACCTTTAAAAGGTTTAATCTTTAGAGGACAGTCTTTAGTATTTCTTGAAATTCAGGACTTTGAAAGAGCTAGAAACCCCAAATCTCTTATCACCAACCTTGCCCACAAAAATAAAAGAATGATTAAAAAAAAAAAAAAAAGTAAATAAGATTTTATTTACAAACAGTAAAAATAAGACTTGTGAAATTCAAATGTCCAGGGTCTAACAATAAGGAATAGAATTCACATTACAGACTTATACAATGTATTTTGGTATTTTAGAATAGTATTCAAATACAAAAACTCTCAGAGATACCTGGAAGCCATTGTAAGTGCAAATTAATGTTCATTTCAAGATCACAAGCCGTTCTTCTCATACACCACAAGGACTACTAGTACACTTGCCTATGTCTTAAAGCAATGGTTGTCAATAGTGGCAATAGTTTACTTCAAATCCAATACAGAAATGAGAAATTGAATATTTTGTCATTTATTGTAGAGAGACTGAATAAATTATGCTCAGATTTTTTTTTTAAAAAAATTAAATCCATGCTCTAATTGGTTGTACCTCTATGCTGCCCATATGAGAAAGATGGAAGGGAAGTATGAAATCAAAACCTGTGAAAATACCTGTGACAAAAATGGATCCAAATTTGGTTTAGGCTTATTTTTTATTTTAAACCACACTCTTGTTGCCATAGATTCACACACAAGGAGTTCTCCCCCTTAGCACCAAGCCCAATATGCCAGAATCTCTATAGTGATCACTAAAACACAGCAGCTGTTTTCCCAGTAATGGCTATACTGGAATATAGGAGAAGGAACCAATGAAATATTAGTAAAGGAATAAGCTTAAAAAAAAAAAAAATCTAACTTCCTAATAGTACAAGTGATACAGAGCAAGGGTGGACAATATGGGCAGGGCTGATAGCAGCAGCCATAACTTAAGCTTTGCTTAAGTTATTAGTGTTTATGTTGTATATGAAAAGGTTTATCAACATGCTGATGAGCAGGCAAAATGTGCAAGCATCCACTTTATTTCTTGTAGCAGATATGGAAGATCACAACCACAAATACATGTTTCAGCAGAGACTATTTTAAAATAGAGAACTTTATTTTGACAAGCAGAGAATAGCAACAAAAGATTTGTTTATTCATTGGTATAATTGGTGAATGTATTATACTCTCAACATCTAGCTACTATGATCAACTTAAGTAATCAAAGCTGCTCTGGAGGGTTTATTGTTTTATATTATTATATTGTTTTATATTATTTGAAAAGAATTTATTCTAAATTCTAACTTTTGCATTAATGTAAATGAAACTAATAAGTTGAAACTCAAAGTTATGTAAAAACAGAAACATAACACTTTTTAACCTTAGACTGCCAATTCCGCAGGCCATACTTTCCCATATTTGTTGAGCTTTATGATTTAGTGCGCTACCTGTGCTATATGTGCTACCCATGTTCATAATGACAATGTGGTGATGGCTTTGCTGACTGGGATATGCTGCCAGCAGCCCTCAGTCCTTGTCTCACCTAAAGCCCCTCTAGAAAGTGGCCATGACTGGCTTCCTCACTCTGCAGACATACTTTAATGAGACCTACCTAATTATGTGCTTTATTATTCTGTTTGGTCCAGTCACGCATAAACCGATGGTTTGTGGATCAGCTGTTTTTGCCTATTAATCTCTCTTATGCTCATAGGCCAAAGTATGTCCATGGAAGAATTCTGAAGTATTTCAACTTTCTGAGCCATGTACTGACTGACTGCATGTGTTGCCAAGACTTAGGAACATTCAGACTCTGTGAACCAATGATGTAGTACATATAAGTGCAATGCTTAGGTACAGAAAATGGTAGCCTAACTTGCTGGTGTCAGATAACCCAATAGAAGTAACAAGATCTTTTGAATCTTCACAGAACTGAACAAAGACCTAGCTGCAGATCATCAGAGCTGGCTGCTTGAAGCCATATCAAGAAAAAAAAAAAAAAAGGTCACACCAAACCAGAGATATGGTGGTGAAAGCTTTTGCAGAACTATTTTAGATGCTGTTGGGGATATGGAAGACAGTTTTAGCACTCTTAGCAACTCCACATTGAACAAATACTCAGTATTCTCATTTATATATGTATACATACATATGTATATACAGATATATTTTTCTTAGAGAATACACTCATTTGACAAGAATAGAAAAATGGTAACAGAAAAATCAACAGCTTTCCACGCTCTTGGTCTGCCAGAAAAAGGTCTGCCTTTGGTGTCTATGAACACCAAAGGAATTAGACAAGTACACAGTGCTAGATTGCAGAAGAGACTTATGCATTTCTTACTAACGACACTTAGGTAACTTGGTATGATGGCAACTTTAGAATTATAATATAGAATATTAAATATATTTAATATATGATATATATGAATATATTATATATATTTAATATCACTATATTGAATAGTGATATTCTATTTAGGTGTATTTGATTTTATATTGTTTTTACTAAGTTATAATGCTGGCTTGAAGGAGATTCTGTCTTGTTTCTTGGACTAATGAAGCCATACACCACCCTCAAAGGATCTAGCAAAATAAGGTCTACCTATTAGTAATTACATATTCATACACATATTAATATGTATTAATTTCAGAAAGATGGGGAAATCAACATTTAGAATGTTGAAGACAAAGACATTATTTAGACTATCATTTTGATGCCAGTCAAACCAGTGGCATCTGTATCATTATTGATGAGAACAAGGAACAAGCATCTGTGCAAGTTCAAGGCTCCCTAGAGAAGTACATATCCAGCTTTATATTTAAATTTGTGTGGGGCTAATGGGAAAAATATGTATGGCTCAACAAATGCAGTCACATAACACACTGAGGACGTACCATGCCCTCAATGACAAAGAATGAAGTACAAAAACCACTAAGGGTTTGACTGATTACTATCACTGGTTTGTTTCATTCTCTGCTTTGAGTCAGGATATCAAAGTTGAAGAGAAAAATATGCATTTTAAGACATTGCTGATTTTTAATTGCTAATACTTACTATTCCATCACTGCTGAATTGTAATAACGATAAGGACATAGAGCATTACTTGAAGAATTAATGACCACCTGAGGTTAATGGCTCATGGCTAAGCCTAGAGCCTTCAGCTTTCTCAGAGTCATTAGTCCCCAGAAATCATCCTGTACCTTCATCATTACTTCTAATTTAAAAAGTGAATTCTCTCCTTTTAATTTTCTTTTCTCAAAGTGAAAGTACTTAATTAGACTTTGTCATTAAATCACATCTGCATTGATTACCTAGGAAAAATAACAACAGGAAAATTAAATTTGCCCATTTAATCACTAAATCCTGATTAAATATTTGTTATAAACATTTCATTTCAATTAAGGCTGCATAATAAAATCACATTCAGCGAAGAACAGTATACAATTAAAAGATGTAACATGTCTTGGCACATTGCTTTTATTTTCTTATCTCTTTACTCCTTGCTGAACAACGTTAACTTTGTGAGAAACTTCACAATTTTGATTCTCATTCATTGGACTTTTCATACATAACAGTAGGTATGGAAATACACAAATACTTTAATGAACTGACAGTGGGATACAGATTTTAAAAAGTGATGAAGACATTATTAGAAGAACCATGTTATCATAGAATTACTTTCTTTTAAAAAAGTAAAATAAAGAATTAAATAAAATGTCTAGATAAGATTTTGAATATTGATCCAAATTCTTTTACTGTAGAAGCTTGCAGTCATCTTAAAAAGGTACATGTTTTTCTATGACACTGTTCTCTGTTCTAATCTCATAGAATACATTTACACAAGTATACAGTACTATGATTGATTGAATTAGTCTTTGATGAGGTCCATTAGCAGCCACAGAGAGGATGCTATACCTTAGAGCAACATGTGTTGCAATGCCAGGTTCTGAATTACAGTGAAATTGATCGATTGAAACACTGATTTTATAATGAACTTAACTGGGAAGTCCAAAGCTCATGTACACTGATCTTAGTCAATTTAGTTCTCTCTGCTGCTGAGAAATACATGCTACACTGACACACTGACATACCAACCATGGGCTGACCTTCAAAATTTTGAATAAACACTCCATTTGTTCCCAGCTACCTTTTTGCTTGTAGCTGGGTGCTTGTGCTAACATATACAGGTGTGCACAACCTACCCCTGTAACACACAGAATTGGAGATTTGAGTCTGAAAATCGCACTATGACCTGCCGAAGTGCTGCAGGTCAACAATGGCTATAATTCACAAGTAAGAAATCTAAATTTCAGAGAGAGGAAGACAATTTATTACAGCTGTATGAAAATTGGGAATTCTAGGAAACAAACAAACAAAAAAAAGCCACAAAATTGTAAGCCCTTTTGCTTAAAATGTCATCCCACTACTTTAAAGTACCAACCCCTACTTTTAAGAACACAAACAAACAAACAAGACCAAAGAGTATTATGGCAGAAAGAAAAGGGAGAGGGAGAGAAATAGAGAATGTGTGAGAGAGGGAGAGAGTGAAAGAGAGATGCATAAATTATTCTGACCTGATGAGGAGTGTTTATAAAAGACTAAAATTATACCCACTGAAAGTAGAAGCAAAACCAATCTGAAATAACTGTAATCCCACAAGTAATTATTAACAGTCAATAGAATGAGTTTGAATGTTTATAGACAGGGAAAACTGACTGATCAAGGAAGAAAAGAGAACTCTCCTCTGTCCACACATTTACAACCACACTTTTTAGATATTTATATCAGGCTCAGGGAAAATAAAAAATAAAAAAAATATTCCTACAAATAGTTTATGAAAACTTCCATCCCCCCCCTGAAAAAAAAACATATAAGTCATAAGTCATAAATTTAGTCTAAAATTCCATCTCTTATGAGGTCACATAATCCTGACAGTTGAAAAGTTATTATGAATATGATAACATGAACAAAATACTGTAAGGCAAAGTAGACTGCATGAATCTAAGGAACATCAGGTGCCCTACCGCTACTCCACAACTTATCCCACAAGAAGCACCTTACACATTAATGACTCTGGGGAAATAGCACCTCCCAACTCTGTTCTTACTTCACATAAAAGCATCCTTGTAGGTATTAGATGAAGCTCACATCCAGCTTCTTTTGTTCACAAATTGGTACAAGTAAACAACAAATACATATAGTTCTTTCTTCCCTCCTTCTCCCCAGCCAAGTAATAGTTCTTCAAATAAATTTTAATTCCTATATTTCAGCCTGGAAGAATTCTGGCATTCCTTTTTGCAACATGAGAAATTTTGTAGCAGTAATAGAAATTAAGGTATTAAACAGTATTGGTGTAGTAGGAGTGAGCAATAATAATATCCATTGCACAGGAAGTCTTTCTAATGATCTTTGTTTAAAAGTAACTCTCAAAGCCTTAGCTAAAAATTCTAGCACCACAGGCAATTCCTTGCCTCCTCTCTGTTTTTTTGCTCCAAATCCCCTTCATTGGTTGAGAAGCTCCAGGGTGAAAAGTATCTGTAACAGGGCTATACAAAGTGCAACTGTAAGAGCTCCAGGTAGAGCACTTTTTTTTCAGCACCTGCTTAAATCACTCTCAGGCTTCCAGAGTTGTCATGGGCCCCCATTTCAGCAGCTTCAGCCAGCAAACATATTGCCAAGTACACTGGTGTTCTGCTCCCACCTCTAGTTCAGGTGCCACCTCCCAAGGAAGATTTGAGCTGAAGGAGCCTGAGGCAGTGCCCTGGTAGCATGCACCAGCAGCACAGGCAGGTTGTAATGGGCAGGGGCTGCCCATTCAGTCCCGCTCTCGCCCCTGGTGTGGTCTTGATAATTCCCTCACGCTCTTGTGGGGATGGCTCACTGCCCAGAGCCCTGACAGAGGGAGGCCCAGCACAGCCAGGCACAACACTTGCACAGTGAATGCTGCAACTCCTAGACTTTAAGAACAGAAACACAAGGAACTTAAGATACAGTAACAATACCTTATTTTGCACAAAAACCTGGAACTGACTTTAATGGTGTAACAGTGTTGGTTCTAATCAGCTCAGAGTTAAATACATTTTGCTTGGAACACAAATTATCTGGAGCTCTTATTCATTGCTCATTTCATGTATTCCCTGTTACTATATACAAAGAAACATCAAAGGGTATTAAAAGTCTAATTTTATTCATTCAAACCCTAGTTTGTCCCTGTCCATGGCAGGGGGGTTGGAATTAAATGACCTTTAAAGTCTCTTTCAACCCAAACCATTCTACTCTGTGATTCTGTCCACCAAGATACACTGTCAACATTTCCCCAGGTCTTCTCCACCCCGTAACAATCTCCTCCAAGTCCCATCTCTTCAACTACTCGCCTAAGCAGCCAGGTTTGTGCAGTGAACCTCCAGGAAAGTTTCCTTACCTCTACATAGAAAATGACCTATGATGTTTCTTTGTATTTTAATTATTTTCAAAGTTTCATATATTCCTGAGATTCCATTCAAAATATTTGACTGTAAACTCATAAATTGATATAATTGGTTTGTGTAAATATTCAGAAAAATTGGTCAGTATACAAGCATAATTGAAAATATCAATAAATATTTAAAGATTTCTTCTTCTCCTTGTCTCACTTCAGCTACTCTAATATGGAAACAGATGGAGCAGCATAAAACCAACCACATGTGATCCTAAAATATACCTAAAAAATTTCAGGTTTTCTGAATGTTTTATTGCTCCTTCCAAGTAAGTCTTTTTTCCTAAAGCTTGCTGCTTGCTTTTTCAGTGGCTATATATAGACTGTAGAAAAAATATACAAAAGACCTCACCTTCTTAGCACCTTCTCTTTAATCACAATAATAACGTGAATCACTCCGGTAAGAAGGCTGACATATGTACTCACTACAATGCTTACGCTATCAAATCAAGGATCTCAGAATTATTCAAGCAGGAATAATCTGAAATAAATGATATGCATTCTACATGGTGTCAGTAAGTTAAACGCAAAAAATGTTTCAGCTAGGATCTCCTGGATGGTGTTGGTGGAGTAAAAGGAAGGTTACCTCCAGATATAGCTAGCTATTTATTTAGTTAGTTATTCATTTAAAGCTTCTTGCTGCTGCCAGATGGTGTTGAACAGAAAAAACTGCTACACAGAATAGCTGATTTTTTTACCAGGTAAGTGTGACATTACACACAGCATTTTTATCCATTAAGATGCCTTAGGGGAATGATATAATGATATAGGCATATTTGATAAAAAAAAAAAAAAAAAAAAAAAGACAATGTTCAGCATGTTGTGTTGTCTTTCACACACAAAATTATAAATTACATAGATAGAAACATCTTTCTCTGAAAAAATCCCCATCTGATCTAAGCAACAGAACCTACTAGAAAAAAAGGAAAAAAAACTTTACACAGCCTGCCATCATTTAAAATATAGCAAAACCTATTGCATGGGTTATATGCATTTAATTAGATTAATTAAGAGTAGAAAGAGATGTTGTCTTTTAAGAAATAAAACAATTTAATAGACTGGATTGTGGATTCCAGTTTCATTTTACATTAACACTTGAAGAATACAATTCAACGGACCTCACATGACAAAACACTCAAGTCTTTGGTTTTGTTCATTTTTTAAATAAAGGAAAATTAAAATTACAGGAGTCATTTTTAGATGAAGTAGGAGGAATGAAATTCACCAAGGCTAAACAAAACTCCAAACCTCAGAATCTTACTCTTGAAGAGAGAATGGGGGAAACTTTCATGGCCACATATGGTCTCATCTGAAAGAGCACTTCCCACACTAAGCTTCCCACTAGTACTTTATGAAACACTGGTTCAAAGCTGATTCAAAAGAAGGGTGACCTAGTGAGTCACCAGTATCATTTAAGGAAACATGAGAAATACCTTCAAGACCTCTTGCCCTACTATTTGATCTGAACCTATTTATAAGTGCCCTGTCTGAGATTGCTTCCATTTATTCAAACATATTTTTTTTTCTGAATATTTTCTGAGTGGAAAGCATACTTTCTATGCTTATTATAAAAACAAATGAAAACCCTTATTTTCCAGTACTTTGTTATCATGACTTATCTTCTGAAATGCTGAAATTCTATCTCTGTAAATAAAAATACTATATCCTGTTTATACATTAGCAACACAGGCAATATTCACTTCAAACAGAGCAGTTTAATTTCTTGTTAAAATTAGTTTTACTAACCTATGTGTGTTTTTAGTACAAAACCAAGACAGTGAAGTTCTTGCAACTTTGCGTGATTAGCCATTTGTGAAGGATATATACATTTTTAAACTTCATCATTAAAGACTTACTCTCTAAATAGATGAGGACTTATGCATGTTTAAAATGAAATTTACACATTAAACATTTCAAGATGATCTTTTATTTCTTTAAGAAATTAATTCAGTGCTAATGAAGGGTGAAAGACTGACTGAATCATTCATTAATTTCACCTTTCCGTCTTGATAAGATCAGCTGAGCTACTACTTCTCACTTAGAAGAATGTGTCAGGGGAACAAATCATTTTATAATAACTCAGTGAAATGTATAATCATAGTAGTATTTACAAAATGCATTAGCTAGAATTGTACTGAATCACCTTCGGGTTATTAGAATAACTAATTAATGAGCCTTTCTAATGCCATATGGGCATTACCTGCAAATATTTCAGAGATTCAAGTTTAAAACTATTTTAACAATTATAACTTCTAAAAATGACCACATGTAGATTCTGCTTTTCTAGAAGAAATACACGAGCTACTAGTAGGCCCAATGTGCTGAAAAACAAACAAACAAACAAAAAATGCATATGCAAATGAGCTCCTTGTACATGGTTTTGGAAAAAGCAATAAACCAACCAACCAACCCTCAGACTAACCTGATAATCATTAAATAACAGCTTGCCTGAAAAGAATGGGAGGAAGGAGTTGGGCAAGAAGTCCTGTTCGAGGTGTCCTTTTTTCACACAACTTCTTTGGATGTAATTCTAGACTAACTTCGTTTTTGGTTTTGCATGTTTGTTTGCTTATTATTATTTTGTTTTATGTTATAGAGTCTGGTTTCTACTAGCAGCATATCAAAAAGTCTTTTTAGAGAATAAATATATCACTTAAAATACTCAGCTGCTTTTCCCAGATGTTTGTGTCAAAAGACAGAATCAGGACTAGGTTTTTGTTTTCTACTGAACCTTGGCAGACCATGCTGGAAGGCAGCTTTATTATATGTTTTACTAGCAACCGAGTTCCCAGTAGCACAGTACTGTCAGGAACACTATTATTTGTTCAGATAATTCAGTGTGCGCCACTACAAGGTAAAAAGTCCTTACAAATCAATATAATTTCATGTTAAAGCAAAAACAATCAGAAACCAAAACAAGGAATCAAGTAATAGTTATAACTCTCCTGCTGAACTGTATACCAATTTTGCAGATAACCTTTCATCATCTTACACAAATACAAAATTCCAAATACATATTTTCAAATATTCAGATTATGTATCAGGATAGCATTTACAAAGCTAACACACAAACCTGGGGAAAAAAATAAAGGACATCAATGGAGGAGGTTATGCTAGAACATGTTTATGTTTTTCAGTCCCATTGTCCAAATCTTGAAAAAAAAAATGGGAAAAACTTTACTTGACTGACTTATTCTAATGGAATCCAAGAGTTCCACAGATAGGTAAACTGTCACTTTTAGTAGCCCAGTAATCTAAGATTTATACCTAAGAGTAGACAACATTCTATGTTTTATACTCAAATCTAAGAAAGATGAACAGACACCAGACAAATATGTTTTTGTAGATCAACATAAAACAATGTTCCACAAAGAAGTATTTGTACAATGGCAAATAGTTGTGTACAAATAACGGCCTATAGCTCTTTGTGTATGTTCCTTACATGTAATTACTACTGTAAAAGGCAACACAATTAAGTCTTCTTCATATCTGCAGAATTTCACAGGCATTTTGAATCTGTGGTAATAGCCTACACATTTACCTAATGCTGTTCTGGCAAGAACACATCAGAAATATATTATTTTAAAAAACTCTCTATTCTTTTTTTTTCTCATTATGAAACAACATGTTTTGCTTTGATTTTTGACAGTTTTTCTCTTAACTACTGTTTTGCCTTCAGGTAATAAATATAAATGCAAACATCTATTCAAAAAATTGCACAGGAAGCAACAACACATATTAGACTATTGTTTATAACCATAGGAAATGAAGTCTTGTCATGTTCTTTAAATAAAATATCAATATCTTGTTTTCATCTAATAGTAGCATTACATCAAATATGAGGGCCAGAAAGGCATGTATATCTGCAACAACATATAGAATTGACTTTTAGTTGTTATAATAAGCATTGGAACAGTCATTTTGCTAATATTGTCTGCAAAGAAGTCAATTTGAAAGAATGGTACCCTACCTTATTTGATGATAGAGACAAAAGTTTATTGGAAGATTTCATCAGAAGTCTAAATGCACTCTGATTTATGTAGAACATTCATGCAGCTAGCTGTAGTTTATTCTAAGTGGAAATACATTTGTAGTATGAAGCTAAGATTAAAAAGCCACTCAAAAGAACTGCCAAATATGAACATGAGATATTACATCCATTTGGTCAGAATAACCTTACTTTACTCTCTGTAGAATCAGAAAAGAAATATAAAGGAATAATTTAAAAAGCCAAAGAGATTCTCTAAGAAAACCTAGGATCAAGTTAACCTAGATGAAGAATTTTTAATTTTTATTATTAAAAACTAAAATTCAATGTCATAATTAAAATGCTCCATTAGATTATTTCCACTAGAAATTGCCACAAGAAAAATAAAAAAGATTAAATATCTATAGTGACAAGTGAGATTCTACATACTTTTATTGTATACAGAAAAAAAAAGGTATGCTAATTTTAAACTATCTTGTTAAACTGTGTTAATAATATTATGATTACTTATGGTCTACTTATGGAGATCATTTAGAATATCTACACATTCACTAAATATAAAACAGGTCAAAATAGCTCATTTTTATTTACCACCAAAGGGCTTGTTTCAATCCTTAGACTGGTTCTGGATTGCTATTTCTTTAGGAGCTTAATGAAAGGTTGGGGGGTTGGGAAAAATTAACCCTATTAATCTCAATACTTTAAGATCAGCAATTGTTCAAATGCTCCACTCTTAGGATTTAAGTGAAGAAAAAGCCATCTCAGTTTACTTCCTGCTGGTGCGTACATAAACAACATTTATCACACTAAACACTAAGTTGCCCACATACTCAGCTGGCTATCTCAGCTCATCTTCAGCTTTAGATTCTTAGGGAAAAATTCTTTCATACTCTTATTTCATTGAAATAAGATTTATTTTTCTCTCTGTCATTTTTATTTATTTTTTTTTTCCTAGCATATTTACAGGTCTTGCTTGTTTTTTCTCTGGTGTGTTTTTGTTAATTTTCGAGTTGATTTATTTGCACCCATCTAGCATGTTAATGGAGGAAAATGAAAACTAAATATATGAAAGCAACTACAGATGAATAAAGCAGTAAGAGTTATTGGTTTTACCTGATTCTGGATTGACAGAAGTATGCCACTTCCGTGCAGACTTACATTGCTCAATGCAAACTCATGTCCCTTGTCAGCAGAGGGTCAATGGGGTCCTGGTGGCTTTGCACAGCTTTAAGTGAAGTTAATGGAAATTGCTGGGTATTCAACTCTTCAGAAAAGAAATTTGTTGGCTGCCTAGATATGGATTTAAGAGCCTAACTTTGGCCTTCTTTGGAAGTATGTTTTCTTCCTTTCTCCCCATCTTTTACAACAACATGTTTTTGTCACAGGAGCTCCAAGCAGATTGTTAATATATGAAATGCTTCCTTAAGCACTGTGTGAGAGATTCCTACAAGAGCACTTTAACCTGTTATTTCATAGTTTCGGTTCTCATGGCAATTGTGCAGGCACTGAGCATCTCACCTCTGCTGGCACACTCACAGTGTCTATAGCTCTATCTACCTATGTGACTTTAAAATTTCATTCAAATGCAAGATATATTCAGTATATTTTTCAGTGCTGTTCAGCTAGAGCATTACACAGTGCCAGGTGCCAGTCTTCCAGCTTTACCATAAAGTAAGTTAACTGCAGCTCAGGCAGGATCAATTTGCTGGAAAAACAACCTATGGAAGCCAGCAATCCTATTGCTCCAATCAGTATCAAATTTATATACAATGCTTTTTCACTATGCCTTGCAGCTAAACTTTCCCAAAAGTTAAATGGAAACACGGATTTATTTATATATTTATTTATTTGTTTGCTTTATTTCTGTCATGATATAGCAAGATTTCATTATTTATTTATTTATTTATTTTCTTCTTTCCCTAATAAGACAGCCAGTTTGGTTCGGCCTTCTAGTATGCTTGAACTTACAATGAGTTGCAGAATCCCTCTCATGAACATTTGTCTGGCAATGCAGCCACAACAGGCTATCTAAGGACAGGCAACACACAGAAAGGTCCTTTCTTTCCCCACTCACATTGAGCCTGCTAAGGAGCTCTGCACCTTAATAAATCCTTCAACATTTTAAATTTTGAGGAATAAACCCACAAATTATAAGGAAATCTTAAGTATACTCCAAAAATACAGTCATACTGTAAAGATCATTATCCCATTGACCAATGGAAGGAGGGAAGGAGAGATTGCTAGAAAGGAAGTAATGCTGTCATCATAAAGCAGTGCCTCCAAAGGAGCTCCTGAGAACAGGACCATTAAGTAATGTTTTTGAGGCAAACTGCCATCAGGCAGATGATACACGTGTGTTTTCCTATCCAGCAATAAATTCTGTTCCACAAATAAGATCTTTTATCAAAGCCATGTTCTAACCATCTATAGGGACAACACGGTAGGAAGGATGTAATTCTACTTCTGCCTCAAAGAAAGCTTCTCATTTTTGTAATTGTACTGTTCTTATTCTTGACTCAGTATTGATAGATAAGAGAGAGATGCAGCTCATTTTCCTACCAGTGATCCTTTGTTTGGGTACAATGTGATAAACTTCCTATGCATAAACCTCCTGCAATGAAATTAACTCATTTCTGAGGGTGCATGGTTATGGATATGAATGAAATGTTAGTAATTTCAAGGGAAATAAACAATAAAAGTATTTGGCCAGTCACCTGAATTTCTGAAGTCTATAGCCTCAAAAATAAATAGGACCCTAAGAATGGGAAACTTTACTCCTGGTATATACTTCATTTTCAGTGCATTGAGGATCAGCTTCACAGAGTACACTGGACCTCACGTAAACAGAAGGATTCTTCAGCTTTCCCAAAGCAGGCTGCTGTCATTATTCTAACTGTAATCCTATCTACAATACAAGAAAATTGCAAAGAGGGTAAAGTACAGAAATAATTTGGGCATACCATTTCATTGTTCCATTCTTGATTTTAGTGCAATTCATAGTGCAAACACTTTCCATTTGTATAAAAGCTGTATTGAAATTGCTCTGCATGTCTCCTGAAAACTATGTCTAGTCCAAAACTGAGAGATTACAGTCTAATAAAAGTTTGCATATCACAATAGTAAGCTGAACAAATTATGTTATTAGTTGGCAAAAAGTATACATCACCTGATAGATGTGCATGCCTGCTTTGTAGGCACAAGTCACAGGTAGGATTAGCTTTAAGTATTTCAGGTTTTCCTGAGAGAAATGGAAAGAAAGTTCTGGTAATAGAGCTGAGGTATACCAATGATCTACCTAACACAGAAGACATTGCACAGCTGTAAGAAGCCAATATTAAAACAGTCATCTTGAATTATAGCATGGACAAGAAAACTGCAGACATAACAAAATACTAGTATTAACTTGCAGAAGCAGAAAACCTGAACTTGGAATTAGTGAAAATGATTTCTTCCATCACTTTACTGCTTTAGAATTGCACAGGGAATGTTTAATCCCAATATGAAAATAAACAGATACCAGAAGAAGAAAATGTGAAGAGATTTACAGCATAGCTGCCTACATGTTTGTATCTTAACAACATTGGATAGTACTGGAACACCATAACAGGGTACTAATGTCAGGTACGTAAGATTATTGAAAACGTGTTATGACAGCAAACCTTGTGGTCCATACAGTCCCCAGATGATGACAAATCAACTACAATCAAGATGGATCGGTGACCACAATTGATAACCCACAGGAGATCATTGATCACTCTTGGCAGGACAGTCTCTGTGCTGTGAACTAACACTGAGCCAGATGGGAGCTGATCCAAAAAACTGCCATCCCATAAAATAAAGAGCTGCTAGCTTCTCAGCAACATCCCTTTGTGAGCAAACATGAGATATTAACTGCTATTGACATGAGTGATGGAACTGGGCAGGGTCCTTCCAGAAGTTGGGTTGAACACTGCTGATATGGGGCAACTCAACTCTCCCCTTGCCAAAAGAGGCTCTCACCCATTGGCCAAGGCAGTGTCCCTGCACCCTGTGCAGCTCTTGCTATGCCTGATTCCTCATCAGCCCTGCTTACTTCCAAAGCTGGTGATGGGTATTGCAAAGGCAAGCAAAATTAGGCTTTTAAACCACTAACAAGCACTGGCAACTGAAGCCAGGAAACTGTATCACCTGACAGAGCCTAGACAGGAGAGACTACACTCTTTCATGTGAAAACCATTGCTAGGCTTCTCAGAACATAAATATTTTATCTCCAACAGGAGCAAGATACTAAAGAAAGTTCACCAAAGAAAGGAAAAAGGTAAACTTTTAAAAATAATTACATATCTAAACATTCAAATGGATTAAAAATAGGTTTTGCATAGAAGCTATTAGAGTGGTTTTGCAAATTCCACTAGATGTCTTCAAGCATTTTTACATCTCACTAAAAAATACCTAAGGCCATGATGAGAACGTGACATTAACTAAACTCTGCTCCAACATTAGCCTCATATGCTGGATGGGCAACGATTCTTCCTGAGCATATGACTAGCAGAAACCATTCTGCCTTTAAGGACAACATATCACATTTCTGTACATTATTTTACATAATCAGATGGGAAGTAAAAATTATGGCCAAATTAGGCCAGAGAAACCAGAACATCATGCACGAAAATGTTTATCAACTTCAGCATCTGTCAGCATGAAAAATCGTATATGATTAATTTATTTTTAGGAGTTTATATCCTCCTGAAAAACTGCACAGCTTGTCTGCTTCAGCATATTAAGGCCTCAGGGAGGTAAAATGCAATAGTCATCCTTTACAATCGAAGTGGGTTTAACAAGATTTTTAAGGGAATTTTCTCAACATCCCCTCAAATAGCTGTATGAGCAACTGGTCAGCTAGTGAGCCGTGTTCACATTTTTACAGTTGCTGCCCCAGTCATCACTATCCTACCAAACCTACGCACTTAATGCTTGACATGAGGCACATGAACAGATTACATAGACTCAACCTGGCCTTGTAAACCTTTGTACTCAGCTTTGTATTATCTGATTTCACTGAGGTAGAAGTGAGATCAAAATGGGAATATATATATATATTTTTCCTTCTAGGAGCAGCAAAAAGAACTAGAGAAAAAGAAATACAATATAGTGCTTTAAAATAGTAGCTTCATATTTCACTTGATTGGCTACTGGTGCAGAAACATGATACAGTATCAACATAAAAAACAGCAACAGACCAATTCCTCCTTGAAGCAGAATCCAGTCTGGGATTTTAAGTCAAGGAGGCCTGCAGCATATGAAGAGGAAAGAATACATCAGGTATGTTTTCTGATATGACATCCCTCCCTGGCTTATTCTCATTGCTATTTTGAAAAGAAATTCCTTCCCCCTTTCCCTGCATGGAAGCTGATATTCTCAAGAAGGAAGTTCAGAATAGATAGAGTGTTAAAAGATAAAGGCATTATGTGAGTACAATAGGAGAGCCAAATTTAATCATGAAGTTGAAGTGTTACAAAAAAACAGGCAGAAGATGAAATTAGTTACCTAACAATAAAGATAATAATGAAGCTGTACAAATGCCTACTGCTGCACCAAGCAGCTATCATCATTTCTGGAACATTTTTAACTGGCATTTTGCAAATGTTGAAGATTGTGGTTAGTCAGAGACAGGTCAGTGCTTGCCTACCTGAAATTTGCACTGTTTGCCATATGCCGTTGCAGTGAAATTGCAATGCTGTATCAACTTCACCCTACTAACAGTGAATTAGAGGCGTTTGCTATGTCTGCTAGTGCCACCTACAGTGGACTGATCGCAGCTATTGTTTTGCTGATTCTCCCTTTATGAAACAGCAGTGATTTGAACAAGCAAGAGTGGCCACCTGAAAAGCATCAAAAATGTATTTAAATCAGAAAAAAAAAAAAAGCTCCTTCATTATACAGACAAATTGGCACAGCAAATGAAAACAGAGGGAGAAAGATCAATAAATCATCAGAGATTAGTCTAGTAAGCATAATGCAGGCTTGATCATTTGACTTACTAACAGAAATGTAGACAAAAAATAGATTATTCAGCTTGTAGAGAGAGAGAGACGGGTAAAGTGAAAATATTTTTGTGACTCTGAAATGAGACTTTGAATTTCACCGTATCTTCTTTACTCTGTTTCCAATACAATAAGAACATAGTTTTTGATATTTTGTGTTAGCCCTTTCTACATGTGTTTGATACAAGACAAATAGTGTAATCAACTGAAAAATACAAAGGGGAAATTCAGCAGTGAGACTACCAAACAGATGTATATTTGGCAACAAATACAACACTGGGGGATCTGGGGACAACCCATACCTTTGTCACAGTTATTTACACAGTCTCTGAGCATGCTTAAACAGCTCTCCAGAGAGCAGCGCAGTCTTAGACTAGAATGTCCAAATCATATGTACAGCAAAATTCCAGTTCCCGTGCCCAATATAGACCGTCTCTATTACAGCATATGTCTCAGCAGAACTAACGAGCTAACCCATGCCAGTGTCATAAGACTCAGTGACAGTTTAAGACTCTTTGAACTACTCTCAGTGGTAAGGTGAAGAATATACTGTCTACTTCACTAGCTTAGATCTATTCACGTGCTTTTTCCCATTTGTAAAGTGAGATGACATTTCTCGTTTTCCATCTTTGTTAGGGTTTTCTGTGTAGCCTGCTTAGGCTCTGAATCAAAAATAACATTTTTTGGAAGAATGTTTTGTCCAGTACCCATGCAGGTTCAGTTTTATCCTAGCTTGTTCAGCTGGGGCTTTAAAAATACCACTTGTGAAAAAAATCAACAGAAAAAAATAGCAAAATTTTTTAAATGATTTTTTAGCAAGTGAAAATTTTAAAGGTGGGTGAAGGTGGTTCCCTTTGTTTTGGTATGCTAGCAAGCTGCCCTCATTCCAAGTTATGATATTCACACATATAACACAGAACTATCAGCTAACAAAAGCTGGGTTTGGAGGCATCATAGAATGATCACAAAGAGCTTGGAAAGCCAGGGAGTAAAGGCAAATTTCATCCATGTAGTGTAATCCCAACGCTGGGTGCTCACAGCCTTTATTCTCACCCTACAATCTCACCCTGCTGTCCTTCCAAGAACTAATTCACCTTAATTTCTGACACTGTAAAGAGAGTTGGTACCTTTGAACAACTTCTCCAGTACCTCAAGGTGTTCTCACTTTCCTGTGCCTCTGGTAGCTCCTCTTAATGTGAAAAACTACTTTCTTCTAAGGTCCTGAATTCAGGACAAAGATCATTCTCATTTACATGATATTGTTGCTAAATGATGCCAATTATCATGAGGTATAACACTTTCCAAAACAAATAGAAATTTCTATTGAAATTTACGCTTACACTTGAAAGATGACAGGGCGCTACTATTAAGCACATTAGAATGATGTTAACTTAAAACTAAAGATAATCAACAGCTGCAAATAAGAATCATTTTCAAGTTGTGTGGGTTTCATGGCTCTTATCACCAAGTCACATCATTTCTCTCTAGAAATACTAATCATGTTTTCAGAAAAAAAAAAAAAGTAACATTGGTGAAGAAAGAGGATTATATGAAACAATGTTGAAAGCTGTACTTAGTGAAAAATCACTGATGAAAATACATCAGTCAGATACTGCTGGTGCAGACGTGAGAACTGAACTCACTATTTCACTGCTTACACACTCAGTCCCCAGCTGAAAAGTACCTCATATTACTTGGAAAAGAGGAGGGGGGAGGGGAGGAAAAAAAGAAAAGAAGAAAAAAAGAAGAAGAAAAGAAAAAAAGAAAAAAAGAAGGAGACAAGGTCCCAAAGAGTCTATAATTTAAATAAGTAGAGAAAGCACGTGGCATTAAAAACATTATCAGATTATCATCCTCATTTCAAGGAAATGCAAAATGAAGGAAAGAGTTTGTTAGATCAAAATAAAACCAAAAAATGCCAACAAAAGCTTCAGAAGATATATGACAGCTGACAGGCTGGAGAAGTAGGAGAGACGTTGTTCATGCTGTTGAGCTGGAGAGGATGTACCTGTATACATTGGAAGCTATGTATATTGAAGAGTGTGAACCATTGAGAGGGAACTAAAAATCAGTTGGTTTGATGGATAAGAAGTCTGCCCACATTCACATTTATCTAGTTACAGAGTCCGTCAGAACTGGATACATATCCAAGTATGAAGAAAGACTATATCTTTACCGATCTCTGCAGTCTTCTCTTTGACATGAATTTATTAAACACTTTTCATGCAAGTCAACATGTAATCCAAATCTCAGTATTCCTACATCAGTTCACTTGCACAGAAATCAGATGATTTACCAAATTAAGATTTGGAGCTGGAATGTTCTGTGATGATATCTGTCTTACAATTTCTCATACCTTTTCATATGCTGGAAATTCCTCAGGCAAAACTAAACCAGCAGACATCATTAAATTGCCCTCAATTTTAGTCACTAAGCAGCTTTTGTTTGCTTTATTAGGAGTTCAGAACAATACACTTTATAAAACAGAAAGTGACACTATTTTTGTCATTTTATATCATTACCTCTTAGTCTTAAGTGTAATTTTAAACGTACCTATTATACTAATAATTAAACTTAAAAAAAAAAGGCAAAAACAAACAAAAAAAACAAAAACAGATTCTAAATAAAAATAATTCCAATTCTGCTTAAAACAGAAGAATGTGCCTTAAAGAGGGAATTACTAGGTATGCACAGATGTCATTTTCTACTTTGGTAGACTAATCTCATGAAAAGTTGTTTTCAAAAGTGTTTTTGAAAATGTGCCACCTTGCAGTTGAAGAATATCCTTCAACAAGATACTACATTAACAATTTTCCTCTTAAACTTTCCCTCTCTTGCCTGCATTCAACAAATTTTATTACAAGAGAAGGTGAAACACTGTTCCTTCTAGAAAAAGTCCTTCCTGCTGTATCGCTTTGAATGAAGAAAAAAGAAGCAGGTGATATATATGCTAATAGCTGAACAAAACAGAATTTTCATTTGAGTGATTTGAGCAAAGCAGATACACATCATGCATGGGTTACCACACAACATCTAGTATACCAAAGACATACAGTATGATGATCAACATACATTTCTGTTGGAAATTTTTGTGAAGTATTGTGACTGTGTGTAGGAAAAACTATAACCCATGAAAAATTACAAGAAAAAAGGACTTTTTTCCGTTCTTTCCCCTCTGCCTACATTCTTTTTTTTTTTATTATTATTATTTTTGTTTTTCCAATTCAAGACTAGAATAGGATATGATCATAATTATGAACAAGGATAACAGGTAGGAACAACAGGTTGCACTGTCTGAGTAATAAAGTAGGGTGGGGTACAATCATTGGCAGTTTAATTTAGTAATTGAAGAAGTCATTTGGTAAAATCATACTTGACACCCAGCGAAAAAAAAAAAAAAAATGATATGCAAAGGAAGAGCTTGACAAATGCTTGGTAAAAATGTAATAAATGTAACAGAAATATGGAAACAAAATCAATCCAATAGCCTAGCTGCTCTTTGGCATAGAGTGTCATCCAGGGAAATACTCTCAAAGTAACATTCTGTTCTTTTTTCTTTGTGAGAAAAGACTGGAATACAGATGAATTTCAAATGAGCTTTGTAGCCAAGTGCTCCGGCATGGGAAAATTCTGGACTGGTTTGTGGGTGCCTTAGGCATCGACACCTAAACTTTCTGTCAGTTCCAAGTTCCTTGACTATTCTAATCCCCAAAATAACAGCCTAAATCACTTGTGCCATGTAGGCTTCTGCTTGTTGCAAACAGAAAGAGGAATAATGTAGCTCTGTGGTTTGCTTGACTCAGTGAAATAATTCGCTCTAATGTGGCTAGTCTAAGAGGCTATTAGGACAATGACTGAAGACCAAGGACCTTATAGTATTTGAAAATAGTTAGACTTACATCCCCATGTTTCAAATATAGTGGAGAAAAGATGCACATGAACAATGTGATGTACACAATATACAAAGAGAATGAAAAATTTAATGATGGAGTCACATATCATATCCTATTTGAACACAGAAATGATTAGTAAATACTTTCATTTAATTTATAATCTCCTAAATGAAGATGGAGAAAGGAAGGAGATGAGAGAGAAAGAATCACACCTAGAGAGGAAAAAAACAAACAAAAAGAGTCTAATGTATGAATATAGAATTGCGCATGACAACATAAGGTATCTTTGTGAACTATTGCTCTTCCTTTCCTTAAAATCTTTGCTACATTCCCACTTCAGTGTAACTGAACCCTGACATCAACTTCAGCTGCCTGTTTTAAATACAGTCGACAGTTTTCATATGCAGAAGTATTAAAAATAAAAGCTGCAGATCTTCAAACATTTCACATATTTACTCTCATTCTTACTATGTATGTATGCATACGTTTTTATTTTCCTAAATCGCAGCAATGTTTTTGTATATTTTGTTTATTGTAACCCTTGTAAATAATATAATTCCATTCAAATCTGCAAAAGTTTGCCTTTTCATTTTTCATTAATCTATGTGACAGTAAGTGAAGATAACAGTCATATGATGGAGCTTATAAACATCTAATTTGCTATATGTAGAAGATCATTTGCTATATGTAGAAGATGGAAGTGTGTAATTTGCCTGTGAAGTTCAAGCAACAATAAATCAACGGTAAGCAAGGTTTGAAATGATTTTGTGTTGAATTTATCCAATACTCTCTACTGGTCAACAGTGTATGTGATCTATGTTGGAATACTTAGATTTCCTTTGCCATTTCTCAACTTGAAGACTGTCTACAGAGGCCCATGTTAGAGCAACTATCCTTCAAGAGATAGACTGCGGTTTTGACTCATACAGTAGGAACAGACAGATGAATCAGAGAATCACAGGGTGGTTTGAGTTGGGAAGGACCTTAGATCTCATCTAGTTCCAACCCCCTGCCATGGGCAAGGACACCTCCCACAAGACCAGGTTGGTCAAAGCCCCATCCGGTCTAGCCTTGAACACTGCCAGAGATGGGGCATCTCTGGACCACCTGTTCCAGTGTCTCACCACCTTCAGAGTAAAGATCTTCTTCCTAATGTCTAATCTAAATCTTTCCTCTTTTAGTTTAAAGCCATTCCGCCTCGTTCTATCACCACAAAAGAGTCCCTGACAAAAGAGTCCCTCTCCTGCTTTCTGGAAAGGCCAGTATAAATGAGATACATTATCTTTTATGCAGAATAGACGCATATTCTGTAACTGTTACACATCATATAATTCCCTTGTCAACAGGATAAACATTTTTTTGCAGGATGCAGACATATTGACTTATCTTCTCCTCCACTATGTCGTACAACACCTGTTGTAACCCCATAAATTGTCTGTATCTCTGCGTGTGATATATACTAATAAGAAATATGTTAATATGTTCAAGTAAAAGTGCACAGCCAACTTAGCATGTCATTTCTGCACGTCAGCTATTTTGGAAGTGTGTATATAGCATTCTGCAGCACATATTCTGCTAAGGGATGAGTTACTTCTTGAAAAGTCCATTGGCTTTCTATCTCTGGTTGCATCAAATTCAAAACTGCCTTTCTGATATTTAATGCTTTGGGCATAAGCCTTTTCCATCACACAAATCCTTTTGCTTTCAGTTCTACTTAAAGCTTTCTGCAAGTTTTCCACAATTCTTTAGCCTTTCCTACATCTTTTATTTCCGTTGGATATTTTGCCTAAGCATTGTCACATTGGCTGCCCACACTTGGAATGCCTTCACTGCCTTCATCTGCCAAGAATTCTTTCCATCCTAAGCCATTAGTGCCAGGAGTCTTCTCTGCAGTCTCTCAAATTATCCTAACACACGCTTTGCACTTCCCAAACAGTTGTCCTAAGCCTCAGCATTTGTCTTGCTTAATACAGATCCCAAGTGTCTTGAGGAAAAAAACATATCATAGAATCATAGAATATCCTGAGTTGGAAGGGACCCTTAAGGATCATCAAGTCCAACTCTTGACACCGCACAGGTCTACCCAAAAGTTCAGACCATGTGACTAAGTGCACAGTCCAATCTCTTCTTAAATTCAGACAGGCTCGGTGCAGTGACCACTTCCCTGGGGAGCCTGTTCCAGTGTGCAACCACCCTCTCTGTGAAGAACCCCCTCCCGATGTCAAGCCTAAATTTCCCCTGCCTCAGCTTAACCCCGAAGAAGAAAACATATTTTACCCATCTAAAAAGCCATATAAGTTTACAGCTTAAGTAAAATATAATAATAGCTGCAATACATACAATATAATATTTGCATCTGTTAAAGATCAGAGAGCCAAGCAAAACCACATACTTTAACTGCACACTTTTGCCTGCGCAAAACAGAAGATAGGCAATGAAAGATTAAATGATAAGTACAGAAACAGATAAACTTCAGAAGAGAAAAAAAAGCCACATTAGAATAAAGCTAAACCAAGGAGAGATAAAACTTTATACAAATTTCTCATGATTCTGAATGTTTAAGAGAATATAGAGCACATTTCTGTGCTTTGAGCTTGATACATTTATATTAGTCAAAGCACTAACACAGAGTTAAAACAGTGCTTTATTTAAAGTGCTCTGTGACACCTGTACTAAGGACTTCAGAAACAAGAGCATATGCAAGGAATCCAGTAAGAGAGAAGTTGATAGTGGGTGGGCAGAACAGCATAAAAAAGAGACATGAAAAATCTCAGAGAACATACCGTGTAGGAACACCAACACAGCTGTGGATGTGTGAGATGCCGATGTTCCCAAATTCAGCAGTGGTTTCTCTCTAGCCTTTAAAATATGACTGTTGCTTAGAGTGTCAGCAACCAGGTCTGTCAGCTCAGAAGTAGCTGTTATAAGCAAAATATTCACATTGAATATATTTCTATATATTTCTTTTCTATATGCTGGACCACTCATAATATTTACACCCTTGTGCACAATCCTGCAAACATATCTAAAGTATGATACGGAGTTAATGATCAAGGACTTTTCCTTTCTTCCTCATAATGCCCTCATACTACATTGACTTCCCACCCCTGCAGGTAAGGAAATAATTATTTGCAAGTGTTCTGAAAGCATACTATATCTTCAAGTAAATGTTTGATTTAATGTGCATATTCCCATATATTGTCATTTTTCATATTTCTCAGTAAAACAAATTACTAAATAGGTATATTGTAACATATGGTAACATATTTATTTTTTTAATCCAAATGAATTTCTCTTTTAATAACAAAGAGCTTAGCAGATTTAAAACAATTGCTTTTCTTTCGAAAAATGTCATGGAAGAAACAGAGAAAGAGGTGTTCCTTATTCAAAATCTTTATATGGAGTTAAACTTTTTTTCTTTTCCAAAATGTGTTTTTTCCATGCAACGAAGTTTATTTTTTAATATTTAACCTAGGAATAATAGCTATCAAACAGGAAAAACATTATTGTATTTTAGTACTGTGGCTTGTCTTCCTAACTTGACATTATTTAATGCTACAGTATCAGAAAATGCTACCTGATACTGCACTGTAATTTGCTCTAAAAGTATTTAAACCCACAATGACTGTGTTTTCTTGTAATAAATTCACAAATATTTGAAAAGAAAGGGAACCTTCTGTGGATCTCTGTGTGTAACAAAGATCTCCTAGTTTTCCATGGGAGGTTTTCTTTACACACAGATAGTAGGAAGAAAAGGAGAGGAAGGATGATGAAGCAAGTGGCAGAGAGAAAGGGAAGGAATCAGAAGAGAGGGTACTCCCTGAAATGAGAAGAAAAAAAAAAAAGAAAAGAAAGAAAAACACACACACCCCCACAAAAAAAACATTAATAAGCTTAAAGTTTTAAAGCTACCACTTCAGCTTTTAAAGCCACCATTGGGGACTCTCCCCAAGATCTGTTTACTGTTCAGCTGCTGGAAAAGCACAGGTGGCCCAACATGCCAAGTAAATACAGCCATCTTCACACCAGCACTGGTCTGTATGCAGTGTGCTCTTGCTAGCGTGAGGTTTCTGGGGAGTAAAAGAGTTTATCAACTTTTCCTTCATATTTGTGAGTTTACCTGTGATTTTCTGTAAAGAATCCACCTGAACTTCTCTACTAGTTCAAAGACAAAACTTATTTTCTAAAATACTGTTTGGGCTTCTAGAGAAGAGGAAAAGAAGAGGAAAAGACTTCTAGAAGAGGAAAGACCAAACTCACTAATATTTTAGAATTATTTGGGGATTTTCTAGTAAAATTCACTGAACTATCAAAAAGAAAATCTAGCAAGTTTTTGCAGAGATTTATATCCGTACATTGTGGTATGGTCTCTTTCCTTAGATAAAATTGCTACCATTATTCAGACGGTATTTGCTAAATTAGGTGTGTATATCTCTAAGTGTTGTTTTTTCCAGTGACGCTCCATATACATCCCTGACTGCCAGTTACAGTGCCTCTTGAGAGAGATGAAGCTATGAGTAATAGAGAAGAACAGAAAGGAAAGAGGCATAAAATGAAAATAAACATTAATAATCTTTAGCCCCACACTGATTCATTGATTCACACAAATAAGGTCTCTGGGATTTGGTCCCTATAACAGAGAAGGAAACCATGGTGTTAAGTCTTTAATCATCACAGCACTTAAGCATTACCTTTAGCACTAGCATTAGAATAAGACCCTCCAAAGTGAGCTGGCAGCTCATGCATCAAGCCGTTATTATGCACCTGGAGCTGGGCATTTGTGGTGGGTGTTTCGTGTGGTGCTGGCATGTGACTTTTGCTCATTTCCATTTTTGTGTTTAAAGACTGGAAAGTTTGAGAAATAGAAGAATCTCCAGCACACAAAGCAACCTTCCAGTTAGCCAAGAAGGGTAATAGTGCTGGAATAGAAGCTGAGGAAAAGACAGGGAAGGACTGCACTCTGTTAGTGTTGTACTGATGAGAGGGCACAGAAAGTGGAGAACAGGGAATTCAGTGCAGAGACTGCAGTCCATCTCAGTCACAGGAAAAATATGATAAGAAGAAAGTATAACACTTAATCTATTCTTAATAACAAAGTTTGAAACAGTTTAGTGTGGGTACTGAATCTAGTTATTCAAGTATTCTGCAGATTCCCACCATTCAGAAGAGCTCTCTCAGATTGCACATCTATGAGACAATACAGGATTTTATTACTCTAGTCTTTCTGTTAAAAATAAGTTACGTATTTGTCATAATAACTAAACTGCCAGTTACCCGTGTTAGTCTGTGCATTTATCCAGGCTGTGTTTTAGTTTTTTTTTTTTCTATGAAGTTGCCATCAACATTTTAATTGCAACTAAAAAAAAAAAAAAAAAGAAGAAACACTTATTGCCAAGCAGCCAATCTCTTTACCCCTGTGTTTTAAAGTCATTTCATTAGAAACAAATGCAGGATGCAGGCAGGTTACTATTGTGTACTCCCTCTGGCTTTAACTTTGTTCATGGACTTCAGCATTGCAGGAAAATATTTTTCTCACCATTACCTTTTAGAAGCCTCCCATTCTTCATAGCAGATTTTCTACAGTGCAGCTGATCCAAATCAATTTTTCCCTTGAAAAATCTCAATTTCCAAAATTCAACACTTGAACGATCAAACACTTAAAAATACGCAATCTTTAGACAGTATGATACCAACAAAGAGAACAGTAACAGCTGTTCAGGGCCTTTGGCCCCTGTGTACTGCTGAGTAGCAACTAATATGACTGTATTTTCGCCTAACACAACCTAGCTACCAATGCTTTACAAGCACCTATTTTTTAAGGTTTTGTAACACCTTAGGTGGAAAAATCTTTAAGTAAAGGTAGTTGAAAGATATAAACCAAACATTTCTGAAGTAAGTCTTAAAATTATGTTTATTTTACTACCAGGAATATAAAGACAAGAAATGGTGTGGGCCTGACTTGGTCTCCTATTTATTTCTCCAACACGAACCTCATGCTGAGCATTCAGGAATATGAAATTGTTATTTAATTGAGTAGTTTGTTTGAAAGTAATTCAGTAAAAAATGTGTATGGCCAGAAAATAATTACTTCAATCCTCTGCAAAAAATCTTTGGGGAAAAAATATAATGTGCCTGTAAATTTTGATGTCACATGACTCTTAGACTATTAGAGTAACCTCTATTTTAAAAGATTGCTTATATATCAGGTCAGTTACACAGTTATGCTTTAGGCTGAACAAAGTATAAAACTCTGGTATCAAATAGCAATAAGGATTAAATTCTATATTAAAAAGCATCTGAAAAGTAATTATAATATTCTGGATTTCAAATCCACTCTTCCAATCCAAAATGGACCATTGCAAAAAAAAAACACTCTATGGAATATTTTCTTCTTCATAGTGCTAACACTGAATTCCCACCAAAATGACTGAGAGAATTTAAAATCAGTTCTATATTTTAATTTTGAATAGTTCAGTAGGAACAGAGGGGAAACACTTTCTGTCTCTTTCAAGTTAAGTCCTCCCATTTCAGTTGGTATTAAACAAATTTCAGTGTGTATTAAATAAATTAAATTGAAATTCTATTTATACTCTAGGTATTTTAAAAGATGCTTGATCTTACCCTGTAATTAACTAGATGGCAGATTTTACGTACAGCATGTCCTAAAACATGATAGGTCTAGGAAATTCAAAAGTTATATACTGTAAGCAGGAATAACACATCCTATCTTCCCATCCATTATTAACGTAGATGTTGAAAATATATTTAAATGATTTTTACACATTCTGAACCCTTTAAATTAAATTTCTTCCTCAAATTTCTGATGACAATATTGCTTACTAACTACTACAGACTACATCCCTTTAATGCAAAGCTGTTTATGGCTATGGACAGACAGACAAATTATTACATTCTCCTCCTCCATATGGGAGTAGCACTTTGAGGATTATGCCTTCAAACAGAAGCTGGACTAGGGGGAAACTAGAGAAAGGTGTTAGAAAAACAAACCCACAACACAGCTACTGCTTTTTGCCATTTTCTGATGAGTTTCAAATAAAGATCCTCTCCAATTTTCCAAAGCTCTCTATACAGTATGAACCATTGTGTTAAAAATAAAAAAAGGTAAAATATTTAATAATTCATATTTAGTAAACACCCACTGCAGAAACTTTAACTTCAAATGCTATTCTGTTCTATTTATAATCAGTTTAGGAGCTGCTACTTGTTTACAATTATTATACACACAATCTGTAACCCTGTAACCACAGAGATTAGTGTACCGGTCATTACAGAAAAAGTCCTTTCCCTTTGCCATCACTTTACATATAATTGAAATGCACATAATGCTAAGAAGGGTGAGGCTGATATATAGCTATGATAAATTATACTGCATTGTAAATACCTGGAAATGTAACCTGCAACAAACAGGACATTCTGAAGTGACATAGAATTGCAGCTGTTATACATAATATATATATATATAATAAATATCACCAAAGCCATATTTTTCAATTTTAAATTCCTCTTGCATTCACAAGGGAGATATGACAGCCTTCAATTTATTAGCAACATGGTCACTGACCCAGGTGCAGTTCTTTCATGAATATCCACAATCTCCCTGACATAGCACATGACTCTGTTCCCAGTTAAGAAGGTGGAAAACCAAAATTAGAAAGGACCTTGCTCTCATTTTGATGACATTCATATAAATAAAGAGGAACCTGATGCAAAAGAAGAAATTACACCAATTTAGGTAAGCAATGGCCACATAATGTTTATACACCCATTAATATTCTAAATATATACTTTTGGCTTCAATACTGCCCATAAAAAATAGGAAAAGCCAACAAAACAAGGGACAGCTTAGCATCAGAATTGATAGGGAAAAAATACAGGAAGAGGAAAGACAGACAAATTAGAATATCCTGAATGCACTTTTAAAGGTTCCTCCTTTCAGTTAGAAATTTTCCAGACAAAACCTACTACAGACTGAAACTTAAAAGTCCCAAAGAAAAAGTTAAATTTAAAGGGTTTTTGCTCCGCTGAAACTTTTATATGTAAATACAAGAGTAAGTGTACCTTTGAAGAAGAATGATGTAAATAAAAAGTGCAGTTAACATATAATGCTGTTAGAAAATGTGATCCGAAGAAGAGTCTCTCTAGTGTTTTTCGGGACAATAATGACAAGTGCTTGGAAAACCCTTAGGCCACAACCACAGCTTTTATCCAATCCATTTTTATACATCAGTGCAATAATACAACTTTGTTCAATTGTGTTTATGCAGAAGGTCAACTGGATCTCCCCCAGCCCTTAGGGCCGATCTGATGACAGTTCATAATGCTGTGCAATGTTTTCTGGTGGAAACAAAATACAAAAACTTTTTATTTGGAGTAACCACCATCTGTACTGCTAGGGATTTTTAACCTGGAGAGCTGTGCTGTTCGTGTTGCATACCTGCTGTGCTGAACTCAATAGACCATTACAAGCTTCAACTCAGGATTTTTGGCAGTAGATCCCATATTTTTAATTGGCATTGCTGATAGACATCTGTGTCTCCTATATTTCCCCCCTTCATGTTATGTTCATTTTAGCTAAACTAAAATTAATTGAAGTAACCTCTAATAAATAGCTGACTAGAACTTGCCTAAATACACTACCAAAATCATAACTTGTGTAAGAGGTTTTTAAGTTTCATTAACAAAAAGAAAAAGCAAAAGTCTGAAAGTTACTTTTAAACTTTTCAGTCCTCATAAAAATCCCATGAGAGGCTGGTTGGGAAACCCATTTCCAGAAAGCTGTTCTGGGTCCATATTTTCTGAGCCTGGTTCTTGAATTATCTCCAGGTAATCCCATTATTTTTTGATGGGTTTACTCTAGGTTTGCTGAGAGTGCCTAAAAGGTGAGATCTCACGGCTGGTTTACAGTCATCAAAGTCCACAAACATCACTGAAAGTGACAGTCCTGCCTTCATTTTTCCCTCCTTAGTGCTTAAAACCTCTCCTTCCCACCAGCCCACCCCGTGCCAATTTCCTTTTCACCTTCACAAGCCACAGTTCAGAAATGAGTCCAAGATGCCCACAGCAACTAAGGCACTCTTAGCAGCATGGTGATCAAGTAATCCTTGAAACATTTTAAATGATAAAATACAGTCTTAATTTGCACTGGACAATTCTAACTACCAGGCCTCGATCTTAAGGGGGAAAAGGGATTGACAAAAACTAATAATCATTTCCTCTTGTCTTAAGCCTGATTCTTTGAAATAGTGTATTTTAATACACAGGATAAACAGGATATTATTACTTCTCTGTATTATTACTTGTAATAGTAATAGTTCATTAAAGGAATTTCCTTTCAGTTTAAACCACAAGTAGTTTCTTCTCATACTGCTCTGCATTTTTATGCATATAAACTAGGACATGTTTTGTCTTTATTAGATGCGATAACATCATGAATTGCTTGATGTCATGCTACAAGACCTGAAAACGTTCTTCTCATCTGAAAACAACAAATCCCTAGAATAGCCATTTATATTTCATCTTTCCAATGAACCCAGAAAGTGCAAAGCAGTGGAAAGGCTAAGTTTCTTGGTTTTGTTTCTTCTTTTTTTGTTTTTATTATTTTACTGCTGTTCTCAGCAAGTTACGTCACAGACAACAAGATAAAAGCTATTGGCTATAATTACTTTGGACTAGATTTGATAATAACATCCTCATGACGAAAGGTTTCCTACACTGTTAAATTATCTTAGTGCTTGGCTAATGGTTTGTTAAAAATAAAAAAATAACTCTAGCAATACCATTACTTAGAAGCATTCCTTGCCTAGATAGCTTCTAATGAAGATGAAGAAAACAATGATTTAGAAACAAATCTGAACAATTATTAATCAACTTCTGGGAAAACATGTAAATCTGAATTAAATCTGACTGTATTTTATCAAAAGGAAAAAAACAGAAACTGAAAACTGGTAGAGTGCTTTTTGAAACTTCAATTTAATTAACAGGTTGAATGAAACCCCTGAACAAAGCCAGCTTGACATCAGTTCCACCCTTCTCCTGAGGGGTTTTGGGCCTGTCTTCGTTGTGCCACTGATATTGTCCAGCCAGAAATCAAGAAAAAAGAAAAAGGATTTATTCCCTACATCACTTTTTTGCAACAAGAGATAATACTTCCAGATCTTTTTCCCTGGTAATGGTTATTATGTCCAAAAGCAGGCAGAAAATCCACACAGAAGACTGACCAATAACAGCTGAAACCACAGCAAAATAACAAGATGTTCTTTAGAGAGATAAGAAGTCAAATCAGTGTCCTCGAATTGCATAAATAATATGATTATTTAAAAAGTGAATGCTACTCCTTGTCTTCCTCTTCTAGTCTCTTCCTTCTGTGAATAACACTTATTTCACTTTTCTTTTGAGTACAAAACATAATGTCCTACTTGTTTTCTTTTTCTTTTCACTTTTAAACAAAGTGATCCATTCCATTCTCAAATTACTGTTTTTGCATGAAGTGCACAAGCTTTTTCCTTAGTTGGAGCCAATATTTTTATTATTATAGGTATTATTAGAGTGCCAAACTGACAGTCAATTATTTGCATAGCCTTACTTCCACGTTTGTCAACAGCCTGGAGTGAGTTTGTATTTGTTGTTCCAGAAATAACCTGTGTAATTGCAAAGAATGCAGAGAAGGCATCTACTGAAGCATACTTGATGAATAATACTGCAGAATAATTACACCAAAGGTTTGAAAAAAAGTACCCTGTGGCTGCAAAAAGCCTTTCCAGAGTATCATGGCTCGTTCAGAAGTGTTTAAACTATTTGCATTGTAGGAAGATCTCACATCAGCATTTCCTGGTTTCACACGTGGGCATTCTTTTACCTTTCAATTGATACAGTTTACTATGATGATGTCTTGAGAAAACGTTACTTTTTAAGGATGGAATTTTAAAGAGGCAAGGAAAATGAAGAGAAAAACAATTGTGACAAAAATAGTCTTGCTGCTGTGTTTTATAATTCAATAGTCCAAATTAAAGTCACTGGTAATTAACAAAATAGGTCTCAATGAACATATTTTGAGGTGGAAAAATAGAGTTCAATAACAACAGTGATATTGAATCATTGTGACAATTATAAACAACTAATGCTAATTTTTTGCCTGTCCCATGACAGCTAGTAATTAAAAATCCTTTGACTGCATGAATTCCTTGATTAAGATTAATGATTGATTTTTGCATACCCTTACTCAGTTCAACATCTCTTTGGTTCATAGTCCAATACATACCTTTTCACTAGTATTTGCTCTAAATCACTTTTGCCATGAAATCACAAGATTGATTTTCTGGTAAATGAATTCCATTTTCCTATAAGAAACTTAAAGTGAGCCTAGAACAAATGTGAACAAAGCTTTTGTTCTTTTCTTAAACTGATTTTAAAGTATGAGGAAAATCAGAATCATCATCTGAAAAATGACAAGAATATGCATTTTCAACTGTTAAGTGGAAATTCATTGCTGTAAAGGGTATTCTGAAGAAAGAGAAAGGGCAATAAAAGATTTGAGTGCATCTGTTTTACTCATTCCCACTGCTGCACTCATATTTCAAGGTACACCCTTTTACACGTATATACATTCTCATACAATGAGAACGTAGGGCTCATAAGACTGACATCAGCAGCAACTGACAGATTCTAACAGTAAAGACAAGATTTGCTAAGCATCACTAATCAGAACAGGTATGCAAATCGCCTATTTGTTGGTTGCAGCTTTAGGGCAATTAATCTTATAAGAAGCATTACTATTCAGAGAGAAGAATCAAAAGAAAGAAATTTTACCAGAAGTAAGGACAAACTTGGCCATGCTTTTCTCTGAGTCCAATTCTCAACTGAAGTAGCACAAGATACACTCATTCACTTTCATGGTTTCCTTTCTCTAATGAGCTATTTAATTTAGCAAGCAGATAAACAGACACGGAAGCAGAAGTGTTTAAGTTTGATACTGCTCCACATAAAACTAGATAAGCTTTATTTACTCACATTTACTGTTGACTACACCACTGTACTACCTCTAGTGATTCAACAGTTACAGGCTGGTTTACTCAGTCCACAAATGAAACTGCTGAATTATGGATTTTTCCCCTGATGTGGTCATGTGTACTTAGGTAAGTGTCTAAGAATTTACCTGCAATTCTTACAAAAATCATAATATGGCTTTTCTAAGTGTGGTAGATATTATACTTTATTTCCGTTTTATACTGTCATACAACTGAAAGCGGGAGATGGTGCGAGAACAGGTCACGTAGCAGAACACTTTTCTAAGAAATCCAATCCCCATCTATTTTGATAACCCTTTTGAAACAGCTGCATGAGTTGGATGTCCAACATCTTAATTTTTTCCTTGAACTTCTAACTGAATTCAGTTTTGTCGTTTAGGTTTCTCACGAGCATTTTATCTTATTGCCTGTCAATGGCTGCCTGATACAAGCTCTTTATTGGTGCACAAGCTGTTAAGCACAAAAAAGTCACTGCAAAAAACAGCTTCATAAATCTAAAAACACCAGGCTGGGGATGAATTCATTTGGTTTCTTTTAGGTGATATAGAATTTGCTGTAGCAAAATTACTGTTTTGGTGCTTCAAACAAAAACAAACAAACAAAAAACCTTAATTGTTTTTCATCAGGTTTAATGTATATTTAATTAGAAAATAGTTGTTTTCTTGCACAAATGTCAGCTCCAAAAAGAAGTTAAGTTATTTGCAGACAAGTAAAGAAACAATGCCATGGAAATTCTAGACTGTGCAAAGAAAACAAACTCAGCCAAGCATATGGGTCCTGACATGGGTGCAGAGAAAAAACATATGGCTATACTAGAAAAGGATATTGACTAGACTCTGACATATTTTGATTATAAAAATAAAAGTGAAGTGCTCATCCAGTTTGAAAACAAGCTGCGTATTTGGTTTCATACACTCACACCAGCACCCTTCTCTATAGTAATTAAGATTAATTGATATTACTGAAAATCAAGCATCGGTCACATGAAGCGTATTAGAAATCCAGCAGTATGAACTTCTGCCATTTATGTGCAGAACACAGAAGGCCAGATGTCCATTGGCACAGAGCAGCTAAGATACATTTCTGGACTGAAACTAGAGGTCAGCTCCCAATGGGCTTTGACAGAAAACCATGGTGCAGGGATCACGGACCAGTTCCAAACTCTCTAGCTTGTTCTCTGGGCAGCCACACAGGTTGGCAACACCACTATACATAGAATATATTCACAGCATTTATAAACTTCTGATGAGATTTACAGTGTATACTGCTATTTAAACAGTTACCCTTTTCTGAATAAACAATTAACTCTCTTCAAAATTATATTTGCAAATCTTACATACTCTGGGGACTCTATTTCCAAGGTGGTATTGTAGGATCTATCACAAATGGAATATCATTAATAAATGAATAATTTTACTAATGTATCAACTTAGGTTTTTTTTGAGGTCTGCTTAAACCATTTTATATTCCAGATGAAATTAATTCCAAGATGTTTCTATAATTTCTCCTTGCTTTAATTCCAAACATTTCATATAAATTAAGGAACACAAATTCCATTATAGTCTCTGCCAGAGATATTATTTAAATTTTGCAGATGTTAAATTGAGACAACAAGACTAAGAAATATGACCAAAGCCTAAAGAAATCCATCAAAGAGGGAAAAACATAATGCATATCTCCTAAATTCCAGGCTAAATATTAAATTGATTCTTTATTCATTTCTGTTTATTTTTGAATGTAGGGTAGAAAACCCCTAATTAACTGCTGAAAACTGAAACCACTGGGCTTTCAGACCATTTCTTTTCCAGAACACATTACTTGTACCAATATCTTTATATTCCACCCCCCCCCCAAAAAAAAAAAAAAGATGCATTTGTCAGGTTATGTCATACATAAATCCATTAATTATTCAAATTCCAAGCTGTTTTATTTAAATACTTCAACATCATAATAATGAATTAAATGAATTCATGTTAAAAAAAAAAAAAAAAAACAACTATAAATTACACCAATGTTGATGTTACTATTTCTATTACTTCATTGGAGTGAATGAACTATACCCCTAATCTTTCTGCTCTTAGGATACCAAGCAAATTATTATTATTTTTTTTTAATAAATTCTCAAAGCTAAAGTTTGAATGGCAATTGCAGTTGTAAAACAGAGACAAGCATTACTGCTTGGAATTAACCACCCGTTTCACCATCAGCCATCATTTCCCAGGGTATGTTGAAGTGGACGGGGGGCACCTCACAGCACAGGACTGGAGAGCCCTTAGATGTAGGCAGGATGGAGAAGTTACAGAGCTGCCCCCAGGGTACCACGCCAGAGAAATGTTATGTTTTTTTTTGTTTTTCTTTTCTTTCTGCATCCTCTGGGAGGGGATTAACAAAGAGATAATAACTTTGAGACTTTGATGTGAAGCTAAGTCAGCTCTGATCATGGAAATCCCCATTAAAAGGAGACAGGAGACATCTAGAGTAGGGACCATTCATGACACAGAACTCAGAAGAAAACTGGGGCTCTGCTGACTCATGGAAAAAAAAAAAAAAAAAAAAAAAGCCCAGCTCCCTGATACTCTTCACTGAGAGTAACCATTGAGAAGGTACAGTAATTTGAGTTTCTTTCTTTAGAAGGGAAGGATTTAGCCTCAAGTATCTATGTAGTTTTACAGGCTGCTGTGGATTAGATAAAAATTATTTTCCTGTAATCTACTCTTTAATTTAGAGTACACAAAAAATCATGCACTTGTGCATGAGTGATAGGGTAATTAATGCATATCATAATTAAACAAGCATTTGCCATATAAGAGAAACCTTTACACGATACATACACCATAACTGAGAACGTTTGGAACAATTCAATAACATTTGTTAGACTTGATCTCTCATTTAGGGAATCCAACTTCACTCTCTTTAATTAAATCACAGCTCTCCTGATGATTCTCTCAGCTTTGTCTGATTACTGGTTCTGCTGCATGTTACTATGTTCAGTTCAAAACTCAGTGTACAGACTCTATAATTATCCTCAGTACCACCATATTTAGTTTCCATCATCTTCATTTCAGTCTCTCCTCAAATATTACTTTGTCCAGAACAGTAGCTGTGACAACTGGTAAACTCTGAAGAACAAGCTGTGTTTCCAGCTTTAGGAAAAAGAGACTGTAAGGACTTGTTAAGCTGTATCCTGCCCTCTATAATAGATACTGAAGCACTTCCCTATCCCTCTGGCCACTTCCTCCAAACATCAGCTAGTTATCACTTTTAACCTTAGTACTTTGCCAGCCAACTCCTTAACTGCTTGTTTTGCCATGAGCTAGATGCTCTCTGAATGTTATCCTCTCTCACAGGAAGTTTGCTCCTTGCTGGCACTCATTATCCCCTTAGAGAGAAGCTGAGGAAATAGTTCATCAACATTTCTTCAATGCTCACATCCTAGAACAAACATCTATCTAACAAGCAAAGGCCTATTTCAACTTTTCAACTGCCATCATAATTAATCTTATACTCTGCAGATATGCTGTTATAGTTTCTGTGAAATCCTCACACTTTTTCTTTTGGTTACGTTTTTTCTTTAGGCTGCAAAATTTACAGGCTTCCTCACCCATGACTTAGTAGAATGATTTTGTAACCCTGAACACTTTTTTTGTCCATCAATTTGTTTCCAGTATTTTTCCACTGTTTGTTTCACTGTGGTTGTAACCAGCTTTTTTTGAATAAATTATATATTTTGTGAACACATTGCCTGAATTTGTCTCAAATACATACTGCTAATTAAGGTTAATCTTCCTTTCATTTTTGGCTCTAGTTTACATTTGGATTTCATGTAAGCCATGGTTTTCTATATTAATTGAATTATTGTTTCTTTACTTAAAATGCTTGGAAGCATTTAATGTAGGTAAATTCATTCCAATTTTCCAAGCAAAATCTCTACTATATTTAAGAAAAAGATAATGATGCAACCTCAGTGAAGCTTAGCCATGTGCCACATTTATAGTGTCTGCAGCCTGAGCCACTGGCATTTTGCATTGTTTAGAGTAGCCTTTGTTTGTAAAGCATGCATCTCTCTAGGAAAAATGCACTGTAATCTGTTCTTCCCCATTTGCAGCCTGCTGTTCTGGAACCAAACATTCTGATCAAATGCACCTCTGTCAGAACTGTGCTCTCCCAGTGGCAATGATGACACACTGATATGCTTGGTTAGCATGGGTCTCCGTTGTGAATCTCGTGAATAGCGCTTGCAGTCTAATCTGATGGATGACCAGTGTTGAACCATAATCAAAGTCACTGCCAATAAAACATATGCCTTTTCAATCTTTTTTTTTTTTTTTCTCCCCTTTAGGTACTTTGAGCATTGTAGAATTTTCAGTGTTTCAAACTAGTTAAAACTAGTTTTTCACAATAATAATAATCCAAATTAATTACAAAGTTTTAACTTTTTATGTTTCTTCATTTGTTTTGTTTTTAATGAGTTAAGACTAATTTAAAACTAGTAGTTTCCAGAAATATGGTTCACAACTTCCCTGGAAATTTACCTACCTGCAACAAAAGAATTTTGCCTTTTATACAGGTAAAAAAAAAATAATAATAAAAATAAAAATAAAAAATATCTGTTTGCCATCAGTGTATTTTATTTATATTACAGAGAAGGATTAGAGTTTAGGAGTTTATACTCCAGAGAAGTTAGATTCATTTTTAAAATCAAATCAGTGAGACTTCAGATCTAAGGTTAGTTTGCAAAGAAGCTGGAGATCACTTAGGTGTAATCACTAAGATTACACCTTGGTGTTTTTTCATTAGTTTTTTACTGGTGTTTTTCAGTAGATTAGTATAAATGCAGAATTGTTGCACTTTACCCAGATTTATGAGAATGTCACAGAGCTCAACTTTTTCCAATTAACATTGCAATTACATTTCTAAATGTATTTTAGAAAGGCCATTTAGGAATGAGTTGACAGAAACCTGTGTACAGCTCATTTCTACAGAAAATCAGTTGCAAATACAGCCTGGAATTATATCCACTTTGAATCTTATGTGTATTGACTTTGGCTGAACAGTCACAATGGTTATTGTCCAGAAAATTCAAGCAGAATCTGTCAATGTATGTTCCACAAGCTTTTGCTTTCCCTGATTGGAAAACACAGCTCAGCTGACACAAAATGGGACCTATAAAATCGAACCTACATGCATTTCAAACACACAGCAATCTCCACTGACATTCTCCTTACACAGCACTTTTGCAGTCTGAACCAAAAATAACAAAGAGCAACTAACATATATGAAATGCTAAAGCATATTCTATATTTTATCTACCATGATGGGGACTTAAATCTACAAAATATTATATCTAATTATGTCTCTTCAGTTCAAGAGATGGTGATGTACAGCAAACTGCAGTCCTGAATTACACTGAGCTACTTCTTCAGCTCAGTGTTGGTGACACACCACACGACTTGAGCCCCCAGCTCCAGCTGGAGAAAGCACCCTTTAGCCAGAGCTGGCACTGTGGAGGGACGGTGGAAGCTGTGCCTCAAGTCCAGAGTTGAAGAGGGTGCCTCGTGACTCAGACTGGGGAGTGACAGTGGCCTCACCCAGGGGAGGCGTGCTCCGGCTGTGTTGCCAGGTGGAAGAGGTACAGGAGAAAGTAAGACACTGTAGCATCAGGGAAGGGGAATAGGGGTTCGACATGATCTTAGACCTTGAAAGAAACCAATTATGCAAGGAAAGAGGAACAGCTGGAAGCTGTGCTTGACCCAGTAGTGGTGACAACTCACAGTGCATGGGGAAGTGGAAGCCTGTGACTTCTGACAGGAGGAGAAATCCTCCCCCTTTGGCCTCAGATCTGAGTATATCGGAACAGTACAGTATCAAGTAATGGACACAAATTTCATTAAGGGAGGCTTCAGAGACATCTTGTTCTGAACAGAGCTCTGTCTTCTCAACCACCGTTCAATCCTTCCACTCCAGCAACTCACCATTTTGACAGCTGCCCTCTTCACTGAGCCAACAGCAATCCTTTATCTTATTTTTCTCCAGTTAGGAACATATTTCCAAAAACTTCCATAATTTCCTGCAGTCTAACAGCATTATACTATTGCTAACAACACCTAAGAAATCTTTCTTATACCTAGGTTCTCCCAGATGTGGCTTTCCCAGCTTCTCAGCCATGGCTGCTGCATCTCCCTTCTGGGCAGTGATGGCAGCTGCTGCCTCCAAAGCTCAGTGTATTTGCTGCCCATTTGATGTTTTCAATGTGTGCCTCCAATATCACCTTTGCTACAGCTCAGGTTTTCTGTAATAGCCTCTCTCTCTCCCTCTCTCTCTTTTTTTTTTTTTCCTTTTTCTTCCAGTTAAGTATGCTTTTAACAAAAGCTTCTAATTTATGTCAAAGGATTTTACGAAGTCACCATAATTTACTTTAAAGCCAACACTTAATTGGAGTTATACCAAATTACATTAAGCTTTATATATAAACATATGCCTGGCATGCCTGAAATGTTTCCTCCTTTTGGAGCTTGCTCTTCACTGGCATAAGTGAATTAGCACAACTGAAGATAACAGCACTATGCCAATTTCCATAATCCATCCTGCCCTTTAATGGTGCATAAATTAAAGATAATACAGTCATCTACTTAAGGCAACAGATACTACCTGCATGATTGTTCAGACTAAGTATACATTATTCCACTCTAAATTGGGATTAAAGGGCCCCAGGTCCTAAAATTTTCAGAAGCTTCCCTCCATTTACCTCATCACATTATACACATGGACTCTAGGAAGGATCTTTCTCATGAATTAATGGAAAGTTTGAATGGATGTAAACATTACATGATATAGATATTAATTTTGAAAGCAGGATGTATTTGAGGTCAAGTGTCACGCACAAAAATATTTCAATTGCCTTAAAGAATTAATAGATTACCCCGTGGGGTAATCCTCACTAGAAACATTTGAGTTTCCTAAGATCAGCTATTCCCCATCAATTTATACATGACAAAAATTAAGAAGACTTAAAGATTAGCACTAAAATTAGTTTTAAAAATAGGTAATACCATATAAGATAATTGTTCACTGCATTTATCTCAATTAGTTAAATTTACTGTATGGCCAAGAAAAAGAATCTCCACGATGCTGAATGTGACTGTGTTTCTGAAAACATAGCATTATGTCCCCTAGCCTTTGTAGTGTGCCATGATGGCAGCTGTATCTTTTCCATTACTACTATCTAACTTTCATCTTTGTAATGACATAAAGCTTTGTTCTCAGCCACTTTTCACATTCTAAAGTAACATCTCAGGCATGATGTTCCTCTCCACTCTTTCACTGCCTTACTTTCTGTCTGCCTTACTTTCTGTCACATATTCCACTGCCTGCCTGCCATTGACACCACAGGTCCCATACCTGGGTCTACTCTGATTTCTGTTGGCTGAAATCAGTGGCAAAATTATTCCTTCTTCTCTGTTTAGTAACACCCAACTGATTGCCCAAAAGATAAACTATTAACAACAATTAACAAGTTCTTCTTTCACCATTTCTTTCAGTTGAAGTAGACCATCTTATTCTGAGCTCCTTATCAAACTATAATAATAACAAAAGCTGTAGTCAAAATCCATAAAGGTTTGCTACCACATAGGTAATGGAAGTATAATTTCCTTAGAAACTAAGGTTCACAAGTAAATATAATTTGAATGAAGCAGTGAGGAGGCAAGGTATCTTTGATTAATCTCTTTTATATTTAGAAGTCTATGACTGACAGGTTATTTTTTGAATGTCAAAACTTTTTTCAAAAAAATTAAGGTGAAAATATATAAGCAGCATTCATTACCTCCAGATAATCAGCAGAGGAAGAGACCCTGAATGTCAAATTCAGCTGTGAAATTAAGAGAGAAAGTTCTAAAGAGTGAACAAACCAAGACAGATGTGACAAAGCATGCCTGACATCTGATAACACACTGATGGGTAAATTTCTGAGCAAAATAAATAAATAAATAAGTAGCACCATGTAGAAAGAAAGAAAAATGTGTGTGCTGTGCTAATTAAAACAAGTACTCTGTCTGATACAAGGGACTGGAGAGAGATGGGTTGATTCATCCATTATCCAAAGAGCCAGCCTACTCTCCCCAGGAATTGGCTTAAAAATACACCACCAATGTTGGGATTGATTTCGGATTTCTTGAAATATAACTTGTCACAATTTCTAGTACGTACTAGTACACATTATACCCTGCATTTTCAGTTTAATTCAATTTCTAATAACGACTTAGCTGATTTAGTGAAAATGGTTAGTAAAAATCTCATAGAAACTGAAATCCATTGGATTGCTAACATGAAAAATAAAACAGAAAATCACCTTAATATCTAAAAGAAAAAGTTCAGATACTCTAGAGTAATAATATTCTTAGAGTAAGCTATGTGTTTTATAGTTACATATTTTAACCTGAAAATTTGAACAAAACTCACAGAAACATTAATGCTTGTGCATTAAAAAAAAAAAAAAGAAAAAAAGAAAAAAGAAAAAGTGCACTAGTAATCATTAAAATAAAACTAACGGAATTTTTACAGATTTAATAGTGAAGTAATTTAAGTTTTACCTTTACTTACTGCAACACATTAGTTACTGTGGATATGTATATATCACAGTCCTTAAACAGTTATTGGATGACAATATTAATATGTGATCCCCTTTGGTCTGTGACATCAGACCAGAACTTTGGGGTTCCAAATAATGGAATTTGTTTTTTAAGAACTTCTACACAGCCACAGTGCAACAGAAAGCTTATCGTTTACAAAATATACAAAAATACACGTAAATTTTTTCATATAAAACTTCATGAAGAATCTGAAAAAAATCCTCTAAATACCGTATGAGCTAATTGCCAATCTTCCAGAAGTTAAAGCTGAATCAGTGTTTATTTGTTCCTGCTATCCATGTTGTTGTTGTTACTACATTAAATAGTCTTAGAACAAACGCTCTTACACTGACATCTTCTTCATATCTACAATGCAGGGAAATAAAGGAAGAAAATGTACTAATCCTTTCATATTATCACATGCAAACAACAATAA
Source organism: Anas platyrhynchos (assembly GCF_047663525.1). Lineage (NCBI taxonomy): Eukaryota > Metazoa > Chordata > Aves > Anseriformes > Anatidae > Anas > Anas platyrhynchos. The sequence goes on from NC_092592.1 coordinate 14,274,232, forward strand.
CCACAGGCAGAATGAAATCCAAATGCATAATGCATGCTCACATCGCAGTAGAACATGAACAAAATCCAACAGTATAAATTAATTTACTACATTACTCTGCTTCATTATGCACTAACAAATGAAAATTTAAAAGTCATAAAACAGAACAATCGTTTATCCTGGCTAAAAAAAAAAAAAAAAAAAGCCACCATAAAAAAGTTGAGATTTTTGTTTTAAGGCTTTTCTTTTCTCATGCTATACTAAAAACTGTAGGGAAGAGACATTTTTAAATAAGTCCTTCTCTCAGATGGAGAAAAATAAACACTTGAATGAACAGGGGAGGGAGGTAGGGAGAGAAAGCAAAATGAATACTAGCAAATAACTCCAGAACCTTTAAATAAGCATGAAGCCTCATGGATAACAAGATAAATAAAGCTTAACTCAGCCCCTGTGTAACCCTTGAACTTCCTCCTCCATTCAAAATCTAAACCTAGTTTCAAAAGCACTGATTTAGAGAGAATGGAACACCACAAAGACACAAACAAAATAACAGTCAGTAATGAGACTCTTAATAATATTCAGATGGAACAAATGGTACAATTTGGCTTGCATAAGTCTAAAGGTGATGTTAGATCTAGTATCAAAGAATGAATTTTCATACCAGAAAGACATCAAAGAAAGGCATAGTATATTTTTGTGGAATTGCCAAGTGCATACTTTTCCACCTTGAGATATGAATGCAACGTAACACCACATCCTTTCCTTATGTATCTGCGTACATATCAATATATTGTTACACTCCTTGGTATATTCTTTTCCTCTTATGCTCTGTTGAAAAAATATGAAAAAACCTTGAGACTAACTGTTAGTGAATATTCTTCATGACCCAGATATAGATAATTTATATATTTCAACAAAACACTTTAAACAAAATTTTCAATACCAATTTTACCTAGGTAAAACGCACAGATCTATAAAAGGAAGTTAGGCACATAACTTCTACCTGAGCTTGAAATATGTGCAGTCTTGGAAACCCTACCTCTCTTATAAACTATCCCTGATGCCCAGGAAGCTTATGTTTTAACTGTCAAGCATCTATTGAACGTCTTCTGTATTCTACATGTTCTTTCTGTCCCCCGTGCAAACCTATGAAGCCCCAGAATATTACACATTCTACATTATTATACATTATATGATACAAAGATTTCTGCACTAACAAAAATATTAAAACAACAAACTGTCCTTTTTGCTCTTCAGAGAGCAACATTGTGCATTTCTTGCACAATGCAAGAAATATAGGCACAATGAAAAGTTACTTTTATTACTGAAACTATAATATAGTAATGGCATTGTTTCCAGAGAAGCTCCGTCCTGCTGAGTTTCAGCATATTAACTAGATAGAATTAAATAAACTGTCCAAACTCATGTCTAACAAACTGGCATTCACTCATTCTTGGAAAACAGTTATTTTTATAGAAAGTGCAGATGAAAAGACAAAAAAATCACCCAGTCCTCTAGCAATTTTTTTTTTTTTATTTATTCCTCAAGCTCTTTATAACTGATACAACATATCACCAAGGGATCACTTCACTCACCAGCTTCCTCAAGGAAAAACATGGTCTGACACAAGTCACAGCAGTATCTCATCATGACTGCACCATGATTTACACTTTTAGAAATGAAAAGTGATATTTTGTCCTTTCAAAGGCAAAAGGGGGGTGGGGGGGGCAGAAGGGGGAAGGGAGAGGAGAGGAAGATGGGGAAGAGGGGAAGGAGGGCAATTAAGTAAAAATATTCAAAATTCCTCTAGTAGAAAACAATCCAACTATTTTAATCTTTACCCTGTCACTATGTTCTCTGTAACTGGGGGCTCCTTCATGCATAAACTGAGATTTCAGTTCCAAATAGAAGCTAACTATCATAAATCCCGCTGTAGAGAAAGAGGAAAAGTGGGAGGGCCTTTTTTTCCCAATGAGCAGTTGCAGCCATTCTACATTTTGATTCCCCTGATGCTGCGTCAAGTCAAAAACATTGTCTATCTGAAGTTTTTACTGGCAAGGACACTCGATATTAAATTAGTATTAATTTATATAACCCTTAGGGTTTCCAGGTTTTAAAATAAAACGAGGCAGAAAGAATAACAACACCTGTAAAAGAGCTTTGATTGTGCTGAACTGGCTTGAATTCCTCCAGTCCTTTCAGTCCTTTTAGGATAGCTTGCGATCTCCACCTTTTTTTTTTTTTTTTTTTTCCTTCCCCCAAGGATGACTCCCACATAAGAAAACTTCATCAGGTTTCCCATGGCTCACCTATGAGAAGCCTGCCCTTTTAGTTCAGCTGTGAATACTGCCAGTGAGGGGGTTGTGGGGAAAGATGGGGAAAAAAAAAAAAACGGAACTGACAGCTGAGATTACAAGCGAGTATTGAAAGTTGAGCTGTATGGCAGAGGACTTTTCTAAATAACTTTAAACTGGTTGGAACATCTTTTAAATGGAAGAATTCTGATACCTCTTAAAAATGATCGGGCATGTTGAGGCTTCTGGGTGAATCTTCAAGTGGAATATAATTTCAAGTACAGTGAAAATGAATTACCCAGTTGACAACACCACTAAACAGATAAACTTGCAGGAAAGCTAAAAGTTTCTCCTCACCCAGGGGACTGAAGTTACAATGGGCTGGTTTATTCTTGGGATCACCCTAGGCCAAGTTTCACCTATCAGTTCTGAAGCAGACTTGCAAGCATTGCTAAAGCTGTAATCATATCTTGATCTAGAACATAATACTTACAAGAATCTGACTGAAAGATTTCATGAGACAAATTTCGCTCATTCCATTTTCTACTTTAAATTTGATACCAGGAGATCTTGTAAAGTTCTGCCTTCTAGGTTAGCAAATTTTCTAAAATCAAAACTGTTTTCTCTCCATAAATGTGTGTCTAGACTGGAAAAGCAAGATACATGCCAGCCATGCCCCCAGTAAGTTAAATTACACAAATTCCTTATGCTTCATTTAAAAATATATTTATGCTTTTTTAAACAAACTTTTTCTGTAATCTGCAATGTTATCAGTGAATGGACAGAACTAGAACCATTCCAGTTTCAAAGTCATCTTTGATGTATAAAGACCATTCTCTGTATTCAATAAATATATCTTTCTACACCTAAGGCTCTTCTTTACCTTCTCACTCAGTCCTAAAATATTAGGCATTCATTGGCTTAATTGCATTCTTTCAGTTGCTCTTTCCCAAAATAACTTCACTGTGAAAATGTGGCCTACATTTTTCCCTCAGATTCAATCACTTACATTTCTCTGTATTAAAGTACAGTTAATGCTTTAATTAAATAATTTTTTTCCCAGATGGCTGAAGTCATATCAAGGGAATAGTTATAGCCCAAGGTACACAGCGCCAGCTCTACTCTAGCAGAGGAAAAACTCTCATGTGAAAAAATTCCCCCATGAATACAACCAGAGCACAAAGAGCTGTTCCAAATTCCACTGATTTCAGCATGAACTTGATTCAGCTCAGGAGACCTAAGAAGAAAAAGGGCAATTTCAATTCTCTGGGTATCACAGGGAGGGTGGGGTGGGGAGCACTGCTAACAACAGTGTGGGAGTCAAGTGATTGTTTCAACAACAATCAAATCAAAATGCATTAAAATTATGTCTTAAACTGGAGAAAAATGAAACTAATGCAGAAAAAAAATAGGTTTAATTTTAGATATCCAAGTCTTATGAAAACATCAGGGAGATACTCTAAACACATGTATTATAGCTAGGCCTTGGCCCCCAAAATCCTTTCAAAAATCTACACTGAAGGTTTTCAAGTTTCGAATAGGCTTCTGAGTTTACTAATATTTTATGGTGAGATTCTGGTCAGCATGAACAACAGCAGATGTATATTTCTTTTTATGAAGAACAACAAATCCTCTAGATTACCTGCATATAGGTTAATATATTGCCATATTCATGTTAATGTATCTGCATATTCATTTTTTTTTTTATGCAGCTCTGGCACACATTTTCAGTTTGTCCTATTGTTTTGTTTTTATAAATGCTATTTTTAATAGTATGTGTACTTGGAGATGACTCTTCTATACTTAAGGGTTTCATTTTGTTCACAGTCAAAACATACACAGTAACTCCACTGTCTGAGCAAAGGACAGATCCTACAAGTACTTGTTCCAGAATCCTTTGATACTTCCAACTTTTTAAACTGTAGGATGTTCTTATAGATGGAAATTTCCATGTTAGCAATTTTCTTTTCTTCAGGGAGGATAGACTGTTATCATGGACACGAGAGTCTTGTGCTAAATGTACATTTAGCATGAGAGAAATATGTCTTCAGAAAAGGTAAAGGAACCAGGAATATCTCAGCTCCAGTTTCAGTCAAATACAAATTCCTCAGCATTGGCAAATCAAATTCCCTGCCACGGGCCTAACTGTGAAACAGAAAAAGCTATTCATTGTACAAGTGTATTCAAAGGAACACAGATGATGCATTTAACCCACTTCATGAAGCTCCCCTGAATTCTGGGATGTGATATGGACAATTGCTGCATCATGTTTGAAAATCAAGGGGCTACAACATTTATGTGCCATGTTGTCAGCAATCTTCACTAGTTCAGAGCTACCATTGATGGACAGAAGTATCTAAGAAAGAACTACAAGCACTGTCTGGAAAACAGTGAACTCCTTGTTAGGGCTATTCTTAGAGGTAAAGGTGCAGTAATCAAAATATGTAACCATCCATTCATTAAAAAAAAATATTTTCTCCATCAGCGGGGATGAAAATTGGATTCAACAGCAAAGCAATTTACAGTGAATTTCCCACTCTGCAAAGTTTACATGCCATGCAACAGATTAACTGCTGTCTGCAGGTACAACAATTAAATCCCATGAATAAAATGAAACTATTTAGCATATGCAGATGAGTTCTGTTGCTATTTCTCCACCAAGATGTTTAATGAGGAATTGCGTCCAGTGTTGTGTGTGAGAACAAAGGATATTTCTGCATTAATTTTTGTCAGCTTTTTTACTTAATAGACTTTTCTTCATCATTCTGTGGATTTATAGGAGTTATTATAATGAATAAAAGAACAGAATTATGAAGTCTGGTATCCAAACCATAAGAGCAACTACTACAGGAATGCTTTATAATATTAAGGAACTGGGAATTGATTTTTTCCTGAAACATTTATCTTTTTTTTTTTTAATAAACTTAAATATATTTTTTGTGTAACTATGCCTAATTATTATTTTGTTGGTGCAAGTACAAAAAAAGAATTGAAAAATAAAAGTTTTTGGAGATAAATTTTAGATAGAATTAGAAATAACAAAAGACATTTTCTGCTTTAAAATCAAAAATAAAAATTAAAAAAAAAAGTCTTTGAGTTTTTCTTCAATCTGGTTAAGAAAATCTATGAGATTTTTTTCTTACCCTCCTCTCCCCTCAAATTTTCTGTTCTTCTGAGAGAATTAATTCAGAGAAGTAAGCAATTCAAGAAAAAAAAAAAAAAAAGGAAAAAAGCTCTAGAACAGATACCATTTCAGCTTGCTTTACAATTTATTTTGATTTCTTTTTTATTAGATTCCCCATTTTAATTAAGTAAACTACATTCTTGCTTTCCATATGCCTCAAATTCCATGTTCCAAGTTAAAGCGTGAAATCTACTGTTCCCTCTTATATACACACGTATATATAATTCTTTTTATACTGGATCCACCTGTTTTTTCAGACATGTATTCTGTTCTACATGTCATAAAATAACCTCTGATTTAACTCTAAAATCAAACACCCATGGAAAGAAAAATAAAAACTGCACAACTCTATGAGCCTTCATTCAGCAGCAACATTGAAAAAATGATCTCTACACATGAATTCACTTGAAGAAGTGATTTCTTGAATCTTAACAAAACAACAATTTGCTTGTATTATGTGTCTTCCATATTAATTCATATAATGCTGTAGAATTTAAACAGACTACTTTGGAAAACGCATTGCAGGTTTTTTTCTTCTAGTCTTTTCATCATAAAATTTCTAGACCGAAAGACTGACAGATGCAAACAACTGCCTGTTCTCTGTCCTCTTAAATTAAAAGAAAGAAAATGATGCAGCAACGGAGGAAAGAAAAGATTTGTCATTCCTGCTATTATGAAACATATAACTATTCATCTTTTGCACAGGCAGACGTGCAGTGTGAGAGCTCACACCATTCACAGTGACATCTTCTGGTTCCACTTGTGGCCAGCAGCTATAGATGAGGCTGGTTACAAGCCTGTAACACCTAGTAGCTCAGCATGGGAATAGTTAGGGACAAAGAACAAGTACTTAAAACATTCCAGCTAGTCGAAGAGAGCCATGGGATAGAGGTAAATGTGCAATGAATACACAGAATCAGAGGCATACAGATGATGCTGTAGGTAATGGGATACGCTCCTTCCCCCAGTGCACATGCACAGAGTATCATCTACTGTCATCTACTGTCTTTTCCACATAGAACCATGCTGTGATACATTTGGAAATTAATCTTCTTCATAAAAATACTCATATTTCTTGCTTAATACAACAGGGAAACTACCCCTAGGAAAGGTGATGGAACCTGTATTTCAGAAATCCGAATAGAAACACAGCTCCTCTGTAAAATACTCTGTAAAATAATGTTCTACAACTGCTTCAGCACAAAGCTTACAGCTGAAGTACATCTGAGTCAAAGTTTAATTTAAAAGCATGGCATAAAGTTGGTGTTTTTTTTTTTTTTTTTTGCTTTGTCTGTGAAATAGCAGCCTTTCAAGCAGGCAGCTCTGTTCTCTCTCAAGCTTCTCAGGGGATTCCCTTCTAATTCCCCCAGGGAGACACCAGCTTAGTATGCAGTAGCACAGGTGACATGGGAGATGACAGCCTCCTCAAGGCCTCCAGAGTCTCTAACTCAAACAAACAAAAGAGAACCTCTTACCTAGAACACTTTCTGTGTTTTATTTAAGCCCTTGGCAGGCAGTCCCTGAATCAGGCAGTAATACTTGAAAGATAAATGGGTGCAGTGCTTGTTAAATGAGTGTCTGTCGCAGACTGAGCAAAAGGAAAAATTGACAGTAACCCCTGGAATGAGTTAATGTGAAGGATTCTGGTATCCAGGAAGCAATGAAGTCTACTAAAATTATTTAAAACTTCTGACAAAATAGATTTTTTTTTGTAAACTCAGTGTATTTCAGGTCTATTTTATGGACAAATATGACTCAGCCACAAAAAGTTCTCATGAAAACGTTATAAGATCAGTTGATTGATAGGAAAACAAATTCCTACAAATTAATGTTGAAAGCCAGCATATATCCAGCATCAACCCATATTGCAATCAGTAGGGGATTGTGGTTTCCCAAATAGGCAATAATTACATTACTTCAGCTAGGTTCACACTTTTAAATGTGAATTTTAATAGCTACAACCAATTCTCTCAGGATTAGCTGGGCAGATTCCTGCTTGGGGAAAAAAAAAAAAAAAAAAAAAAGCACAATCTGGTAGCCTCCTTTCTCCAGTTTGCATACAAAAATCCCATTGGACTTTAAAGTTCTTATGACATTTCATCACATTCTTAGGTGCTGCAAAGGTTCATCATTTCATAATCACAAAGAACCCCTTAAATTGTTCTAATTTATTTCCAGGGTTATGTCTGCCCATAGTTTTCCTGACTTTGCAGCACGGTAACTTTATTTTCTCACTTTGCCCTTGGCTAATCTGAGCATAAATTCAGTGTTGATTCCTTCTCCCTGCTAATGGACAGAACTATCGATGGATCTCAACTGTCTTGTAAATATATACTGAAGAGCAAAATGGGGTATAGCAAAAATACAAAACAAAACACCACAAACAAAAAAGCAACAAACCAACCAACCAACCAAAATGTCTAGAACCTAAGTGAAATATAAATATTTCCTCTCTTTATTTGAAATTTGGAAGTAATTTGCTATGAAAAAGGTTTTGAAGCACTGAGAGAGTGAAATGGTTAAGTCACGATCACTGGAGGTATTTAAAAAATGTGTAGATGTGGTGCCTGGGGATATAGTTTAGTGGTAAACTTGGCAGTGCCACTTGATGATCTTAGAGGTCTTTTCCAACCAAAATGATTCTATGGTTCTACAGTTCTGAAGTTATCTGGAAATTACACCATTTTTATACATGGCCATGAGTACTTTCTCATGACACACGTAAGAAAACTATGAGTAACTCTGGAAAGATTCAAGACTTAAAGGATATTACATAGGAATGGATTACAAGACCTTTTGCAACTGACTTTCACATACTCTTTGAGCTCACAGAGCAGGTTCAGGAAATGGCAAGGCCATTTTTCCACTGGAGAGTGCTTAGTAGACAAAATTCCTGGAATACTACATCATGATTTCAGCTTTGATTCAGTAAGCAGTATGTCTATGAAGCTTTATAAACAGTCCTGCATATATAAAAAAAGGGAAAAAACACATTTTACCTGGCAAAACAAAAATCACCCGTGAATTGTTTGAAATGCAAATTCCACTCATATTTCTGAAAAGCATCAGCTTTATCTAAATAAAAATAAGTCAAACTGTACATAGTATGCAGTGTTTAAAAGACATTCATCTGCACTGCCCTCTTCGCAACAAGCACATTTTAAATCCTTTTGAGAGACAATTTTGTCAGATTAAAGATTCTTCCTCTTTTTCAGAGTTGTATTTTACATTTTTAACACTTGGTATTTTGCAAGCTGAGTAAATATTTTACAGGCTTGACAGTGTCAACGATACTTGTATATAATTATGTTGTATAAAAAAAGTATTTATTTGGCATGCAGTGTAACTTACAATATGCCAAAGACACTGCAGAGGAAATGTAGCAGACATTATTTAATTAGTTGCATTCAAGTAAAGCTTTGCAAAGCAAATATACAAAAAACGTGGAACTTCTTAGTCCCCTTGCATGTTATAGAGGGACTGTAACAGATGCAGAGGATTATTTTTACTTATTTATTATGAAAAGTAGAAAACCAAACACTACTAACAAGTCCTTTGCAATTCAGATGGCTGGTACAGAAGGTTTTAATAACTTATCCATAATAAGTAGAATCTAGTAGGCACAAAAATTGTACCTTTATCACTAGGTCAGTTTCTGATGTAATTTTCACTTATTTAGAACATATTATTTGTTAAGGAGCACTGTCATGCTTACTTGTAGTATTTTTATTTATTGTGAAATATTTTGAGAGAATGAGCAAAATAAATATCCCTAGTTTCACAATAGCACTGCTTATATGAGTAAAATGTGGCACCGAAGTCACCTAGGAATATACTGCCCGATCCTGCATCTACTGAAGTTAATAGCAAGATTCCCATTGGATTTTCACAGAGACAGGATTTCACTGCAAAGTTCCTGGCATGTAGTCAAACTGCTTGAATTAACAGGCCTTATTCTCCTAGGGAAACTCAGTGGGGATTTGGAGCTTGCTTCGTGAACTGCATGCATGTGATTGTTCCTCAGTTAACATAAGCTGTTCATACAAACTCCATGAGCAAACTTATTTGTACAGACTGCAGTTCTGCCTGCATACAAAAATGCCTGCTGTCATCAGCTATGGACAAGTCCTCTTCGTTATGATATTAATATAAATATTTGTAAACAGAGTAGAAAATTACTCCATTTAACCACATAAAAGTTTTAATAAATATTTCCTACTCAAAAGCTGTGTTTGTTTTCCCTTAGGTCGAAAACTAAAAAGCTGTAATTTGTTCACCCTCTCTTATCAGTAGTCTCGTGCTTTTTTTTTTTTCTTTTTTCTTTATTTCCTCTCTAGTTAATTTCTTTACACTAAATAACCCTATCTTCAAGGAGATATTAATCTGCATCACAAATATTAGTGACTGATCTCAAGTATATCACATCACTGAATATATATGTATGCAAATATCTACATATACACAACAGCCAGAGGCACCAACAGAATTGCTACATCCCTTTACCTCCTCCCCCATACCAGTATCAGTGGTAACATCTCTCTTCCATAGACTTAACTTTTAAGGAACTTTTAAGGACATTTGCCAAAAAATAAACATTTTCTTCAATTCTGTAGAACATCAACATTATAATGGTGCACACACACACAAAGACCACCTTGGCTGCCATTGCTCAGGTAGTGTATACAAATAACCTCCCATATACTCTCACCTCATTAATACTTTGTCACATTTGTAGTGGTGTTGCTGGGATGACTTAAGAGATTGAGGATTCTTCTTGTTGGTAAGGTTTGTACAATTTTGACAACATTTGTACAGCTTTTTCTTGGGTAAGAACTGGAGGAGGGCAAGAGGCAGGTTTAAATTCTAACTCTGCCAAAAAACCTGATCAACTTACCAAGCTGAGGAAAGTGACCTCTTATCTAACTTAGAGCAGCTACTTGTTGTGTTGTTGTACAATACTCTAGATGTGTAATACCATATTCTTCCACTTAGTACATATGTTTCTGTACAGATCAACAGGCTAATGTGCTTCATTCCTCATGTCACTATTGAAGAAAATATCTGAAAGAGGTAAAAGGTATGGCAGTTTCCTGTAGTAAATTTAATTTAATTTTATTTTCTCTTAAAAAGTCTTAAGTGTGTAACAGATTTAAAAAAATGTCACCCAGTACTTCTGGGTGGATTATAACAAAATTTGTATTCCTTGATCACTAGGGTCTCTTCTTTCTAGACTAAAGCGTCTTTTTCAGTAGAAGTCAAAGGACTTTAAGGCAGTAAAATTCCTCTTTAAAAGGGTACTGAAAATGAACTTTGGAGTTGCAAATACAACAAGAGTAACTTCCCACAAGAAAAGGATTCCTGTCATCTCAGGAATGTTGCATTTATTAGTCATGCTACTATGTTTGTCTGATAATTTCAGACATATAATGAAAGTTACAAACATTACCCAGCTTTTCCATAGCCAAGAGCTGACCTACGGTCAAACCTTGAAATGAAGGTTCATTACCTCTGCTTACCCAGGCTGTTCACCCAGGTTCCTTTCATGAAGAAGGTGACTAGGTGGCTTCCCTCCTTCTGTTGTCAGAATCAATTCAACCAGTGACATGTTTCTAAAAGAACAACGGGACTGACATTGTTTGTCCCCACTTCCTTCCAGATCTTTTTGTTTGTATGTCTTTTAGAAAAAAGAAAAAAAAAAAAAAAGCTTTTATTTACTGTTTTGGATGAGAACATAGGGATTTGAATTTTAAGAATTGAGAAGTTTTTCCAGAGTGTATGTTTAACAGCCGGAGTGGTTTCTACTCTAACATGTTTCTGGGTGACAGGCAAACATTTCTGCCAATGCAGCTCAGAGCCCAGGGGAAAGAGGATAAACACTATGACTTGTGTGCTGCCTCTGCTAAAGTAGAGGAATTTACTGTTCATTTAAAAGTAGCAAGGACCATTACTATGTCCAAATACATACCTCCAAACAGGATTTTTGGAATTTCCCATCCTGATAATAAATATTTAAGAGAAAAAAAAAAAAAGAGAAATGACTTACTGAGGGTGCAATCAATGATCTGGATGACGGCATTGAGTGCACCCTCAGTAAGTTTGCAGATGACACCAAGCTAGGTGCGTGTGTCGATCTGCTCGAGGGTAGGAAGGCTCTGCAGGAGGATCTGGATAGGCTGCACCGATGGGCTGAGGTCAACTGTATGAAGTTCAACAAGGCCAAGTGCCGGGTCCTGCACCTGGGGCGCAATAACCCCAAGCAGAACTACAGGCTGGGAGAGGAATGGTTGGAGAGCTGCCAGGCAGAGAAGGACCTGGGAGTGATGGTGGACAGTCGGCTGAATATGAGCCAGCAGTGTGCTCAGGTGGCCAAGAAGGCCAACGGCATCCTGGCTTGTATCAGAAACAGTGTGACCAGCAGGGCTAGGGAGGTGATCGTCCCCCTGTACTCGGCTCTGGTGAGGCCGCACCTCGAGTACTGTGTTCAGTTTTGGGCCCCTCGCTACAAGAAGGACATCGAGGTGCTTGAGCGGGTCCAAAGAAGGGCGACGAAGCTGGTGAGGGGCCTGGAGAGCAAGTCCTATGAGGAGCGGCTGAAGGAGCTGGGCTTGTTCAGCCTAGAGAAGAGGAGGCTCAGGGGTGACCTTATTGCTCTGTATAAGTACATTAAAGGAGGCTGTAGAGAGGTGGGGGTTGGCCTGTTCTCCCATGTGCCTGGTGACAGGACGAGGGGGAATGGGCTAAAGTTACGCCAGGGGAGTTTTAGGTTAGATGTTAGGAAGAATTTCTTTACTGAAAGGGTTGTTAGGCACTGGAACGGGCTGCCCAGGGAGGTGGTGGAGTCACCATCCCTGGAAGTCTTCAAAAGACGTTTAGATGTAGAGCTTAGGGATATGGTTTAGTGGGGACTGTTAGTGTTAGGTTAGAGGTTGGACTCGATGATCTTGAGGTCTCTTCCAACCTAGAAATTCTGTGATTCTGTGATTCTGTGGCTAAGTATTGTGTAAATGTAACTGAATGATCACTATCTTGTCTTAGTTCCTGATTTGACTAAATGAAGGATCTTACAGCCAAAGTTGCAAAACTCTCCAAAGTTTGAAGGTAAAAAATTAGGAAGCTCATTTCTGATGCCACAGTCATGATAACCTGTACAGCGTCTAGTTTAAAGCTTGTTTAATTCTATCTTCCTCTGTAAAGCTAGGTTCAGTTTCTTCCAGCCATAGATTTCAACAGACAGACAGTTTAAAAAAAAAAAAAAAAAAAAAAAAAAAAGAGAGAGAGACAGAAAAGGATGAAGTAATTTTGTTTCATGTAAGATGCTGTACCTGAGTATGATGAGCAGCTAAGGGAATAGGAGTTATGTAAATCCACTGTGACTTCTAAGCCCCCGGGGTGTGCTTCTGAGATACAGCTTAGGCAGATATTTTCAAAAATCAGTTGGACTGGCTGTATTTAAAACCAGCAAGAACAGTTACAAACATAACAGTGAAAACAAGTAAAAAAACATGATTCCCATGAAAGACATTTGGGGAAAAAGAAAGAAACAACAAATGCTGTGTGACTTATCAAAAATAGAATACTGTTAGATTAGCTATCTTTGAAAAGGTAACTGATTATGAGACAGATTTTACAAACCTGAATTTTAGTAATGATTTTGATATGATGGCACACCAATTATTATTTATGCTGGAGGAGGAATGGTTTGGAAGAACTGTGTATAAAGTCCTATTTAATGGACAGGTGATAATGGGCAGTGCTACAAGACAAGATATCAGACTGCAGGGAGGATACTAGCTCTTCAAGGACTGAAATGAATATAATTTCTTTTCTAAATTAATGAACACAAAGTAGAAATTCATTAATGGCAGCCATAGCTGACATGAAATTATGTAGCACTTTAAGAACAAAGGTGGATTAGGATTTTACAAAGAAAGCCTGACTGACCTGCAGAATATACAAAACAGAAATACAATTGACAAAACCTTTTGAAGGACAAGGACTAAGTTCTGCTATCAAGTGGGAAAGCTGCCATTTGAAGATCCTGGGAAAGGAAAAACTCCCATATGCTAGTGCACTAAAGGAGTCAAAACAATACAAGTTTGAAAACAGAAGACATTAGGAAAGAGCAAAAGTTGATAGCACTGTCAAAATTTCATTTGGAATATTGCACAAAATATAAGATATGTTCAGGTGACGTGAATTCAGACAAGTAGAATAAAAAAGTCAAAGATCCACATACTACTCCAAGGATTCATACTCCTCCCAGTAAGGCACATATCAGGAGTCTGACATGCTTTGTTTAATAACATAAAATGCTACTTTTACTTAGTAATATAGGAATTTCTGTGTATAAATAAATTAAATGGGTAAACCTTGGATGTAGTCAGAATTGGGGAAAGCATTATCTGTTTTTACTGGCAAACTGGCACAGAAACAAATAATATAGTATAAAACATGATATCATTGAGCTTGACGTTAAAGAAAGGGGTCTCATTTATCAGACATAAAAAACTGGTCAAGAAAATCTATCCAGCAGTTAGCAGTTTTTAACTCTTACCAAAGCACAAATGTGTTAATACTTTCTGATGATCATCATTTTTTTCCATATAGAACGACAGATTTAGCATTAAATTTATGAAGCGTCACTCAGATTTTCTTCAGGACTTTACTCTTTGCAGCTGCCATTCAGTAGTCTCCACAGAGGAAGTGTTGTTGGCAGCAAAATACCATTTTTAGTACAGCTTAATTTTACATTTGCAATGTCAGTATCTCCTGTTATATCAAACAAGGGACAACACTGAAAGTATTATTAATTAGTGACTGTATGAAAACAAACCTGCATGGGCAACTTACTTAGTTATCACTCTTCAAACATATCTACTGAATATTAATTCTCACATAATATTGCCCAGGCTGAAACTTTCCTGTAATAAAGCTATATAGTATCTTTATATCTGCAAGTGGATATGAGAAGGGGGTTTATACACAATAATATTCTGATGACCAAGTAAATTTATTTACAAATTACTGAAATGCCATCTGAGTATTAATCATGGTTTCTTAGTACATACATTGAGAAGTCTGACTGCTGTTTGTCACATAGAAAGTACTGAGGCAATACATATTTGAAAGAAGCAAGAAAACCTAATAAACATTTTTTTCTCTTATTTTCTTGTCAAAACAAAGAGGTAATTAAAAAGCGTGTTCATAATGTTTCAACTACTTCTGTTGCCTCTGTATTGAGTCATCTGGTGTTTATGCAACAAGAACAAGAAAAAACCATCTGATAAAAAGCAGATCCAAATAATCCTGCTTCTCAACTACACCCAAGTGTTTTAGTTCTAGACATATCAATATGACTGATACAATCAGTTCCTGGCAGTTGATAAAATACGAAAAACACATTGACATGGGGGGGAGGGTGCAACTTTTTAAAAGCAGTAAGTATTCCTATACAGTAAAATTTTCCTCATAAAATAAAAGATTAAGGCATTTTTATACAATAATGAGATCTGTTTCTGTTATAGGATACTGTTTCTGATGGAAGCTGGGGCATTAGCTGATTACTATTTATAAAGAAATCAATGAACGTTTTTTTTTTCTCTTCTAAATTATGCAGATAATCCCAAACGTTCATTTATGGTGAAATATACTTCTATTTGTTTATCTGTAATAAATTAAAATAACTTAAGAATGATCAAAGATAATTGATTCTCTTTAGTTGTATTAAATTCAAAGTGTGAAGGAGTGATGCAAACAAGATGTTCCAAATTATTGTTCTTTGAATTTATATTTATGTTTATCCATCCTACAGCTATCTTAAAATATAGTTTGATTTCATCCTACATTTAAGTTCAATTTTTCATTTTAAATTATGAAGGTCTTTTATGAAGAACAGTCAGGAACCTCAACTTCAGTATTTATCTAAAGGGTAACAAAGATAAATTCAGATCTTTAAAAACTTGATCATTAGATCTCAGCCAGCTTTCTGGTAATGTTAATATCCCCTATTATTTATAAGAGTAGGATCAGATCCTAAGCCAGAGACCCACAGGGAAGGGGTTGGAATATATATGTATAGCATAGCGAGTGGAATTTTTAGGGCAAGTTTATAAGAAAGGAATGATTCTTTCAACAACGTCTGACCTCCACGCTGTTTCATGAATGCACTGATTTAGAGAAACTGACATAATTTGTAAAGACAACTTATATTTAAGTGCTGGTAAGTTATTCATTCAAGCACTGGTGCTTACCTATTATTTACATTTAACCACCAGTAGTATTTTCTAGCAAATTGGAAGTTTAATTGCATACGTTAACCCATAATAACCAACACAAGAACCTTCTGGTCTTAAAAACATAACAAAACAACAAAAAACAAACAAACAAACAAAAACCACTTTTTTCTAAGATCAATAATAGAAAACACAGAAATTATAATGCTTACATCTTTTTTTCTCACCACCCCTAACCAGAAGAACTCTAGTCAATTCTCCCAATGAGTAAATCAGGAAACATTTCATTATTACAGAACATTATAGGATAATATAAGATAAGATTATAGGATATAGCATTTGTCCTGTTACCTACTGGTAACAACCTCATCTTGACCTAGAAAGCTACCCAGCCTTCAACCTCAAAAGAAGTTGGATCTGACCACAATATTTAGCAAGCAGCCATTATTAATATATTCAATCAGTTCTGGGACTATAATTTAATTTTTCTGACACAAATTTGGTAATACTTCTTTTATTCCATGGTACTACCTTTTATTCCATGGTAAGCAACTGAGGTAAAACAGCAACCACCACAAAACTCACTTAGGGACTTGCAAAACATGGGCAAGTATTTCTGCACCTGTGATGTTGCTAAGAAAGTTGAGGAAGTTTATTGTGGCACACGTGTAGGCCATGAAAAACAGCTGAACGGAACCTATATGCACAGGGAGCATGACACAGACAGAGAAGTGCAGACAACCATGCCTTCGGAGGCAAAAAAAAGAAAAAGTAGCTTTGTGGCTCTGCCCATCTATGTTGTTGACAACAGCCTTCCATTTCCAGTAACGCTCAGTGTGCATGGCTGGTCAGTTAACGTGACCCAGGCTTCTCAGGCTTTGCTCTACCAACCAAGCTTATCCAACTGTCCTCAATTGAAGTACAGCTATTACTGAAACATTAGTGGCACCAACCTTCCCATATTGCTGGTGGCCTTTGACAAAACATTTATTTTCAGAACCTGACTGCTAGGTTAGTGAACATAGTTAAATTTATATCCCCCATTCCAAACGTATTTCTATTCTTAGTACATTGGCATTTTTTAATCTCTGCTAGTGGGTTTTGAAACATAATGTCTCATTTGAATACATTAGCATATCAGTACCACAAGGTCATTACAGAATGCAGGAGATGAAAGCGTATCTACATGCCATTATTTCCCAAGAAAACTAGGAGAAGCAAAAAAGTAAATTGCCTAGCATTTTGTCAGAGTGTGAAAAAAATAAAAACACAAACACACCATGAAGAAATCATTCTGTAGGCATTTGATACATCAGTGTCATGGACAGCTCAGGTCTAAACAGTCATGGATCCCTTTGCCCTTGTTGATTTTCAGAATATCCAATATTATCTTTCATATGTAAACATCACATATGATAAAAAAAATAACAGCATTAAAAGGAAACACAATATTTTATTCATTGTTGCTAAGCAACTCTGCAGTTATATCCCATAACACTTCTGGTCAGCATTAGTAGCAGAACAACAAAAAAGAACTCATCTGTTTAATAGTACTGCTTACCAGTGAGTGCAACACAGTTAATAGACTGTGTTTGTGCCTTCTTTGAGGATTCAGAACACTCTAATATCAGAAAAATCCTTTTACAAACAACTCTACCATGACAGAGAGAACCATGGTCTCCCGTCTTTGTAGATTCAAACTGAAATATCTAATAGGCATATAATCTACCATAGATGAGCTCTCTAAAAAATATGCTGCGTTCATTAAAATATTCAAACTGTTAGGTATTTTTCTGTGGTAAATACATGCACTTGAAATCATATGTAATCACACACTGCATTTAATCATATTGTAAGAAAATATGTAAATTTATGATAGCATGTCATTCTACAGCTATGCAGTAACGTAAAGAAATGCATATTCAACTCAAGGTTAACAATTAGAGATATAAAATTATTTCTGAATGTATGTTTTCCTCATCAAGGAAACAGTAGCAACCAAGAAATTTTGTTCTAAACTTGCTCACACTCACTGTGCATCCATGGCTGTAGTTTGGATACATCCATCCCCACTACATTTGAGAACATACAATCCTGCACAGGAAATTGACCAGTAGCAAAGGGAAAGGTCAGCACCAAATTATAATTCTGTTTGAAGTAATTCAATTCCTTCATCATTCATTTGCTTTCATTATTCTTCAAAGAGACTTAAAAAAATACTCCTCCCTTTTTGATCAGTACAGCAATCAGGAAGTCCACAAGCTAATAATTTTCCACTAATATATTGAGAAACTGAGGTGGAAATTAATTTAGGAGGCATAAGGGTTTTCTTAAATTATAGGATGTTTCACAGGGTATACTTACAGTGCTTCTTGAACTTTTGAATTTTCAGACTGATAGACTGAGCAAAATCGCTGGTATTTGCATTTTATAGGGCATTGATGTATCCAATTAAGACACAGAAAAGGCTACAGAACTGCGTGAAAACATCTGAGGATACGACTTCAGGATGCAAGGAAGTTTTGTTTCTATTTCTGGTTGTGACTGGGAAATAACATATTTGGTAGTGTGATTCCTTAGGCAAATAAAATTTATTAGTGTAGGCTGTAAATATTTTATGTCTGTTAAGGTACCATGCACAACATTTCAGTGTTTTCAACCTGTTGTTTATTCCCCCATATCATCAGATATGCCCTGCTCCTTTTGACAACAAGAACTGCTTTCCAGACTTCTGTCGACCTGAAGAGTCGCCAACACTGTATTAGTGCTATAGGGCGATGATGCCCTGCCTCGAGGAGCACAGCCACCAAGCACAGAGACACTTAGCTGTTCCTGGATGTGCTGCTTTTGTACATGCTGTCGTGGTTCCGCTCTAGTGAGCAGCCGAGCTCCACCACAGCTGCTCTCTCACGCCCCTTCCTCAAAGAGGAATGGGGAGAAAATATGTGAAAAGGGCTCAAAGGTTGAGATAAGGATGAGAAAACCACACAGTAATTATTGTAACGGGCAAAACAGACTCGGCATAAGGAGATAGTAAGATTTATTGCTCATTACTAACAAGCTAGAGAAGTGAGGAACAAAGGAAAGAAACCAAAAGCACCTCCCCCCCCCATCCACCCTCTTCCACCTCCTCCCCCTGAGCGGCGCAGGGGAAGGGGGGTTATGGTCAGTCTACAGCACTTCTTCTCTGCCGCTCCTTCTCGGTCACTCTCGTCCCCTGTGCTGTGGGGTCCCACCCACGGGATGCAGTCCTTGATGAACTGATCCGGCGAGGGCTTCCCACAGGCAGCAGCTCTTCCAGAACTGCTCCAGATATGGGTCCATACCACGGGGTCCATCCCTTAGGAGAAAACTGCTCCAACCTGGCTCCCCCACAGGCAGCAGCTCCTGCCAGGTCACCTGCTCCTGCGTGGGCTCCTCTCCACGGGCTACAGGTCCGGCCCGGAATCTGCTCCGGCAGGGGTCTTCCACAGGCAGCAGCCTCCATCGGTGCAGGGCCACCTGCTCCACTGTGGTCTCCTCCACGGGCTGCAGCGTGGAACCCTGCTCCACCGTGGTACTCCATGGGCTGCAGGGGGACAGCCTGCTTCACCATGGTCCTCACCACAGGCCGCACGGGACTTCTGCTTCGGCGCCTGGAGCACCTCTCCCCCTCCTTCGGCACTGACTTTGGAGCCTGCAAGGCCATTCCTCACTCCTCTCACTCTCCCAGCTGCTGTGTGGTGCAGCGTTTTTTTCCCTGTCTTAAATATGCTCTCACAGAGGCGCAAAACAACATCACTTATTGGCTCAGCTCTGGAAAACAATGGGGCCCTTCCCAAACATGGGGCGGCTTCTAGATCCTTCTCACAGAAACCACCCCTATGGCTCCCTGCTACCAAAACCTTGCCACATAAACCCACTACACATGCCAGTAATGGCAAGTGTGAGATTGGTAGTGCTGTATTACAGGACAATTTAAAATCTCAGCTTTGCTTTAGTCATTGCTAAGAGAGACATATAGTACTATTAACACACACACACAGAAACAACAAAAAATAAACCAAACACACAAATCTAACCCATGAAATGTACATAAATCTGTATTAAAAGCAAACACTGATGCATATGCATACTCCTAGTTCAATGGTTGCAGTCCAGAGAAACACTTCCCCTCCCAACCTGCTTTTCCGGTGGGATGCAAGTAACAAAGTTGACCTGATAGTTCAGAATCTAGCAGAAAGGCAAATAGGATATACTCTCTGTTAAATATAACCACTGTTTAAAAAACAAGAATTAAAAAAAAAAAAAAAAAAAAGCCTCAGGGTACAAGACTCTGCAGCCTGGAAATATGTTCTAAGGAAATACTGTTTATATTCATCCTGTTTTTACACCTTATCCCAGGTATCTGCTAATGGCTGAATTTTTATCGGATGCAATGTATGCATGCTTATTTACTTAGGGGATTCTTGTTATTTGATAAACACTCTCTACTGACAAAACTGAGTCACTTTATCATGATTTCACTAACAGTATTTTCACTACTTTTTGTGGGATCTAAATACATTATTTCCAGTCACCAACATTTTTTTCCACATGAACACACTGCTTCCAAAACAACCTAGAAAAAAGGAGCTGCCGTTACATAGCCTGTAGTTCTGTGCTGAATTTGCATATAGCTGAGCAGTGTGGAAGGAAGGGAAGCAGGAGAAGTTAGGTAGGGATGCTTGGTTTTTGTAAGCAGGGCAAGTGCTCCAGACCTGTGCTGAACACACACTGATTATTATTATTATTATTATTATTTTTTTTTTCCTCATGCAGGGCCCCAAACCAAACACCACATCTAAATGTGCTGAGTAGAGAGGTCCCTTGCCATATTGGCCTTGCTCCTTACACCAGAGTGCTGCTGGCTGACTTTGCTGCCAGGGTGTGCTCCTCACCTGGGTTCCCCCACTGCCCACCAGGGCTTCCGGGGCCTTTCCTGCAGCGGTCAGGGCCCAGCCCATTCTGCTGGCAGGGGATTGGCATCCCAGTGCAGGATGTCATGTTTGTCCATGGTGAAGTTCCTACAGTTTCTATCCACCCATTCCTCCAGAGTGCCTTGGTCTGTGTGATCAGCAGCCCTGCCCTCAAGCAGATCAACTGCTCCCCCCAGCTTGGTGTCATCCACAACCTGATGAGCCTGAAGAACGTCCATCATCACTGTGAAGAAGTCTTGATGGGTGCCAGCATACAACTCATGTTATCACACTTCTTACTGGCATATAGGTAGAGTACAATGCTATAGGTTTGATCATCCAAACGTTGTGTGTGTGTGAGCCACCCATCCAGATTGTGCTATCACTAAGACATGAGAATGCTACATGAGACTGACTTGAAAATCCCAATAGCATTTGTTATTAAGCTCATAATCCTAACCTCTGAGCACTGAGAAACACTACTGGTTCACATTTAACTATTTATGCTTTCTACTTCATGTTTTCTACGTTTTCATTTTTTGTTCATGTTTTTCTACTTCTACCAACTCTAAATAATTTTATGCTCATATATATAGTAATTATTTTCTCTTACAAGTAAGAGAAATTAACTTACAAATTACTTCAGAGAGCTAATAACCAGTAAACTCTTTGAGATACTATAAGTACAGCAAATTAGCAGAAACAAAACATCATTAAAAACAAGTTAAATTCATATTTTAAAAAGTAAAGATTAGCTATTTGAAACAGATAGAATTTATGAAAGACTACCTTTTATCTGACAGTTAGCATGACTCTCTAATCTATTAATGTTGTTTAAAGAAACTTCTGTTGTTACTATTTGGGTA
Organism: Anas platyrhynchos; assembly: GCF_047663525.1. Classification (NCBI taxonomy): domain Eukaryota; kingdom Metazoa; phylum Chordata; class Aves; order Anseriformes; family Anatidae; genus Anas; species Anas platyrhynchos. Next base: position 14,295,724 of record NC_092592.1, read on the forward strand.
ATGAATAGAAATATCTTAGCAAAGCATAGCCAGTTATCTTCTTATGTTCCAGATCCACAAATAGGTTACTTACAAAACCCTTAATTAAGAAAATGAAGGCAAATTAAACTTTTTTTAATGGTAATTTTCATATCAGCAAACTTCAGCCAACTTTTTTTTTTTTTTTTTTTTTTTGTCAAATGTAACAGAATTCACAAGTCCAAAAGCAAAATGTTGGCAGCAATTATTTCAAGAAGGAGTTACTGATAATGTTATATAAAACATTCTCAAGGGAAACACAAACTTATGATACCCTATTTTAAAGTAAGTTTTAACGTGTTTATCAGAATACAATTTAGGAGCTTTAAGCACGGAACACACTTCATCACCAACCTCAATATTTGTGACTATAACTATATATAAAGAACAAAAACTTAAAGGATATTGAAATTAAGTTACCATGTTCATAACATTCCCCAGAAATTAAGTTTCACTAAAAAAAGTTTCACTAGAAATTACATTTGTCAAATAAGTTTAAATCTAAACTAAATAAATATTAGAGGAAGTAAAATCATGATAATAAATAAATATTTTCATCAGAAAATATTGCCTCAGCATCAAAGCAAAGGGCACAAGAAATTTCTGCTCCAACTAAGCAACAGAATAAATTGTGCCAGTTCTACACTCTTTGAGTAACTGGACTGAATTCAATAGATCTTTGCCAGGAAGGTGTTTCACAGTGTAATGGTGGCAAAATACTGGCCTATCAGCAGCTATATAAATCAAGTAGCTTAATTTGAATTTGAACCATTAGATAAGAAGAAATGAATGGTCAAGCACTAAAATGACATGACAAAAAGTGGATCTTCTTCCTTGATTATATTTTTTCTCTAGTGCTAAATTAATAGAACATAAGTCGAGAGAAGATATACTAGGCTAATCTTTTCACAACATTTCCATAGCCAAACAGCCATCACAAAATAGAAAATAAATAAATAAATAAAAGAACTCCTTAAGTTTCAAACTATACTTGTGTTGAAAATTTTCAAATAAAGTATCAGGGCAAAATTGAAAGAAAAAGTGCATAATTATCTCTTGAATATACCAACAAAATGAATATTTTAGAAAACACAGCTTTCAGTGAACACTGCTTTAAGAATCTAAAATTTCAAGTCATCTGAAAACATGCAGTTAAATTTACAAAATAGACTTCTGGCCTCATATATATGTATATAAGCACAATGATACCATCTCTACATTATCCTAGTGTGTAGGACTATTGTTACACAAACCCTATTTTGGCATGGCATTTACCTTCAAAGTTTATACGCCTCTTACTTTCTCTGAACAGAGAATTATTAATTCCTATGACATTATTCACCACAGCATCTCAAAGTGTTTTATAAGTGTCATTTGACAGATGGGGAAGCTGAGACAGAATCATTAAGCAGCTTGCACGAGGTCATGCAACAAGACTACAGTAAAACCAAGAACAAATGTCATGGTCTAATAGTCCACCTATTAGACAAATGGATGTACAAATATTACACCCTCCATCATTCCTCCTACCTCATATTGAGCAGCTATGATTTTTATATTGATTTGTAGGTTTTCCTTCACATTATACAGATTTTATATTCTTCCACATTGAATACATTTTAAGTTTATCCTGTCTGTTGGTTTTATTCTGAATTAAATTTTATAGAAATTATTATTCATTTTGCTCTTGAGGCTTGGAAGAGCTCAGGTAACAGAGACTGAAACCTAAGAACTAATCCAAAATACAAATCCTCACAACAGATGACAGGGAGTCGCTGGAGCTTGCTCAGCAGCCTAACACATACAGCTTAAAAATTTTGATCAGAGACAGAAGGAACAATATATAGTCCTGAGTAATTCTTGATATTTTGCTGAAGCTGCTTCTAGGGGTCTCACTGCCTCTAACTTTGCTCTTGCAATTTACTTGGGGATATAAAATAGAAATTAACTTAAGTATGCAAGGTTATTTTATGGTTTCTATACACATTGCAGTCTCTGTCTTCAATTTGTTTGCAACTCATAGTCATCAAGTCTTTAAGGAAAGCTATGATAGGTGTCTCTTGAATTTCTGCATAAAAGCACTTTGTGGACCTCTCTAGTTTTATCACTGGGCTGCTCCTTTAAATTGACTTCATCTTTAAGCAGCAATCTCATTAGCATATATTGCTTTTATCTGGATCTGTATAGCTTTTTCTAGGGAATTTGTCCCATCAGTGATTTTCTTTTTTTCTTTCTTTTTTTTTTTTTTTTTTTTTTTTAAAAAAAAACTTTTGATATAGCTTCTCTAAGAATTCACAGCAGTAGCTATTTCAAATAATTCTTCATTTTTTGGCAATATGGCTACTGTCTCCTAAGACACATTCGTCTCTTTGGCAAGAAAGAATTCCTGTAACTTACAGATAGTGGGGAAACTTCCTACTTTTCCAGTAACTTTACACAGGAATGAGAAACATACTTATAGGCCGATTCATAATTAGGCTGATTTTTAGTCTTGTAGACTCCTGAGCAAAATGTGGAAAAGGAAACTTCAGAAACTTCCCATCTACTTCAGTTTTACCACTTATGGGCCACTAATTACCAAACATTTCTACGTTTTCGGTTTTGTGTAAGTGATATGACATTTTTTCCTTTCACTTTTTTTTTTTCCTCCTTGAAAACAAGATATAAAAGTCTGACATATAACAGAGTTAGTAGTTTCTCCATAGAAAATACATTTGATTTGACTTTATAAAGGCAAGTTTATGAAACCTGCATAAGTTTCTCTGCTTAACACCCTAGCTATCCAATCTTCAATACATACATGTATGAGCATATTCAATCAAGCCTGGGAAACCTCTTCCCTTTGGTGCAAGTTTCTTAGCTGCAGTTGTACTGGGTCTGGCTGGGGTGGAGTTAACTTTCCCTGAAGTGGTCTGTACAGTGCCAGGCTCTGCACTTGTAGCTAGAACAGCCCTGCTAACACAGCAGCATTTTGGCTACAGCTGAGCTGTAGCACAGCACCAAGACTCCCTCCAAACTCCCAGAACCAGTAGGCTGGGAGTGGTCAAGAGGTGAGGAGGGGACATGACCAGGGCAGTTGACCTAAACCAACTATCCCACACCGTATGGTGTCACACCCAGCAATAAAAGCTGGGAAAGGGGGGCGAGAAGGAAAGGGGTGACTCTCATTATGAAAACGTCTGTCATCCCAAACAGCTGCTATGCACATAGAGGCCCTGCTTCCCAAGATGTGGCTGAACATCGCTCATTGATCGGAACTGGACAATAATTGTTTTGTTGTTGGTGTTTTTGTTTGTTTGTTTTTCCCTGTCTTTGCTTCTGCATAGCCTTTCCTTGCTTTTTTATTATTTTTCCCCCTCTTTCTTTTCTCTAATTGAATTATCCTCATTTTAACATACGAGCTTTTCTCTTTCCATCATACTTTCTTCTCCCTCTCTTCTGTTGAGAAGAGGGGAGTGAGAAAGCACTTGTGGTGGAGTTTGGCTGACCAGCAGGGTAAAACCACCACAGCAGTACTCATAAATGTTGCTGACATACACGATTCAGATTGCATTAAAATAATTCAATTTTACCTCATCTAGAAATACATATTAGAACAAAATTCAGTAGAACAAAGAAAGGAGATGAACATTGGAATATACAGTTCAAAGTGCATTTTGAATACTCACATATTTTGAACTGTATTTTCCCATGAAAATACAGTCCTCCATGAACCTGAAATTAAATCCACTGTGGAGGGATAAACTGGGTCTTACCTTACAGTACGCATGAAGCAGATAAAAATATAGGAGCCATTATTCTCCCACAGACACCCCCCTTTTTGCATCCCATTTAGTCCCTTTGCTTTGCAATATCTCAAAGACACAGCTTGAAAACTGAAGATTAGTTTTCAAACTCATCCACAAGTGCATATTCACATATTTCTAAGTGGCCAAATATTACAGTGACTTTGAACAGCACTGTGAACCACAGGTGCTCTTATTTAGAACCAACCTGATTATCTTAAAGCAGGGAAAAATTTTCTAATACTTTGAAGATAAAAAGTAGTATTAATGATTGGTTGTATATCTAGCAGTTTTAAAATAAGATCTTACCCACATTTCTTAAGTCTTTCTTGGTTTCAAGGTATTTCACTTACAAATATAGTATATATGAAAACTCAAATAATGAAAAAAATGCACAAACTGATGGTGTGCCATTGAATTACGTATTCTGCTACAGTACAATAAGTAATTTCCAATTGCACTGGAGCCTAAAGGGATTGAAATATTTGAAGATTTATGTAGTGGCAGAGTTAGATGAAGTATTTTGTACTGAATGATTCAATTATCTTGAGAAAGGTTCCCAAAATTGAATGGTTTGAATAATCACTTTTTTAAATGCATTTTTAGAGATACTATGAAATCTTGTTACAAAAAAATAATAATAGTAATTAAAAAAAAAAAAAGAAAAAAAAACATAAGGTATAGCACATGGATTAGTTTTGATCAAATATTTTGTAATGAGTATTTGTAAAACTGAGACAAATTACACGTTATTCTTCATAAAAAATTCTACTGCATTAGCAGATTTAGCTTATTTACATGTTTAATGTAATCTCCTCTGCTGCTCACTTCAATACTTTCTGATATGGCTATTATTATTAAGTACCTTTGCAAACTATGTTTTCTCCCACCAGCACCACTAGAAAGTCATGAGAGGATTGAAATCTTCTGAAGCTGCCTGAACTTCTAAAATGGTCATTGTATCCTCATATAGTCTGTTACACATTACTTTTTCACTTTTCTAAAGTTTTCATTTTTAAGAATTTCCATCCAAAAGAATAATGAAAAGAAAAATGAGAGGGAAAAAAAAAGGTATAGTTGCAAGTAATATTAAGTGTTTTATATAATAACATTAAACTATAATTGTATTTTTTTTTTATAGATGTTTAACTTTGCAAGACGTTGAATGGTAACCAATAAAACAATGGTGTATACAGCATGCACTACAGCGTGCTTAGATGCTCAAAACATTCCACAGAGTAACATGAATTTCCTTGAAAATATGTGTGGAAGCTAAAATGTCCCTTTCAGATAAGACATTGTTTCAAATCAGATACACATGGGTTTGATAACCTTTTAAGGGCCTTGTATAGATTCTTATTTTCTGGTTAGTTACTACTGGTTACGTATCCTTACAAGAGGAAAACTAGTAGGGTGTTCTGAGGACTACTGCAATTTAAAATTGATTTGCCAGCAATGGTCACAGATGGAGATTACTTTCTGAGAGAGAATCAGCAACAAAACAGTCATAGTAGAAGTAAGAAAAATCATAGTATTGAACAGAAACAACAAAGTGTAAGATGCTGTGGTACTTAAATTTGTGTGATACTCTACTATTTTATCTCCCCACCTTTATAGAGAAGGTAACATCGCATAGGATTTTGTAATTTAATAAAGGAAGCATATATAAGTTCTTGTAAGATATCTAAAAACTAATGCATATAGCTGGAGAAGGAAAATACTTCTCAATTACAAATGAGCTCCAATTCTTTTTTTTTTTTTTTTCTTTAAGCAAATATACATCAGTGTAGAATTGTACACTCTCTCCCACCATTTTTGTCCAAACACTTTTGAAGTTAAGCAGGTTTCATACACATCCACTTGTCAGAGCATCACTGTGGACAGATACACGTTCCCTCTTGTATTGGTTTACACTAGGTATTAAGATCAAAGCCTGCCAACACAAATGTTCTCTCCCACCAGGTCCTCTCTACAAACGTGAAGGAGCCAGATAAGAGCCATCTGTTATTTTACCAGTACAGATGTTAATTTGTTTTAGAAGACCTTTCCCGAATATCCTCTTCAATTGGAAAAAAATCAAGATTCTTTGCATGGGGAAGTAATGCATATATTCTGAAAGGTAGCTAACAGCCCTTAGTGGAACTGTACCTTGTTAAAGTGAGTCAGAAAGGCAGCATTTACAGGTTCTAAAAAAACTATGCTAAACACTAGAGAGAGTTGAAAAAAAAAAAAAAGGCAAAAATTTGCATACTTTTTTGCCAAGAATTTGAGTAAATGTTTGCTTGAAAACTTGTTTTGTTAAATTTCTGAAATAGCCTAATTAGCAAGGTTATTCAAGTGATCTGTCAGCTATACAGATATTCCTTTTGCCTGTTTTCTTTCAGTTATATCTTTTTAAATTATGTTTGCAATTCAAGTCTTACCCCACCTATTTTTTTTTTGCACAGTGAGTGATCCAATAATCTCCTGTTTTTATCTCCTATTTTTACTGTGTTTTATAACTTGAATCTTGACTTTATGTTATGAATTCCATTCTGTCACACATTTTTTTTCTTCATTAGTTTCTCCTTTTTCTTCCCTTTTTCATAATTGTGCTCTCACAAAAGGAAAACATCCAACCCAAAGACCCATTTATCAAAAAGCAGAACAATCTGTCAGTCCCTAAACTTTCAAATACAAGTAATTGGTGTTATGACTTGATCTCAGTAGTATTAGGATAAATGCTAATGTGCTAATAAAAGCCTAAAATATATCTACAACGTATGCGTGTGTACATCTGTATATATACACATTGCATGAGCAACATACAAAGTCCTTTTGCCTGTTGTCAGCTGATACAATTTTAAGTGTACTTTAATTACGTATGTTAATTTAATTATCTGAAGGTTTTCACTTTTTAAAATTTTTATGTGGAATCAAATCGTTTCTGAAAAGTAAGTAGCACCTATTTAAGAAGTCATTAAAAAAAGCAATAGGAAAAAAGTCTTAGTACATGTTGTGCACATAATCTAAATTAAAGGGGGGGAAGTGGACTATTCAAAAACAGTAATGATAGTGTAAACAAATATATGAAATGAGATAAAAACAGCAGAACTCCATTTGCAAATAACACAGAAGTTTCCAGCCCTTAAAATGACCAATAGATTTTGTTTTGTAGTTTAAACAGGACGTTAGATTTCTCTAACGTAACAATTGTAGGTGTTTTTGATACAAGAACATATAAGAGGTCTATGCTATTGTACATGGTGTGATTTTAGTTAGCAATTTATGGGAAGAAACAGATGTTCACATTTAAGGAGGAAAAAAAGCTATCACTAAATTGTTTTATTTTCCTTCTGGGCACATTTTGGCATGCCTTTCTATGGAAGTATTATTGTAATAGTCCTCACTGATTGTCTGCTGAATCTGTTCAAAACCAACCAAACAACAAAATACCTTATAACCTTAAGCTTTCTTAATCTATTTATGCACAACTGTTGCTAAATTTTCTGATCTTAATGCCATTTTTGGATATAAGCTCTAAATAATTTTCTAACATCATACCTAGAACTGCTTAAGTTTCATAGCATGACAAAGTTTAACAGAAAATTATATCGTTTAAAACTCAGAAATAGTTAAAGGCAGGTTATAACTATTTTTAGGCCTCGTTTAACGAGCCTGTTTAAGAATTATAGAAAAAAATATTTTTTAAAGTCTTGGTTACTGAATACTTAAAAGCTCCATGGTAATTGTGTTGGCATGTTTTCTTACTCTGCAGAAAGTCCTAGGTAAAATGAAATTCTTCACTCCTCAGCAGAAGAGAGAATGTAACTCCTGCACTTGGTGGAATTGCAGAATAAGAATCTCTAAACAAATGGATCTTCAGAAGCTGGTAAACGATAATCTTTAACCCCATGTCCTACTGACATATCAAAAACCTTTATCCAATACCCAGAAATCATGTCAAATTCAGCCTTGGGGATATTCCTTTAGTCTCCTCACTTATTTTTCTATCTGTTTATAACTAAATTTTCCTTGGTTTATGCTCAGTTCATGGGTATTAAAAAAAATACATAAATAAAAAATTCTGTACCAGTTTTCAAATAAGCACTCATACCAGATATGAAACAAAAAATCTATGTCAGACCATGTTTTGGTTGTTGCCTGAATTACACTCATATGTGCAAAGGTAATTAAAAATTGTACTTACTGAAATGCTAGATAAAATTATAGACAAATCAACAAAAAAACCTTCCTTTTCATACTTTTTGTGAGGAAAGAAATGAAGAGAAACACTCAGTCTCATAACAACTGAACTCTTCAATACACACTGCTATTAGGAAATGCCGTGGACAGAGTTCCATCTAGGTGAATTGAATACTCACCAGAAGGATTTTTTTTCCCGCTATAATATCTGTATTTGGACAGATCTTAGCTGAGTCATTAAACTGTGTGTTGTCTTGCTTTTCTGTCTGTTGGGACACATTTTCCTGAAAGTGCTGGCATAAAGAGATGGGACCATTCAGTGATAATCTGCACCTTATTACCTCCACATGGAAGAAGATACCCCAAACCAGGAAACACCCTTGAGAAATGTATTGGCAACAGACAAGAAGTTTGCTGAAGGTTGTTTAAAATCCTTTCTGATCTGTACAGCAAGCTGGGCTTGACTAACGTTGGCTTTGATATGTACATTTAGCAATTTTTAGTAGTAGGTGTCATCAAGAAGCAGACAAGAAAAAATTGTGGGTCAGCTGGGGGTTGTAACTATTTTCCATATTTTCAACCTTAAAAATAAAAGCTTTTAAACCAACTGCACATGAAAGTTTCTACTTACTTAACTAGATAGGTTCTGTAAATTCTGAGATCTTAATACTTCAACTTTTACTAGCTGTGAACCTATGAACTTTTCTCCTTTCTTTATTCCAAGAGGAAAAAAACACCCATTTTATATATTCAATACTCAAAGAATCTCTCTAATCTTTGGTTAGAGTGCACCTCTATGTTCTCATACTACTAGCATATCCAAATTCTTATAAGCAGAAAAAGCATTTAGGCTCAACTTAAAAATTAATAGAAGGCATAATGCTTTTTAAAAACCCATTTCCATGGATTTACACTTCTGAATACCTTTAGGCACCTGACAAACAGACAGTAAGGTTAGAAGAACAACATGCATCATCAAGATGCATATTCATCTGTGTAGAACTTCTCTACAAGGGGCCTAACAATTGGGACTGATCGAGTCGGAACAAACCACGTTGTTGTTTTTTTCCCTCCACCCTGTGAAGGGTCTTCAAAATCTATCCAGCATAAGTTTCCACTTGTTTCTTTCCTTATAAAAAATTAAAAAAAAAATCAAACCCACAAATATTGTCTTCTGCATGAAACACTAGAAGAAAAGGACAAAAAGATAAAATATATTCAAACAAGAGACCATGATCAGGTGAACAATTTTAATGTCAGTTCAAGACTGAAGCACACATAAGTTTCTGCCACGAGTTAGTGCCAGGTTTTGATTAAAGATTTTGTTGTTGTTGTTTTGTTTTAAATAAATTTCTAAAGAGTTGTCCTGTTTTTCCACCAAATTTCAATTCTGAGTTTCATCTCTGCTTTCAGTTTACATGCCATGTTACTCACATGAAATATGACTTCAGTCTTATGTTGCTGTCAGTGAGAGCATGCACATGTAGCAGTGCAATTAGAGTGCTCACCTGACACACAGCTTTGAAATTCAGAGGCTATAGTTTCATTTTTGCCTTGATTCTCAAAGCAGGAAAAAAAAATAATAAAGATTTTCCTCCCTCACCTAAAATTTAAATTTCAATCAGTCTTCTGTCTCCTTTCTTGAGTAGTTTGATAGCCCACTAGTCACAAACTCTTATGCTGGATGATTTCAAGACTAATCAACACTCCAACAGAGTTTATCTGCCAGGTGCCTACAGAAAATTCTTTATTTGATTTGAGAATTCTTTATTTGAGACTTAAATCCCTTTCTTTGCAGCTTCCTTGGTCTATCATAGATCAAACTCATAGAGTTTAATGTCTTCAAGATATTCTCTAGAATGAAGGTTAAGCAAGCCATGTGGCCTTTCCTTTTCAATTACTATTAATGTTGCTTCAGAGTCCCTGGTTTTCTGACAACAAACTTATCTGCTGCCACAAAAATCTTGGCAACACACCAGTTCACATTATGTCAACTGGAGAGAATTTTTGAACATGCCGAAGAACATTATATGCTACATCACCTTTGGTAGTTCTTATGTCTAACCAACCGAAAGAGCAATACATAACCGTAAAATACTCGGGTCAGAACATCACCAATCTCAAAGTCATGTTAAGAATTGGCATACCTTCCCTTTCCAGATGAGCAGATTAATAGACATTGAATTTTTCACTTGGTGGAAAATTTGCTTCATGATACATGTGAATTAATTAAATTAATAAACAAGTATACACTTACCCCTTAGTAGCTTGTGGAAAAAAAAAAAAAGCAGTGTGAAGCACTGAAAATAATTAGCTGATACTAACTATATGTAGCAACTTCAGGACCTCAGACATAAAACATTTCAATTCAGCCATATACAATTACAGTTATCAGGAGAAAGTAATTACTCCCATGTGTCTGACAGTCATTTAAGACTTCAAAAATCTAGGACAGAAAGATCTAGGTTCTACAAAGACCAGGTATTTTAAACTCAATGTTCACTGATGTAATTACAAGTAGGAAGACATGATTGTTATTTATTATACCAGCTAATGTTTCTGGCATATAATAAAGTAAACTAAGGGCTAACACAAGCCTCAGTTGCAAAATACTGTTTCTTGGGTGGATGGGAGGGGGTGGAGAAGAGGCATCTCAGCCATAAAGTAGTTCTTATGACATCTTATTCAATTATTCAGTTATAGACTTTATAAGGAGGCAAGTGATAGGAGATTGAACAGATGAGACTTAAATGATTTCAGAGAAATCAGCTCCTCCTTTTAGTCTCATACAGTGACTTGAATGCTTCTCTGATTCTTTATCCAATATGGAAAGAGAATAATCAAAATCTCTGCCCCTTCTGTTGGTGTTCATTGACTCCTAAAATAACATTAGGTCACAATGTTTATGACACAAGGAAGTCTGAAATCTGTTTGCTTGTTTGTTTGTTTTGTTGTTTTTAAAGACTAATTTATTAGTGCCAGTGAAAACTAGGATTAATTTTATAATTTAAGGCATCTGAATCATTTTAGGCAACTTTTTATCATTTTAAATTGTATCCTGTTATGTTAGTTTAATTTAGGAGGGATGTTTCTAGGTTACCAACAGGAAAATGAAGCTATCGGCATAAAAGAATGTACAAATTCCCTTCCCAATAAGAAAAAAGTAGGATTTTTTTTTTTTCAAAAATAGCATCTTTGTATTTTACTTACAGAAATCTTTCTTAATAAGCTTTCTTACAGATTTCTGTAAGTAAAATACAAAATAAAATTATAAAATTATAAAATTCAAAGTAAAATTATTGAAAATATCAAGTCTTTTTCAGGGTTCAAAACCCAACATTAGTACAAATATGAAGGGTACCATAAGAATTCCGTAGAGATGTTAAGTAATTTGGTCATGGATCATTCTGCCTCAATAGATTAAATTCCAATGCTCCAGCTCACACATGACTTAAAAAATGATAATAATAATAAAAAGCTATGATAATGGAATGTATTAGAGAGACTCCTGTTAGGAGGCTGTCTCTCCTATTAGAGAGACACCTTAAGAGTTTCTAAATTTTGCCATTTCAATGACTTCTGGGGAGTCACTGTTTCCCACTGCTTTCCTTGAAGAAAAAAAAAAAAAAAGCGCTCAGGAGGTCTTTGGGATTTTTTTTACATGTCTGTTCTACCAGAGTTCAGCAGCAACTATGTCCATACTCAGTCTTTTTGGGTGCACTGTTAGGTCTGCTCTACTCCCAGCCTGCTGCAAGAGTCCCACAGAAAACCGTATTGATTAACTTTCCTGTCTTGCCAATGTATTTTACTGTACTTGGCCTGGCTGGGTTAACTTTCCCTGCAGCAGCCCATATAGTGCTGTGCTCTGCATTTGTAGCTGGAACACCAGTGGTATCACACCAGTGTTGTGTCTGCTGCTGAGCAGTGCTGGCACACCATCAGGACTGTCTCTAACCCTCCTAGGGGGTGGGCAAAAAAGTGAGAAAAGAACATCACCAGGGCAGCTGACCTAAACCAATCAAAGGGACACCATATGATGTCACACACAGCAATAAAAGATGGAAACAGGAAGAAGAGGGGAGGGGTGGGCTCTTGTGAAAACGTCTGTCCTCCCAAACACTGGCTACGTACGTTGAGGCCCTGCTTCAAGGACGTGGTCAAGCATTGCTCAGTTGTGGGAAGTAGAGAGCAATTTCTTTCCTCTGCACTTCCACACAGCCTTTACTTTTTTTTTCCCCCCTTTCCCACTCCCTTTTCCTATTTTCCTTTTTTTTTCCCTTTGGTTAAATTGTTTAATTAATAATAATCTTTCCTTAATAATTTTTTTTCTTTAATTAAATTATCCTTATCTCAACCCATGAGTAGTTCTTTTCTTTACTTCTTCCCCTCCTTTTCTAAGGAGGGGGAGTGAGAGAGCAGTTGTGGTGTTCAGCTGCCTAGCACAGTAAAACCGCCACAGTTACACATCTAAGTTCAGAAAAAAAAAAAAAAGGGAAAAAAAAGCAGAAAAGAAAGAAGTCAAACGCTACCACCAGCCCCTGGTATGTATGTCAGAGGGAAGTCCTTGAATTTTTTTGAAGTATTGAATATTGAAGTATTTACTCCAGTATTGTTAAGTATGGGTAATTACACATACAAACAGTCTATATTACATGAGTCTTTGTAACAAAGGATGGTCTAGGTTACCAGAAAAATGGAAAAGTTTCTAGTTCACTTTTCACTTCCTTTGAATTGTCCTCAGCTCAGATAAGGAAAAGAAATCAAAAGCTGTGAGAGTGCTCTTAGTTGCGTGTGACATGCTGCAAGAGATTTTATGCAGTAACAAGCTTCTTCCTAAACATCAGCATGTGCCTATTGTAGTAATGGACAATGAAGTTCAACACTGAGTCAAGAGAACATCACCCAAAAATTACCAACAACACCAAGTTTTAAGCTGTACACTTCAACATTTTCTCATTTGTTTGGAGATATCTGCACTTCTGTGATAGTTTTCTGTTTTCTTTCTTTTCTTACATCGACAAGTGGGAGAAAAAAACTGCTTCTCTGCCTTCAGAAACTCCTATGCCTATATGGAAAATAGTATCCTTTTCAGTTACATCTGCTGAGTGGGCTTATAGAGTTATTCTCTTGCATTTTCCTTCTCTCATTAAAAGAAAAAGAGGATCTTCTGAAGCTGAAGGAGGGTTTTGGTGATGAGCTCAACAAAGAAATAGAACACTGAATAATTGCCAAGATGCAGCTTAATGACTTCTGATAAAAATATATATATATAAATAAAAAAGTAAAGGTTTAAATTCTGATGGGAAATTAAGCAAATGCTTCAGTTTCCTGAAGAAAAAGCAATGTGGTAGAAATGATGAAAAATGACTACAAATTAAAAGCCCCAAATAAATCTGGAACATGATCCACATCCCTGTTATTCTCCAACAAGAAATCTTAAAGATTTTGTATTTTTGAGTCTTTCATGTAACTTCTATTTTCTTTTCTAGACACCAGAAAGTAAAACGGCACAGCTTTAATATTTTAATATATTCTAAAACTGCCTTCCTGTTAATATATCCTAAGTTCATAAAGTAAAATTTCTGCATTTGCACAATATTACTTCACTTTATGGGTATCCTGAGATGTAGAATTGTATGTGCTGAAATGACTATGTAAACCAAAAGGATCAAAGACAACATATTCTCATTTACGTTTCAGCCTCTACTGCAAGTTCTACTGTGTGTTTACTTGATAATTCATAGGACACCTCTGGGGATGAAGTATCTCATTTCCACAGCAGGATTGGCAGTAGTACAACTGGTGCTACAAACAACACTTATATCAACAATATACCAGAAATGATTAGGAACAAGTACAGACATGTCTTATAGTAATTCTGCATATTTTATTACATCCTTTAATGCTCACAGAGGATCTGAAGTCAGATGACTGATTTCTAAGGAGTCAGAAAACAGATGATACATGACCTCTGATTAACGATTGGTAGGCACAAGAGTATCCTATAAAAAGAGTATGTTAGCATTACTGAACAGCACTCCTGAGAAGGAAAAAAAGAAAATGTAGCTAAGATCTATTATATTTATAGTGACATCTGAACACACACAAAACAGAGCACAACCAGTTTCTGCTCATCACTAGATGATCACAAAATTAGTAAAGCAAGAGACCGTTGAACAGATTTTTGTGAAAGTAGACTACATGATGTGCTTTTGTTAAAGTTCTATATGATTTTTTTTTCTGGATATTTTTTGTATTACAGTTGTCAGATGTCTATATAAGCTCTCTATATATTATAAAATAAACATGAAATATGAATCTCTGAGTACTCAATACAGTCTGAAAAAGAAATATGCAAGCATCCCAAAGAAAGTAAGTTCTGGTTTCTCTATACTTGTCTCCAGGGATACACAGCAAAACTTACCCTCCTCATATTTATTAGGAAATCTCTAGCTTTTTTCTACAAAATACCAAATGACCACTCAAACATCAAGGGACAATTGATTCAGTTATTTATATAATGCATTAAGTATTTCAATTAAATGTTTCTTCTTGCTTTACTTGGCTACATGACTAGAGGTAGATTAAACCCCTCCTTTTTTTTTTTTTTTTTTAATTGGTGTTGAACTTACATTGTTCTAGTACACTCTAGGTACTCTCAGTAATTTGAAGATGAATTGAGGAGGTGCTGAGGAGAAGCAGAATCTGACATCAGGAGGAGCAAGCATACTTTTATTAAACATCTTTAAATCAAATAACACCATTCAAAAATCTTATCCAATGCAAATTGCACATTTACTTTCATATTGAAGCCCCTTAGCTACTTATATCATCCAGTGATACAACAGCCATTAGAATTACTTTTAAACCTAGGTCAGATATTACAACAACCAGTACTTTACAGCACAAGAATATGTATTAAATTTAAATGGAACTGCTGACAGTACAACACAAAGGTCATAATGGAAATCAGATTCTCAGACTACAGGATTATCAGGAGAACCAGTATTCTTTGTGCATTTTAGTTGTTTGTTTGTTTTTATTTTTATTATTATTTCTTCCCAGGATTAATTCATTATTAATGAGGAATCTGTATGAATAGGCTGTTCTAGGTCAGCCCAATAAGATCATCAAAATGTCCTGTTAAATATTAAAAATGCTCTCAAAGCTCTATTCATTTTAGGACTTGGATTGGTATACAGCCTTGCTCGTTTTCTTATTTTCAAAGGCTGCTAGTGACTTTTGCCAGTTACTCTAGCAACTTATTTATATACCTTATTAAATACCTAGAGACTAGAACTCCAGTCTGAGGTACTGTGAAGCAGAAAGAAAGAGCAAAGAGCAAAGATAAACAACATTGAAGCCAAATGTACATTGATTTCTATTATACACATGGTGGCAAATAATGCTTCCAGTTTGTATTTGCCATTCACTGTTTACCTTTTCAAGATTATATGAATAGACAAAGTACGTACTGATACAGTGAGATTGGATTGGAGAATGCTTTAGCCTGCTGAGGACTGAACAAGATTTTCAAATATTTTTTGACAAGTCACACAGACGAGCTGTGGCATGTCACCTGTCTGTATGCACATATATACTCCCATTATTCACTGCGCTCCACAGAAACTAGGTCCCTAGATCAGACTACATATATATTTATTCAGACTCTCCATAGACTTCTGCATTATCTTTGCACATAGCACACCTCACAACACTTCCAATATCTAGCTCCTAGATATCCAGCACCATCCAGCATAACGTAACTTCATATGGATTATCCATTTGATTCCAGAGGGTTTTTCTACCTTATCACAGTAGCAAGAACAATAGGTATTTCTACTGTCATACTGTGACCTTTCCATAAATAACAAATTTTGTGTTCATTCGTGTTATGCCTCCACCCTGCAACAGAACACTTCTTCATCCAACCTTGCTGACATCCAGAACTTTAAATATGCATATAAATAAGGACATGTAACCGCAAGATCATTCTTTTGAGTCCCTACTTTGACTTTGGTACCCCTCCAACTGCACCAGTCCTCACTTTGTAAGATCAGTAAGAGCACTTTTTGCTATGTTATATATAGCACAAAGGCATCCACTTTGGCCACTTCTCTATGTCATACACATTGAATATTCATTAACAAACCTAATTTTGCATGCAAGAAAGTGCTCGGGTATTTGCAACAGGTTTAGGATATATATACATATTTGAAAAAAAAAAAAAAATCCTTCAAGTCTGCATAAAACCTCTCTGCCATATGCCTACTAAAATAACCTAATAGTTGCATATTAGATTTGCTGGAGAACCGTTGTGTTATTTTTCATTTCCTTCTAGTTATCTATTTTGTTTTTATTGTTAGTTGCATAAAGTGCACACACACAAAAGCCACCACCAACAACAAAAATGAACAACCAACCAAAAAGGCCCTAAACCTTAGATAATACAAAGTTTAGCAGAAAAACCATAATATGAAGAAGTGTAAGAACAAGGGATCTCATGGACCCCAGTGGCATAAAACAATAAAACAGGTTGCAGGATACATAGAAAGACATACTCCTACTGACACTGACATAAGAATAATATGTAAACATAGCAAGAAATATAGTAAGCAGTTGATATCTCCCATGATGAGCAGATGACTGCTTTAACCACTTTACGCAAAGTAAAACCAGTCTGAAATATGCTTAATCAAAAAGGATATTCAAACTTTGAATTACCATTTTAGGACAAGTAAACCCATCGGCTACTTCTTACCTGAAATATAATCTGCCTTCACTTATTGCTCAGTCATCAGAAAAAAAAATGGTTTAGCTCTGTCTTAAATTAAGCACTTAATTATCACAGCCTTTGGTTAGGAACTAACAACCAGACGTTTGCACTGATGCTATTTTCTAAGAGCTTAGTCCAATGTTAAGGAAGCTACTCTTGTGCCTCATACAGACCATATGGAATTTTATATGCTACACATTCATTGATCAAAACAGAGAAATATGGGTGTACATTTTTGCCTATCAGATGTTATCGAATAAAGGCAAGTTAACATCACAAAAAATATTCCTCACCTGGTATTTCTACACTTAGTGCCACTTGATGCCACCTACTAGCTTCTAGATACTTTAAAAATCATCTGATGATAAGTAATTAAAATTGACACTTTTTAAAGAGGGTGGACTCATTGAACAGCTGTAAATTTTCACAGTCTCATTTTTGTATTTAGTATGGAATGAGCTGAGTATTGGGTCCAATGAGGCAATAAGGAGAAAGAAGGAGTGAAAAAAGCCACTAAGTCAACCAGGAAATGAAAATTATTTGGGAGCTGAAAATAGCCAGAACTGTCTGGCTGAATTTACTCCCCTAAAGATTATGCAGCTGGGGAAGATGATTTTCTAACCAACAGGCTGCCAGGAGGACCAAGTGACTCCCAGAGAGCACAATATTAGTAAAACAAGTACATTAATAGGAGTGTTGAGATGTTCAACCAAAGATTTATTATATCAAAGAGAAATGAGGTAGGACTTACTGAAAATTGGAATCAGTTCAATTTTTTCCCCCACATTGCTTTTAAAATATACGAACTGTGGTACAGCAAATCTGCTTAGCAAAGGTTTGCAAAGATTCCATAAATAGTATCCTGACCCTGTGACTAGGCCTGTAGGATTTCTGGAAAACACATTTAAAAAAAACAATATCAGGATATTGGGAAGATGGAGGAACACAAAGATCCACTCACACCCAAAGCCTGGGTTTTTAAGTAAAATTTTCATTGCCTTCCTAGTAAACCTGTAACTAGTAAATTAATGGGAAAGCCAGTGGTAGGAAGAAGGCAGAAGAAGGGTATGACAAAACTACATCTTCACAGACAAACAATATGTCCTGTCTTTTGTAACTGACCAGCCCATTGCCTGGGTTTTTACTGGAGAATTAGATGAGAGACTATTTGAGTTACGATCAAACAAGGCTGAGACACTACATTTCCTCTGAACAGAAATTTTAGCTGAAGAGAGTGTAGCTGAAGGAGTACCAGCTTCTCAAAGGAGAGACTGATCTCATCACTACAAATCTGTTTGTGATACATTGTATAGGCTAATGGCCATAAAATGCTTCTCTAGTAAGGTATCAAAATTAAAGAAATGATCTTGTACTGTACTTCAAGAATGCAACACAAAGTTTTAGGGGCTATCTTCAGATTTAAAGGCTCCCCAAGTAACAATCTGACTTAATTTTCATTGAAATATGAAAAATATATCTAATCCTGAGACTAAATTTTTTGAAGTGCTGTGTTGGCCATCATGTAATTCATAATACCAGAGGAGAAATATTTATTTATTTTATTCTTGAGCTTGTGTATGCATTATGTACTTATTTTAATTGTTCCACATGGAAATATTAATATTCAAACACATTCTACTTTGAACAAACGTATCTAGCTTTGGTCAGAACAGATTTATAAAAATAATCAGAATATGAAGCTTAACATTTCTAAGCCTGTCCTACAGCAGCCAGAAGCTCACTGACTGTACTTATCTTTAGAATAAAGATAAAGATTAAAGCAAAAGGAATGCCTTCTGTTCTTATTTCTATGTGCTTTTTACCAGGTCACCAAAAAAAATGTAGCCAAAATTGATAATGAAGTTTGGAAGTTTCATGTTATATACGATTTTTACTGACTTGTCACTGGGAAGGACAGACATTTCAACAGACAGTAAAGTTTTGTGTGATTCGACATACTGCCAACTTATATTGCTATAGAGCACTGAAGCAGTTTTCATACATACTGCTTTTTATTTTTTAATTTTTTAAACTCAAGTCCAATGTAGTATTTTTATTCACACAGCTTTTCCTTTAATGCAGAGGTTTGTTCTTACAGATTAACAAATGAAGACTATATTTCTTGTCACTTTACCTTTGTTTCCATGAATAACTGAACTACAATATTATTTCACATCTGTACGTTACAGCTATGTCTCTCCTCTAAATTTATTATTAAAAACTTGTTTGTTTGTTTGTTTGTTTAAATAAGATACATTTTGTTAACGTATTTTTAACTACCATCGTTCCTAGAAGGTGTTATGTAAAATTCATAAGCAGTATACTGTCAAAGTTAATAAAATGGGTGAATATTTCGGAATTTGACAGTATATCTGATGCACAGAAGTTGATTAAAATTAGTTGTTCAAATTAGAACAATTTCTTTTATTATTTTTTTTCTTATCCTATTGCTAGAATTCTGGAAAAGCTACAAATTATGTCCAATTTTTATTCTATTTCTGAAATTCACATAATAATATGGTACAGTGATGGTTGAACACTAAAGTAAACTTACAGCATACGGCTGCTCTTTCAATGTCTTAGCATATGTGAATAAAGGAAGAAAAAATAAGGAACAATTTCTTTCTTATGACGAATGAAGTTTTCTCTAGAAACCAGAGCTCAAGATATACAGATTTTTCTAAATCCTAAGCCCTCAAGTCAGACTTGATGACTAGACCTCCCTTATGGATAGACCTTCTCTTGATCATCTCTTTTACATAGGGTGAAACTTCTCAGATACATGAAAGGCAGGCATGAGAAAGGGAAGTAAAATGCAAAAGTAACCATAGTGTTTATATGAATGTATATTATTTAATTCTCCTCTTTGTTCTTTGGTCCCCACAAAAATATGTGGGGGAGAAATCTTTCCCATCTAAACACATGACATTTTTTAACTATTCATTTCAGTTAAAATTTAAACCAGAACTCTGGAAAACTCCAGCCATTGGAAAAACTTAAATTTGTAAAAAGGCATTTTTCATGAAGATCAAGTCGGAAACAGTAAGGGGAGCTGTAGTGAGGTTTCCAGGCTGGCAGATCAAACTGTACTATGACAACTTTTTCTGGTCATCAGAGGTAGCCCAGAGTTTCTCAGGCTGAACTTTAAAAACTCAATAGTCCTCACCAAAGTGAAAGAGCTTAAGAGTCTCATTTTATACTGAAGCTGTGAAAATGAGGCTGAGAGCATTAGTATTAGTGGTAGGGAAAGCACATGGCACAGGTCAGAAATCACTCGCATCCTTTCAGTTTTCTGGATAATGCTGTATGTGCTTTCTTCTAAGGACTGTCGCCTCTGTGTCTCTTTCCTGTGGCCCTGCTTAGTGAGTCCCCAGCTTCCTTTCAACACCCAACAGGTATCATTTTTCACCATCAGTATTTATTTTACCTAAAATGTCCTAAGCACTTTTCAAATGAAAAGCAGACAAAAGCCTGTTCTTCTCCAAAAAGACTCTCTTACTTCCATTATATGTAGTTCTAGTTCCCAGAAAATAAATCTTCTCATCTAGACACCAGAGAATCTTATCCTTGGAAAGCCAACACACAAGAACAGAATAAATATCTGAAATACTTTAACAGTGTTGAAAACACATTTCTAATACATCACTCTACACAAAGAGCTTCTCTTTTTCCACAGAATGGGCTTGGACTATGTGTGTTCTGAACTTGTGCACTAATACTTGCTGAAATAACTCCTCTTGCCCTATTCTTTTTTTTTTTTTTCCCCTCATGAAGCCTTTTATTCAGTTACCCATTGCTCAAAAAAAATACAAATTAATTACTTACATACTTAAAAAGTTTGATTTCGTTTTATCAAATCTGATTAATAAATGGAATGGAATGTCAAAACAGCTTAAAAGATCTGTAAGCATGCTTGGGAATCAGTTATATATGCCTTAAGGAGGCAATATTGCCCCATTAGCAGTAAGAACATTAAAAAAAAAAAAAAAAAAGACATTTTTATTCTTTATCCCTGCACTCTCTTCTTTTTGTTTTATTTTCTCCTTTTCCACCAATCTTACGTTTTGTCCAATCCCATCTATATGTTTCTTTCCCCCACATTTATCCCTCATCATCTATTCTAACAAAACATACCCGTTTTCTTTTCTTTACCAAAATTGTCAGATCTGAATTCATAAAATGTTTTTAAAGATATTGAATTGCTTTTGGTGATTAGGGGCGTATAATACCAACCATAAAGCATGTCTAAATCAATACACTTCCATGTATCAGAACAGCATGTGGCAGTACAGCATTATGAAATTTATAATTGCATCAAAGCCATGATTTCCCAATAGCTCTACCTCTATAATAACTAATTTTAAGCAGGAAGTCCCACTGGCAACCTACAAAAAAAAAGAAAAAAAGGGAAAGGGGGAGGTCTCTCTGAGTAATGCTAAATTGATGCTGCAAGGGCCACAATCCATGCTGTAGAGTGATTTATGGTACTTTTTTTTGTCACTAGATCCAAAATTAATGAGTTCAAAATCATTTATAAGCGCTGCCCTTTCCAGATAATTTTAAGAATATATTTTTTATTATTTTTAGCCTTTACAAATTAAAAAAAAAAAAAAACAAAAAAACAAAAAAAAAAAACTGAGTTCATACAGCCCAAAATACGAACAGAACACAGTAAAATATTGTAAGGGCCAAATTCACTACTTAAACACATATAATCCTCAGACACCCTGGGACCTTATATATTCATCTAATTGTTAAGCATGTGATATCTTAGTCATTAAGATTATTTCAGAGTTTAGTCTGAAATATGCACGGTTCATGAAAAGTTCTGTAAATCCCTGCTGTAAATAAATTTTCTGTTTCCTTCTGTCAATAAGGAAGCATACAGTCATAAATAGAAAGTCTGGATAATTTCTGACAACTGTAGGAATGAAAAAATACCTGGTTGAACCATTCTATTCAGCATTTAAAATTGCAAGATAAGAAGACTTGAAGGAAAAAAATCTTTCAAGATTATTTGGCTATCGAAAAATTTTTCACAGTAGTATTTTATCCTGTCATCTGCCTTATATAAAACACATGAAATATATTATATTACAAGTATATAACATATAATTGTATATCATAGCTGTATATTACAATCACATACAACCATCCTACAGAAGAAAACCAATCACAGCACACAGCTTGTGTGCCACTGCCACGTGTAAAAGCCACCTTTCCACCAACAGCAGGACACGTTGACAGCAGGGGGGCTTTGCCACAGCATCAGCAGCAGGTCCTGCTGCACCGGGGACCTGCAGGGTACTGCCTGCCCATGGGCCCTGAGGTTTAGGGAAGATAGTGATGGTGGTATTTCCTCATTCACTTTGTAATGCATAGGTGTTCAGGGGCACTTCAGTCCAAGGCCTCTGAATGGGAAGAGGCATGGACACATGACCCAGTTTTATTTAATCTGAGTAACTCATGCATTGACATGATAGCTTGTACATCAGCAGCTGTCCTGATGGCTTATTTTATTCAGAGTGGACTTTGACCTCAAACATCAGGAAGGCTGGTAGTCAGCAATTTTGACAGAAACCCCCTAGGCCTCAGAGGTCAAATGTTCCTAGGTACTTTCAACTTACAGTACAACTGTCAACATATAACACCCACCTCCCACACTGTATTTAGGTGTGGAAAACCTAATAAAGCTATTTATTATAGGAACCAAAAAAGTACGTGCCAGCACTCAGCATGGGCTCCTGAACTCCTCATCATACCATTAATGGCCTGCTTAAAAGCAGGTAACCTTCCTCCGATGTGTTTAGCATCAAAGTTGGAGTTACTACACCACTTTTAGAATACAAGTCACTGTAAAACCTTAATTTTGTTAAAAGCCCAAGGGTGCACTTATCATCCAGTGTAAAAGTATCACATTATACAAGGGAAAACAAAGAACTTGTTTTATAGACTGAACAAAAATAAGAAATGAAAACAGGTCCATTGCAGAGATAACCACAGCTTAGATTTTTGTCATAAGAAGATTATGAAATTACTCGTTCTCTTCCCTTACCAAGAGGAACCAGGTTTACTTGCACGTCAAAACATTATAAAAAAAAAGCTCCTGTTCTTGTAATATTTCCCTCCCACCTATTTATGTATCTATTAAAAGCATCACTAATTATTGGCTATTAAGAATGAACTAATTAGATCTTGCACTGTCTGAATGAGATACAGTAACGAAGTACATAACTCATTTTCCATTACAATAGCTGCAAACAAATGAAAAACTACATGAAAAGTACCAAGAAAAACGGAAGAGCCGACAATGACGGACCAACTATGTTTGGTTGCCTTGGATGAAAAGCTAATTAACAAACCAAAGTAAAATACAAGCATCTACAAAAACAAAAATTAAATCAGCCCATATCTATCATGTTTGACTTTTGGCAAATGTTGCAGCTGAACAACCTGCAGGGAAAAGCACCTCATGTACAAAACAGTTATTTAACAAATAGTTTGTTCTACTTCCCTTGTGCTTGCATTTAGACCAGAACTTATTATTACAGAACTTTAATCTGCCAACTACTGTTGGTTTACATGGTTAAGTTTATAGTTGAAGTTCAGAAGGCTAAAATTACTCCAACAGAAGAAAAAAGCATAGGTTTTATTTTTTATTGATAAATTAAATATTTTTGAAATGAAACTCCCTGTACTTAACACAAAAATATAAAAATATTTTGTTGTTGTTGTTTTAATGAATTCTTAATATCTGGTCAACCATGGACATAACTAACACTTCCATAAGCAAAATTAATCATAATGAATTAATTAAATGACAGAAAAAAAATATTGACTATGTACAGAATTTGAACCCGTAATGCATTATCCCTAACATACAGTGTTTAACATGGCTAAGATTTGACCAGAGTCAGATGAGTACACATTTTTATATTCAAAAACTGATTTTATGTTAAAAATTACTTTGCTTCCTAATGCTTTTCTAACTGAAGGTTTTACTGCAAACAATTTTGTACATA
The DNA here is from genome assembly GCF_047663525.1 of Anas platyrhynchos. Lineage (NCBI taxonomy): Eukaryota > Metazoa > Chordata > Aves > Anseriformes > Anatidae > Anas > Anas platyrhynchos. The sequence continues at coordinate 14,319,510 of NC_092592.1, forward strand.
TCATGTACTAGGGGATAATTTAGAGACATGGTTATGAACATTACAAAACATGCAGCTCTGCAAACTGATAATTTAGCTCAAATACCTAAAGGTCAAACTTCAACCCCAAAGAAGTCATTTGGTAGCATGTAACATTTCTTACATATCTTGAATATGGGTGTCCCTTGCCTACGTTGTAAGATAATTGCCAATATCACCACAGCTATTAAATACTTCAGATTAGAAGAAGAAAAAAAAAAGCAAAACAAAAAACAACAAAAACAACCTTTGCTTCCAAGATAAAAGATCTGCATAATGGCAAAATTTTGTCACACACACAGAAATTTGTTAGGTTTTCTTTCTGACTACCATCAGAACACTACAACAGCTTCTGAGGGACAACTGTATGGCTTTTAGTCTGTGAATACAATAAAGGAAACACAAGGTTCTCAGCCACAGTCTATGCTACAATTATATATACACATGTATTTTATGTTAACTTTGTTTTGGTTAACAAATGGCATAACACCCTGTTGAAGAGTCTGTCTATCTAGAATCTCAGTGCACAAAAGAAACAAATGAAAATGTAATTGCAGCACTATACTACAGGCAAGTTGTTCTGTGAGGAGTAGAACTAGTGAAGTTTGATCTTCTATGGAGATGCATTGCATGACAATGTTTTGATACGGAATAAGCAGTGAGCAAGGTGTTTTGTATTACAAGTAAAAAAACCATGCGATTAAATTAACACAGTGGGTTTCTCAAAACCCTGACAGTATTCACAGTCAGGAAGAAGCCTCCAAAATATCGCTCCTGTAACCTCAGAAAATTAGGTAGGCAATGAACATTAGTTCCACAACAGATTTTTTTATTATTATTATTAATTTGCCATTCAGAATAGGACAGCACTTTAAAGGTCAATTATCTGCTGAGAAGCAAGTGGAAAACAAGCAGATAAAAAGGCAAAAGGTAGCAAGACTGAAGGACACATAATCAAGATTTTTCTAATGGAATTTATCTATTCAGCCATTGAAATTTTAACAAAAATAAGCCTCACCAGAAGGCTTACAAATACAAATATATTGGGAATACAAAAAGGAAATACAAAAGTATGATTTATTTTCTAATGTATGGATAACTGGTACTGGATTGGTATTGAATGCAGGATTGATGAGAGGAAGAACCAGAAGTCACCTAATCTATGAAGTTCCTAAGTGATATCAAAGCCAAGTTTTTGACTTTTCAGTGATAAGACGTATGAACTAAGTTTAACACTACTGTTTATTTTACTTTGTCTGGTAAGATTATTTTATTTCATTTCATTTCAAGTGATTGTGTTGAAAAGAAACACACCCAAACAACCTAATTCATGAGTTAATTAAGCTTTTTGGTATAAGATACAAATGCCTCAAGGCTTGCGTTTCCAAATGTCATTGTACTCAGTTTATTAAAAACACATTTCCAGAGGAATAAATCTGCTTTGCAACCTGCAAAATTGATGCCAATGTTATGTAAAGGTAAATACTTCTGGTGTGAACATCTGATAAAGAAATACAAATACAACATGATACATCACTTCCATTGTACCATCTGACAGGTAGTATGTAATTATGGCAATAATGTTTTTCTCAAACCCTCAGATAAAAAAAAAAAAAAAGGTATCTGGCAAGGATGATGAATTAAATGCAGCTTCATTTGGTAATCATTAAGTCAGTGATAGCACAAAGTCATTCACATTAATTTCTACAACTAGAAAGTGTAAATGAAAGCATCAGCTTTTTTAGAAATGAAATTTAGATTATATCTTATTAATCACAGGTAGCCTCAGAACTTTAAGAGGGAGTCAAGCGAATATTTAAATTCACTGTATAGTTTCTTTCTATCCGAACAGAAAGCTTTAAAGAAGGCCTATCATTTCCAAATTCCCTAAAATTTATTAAATTTTTATGTGAACAGACCTGAATCACATATTTGAATAGCCTGAGAAGTATCGTATCTGAATACATTTTAGACTTCAAGAAGTCATGTTCTTTCTTCATTTTTTAAGTATGGTACTTGTAGATGAAGGTTGAAGTTGTGAACATGAACATTTGAAGCCAAAGAACCTGAACACATTTTTTTACAGATCACTTTCCTATGCACTCTATATGTTCTTATGTACATATAAAGCTTACAAGTAAGCTGTACCTAACAAAAAATAGAAAAAAAAAACCTTTTCTTTGTTGAAAATACACATGAAGTACTTGTAAAACACACAGGTATGTGAACGGCACTGTAATATTTGCACAGACTGTGAGTACATGCTTTCATGTCTTCCCAAATGTCTTAGCTAACTGTCTATTAAGTGCACACATAGGTCAGCTCCTCACCAAAGTAAAGATTGTTAAAGGTTATCCTGTTCAGCTTTTGTGAAGACAAATACATGTGCCTTGTAAGAATGTAAATTGCTAGGATATCCCTCTTTATTTCCACATTCAACATTAACCTATAGTGTCAGTCATTGAAAGCACCTACTTTATTTATTATTGATCATGGTTCACATTTAAACACCATAAAATGAAAATCTTGTCATATCAGATACTTTACAAGGTAATAGATGTTGATGCATCCCACAAGAATGAAGATGGTTTTGTTGCAGTTTTTTTTTTTTTTTTTAATCCCTTCTTGTGTTTTGGTTTTTGATACTAAATTGTTTAAACATTGTTTCAGGTGGTGGAAAATAGCAGTATATGAGCATCATTTAGCTTTCATGCACTTCAATTCACCTATTATCATGGAAAAATCCATATTGCTTAAGTAGTTATAAATGGTTAAGTTTCTAAAACACTTAAGAGCTGCTGCTAGGAAAGAAACATGCAACTCTAGATAAGCAAACTACCCATGCTTCTGTTGAACTTTAACCTTTATTTAATTTCAAAAGACACTACTCTATGAAATCTAAAAAAATATTTCAGATCATTTTTCAAAATGGTTAGTTACCAACCATTCTTCTGCAAACTTCTTTCCAAAAGCACCGCTATGAATTATTTTCAAATCAAAGTTAAGTGCAGCCTCATATCACTCTACTGAAACAACTGGAGTCAAAAGCTTATGGAGATCATCAAGGCTTAATGAAAGTTTTTGTAGTACAATTTAACACATTTCCTAAGCAGTCTCCACGTGCAACAGAAACACTGTTGGCTGAAATTTTTGTCTGAGTATCTACCCACTGCAAACGGTGTTTTTTATTGAAACTTTTTTCCCCATTAGACCCTAGGAATAAAAATACCCAACTAAAAGTTCAGAAGAAGCTCTGAAGTATTCTAAAAAATACTTAGGAAAAAAAAAATCATTTGAAAGTATTACTTTTACATATTTTGTATTATTTTAGTGTGGAAGCCAGACTGTATGTTTTTACCTTTTAGAATATCAACTTACAGTATGCCATAACGTGATATACCATAATGGTCTAAATAATCAATTTTATATTGCATTTGTACTGTATGAGAGCAGAGAACATTCACTGTGAATTAAGTACATCTGCAGTAGATTCCTAAAAGGAGATCATCTGAGAAAGACACATATTAAAGGGATTTCATTTGCTAAACACCGATTTCAAGGTGCCTCAGTCAAAGCTTACTACAATTACATAGGAGAAAAATTGTGTTCCATCAACCACATTCCATCTTCAGGTTCTCTAGTGTAAGCTAGAGGGTGTGTCCACAGGCAGATCTTTGAATTTGTGAACAGCTTGTGTAGCACTCTGTTGTACCTGTAACTTCAGTATATAGGCTCATTACCAATCTCCTGAGCTATCCAGTCTTCCTCAGTTGTGAAAATTTAATAAATTGCTTTTTTCCCCTAGTGTATTTAGCGCTCATGAAAAGTGACAGATTGACAGCCTGGGAGACTGAAGCATTCTGTTTAAATCACAGAGTAAAGAAAGAAGAGGCAATGGCAGACTAAGGGACCCAAACTAAATTAACCATTTGTTGAAGTAACCAGCTGAAGGGAGAATAGCATTCTCAATTGGCCAATCAAGAGCCTACTGTCAAAGAGATCTTAAGCTACTGGAAAATAAATTAAAAAATCCACATTTCAACATACATATGTCTTTTCATGTGCTCAGTAAAATCTCTGTCCATTTTACTATAAAAGTAATGCAGAAAATCCCTTAATGAATTGTTTAATTCATCAGCTCCTTCAGAAGATGAACAGCTGCACTGCAATTTGATTGGCCAGGGTATAAAATAGAAAACAATACCAGCAGTGGACATATTTTAAGCAAAATTCAACATTTGACCTCTGTGCAGCACAAGAAAAAAAAAAGTTTGATTTGGTATAAATAGTATTGACAAGTCCATTTCTTTTGCTAATAAGTTTCCCAAAAGCTCTTGAAAAAGATCTTGTCCCCATACTCAGCACAAAGATATGATAATGAGTCTTGCAATGCCAATGAGTCTACATCTGATTACCTTTTGAAGCAAATCAGAAAATCTAAACTAAGCAACAGAAAATTCCTCCAAAATTTTCTGATTAGAATTTCTGGGGAAGGGGGAGAGGGATTGATTTATTTTTAAAATTGCTACAACATTTCATAGACATGTCTATTTTATTTGTACACGAGCTACAGAACATGCAATAAATCATTCTGGACACTAAACAAGCAGAATCAGATGAGTGAAACAGAGCACTATCAAAGGCAGTGGGTTCTTTCAAGCATTAGAAACAAGTCCTCTGAGGTGTAGAATTAGTGCTCTACTTTACATGCCATAGCTAAGTACTAATAATTGCCCATCCATGTAGAGGAAGATGAGCCTGAAAATTGGATAAAATCACCACAGCTTGACCTAGTAATAGATTGTGTCCTGGAAACAGCCTGCAGGCATCAAGAGTGGAAGGTTCTGTGCCAGTGAGGACAAAGATACAGAACCTACCTGTGGTATTTTCTCACCCTGAGAACTGGAGCAAGCTATCGTGCCCCAGCAAATGAAGTATCTTAGTTTTTTGAAGAGTCATTGCTGTAAGGAGTCTCAATAAATATCCTATCTGGTCTTGTAGTAATAGATGTTTTTTTGTCCTCTTTTGGGAAATGAAGCTCTTGACGGATGTATTTATTCTCTGAGAAAAATTGCTACTTACTCCCTACTGGGTTTAGAAGGGAAAATAACACCTATTTCCTATGATCTGGAAGTGTGTCATTGTATTTATCACAAAAAAATGCTACATTAATGCAAGGATCTGAACAAGTCTCTTGTACTGAGACCTAGAGTTGTAGCCAGATTTATTTACGTTACCAAATAAATGCTCCAGGCCAGGCCTTCAGCTGACTTTAATCAGTGTTGTTCTACATAAGTGCCTCAGAATAAACATAGACAAATGGTTATAGAAGGATGTAGATGCCAATGAAAATAACTTTTAACTTAGAAGATGCTCCAAGAACAAAAATATACCACAGTGACAGGGATAGCAAATCAAACAACAGACTGGTAGTTAACCACAGACCTTATGAATAGTAAAATATATCCCTGACAAGTCTGGTGAAAACAAACAAACAAACAAACAAAGCCTTGCCAGCTTAAAGAATTAAGAATTCAGAAATTCTTTTCTATCAACATAGAAGAAAACAGAAAATGCAGCTGGACAGCCTGGCAGCTAGCATGTGTACTATTACTGTTATTTTATTTGAAATAATAACTTTTTTTTTTTTAAGTGACAGTGAAATTAAGAAAGATGGTGAAAGTGAAGGATGAAAATATAAAAGCAACACTTATATTCTTAAGTTTGGGCAGATAAACACATTTTTTTTCAGGTTTATAAATAACATTTGTCACACTACTAAGGAATCTGACATTATTATTTAACAACACTTTCGCAGAGAACATTCCGGTCTGAGTCCACTAGAATGACTAGAACATTAGCTGTAGTCACACTGAAAGCACTTCTGCTCATTCATGAAATCATATATACATACATATTTTTTAATCATAAAATGATTATGCCAAAGGATTGCAATGCAATTTACTGTCACCTACTAACCTCAAAACTGAATCAAAAACCTTCACCAATATTCTTTTGCAAATGTCAAAATAACTTCATGGTGAACAGCAATAAAAGCTAAAGTTTCCAGTCATATAAAACTGGGCAACAGAGTAAGGACTGCCACTCCAGCCACTGTGGTAACCACTACATAGTCATATCTTCATAAAGAGCAGGCAGAACCCTGAAATCTATTTAATTTCCTGTATGTGTTTCTGAGATTGGAAACATGTTCTTTGGAGCAGTGATAGATTCAGAACATGCTTGGGTAGAATGGTTTTAGTAATTTGGATACCACGTGGCTGGAACTTGCATCCCTTGATTTTGAGAGAACTCATTTACCGCAGACATCTCATTGGCATGAATAAATAAAATCTTTTCAATCCAAACAGGCTTGCTGAATTTATTCCATTTCTATGATTGTGTGCGTGCGTGTGTGTGTTACTTACTATGCTTTAATGTTATTTTCAAATAACATTGTGTTACTTTTAAAACTATTTTTTTCCTACATACAAATATTTTTCAGGGACCCTGTTTTGTTCTTTAACCTTCCCTCCTTCCATACTATCAGAGATGGCTTTTACATCTAATGTCATTCAGAATTTCTTAAAAGCAGGTCATGTAGAACTTGTTGCTGACAGGAAGCTGGATGTTCGTGGGATTAGAATGCTGTAAAGTCAATTTTTGTTCTATCACAAGGAGCAGGCAATAAAGGTAAGAAATAGAAAGTGATTTCACAAATTCACTCTGGTAAGCTTCTCATTCATCAATCAGTTAGGGAATTATATTAAATCTTTCTGCTGAGTAATATCTTTTCTACAATAATGAGAAGTCTAGCTTTCATTACTCTAGATACATAGATAATTCATTTGATTGGATTAGATTTCAAGCTTTACTTTTGGTTCCTATACAATTTTCTTGTTAAAGAATAAATTGTAAACTTGACCTATTAAAAGGTTGATTTTACCAAATAAACAGCCAGGTGATATACCTTCTCAGCACTTGTATAGTTTTTGCAATAGAAAAAAAAAAGCTATTCAATTTTTCTTTTTTTCATAATTCTGGGAAGGGTTTTGCCTTTTGAGGATAAGGCATATAGGGAGAGTTATCTGCATGGAAGCTCTGGTTTAATCATTAGTTTCTTTAGGCTGTCATATTTTTATTTGCTGAGGAATTGCAAGGTGCAATTCTGAATTATGAATACTACACTTCCAAAAGGAGTATAAGAAGAACCACCAAATCATAAAGCAAATAAAACAACAAAAAAAAAATTATCACGTTCCTAATTGCATTTTCTAAAAAGGCTACCTTAGGACAAATGCGATATTTAGCACAAGACTAACAAAAGATGAACATAACATTCCATAACACTTGATTGTGATGATTTCCATTCAACTTCAGAAAAACAAGATTTATACAGGAACAGAAAAACTTGGTCACATTGAAGAATTTCCTGGAGATTGGTCAGTCAGCAATTAATTGATTCATGTACCCCTTACTCATCTTTAAACAATGCCTGAACGAGCAAGGTGCTGATACTGAACAAGCATGGACCATGATTCTGGGCCCAGAGAATTTTGCAGAATCCCTTGCTTGGATTAAACCCTTACTAGAGGATCAACTTTATGCCATTTTCACACTGGAATGTCTCTACCTGTAAGCTGTGCAGTGCAACAGGAATGGATTTGCAGAACATAACAATTGTTGCTGAGGAACCTTTGTCTATGGTGTTGTAGTGGAAGACAAAGGAGATATAAGACTGGGCTGGTTCCCCAACAGAGTGCCCATCAGTACAGCATCCTCAACTATAACCTTATTTTAGTTCCTCTGAAAGGAATCCAGTTCATGCATTTCACGAAGGCAACATGATACAAAACAAAATATGTTAAATCAAGTCAATGCTCTAATGCTTCCCACAATGCTTCACCCTTTAATGCTATACTGAGCAGGCAGAGCAGGAAATACATTTAAGACAAGAATCTTGTTGCCTTGTCTACCTTTGAACAAAACACTAAAAAAGGCATAACAACATGGGAAAAAAATATATACATATATGTGTGTGTGTGTGTGTGAAGGCTGCTTTTTCTGACTTAGGTCAGATAACCTTTACACTGATTTTCCTGAGGTCCTCTCAGCTTCATTCTGTGTTATTCCACTAGTGCAAATGATCTGGTAGCCAGCACTGGAATGACAACAGACCTGTGATATGGCATGCAAGACAACAAGTACTGCATCTGAGAAGCACTTTGCGTGTTTATCAGGGAGCTTACTGAGAATTTTTTTTTTCTCCCCTTTTGCATATTAGGAATATGCAGATATCTCAAGTCTCAACTGGCTTTCAAATTTCAGTTGTCAACATATTTTGCTAAATTATATATTTGTACTGTTTGCATACATCACAGTTTGAGAGAGTGGTTGTCGAAATTGTTTGAAGCAGCATATCAGTATCTTCATTTATTTTATTCTGATAGATTTTATTCTGTGCAAATCAGCTGAACATATGGCAGCATCTTTACATCAGCTAGGGAACTTCAGCTTGCTTTTCAACGGTGAACTGTTATAGTTTTTTAATAAAAAATCACTTCTTCCTTACATATGAAAGTTTATCTTATTGATACTTTAATTTGAAAAGACCCTATTTTTGCTTTGTACTGATTAAGTTGCAGGGAAAAAAATACATTCATCATTTTTTCATGTATTTTTGTAATACTGTAAAATTATTAAGATTACTATTTATTTTAAATTGATTCTGTGGGCTTTACGTGGCTGAGGTTTTTATCACTTTGCATAATTTTCTACACAGGTTGTAATTCTCCACTTTATTATACCATGTACTAAAATAAGTATCCCAAAAATCCAGATGAAACCTCAGTACAGAAGTAATACAGTATAATATCATCAGAGAAATGGGAAATCAAAACCTATTTCTGGTTCAGCTACAACCCTCCACTTCCATCTCTGTTCCTTGTCTCTTTCTTGTTCTATTTAGTCCATAAGCTTTATCTGTTATTATGAGCATCATTAATGATCTGACTGTAGGTTTTACTATAACCACAACAGATAGTATCAATTAAGACTACTTTATTCAAACTACAAGATGATTGACTCTATGTGAATAGCTACCATCTTAATTTAATATTCTTCCGTAATCAGCACTGCTGAAACTAGGTAGAGAAAAAGTAGTAAATTCTCATTAAATTATTTTCACTACTGGATTTTTATTTCTTTTTTCTTGGTTTGGTAGAAGGATGACTTAAGTAAGCATAAACAATTTTATACACTAGTTGTTTGCTGAGTAATATTTAATACATTTGGCTCAGATATTTAATTAATCAGAATATGGCAAGTATATCAATATATCAAAGACCTAGGAAAAGCTGTTTTTGTTTTCCGTAATTGGCAGTGAGCAAAATTAGCTTTTCCCTCTTCCTATTCTCCCATAAATCTGTGCTTTCTTCCTCTAAATCTCACTGGAAGCTCTGGATTGCATTGTTCTTGAAAAGTATTTTGATTTATTTGCTGTACTGCTTAACAATATATAGAAATATTCAATGACAGGAGCTTTAAATCCATATATGCAAGAGTAAACATCACATATTTTAATTGTGAGAGCTGTTTAATTGAATGACCTTATCTTCTCCAACACCAGATAGCCCTATGTAAGGAACTTTAATTCATTTACATATCTTAATTGTACAAAGATAACATTTCTTTCTTAGATATTACTGGGAGATATACTATATAGCAAGCAATGGATCATTTAAACCCTCTGTATTGAGGATGCAGCATATTCTCCATTGCAATTCATCAACTTCACTGACGCTCTTCCTCTAATATTCTTTTCTGGTATCAGTCTTTCAAACAAGTAAACAGCATCACTAGGGTACCATCCCGAGATACAGCTACCTTTGTGGCACAGTGACACCACCAGGCCTTTGGCATTAGCAGACAGTAGAACAAAAGCACCACCAAGAGTTAAGTTATAGTCTTCCCCCTCATCCAACAAGATTTTAATGGAATTTTAATTTAAGATAATTGCCTCTCTGTTAAAAACTGAGAGGATTTTGACAGTATATCCTAAGAGAAGAACTTGGTAAAAACAACAAATTTAATTTTGAATATACTATTAATTAGTACAAGATTTCAGTGTAATATTCATTCATTTTCCTGGCTAAAGGCAGATTGTTCAATTTAAAAAACTCAGACAAAATTTAAAGAGAAAATTCAGGTACTGTGTAATACCCCTTGCGTGTATAAACTCTCCATGTCACTGATAACTATATGAGATTGGGTAAGTAGGGTTCCTTTGGCATTCCCTAAACAGAATTACCTACCTTCAGATATGCTTTAAGTGCAGTATGGGTATTTCATTGTTTGTGTTCTGTTTATAACTTTTCTTTTAATAATAATAGTCATGAGTTCTAGCAGTTACTTCAGCAAGACCATAGCTTATTATAACAGTCTACTTTTCCCAGTTGGCACAATACAGCATGGAAAACATTCTTTTTAAATAGAAGAGGTATAAAGGTAACCCCTCGTTTTCCAATAGCTCAAAATACTCATTTTGGTTATTAAAGTTAAAATATTAATAATCATAATCATTTAGCATTTAAAACTATTCAAACCATAATTTCTCTTTGTTTTCTTTCTTTCTGTTCTAGAAAGACAACATATATCCTCTCACTTACTGGTCACAGTGCTTGCCAGAACATTATGCAGCATTAAGCAATGTGCCTTAAGGATGGATTTTTCCTGGTTGGGGACATAGCTGAAACATATTTCCACTCCCAACTGATCAACCACAGAAAGAAGATGGAGGGTGCATCTGCAAGACCCTACCTGACATGAAGCAGGGATGGAACAAAGACACAGTTCAGATGTTGGCAGCTGTGAGAGGCAGACTACCTTCTCTCAACAGTCCTTTCCACGAGCACCCCGGGGAACGGGGAACGTTTGGGAATGTTCAGCTTCACAGAAGACCACATTAACACAACAATTAGAGTAGGGTGCTCAGAAATAGGCTGTTGGAATACTTCAGAGAGAGTTCCCCAAATTTCCTAGATTTTTCAGTTTACTTTGGATATGTGGTATTTCGAAAATTTGCAGCAATCCACCTTCTGCCAAAAGTGTCCATACACATTGATCACAAAGTAGTGATATAGGTACTCCATATAATAGGAAGTCATGACATGCCATCTGTACACATACAGACACACTCTATGCCTTTTTTTTTTCTCTCATCCACATAGAATGTTGGATCTCCCAATAAACTCACATTCTATGTCTTCTGTAACAGTTTTAAACGTTTATTTTCTTTGGGTCATAAATTGCATCTTGGAGGTCCAGAGACCATGATCATCTTATACAGTTGTGAAAGTAAATTCGAAGTCCTCGCATGCTTATGCTTCTGTTTGACTAGCCTTGCAGACTGCACCTATTCTGTGCAAAGCTGAAAACTCTGTATCTTTTTTTTTTTTTTTTTTTTTTTTTGCCATGAAAGTCACTTTTTTTCTTCAGACATAAGCAACAGTTAAACTGAGTGGTAACAGCAGCAGCTTGTCTGTATCACAGTGTAGAGTGGTTACTCTACAGACAAATAAAAGGAAAAGGCACTACTCTAGTGACATGGTACCTCTCCTGCATTAGGACTTTATCTGAGCTACTGAAATGACAAAAATAGACAAAAGCATCAGAAAAGAACCCAAGAAAGCTCCATGGGAAAAGCTCCAATAGCCATTCCCTGTCACCTTCAGTCCAATCATTAAAAGTACCAAAACAAAGCAGTCTGTTTGGAATTATCCCAACTACCATCAGGGCTCCTCTGATCTCAAGTTCTAGATGCAGAATGAAAAATTACATAAGTAAAGAGAAGGAATATTATTGTTTTACCACTTTAACAAGGTTCTATAATCAATCCATACCAAAGCTAGGTTGTGCACAGGATCATATTCATATCCCCAGTAGACCAAGTTAATTCTCCCAGAATGCAATCGCACCTCTTTCTGTTTAAAGATTTTTTCATCAATTACACCAATTCAAAAATTAAGTATATTTCTATAAGTAGTAATCTCATTTTGTTCCTATATGGCAAAAAATAAACCAATTCAACAAAACCCTAAACTATTTTGCAATGCTCTTTCTGCATTTCAAGAACTATTTTAAATTTTATCTGTTTGACAAACCCATACAGAATTGTTTTATGTCATAGATATTCATAGCCATAAATAGAACAGAGAAGTGATAATTACGAATTGGTTTCTCCTGCTATAGAACAGAAGCAGTAGAGCACTAATTGACTGCTTACCAGTGGCCTGAAATTGCTAATTGACTTGTAAGGCACTAATTTGTTAACCTAATTTGTTCAGTAGGAAACTCTTGGCTAGGAAACCATCCTGAATAAATATTAGTATCCATTCTAAAAAGGTCAGGTATTTTATTTTTTACCATTATTTGCTAACTGTCTATCTATGTCAGTGTATGTCAAATACATTCTCAATGTATGTAAAAGTATTCATAATGAATACTTTTTTTTTTTTTTAACCTGACAATAATATTTACTATGGTACCACAATCCTCAGAAGTGAAAAAGGAAACAGACTATCAGATACTTTTGTAAGCCAGATCAGCTATGACTTCACTTTATTTGCCAGAGTACAATGAAAATGACTGAATATCTTTTATTCAAAATGTTAGGGGAACAGATTTCATACTAAAGACATATTTTCTTCTAACTTATAAACTTTCTTCTGCTTTAAATCCATTAGATTCAACTAAGAGGAAGCAGTAGACTCTACTTCTAACCAAAACGTAGAATGAAGAGTTTTCAAAAACTCAAAGTAACAAATTATGAAATAATATTATTATGAAATACTATTATTAAGAAAATTATGAAGTTCTGTTTTTATGGCTTCTAGACAGCACATATTTACTAAACATAGATCTAGAAGAAAAAGATGCTAAAACATCTCTCTTCACATGAGCTTTGAATAAAACTCAATCTTTCAGTAAAAACGTGCTCACTTCCTTGTCAGCATCTTGCAGCACATGAAATATATTGTACAAAGCATCAGCATCACAGGAGTTAAACTACATTCCTACTTCTTCTCCCTCAGCAGGAGATACTGCTACAAAAATTACCTAAATGCTTCTCAATTCATCAAAATTACAGGATTATCTAGTAGAAATGTAAATATTTTCAATTATTACTGTGCCTTGGAAAATAAACTGGTCTTACCATTTAAAGCTGCATCAAAGGATTACATCAAACATTTGAGAAAAGGACATATAAAGTTTTACAACAAGAGGAATAAGAAACAGTATCAAGTACATCTCTAAGATTCTGGAGAAAATTAATAGATATAGCAACCAATTGCTAATCTTTTAATTGTTTTCCAATAACATGATATATAACAGTGGCCTACAGCAATAGCGAAAGACTTCTTTTTCCCAACCAAGCTAAGCTTCTTCATGAAATTTAGGATTGTTACTAGTGTTATATAGGAAACTCCTTCTCTTTAGTGGCTATTCTTCAGCATTCCACAAGAACAGTATGTAAGGGTTTCAACTATCACACAGGAAATTTAGTCTTTTTTTTTTCCTCATCCAGCTATTTACAAAGAATGATATAGAAACAGATGGTTTATTATTGTTGTTGTTTTCCCTGTGTATGCTTTGTTTCAGAGCTTAATACCTGCTTTGTTTGGCCTAAGTGTTAGGAAGAGATCTGCCTACCTATTCTCCATAGAGCCACAATTCTGGAATTGAAATGTCTGCAGAAATTGTTGAAAATGGAAACTCTCATTTTAAGGATAACCAAAGAAATATAAAGCATTTAAACTTACCATTGGCCTTCCATGCTCCCTCAAAGACACACAGACATGACCTTTGGTGCTCCCATCCCCTCAGTTGCAAGATATTCTAAAAGCCTTTACTTCAACTGAGCTGCTGGAACGTTTGCAGTTGGCTGAGACTCTCCTTCATCAATGACCTTAGAGGAAAGAAAAACAAAAAAATATGGATATACCTTCACAGGATTTAGGGTATTTCATATAATACACTGTTTACAGCTATTGCCTATTGAAATCCCCAGAGATTTAGTCACTTTAGTAATGAAAATTAGGTGGCTTGATGTCAGTGAAGAACTAAGCTTTGAAGAGCTGGGCATGATTTATTTAATATAGCCACCCCACAGTTCAAACCCACTCTGCTCTACAAAGTTGCTACAAATACATTATAAAACTAAATTACAGAGCTTCCCTTACCAAGCTGCAAATCTCCTGGCCTCCAAAGTTTGTCCTCTAGGAGAGCAGTTAAACATAAAATTCATTTTAAGCACAGTTATGGACCCCAACAAAGGGGATTCCAACCCTAGGAAGCATTTACTGATAACCTACAACCACAGACCATTTTTCCAAACGCACTATTAGAAAGGAGGGCAAGGGAGACAGAAATAGGCACACATAGACTGCTAGAAGTGCAGCACCACAACCTCACTTCACGGGGGGAAACTCTAGGCATTGAGTTGAACGTAACCAGCCAGTCAGCACATTTTACTCCAAGCAAACGTGTTAAGAAAGGGCTCTAGTCTCAAAAGCTACACTGTATTTTAGAAATACAACAAATATTAAAAATATTTGAACTTCCTCATAACAAGAAATAAAACTTTCAAAACTAAAGCTCCCTCTACCTATATACTGCTGCTCATGTTTCCCTTCCTCTTACTGACTTTCAGAAGCATCTCTCCGTCTCTCTCCAGAGAAACCCCTTCCCCTCACCTCCACAAAATAGCCACTGCACCTCACCTCTCCTCAGCACACCTGTGCCTCCTCACCCCACCCATCTTGAGCCTTGCACCCAGAAGGAGGGCTGGGAGTTAGCAGTGTGCAGGGGCTGAGGCCAAGGCTGTCATGGGACCTCAGATGGCTCCTCTCCAGGGCTCCCTAGGTGTGATGGCTGAGCCCTGCTGCCCAGCCGGGTCTCCAGGTGATGGCTGCCTGTGCCTGCCTTCAAATGGTTTTGCCCAGCCAAGATGCTAACAGCCAAACACTGCTGTGTGTGAGCCCTGGTGCTCTTAACTTGTGCCTTTCAAACTGCGTAACTGCATCACACATATTATTTATGGATGTTTGTGCTTAATATTTTCTTTCTTGTAGTTTAGCACTCCATCTGAACATCAAATGTGTTAGTGATCTTTTTATTGCTGTGGGGACATTGTCACAGAGGTGGCTGCCAGTTGAGAAGAAGCACAGATCGTAACAAGGCTATGTTTAAGCTCTGGGGAAAGTGTGGGCAAACTGCAGAGATAGGAGGTGAGTGCAACAAAGCCACTCCTTCCTGGTTCAGCTTTCAGAGTCATTTGGCAGGTTCTGAGTCATTCTGGCCAGGTGCAGGCCAGAACACAAAACAGTGTTCAGACAGCACAGAAAATAACCACGCTGGCTGCAGCCCACAGGGAGAGCCAAGCTCAGTGGCTGTGGTGGAAAAGGCCGGCTTTGCTTTTGCTGAAGCAGAGCAGGATACAGTGCATCTCCTCCGGATGACTGCAGCTGCTGTCAGGTACCAAACATCAAACTGAATGAACATGAGTACAGCCCTGGATATGAATACCACAAAAGCTGCTACCAAGGAAAGCTCAGTCTGACTAGGCAGGCTGGGGTCTTCCTCCTCTCATAAAATTTGGAATGGGAATCAAGCACAGATTTCTTGCTGTGGTAATGTACTGTGTTGTTCAGAGGTTTTTTGTTTGTTTGTTTGTTTTTGTCACACCTGCTGATTGATTTTTGTGATAAGAACCCTACAGCAAGAATGCTGTACTTTTTTCATAGGCAGAAGTAATGACAGCACTTAGAAAGAAACCTGAGACAAAAGAGTTGTGCATTTCCATATTACGTTTTCAAGTATTAGTAACCAAGAGAAAATTTAAGAGGTAGGAATAGTGAAGATTTTTTTTCTTACTTATACTCTTTAGTAGTTGTACAAGCTATTTTTCTATGCTTTAACATATGAGCTTTATTCAACTATCTTATGCATGTCTAGTAACTAATCAAATTAAAAGGGGAAATTTGATCTAAAGTATTTTGTTTATTTGCAACCAAGTAAAGTTTGGTAATAACAATTTGGCACTGCCTGTAAATCCTTGTGGAGCAAATAAATTCACATCTTGGCACCCAACTCTGTAAACGATATGCCAGATTTCATGGGGAAAATAAATAAATAAATAAATAAATAAAATAAAATAAAATAAAATTTTAGCAAAAGTTATGTTGCTTGTAATACTGTGTCTCCTTCTTGCTTCCTCTTTGAGGACAATATTACAATACAGTTTTTCTCTTCCCTATGCATCTTGGATGTCATATGTCATTTTTTATATGTTTGGTTATGTTAAGTCTCCCTTCCATACCGTTATGGGATAAGACCTTGGCTATAGTAGAAGATAAATTGTCATCCATTATTTTTAGCTGTAGGTAGTTACTTTTTCCTAAAATAATATTCAGCTCTTGAAGGTAATAACAGAATATTTACTATTCTCACAGTTGAAGTGCTGAGTGCAAGATATCAACAGATCATCAATACAATCTATTCAGTCTTCTCAAGGTTTCTAAGAGTGTTCAAACTCACTGATTTTCTCATACTGCATACATATTCAATGTAACTTTTATTTTTTCTCCCCCCCCCCCCCCTTTTTTTCCTTTCTTATTTTCAATTACAGAAGGATTTTTATGTCTGGTAATGTGCTTTGTCACGGTGAAAGTGAAAGAAAAAGTAAAGAAAGTATATTATTTATTTTGTATTATAACACATTAAGTGGGGCAATCAAGTTCCCAGCTATTGTGGGTGTGTTGAGAATTAGTCAAATTAAAGGTTTGTTTGGTTAAAACTAAAATCCCAATTCTTGGAAAAATAAAATAGTCTTGTTCATGAAAATATCAATTCTTTTTTATTCTGCTACAACACCCACAGTACACCTGCCAGAACACCTTATTCATCACCCAGGACACTATGAGCTTTGTTTTGAGCTGAATTAAAATCAACTATAGTTGATAGGAATATGTTTGAGGAGGTGGGGTTTTGTTTGTTTATTTATTTATTTGAATAGTATTTTTCAAATTGCATACTAAAAATTAGATTTTAAATGTTTTTAATTTTTGGAGAGATAGAGGTTCTCCTAAAGGACTTCACAACAAAATCAACATGAATAGTTTACCAAAAAAACATGGGAATATCATTGCTCAGGAGTATGATGGACTTTGGAATATGACATTAAAGGCCCATTCAGAAATCTTGATCATACAATACAGAAAGTTAAAGAAAATAAATTCCATGAATACAGCTTTAATGGTGATTAAGTCTGGAAAACTGGGAGGAAAAAAAAAAAAAACACACAACAACAAGAAAAATAATGGTATGCAAGAGGATTGTGGAAACTGAATAAGTATGTCTAATAATAAATTTATTTTTAAAATATTTGCTTGAATTTGATCCCAGTAGCTAGGTCTTTCTTTTTGATTAATTTCTAGACATTTAGAGCAACAAGTTTCTTCTATAGTCCTTAAAATTCCATCCCATAACTAAATTATGAATTTTTCAGCAGTGTTTCATTTCAGATATTACCTCATTTCAAGAGATTCTTTAAAAAAAATACCCCCAAACAGATCACATATTTAAACGTCTATATTTTAATTATCTAATCTTAATTGACCAATTTTGAATATTCACACTTTAATCCTTACATTTGTTATATTAAATGAATATTATGTGGCTAAAAAGAATTACTCTTTAACATCATTAAATTCCTGACATAATAGTATCTAGAAAACTAAAAAGAAAAACAATCCAAAGAAACCTATTTATTTCAAGGGAACACTACATTTGACCTAAGCAAGACAGACTGTATTGTAGTTATGGGCGTTATATATATATATATTTTTTATCACTGGAGATAGCAGTTGCCAACCTACAGGCATGTTCATTAATCTCCCTAGCTATGCAGAAATGGAATGTCATGCTCTCCAGTATATTCTTTATTACTATTCCTGCATAGCTTCTCCATAAAGTTTTTCGTTAAAGATAAAAATAAGAAAAGTTTAAATGGGATTTTAAGAATGTAAAAGCTGTAGGCTCATGAGTATTCTTCAAAACACTTTCAAGATAACCATAGTCTGTCCTCCTATCCAACTTATAGGGGAAGAATTTAAAACATGGTCACTGTAAAAGGTTTACGTTACATACTTATACATCTGTACAGAGGTAGATGGATTTTGAATATCTATCCTATAATAACAATTCAAAAAATAAATCAGGATATGAATAAAACAATAAACGTGCTTTACAAGACTGGCTTAAATATAAAAGATGCCATTATTTAAAGAAAGATACAACATACTGAACATTTAATCAATTTCCTTATTAGTTCTAATCTGCCTTCACAAAACCATTGCTGTCATTAATTTGGATTTTCTGTTCACAAGAAGACATAAAATCAGTAAAAGTAATACTGGAGATCACTTTCAGGCAGAAATGTCCCTAAATTTAAAGAAGAACAAGTATTTAAAACAAGCATATGCCAGCATTGATAGAAACACAAAGTGGACTCAGGCATTCTCATTTCAAACATTTGTAAGCATAATAATTTCTCTCAACTTAATACATTCAATCTTACATGATAATTTTCTAATATTAAATATGTTTAACAGAAGCATTTTGCAGTTTTAGGATGAAAACTTTTTTTTCTTTTTTTGGGGTAATAGCACAGAAAATAGTTAGACTTTATATAGTAAATGTATAATTACGTTCCTCCAGTATTCTCTGTTGTGCACTGTGTTCATGTCAATGATAATAATATTAGAAATATCTTCTATAAAAAATAAATAAATAAAAATCACCTGCAGGTTTACTGGGTTCTTTACTATGAGTTTTATATTTTTATTTATTTATTTATTTTCCAGTTTACCTTGGTGGGATCCTGATATTCTGCCATCAATCTCAGTTTTCTTATAATGGGAGAAAATATTTCATGTTCGTATTTTGTTCTTCAAAGTGAAACTCATCTAATGATTATTGCAGTTAATAATATACCATTTTACATCAACACACACTTGCATGCTAGCTGAATTTTCCAGCTCCCTTTCCAATACTTTTGAAATATGTCTGAAGCATCGAAGAGCTAAACCATAAGCATTCTTTAGCACAAGACTTGGACTATTTTATCAACAGTCTTCATTGAACTTTACCATGAAAGATCAGAATTACTTGTCTCATAAAGAAACAGTAATGCAGAAAAGTCAAATGACTTTATCAACCTCATACAGTAAATACTGACAAAGTCAAGGACATAATGTTACAACTCCTGACTATCAGTCATATTGTCTCTACAGTGAAACACATTAGAGGTTGCTTATAGCTGTGCCATTTTTGCTGCAATTTAGGAGCCTGGCCCGCCTTTCAACAAGTTGTGTGGCTCTGATGGATTTTCAAAAATAATAACTGTGTCTGTCCCTTCCATTTTCTACTAATCTGCCATTCAGTCCGCAAAATGTTCCATTTGGATCACTTGAGTCTACATGTAATTTTCTATTTTTCTAAATGGTGAAACACCTGTAGTCCAGACAAAATTTAATTAATGTGGTCCTTCAGGCCAGAAAATGCTATATCAGTGAAAAAAGCAACAATCTAGGTAGGGTAACATAAATATATACATATCTTAAAAAACTCCAGGAACTATCTAAGAACAAGTTATGGAAAACATTCATATGAATATATCTATCATCACTAAAATTCTGATTGATTCCTAGTTTTGCATGCCAGGTAAGACCTATGTCTGACCTTAAATCTAGCTATAACTCTTACTAAGTAATATTTATATGTAATATAAGTACATATTAATGAATTTGGAAGGAGGATTTTTGTTTGTTTGTTTCTAACTCAGTGACAGAGAGAAGATTGTCTTACAGCCTTCCAATATTTTTTTTTTCCAACAACCTTAGTTATGTTTATATTCATCTTTTTAAAGTTTTGTCAAATTAACAGTTAAATAATTCGTCTAATCAGAGATCTGGTGGCTCAAAAATAAATTCTGCATATGTAAAATGTCCGATACATATATAAAAAGGTTTGTGACTGATGGTACTGTTACAAAATTGCAATACAAGTTTCATATTAACTGTTTTCTGTCTTCAAAATTATAGCACCTGGAAGCTATTCTCATGGAATTTAAACTTCTGAGCTTTTAAGAATTACAGATATAACTGCTGCAATTTTAATATTTTCTTTGTTATTTCATTTGGTGCCTCCAGAAAACTTGCTAAAGCAAACACAGATATTAGTGTTTATTACTGAAATAATATCCAAACAATTTACAATACAATCAGTGACATAACTTAAATCAATTTTTATTTTAGAAAAATAGAATTCTTGTTCCAGAAGCTATGTAAAAATTTTAAAGTACCAACACAATTGATTTCAGTTTGATATAGATAATCACCATAGCTATAGGTATCACCTATATCAGCCTGCCTGTGGCTTTATTAATTATCCACTGATATAAAACACATACTAGATGAAGGAAAATATTTAGAATAGATACAGTCCTTTGATGTATAATTGAGACATACTTTTGCTTCTCAAAGGGAAAAAAAAAAAAACAGAATTAATGAATCCCAAATTTATATAATGTGTTTCATGCTTAATTTTTTTTTCCAATGCCTTGGATAATGTACACCTTTTGTTTTTAATTCCTCAGAAATACATATAATAGATGCATTGAAAAAAAAAATTTTTTTTTTTTTGTAGAAGTTTCTATTGTTTTATGTGGTGAAAAAAAAAAAAGGGGGTGGGGGACTTGTAAAGAAAAGAGAAGAGAGAAATCTCCACATAAAATGTGGCTCAGTCAATAGAGGAAGATGTCACAACAGAACATCAGTAATGACAATATGGTAATGAATATCTGGTGATATCTGGTAATGAATAATACCCTAGGATTTTTAAATTCTGTGTAACTGTAAAAAATACACCATTTATTACAAGAGAATATAAGAGACATGCATGATTAGTTTTCAGTTTGACTGCCTACATGTTCCACAGCAAATTTGCCTACAGACATTAATCTTATTGCACATCAAAAGAAGAGGAAGGCAATAATTAGAAGAAAAGCTTCCATGTATAATAGTAACATCAATATTCCATTGAGAGATTCAGACCTTCATTTAAAAGAGATGTTATTCAGATAGTGGCATGTCCATATTTTTATATGAAATGTCCATGAAATGTGCATGCACGTATTATTTCTTCAAGTCTTCATCTCTGTTCATGTGATCACAATAAAATATGCTCGGAGATATTCTTACCACATTTCAGCTACAGAGTTCCAAGGGAGTAAACTTATCCCAAGATATCTAGGGACTTGAAAAATATTGTTCAGTGAAAGCAATGGTTATAAAAATAATGAAACTGTGTCATTCCCTTCAAGGATCTCATTAATCATGTCAGTTTGGAAAAACACTTTTTCAATATTAATTCTATGAAGTATCATGTAACCATATTATATTTATATAGAAATACGTTTTTTAGTTAATACACAGCAATCAGCATTAAGATTGGTCAAACTAAAATTCTGTTACAATGAAGAAAGCAGTGTATCAATAATTTTCTATCACATTGTTGATAGCAAAATATCAAGTGACATCTGTTACCAATGTGATAATGATGTATCTTGGCCTAGTTTATGTAAGTACCATAAAGTCTATTTTTCATTTGCTTGTTTTTGTGCCCCCTCCCCCCACTTAGTTTTTATTTATTTTTTAACTAAGCAGTATAACTTAGATGCACTAGTCTGTGAATTCAAACACCAGTAGCCCCATCATTAAGTAGAAATATCCAGGAGTTTTCTGGAAGTGGTTTCCATGGATTTTTAACAATGGAGTAAATTGAAAGTCTCTTAGTAAATTTTTCAGGTCCTGAAGAGCTGTTATATTGGCATCCCATGGATCATATTGTTCATTTTAATGATGTAGAATGCTGGCATTGACTTTCACATAAATGGCCTCCATAAATTTGAATTGTGGGATCGAGGCCTACTATTATAGATTGGTAAATTAATTCTCCTCTAATGCTACAAATGCTGTCTTATTTATCATGACTAAATAAATCCAATATTTTAGTCATTAAGAATTCAACACTCGAAACAGCTGGACTTTTTAGATTTAAACCAGGCAGTAAATTCACTACCAGAGGTCTATAAAACAAGGTCCTAACATTCTGAAGGACTTTAGAACCCAAGTGTTTCTTTATTAGGGAAACAAAATTTATGGAAACTTCATGAGTCCAAATTAGCTGTAGCCCAATGATAAAGGATTTTTTATTTTATTAATTTATTTGTTTATTTAATTACTCAAGGCTTAAATTTGGCAAAATAAGCCAAAACAAGTTCAGTGGCTTTTTCAAGGAATTGAATGATCATACACTTCTAATGATTAAAACAGATTGCCATGCCAATCATATGATGTATTCATGTCATTGAATTTGTCTGCTATCAAGGAATGGGCAAATACTACCAGTCTACAGATTTTGACCTGTACTCTCAGGTCTTTTACTCTGTGCATGGTGATATATGAAGATCAAATAAATATATATGTAAAACCATATTTCATTATGAAGAAGGGAGTTGAAGTTGCTACGTTTAAAATAAAATAAGCCTATTTCTTTTATAAAATATACAAACTAAACAGAAGACAATTTCTTGGTTAATGGAAGCATACTGAAGTATGCATAAATACAAAATATATAATCTAGAAATTCTTGTGCACATGTATGTTTTTTTGTCTATTTAAACTTGATGCACATTAAGAGAATATTTTAACTGTGCATTTCAGATCTTCAAAAGATGATCCAAGACAATGACAGTGTCAAGTTCTAGGAATGTCAACCAAAGGTAATACCTTTTAAGAGGCAATTTCAGTATCAGACATTTAAGTTAACGTTTTTCCTTATCAACTGTGACTGCAATGTTTTTCACTTGATACTTGTAAAAATTTTGTGAATTGTCATTTATTCTTTTTTCTTATATTTTTGTTATGCTTTCATATTTCCTTTTTTTTTTTTTTCTTTTTCTATTAACAAATTAAACAAAAACTCTTATCAGATTAGCGAGTATCAGGACTGCTATCATACAGATATTTTTAGTCTGATTTTTGCGGATCTTCTGTGATACCATATTTGATCTTTGTCTGCCCTCATCCTCACAATGTTAAGTATTTCCAGTTGTTCAGTTAGCTGAATGACTAGCATCTGGCATCTCCCTTCCTGTTTAGTGCAATTATCCACTACTTCTGTTTTTATTATTATTTTAATTTATATTTATTCATTTAATTCTCATGAAAGGTGTAATTAAAACAATTTCAATGAGAACAACATCCTCAATATAACATTGAAGCCTCCAGTCTACTGGAGCCAGACATTTTCTGCCAATA
This sequence comes from Anas platyrhynchos, assembly GCF_047663525.1. NCBI lineage: Eukaryota > Metazoa > Chordata > Aves > Anseriformes > Anatidae > Anas > Anas platyrhynchos. The sequence continues at coordinate 14,342,969 of NC_092592.1, forward strand.
TTACTCAGGAAACAACACTCTGAAATATTGTTTCAGTGAGACTACAAGATACTGACCAATATAGTATGATTCAAAGTGCGTGGAAGTAAAAGAGACCGTTTTTATGACCACACATGCTAAAACCATCATTGAAATAGTCCAACTGATGTTGATTAGATCTAAAGACAGAAAAGGGTAATCTACTTTTTTTTGCAGTGTATATGAATATGCACTGCAAAATCTAGGCATGCTGAATCACTTATTTGATTTTACAAATAAATATTAAGAAAGAAAGGGGGGGGGAGGGGGGGAAGCAGGAACAAGATTTACATCAGCCAACCTAAAATAATAATGTTTTTGGTGTTTTTTTAGTTAATCCTCAATAGAGGTAAAAGATGGGACATACATACCCCATAAATATTAAATAATAATGAGAATGTTATTGGCACTTTGGATTTAATCTCAAGATGACTTTCATTTCATATATTCAATATGCTTATAGTAATCTATTACCTTTCAGTAGACAAATTAAAATTTGAAAAGTGTATATTTCTACCTAAGAGAAAATCCAATCCATTCCTTATAAACAATAGCATGTAGATGGAAATAATTGCACCTATTCCATTTTAGTGCAGCCAGCAATTATTTATTTATTTATTTATGAATTTTAAACAAAAAGATAAGCAATAGGGGGAAAGTCAACAACAATAAAAGTAACTTTCATTTTACTATAATTAAATGTAACTTAATTACAGTAGTTTGGAGTTCTAATAAAAATCTAAACCCAAAGTCTTCCAGCCTGTTCTCAACCATAAACAGAACTGTGCATTACACATACGTCCAAGAGTAGGTGAGTAAGCAATTGCATGTGGTAGTTGACATCCAGTAGTTTCACTGTGAGTAAAATTTGTGTGGGCATGCATTTAAGCCTTATGATGGATTTTAGGAGAGCACTGTCATTCAAAATTCCTAGGGCTTTGGCACAGGCCAAGTGCCCTGGCAGCTCTTTTTATGCTGCACCCCTCTTCCAACAACATACATTATTTATCTGCCTAATATTGCTCCTCATTTGTAGCCTCTCACTTCAGAATAGGGAATCCCATCTGCCACTACTTACTGAAGTATACATATAATATATATATATATAAGATATATAAATATAAGATATATATAATATTAGTATATAATATTAGCATATAACATATATATATTTATACATATATATATATTTAAAGGCACTTCATTCTATGACCAGTTAATGCAAAAAAGTGTAGGAAGTCCTTGCAACAAAGAATAGGAATGTCATCACCTTCTTAGCATTAAGTTCATATCCCTCTATGGAACTTAACTTACCTGTTTCCTAACATGAAGGAATAGCTGCCTTTCCTTGTGATACAGTTAATTTTGCTCCTGTACATGTGTAGAAACACCCAAACCCAATCTCTATGAAAGGGTTGTGAAGCTAATGTTTAACTAAGCACTTTCTGCATGAGTTCTACAGATCACAGTTTAGCTAAATGTTCATCCAGAATGAACACCTTTAATTTCTAACTTTTTTTATTAAAGTACAAAGTATTAAAAACATTAATCTACAGCTGTCTTTAATTCTCAAACATTTCATATCTTGAAGAGTTGATAATGTAAAAGTAACTGTTAGTTGCTTAGGCTGATAGCATCTGAATTAACTACAACTATGTGTAGCCTGCCTCAGAACAAATAAAGTATACACCAGCTCTGAACAACACATTTGGCACGTATCTCATTTTACATAGCCTATTTTCAGCTAATTTTTATCAATTTTCTAGGTATTATTCACTGGATAGAGAAGAACTCTAATAAACACACAATTTTTTAGCTAACATTAGGTATTGCAGAAAGACCAAAACAATTACAGAAATGTTCCTTAAAGGGAAAATATATTAATTTTTCATAAACATAGTGAAAATTGTAGACACACACATTACAAGGAATCCATTTAACTAATATAATGTAAGTGTGTCACCTACTGAGATGAAAGACAAACTCAATCTTAACTCCTGATACCTCTTAGGTTTGTTTTATAACTTAAATTTTTCTAGTGACATGTAGGTTCAATAGATTCATTGGTTTTAGTGACTGTTCTTTGCAGATATAGCTGGCCTAATCATGCAAACCAGAAACCACATATCAGTCTTTCCATTGCTTTTATGGCATTTAAACAGAAATGGAGGAAGTGTTATGCGCCCTCCCTCCCCCATCAGACTATGTTCAAGTTTCTATGGAAACCTTGAACACCTGTGTTCAGAAAAGAAGAAAAGGGTGAAACTGTACTCCCTGTTTTTCACCATTTTCCCCTTTCTCTCTTTGATTCATGTAGAAGTGTTTTATGTATAATTCACTTTCTGCTTTCACTCTTCACATAACTCCAGGCCTGGGGAAATTTCTCTCATTGTATTGTCTCCTACTGGCTATCCAGATGATTTTGAAGTGTAACAACTAAAATTTAAATATTTTCAGGTGCTTGGTCTTCATGACTTTACAGGTTCATATTTCAAGTCAGCCTAGTACAAAAAAGAAGCCTGCTAGAAAGTCTACATTCTCAGGACTGGCAATTATAACTTAGATGATCCTTGGAGATCTTCTTCAATTACTGCTTGAAAATGCTGAGATACACCCCCATAGAAGGTCTGAGATAGCACCAGACAAAGCCCAGAATGGATATAAATGACATGGACCAAACAGATATCTAAATAGCCTTTGAAGAGTTAGATTTCTTCCTCTTGTGACAAAAAAGAGAGACTACAGACTATGTGAACTAAACATAAACAGTGTTTTGTACTAAAAACCTGTTTTAGCCGTAGACCTCAGGTTACTGAGGAGAACAGAAACTAGAAAGCAGCTCAAATGTAATTCTCATTTTGTCGTCCTTCGATTTTTATTTCAGTCCTCTCTAAAGCCAGGTGCAGCTTAGCCCTGTCTACATGCATAAAACAGTGGAAATCAATGTGAATTTCAATTTCATTAGAACCAGCTGCTGGATGATTTTGAAAACAACCACTTATGGACAAGTAAATAGTATAACTTGCCACAAGAGGTTTTGTAAGAATCAACTACTTTGTAGTCTATAAATTGTTCAAAAGGATTCAGATGAAGATTACTACAGGCTACACTATTCTTTCCTGATTTGCATGATTCTTGTGGGACTGATCTCCACCTGCATAATGAAAAAGCAATAACAATTTGATAAAAGATTTAAATAAATGGACCAAAGTTTTAAAGCTTCTAGAAATTCTGTGACCATAATTCTTTTAAGGTGACCTTGAAAGAGATGATAAATACAATAGATGGAAAATCATCCCCTTTTACTCTAAACTGTCAACATTTTGTAATGGGATTCATATTGTCCTAAAGACTTGATTCATGATGCAATAAAAAGCTTGAAAGTAAAATATGTTTTTAAAATGTCTACATGTAAGTGAAAATAGGCCAAATTTTGTGGAAGAACTCTTACTGTATGAGCAAGACCCTACACAAGATAATCAGGACTCCTTTGCAAAGATCTTCCATCAATATATAATGCTTTTATTCACAGGGGTGAATGCGGGCAGTGGTTTTGTGAGTGCCTGAAGCATAAAGAGCTTTTTGCGTAGGTACATGCAAAGACACTGGATAACTACATTTAATGATCTTTGCCTTTTAAGTGTTATAAATGTTCAGTTGCTTGAGCACCATAAATTCAGATGAAAACTGATGATATAGTACTTTTCTTCAGTTGTCTAACTGGAACTGTGCAGGTAACAGAAATGGCATTCTGGCTTTATACATTCACAAATCTATACAGGTACACACTGACTAGTAATAATGAAAACAATTAATAAAATTTAATTTCATATAATTTGTTCAGCATTTTAGTTCTTATAGTATAACCATGTCCTGCAAGCAGAAAATATCTGTTATTCTTTCAGCCATTTTGTTTGTACACACTTATATAAGTGTGTACATGAACTTCAAGTTGCTGCATGTTTAGTTGGAACCAGAAGGTGCAAGTCTTTCATTGCATTAATCACAGTAACCCACTAGCTATGTTGGAAAGAAAAAATTTGCTGAGTAAGGTTGACCACTGGCTACTTTAATCCCAAAGCCTCAGGTAAGAGCTGAGCAGCTGCTTAGGCATAGGTATGTGGCAGGTTCTTGAAGCATGACAAATACTGATACTCTTTGAATTAATATTATCTATTTATCATTTATATCATTTACACTTTCACTTCACTGAATTCCTTTAAAACTGTGAAGTGAAAACAACAAGTGGTAATATTTAAATTAAAGTTCTTTACCAGTCACAGATAAAAATGAATGTTGCAGTAACATTTTGAGAATTGATCAAAACTTATTCAGCTGGAGGAAATACTATTCTCTCCAGTCTGAGATGATTACACATGGTGGAGTGGTGACATACATTAGCTTCTCCATTAGGGAATTAATGTGATCAAACTCCTGCAGGCCAGCATAAGTTGTCACTTCATATTGTCTTTTCCTTTGGACACAGCTGTTTCTAGTTTTCTCTGGATGACACAACACTGCAGGAAGTTAACACTTGACATCAGACTGAGTTTCTAGACATTTAATTAAAAAGGGCAGAAATGTGCAAGAAATGAGCAAGAGTCACACTTTTCTAATTCATCGTGTCAGCACAGACATAACTGACTTTGTCCAATGACACAAGCAACCCCTTAAAAGAGGGGGTTAAAACAGTAAATTTCTTTACTGTTACTGAGCAAGCTGAGGCCATCTTCATATAGATTTATAACTAATTCATTAAGACTTCATGACCCTGTTCTCTGAGGCTGCATAATCACCATGACATTTCATATAACACACAAAATATTGATAAAGCACAACACTGCTTAAAAGCATGAGCCTCTAGATCTATGAGTTAGTATAAGATGACGTAAAAAGTAAAACAGTTACTGAGACTAAACACTGACACATTTGCAATACTAGATTTTTGAATTGTATCAGTTAAGCCACTTAGAACACAATTTGAAAGTATACATATATATACACATATATGTATCTGACTTCTCTGGATTCATATAAAGTGGTTAATTAATCTTGACTGTAAGAAGCAACTGGCATAAAATAATTAATAGCAGAGGAAGATTATTGCATGTGCAGAAAGACATGCTACCAGTATTAAGTCAACATTCATTAACAAAAACGCAAGCAAATGAGGACAAAACTCTTATATACCTGAAATGTCTCCATTTAATCAAACATTCCCTTTCAACTCAAACCATTTTATGATTCTATGAAATATGAACTGATGTAGTTTGCTACTGAAGTACCTTCAGCTCTGTAGGTTTCAATGCATCACCACATTTGCAACGTGCAACAAATATTTGACACCAACCACTGTACGGTTTCTCAGTGATGTCTTCTCTCCTTCACCTGGCCAAGAGACCTTATTCTAAAATCCCAACCTTTATCACTCGTGAGTTTTTTTTGTTGTTGTTGTTTTGGTTTGGTTTGTTTGTTATTTTTGTTGTTGTTTGTTTGTTGGTTTTGGTGGGAGTAGAGCTATATCAACAAAACAGTAGGAAGCTTCAAATTATGCAAAGTGACTTTATTTTGCTAATTTTTTGAGCAACGTGCCAGATTAAACACAGACTTTTTTTTCCTTTTTTTTTTCCTTTTTTTTTTTTTTTTTTTTTTTTAATCTTTATACCAGCTTTTGATTAACGTTCAAATGCTCTTTTAATTCCTTTTGGGAATCTCTATGTTTTGTCTCAGGACAAGTCAAAAATTTAGCAAAGCACCAGGAGGAAGCCCTTTACTTCTTTATCATGCTGAGACTCTCTACTGCAAAAGAGAAGTAAAGATGTACAAGATTTTTTGGTGGTCTGAACTATGGAATAAATTCCTTCAGAACCTCAACAAACTTAATCTTTTTTACTCAAAACACTGTCCCTATCTACTCCACATTTTGTCTCACCTGAATAAAACACAGAGTAAATGAAACAAATATTATAAATACACAGTTTTAATACCTTATTAAAAGGTTGAGGGTCCACATGCTTTTCTCTTGAAAAGAAGATGAAAGAAATTCTCTGATTCTGTGAAATGTAGATCCACAGGGTGTGTCATAAAAACCTTAAAGGAAAAGAACATTTTGAACACTATAAGGATACAAATAGCATAAATCATCAAGGTGCACTTCAAAGGACAAAGGGTAATGGCTTTAAACTAAAAGAGGGTAGATTTAAGTTAGGTATAAGGAAGAAATTCTTTACCCTGAGGGTGGTGAGGCACAGGAACAGGTTGTCCAGAGAAGCTTTGGATACCCCATCCCTGGCAGCGTTCAAGGTCAGGCTGGAGGGGACTTTGAGCAACCTGGTCTAGTGGGAAGTGTTTTGGAAGCCCATGGTAGAGGTTTTGGAACTAGATCGCCTTTAAGGTCCCTTCCAACCCCAAGCATTCTATAATTCCATGACAAAATGCTTTTATTATGAATTTAATCATTTTCCTATACATCTAATTCATACTTTCTTTCCTAATTGTTAGATGTAATTAACATTAATTACATGTAATTAATTGAACTACTTCTAGAACATTTTGACACAACCTACTTTGGAAAAGATATTTAGTGATATGACTGAAATACAAAATGGATGAGCATTATTCTCTTGTTAGAAAGAATTTGGTATTTTCCATATTTCATTATCTGCTCAGTAAATACTGCAAAATAGACTCTGTGAATGAGTTTGCAGGAGGAAGAAAACACTGTTCTTGATAGTAAAAAACAAGGAATTCAGACCTTGCTACATAGCACAGAATTGAAATGAATATCACAGGAAGAGGATATGCAATTAAGAAATCCCAGAGAAAGAATGTAACATCATTTTCTTTTGTCACGTGATCCACCAAACACTTAACCTTAGACCTGTGCCTGAGTGCTGCTGCCTTTACATAATTCAGAATAAGGACGGCTGACAGCTGAGATCTCCTTTCGTTGGCTAGGGAACTTGTATGGTGCACAAAAGAGAGTTGAATACTTTTTTTTTTTTTTTTTTTTTTTAAACACAAATTTCCTGTATACTTACATTAAAAGGCACCATTAAAAGTTATGACCGTTAACAGATAACTGTCAAAATCAGCTTACATCAGAAATGTTGGATCTTTGTTTTTCTAAAATAACAGTGTCTAGGATTTTGTTTCTATGCTTATGTAGTGTCATGAATCAACTCTCTGTACACTGAATCTGTCATTTACAGCATGTATTTTGTTTTGTTTAATTTTGTATTGTTCTAGCCAGAGGTCATAACTTCTTCAGCTGAAATGAAAAGTTATCATCTTAGGTCTATTGTGTCCTGACAGAAACAATTATGCCCAGCTGAATGACAACCAAAAAAAAACCTTCTTAATTATCTTGTCCAGTGAGTCCTGTGGTATAATCAGGATTTGTTGTAAGAGTTAATTAAAAAAAAAAAAAATCAAATTTAATTATATGGCCTCTGAAATATCTACACTATGGCAATAATAACTTTCAGAGAAAAAAATAGTAGGCTACTTTCAACAAGACAGAACAAGAAACCCCCCTCTGACTTTTGACTTATTTGAAAATGGTCTAATGTTGAAAACATTTTTAGGTCAAAAAGGGACATAATGAAAGGAAAAAAGCTCAGCCATGGAGATATGATCCTCTGTAAATTAAGGAGTTCAGCTTTTTATTCATCATTCTTGCAAATCTTTTATTTACTAAGAAATTTGCAAAATGTCTCTGAATAGACTATATGTGATGATTTGTAATAGGTCAATAATGAATTCTTTCCTTAAAACAAACTTTATAGTTCTCTGGTATAGCTATATCTGCCATTCCCCATCGCGAGAGAGATGAACTGATCTCACAGCAATGTCTGTTCATGCCTTTCCAACAGACATCTTCACAGGTCAAACAGAAGGGCACACAGCTCACAAATGGAGCATGATAAAAAGTTAAAATTAGGATCAATGAAAATATCTTGCCAGTTCATGCCAAGTTCATTTGATCAGGTCTGGGAAACCTGAAATAAAATAGTCTGAAATATTTTGATGCCTAACATTTCAAAAGAAAAATCAATATCAAATACATTTTTTTATGTAGTTCTGATATAGTAAAATGAGATTGTATTAACCAGTTCTTTAATTTTTCCAATTACAGATTAGTTCTTTATGTAGCATGAACATTTGACACCTCTGTGGCCTTACTTTACCTTGCCTAGTGCAACTGCTGCAGTAGTTCTGCAATTAGGCTGCTTATACATGAAGAATAAAAAGCTCATTTGCTGGTTATTTTAATTAAAAAAGGAAAGCTAGCTTACAAGATTTCTTGGGAAGCTCTTTTTTCAATGCTGCTTCCAGAAATTAACACTTAGCGCAGACAAAAAAAAAATCTGCAGTTTTCATAGTACAAATTCAGATTAGAGATTAGAGACTAACATCCACTTTGGAATAGGTATCATGGATGTTTTTTCTGTTACAAAACTTGAAGTCAGAGCCAAGAAAATTATTACATGTAAATAACAGTTCATTTATGCAGTGTCCTACTGTGAACTGCAGTCTTTTGTAGCATTTTGAGCAACAATTTTAGCCCTGCTGTACCATTTTTATGCCAGCTAAGATGCTTAGAACATCATAAAGTGTTCTCCTCTGGAGAAGAGACATCTCACTGGAGTAAGATGCACTAATATGGAAATAAAACTGTCAGAAATGGTAATTGCGTTAGCAGAGAGGTGATGTGCTCCTTCTCTTTTCAAAAATGAAATTTTCCTTGCCTAGAACAGCCTGTTTTAATACTGAAAAGTAAACATGAATTACAGTGGAAATAAACACAACACATTTGTGTTAGAATCGTCATCTCCTGCTGCAGTGAAGAGAAACATCAGAATGCTCAAAAGTCACACAGTACCTCAGAGATGCAAAATCTTAAAAGTCACAACATTAAACCAAATTGTCATTACAGTTACAAGAATTACAACCATTATTAGCACTAAAAAAAAAGGGGGGGGGGGGAGAGGAGGGGAGAGGACTTGTTCCCATTCTAGTGGATGGGAGTCCACTAGAATGAACAGAAATTGTCTTAATAAGATAAAACAAAAATGGTCTGTGTAGAGAACAGTGCACTAAAGACGTAAAGTTTCTAAAATACCGATGAAAAGGGTTGGAACTTGAAAACATGATTGTAAATATCTAAAGAAACAGAGTCCATTTACATCTTGCAGTATTACTCATGTCAATTTGTTTCCTTTAAAAAAAAAAAGTAAGACAACATATAAACTATGTATTATCACCTTAGTTTTATTACTCTTGTATTTCAGCTATATCTTGTGCATGTTAGATTTATTTTGACATAAAAAATCTTACCCAGACACAAAACAACAACAAAGAAAGTCAAGGCTAAAAATAATTTGATGGTGATTCCCAAACTTTTGAAACTACTTGCAACTAGTGCAAATACATAGTAAATACATAGTGCAAATTCATAGTAACAATATATGACAGGAGCTTCCCTTATTCAATTGCCCTTATTCAATTACCCTGGGATGACACAATTTCTTATAAAGAATTATAACTATGATTTTCTAGTTTAAGGAAATTAGACACTACAAAGATTTTTAAAAAGTCAGATTATTAGTTTTTCCTTATTGATAATATCTGACAAAATCACTACTTTAAACCGTTAGTATATATATGAGTCACATTGTAGGATGCATTATAACAACTTTTAAAAAAGAGGAACAATACCTTTGCTGAAATAGGATAATTTCAATGCTATAGATTGGTAGCCTTTGACTGCTTCCAGTTGTGGTAAACAAAAAGGAATCCAGAGAAATACCTTCCCAGATATGCAATACACATTCTAAAGTAATAGCATACTCAGGCACACTAGCATATGTTTTTTATCGGGGAAAAAAATAACATTTGTGCTGTACAGATATGTGTTGAATATAGTTCTAGATAATACAATAAGTACTTTATTTTAGGCAGCTAGAAAAAAAAAATACTATTTCTCTTATAAAATTATTGTTGAACAAGAAGCCTGGAAATAACGGTACATATACACAAAAGATGTCATCAGATTCCAGCCCAAATCTCAAGGTGATTAGTATCTACATCTATAATGGCTTAGAACTTCATTTATGTTATGAATTGAAGCCCAGTGAGAGACTGAGAGGAGGACTGAACAAAATGTAATCTGCATTTTGAGCATTTCAAGTCCATGTTTTCCTATTCAGGTTTTCAATTCAGTTCATCAAAAGCTATTATTTAAGGAAGAAAACAGTAACAGAACAGCTCCTAGTGATAGAAATGAAAACAGTAATTAACAAAGGGATTACTTACTACAATCAGATAAACAGAATGGCTGTATGATTTTCTTTTTCTGATTCACTAGAACCATGCGTGGAGTGGGGATGGTGAACAGGGTGAAAAAAAGACATTTTTATTTTATTTTTTTTCATCTCTTGGGAAACTGGGAGGTCTGACTAATTAAAAGAAATGACTAACTGTGGGACATTTGTTGAGTTTTTGAATGTCCATGTAATATGAATGGTTTTTCTAGTTAGGATGTATTGCAATTTACTGTCTAATACATTAAGGAAATCAAGGAAATCATCATTATTGCATCCTAAAGTGGGTTGCTGTAGCACTTCTGTAGAGTACTTCTGTACTCTAACAATATATAACTTCTGCTGAGTCAGATAGTCTACCCTGATTGCATAACAGCTCTGGCCAAGGAGAAGCATAGAAAAAAAAAAAAAGATGCAAATTCTATCAAGTACACTGATATCCCAAAATCACCCCATGAAAAGCAAATATGCAAAACCTAAATTCTAATTCTACTTTTTGATACAAATTCTTGATAAATAGCAATTTAATTCAAAATCAAAGTTGACCTTCTACAATATGGTCTAGATCTGAAATACTCAACTGTAACTGTTCTTTTTTTTTTTTTTTTTTTTCTCCCTTGTTCCTGTTGTTAGCCAGAAGGCTAACCAGAAAGGATCAGTTTCTGGTAAAACTTTTGATTTAAAATAAACATTCAGCCACTCGATCCCCTTATCTTTTTACTTAGGAAAAATGGTTTCTCCCACAGCCTATAAATTATTCCGACCTAATGAGATATCATACAGTGCTTCAGAGCACTTCTCTTGTAAGTAATATGGGATTAAATGATTCTTTATCTGAATCTTGTCCTGTTCAGAAACACAAAAAAGGAATGTCCCCTGTTGACATCTGTAGTGCTGTCTAGTTTTGGAAGATTCAACAGTTAAAGGACAAACGTATGGAGGAAAAAGCTGGAAATCACTCCTGAACACCAGTTCTCAAAACTGTAAAGCCACAAGAATTCACCTAAAAATGAGCTATACCAGTGCCAATCTCAGCACAACCTTTTCCAAGCCTGCAACTTGCCACTCCACACCCTCATGTAATATTAGTGCAGGCTACAACTGAGTTGTGCCTGTTTTCAAACAAGGGTTCTGACTTCTGTCTCCTGTTAGCATCATGCTTGGCCAGCATTGCCTGCTCTGCTGTCATGAGAGGGTCAACACTTCACACCTGGCTAACAGGTGCTTCTGCCATGTATTCAGGAAGCTTCTGCTTTACTCAAATTACATTCTAACAGAGAATACAGAGTTTGTAATGCTCAGGTTGCAGCAAAGTTTTAGTATATTCATGACCTGAGAAGTTTAAAACCAAGCAGTAGCAAGCTGCTGTCTGGGGAGTCCACCTTGAAATGTCCCTCTAGCCATGTAACACAGAAGCCACGATTTATCAGCTTGGTTTGGCTGGAAATAATAGGCTCAGAGAATGTTTGTTTGCGTTGGTTTCTAAAAGGAAAGAAACTTTCCTTGCCAAGTAGTCTTTTCATGTTCTTGCAGCTTTATTTTAAACAAATTCATAGTTTCCTGTACACATATTAATGTTGTGAGATTACTCTTTCTGTCACAGAGATAAAACAAGAATGGCCACATAGAAATCACAACAGCAGGTGCCATATTTTTCAAGTTGGCTGCTGCCAAAATGTTAAATTCTGCAATTTCCTTAGCCCAATAAGCATATCTGAGTGCAAATAAACATAATTTTATTCTTCAGAACTTGGGATTCTTTGATGTGTTCATTTCCAATAACCTTTTAAGGGAAAACCATAGGCCATACTGTTCCTATATGTTAACTCCTACAAATCAAACCAGGAAACATTCTCAGATTAGGCTCAGACTGTAGAATGAAGACTGAAAATTGTGCAAGGTTTAAAAACTTGTTAGTAAATACTTGAGATAAATCCATAAAACTGATAGATTCATCACTCAAATACCTTGTGGACAATAATTTAATCTGCTCTGTGTGTGTGTGTGCACATGTATATTTTTTTTATTTTGTAAGCAGATTTCATTTTGACTGAACATTTAGAAATAGACCTTGTAAAAAAAATTAGAAATGCTAATGTGACTAATAGCACGGTACAGGAATGGTAATGACATGCTGGTGAAAGAGTATTACATGAATGCTTCAGATCTGATTAATTAACTGTATATATATAACACAGAATTCTGATGGATTAAAATTCCAGTTCAAGAAAATATATAGTTTTGGAAGTTTATCTCTCCTTTCTCAACCAAAAGGACAGTAAATACTACATTCTAGGAGAAATCATAAAGGCTATGAGGGCTGAAAAAACAACTATAATCAGACTTCAGTTGTCCCATTATTACTGTAACTAGGGTAAATGAACCCTAATAAAATGCTCATACTGGATTTTTAGTTGTGAGAAGCAGCAGGATAGCATGGTCACAGGAAGAGAAGTTTCTGGTTAAGATTCAAGATTTAGTTAAAACCATAGAAAAGCTACAGTGTTACAGTAATCATAATATCCTTAAGAGTCAGCTTCTTTGTTGGTACAAAAAATAAAAAATAAAAATCAAAAATCAGGACAACAATATGACTTAATCTCCAAAGTAAAGCAACATTGAAACTTGCTGGAAAGAAACAAAGGATAACATATTTCCCAGTTTCTGGATATGACAGAAAGTCACTGTATGGGAACTTTGGAATAAATGCATCAGGTAAAACTTGAGAAAGCCAAAAAGAAACAAACATGGTTAACTAGCAGGGTTCTGTTTTTTCCACACAGCTACAAATCTGTACTTCTGACTTCACAGATAATTTGAGCTGCATGAAAGTTTACTTAATAGAGCAGAATAAGAGCGAATCCAATTGCTAGAAAATTGAAGGGAAAACATAGAGAAACCTCAAGAAATAGCTAACAAGAGTTTAAATACACATCTGTCTCTGTTTTTTGATGAAGTAGCAAGACACAGCTAGGTTTAAAGCATGAATTTAAGACAATGTTTTACCTCTAGTTTTTTTGTAGGTTCTGTTTGTTTGTTTGTTTTTTGAACAATGACCTGATTTGGGCTGATTCACAACATGTTAACTGTCTTCTGTAAATCTCCAGGAAAGATGAATCATTCCTTGCTGTATAATTCGAGTACATGTTGATGAATATCCAGACTTATGTTGTTGTTCTAACTATGAAAGGCCCTAGTGACACTGAAAATGGAAATACACAAAAGATAAGACAGTTCAATAAAGCTTGTGGAATAAGCAATGTAGTGTTCTAGTTTATCTGTTTTAACTGCAAAAGGCAAGTACTTTGGAGTCAGACGATTTCAATTAACACAACAGAAAGCTCAAAACTACCTGGTGAAAGAGAATATCTCCCTCAGATGTTGAATTAATCGCACACAAAATGTGGAAATTTCACTAGCACTGAAACACAGGTCCAGCAATTAGCTAACAATCTTATCTCTCTACTCTTATATACTGCACAATCTAGTTCATTTTAAAAGTCTATTCAGGAAGAAGATGACCTGTCAAAAACAGGCAAATATTGTGCATCCTTAGCAGGAAAGCAGAATGGTGAAAAATTAATACTAACCTAAGTATAAAATATCCACACAGTGGCAAACATCACTTTTTCACTTTTGGCTATCATCGCAGTTTTCCAGCCAGGAATCAGACAGAATGTGCCAGTCCCAGCACAGTACCACAAACGTAGCCTGTCTCAACATTAATCAAAGCATTACACCTAAAATGTGACGAAACCACTTAGAAAAAGCTTTCTTGACTGTGCCTGCAGATAATGAATTCTCATTGCTACATTTCATGGTGAGAATCTGGCACCAAAGCCACCATGACCAGAGAAATGATTTCAGAGAAACCAGGCATGTCTGATGCCCTTGGGAACCTTGCATCTTCCCTCTGCTCTGTCTGGATAATGGGTAGGGAACAAAAGGAAGGGATATAGTAGGCTTTTTTTTTTTTCTTCTCCCTCTTAATTTCAACCAAAAAAATGAAAAATCTTTGAATTACTGCAGAGAGTTATTTTAGTTTATGGTAAGCCTTCAGGCCTTTCTTAAAACAAAAGCTGCTGGTTTATGTTCTGAAAAAGTGGACTAAACTGAGCAGCACTTGTATACACCAGTAATTTTCCATTTCTGGAGGGAAATGAACAAACAGAAAACCAAAGCCTGAAGCTATCTACAGGTATTTAGGACTGCCTGATGGAGTTGCAAATAATTTCTCTGGAAGATAGATTAACTTGTTCAAGCACTAAAAGGAAGGGAAACAGTTAACTAAGGACTGATATAAATGAGGAACTGTGATTCTGTTTTGCCAAGTCTTTCCTCTACTTGGTTCCAGAAGAGGAAAATTAATAAATAAATAAAATAATAATAAAAACAAAATAATATTAAAAAAAAAAAAAAAAACACAGAAAAAAACAAAAAACAAAACAAAACAAAAAAAACACACCTGGCAACAGTAACATACTAGAATGGAATGAAGATGTTTCCACTTCATTTCAATGACTTTCCACAGAGCTACTTTTGCTAGGATCTTCAAAGCTTATGTAGAAGAAACTTACTTTATAAAAGGTCAGAAAGACATACAAAGCAATGTGAATTTTGTAACCCATTTCTTAATACTGAAAGAAATTTAGGAACATTTTCATATCTAACTTGTGTGCAGGGGAGACATATGCAGTAATTAGAAATTTGACAAAATGTAGAGGACAGAAAGAATGGGAAATAAGCCCAGAGAACCAAATGAACATTTTAAAAATAACAAGACTGACAGCAAAATGTAGTGGAGGCATTTAGTTCAGCTTGGTTTTGAAAACTTGGACCGATTTGAAAAGTGACAGAATAGTGAAGCACCAGCCTTGGGGCATCAAAGAAAGTTTCAAAGATTAAGTTGTTTTCTTCATAACTGACGTTAATACTGAGTTTGCTGTATGGGCCAGCAGAGCGCTGGGAACTTGGCACTTAATTGTGAAAGATCTGCTTGCTGTAGCGCCTGGTGGTGCTCACTGCCAATCTGTCTTTTTGCTGTATCCCTTTATTACTGCTGTTTCACTGTAAGCTTCTATGCAGCAAGTGCTTTGTATTGGTGATGTGCCTACAATGTCTGTAGCACAACTCAGTGTCTAATAATTCTAAACATTGGGATTATTGCTGCTAATAGGCCAGAAGTACAATTTCCTCATTTACACTATGGATTATGGCATGAATCATAGCATTTCATTCATCACTGCGAAGAAAACACCTTGGCAAACATCAAGATTTTAGTGTGCTTTTTGACCTAACTAGCTTTGCCTTTGACAAATATTTATCACAAACTAATAGTACAGTAATTTTGCATTTTCCCTTATCTGCTACTTCAGGCAAGTTCTCTAAACTGTGATTATAACAAAAATAAATTAATTACTTAAGAAGCCTCTGAAGGCAAGAAGATTTTTGAACTTTACTATACCATACCAGTACAATTAATTTCCTGCTATTGATCTACAAAATGTTGTAATAATGCTAGGCTGACAAATTAAACTCTACTAGAAGAAAAAATATTTATTATATTCCTGGAAGAATGACAATAAAGATGATGATTTGATGAACATGACTTAAAAGCAGTTGAATGGAGCCTGGTCATTTCTGCATTGAGAGGTGTTTTTTTTCTTAAGCTTTTGCAATAAAGCAAATTAATTGTTGAAAAATTAAAGAAGAATCCAGTAACAGCAATTACATAGTTGTAGAAATAATACTTTTTTTAAACGACATTTGTTTCCTGAGACTGCTTATTACAAATTGTGGGAAAAGTCTCTGCCCTATTCATACCTTCCTACCTCCCACTGAAGAGAGACAGTAAGAAAGGTGCGTATCACCCAGTTTCTTCTATAGTTCTGGTACTATATATGCAAATTATACCCAGACAAAAGAATGTAATTAACTTCACTTAAACTATTCATGATCATACTCAGCCACAGGAGAAAATAATTCGTATGTGAACATGGGTAGGGAGAGTGATGAGGGTTTAAGTATTTGCTTGGAGGACATTTTAAGGTGAAGAACAGGAAGCAGCAAGATAAATTTGAGGACTTCAGAATAAGCTCTGAAGACACTGAATTTACACCCTTAGTATTGTACTTTGAATAAGCTTTCCCTGAAAATTCTGTGAAAATTGTTCACAGTTGGAATGGTTTACAGCTGTCTAAAACAATCAGTAGCTACTCCCTTTCCTCCAAGACAGAATTTGGCCTGCAATGGTCAGCCATGGCTCTGTGTGAAGAGGGTCCCTTTATTTCTGCTCCTTTTAATCTGCCTCATCTTCTAGGTGAAGTGGACAGGCTGTACAGTTCTGAATGTTGATATGTTGATCCTGTGAGAGAGTGTATTCTGCAGTGTTCCACATACTACTGAAAGCATTTTTAAACCTTCAGCTTTTTTTTTTTTTTTTCCATAATTTTTATCAGTAAGGATTGCTTACCTCAAAACTTACATTAAAACTTAACTGTGCATTTATTGTGTACTTGCTATTGGGGGGGGGGGGGTGGAGGTGTGGGGGGAGACGATAGCAACAACAAAAAACAAGATCTTAAAGTGTACTACTTTGACTACTTAGTTGAAAATGGGTCATGAAACATTTCTAGACAAAACACATATCAAATCACAGTAAGTTCTATAACCCTAAATCTTAAAGGTCGTTAGATAAATCAGAATGAAATTTTGATGCTTGTCAAAACAAATTCCAAATAACCTGCTGGCTTGTTTTGTTAAAAGAATATATCCCAGTTCTGTGTTTGTTAATGTTACTTTTGGTAAAGCTATGGCTTACTTTTGGTAAAGCTATGGCTTACTTTTGGTAAAGCTATGGGTTAGGCCTGAACCAATATTCATCTTACTGGCATTAAAAACCGGATTTTGTTAATGTATATATATATATATATATATATATATATATATATACACACTTTTTTTTTTTTTGCAGGTGTACAGACTTATCAAATTGGACAGAATTAAGGACACTATGACAACGAGAGTTCAGGACACTAAACTAGTAAGTACTCCAGCACTGTGCAACAGTATATAAAAAAAAAAAAAAAAAAAAAGAAAAAAAAAAGATATTTATTACACTTGTACTTTATGTAACTTTTCAAAAAAGAGTACTTAAAGTGTTTTTTAAATTTACTTTTGTTATGTACAAGAGCAACATTCATTCCTCTGTCTAAAACCAGATAAGCTTAAGTGAACAAACAGGACATCATGTCTGGTCAGATAGTAGATTATTTATGCATTGACATAATGATATGTTTAAACTTAAGGGATGTTGAGGTGTGATGGCTGAGCCATAGGGAGAGATCTAATCTTTCTAAGTGTTGTCTTATTTTACACGTGCTTTGAAACTTGTTCAAGTTACCCTTACAGTGCAATTATATTCCATGGTTTCTTGGGATAGTTCATCACACTGGCTATAGCTATAATGTTTTGGTTTCAAAACATCTTTTTATCTCAGCTTGTTTGAAAGTGATCAGCATCATAATCGATGGCTCCCAGGATCTGACAGACTTTCAGTAAGATCATGAAACTACTGGAAAAGACCCTGATACTACCCTCACCGAATTCAGTGTAAAAAAATCCCAGCTAAGGCAATGGTCAGCCTTCTCCTATGGGCTTACAATATTATGTTTTCTCCTAAAAAACTGAGTCTAGATGTGCAGTTCTAGTCTGAGTTACCACAAGGAAAACTAAAGCAAATTATTTCACACCATATACAATAGCATATATTTTCTGAATATATATTTTCTGTATTTGAGTATTATACAGAATGAACTATTAGCAAGCAGCCAACAAAACGTATTCAATTAAGTTAAGATCATTGTAGAGGGAACAGAGGACAATTTTCACAGATTAGTATACCCCTTGTATACCAGTATAACTTAATGATAATAATAATGATAAACAATAATAATAATGAGATGGCACCGAGTAGATCAGATATTAGATTCACTGCATATGGAATCCTAGACACAGCAACTCCTCTCATTACAATTTGATCACAACTTCCGCTCTCAAGAATGAAGTGATTGAGGCTGCATGAGAAATTATTTTCACCTATACTTTCTACTATTTTTGTATGTCAATAAGGGTATGTGATTTAAAAAAAAAAAAAAAAAAAAAGATTTTTATACATATTTTCAGGAAGAATTTAAGGAAGCTACCTATGAAAGGATGAAAAATTCTCTTCATCAATCTGCCAGAGAAGGGAAATTGAAATTGTTACAGCTTAAAATTTTATGCAGGTTTTATTAGACTTCATAGAAGCTTCTCAATAAAATATTACTTTCCAGTGACAATTACTGGAGATATTATCCAGAAGGTGAAGACATCATTCAGATCTTATTGGCATTTTATGTATTTAGGCTGTCTTTCACTGTTTAGTTACAGAATCATTCAGGAGTTTATGCATAAATAAACTGTTTTGGAAAGCAAAGATTTACTCTGTCTCTAGTCGCTGATGGGTATATCACGCTATGAGAGTTCACAAGAATGGTATTGTTGATCCTATTTGCTTCATAATATTTGACCTGAATGAAGTGAATAAATATCCCCAATCAGAGAGAAATTTGAATATAATTTCTATTACCATATTATTATAACTTCTTTCAAATACTTACTAAACCATTGATTATATTGCTAATCATATCCTTAGTGATACTATATTTCTAGTGTATGGACACTTAAGCATGGTTAAGACAATCATGCACTGCCTTTGGTAGAAAAAATACCTTTGCCTTATCCTTTGATTACTGTCTCTAATACCCATACCAAATTGCTTCCTTCTTAGCTTTAGTTCAATGTCTAGGATTTATCAATAAATATTGAAAAGTATTTATTTTACATTTCCCTCTACAATCTCAATTGTCCATTTAACAAAACCAACCAATAAATCCTTTGTCCTTGGAATTTTCTAAAAATGTAGCCCAAAACATTGAGAGTTCTTCCCTGACACACTTAAGATCTTTATATTTTCTGGAAGATAACATCCACTACGCTACAGATGGAAAATGGTTAAAACAAGCATTGTCTAAATAAAGTTTTACTCAGGGACACAAATCAAGTTCTCTAATTTATGCACCTCTCTCTCTTCTCTCACCTGCTTGCCTTTATTTTTATTTTTTTTTTTTAAGCAAATGGAAAAAAAATGTAGGTCCTGTTTCTTTGTTTATTTTTAGTGGGTCCATCCAATATTTCACCTGTTGACATTTTGCCATGTCATTCTCTAACAATGTGAACAACCTTCATAAGTTGCCTCTGCCAGATTTTGGACACCTAACAACCCATTTAGCCAAAGCCTAATATGCTGCAGTTTGTTGAAGTCCATGGGAATAATATATTTTGTTAAACTTAATCAAGTGCCCATCTGCTTTCTGCTTCAAGAATAATTTATCCTTCTTAGCTAAACAAACTTACTCTTGTTTATTTATTTCTTAAACCTTCAGACTGATGTACTGATTGTATAATTGCTGAACTTCTACAGGGCTTGTAATTTTGTCAGAGAAATGAGACAACGGTTAAGAATAAGCTCATGTACTTCAGAGCCTTCTTCATAGGCCTACATAAGCCTATGTAAATTGAAAGGTCCACTTTAAATTGAAAAATAAACAAATTCAGGTTACTCAGCATCAGATTTCAGTTACACTATTCTGTTCTACTTTAGCTGAGACTTCCCACTGGTCACTATATCCTGTATTTCAGGATTCAAAAGGGTAGGACAAGTTCCATTAGTACAAAAGAAATCTCTCTCTGTGGACCTGCTCCCACATCCATTGACATCCATGAAAGAACAAAGAGACAAAGACTAAAATGACTACAATCAAACACAATATAAAATAAAAGATTCTGACTTCTCATTTACTTCTAAACAATCTCATGTAAGAACATGAATCCTTGATACACTATCTACACATTAATAATATATATATAAACCTTTAAAATCATTAACTTTTTAGAAGATTTCAGTGAATAATTTCAGAGGATTATTACTTTGATGGGGAAATATTTATCTCTGCTAGTAGACTGTGGGTTTTGCAAGGTATTGAACAAATTCTTCAGCTTTGTTTACACCGTTAAAAAAAAAAAAAAGATTTTCTTACATATAGTCACAACTATATGTAGTGAAAGTAAACATGCAATATGTTTAAATCCCAAGGCATTCTAAAGAAAGCATGTAACTCAGTGTTCATGCCTAAAAATCAAATTATGATTTCTTTGGTAGCTTTGTTTCTCTAATTTGATTTTATTTTTTATTTTTATTTTTTATTTTTTTTTTCAATTTTAATGTTTAATCTGTGAAATAAGTGTGAACATTACACTGCAATTTTCATGTTCTACTTCTGTTCTTCCTTTATCACAATATACTGACTGGATGTCATTTGCAGAAACAGAAGAGAAATCTAGAGAAACCACTGGGGTTTTCAATATTTCAGTAGTCATAGCAAAAAGAGGCAAGTAGCAGATTAAAGAAGAAGGGCTGGAAGCCTTCAAATCTGTTAAAACTTCTTTTCTTTCCTTTTGTTGTTCTCATTTTGTTCCTTTTTATTGTCTCTCTCTCCTCCATCCCCCCCTCCCCCCCTCCTTTTTCTTCCTCCCCCAGCCACAGCTCTTGCTGAGACCTCATGATTAGAAAATTCAGGCCACGACTAGATTGACTAGCTCGGTAGAGTATCGTAGGGCATTTAGTCTGATACCGATAAGGAAAGTTATATAATTACTTCTGTATGTGCGGTTCTAGTTGCAAGGAGTTCCCTCACTGCAAGATGGTTGATTGCCTATGAACGAGGGTCTTGTTGAGACATTTTAGAAAGCTTGGCATATTCCATTTATAATATATGTTCTCTGACATAAAAGCCCCAGTTTGTGATTTTAAAATGTACTTTTTTACTAATAGTAAGTCATGCAAGCAAAAGTTGTTTCTGGAGATGAAACACTACAAGTAAGAACAGAAGGGTTTGGGGGATTCACGAGTACAAATACAATGAGAGAAAAAAATATTACACCTTGTCTTCAGAATATAATTCTAAAAATCCTAATAAATATTCCTCACCATTTCATATTCAAGATACAATTCTGCAAGAACTTAACTACATGCTTTACTTTGTAAGCTAAAGAAGTTGCAATAGAGACATGGACTAATAGAGAGCCAAAGTCTGGGAGCAAATCCTTGCGGAAAGAAAAACACACATCAGGCTGACATTTAACTGTTTTGCTGGAATCCTCAACTTCCATGCATAGCCTATATTTACACAGTATGATATATTATGCACTTTTTTTTTTTTTTTTTTTCCTCCTCCTTTCCTGTGTCCTGAAGGACATGGAATGTCGAATGGTGGAAGAAAGGGGTTCGGAAGATTTCTTCTTGTTCCCTCAGCTCAGCTAAAAGGTACAGGTCAAACCTGCCAAGATGTTCATTGTCTGACATGCAGGAATAATAAACACCCAGTGCCTCTAAAGGTAATTTTGGCATCTTCTGGTTATGACTGCAATCATTAAAAAACTCTCCCCACATTCTACATGAATGAATCTCTCTATGCCACAAGGGAAAAAAGTATGTAAGCCTGTATGCACAATAGAAAAATAGGACTATATACTAAGAGGATATTTCAACAACAAAATCCTAATAAATTTCTTTATTTCTTTTTAATGATCAACCCTATCAGGGAACACTTATTCTTCACTTTAGAACTTAATTCAGTGTGCAAGAAAACCCAAACACAAAGCAAAAACTAAAATCTACCAGCTTTTTGCAACACATCAGTATCCCATACCCCCACCCTTTTTTTTTTTGGATAAAATTCCTGCAGTGTTTTAGTGTTTCACTCTTACTTATTTCCTATTTTTAATCACAGTTTTATCTTCTATCTTCTTTGATGGAAAATCCCACATGGTTAATAGCTTTGAAATTAGCAGGCTCTTTATTTAGGATATATGCTAGTGTCATAATAGCAATGACTACAGACAGAATGTAACATAGACACTTAATTATTGGCTCTAGGAAAATCAAACAAGCATTCTTTCAGGAGGTTATTTACCTAGAAGCTAAACAACTGATAATATGATCCATACTTTTGAAATTATGCTGTTATAGTTTACTTTATAAAATATTTGAAGCAGATACTCCCAGGCTCATCCTCCTCCTTCAGAAATATGTCTATCTAGTAAGACTTATTGCTGTACTGCATATAATCTCATTTACATTATCACACACAGCACATCCAATAAAGTACATGTACATAGGAAATGTAAGGCTCAGAGTTTCCAAAAGTTGGGATTTACTTCTACAAGAAAGAAAGTTCTTCATCACAAGGATTTAACATGCACAGAGTTTAATCCAACTTTACTTGATCCATTCACTGCATGGAAAGATAATAACCGCACCTGTCCATTCAGAAAATGGGCCTCAATTTCCAAAACAGGAGGAAGGTTGCAGGAGGACTTGAAATCCCTTCCTGACTGAGGTAAGAAAAATCAAAGATGAAATGAAAGAGGATAAGATTAGATGTCACTTTTTAAGGAAAAAAAGGAACAAATAAAATCTAAGAAATTTCTACAACCTCATTTTCATCTGAAAACTGGCATTGCAGGATATTCATTAAAATTAAGATGTTTGACGGTGTCCTTGGCTAAGAATCCACAGTATAAAGAAGCATCAGCATCTTCACTAACACAAGGCAAAGTTGCACAGTACCTGAATAAGAAGGGCAGTGCAGATTTTGTGACAGTGACCATGGCCAGCCAACAGCCTGATTGTCTGACCAATCAGACTATAAGGCCAGTCTGAAGTGAAGCAGGCAAGGCAAGGTGCTAGAGCACGCACAAGCAAGCCTGCAGCTTGTGTCAGGCAAGAGCTAAGGTGAAAAGACTGAGGTAAAATGCAACTCTCATGCCACAGCAGAAAGGAATTCCAAAATGCTACTCACAGCTGTTTCTTTCCAGAGCAGTCAGATCTGAGGTCACACAGCTGCACCATACTTGATCTGAGCTTAAACACAGGCAGCTGTATCCCTTGCAGATAAGAAAAGTTCTTGCAGGACATATTGGTGCATTCCTAGTCCTGACATGGTAGCTACCAGCTGGGTGTTTGAGAAAAAAGACGAATTGGACCTTCTGAATAATGTTCTTACCAGCTGCCAATAATGTGTTTACAAATGTGCATTACTATGTTTTCTCTTTTATGTTTTGACAATTTATATATACACATATATTTTGCTTTATCTTAACCTTGTGTATACAGCAGGCTACGTCAGGGAAAAAAAAAAAAAAAAAAAAAGCAGCAGGCTCCAAAACATGCAGTTCTGTGGCAGTGTCAAGTCTTAGCAGTTGGAGTTTGCATCTCTACTGGTGTCTGACTTCCAAATACATTTTCTTTGGGTATTCAGAAATATGCATTTCAATCAGCAGCCCCTCTCTAGCTGAGCAACTCTCCTGAGAAACTAAGGTGGTGATTGAGCAAAAGCTACCGAGCTCTGCACTTGCTGGTGTCAGGAAAAATGAAAACGAATAGGATACCATGACAGTGAAATCCAGAAGAGATTTTATTCACATTCGTGCTTCCTTATTGCATGAAGGCCATAAACCGCTTACCCTTGGTCCTGGCCTTTAAAGAGATGGTGGGGCAAGTCACATTTTTGCTACAGCTGCAGGTTTTTTTTGCATGCACTTAGAGATCTTAGTAACAGTGTACTATAAATCCTGCTAGTAACAAAGGCTAAAATGTTGGTAAACAGCACAAAACATTCCTCAAACTAAGCATTAATGCAGAAGGCAAATGAGTTCATTATGGTATCAAAACAAAAAGAATTTTAAACAATACCCAGTAATGGCTGTGTGGGTCAGCTTTATTACGACTTGGTTGCCAAGATTTTATGACTCTGAGTAAAAAATTAAATATTTAATATCTAATCTAACATCTGCATATAAATGATGCAAGTCCATCAAAAATCACCTGAATATCCCGATAGCTCAAGCTTTAAAAACATTAGGTTTTAAACAGAATGAAGTTAAAGCAAAAAGGAATTTTCTATTGAGAGTTCAATAACTCTTCTGTGTTATGTAGCAAGAGCATAAATATCTGCAACCAATAAAAAATAGTTTGTATCACCACAGCTGGAGGAACATAAAGGAAGGAACTACACAAACATTCCTTTGTAGCACTCCACTCAGAAGAGGAAAGCTTTCTGAAAAGAGTAGCAAAATGCTTAGAGTAGCCCAGGGTTCAGACATTCAATAGTGTTGGAAAGATTCATATTCAGAACTGAGCAGTGAGCATTTACGTAGATATTTTTGACAGATCCTACTTTTTTGTTAGCAAAAGAATTAATCAATACTAAATTTAACGCATCACAATGATACTCATCTTGGCTAATTTTGAAAGCAATCCGAGTGTGCATCTATATGCAGAACTTTGAGAGAAAATTCTAAAAAAAATGCTTTGCTTCATATGAAAAATAGGGAAAGATTAATATACTACACATAAATAAGTAGCGTAAATGTAGATAACCTGAAGTGCTTTTTAATAAGCATTTTTAAAATTTAAAGCCATTATACTTAATCTGCACAGCCATATTAAAAGGTCAGAATTAATGAGTGTCTCACAATAAAATCATGCAAATTATGTGAGACAGTCATCTTGCCAGTTTTAATAGCAGCTGACCATTATTATTCTAAATACATAGCCTCGTATTCAAATATACCTTATTGACAGATAGAATGTGCTGCTCAGTTATGCAGCAGGGCAATGAATAAAGGAAAAGAAATGAAGTAAAGTGAGCAGATATCTGGCATCAAAATAATGGCTCTGTGGGATACAAACAAGTAAAACATGGGGATGAAATGAATTGGAACTGAATCTATTTGCATTACGGATTGAACACGATGTGCTCAGTAGGAAGGCAAGCAACACTTCACTGAACAATAGCAAAATAAGTTGAATATCCCAGCTATGTTTTTATGTTCTAGAAATAAGCTTTTGTTGTTGTTAACACTTCAGCCACACTTTTTTTCTCACCAAAACTTGTAAAAATATATATATAAATCCTGTTTGCATCTCTATTTTCAAGTCATTCTATAGTTCTAAATATGTTCTAGTGTTATGGGAAAATTGACAGTTCTTACAGCTTTTCAATTACAGATTTGCTTTTAAATTTGTTACAGGCCCAGTATTATGCTTTGACTTCCTCTAGTAAATCTCTTAGTTTCAAAGTCCACACTCAAAGAGAATCAATTCACACTTTTCTAAGAATAAACATTTATCATGAAGAAGGCTAAAAAGATCCATTTGTTTAAATGTCACACCATTTTCACAGACTTAGAAGAATGGACAAATGGTATTTTCTGTTAAAAAATGAACTATAGTTTATAATTAACATAGCTTATAATTAGCACTGGAAAAAGATGAAAAATCACGGCATATGCTATTTAAGGTGTATCTTCCATTCTGGTCTCTTCCTTCTGTATTGCTCCTGACATAAAATGAGCTCAGCTTACCAAGGATTGCAGTTTTAAACCCATCTGTGTGACTGAAATTGGGGGAAATTTAACACTGAATTCTACATGTGCACAGTATAATAATAATAATAATAATAATAAACACAAAGTAAGAAAATATCTAAAATCTGTGCTAAATCTAGATCACTCTCTTTTATATTTCCTCTTTTGCCACTATTCTTACTGTGTAAGAGGTGACAGGAAGACACATTTAGATGTAAACTTTGCCTTTCCTCTAAAAGCATACAGAACGTATTTTTCATTTCCCACCCTGAAAATAAGATTTACATAGAACCTGAATGCTATATAGACTTGTACTTCTGTAGGAGATGCATCTCATTGAATGAAAGATCAGTTAAATAAAAATCTCACTTGTTTACATACTTATTGGAGAAGTCTAAAACTGAGGAAACAAACTGTCCCATGATATCTTGAGTATTTCACGTTAGACAGTATTCCTACTACTGAACCACCAACCTCATTTGGCATCTATAGATGTGAGAAAATGTACAAAAGGTACCACCTTAATTTTAAATATAGGAAACAAAAATGAAGGAAGAAAATCAGCTTTCCTTTATCTACTCTGATGGCCTACCTACACAAACACAACTATCTCTTAAATGACTTTCATTAATTTTTAGGAGATCTCTCCTTATTTCCCAGTTCTAGGACTACACATATTTTTAAATACTTGAAGTGTACTTTTGAACAAAAATGTTAATTCTTAACATGATTTAGGTAAACTTTCAGTCTGGCTCTAAATCTGCTATTCTGAAGAAATCTGTTTATTTTATCATAAGGTGTATGGTATTAGGGACATGGTTTAGTGGGTGATATTGGTGGTAGGAGGATGGTTGGACCAGATGATCTTGGAGGTCTTTTCCAACCTTAATGATTCCTTAACATATTTTAATATTCACTCTTTACTCATATTTCTATCCCTCCATTTCCCATTTAAAGAATTAGAAAAATAACTCTTCATACACAGCATGAGATTCTTTACATTCTGACAGTGTACAGAAATAGAAAGTGCAAAAGCATAGTGAGCTCCTCTAGCACTAATGAAATAACCCTTTCATGGTTTTAAAGCTCTTAAAAACCCTTAAAAAAACAAACAAACAACAACAACAACAACAAAAACACTTTTAAAACCCTTTCACAGTTTTAAAATTTGTATCACGTCCTTCTCTCAACTGTATGACTGCAGTTCTTTTAAAGTACATTTTTACATAATTAAGATATTTTGAAACTGTATATGGTGATATTTCAAAAGGACCTTGACAAAATCTCTAAGGTAATAAATGAACTTATCTCCACTGTTTTCTGTGTTTAACTTAACAGGAGTAAACTGGCTAGTATTCTACACTAAATGTAAAATAATATCTAAATAACGGACCAGTCTTTCAACTATTCTGAGGGAGAAGGCAACTTGAATTTTTCTTAGCCTGGTATAGCCTTAAGTATAACATTCTGTAGTATTGTAGATTTAATTTTTATGTGTAGGGAGAGACAGTAAATATTTCCTGTAGTAGGATATAATGAATTTCACAAGTTCATGCAAGGGAGAGACAAGAGGAATTTATACGCATTCCAACAAAGAAATAAAGACATAGAAACAACTTGTTGATCTTATCTTCTCAGAAATCTCTAAGAATTGTATAAATCAGACTGCTTTTCCAGTAGAATAATAATTATTTTTACAGATTTTCAGCATATAATGAATGCATTCAACTTTACCCTAGCAATTAATACAAGAGTTTTCTTGGCTTCAAAAGATTCAGTTTTAAAGTTATGCTTTTGAATACCATGTTTGAAAGATTTCAAAAATATTTATACAAACATAATTATCTATTACATTCAGTAAGATATCTACCAAAATATATGTAATTTTTGGTAAAACGATATTGCAGAGTTTTCTCATGAAGTTCTTTGTGACTCTTTCTAAATTAAATATGAGTGACTGTGACCATGATTTCTATTAAATTAATATTTTAAATCATCACCTAGCAGTCTACCAAATGAAACCTAAACTTATTGACAGAGGGAACGTACATGATATATCTATTTCCCTCTTTTTACCTACCTATTCTAAACTTCAGAAACTAAACTAGTAACTGATATAAATTGCTGTCACTGGAGGTCATAATGGAGATCCTTGGAGATCCTACCTTCTATACCAGTTCCTGAACTGAGAGTAGGCAATGTATTTATTTAAGGCAGAAATATGAATGTGGGACGTATCAACTATAAGCTTTGCACAGTTAGGACATTTTCTCACAACTGTATGTACTATTCCCCTTTTATTTCTTCTTACCATTGTAATAAATGGCTCAGTCTTCAAAATAGGACTATAATCAAAGTTTACAATTTATTAAAGGAATAGAGGTAAGCAAACAGCGCTGGGTGCGCCAGGAGTCTCTGCTCCACCAAGATGTACACCAGTTACATCAAGCAGCTGAGTTTTATGCTCCTAGGCTAATACGTATTCATTACTACTTCTAAAAAAAACAGGGCTATTATAATTAGTTTCTGGAATCCAAACCCTCCTACTGGAGCATGCGTATCAGTCTCCAGTGGTCCCTCTGGGGGTCTCTAGGGGTCTCTCGTGCTGAAGGCTCATAGTTTTCCTCCCTCTTGTCCTTCTCCTTTGCCCAACTTGGCTGTATGTCAGAGACTTGTGCAGCGTCCCCTGCAAGCTTTGTCTTTTAGTTGTTCTTCAGCTCTGCCTGTCTCCTTAATCTCCTGGCCAGATATCAGAGACTTGCATAGTGTCCCATGCAATAGTCATAATAGTTAGCAGTTATTCTGAAACCCCTCAGATATCAGAGACTTCAAGGAAAAGCCTACAAATACATTTCCCTTCAAGCTCTCTATTGACACGAGCTGCTAAAACAATCCTTTGCAGTATACAAGAACTATATACATTAACCACTCTTTTTTTCTTAGACTTGTGCTTATACAAGGGTATGTAAAACAGAAGGTCACATTCATCATACCATGCAGCCCTAGCATTGTTCCATACTGAAACAAATCAGATGAACATATTTCACACCATGTTGCTTGAAATATTTTTCCCCTCCCTCAGTAACCTTATGGTAATGGCACTGAACGTTAGAAGTATTAAGGCCAGCTCAAAACAATCACTGTGAAGGAAAGATAATTCTTCAGGTCATAAGAAACCACTGTGACATGATTTTAAATTGGGATCACTTTTTTGTCAAGCCATTTTTCCCTGGTATACACTGGGTGTATTGAAAGATGAAGTCTTTCACACAGTCTTGGTGAAGAAATTGTCTTCCCCAACTGTACAAAATGTGATGCTTCTTCATCAGGACTTCTCTTTTGATTACAGCATATTTTCTCCTTTTACTTTCTCTATCAATGTTTGATATGGGCAATTTGATGAGCACACCATTTATTCACCTTCTAGCCACTACACTTTTAAGTGTATTTCTAATGGTCTGGTTTAGCCTGGAGTCACAATGAAGAGTGAGTGAGTAGCATTACAATTTAATTTGCGTGTTTGCATGTGTGTATGTGTGTGGGGGGGAAGGGGGAGGGGAGGAGGAGGAGAGAGGAGGAGGAGGTTTCTTTATTAAAAAAGCAGACTACAGAGGGATAATTCTAAAACTGTGTATAAAAAGGAACATCTCCATCAAGAAGCAATCTGTTACAGTTTTGGTCAGCCTGCACTAAGAACAGTTTCTTGCAGTATGAGCTTAGCACTGATAATGAAGGAAAATTAGCAGATACAGGGTTGAGAACTGTCAGTTGATAGTGTAGCCACCAGTTATTACAGTATTCCAAGCTATAAAATTACAGTCTTTCAAGGAATAGTAAAAAGTATAAATACAGATCATTCCATAAGGTAATCATTTCATGAATACTTACTTACAAGAGAGATCCATAACACTCAAAAACATCCAAACACACACACACAAACACAAACAAACTAGAATAAATCATGGAAAAATCCATAGTAAAAACAGATATCAGTTTACAGGAAATCACATCTTCGTATTTGTTTGCAATTATTTTGAATAAGTACATTTTGAAAAAGCTCCAGCAGGCAATTAGAGGTCCTTCTGTCCAAACCCCTCAGCTCATTTTTACGGAAAACAAGCAAATGAAACATCTAACTATTTAATTTTCCCTCTCCTTTTCACTACTTATCTTCTATCTTCATCTCTTCTTTTGCTCTCTTATTATTTCAAACTTTCCAATCATTGTTTCCTCTGTTATTGCTTGTGTTGTCCCAGTCAAAAGGGTGTTCCTTATGCTCTAAAGTACTGGGAGCACGTTCAGAATGAGAGGAAACAGGTTCTGGACAATAATATCAGCTTATGAGCCTGGGATTTTCATGGGAATCAGTGGTGCTGAATATCCCAGGGCTGTGGTATTTCCTTAAAAAGTATAATTCCAAAATTAAGGGTCACACATGGCAATGTCTCAGGATTCAAATAGAGAAGGAAACTCAAAGCCAGAAAAATAATGTATTTAATCTGGAATTTACATAGAAGAATGATGTAGTCTTAAGGGACAAAATAAAAAGTTAAATCAATTCAAATACTATTACAATGTGTGCTTAGGAAAGGAAGTTATTTGAAATTTTAGAAGCTCCATAACATAAAAAAAAATTTACTGTAATCTCCAGGTAAAAATGACTCTCATTCACATAAAAATTAAATTCTATCCTTCTGTAATGAAGGACAAGGCTCCTCACAAGGCCAGTCCAACTATGGGGAATGAATTGTTAGGAAAATTAAAAAATACCTGCCTCAAATGTAACATGATTTCACTGATCACACGTACTCTTGCACTTATATCAAAGCAAAGAACCTATCAACAGAAATCAATACAAGTGCATGGATAATTTCAAAATAAAAACATTCCAATTGTCTATACAATAGAAGTGTTATGAAAACCTTTAAAAAAACATCATGTAACATATCCTGAAAAATGCTCAGGTACTCTGGTGGGAGGTGACATACCTGTTTATTCTATTCCATATATCTGTTAAAAAAATACTGAGCAACATATCTAACTCATCAAGATAGCACGAACACTGAGATGTGCATAAATTTTTTAACAATTACAGTTAAACAGGAAAAATATTACATTTGCTACCGTTTCCTGACTGGATGGTATATGTCCAATTCAGCAGCCATTATGCAGTTCACAATTCTTCTTGCAGTCCATTATTCTCCTCCTGCAAAGGACTATTCTTAAAATTTTACAAGTGTTTACTCTAAAACTCAAATGTTTTGCTGTGAATTAAGTGGTCCATAAAAAGTCTAGAGAGAGTATTCACTATGTACTGACATAAGCTTTCACAGAAGAATAAGAACACTAAAGAATAAGGATGTACTTTCTTTCTCTCCCCTTTCTGTAAGTGAGTGCAGTTTGCATGAAAAAGAAAGAGACAAAGTGGCTGCAGGCAAGGCTGGCCCTCTCCTGCCTGGCACCAACACCTGCAGGAAAGTTGGTGCTTGTGGGAAAGCTGTCATTTGCCACTGATCCACAGTAATGGCAGAAAATGACTTTGCTGAATAATTGTGTCATGATGCAAGTCGGAGCACTCAGATATAATTGTAGTCTTAAGATGAAGAAAACAAGGAAACCTTAAAGAAAACAGGGAGACATAGGTTTGATGAAGCAGAAGCAAGGGAGAGAAAGGGTGGGAGAAAAAAAAAAAATTTGCAAGAAATCCACCATCTCTTGTAACCATAGTTTTCATACAGTTGTAAATTTTGAGGACTATTTTGAAGGAAGTTGTCCCGCTATTTAGAGTACATGAAAATCCGCCTTAAAATGAGTAGTTCAAAAATGGCATTTCCATCATTACTTTTTAATTTTGCAATATAACTTCTCATTTTGCAGTATATGCTATAGGATTGGCCACACTTAAACACACCGTTACACAGTGCTGCGAGACAAGTAGGGAGGGGTGAGATGGCTGAGCTTTTCAGAGCTGCTGAAACATGAAGCATCTGAGCTGAAATGCTGACATTTGAATTTTAAGTGAGAAGAAATGCTAGTTAATACTGGCTTGTTTTCAGCAGTGGGACAACTGCCACAAATATCTATGTTTTCTTTTTTCTCATTTTATTATTGAGTGAATTATAATGCAGAATGTCAAAGCTCATCATTGTTAAATTTTCATTTAGACGGCACTTTACCCAATGTTTCTAGTATTTTTTTTCTGTACCTCCACACTGGGCTGGAGCAGAAAATTCTACAGAAATGCCCATTTTTTTTTTTTCAATTATCTGCAGTATGATGCCAGATTTGTTATGTGCCACCTCATTTCATTTATTGGTATTTACTGTCCTCCAGCTGTCAGGATCAATGCTCATTTTCAAACTGTTAGCTGCCAAGCAGCATTTCTAGACTTGTTATGCATCTACACTTCATCCACACTGTTCCCTTCCCATCACTATTTGTAGCATCATCTCTAAACATGGAATCCTACTTTCAAATGTCGTGCAATTATCCACAGAAGGCTACCTATGTAACTAGATCAGGGCTCTTCACTCTTCTGTTCAGTGAGACTTTTGATTTAGACTCTGTCATGCCTTGAAAATAATATCTAAGAATGCACTAGAATTAATATGCAAAGGAAAATATTTACTCTGTTCCCTCACTCAGACTAACAGTGAATATCATTGTCAGCATTATTATGTGGTTTTATCCCCCTTTTTCCTCTTCCCTTAAATAGGGTTGAACCTGTAGTATTTCCAAAACAAACAATCATTCAATAACCCACAGCCATAATATTTACTTATTTAATACTTAAATGACAGCGTGCAATGCTTAGAATACTGAAAGCATTTTAGAATGTTAAACAAAATCACTATAGACTTCAAGCAAAGAATCCAGTTAGCAAGAAGATATTTTCTATTTTTAATTTGTAATTCTGTTGAAAATTTTATTCAGAAACACAGAGGTGAAAAATCCTAGTGTAGTTACAATTTTAACCATTATCTGTTTCATTGCAATTTGAAATTTTTCATTGAATAATAAAATATTAAAACAGCCAGAGTAACTCAGGCCTTGAGTATAATTCAGAAATAGCCAATACTCCTCTGTTGTATAGTTGTAGGTTTATAGCTACTAGTGATTGAAGGACAGAATAGAAAAGATTTGTATGTAATAATTGTCAGAGCAACTGCTATGCTAGCAAAAAGCAAACATGCTTTTGGATAAACAAGCCCCTTCTCAGGTTTGAAATAAACTCAAGTGGTCTTTCAGAATTTAAGGTTTAGCTTTATTATTTAAAGCTTGTCGGCTTCTTCTCTGTCTATTAAGATATTACTTCCATTTAAAGCCCTTGAATTACCTGTGTCTAGCATGTTAATAAGCGTGTAAAGGTCAGAGCAGCACTGGACCCGGGGCAGACCTGACTGCCAATTCTTGTACATAGGAACAAAATGCAAACAGAGTTTTTGTTTGTTTTTCTCTAAATTAATGAGAATAGGGAAATCATACAGTAGTTTCTACACAAGTTTGGGGAAGAGAATGCCCAGACAACATTGGCAGACACAGCCATGCATTATCTTAAATTCAGATTTAGGCAGATCAGTTTAGTGCTTCTGAAACAGTTGAACCTGGAGCATGTCAAGTGTATTGCTTCAGGAATCTGCCACTGGCACACCTTGTGGATTAATATATTTGAAGAGTACTGCTGCAGTACCAAAACCCACTTGTGAGAAATGCAAGATGAAAATTCAGTTCAAAGAGAGAAGAAGCTGTTAATGCATCAGAGGATTACTTCATGTTAACATGAAATTGCATTTTGCATTCAACAACTCAGCAAAAGTTGGGGGGCGGGGATTTGGTTAGTTTTTATCTTCTTGTATCAGGATTGTGACCTCACTGTTTTGGTTCCATGCACTTTTAACACTGAGTATTGGAGATTCTGTAATCCTGAAGAAAGAAAATGCTTAGGCTATTCTAAATTGAAGCTGACATTAAATTCTGATCTCCCCCGCCCCCATCTTCAGACTTTCATACAGAGATAATTAGAAGGGTTTTGTTGAGGTATCCAGTATGCTAAGAATTTTTTCTACACAAAACACTGCAGTAGGTCTAGACTTCTGTGTCTACTTTAATTTGAAGGTAATCCTATTAGACGTGGATACAAAGAACATTTCCTCTTAGACAACAGTGACAGTTGTAGGACAAAGGTCATGGTTGATAGTTCAGTGTAACCAACAGCTACATTCTTCTAAAAGGATGTGTGAAGATAGGCTTAGTTCCAATACAGGGAAAATACAGAATATACCAAAACTATGAGCCACATGTGTCAGTGTGAAATACTGCTAAATCCTCCAGATGCACTTTTGGTAATTTAATCCGGGCCACTGGAACAGTGTTTCTATGATGCAGTACAACATAGTCTTAAGGTTTCTAAGAAAAATCTTAGTTTACAGCCTTTATAGACCAATTTATGAAGCAAGCTAAAGAAACATAGTGAGAACCTCTTTTTTTATTTTTTATTTTTTTTTGTAAATTTGTGATTTTTTTTCCCTCCCCTGTGAACAATTGTTATATGGTAGATGTCAAACTTGGGAAGATATATAAATTAAAAGCTCGTTTCTTCCTTTTGTAAGAAAAAAAAAAAGTTGGCTTGATAGTAAAGGAATTGTGGATGCAAGTGATGCTTTTATGCACAATGCATACAGTTTCAGTCATGCAACACTTCTGTCAGTGCTCATTCATTTTAAATTTGGAAAATTCATATGAACAAAGGTTCAAATACTACATCCTATTAGTTCAGAGTGTATACAATTAGCATCTTTGAGCCAAATGGAATTCTCTGGTCTCTTTGTTTCTTATATAGAAGGCATTCACTGAAGTGTTCACATCCACTTCATTCCGATTAGCATACAGATCACACTCATGGAGTACATACCACAAAATTGGTGGCAGACTTCTCACTGTTTTATCTTTTTTTCTTTTGTGTGTCTTACAGGCCAGTGACCAGCAGGCTTGTAGAACAACTGTAAATCTCATTGAACATTTAACTTCAAATACGCACATCTTATGGTTCATGCACACTGGTGTTCCTCTTCTGACAATTAAAACAGTTAATTGTGGCTACAGACTTATTAATGAAGAGTATTTATCAACAAAGATGACATTTTAAACATGTAATCCTGGTCTCTAATTCTTGCCTCAGTCCAAACAATATGACAGCAATGTTGTTCACATAACACTGCAAGGCACTGCCTCTTTTTCAGACTACATGACAATAAGTTTTCTCCTTTCTCTCCTTCTCTTTTCACAGGCTGTAAAATGGAGATAAATTCTTTACCCAACACTTAACTTTTCAGTCACAGATATCAAACTATTTATATAACTGTCACAAAATATGATTTCAAGGAGAAGAAAAAAAAATAAGAAAAAAATGATAATAGTACAACACAAAGATTCTCGGATCAGCTTTTACTGAATAGCTATGATAGTGTGCTAAGTGTAGTTCCAGACCTCACTTATAACATATGAGCTTAAATATACACATTCAAATTTTACTCATGATTCCTATGTATTTATGGGAAAGAAAAGTATATCTCATGTGGAAGTATAACCTTTATTCATTATGTTGTTAATGATCCCTTCTTAAGATTATGTTACTAATAATGCATTTTTTATTTTTTACCATACTTCTGAACTAAAATATTTTGTGACTAATTTATATGATGAAATAGATTCATCATGCTCTTGGACAGAACATTTGTAGTGTTTTAGCCATACAATCCAGCACAGACACCTGTTACCGCAGATGAATGGGAATACTGGGAAGTATAATAAATATAAAATATATCATTTATAATATATAAATATCTTATAATAATAATATAACAATAATTGCATAATAATATATAATTTTATAAAATATAATTTAATTATAATATAAGTTATTTTATTTGTAATAATATATGATAATATATAATAAAATATAAATATTTAAATTTATAATATATAAAATAATGTGAAAACAGAACTACTGCTGCTGTTCATATTTAAGAAGTATGTGAGATGAAAGAAGTGAGATGTGAGAAGTATGTGAGAGTGAAAAGGTTTGTTTTCATACTGACACTTGAGCTGAATTCTTTGTGGCTCACAATCTGTAAGTAACTCATAGCAGGAAAAATATTTCCTTTGATTTATAAACATAGAACAAAACAATATAATTATAGGCAAGAGATGACAGTCTCCCTGAAAGAATGGTTTTGTACTCAAAATCTCTCCTTATGAATAGAGATACGTGATCATCACTGTTAGCTATTGGGAGATCTTTGTATAGAAGACTGCTTTGACTGGACAAAGTGATCCTTAAAGTGATCAAAAAATGCACCATCTCTTGGATAATTGCATTTGTTACCACAAGAGGGACTGAGAAAGCAGAAGGAAAAAGAGAGAAGGGAAGAAACTGTCCAACATAGTTTCAACCTTAATTAATTTCTGAGTCCTCTGACTTTACTAGATTTACAAACTAGCTCTGAGTGCAGACATTCCTCCCTATGGCCTCCAGATGGTCAAATGTAATAGCAAGTATTGTCTCCCATCACTGAGAAACTGAGCTATTGCCCCTCACATTCACTTAGATTTGCTCTTGTAACAAAAGAAAATGCAATAGCACAAAAATGTCTTCCATACTATATATGTTGTTCCCCCAAAGAAAAGAGAAAGAACCAAGTCTGAACATTCCTAGATGTTGATTCTTGTTTTATAGAAGCGAGGTTATGTGGCAAATGAAGATTTGCTTTAATACATTACATAAATTGTACTCATAATATTTTAAGTACTAAAAAAATAAGGACATTTACATTATCCTAGCAGACCTGAATATGATGCATCCTCAGCAGTTACAAAATAAAAAGTGATGCTTCTAACTCCAGCGCAATAACTGCGCTCTCATTTTTAGCACATGCACGTTATTTTCTCATGATTAGGACATTCAGGTATTCTTCACTCATTTCATAAAATTAAGATGTCACTTAAAACAGAAGGAATTGCAAACTTTTCTATGGTGAGCTGTTAGAGGACAACATTATAACATGATAGCTCTTAACTTTGCAGTAAAATGTGACTCATACCTGATAAGAGTTAAATCATAGGCACTATTTTTGTGGGGAAAAAAAAAACAAAACTCTCTTCAATCAAGGACAAGAGCTATACTTTGTTTTTTCAGTGGACTTTATATGAGGAACAGCCATAGCAACATAAGAGTAGTGCAGAAGACTACAATCTATGATGGTTATAGCTAAATTTACAGTCCTTGACAGACTTGTCCTCCGTGAATTTATTTTTTTTTTTTTAACTGATTTACTAATTTGGCACCCCTCACATGCTCAGACATTGAATTTCATTAGTTTTATTAGTTACACTTATGAAAAAGTACCTTTTTCTTATTCCACTTCAACAGAATCACACCAATCTAAAATTACAGAAAATTTATCTATTTGGTTAAAAGATGAAATCAACTCCTGTCTTCCCTTAAGTTTTCATTATAGTTCTGCCTGTAAAGATTCAGTATAATCCAGGGGCAACGTGGCTTTTTTCTTTTTCTCCCCATTGATGGGTAAAATGTCAGAAATTTTTATAATTTGATTGGACCCTAAACTGTTGAACTAAATAGTACAGTTTTAGTCTAAAACAAGATGTACAGTCTTGCCAAACTTATGGCCTAGGTTGAATGGTCTTGAGTAATTACACCCATTAATTTAATAAAGCCATCTTATGACTTATAGGCTTCCTAAAGATGCATTCCAAGCTTTAGGGTTCAAATCTGATCTTTCATAAAATTTAGGAATAAACATCTTGAGAGGGGTGAACTTCCCTCAATTATAGATCTAAGTTGCAAGATAGAACAGTTTGAAGAGGATATTGAGACTTTCTACAGTTACTGTGGTGGTAAGACTGGAGTGAATAATTTGAGGTCAGTCTTCTACACTTCATTCTCCACAGTTATTCTTCCCTGGAAGCTATCCTATTTAACGAAATGTAGAATGTCAAAGGAGAAAAAGTAATATTCTTAGTAGATTGG
The DNA here is from genome assembly GCF_047663525.1 of Anas platyrhynchos. Taxonomy (NCBI): domain Eukaryota; kingdom Metazoa; phylum Chordata; class Aves; order Anseriformes; family Anatidae; genus Anas; species Anas platyrhynchos. Next base: position 14,380,892 of record NC_092592.1, read on the forward strand.
ACCTTACCTTTCAGTAAGTCTAAGTTCACTTCCACCACTGTGGTAAGTTGTTACATTTTACACCTTTTTACTATGCAATTGAAATATTTATACAATTGTTCATCTATTCCAATATGTCAGATGGATTGCTCTGTACTGCACACTGATGATTGTACTGCACACAATGATGATGAGTGCCTTGTCCACTTTCAGACCAGTGGCATGCTGTCTGCTGACTACCACAGGTGTCTCCACAACAGTATGCAAAATGGAAGCCTCAGGGGAATATCTCAGTGAATCACATTAAAAGAAAAGGTGCACAAAAATTGTAGTACTCAAACTCAGTATTAAGCTGGGGAGCAAAACAGGGTAAATTTCCAGGCTGTGCACTGCAGAGGATGGATTCTGGAGCCACAGAGAGACTGAAGGAATGCTGAATACATGAGTATTTCAAATACATATCTATATCAAGCTCAATGTATCTAAAACCAGCCAAAACCAGATACAATACAAATCTTCTCGGTAATGAAAAACTTGCAATTGACTCCACCTGATAGGAAGAGGCAAGCACAAAGATATGTTGTTTTTATACGTGGCCTAAGATTGGTGTTTTGTTTTGTTTTTTCCTTTGATGATATGTATCTAATTCAGTATAACAAACCTATCTTTAGCTTTGAAACTGTTCTGTTGCCAGCCTTCAGCACTCTGATGTCTACTGTGGAAAATGCAATACTGAGGACTCACCCTATGCATGTGTATGTGTATATGTCTGTAATTATGACTATGTATGCGCAAGTGAATTTGTCTTGAGTTTAGCCCTTCTACTCACAAATTAGGCCTATAACTGAAGAAAGGTTTTTTAACTTCTCGTACGCACAACAGACATGAAAAATGAGTTCCATGGCAGATGGGCACCGTGGAAGCACTTTGATTTGCCACAATAAATAAGACTTCTGTAAAGAATAATATATAAAATTGATGTCAGTTGCTGACAAAAAGTGTTAAAGAGCTCCATACAGAACACGAGATAGTATTTGGATGTTCAGATGGTATTTTGAATTTGCAGCATTTCTTTGAACTTCTAAATGAGGATTGGAGTTAGTTCACATTTTCTGGAAGAAAAATAGCTGAAGGAAATACGTTGTTTTATTTAAAAACACTTAACAAAGAATACTGGAACATGCATTAAGGAGTGTGTGTTGACTTCAGCATGCCTGAGACCACACTGTAGCATGAAGGATATGCCTGTCATCCGCACATTAGAATTCTTCCACATTCAACCACCACATCTACACTGTGGCATGTAGGTTATTCTTTTGCTTTTGTGCATTCTGAGTTTCAGTTACAATTATATATGTTATTACATGCTTCTTTTTGAAGCTCAGGATGGTTTCCAAATAAGTTGCATATGCCTGGCAAAGATCACACTTGCAACTGAATGGAGAGTTCACAGGCCACTACCAAAACCAAGTTATTTCAGCTGTGGAAAGTACTTTTCAACTGAAAAGGTTCACCTGCTAAGTGATGCTGTTCTCAATCTGTTAGCATTTGTGTTTCTACATTACAGGGTTCTTTGAATTTGTCATTCAGCTACTTGTGAGAAATGTATCTAGCTCTGACAATTCTTCCAAGGAACCTTTCATAACCAGGTATTTGCATTTCTAGTGCTAGACTTTGATTCATTTCAACATAAGAATTCAAATTTAAAAGAAAAAAATGTTCACTGAATTTTAAAAGGGTCAAATATTAAGCAGCGGGTCATCTAGAAAAATAGAGTTTACTCCTGGAACTCACTGAAAGATTTTAAAAGCCTCAGAGATATCTGCATCAGTATGGGCTTGTAAGAGAACTTACATAAAATGTGATTAACAGCCGAGAATTAAAATAAAGGCATTTCAGGAATATTGCTATTCTTTGGCTTCTATTTGCAATAATAGAAATAAGTACTTCTCTCCAATGGGGTTGCTACTAATAATATCTTAATTTTGTCACATGCCAAAAGCAGAATAAGATAAATTCTACCAAGAGGCTATTCTGGTGAATCAGTGAAATAACCATAGGAATAAGATCAGGTTATTATTTTTAGAACAAAAAACTAAAATGTGAAGATTGAGTTTTTATTTTGTTAATGGCTATGTACCCACACAAACAATTAACAATATGATTTGATATTACACTGACTAAAAGGGAATCAACTATTATGTCAATAGAAATGTATAGTTCCTTCAAAAAAGTATTTTAATGAAGTTGTTTCTTTTTTTTTTTTTTCATTTAAATAAAGAAAACTGTTTTCATGAGACAATTCTTCTGTCAGAGAGATTTGATTTTGAAGACTTTGTGAAATGAAACTTTTTTTTCCATTTCCCTACCCTCATTGCAGAATATTCATGTGAAAACCAGCTCTGAACTTGTATGCTGTACATGTATCTCCACATAGATTCAACACACAGTGCATTTTATAACCATTTCAGATTCACAATTTTAGGAAATATTCCAGGCATCATGAAATTGTCTCTATTCATATGGTGAAAAGAAGAGTCAGGGAAACTGATTAATATGATCAAAGAAAATACTGAGACCAAATCTGGTCAGCATTGTCATTGTTAAGAGGTACAAAGAAAGCACAAATTGAGTGAAAAAAACCTACACTTTTTGCCAAATAAACTTCTAAGGATTATGCCTAATTTTTCGGTCTTCTTTCTTTTCCTTTCTTTAATACCAGCCTTCATACTGTCTGTTTGCATAGATTTTAATATTACAATGAAGGTTCTGCATTAAAGCAGTAAAAACCAAAGAATTTGCTTTCTGAGCAAAAATACTGCTTTCCAAAAGAATTCTGGCCACTCTGTTGCAAACTGAAACTACGTGCGGCATGGATAACAGATTCTCAAAATGTTGAACAGGCAAAACAGATGACTTAGCAGATATCACAAGATCAAGAACAAAGATGAGATTTGTTTGCATTTTCTAGCTACTGTGCTAAAAAAAAAAAAAAAAAAAAAAAAAAAAGTGTTCTCAAACTGAAACAACATAGCTGGATGGTGCTTTGCTGACTTCCAAGTCAGCTGTGTTGATCTGCACACACTGAGCTTCTGACCTATTGTTCCAATAAAACCTTCCAGTTTATTTCTGGCAGCCTGCTGAGGCAGGATTCAAGTCAAGCTATACCCCTGAATGCTGTCCATATACAATAAAACCAAGCCATTATTGTACCTTCACTATAAAATGACAAACTTGAGAACAAATATCTACTCCAGACTGGGAATTAATTAGGTTTGCATAAGATGCAATCAGACTCAAAAAGAACATCTCTATAGTAACCACAGGCTTGTTTGTTTGTCAGTTTTGCACTAAATTGACATTACTCTTTTGTTAGCTGATGCAAACCAGGCCCTCAATGCAAAGAGAGTGGTACAAGTACCACTTATTCTTTACAGTGGAAGCTTGCTAAACAGCTGTATTCTATAGCTTTATCTGTTTTGTGCTCATCAGTGAAAAAAGACTAAGCACAGAAATAACCAGAAAGGTTCGTCTTGGATATAGGCTTGCTATAGTTCATCTGGAGCTATCTCATAGGAGTATGACTCAGAATTAACATGCAAGTAGCCATGTGGAGCCAGGAACAACTACGTGTGTCCACGCAGATGGGGCCATAAATACATATTCACATTTATCTCACAATCCTGGTAAGGCTGAAAAGTATTACCTCCACTTTGCAAATGAGAAGCAAGATGAGAGAAAACTAAAGGACAGACTCCTTCTCCTTTACCTGTGTTTGTTTGAGTTATTCTGACTGGCTGAGTTAGGTATTATAAAGTTCAATATAGCTGACTGATGCTCAGCAAGTCAGCCAAGATCTTTGGCAGTGACAGTGAGGCCCCCTGTTCAGGGTTTTGATCAGAAAACCAGTCATAACCTCTTTTAAGGCCAAAGAGAAATCATTGCAACTCCACAGAAAAGAAGATAAACTAGGTTTCATAGAGAATGTCTGCAGAGCAATATTCTGAACTCTTTCAGCAGATGTCACAGATCCATCACCATTTTGCAAATTTCTCATCTAATCAATATAATTGCTCTCTCTAGGGAAATTAAAATCTACCCTGGAAACTGAGTCAATGAAAAATGTCTTTTTCACCTTGTGACAAAAGGCACGATTTGTCTATTTAAGTTTTTGTGAAGTACTTGACAAAATCAGCAAAAATATTTGCCACCTAAAACACCAGGAAACAGCTTTCAACAGAAGACTTCACAGTAATTTGTGAGAGGCCAGGATGATTTAAAGAAGTTCTAGGGAATTCTTACATATGCTACTTTGCTACCTCCATATACCAAAGACAGCAAGAAAGTGCCATACAGTGAAAACAGTAATAACAATAATTTGTATTTTACTTTGCCCCCCACCCCCCCCCCCCAAAAAAAAAAAGGTAATGTTTTGAGTCTGTATTAGGAATATTTCATTCAATAAATAAGAAAGGAGGCAGCTTATAGATAACGAATAACTGCTGAAAAACTACTTTCTTTCTTTTTGCAGCTATCTGCAAGACTTGGAAATTCACATGTGTCTTGGAAAGTTTTAAAATAGCAATGATTTCTTATCAGGAAAAGATGTTAGTTAATTGTATCAACTTAACGTTAAGAAGCTGAAAACAAACAAACAAACAAACAAACATTACCACCGCTATATAAAGAGAAAAATTATATGCATGACAATAATACAAGAAGATAATACTCTTTACAGAATTATTCCTGTAGTCACATGATTCTTTTAGAATTAAAGCTGTCTCATATAGTCAGGGAAAACTTCTGAACCCCAACATGACTTAAGCAATGAAACGGCCAGAGCTTGATTTCTCAAGCAACATGGCAACAAACAGATGAGATGCCAACTCACCCTGTCATTGAGTCAGACATCAGCTTTAAGAACCTCCCTCCCAACACCATGCAAAGATCCTGCATCAGCCCGCCAGGTACAGCACAGCTCAAGCTGCTCAGGCAATCCCCATAAGCCTCAGCCTTTTCAACAAAAAATTTTTTGCCTTGTCTAGTTTACAAAGATCACTCTTTTCTTCAGCCCCAGTAAATAAGAGCAGACCTTTTTTGACTCTGCCCACAACTCATTATTTCAACAATGGTCTTTTAGTCCATACAACATGAGCATGACCACAAGAATGCTATGTTTTATACGCTTAGTGTCCACGTTGCCTTAATTCAAGCCATTATGCACTGAGAATACAAGAATATCTTATGTAAGCACTTACCATCTTCATTTAAATGGCAATCAAGAAAATATAAAAACGTTAAAAAAAGGCAAAATTTGGAATCTAATACTACCAAATTCTACAAAGTGAGGATTTTTTCATCCTCACTAGAAATTTAACTACAAATTATGAAGTAATAATAAAATCTGAACTTTCCTTGAAAATAAAGTGAGAGAGGATGAAGTTCTAGAGCTTGGAGTAATGCACTAAGTGTGCTTTTCTTTTTTAAGACTCTGTAGGCTTTCCCAGTGTTAACAAGCATAAAATTGCTAGCAACTATTAAGAGAGCTTTCTACTTATATCTCACAAATGTGAGTATTTAATATAAGATCTTATCAGTGGTTTTCCCCCCAAAGGGAAAGAGAACACTGAAATCCCTGCCTGCAAGGATACAATCAATATCCCTTTCAAAGACTTACTTTTCATAAAAACAAGCATGCTCATCACAAGCATTACCCCAGCCAATTCAGAAACTAAATGGACTCAAAGATAAATCCTCTTACTGAAAACCCAAGCCGACCTGGAAAGAAACTTCACTGTCAACCTAGAGCTTTTTATTCTCTCCATTATACAACACAGCTGTTCCTAGACTAGTAACAAGGCACAAGGGTATTTGTATCCCATCCCCTCAATGCCTTCTGCTTTAATATTAAGCCTTAGTATGAAAATGGAGCTTGTGAACCTTCGTTTCATTTAGGGATTGCCTGATTACCTGAAGTCCTGGGAAATAGGTGCTTCCTATAAATACTGTAACCTGTATGCATCTCTTTTGTAAGTCCTGCTGTGCAGAGAACCTGCAGACTCTGAGTGCTGTGGGCTGTTGTGTCACAGTGCCCTGTCAGGAAATCACAGAATCACAGAATTTCTAGGTTGGAAGAGACCTCAGTCAGCATGGAAACAGACTGCAGTGGAAGAAATACATGAGAATGCAGTGTGCTGAGCAGAGACTGTGCACTGCTGCCCTTATTGCATTATCATTCTCTATGTGGAAAAAAAAAAAAAAAGGCAGGAAGGCACATCTTCTACCAACGTTTGTATTGTAGTAAGACATTTTAGAGCTAGATGGGGATATTTTCTATATGTGTTCGGCCACATCCATTAGTGATACTTTTAAACTGCTTTACTTAGCAAACAGATGGAGTGGGCAGGAAACATAAAAATCCTTTATCTAGTTCATGGATATAACAACTGTTTGCAAGAAAGCACTTGAGTCATGGTTGATTTTTTAAAAAGAGGATTAAGACAACTCAAGAACTGCATGGGGAACAATCCAAATAATAGTAGGTTGTGAAAATGTAAGAATACTACTCATTATGCACAGAATAAGACAGGATTTCCATGAAAAATATAATATACAATCATATGATTAAAGACAGTATTAAAAACCTATTCACAGGGGCCAAATTAAGATTGCACTGACATAGTCTAATGTTTCAGTGTTTGCTCATGCAAACATAACACCATTTTTTTAATGGAAAGAGCATTACAGAGATTAATTTACCTTACTTTTGTTCTGAATGTGAACTAGATACACTTATATTATCGTGAATTACTATACATGGTTTATGATTCCAAGGAAGGCCTATTTCTACAGTATAATTTTTTCCTTAAAAATATAGAAAACAGAGAAGTTTTGCAGATATTCTATATATTTTGATGAGTAAAAGAAGCTGTTTTTTCATTAATAGGAGCTAAACAGAGGAGAGCTCATTCCAATATTATTTGCATGCACTGCAAATAGGAATACTGTCCCCAGGTATACTCACTATTCCCAGAAATTACACGAAAGTTAGTCTTCTAAGAAAATTTGCGTTATGTGCTGAGAAAACAAAATCATTATCCTCTGGAACTATATCACAAAATCACAGAATTTCTAGGTTGGAAGAGACCTCAAGATCATCGAGTCCAACCTCTGACCTAACGCTAACAGTCCCCACTAAACCATATCCCTAAGCTCTACATCTAAACGTCTTTTAAAGACTTCCAGGGGTGGTGACTCCACCACTTCCCTGGGCAGCCTGTTCCAGTGTCTAACAACCCTTTTGGTAAAGAAGTTCTTCCTAACACCCAACCTAAAACTCCCCTGGTGCAACTTAAGCCCATTCCCCCTTGTCCTGTCATCAGGCACGTGGGAGAACAGACCAACCCCCACCTCGCTACAGCCTCCATTAAGGTATCTGTAGAGAGCGATAAGGTTGCCCCTGAGCCTCCTTTTCTCCAGGATGAACAAGCCCAGCTCCCTCAGCTACTCCTCGTAGGACTTGTTCTCCAGGCCCCTCACCAGCTTCGTCACCCTTCTCTGGACCCTCACCAGCTTCTCTGGACAATGAAAAATGAAACTTTTTTTTACAATAAAACCATAAAGATGCTTGACCAGATCAAGCTGTAACTGGTTTTCTTAAGTAATGGCACAAACAAATATGTCAAGTGATTGACAGTACTGCATTACTTATTGTTCACATACTTTCTTATCTGGAGATATCAAGGAGATGAGTACTGGTAAAAATGGAGGTCCTGGGAACAAGTTGTGTCAGACCAGTCTAATTTTCTTTAAAAATCTTTACGGGCTTGTTGGAGTTATGAATAGGGTAGAACTAGAAGATTTAGATGCTGGTAAGTTTTAGCTAGTGTTTCCCAGAGGACATTCTCATAAAAGAGATGAAGAATGTACTCTTGGACTCTTCAAAGCTCTGCCTTGGGTCTAGTCCTATACAGCATTTTCATGAAGAATGAGAATGTGTGTCAGATATAAACTAAGGAGGACTTTCAGTACATGGAAGATTCATCTTGACAAGCTGTGGTAATGTATTGAAAAGATGGGATACTATTTCCCAGGGGCAAGTTGAAGGTCATTAGTCAGGCATTTCTAATTTTCCCAAAACCTGAAGTAGGAACAATAGTCTGGTAGCAGTTCTGCAGAAAACAGTCTGTGGTTGTACTGAATCACAAACTGAATATGAGTCAACAATGCAACGTTAATCTAAAAAAATATTTAGAGTAATATTCTAAATAAAAATAGGTTACAGCCTGCTGTGATACTGTTGTGCTCTGCCTGGTACTAGACACTGGACTTGCCTCAGCAGGATATTAGTACCCGATAGCAGTGAAAGCATGGCACTTCAGGAAAGAGAGAGCCCAGGGTATGGAAACAGAAATGTGAGGAATCTAGAAAACAGAACCTACAGAGAAAAGCTAAGAGAACTGGGAATCAAAAGACAAAAGGAAAAAAATAATAATAAACCCAAAGTATGCAAAAGGCTGTTTGAAAGGGAATACAATATTTTTATAGTCATGTGGATGGGACAAGAAGAAAGGTTCAGGCTATACATCAAAAAAGCCTTTAGCAAGAACAGAGATCTCTTCAGAGTAGATTGTGTGCTCTGAGGTTTGAAGTCTCCATAATCACAGAAAGACTTGATACATCTGTCTAGGATCCCAAATGTTCTACTAATCTCATTCAGGGTCAAAGAAACCTTGTGAGGTCCTCCCAGTGTATTTTTCCATAATAGGTTTAGTGATGCTCTAAAAATTCCACACGTGCTGAGATTTCACATGAAATAAGATGAAGTTGGATGATGGCTGTTAGAAGTGAGTTTAAACCTACATGTGAAAATGATTGAAAATCAGGCAAAATTTGGAGACCAAAAAATGGGAAGCTACAGTACAGTACATTATTCCATTCACCTGTAGAGCAATGAAAGCAAGCAACATTGGAGGATTTTCTTTCACTATGTTTCTACCATTTCTTCAAAAATGAATATGATCATGTCAGTGAATGAATCAGGGATATGTCAATAGAAGAGAGAACTTCTGTTTATACACAGATATCTCAGTAATCAGTAATGATGTGGAAAGCAAATACAGAAAAGTTCATGACAGTTAAATAGGAGTTTGCTGAAATATGATAATTTTTTAAATTGTGGCTGACTCTGGCAGGGACTTTTTAAGCAGGATTTCAGCCAAAGTCTGAAAAAGTGCATATCAAGCAGCCTTGGGCTTTTAATTTAATTTATATTAACCAGCCTACTTGGAGTTTTCAAATTGATTCACCACCACTGTTTGAACATTCTGTGACAGAAGCAATGCATATTAAAGTAGCTAAGTTCTCCTTTCAGCATGCTTAATTAACTGTATTTTTGTCACAGGCAATAGCAAAATATTGGAATATATATATATATATATGTATTCTATACACTAGACTGATTGAATATTGGAGGAAAAACAGTTGTGAATACATAAGTAAAATTCATGATTTGGCAATGATAACATCCGGTATCTTCTTTTTTATTTTTTTTTTTCCATGTTAATACTCAAGTGTTCTTTTTCAACAGTGTTAATAAAATGAAAAAAATGTCTTATTTTTATGAGTATGTGTGGTCATGTGTGAGCTTAAGTAAAAATGATTCCATAATCTTGGAAACACTGAGAAGATTCATAAACATTAAATCAATGGCAGCATCAGAAAAAAAATCAGGTTGAGAACAACTACTGAACAGTGAATTCAGAAAATAACCTCAGCAAATATTATGTATGAGACTATGTTGCTTGAGCATTTGGGAAAAATAAACACATTTATAACAATCTGAAAATAAACTACATAGAAGAGGATTTAAACATTGAGAATAACATGCTTGCTGTGAATAATTTATCCAGTTTAAATATTTGCTCTTACATACACCAAAATTGAATTACTTACATTTTTGCAACCGTAATTGTAAGGGTATTGCAATTCTACTTTCTGCCACAGGTTTCTGGCCAACCTTGAGCAAGTTATAGATTGTGCACCAGCTCTGTCACCTGAAAAACAGCAAAGAAGGAACTCAAAACTGTGAAGACAAAAAGCTTGTGATGCACACAGGCAATATTATATCAGAGGTGGCACTTAACCCTTATAAAGACTTTTAGAAAGATAGAGAATGGTATTAGAACTTGTAGCATATTGCTGATATTTATATCTAGATAAGCAAAATAATGCTGAACCATGATCCAATGGTTATGAAAACATCCTCCAAACTATCCCTAAAGGTGGAGATATACCAGGAAGTTGGCCTTAAGGCCCATATTATGTGTCAGGGCCAGTTCCTATGTCCATGGGGTAAATAGAACTACGGTAAAAATAAAGGTGGCACTGTATTTTACTGGCTCATGTAAAACTGTGCTAATTATGCACTTACAATTTTATTCAAAGCAGTTATTAAATTTTCTTCATCGGATCAAGTTTAAGTAAGTTTCATATCTCATTGTACAACCTTGCATTTTCTCTTTCATTTCAGCCTTCTTGTTGACCTGTCGTGATTATGCAATTTCTTAAGGAAAAGAAAAAGACATAATAAGAATGAAATCCTTGAGGCATTCATATTAACCTGCAGAAAAGGTCACTTAGTTTATCAAAGAAACAGAATGCATCTAAAAAGCCTTGAGAAAGGAACAGAATTCCCACAAGTTGCAAATACGTGTAAATGTGGCCCTACTAAAAACTGCACTAGCAATAAAAGTTAAACAGGCACACTTGCCACTTTGTCTATTCCTGCACACATCACTTGGGCTGCAAGGAAATCATTACTGTGACAGATCATTTATATTAATACAATGCACTTGCCAAATTATTTTATATACCATAAGCATCAGCCTAGAGAATGTGCACTTGGAACTTCATCAGTATAGAAGAGAGGCTTCACTAGGAGCAAGGCATGCTAAAGGATTTTGATCTCACATACAGCATTGTAAATACAGAGTGATGCCATCGAAGCCAGTAGGCTTACTTTGGATTCACACCAATGAATACGACTGACAGAAGAAAGAGCAGAAAATTGCAGCACAAAGTGACAAGTCTCTGACAAGAAGATTGGAAAGAGAAATACAAGTTAGTGTTAGATTGAGCTACTAGTTTGTGTCTTTCTCCTGGAATAGCTGAACTTGTTTCTAGCATTTTTATTTTATTTTTTTTTTTTTTTGAACTTAATCAGTGGTTTTCTCATCTCTAAGTGCACATTAACTCTAAATTACTGCATATTCCCAAAGTTAAAAAAAAAATATCTAAAAATCTGCAGTTTAAAACTGTATGTTTTCACAAGTATTATAGAAATAGAAATATTTTGGTAATCATGAATTGCTTCCACTAATGTTTGGTTACTATTTGGTTATTCAACAGCTATTACATCATATGCCTTGACTTAATGAGGGCTCCCATATTCAAATGTCAATCCTTGTTAGTAATGGATTTCAGAACTTCTCCATACAAGAAAAATACTCCTTCAAAATTTATATCTCAATCTCAGCATTTTGAAATTTGACACTCATATTTAGTTCCTTGAAGAGAAAGTTTTTCAGTGCTTACACAAAGAGGGATTATGAGAAAGCAATATGTTTTTTTTCAGCATATAATATTTAATTTACTGTGTGTTTGATCCAAAAGACATTAAAGTTTATTTTATTATTTTTCTTGCAGCCGATTGCACTAACTTCAGATCAGTCCCTCTGTTGATATTGCTGGGTCATCATTGCCCTATTGCTGATTATTTCAAAAGAATCACATGCTAATGTACAATCTGGTTTTTCACACTGAAATCAACCTAATTATGAGCTCTGGTCAGTATTATTATTTTAGCTTCCTCACTTTGAATTGTTTTATATGAAAGTGTATGTGCAAACTCAAACTAGAAGAAGCATTTAAAGTTACTCACTGAACCAAAATAATTAATTAATTAACAAATTCAGAGACCAGCTTTTTCCAGCCCAGTGATCTACCTGTCTTTTTTCAAACTGACACGGCCTAACAGAATATAATCTTGCACATTCAAAAATACAGAGGTTGACAGCGCAGTTATCAAGCAGTTTTCCAGGATGCATATCTAGAATGACTGCATAAATCCCTGTGATATCTTTTTCCCTTTTAAGTGCAAAGTGGTAGGCACATATTGTTTATAATGATAAACAAGAGATGAACTCTTCAATTCTCAAAACAAGAGATGTAACCATGATAAATATCAGTGTAATACACACATTTTCAAAGGAAATATTTATCAGTAATCTACCTACTAGAATCAAAGGTAAGACTGTCCTTCATGCTGCTAATAAGCTTTGCTTTACAACCATTTTACTCTTCAAAATGTGACCTGAGGTCTCCAATTTTTTGGTTGGCATAACTCTGAAATATTCCGATCAACCAGTCTACAATATCTTCATTGAAGTTTTTCTGAAAGATGGAACTGCTTGAGATATCACTAACTGAAGAGGTTTTTATCATTTTTATTTTTAACCAGAAAGAGCTGTAAATGCTAAAAATAAAATAAAATAAAATAAAATGCTCTGTGAAAAAAAAAAAAAAAAAAAAAAAAAAAAAACAAAACAAAAAACAAAACAAAAAAAAACAGGAGTATACACTCAGAAGTGGAGAACCAGAACTGAAAGTGAGGTAGAAGATATAAATGAGAATATATATTGGAAAAACAAACAAACAAATAAATCAAAGCAAAATGAAAAAAAAAAATTGTGCTCATTTGGGGCAAATAAAGAACACAGGCTGGAGAGGATGGGTGACATCTGAAAGCTCCTGCAAGGCACCCATGGGGCCCTACAGGGTACTGAAAAACTAATCCCACTTTCATGCCCACTTCATCCTGATTTTCTCTTTAAGAGGATGAAAGAGTGTGTCTTTGAAAACCTACCTGAGGAACAAGAATTATTACCTTTAACATATGATATTCCCTACTAATAGATCTGTTTGTGTGTTGCAATAAGAATTTAATCACAAATGTGCATATTAGAATTTTACTCCCGCTTCTCTTGATTATTTTCTTGGCCTTATGCTCAATTTGTACCACGTTTTAGCAAAACAAGACACTTAAAGTAGTTTGAAAATTGTTTACAAATTGGATGTCCTTTCACAGAAGATACTTTTGCATACTTACAGGTGTATTTCTATACAGTTAATCTAGATAAGACAAAGTTACCCTTTTTCTTTTTATCATAGTCAGAGATGAATAATAAAACCATTGTGGGCAAGAGACAAGATATTTGTCTGATTTTATGGAATTTACTGAACAAATTGCCAGGTAGATTGATCATTAGACTCTCAGTTTAATTCAACCGTGAAACCTGCAAGTATTTTAGACCTCAAGAAGGGCTGGAGTATTGAGAAGCTTCTCTCAGTTTTCCAGCTGTCTAATAAAAGGTATTAACTCTACAGCCTTAATCTGCCTGTGACCCTAAATCACTACTTCTTTAGTAAAGCATTATTTCATTCAGATATTATTAAAATAATTTCATTCCATTACTTCAATCAGAATTTTGGAAGGTGCAAGAGTGACAATGGACAGAGAGTGGGACAGGTGGAGGGGAGGGTGTGTACACAGGTTCACAGTTCAAACCCCATAAAGTTACCTAGTTCATGGTCCTTTTATTGCTTGTAATGATAGCTGCATTTATGCTTCAGAAAAAGATTTAATAAAGTTATCTTGAGCAGACACACCTATAGATGAGGACTTGCTTATAAGTGCTTTTTTCAACAACACTTATTAGTTACTGTTAAAGATCTGGACAACTTTGAATCTTAAAAGTTACTCCTTTAGGAGGGAATTATTTATATGTTTATTTTCCACTAAAGTTGTCAGTTATAATTTTTAAGTTATTTGATATGTATTATTTCACCTGGTAGAAAGAATTCCAATACCAGGATTTTTCAAAATCACCAATTTGTGTTGTCATGGTGCCCCTTATCTTCCTGTCTAGAAGTGATCCTTATAATACGAAATCATTAAATTTGCAGCAAAATTATTTGTTTTTCCATATTTGTTGAAATTTTAATAAACTGTTTAGTTTCTATGGGTAATTATCAGTATTACTTACAGCAGAGTATCACATCTATAGGGGACATTTGTTTTGTGTTAGAGTATGGTTTTATGTTGTGTTTTTCTTTGTTTTATTTTTACCCATATGACAGTTTTCTGAATTGATATTATGCCTATCAAATAAATCACCACCTAAATGTCACTAAAAGAATAGCAACCAAAAAGATTTTTTCCAATGTGAAACCATTACTGGTGGAATGATGAACTAAACTACTTGATGAATAGTATAACATCCAAGTCATCTTCATTTTTTATATTCCTAATAAAACTATACTCTCAATTAATTTTAATTAAGATGTTACTGTGCCTTGATGAAATACTACTTACTGAAATGAAATCCAGATCAGCATGTTGGTTAATTTCTATTAATTTACAGTAAAACACAGTTTGCAGTCTCTTCACTAGCTAATAATGAGGGTGTCATTATGCAGTCTCTCCTGTCTACCTCCAGAAATAATAAGTGTAAAAATTACTGGAAATTTAACTACAAATAGTTGTCCAAAGAAGGGTTCCAATCTGCTAGTCTAAATTTAATTAAGTGCATACTCAGGATTCTTTCCCCTGATATGTTCTTGTTGCAAATTGCAACCAGATTAAGTAGATTTCAGTATAAAACCAAAGAACTTTACTAAGTATAAATATGTGTGTGTCTATTTATGTGACTGGTACATGAGTAAAGAGAAGAGAATTGCAATAAAAATTTATTTCCCTGTATACTGGTAAGGATAGTCAGAAAACAGCCAATGCAGGAAGAATTAGTACTGATGCTGTGCATATTGAGATGAATGAAATGAGAAAATCAATCAGAAATAACCTAAACACCACAATAAAGAAATACCTTACCTATAGCAAACCACAGTGATGGAACAGTGATGGAAAAGTGTATAGAATTTCTGTGGCAAGGTCAGAAGAAAAAAAAAAAAAAAAAAAAAAAGCAGCTCTTTTCATCACTAAATTCAGCATTTTAAAACTCTCTTCCTGCCCCTTCAGTTTATCATTATATCAAAATAGTTTCAGTTCTTTGAATGGAAGCTTTTCTTGGGCTAGCAAGAAAAATTTTACCTGGGCTAGCAAAAGCATTTTTGAAGCATCTAATCACTCATTTTTTTTCTTAAGGTTCATAAAAGCAGACAGAAGTAATAGAACTATGTGGGTCTGACATGCTTTTTCTGTTTCTGTCCCCTCTCTGTGGCAATACCCTCATATTCTGCAAGAGGTTTAGATGCTTTCAAAAATGAAGACATGCATAAGTCTGGTTTCCACCAGTATTACAGATTCACCTTGAGTAGTTCTGGTGAAGAATGATATTGTGTCTACAGTGATCACATGCATGATTTTATGTTTTTAATACTCTTTTTGTAAAGGAAAGTGCTCAATCCAAGTTTATTAATGTAGGGTAAATTAAAAAAAAAAAAAAAGCATGAAAATATGTTTGCCCCTGTTTCTAGACCCTATGTTCAGTCAAAAGCCTGACTTGCTTGCCAAATTTTAAATACCTGTCTCTGTGAAACATATTCTGAGTCCTTGGCTGATGCTTTCTCTCTACTGAATAGATTTTTTTTTTGTCCAGTTAATAGGTGCCAAACTGGAAATTTGTTAATAAATTTCTATTACTGCTCTGGCTCCTTTTGTTTTAAAAAAATTGGATCTCAGAGGAGATACATAAATATACCTCCTTTGTGTCTCAGTTCTGATTAAGTAATATGGATTTAATTAAGCAGAAGGCAGGCTCTGAAAACATATACAATGTATAAGTAGGTTGCATTGACATCCTTCATGACATCCATGACTTGTAGATTACTACCATGTAACATTTGCTAGATCACTATCTTTTCATTTGCCATACTGTTCAGCCTACCCAAATATGTGATTTTGAATATTTTGGACTCAGGGTAATTACATAGTAGAGCAACAAAAAAGAGTCACTATTGAAACAGATAGGTACCATTATAAAGCTTTCTTATTAAGGCTGCTATATTTCCAAGTATACATACAATAAATAAAACCTGTCAGGCAACAGCAATGCAAGCTTGCCCTTCACCTGACTGAGCTGTCTCCCATAGAATGAGTGTGTGAGATAACGATGGGAACAGAAGGTGAAGCCAGGAGCAAACCCTGCTCTCAGTTTAGCATTTTGTCTCTGAAGAATAGAGGCATTAAGATCTGCTGACTACCTATGACAGGTCAGCCTTGAAAATACATGACGGAGTAAAGAATAAAAAGAGGACCTTGCATTGTTAACAGGTTTTGTTTTTACATTTTGTTCCTGAAAAATTTAAGTGCCTGAAGTGTGATGAACAAGTCTTACAAAACAGAATTCAGTATTCCTTGTGCTGAAGGCAAGAAGGATGTGCAAAAGTGATTTGGGATGTAATTGATCTTTGTTGGAAGCTTTCAGCATGAATTTGTAATTGAAGGATGTTAGGCGACTCCTGCTGCATTAGCTTCAGGTTAGTCTTAGATTTACTTCAATGCTCTTGTGCCCCACAAGATTTCTTTTGCTCCTCCTTTATGAGAAAGAAAGAACAAAGCTGGAAGCAGGATTATGTTAATCAAAGATTTCCAAAGTGGAACAAATTAAGTCATTTACACTGTGTCTGAACTGCAAGATGCAGACTAGTAACACTTTCTTGAAATGAGTCCTGCTTTACTCTGGGCTTGTGGGCTGGAAGAAAGCCCCAGTACATTGCAGACAAGTTCCTGATCATCAGAAATGCCAGACATTTCTCCTGCCTATACAGAGCCTAAGAGATATCACATCTCTTTGTGAAAAATGTTGATTTTCACCTACTTAACTAGGCACAGCAGCAAAGGTATTCTTCAGTTATCATTTGTGATCAGTAAGACAACACTGGTTGCACACCAGAGTGTGCATTCTTCATGATACTACATGGGTAAACAAGACCCAAGTACTCACTGGGGGTCTTATTTATTATTGCATCCATTATCAAATTAAACAGAGCAAATACTGTCCAAATACCTTCTTTTTACACTCCCATTTTCTAAGTATAATGTAATTGTATTGGCTAATTCTTTGGAGTTAAATTCTTATTAGGTACTTACATTACTTTCACAGAGCTTAAATCAGAGCCCATTAAAAATTATTTTACTAGACATATTTACTACAGTAAGTACTGTAGTAACCTTGTTCTTCATTGGTAACCCAAAATAGCCATAGGTTGCATAGTTCACCTCATTAAATATACCGTATCTTTATTTTTACTTTCTAAGCAGCATGTGTCACCATAATCTTTATAGTTAGGAGTGGTTTCTAAAGACCAAGATACCATAAATGCAATTCAGTTACGTCAGACCAACCTCTTGAACCTGCATTTTCACAGCATGTGTCTCAATAGTATCAACATCTGCAATATAAATAATAGTACTAATTAGCTCTTTTACAATATTTTATCCGACATCCTCTTATAAAAATAAACAGTGGGAATTGAGGAAGAAAATGACACACTGGAGAATACATGCATTCCATTTTAGCAATTTTTTGGTAACTCATTTTTTTTTCATCTTTAAATCTAACTCATAAAGTCAGATCTTCACTTGGTGTAAATCTGTACAGCATCATTATTAAAGCCATGAAGATAGTTAGCACTAGACTATTCAGCTAAAAGTATTTTAAAGTTGATTTGGAAAAGGAGATCTCTTATTATATTTCCCCCCATAGCAACAATATATAAGTATTCTTAAAGAGAAATAGAAATCAAGTCATAAAGATTCTGAATAAATACTCAAGATGTGCACATGCATATATCAAATCACCCAGATATGAATGAAAAGTGTATCATTGTCTCGGTCCACTCCCCAGTGCATTTGTACTACAACCTTCTTGCAGCTTTTGGGGTATCTTAATGTTGCCTTTTCCGTATTGTCTATGCTTTTTGTATAACTTGACATACCTAAAGCCAAAGGCTTTAAAGAAGGGAATGGAAGTTTCTGAAAATGGATTAATGGCCTTGGTGCTTCATTAACCTAATCTGGCACTGATCGGCAGCCTGTCAAGCAGTCTTGAGATTCCCCCCCTCTTTTTTTTTTTTGGCTTTCACTGGTGAAAGATGCATTGCTTTGACATGTTATAAAGAACTCAGTTGTGCACGCATATTATTATGCCCCTCATTAAAACAAGCAGCCTCATCTATTTTTCTGTAGCCATTAATATCAACAGCCTCTAATCTTTCAGTAAGTGATCCTGGATTTTACAGCTAGTTGACCCTATGATATTTTTTAAATAACCCCTCCTAAAGAGACATATATTTAAACATTAATTGCTACCCTTAGAAACCTATATGAATAATACATCTGTCCTTAGGCTTAAATGGTAATAAAGATATAATGGCTTAAAGGATTTCTATTTTATTCTACTCTTTAAGAATAGCAGTAGGATGTGTTATCACAAAATGTAAAAACAATAATGAATTAATCCAATGGAGAATAAAAGGCAATTCAATTATAGATGTGCTTAATATATATTAGCATCCTGGGGCCTTCTCCATTCCACTCTGACTTCTGTTGGAATTGAATCTTGATCCTACACAACAACAGTGGATCAGTTCAACATTGCAGTTGTCAGCAGAAACACACTCAAGGGCAGCAGGGATCAAAAGAAATCTACTGGCGGCTTGTGGCCTGATGGCAGATGAGATGATGAACTCACAGCACCTTTTCCAATGTAGTTATCAACGACAACCCCCGCTCCATCAACAAACACTGACTGAAATCCTTTCTGGATGTCTTTTAAGACATACCAGCAATCTACGATGGGCGCAGTTTTCATGACAACTAATCCACTAAAATAAAGCAAAAGGATGCATAGCGTTCTTCAACACCCCCCCGCCCCCCTCTAAAATGAGTAACTGAAAGTCAGATATTCACAGGCCATTTAAACTACATTTTAATTTAATCTATGTGTTCTTCCATGAGGTAGCTATTATCACAGCTTGCTAATTTCTATCTGTTGTGCACAAGACAACTGAGAGACAGCCTAAACAGGAGTAGGTAGTGAGGAAGAACATGTGCAGCTAATATCTGCACAAGCTGAGGACAGGCAGAGGCTAGACTTTAAGTGGGCCCTCTTGCTAAGATTTTCAATCAGGCTTAAGGAAGTCAGATGTTCACTTTCCCTGGAAACTGTGTGTCAGAGCCCTTTCAGTTTCTCTAGAAAGCTCAGCTTAAATTAAACAGAAAAAGCTTGGGCATTAATCTTCTCAGGGCTGGTGTTCCACCACTTCAGTTTATTTTGACAGGCTGCCTGCATAGAAAGTAGTTCCTGAGATTTAGGCCTGGATTTCCAACAGGGATCTCAATTTGTATTCTCAGTGCCAGCAGGTCTCTTTTAATAGCTTTTTTTTTTTTTTTTTTTTTTTTCAGTCCTGATTCTTAACAAATGCTGAGTTCACTGGTTTGGTATACTGGAATGTTACAATACAAATCATTATAAATTTTTTATAAATCACTACAAAGACTACCTGATTTAATGAAAATGCTAAGATCTGTTCTAATAGCTCAGATATGTGTTAGTTTAATAAGTGTGCAATCAGATTTTTGATTGAGTGAAACACTACAAAAAGGCCTTTTACTATTTCATTTTCAGACTCCAGAATTCTTTGTTATAGCACATGACTACACACTGGCTCGTCTATGGAAATAATCATCTTGGATATAACTTGCTGATCAAAGTACAAAGAATTCTCCACACCAGTCAAAACTGTAGTCTGTTCCTCTATAATCACTCTGTTCTGTAGCACCCTCCACTGGCTGATGTAAGCAATCAAATTAATGCATGCTGATGGTTGTTTTCCCCTACATTTGGGTAGCAGTCTTGTATCAGATAAGTGGCAGTCTCTAAAGACTGAGAAAGGAAGGGCAGACCAAGTTATTACTTATTTAATATAAATAAATAAATATTTACATTTATTTTTATGCTTTGAGCTATGTTTATTATTAAAATTATTAATATAATTATTATGAAATATACTGTTATAATTATTAATATAGATAATAAAATTACAATATTATTTAAGAGTTCCAAATGGTTGCCTAAGTAAAGGACCATCCACGAGATATGGAGAGTTGTCATTGAACAGATTGGAAAAACAATGACTGGATGAATCATGGATTTGAAATTTAAAATTCCACTACTTCTGACAGCATGGTTCTACTTTGAAAAATGGCTATGTAAATGATATTTTCTGCCTCAACAGATCTATGAAAAATGCCTGTTCTGTGTTAGATCTGCTTACTTGAGGGTGAATCCTGCCCCCCAGCCACTATTTGCTTTTATTTATTTCTTTTTAAATTGCAGTATTCTTTTTCATTTAATTTGTACAAGACTTGATGGTACCCATGCCAGTATGAAGAAAAAAAAATCCAGAATATCCTTTCTGTGTTGTATTGGCCTCACGGTGCTACTAAGATTAAACTCTATTTTGCTTTTAAGGAGACCTTTCAGGCACAGTTCATGGAGAGATGCAGACTTGTGCTGCCTTTTTGGTGCCCCTTAGGAACATCCATAAAAACACTAGTTCACAGATTTAGTCCTGAACTTCTCAACATCCCTGCTCTCTGTCTTTCTCTACTCCCTGTCACGGCTGCCTGGAGAGAGAGGGGAACAATTCACAGACATGCAGCAGAAGGCTTAATCTTGTTACTGACATCTGTGCAAACCATGACACACAGTACAAACCAACTAAAAAACATTGCCAGTGTTGCACAGATGGTCTTCAGTTTAAACTTCTAGTTTAAGAGCAATAGTTGAGATTTAAAATCTAAAAGCTTGCTTTTCAAGATATCCTTTAGTGACTTTTTGACTTTTAGTAAAGTTAAAATTGCATTTCCCAGCAGGCATAATTTGAGTATAACCAGAGGATCTTGTACTCTTGTACCTCTGTACTACTTGTAGCCACATCCTCTCATAGAGGTATACAGCTCCGATGCATCAATCTGGAGACAAGTACGATCTGTAGAAAGTGGTGTAAAGGCTCCTATTTTCAACAATCAATAGTAGTGAATGTTTTAGTGATATACATATAGCTATCTACACCTGAACTTAAATCTTAACTAATGTACAGAACCTTTAATAAAATTCTGCCAATACAGCAAAAGAATTTCTTCAAGGAAAACAGACCTGCTCTTCTTGTGTCACCTCCCAAGAGAATTCCTCTCCTTCCTCCTGTTGGCAGAAAGAATGGCTGAACTGGAAATATGGGGAAAAATGGAAGCAAAGTCTTTGCAGACCTAGCTTATCAACTATCATTTTTTGCAGTTTCATCAGTGCTGTTTCAGCTGCTTGTCTCCCTGCAGTAAGTAGTCACCTCCAATCTGACACGGAGCAGTGCTTTGAAGCAATGAGTGTCAAAGCAGTTTGACTGGCAACATGTGGCCCAGCAGGCAGATGCCCTTGAGAGAAGGAAAGTGGCTGCCAAGCTAAGCAATCTTTAAAACATCTCTGAAATAGTCTAGGAAGGCTAATTTCTTAAATCACTGGTGAAATGTGTTTCTTTTGCCAAAGCAAATTATTTGTCACTGTATCCCCTGAAATAACTAATCCATTTCACAATTTTTCTCCAGCAACCCAATGGCTTTTGCATTGAGGCAGAGAGCTGTGAACTCCAGGAAAAACAGCAGCAGTGAGTTTGTCTTTCTGCTAACAACAGCTGAGAAAAAGTTGGCTTTGGACATAGTGAATAGAATGAGATAATCAAGGTGGAAAAGTAATTCTACACAGTATTGATTATGCTCAAAATAAGTCCACTTAATTTATTAATCCTATATTTTTACAGTTCTGAGAATGTTCACTACTATTGTTTTCTTATTTCTTTTAGTATCTGTCTGTTGTTTTTCCTATTACAAAGTACATTTTTTTCCTTATTATGCATGCTATGTGTTTACAGTTATTACTTATATATTTTAACACAGACCTAGACAAGACTTTTAGTCACTCAGCAGAACTTCCTCTGACTATGAATAAATACAAACCATATTTCTAAGAGCACTTTGGTCTTTTATCATCATTGCTATGTCCTTATTTGGTATTTTGTATTTTTCCATTACTGTGCTGTCCTAGGCTTTATTATCAGCATTACCATGGAGAACCATTTTTCCCAGCTGAAACTCAAAAATAATTTATTAGAGTTCTGTTGTGATGATCATTAATGATACCCCTCAGCAGATCCAGCAGAAATGTCAAAAAGGATTATTTGGTAATATGTTGAATTTTATTCATATTAGTTTGTCTTTATTTATTTCCAGAATCATGAGATTTTGAGTCTCCTGACAAAGACTAATGGATATCTTTACACCATAACATGAATACTTGCTCAGTCACTCCAACTTATCTGACTTATAGTTTTACCATTTCAATCAATCTTCACTGATGTCAATAAAATTGAATAATTTTCTCTAACAGTCTGCAAACAGACTCATCTGGGCTCTGCATTCCAGCATTTTCCCAACCATTTCAATAACTGGTCCTAATCTTGAGATTCTGCAGCATAAAACCAAGCAACAAAACCTTACTCAATTCAAGGTGCTGTAAATTCAGACCCAATTGAGACGTGATAGATAAAATCTGTAAGTTAATTAAAATCTATCAATACGAAATATTAAGCATAAAAACATAATGGTAGTTCAATTAAAACATAGAAATGATTCAAGTGTTGATCTCATAAGAACTCTCTAAAAGCTAACAAAAAGAAGAGCAGTTCCCAGTTTTCTTTATTTCTTTTTTTTTTTTTTTCTTCCAAATGGCACAAAATATTTAAATGTTTTCTTCTTTTATGGAACTGTTTTAAAAACAAACACAAGTAAAGAGGAATATAAAAATGAAGGAAACAAATCTCAACCAGTAACAAAATTCTGTATCCAAAATGTGTCTCAGAGAATATTTAAATTACTTCATAGATCAGTTTTGAAAAGCAATCTTCTCATGCTGTAAGACACATTAGTTAAACAATAGAGAAACAATTTTTTTAATTTTTTTTTTTTTCTAATCTGTTTTGAACCCTCCTGATACCCTACGTCACATTCTTACCTTTATCTTCAGGATCTTGTTCAATTTCTAATAAAGATTAATGGATTTTTTTTATAAGCAGAGATGGAAAATAACGTAAGGTGCCATATGCCATATGAAGTGGTGCTTCGTGAATTGCAAAATTCATTAATCCTTGCTACATAAGCAAAATGTGTCATATACTTAGGTATTTATACAGGTTAAATCTCCGTTGCACCTTTCTGACAACTTCAATAGACTTAGTCATAAAGAGTTGGTAGTTTCACTTTAATTGAAGAACAACCAGAGTTCCTAATACCAAATGTTCAACAGGAGGGGTGCAATTACTAAAATTATGAAGTATCTTATTATTATATCAACAATTTAAAATTAAAATAAATGATCATTCAGATGAACCTCCAAAATGTCATGCAAAACTGCTTGTTTAAAAATAATGACAATTTTTAACCAATTTTTAAACCTCAAATCAAAACCTCTATGGCAAGCAGATCATTCTAAGGTCAACCTGTTACCTCAGCAATCATGGAAAAGCTTATCTGAAACTGAACAGCTCATGCTGAGCCCCCATCATGGAACTTCATTCCTCTTCTGGCCAAATTCATGTTCTAGTTTCATGCAATTAAGAAGGAGTGTATTAATCTCCCTAAAAATTATTTTAGAGTAAATCCACAATTTTGATTGCTTAAAAGAATACTAGAGCTATTGCCACACCTGAGGTAGGAAATACACAGTTTTAAAAAGAAATGCAGTATTGACTGTCAGGCTTCGTTAATTTATTCCAGTATTTGTTGTTAGGTGAATTTAAATGTTTATCCTTTTTTTCTCTAGTGCAGAAGAAAATTCACTTGAAACGTTTTCTCTCTGTACAATCCTTATTCTTGTCCTGCCTTGGTTGGCTCTCATCTTGTTATTAATAGCACCCAAGTGAAAATACGGGAGTTCTGTGGCTTGCCTTCTTAATAATGAATAAAGGTGATGCATTGTATGAAACTGCCTCAATAATTTACAAGGTAATATCAAGCAAAGACTAACTCTAGTGGTCTGCAAAAAATATATTACACTAAAAAATGATTTATAAGCTGCATAGATGTTTAAATGCTAAATTTAAGCACTGAGTTCCTAGTCTATTAGAAATGTTTAAGTTTTAACACCAAGCAAGGCTGTTTTCCTACTTGTTTTAAGTTGTAAATTATTTTATATTCATGGCTTTTTTTTTTTTTTTTTTTTTTTTAACTTAGAGATAGAGTTCACATTCCTCTGACAGAATGATCTTTTACATTCTATTCTGCTTGTAAAGAAATAAATATAGGGGATAGAAGAGTTTACCATAATTACTGCTTGGTTTTGAATGTAAAGGTTGATGTCTAAGGTGGAAAGCAACATGGGGCCATCTATCTCCCTACACACAACTGGAAAGGACAGAAGTACATGTACATCCATAGAAGCACTCCTAAGAGATTTTTCTTTCTGATTCTTCATTGTAATGGAAGACCAGTTGTTTTCATCTGACTTAAAAATCAACTTTCAGCAAGGGCTGGTCTTACGTATTTCTGTTACTTCTGCACTCATTACTCCCCATGTGACACACAGACTATAAGATCATTTATACTGGTGATGAAGAACTGTTTCTGGAAAAATATAAATAGAGCTTTTGTGAGAGCATTTAGCTAGTCACTGGAATGCTAAAGAATACTTCTTTCCCTATTGTTTCATTTTTTTTGCCTCTACCACATACACTACATGTCCAGGTTCCCATCTTGGGGTTTACTTTTTGCAATAGGTTTGTATTACTTTACCAGCCCTTATGGTAAATTATTTGAAGTTCTTCTGAACTGATGACTCTAGTGTTGTTTTGTTCTTAGGCATCTTCTTAAGAGCTCTGATTGCTATATAGGGATGATTACACAGTGGAGAAAATTTTCTGCTTTCTAAATATTGCATGTGGGTTAGAGAATTTAGCATCTTTAAACAGTTTTCATAATGTGACCATCACAATTATTTCTAGTGCTTCTAGCTCACTAAATGTGGATTCTCAAAATTGACTTGGTATTCAGAATAATGTTTTTCTGGAGGTACCAACAGCAAGAAAATCATCTGCTTAATATTCAGAAGATGGAATATTAATCCACTATAAATCCACTCTCTGATATTCAGATTTATAAAATAGATCACTACCTACTATGCATTTGGCCTATGTATATAAGTATATACATACACACATAGGTTGAATTATTTTATTATTAAAAGTAATAAAACAATATATGGGCTGTATGAAATATCTTGTGCATACTATTTTTAATGAAATCTTCTATGAAACCAGTGTTGAGTATCACTTGCTCTCTAGCAAGTGAGAGTTATGGGAGCCCTGAACCCTATGATTCTTTACAACCATTCTTATCCATCCTGTGAGGTTTGAACTGTAGCCAGTTATAGAGGTTAAATGAAAGTACAGCATGAAACAGAACATGATTATGTCAAAAGGAACTACAACTTGTGGAATCTTAGTCATCCAGTCAGAGAAAATATATGGATTTAAGTCAATCAATGACTTGAATTACTACCTAGAGAAATATTACTTAGTACAAACAGTTGCAAAGTCATACCTAGGTACAAACTTATTCTAACACAACAATATCAGAGGGATGAGAAGATGACCTGACACTAAAGTATACGAAGAAGACAAAAAAAAAAAGAAAAAAAAAGGTAAAGAGGTTAAAGAGGTTAATTCTGTCAGGTGCATTCATTGTTGTAAAACATTTGACCAGATATATTGTGTGTTTTTGTTACAACATCCTACAACATTTTAACAGCTGACTGAAAAAGGATGTAGATGCATAAATGTATGGCAGAAAAGAAAAAAAAAAAAAAAAGGAGGATCTATAGTTGGTTCTTCCTTCTATCCCTGCAGAATTAGACAATGACTTTTGTTGATAAGGGGACTCAGGTACCTTATAGCCTTGTATACAGCACTTGCATTGTGACAGTGGTAATAAGTAGTCTCTAACAGTAAAACAGCCACAAGCAGAAGATGCAAAGATAAATCAGGTGAGCAGTGTAAACAGCTCAGCTTTACACCTGCAATATCCCATATATCAGAAGGGGAGAAAGGGTATTTGAGCAGAGTGCTGATGTTGGTATCCTTACATTCTGGCACTGGAGAGCAACTCAGAAATAGGCAGTAATTGCCAAACTGTTTTTGGAAACAGTAAAACTGTAAGCTGCGCTTCATAAATATTTGCATTTATCAGCAAAGTCCCAACATGAAGAGTAAAAATTAGTGCATATGTATAATTCCTAATTATGCATTGATAAATTTAGAGGTCAGAGTTCAGAAGTAAACCATACAGTTTTGAATCTGGGACAGCATCTTTAAGACATATTTTATCCTCATAGATGCAGAGTACAACTTATATTCCAGAGTCATTAATGCTGACTTTTAGAATGACACCAGTTCTGCAAAATGCAATGTAATGCCAAGAAGACCCCAAGAAGACTGTATTTCTATGTTATATTGATGAGGCCATATAATTTTCTGATTCAGACAAGAACAGCAATGGCTGCATTACACTATTATATTGCAATTAATTTTAGTTTCGTTGTTTGTTTTTTGCTTTCTTTTTTTAAAGCAATAATAAAAATGTAACACTTAATATTTACATCTCCCAAGACAGCGCTATCATACCATATTGTAAGCAGTGGCTTACATTACATATTTTGTGGTTGGACATAAGAATTAAATCCTGTATTATTAGCAATAAGCTAATTCTCTCAAATTATTTCAAGTATGCCAGCTTAACCTATTTGTCTCCAAAGTTTTCAATTTCTTCACATGAAGTTAATAATCCACATATTTAAGCATATTCATAGTTCATATATAAGAATTCCAATATAAGTTCAGAATTACAGTGCTATTGCTACAGTGGTCACCATAAAAATGTCATAATTTACATAAGATCCAGAGACAGAATAATAGCACCACCCTTCTAACTAACTAATGTCCTAATGCATCAAAAACTATATAAATCTTAAAATAGTTCAGAAATCAAATAGAATTGGATTTACTTGGGTCTTTAGACAGAAGGAATAATTTGATAAAATTTCATATTTTTGAGTTCTAATACTGAATTTAATCTTCCATTTAACATTTGGACAGTTTAGAGTATAACTATAAAATACATTTTAAAAAGTTAAATCTCCTTCACTTTCCTCTTCATTCACCAGAATTGTAAACTTTGATGCCTGGCTTATTTTATTATTTCATTAAAGGTAAGAGGAAAGAGCTACAAAGAATATTATCCACAAACTTTCAAAAAAAAAATAAAATGTTACTTTAAAAGTGAAAAGTATATCTAGGTACAAACACGCTGTATAACTTCACAGAAACAGTTGAGTCCTGTATTCTCTCTGGCATCCAACAGAGATCTGTTCACATGGTCCCTCAATCTTGCCAGCTCTTATTAAACTGATGCTTGTTATGTAAGGACCAATGTTATGAACAAAATCTCCTATTTTAAGATGCATAGGCGTAAAGCAAATGAGGGGCTACAGTGATATTCCTCCTTGCCTTGAAGTGATACAAGAAGGTATTCAAATGGCTACTCATTCTTTTATTGTAGTGTATTTTTAATTGTTCAGGTACTGAACCTGCATGAGTTTTCATATCAGCCACAGAAGCTAGGCCTGATGAAATGCAACTGAAACATCTTAGGGAAGGATGCTTACATACATGTACAGCAAGCACATGAAGGAAATAGGGCATTCCAGATCTCCTGTTTAATAAGTAATTGCCTGTAAGTGACCTTATAAGTGATTGCTGTGTACACATGTGAAAGGAAAGTCCAGAGTAATTTGACTGTATCAATTACTCTTTGATAATTGAAACCTTGTAGAGCATTTTTCTGTAGCAATAAAACTGTTTTGCAGGACTTCATTACCAGTGAAATCATTTTTCTATTCAGTGTAAACATTTGCATAAATAGAAGCCAGGTTTTGTAATAAATTGTTTTTCAGTGTGAATAAGTTACAGTAAGATTAACCTACAACACTTGGAGTTCTTGGAGTTATATATATTTATCCTGTTCTTTGCAACATCTCTCATTCAAAGCTCAGAGCTACTAGTGCAGAACCGCACCAGTCACAATTACATACAGCTACAGCACAAGCTGTATTATCAGCTCCTGAGAGCATTGTGTTCAGATGCTTCTTTTAGATACTTTCAAAGTGTCTCTGCAGTAGTTACCATTAGAAAAAGTCAATATTTGTCAGAAACCCTTCTTGTCTATTCCCACTACTAATCTTTCTTTACAAAGTAAAGGTGGAGGCATGGTTTCACAATCTGTTATAGGCCAGATCACCTGTGATGTTAACTTGCTTTTAATCAGTCTCCACTGAATTGTACCACTCAAGATCCAACTCATCGTTTTCCTTTTCTATTTCGCTGAAACATATACTACCACAATTTTTAACAGCAGAGCTGTAACAACATTAATGATTCCCTGGCTTGCATAAGAAACAGTGTGGCCAGCAGGGCTAGGGAGGTGATTGTCCCCCTGTACTCGGCTCTGGTGAGGCCACACCTCGAGTACTGTGTTCAGTTTTGGGCCCCTCGCTACAAGAAGGGCGTGGAGGTGCTCAAGCGAGTCCAGAGAAGGGCGACGAAGCTGGTGAGGGGCCTGGAGAACAAGTCCTATGAGGAGTGGCTGAGGGAGCTGGGCTTGTTCATCCTGGAGAAAAGGAGGCTCAGGAGTGACCTTATTGCTCTCTACAGGTACCTCAAAGGAGGCTGTAGCGAGGTGGGGGTTGGTCTGTTCTCCCACGTGCCTGGTGACAGGACAAGGGGGAATGGGCTTAAGTTGCACCAGGGGAGTTTTAGGTTGGGTGTTAGGAAGAACTTCTTTACCAAAAGGGTTGTTAGACACTGGAACAGGCTGCCCAGGGAAGTGGTGGAGTCACCACCCCTGGAAGTCTTTAAAAGACGTTTAGATGTAGAGCTTAGGGATATGGTTTAGTGGGGACTATTAGTGTTAGGTCAGAGGTTGGACTCGATGATCTTGAGGTCTCTTCCAACCTAGAAATTCTGTGATTTTGTGACATAGTTCCAGAGGATAATGATTTTGTTTTCTCAGCACATAACGCAAATTTTCTTAGAAGACTAACTTTTGGGGGCAAGTATTTGACATCCAATTATTTAAATAGATGCATTACTATTAAATGATCTGTTAGAAATGTTCTAAGGAAAAATAATGGAGAGAAAGGAGGAGAGGGAAGACAAAGAGAGAAAGAAACCAGGTTACTATTACAAAGGATCCTTCCATATTTCAGGTAGTTTATTTTCATTGTTCACCCCTGTTTAATTTGCAAAGAGAAAGGTTGTATATCAAGACTGATGGATCTTAGCTACAACAAGTTGTAGGCTACCCATATAGTGAATGAAATCTGAAATGAGTTAATGTGGCAGAAATACATCCTTGAGGCTACAGTTGCCACAATATATACACAGACTCTCTAATATCATTCCATTAGATCTTTTTTTCCCGACATGTTGCTATATAACCAAACTCAAATTTAGACAGCTCTTATGGCATTACACTATTACGTGGTTAGAGGGACAGTAAAATATAATTCATTTGTGTCAACGCTTAATAATTCCTTTCCAAACAAATTAGTTAATAAAATTCTAAATGTATTCACACGAAAATATTTATGTAAGTTTTGGCTTTTAAGTTTTGAGAAATAAAAAATCTTCTTATAATCAATTATAAACACTTGTCTTTTTAGGCAACAACAAAGTCTGACAAGATTTTCTCAAAGTTTTGGTTAATTTTAACCAATAAATATAATCAATTAATGAAAACTTTGATATAGAAACAGTTCATAGGAATAATAATAATAAGCTGATAAAGATGTTAATTGATTGTATTTGCAACCCTACTAAGCTTATTGCTTGGGTGCCTGAAAAATACCCAGCAGAGTTTTTAAGCTGTTTCATAACTGATCAGTCTTTACGAAAATCTCTTTTCATGTTTAAAGAAAAATAGATGAAGAAAAAAAAAAAGTACCAGAAATTAAAATTTAATCTTTTTTATGTATGTATCTAATTATTAAAGCTTTAATAATAATTAAATATTTTTTAACATTTTTTCCCACCAGAAACCATGAGCAGAATAACATTTGATGATTACATGATCCCATGAAATCACCCAGTGCTTCGGACTTTATCTAGACAGCAGTTGAAACAGCTCTAAGCCAAACAAGCCCATACAGTTCTACAGATTCCTGGAGACATACAGTAAGCCACATTGTGTTTTTTTTTTTTTTTTTTCCTTCTCTCAGGCTGAATAAAAAAAACAGATTAAGATTAGATATTAAGAAGAAATTCTTTACTCTGAGGATGGTGAGGCACAGGCACAGGCTGCCCAGAGAAGCTGTGGACACCCCATCCCTGGAAATATTCAAGGCCAGGCTGGATGGAACTTTGGGTAATCTGCTCTGGTGGGAAGTGTCCCTGCCTATGGTAGGACATTGGAACTAGATGAGCTTTAAGGTCCCTTCCAATGCAAACCATTCTAGAATTCTATGACTGTTTCTCAGGACTGGCAAGGATGCTCAAGAACATCATGTTCATGGCACTTTTTAATTCAAATATATCATACTTATTGAATTTTAGGGGTCAGCATGACTGAGAGCCCCTCAAAGTTGTCTTTGGATACCTCAGTTCAGATGACTGCATTGGCTGAGATAGCAGCCATACTCTGAATTACAGATACATTTTTTTCCAGATGCATTCCTGAAACTCCTGAAATTATACAACATTCTTGAATTAAAAAAAAAAAAATAAAAGGATTTGAATGTAGAAGGAAATGAAGGGAACATACCTGCTAAAAGAAATAATTACAGACCTCATTTAAAGTACTGCTCCTCGCCTCATAGTTTGTATACCATTATTGTTCTATGGATCTTAAAAAGAAAGTCAAAAAATTTTGTGAATGTATGGTGAAAAATACGTATCATAAAATGCTATGTCTTTATGTAAGGCTATTGACTATTAAGCAATGTTATCTTCTAAGGTATATTTGCTTAATGTTATACCTTAAATTCTAAGGAATATTTGCTTAATGTTATACCTTAAATTCATAATTTACTCATAAAAAGAGTATTTTCCTTAGTTTCCAATGGTTGATTTCAATGAAGAAGGAAAATACAAGTTAAGTAACTTAGAGCATTTAAAAATGAATTTTTAATATGAATAATGTGTTTATATACTAAAAGGACAAGACATAGTTTACCATAATGGGTGGGTAGCATAAACCCTTAGGAAACCAAACATAGATTATGCAAATATTATTGGTTACAAAATTGAATAATTTTACATTCATTGGACAAGTAACATGCTTATTGCACTGAGTTGTGAAACGTTATATTGTGCATGGCTGAGTTGATTTTCTTTCTGTAAACTTCCATAATGAAATTAGAAATACTATATGTTAGAAATACTATATATATCATCTTTTGCTGTGCTTATCTACCATGGAAATTTGAAACTCTCCCACCCATCAATGCGATGCTGAATTGTATTTACTATCTTACAAGTTTAAGGGATCCTAAAAATACGGAATAATACATCCCTGTCCTTAGTCCTCCCTTCCAAGTTGATACTGAATTCTTAATATGTCTTACTTTCTGGGTAAATGTTATTATTGGCACATATTAGAAACATAATTCTATAAGATGCCTTGTGTGTCTTGTATCCTGAGTAGTAAACTTCAATTAAAAACATTCAATTCAATTCAAAACAAACAAACAAACAAAAAATCAAAAACACAAAAATCTCTTTGTCCCTCCCCTCTGCCTCCTTCCTTTCCTCTCTCCAACACCTTCCTCCCACCCATCTCTCCCTCTCTCCTTAGCTAATTGTTACAGGAACTGAGTTTCTCTGAGACTTGTACCTTTCTATCCAATTTCACTGAAATTGGCTACCAACTTTAAAATATATATTGAAAGAACAAATGACAGGTACATACACATGCACTCAGAATAAGTTATCATTTAGGAAGTTAAATGTTAAATCATATTAACACCTAAATTTGATTATGGACCACACAGAATGAAATTAAATGCCAAAATGTAGAAAAACTCTTGAGTTTCTATTGAAGTTGTACATTGTGTTGATATTTTAAAACCCAATTCCTAACGGAATTCAGTTATTCATTCTTTATTTCATGTAAGAAGATGAGGGGGTTGCATCATGTGACATTTCTGAACTGGCAGACCAACTTGTACTGAAGCTCCATTTGGTGCCATTAAGGAATCAACTGTCTTGAAGTTGTTAGCTTCTGAAATTACCTTCTGTCAGTGAATACTTACTATTTATACTGTTTGGAAAGGAGAATAATTTTTTGTGGCAACTGAAAAGAAATGTTGAGCTGCAGCATGCTCATTTTCTTTCTTTTGGTTGGCACATACTTTTCTTCAGAAATCCCAGACAGCTTTGACCTTCATTTTTGTCATGTTTTTCACTTTGCATATGCAGTTACCAAGAGCAGGAGGGATGACAGAGAGAAAGACAGTGGCTTGTATTTTTGGACCCTCCTCCTGGTAGAGTTGTAACATATAATATAAAGTAAAGTAGACATCAAAAAATACATATATTTTTAAAGAATTTGAGAAATTGCCTTCAGCTTCCAGTAGAAAGAACCTGCTAACAAATATATGCTGTATGCTATTCCTCTAAAAATATATTCCTCTTGACATAAGAGTTACAGGTGTTTACCCTTTAACTTATTTACTGTTAAATAATGCACGTAGTGCCACTAAGTCTGAATGACATCTTACTCTTGACAAACCCAACGGAATCCATGGTACTATAAAGGCAAATAGGCCAGGAGTCATCTCTTCCAATTGTATCCAAATGTATTTCAAGGGACTTCTCTAGGAGAACTGGGGTCCCACTACAGTTAATGGAAAAAGACTACCTAAAGAATGTAATACAGCCAACTAATATTGAACAGCAAGGATGAATAACATACCGAGTTCTCTCTCTCTCTATGTCTTTAGGCATGAAATAAATTAGATGATTTAGACTAGCTTCATAGTCATTTTACACTTAGCTAGCATTAAGTGAGTTTAAGCCAGATCTACAGCATTTTTCCACACAGAGGTAGTAGAAGTAGGTACTAGCATTTTCTGGGAAGTACAAGGCTATTTTTTTTTTTTCATTCCAAATTCACATAGCAGATGTGCTTAGCTCCTCCAGTTATAGCAACAGAAGCATGCCATCAGAGCTATATTGAAAGACTGTGAATGTAGATTATAACCAAGTACAAAGGGTTTGTCACAGTGGTTAGAGTAGTAGTAGTGGTTAGACTGACCTGAGAAATTATTTCATATTTTCTTTCGCAAATATTTAAATGGTGGCAAAATTTCTGTCTTTGTTAGTCAGAGGATGAAAAAATTGCAAAACAGCACATGGGATAGATCCTGGTTTCCTGCACTGGTTGGCACATTTTTCCCATTTAATTGTACCTTTTCAGACATGCAAATATAATTCAGCTGTAATATTCTTGTTATTGCCGATACAGTTGTAAAAGTGGATATGGTGAACTAATAACAGCTGGAGATGTGTGAGACAGAACAGCAGGGATGCAAGACCTATGCTGATATCAGTGGGATCAGTACCGGGCCAATCATGTGGAAATATGATCTGATATTTTGTAAATACAACTTGAAACTTGGCTAACTGTTGCTACTTCACATAATTAAAATAATTCAGGCGGTTTATTATTGGGAATATTTATTTTTTTTGGAGAACACATGTAACAAAATTTTCTCTAATTACTTTGCCACAAATATGTGTTCCAATGATATGTCCCTTGGTAACTCGTAAAAAAAAAACAAAACAAAAAAAAAGTCATTACTGTTCAATCTTGCATGCATTCAGATGAAATTTGTGTAAATGCCAGCAAGAGAGTCAAGTAAATTGAAACCAAGCTCCATATCAAATGAATTCAGCTCCTGATTGCTTTTGAAGAAAAGATTAAATGGTGTACTCTAAGACCTCACTATAGAAACCTGTAATAGCCCCATATGTTAGGAAGTAAGCCACCATTACCTATATCGAAGTCTCAAAAGACATAAGAATTTTCTGAGTAAATAGTTTGACAGTAGAGTCTCTCTTAATTTTCCACCGCTTTTCATATGAAACACAATAGTTGGAGCAGTGGTGATTTTTCTCCACAGCATAGATAAATTATACTACTACTACTCTTCATTGCATTGCTCCACAAGTGCCGTGCTAGAGTGCCAAGGTAGCTCAGTTCCAGTGGCTGATACAATAAGTTTTACTTTGGAGCTCTAAGTAAATTCATTGGACCTGTAATATTAATATTACGGTAGACCAATCTTTATATAAGTAGGAGAAGGAAAACTAACTCAGTTCAGGAGAAGAAAAGCAGCTACAATTAGGAAGAAGTTTCTTGGCTTTGGCTGGACAACTGTCTAGCTGGACAATGTCTAAATTCAAGGTATGAAAGAAGGCCTCATATCTGTAAATTTCCTTATAAAAGCAGAGGAAATTGAGGTGGGAAAGAGCTTCTCATGTTGCCAGCTGGCAATTCAATAATACTAGATGAAGCAGAAATCCTCTTTATTTTGTCTATGTCTGATATTTTAAAAAATTGTTTTGGAAGTTTATTCTCTACTCAACTTGTTCCATCTAACACTATCTTTTAAAAGGATCTGATCTCTTCACTTGTTGAGGAACTGAAGTCACCATGACCTGTCCTGATAATTAAGCCTGGATATCTGTGTTCTTGCTGCTAAGTAGTGCCCTGGTCATTACTGCAAAATATAAGGTTCAGTACTACTGGACTAGCACTGATGTACAAACTCAAGTAAAAGTTAGTTACATTGCCAAAGAAAAAAAAAGTTTAAAATGTCAACCAGGTTTCGAAATGATCTTTGCTCTTTTTAGCTCAGGTTCTAGCAGAGTAGCTTAACGTACTGCTACCTTGTAACCAATGATCGCTCATTTCAGAAGCTCAGTGTACTGAAGCTTAACCAAATGAACACTAAGCATGTTTATAAACACTACTGAATGATGTTATATTACTGAATAAATACGATGAAGGGGAGGGTTGGAAGAGGGACAAGAATTTGGCTGCTGGTGGTTATTTACAGTTGTGAAGCAATTATTTAGATAACAGATTTTAGTGAAAGAATAAGGAATTTAGTAAGTGCTGGATTTGCATAATAGTAATACATGTCTCTTTAAGTTTCCTAAAGGCATTTTCATGCACTTTTAAAATGAATCCTAATTATAAATGTTATACAAGTCCTATATAATGTGAATTTACTTGTATGCACATTTGCATTATCCTCATTTTAAGTGTGCTGAAGATTAACATTACTAGCCAAGTTATAATGGTAACTGCATGAGTATGCTACACACCACCTTTTAGAAATGAAATGTTTTGCACATTAAATGTGTGCAGAACTCTAGAAATTCACACCAAGGGTAAAAAAAAAATAAAAATAAATCAATATAATCAGTGTTAGAGTGGCTTTTTTTTCCTTATAAGTCATTCTTCCCTAGAGCAAGAGAAATCTGAGGAATTCTTCCCTCAGACCTATAAAACATAAACAAATCTATTTTGCTCTGTTTCAGGTCAATCTTTGAAATCCACTGTAATGTGATTTGTATTATTCAAAATTAATATGGCATGCCTTAACTGCAGTGGTTAAACAGTGTCTCTTTTTCTTCTATACAGAGTCAGAAATGACAAAACCCAAAGCAATCCTGAGCAAAGAAACTCAGCAAGCCAAATGAAAGAAAGAGAACACAAATTTTATAAATCACCAAGCACCTACTCAACTATTCAGAAACAGCTGTAGTACATGGTAATCTTTTTGCTGCTTCCTATGAACCTCTTCACAGACTGAAACAGCAAGAGACTAGTGGTACTTGCCTCCTGTCACTTCTACCCCAGATACATCTGAACTCATGCTCATGAATAGGATGCTGGACACAAATACCTTAATTCCTCTTATGTTCTGAAAAGACACAACTATTTTGATATTAATAACAGTTAGTAATGTTATTTTTAGTTGATTTTGATTGGCTTGATTTTCACTCCTCCTACACCTACATTTGTGGTAAATTTTTCAAATTACCAAAAGGATTTTCAAACTGTTCATTAATCAACAATCATCTGTGTGACCTGAAAAAAAAAAGATTTATATAAGCTGAGCACTTAATAGTCAGAGTCTGCTCTGGACTACAAATACTTTCTATGTTTTCTAAATTTCCATTTTTGAACTGAGAATCAGACATAGAATGAGTTAAACATTTGGCTTCAGGTGTTGGCTTCAACACTACAATAGTGTTGAAGATTAAAGAGATATAGTCCTTCAAATTTTTTTCATCTTTTATTAAAGCTAAAACTTTAAACTGAATGTTATGCTGACTGAATAATTAAAACTTAATTTTCAAACCTGAAAACATTTAGGTATTCATGTTCTTGTTCTGTTCTTAAAATTAGCAAGACTTGGTAGACTTGGCAGTGCTAGGTTAATGGTTGGACTTGATCTTAGAAGTCTGTTCCAACCTAAATGACTCTATGATTCTCAGTATTCTAATTATTTCCTACCCTTCAGAAATTTGCTAGTATTGTCAGAAGATAAAAGTAAGTTAAGATGAAGATATTAATATTTGCTGCTAAAACTCCACATATTTCAAAGATTAAATATTATCTTTAAATTCCTTTTTCTTTTTTTTTTTTAAAAAAAAAAAAAAAAAAAAAAAGAAAAGAAGCCAAAATCCTATTGAATTTTGAAACAGTAAATGGGAGGAAGACTTTTCAAAGACTATTAAATAAAATGTAAAGAAATTCATAAATTCATTTTTTTATATAAATTTCCAGGCTACAGCATTCACTTCATTTCTCAGGTATCATAAGACAAATTGGAAAGGAAAGACCTTAAATTGCTTTGAGCTGTAATATGGTTATCCTCGGTATGACCATTCTCCAGACTGAGTCACTGTTGCCATCTGGAAGTCTGTGAATTGACTTGAAATGCTTATTTAGTATGTGAAGACTAAAAAACTGAAAAGTGGCGAAAGTAAGTGAATGTGAAAACATGGATTTCATCCATGTGAAATCAGTGAAAACAGTGGATTCCACCCTGCAGAATTTAATAAAATCTTGTATAGAATACATAATTCAGTATAATCAGGATTTTTCTTTCCTTACAAATTTTGATTGTTCACTCATTTTTTATATTTCAGCAGAATAGCCTATCTATATCTGAATCTAAAACTCCTGGAACAAAGTTTTAATCTGCCATGTAGAGACTCCACTATGCGAAGATTTTCTCAAAATAAATATTTTACACACATGCATTTTCTAAGGACAGGGAAAAAAAAAAAAAAAAGAAAAAGAAAAAAAAAAGCATACTAGAGAGCAGTGAAGTTGCATGGAATTTACTGACGTTTCTCAAACAAGAAGAAATGTTTCCTACAGTCTATAGCATTGTGGTGTTGTGGTTTTTTTTGTGTGTGTGTTTTTTTTTTTTTTTTCCCATAAATCCAATGATACCGTGTCTTAGCCAACAAACAGCTTCAGAATAAATATATTAGCACATGGTTTGTGTTGCATTCACATAGCCAGCTGTCTAATCCAATTTACCGTAATTTACCCAAATCTAATCAATTTACACTAATTTAAAAGAATAACAATTTAAAGTTTCTAGTAAATACCATGTAGAAAATGTGTTTATATTGTGTGTTTTAATAATTTACACAAAAAGTTTTGAAAAATCATATGGAATAGATCCTACAGAACTATAAACCAGGCTTTATATTCTTACAGAAAAAAAAAAAAAAATTAAAAAATTGTGTGGATTTATAAATGGTTGTTCTTGAGTTGAAACTTTGAGACTTCGTAATTTAAAGACAAACCTAGCTACAATATTTCAGGCTCTACTTTCATAAAACTTTTAAAGCTCTCCTGGGATATGCCAGGGCATAAAGGCACATCTCTGTGGGACCCACTTGTTGCACAGACGTTGAAATGTTGACTGACTCAGGGGCCTGCCCCAGAACCCCTGGCATTTTAGGGTCCCTTGCCAGAAGTGGGCTCCAGAGCTGTCATCACTCAGTGAGTCTGTGATCATCTCTGTGCAAGTGGGTCTTGACAAACTTTCTGACCTAGAGCTACAGGAACAACAGTATTTCAGACCAAGATTTTCCTTTTTTTTTTTTAATTAACATTTTTTCACGACTTATTAAATCTATTAACTGCTATTTCATTGTTCAGTAAATAAGAGTTCATTAAAAACACCCTATTGGATATTTAACAACATCATTATTGATAAAAAGTATTAAAAGGTTAAGTTAATGATCATATTTGTACTAACATGATAGCAAGAGAATGATCATTAACATTATTTTACATTGTATCAGTAAACATTATTACTACTCATCGAACATCACTAGCATGTTTTAATAATCTCATCTTTTATTTATTAACTGAACAGTGAAAACTGATTATGTGCAAGCACTTGTCCAGGATTTTAGAGCTTTTATAGATTATATTTGCACACAAGAGCAATTAAGCACACACAAGATTTTATTGATAACACAAAAATTGCCTTAGGAAATCACTCTTGATCAATTCAAGGTGAAGGCACACTAAACTCTACTGAAAGAGTACACTGAGGCCTTTTGGATTCCAGGGTTTGGGACTGACACTCATTATTGACAATACGCTAACACAGACCACATTAAACATATTTAAATATCTAATTTTGGACATGAATCAGTTTCCCATGTAATATTTTGGAAGAATTAGATTTGTCATTCAATTTTGCATGCAAAATAACAGTTTTCCTTCCCTGTTCAGGAAGGAAATTTCAAGAAGCTCCAACTCAGTTCTTCAGACTCCATGTCCTAGTACTTTAATTAACTTAATATTATTTATTCATTATGGTCTAGATAGAGATGAGAGATTGCTTATTTGGTCTTAGAAGACATAAGTAAACGGTTTAGTCATCTGCATATTAAGCCAAAGAACAAATGTTGCTTTGTACAGGAGGTAAGTCTCTTGTGATTAATGGAATATTCAAAAATAGAGTATGTTGCCTGTTAACGATTGTTTTTTATGAAGCTATTTGTATGTGAGCTCAAGTTTGAGATGGAAAGATGACTGGTAAATATGGATTATGCTTACTCAAGACACTGTTCTATCTTCTGACGTGCTACCAAAGTAACTGCATGCTCCAGTATCACAGACAGAGAGGTTACACAGCACAGCATGTTCCATAAGTCACTTCTAATTTCCATCAGCTCCAGAAGAGCTACTTTATAAGTTTCTGGGGTGAGTTAAGTTTCTGGTGCAATCTTACATAATTGCCTACGGGACACCTAGATAGACAATTGTGAGAAATCTGTTGTAACAAGCAATAACCAGAGTAAAAAATAATACTGGAATTATTTTTAAGTAATACTGGAATTATACTTAAAATAATTCTGGAATTATTTTTAAAAGGCCAGAAAAGTTATGCAAATTAAATGTGGTGAGGATAGGTTTCTCAATAAGAGAAGAAGAATGAGCAAGATTTGGTACAATTGAGCTCTGAAAACTGCTACCTTAAAAAAAGCTTTGGATGGAACACAGAAACGCAAATCAGAATTCTGATTTCAAATTCTAATACACATTTTATTATCATGCAGGGAAGAGATGTTTCCTGGTTTTATAATGGAGTAATTTATTTACTTATTTATTTTCCCTCCAGAAATACCTCTAGTGCTGCGTTTTCAGGTCTCTCTGATTCATTGCCTCACAGAATACTTCTGGAAGTAGCACAGAGTTCTGCCTCTTAGGACTTGTTTTACATACACTAGTTTATTCATAGTGACTGAATCAATGTTTAAAGTATTTGACTTCTGCATTGACACAATGCTTAAGGGTTTGGTTTTGCTTTTAAATAACCCTTATAGACTTTCAAAAGGAATTTGGTACTTGTTGCTTTTGACTAACGTGTGGGAAAAAGTTGCGTCAACAGTGAGAAGCTTGATATAAGAAAAGAGTAGCACTGCATAATATTTAAGCAGCAATCAACTGCATAAGAAAGCCCACCTTTGGCAACACTGAGAAGAATTAATGTTATGCAGGTCAATTCTTTCTCTTCCCATGTTGATGCAAGCCATTGCACTACTCCTGCACAAGAGTCCTGGACATGCATTTAGGCTGCTTGTGGTGTAGCTGTGCCTTTGAAGCAATGGTGTGCCCAGAGGCAAAATACCTTTTGCTGGCCCCTTGTATTCCTTCTGTTCTCATCCACATTGTTCTCCAGGCAAAAAACACTGATGACACATCAGTGCAGAGCAATGGTAATTTGGAGACTCACACAAATGAAACCACCAGGAATAAGGCATGATGGAGAAGGACATTATTCAGAGAGGGTGAAACTTAAATGGGAACTCTTTGCCTTTCCAGCTTCAAAGTGACTTGTAGAAAAACCTCTATCTACTGATAACAGTATATTACTCAGATGAGTAAATGATACCTAAATAGGGAATTCTTAATGGAGAAAATAGCCATAGAAAAAAGTTGGAGACAAATTCTAGCTGAAACAAATTTTCATAAAACTTTAATTTAATATTAAAATTAAGAATGTTTTTACTGAAGTGAAAACATATTTGTTGACTACTCAGCTATAGAAAGAAAGCTTACAGTCCTTGGCAGTTATGCAGTATAAAGGGTTCACTTAGTTCCAGTCAGACATTGATGCATTTTATAAAGTCCTTAAAAGTTGATATTTATTCCTAGGATAATTATCATTAAACCATACTTTGTGACAGGCATTGGGGAATTGAAAATTTTATAGGAAGTACTGTAATTATAATGGACCAAAATGTCCAAAGAAACAAGTACTGCTCTTGGCCCAATCCATAAGAATAATTCCATTTTTAACTGTAATTAAAACCAACAATTCTTTTAAAACTCTTTACAGAGAGGAGGTGGCCAGCAGGAAGAGTCCTTCATTATACCCCCTTGGCATGTAGATTTACAAATGAGAACTATGGAAGAACCCAATGTGTACAATTCTCAAGTGTAAAAAAAAAAAAAAAAAAAAAAGAGAGAGAGAGAAATGAAGAGCTTGCATTCTGTTTCATGCTATTAAGTGAACAGACCAAGAGGTAAATCCACTTAAAAAAAAAAAAAAAAAAACTGTCTTTAGGACAAAACAGAAGGTGTCATCATCCTGTTCTGAAATTTCTGAGACTCGTAATTTCTTTATTCCCAGAGCATTTCAGAGTGGTGTGAAATTTACCTACCTGCAGGAATTTACTACAATCTAGCCTAATCCCTTGGCAGAACCCAGGACTCTTACATTAAACTAGAATCTGCAGAAAAGCTTTTCCAGCACACAAGCAACTCATTCTCTTCATTTTTTGAAACCAGCAACTGCTTCTATGGGATATGGTTCTATTATCTGATGATGCTACAAGATGACTATGCCCTTGACAGCTTTTACTTTAATCTTTATTACTCTTGCACACCTGCATAAAGACTAGTTATATTTATTTCTCCAAATGTAACTGGCAGATCTTGTTTATATAAAATAGAGACAGGCCCAATCTGGGTCAACTCAATTCATTCACTGTCTGAAAAAGACAGTTGGACTTCAGTTCACTGTAGGGACAGCATCTGCTTCCAATATGCCTACTTTACACATATTGCTTATGACACCCCCCAAAATGTCTTCGCCTTCATACCTTACATCCTATCCTCCTATTTGGAAAACAATTTCATTCAGATTCCCACATTACTGCAAATTAGCATTAATTTAATTATCATTTAGGTATATATTTAAAGTTAAGCAGTAATACGCGGTTTCTGAACTGGGACCAACATGGCTATTTACTGCCAGACAGATCATATATTTATAAACATAAATATGAAAGTGAAAGTCTCAAGATTTCAATGAACCTATTTTTGAAGATTTAAATAAAAAGTTATTTTTAAATGTGCCAACAAGTGTAAATACAGTCAGCAAAATGACATTATGCAGATTAAGTTCATTGGTGTCTTTTCTGAAGACTCCCACCAGCTAAAACAGGTGCCTCTGTTTCCCTTTCTCCCCCTCCTTTTATGGTATTTTCAACATCTGCAAAAGAAAAGTGTCATTAAGTGCTAATTAATTTATCCTTTATTAAAATATTTTCAAATTAGGAATTGTGTTCCCTGATCATTATTGCAGTAATTGTGTTTACTCATTTATTTACTCAGCAATAAGTAAAGTACTTGTTAGTGTTGTATTAACACACAGCAGAATGTAAGAGTTGAGGGGCAGCAAGAGGATACTGGGGAGCTAATTTAATTTTCTAACTACATCCACAGTATGAAACAGGAACAGCCTCCATGTATTATGATTTACAGATGCAAATACTATATGAGTGAAGACCTCTGCCCTCAACAGTGAGAATACTCATCCTAGGCTCTGTTCTTCCTTCCTTTCCCATGCAGCAGTAGCAATACCCCAGATAATCCACCAAGCTATTAATTACTACTACCTCCATCTTCTACTGTCACTCTTCAGGTTAGACATTAACCAAAAATCAATAGAAGGAAAAGAATGTGGAGAAAATAGTGAAAGTTTTTGGAGGTTTTTCATACTCTATAAAAAAAGTGGTTTTTTGTTTGTTTGTTTGTTTTTGTGTGTATGTTTTTTTTTTTTTTTTTGGTATTGGATGTGTTTAGAGAATTTTTGCATATTGCTGGTGGTGTATATAGAGCACCAGCAGTGTTCTCTCTAAAACTGGCCCTGAAAGTAAGTGTAAAATTGCACAATGGAGTGTTAAATGGATGTT
The DNA here is from genome assembly GCF_047663525.1 of Anas platyrhynchos. Lineage (NCBI taxonomy): Eukaryota > Metazoa > Chordata > Aves > Anseriformes > Anatidae > Anas > Anas platyrhynchos. The sequence continues at coordinate 14,423,867 of NC_092592.1, forward strand.
GCTTTTTTTGTGTGCGCCTATATATGTACATATTGTACATATATGTACATATTGTACATATATGTACATGTATGTACAATATGTACAATACCTGTTTTTTTTTTGTTTTTTTTTTTTTTAATGTTGCCTTAGGACTGAGGTCTCTGAATTTGAAAGGTAATAGTGTGAACAAAAGAATCATAACACTTGTCCTACAAGTCCTTCCCTAAAAATAAACAGTAAAATCCATGTCAATGAAACCCAAATGAGAAAAGATTACATCATCAGGCTCAACTTCTACAACACTCTTTTGTGAAGAATGCTATTTTCAAATGCAGGAAATACTGGTTTATTTAGCATCCAAAAAATTAGTATCATATATACAAAGTATTTACTACTCTAAAGAGCATTTTAAAAGCTATTTAGTATAAAGCTTTTCTCATAAAAATAGACCCAATACAGTCAATTATATGTTTAACTGCTTCTTTAGATCTCTGTTGGGCTGATGATTCTGTCTGAGTAGTTTCATCTATAAACCTACTACCACAATTCACTAGATGCCTCTAGATGAAATTCCTTACAGATTATGCCATCATTTTCCCCCAAAAAATTTAACAAAGGGCATGACTTGATTTGGGGAGGACCTTTTATACCCACAAGAGCATTAGTAACAGAGAGCAATATCTTTGAAAAGCTTTGCACTGGTTCCAAAGATTGTTTTATATTTATAGCACACATGGATGATGAACACATGTATTATTGATGAAGGATAGGCAAATGTTTTCTGCTTAATTCTGAGCTCACTATCTCAGCCTTCTTTGAATTCTGCCAGCCTCCCCATGAGCCTGTGTGGAATTCACTATGTGGTGGTGATGAAGGCTTGAACAATATCTCAAAAACACCTACATGCTTGAGGGTGCTTTATGTGCTATATATTAATTGGGAAGTATAAAATAAAATTCGTTTTGACCTACATGTTGCTATGGAGGATCGCATTCTCTGCAAGCAGATTGACAAGAATGCAAAATGTATGTTCTTCACACTAACCTTTTATGGAGTCTTTCTAAAAATATAATCAGCTAAAACGACAAGTTAGAAATCATGTTAATATTAATTGTAGCAGATGGAAATTTGAGGGGAAGGAGAAAGGCTAATTTCAATTTCTTTTAATAAATCTATTTAAAAATAGAGCTGTACCAGCTGCGAGTTATTCCCAGCCAACTTGTATTCACTGAAATTGAAAAAAATACTGTCAAGCTCATGGGTAGCCAACTACTTGCTCACAAATCTAGAAGCAGCAGTAGGTCTTCTGAACTTGTGACGCATTGCATACAAACCCTTCTTCCCAGAACACGATGGCTGTGTTAAAGTCTGTCAAATCTTAAAGAGACTTATCTCTTTAAGATAAGGAGAAGAATTTATAGCACTTGTCACCACAGGGGATATTGCCAGAGCTGTGCAGAAGATCGGCAATTTGCCTACACTGTAGTCATATCTGTGCAGAAAATGCACTTGATACCCAATACAGGTCTAGCTGTTATAAATAATACTAGCTGTTATAAATAAAGTGTTTATTTACTTAAAAAACCTGGAGCCTAATCTGGCAAGGTACCGCATGCTTCAAATCCTCCAGACTTGTAGAAGATTTGGAGGTGCTGGTTGGTTCATTAGCTAGCCAGCTTCTTTTAAGTAACTGATGTGTTACTACTTATTGGGAAATCCACTCTTATTTTCTAAATTTTCAAATAAATACATATCAGAGGTGGATACCTTACCAGAGACAAGCCTTTGCCAGTGAAGAATTTATACCGTTTTCTTTCCTTTTCCTTTCCCTTCCCTTGTAGGTTCAGAGTATTCTTTCAGACTCAATTTCCTTCCTGTGAAGTTTATCTAACTCTAAGTTATTCTGGAGTTAGTTTTGACATTTCTCCCACTGAATTATAGGCTGCCTCACCTCTTTGTAGCTACAAATGCCACTTCAGCAGTTCAGGTGCCACCTCCAGTCACTGACTAGCCCACTGACTTGACTCAGTGCAGTCAAACTTCCTCCACATGATGATTCAGTTCTTTCATTTCAATGTGAAGTACCTCTAGTCACTCACTGAATCTTGTATTTTACATTTGCTTATAAATTGATAAAAAATGTTTCATAGACTCATTCAGTGGATTATTGCATGCAAATCATTACAGGCTGTTAACTCAGATCTGAACTGACTGAAATTAATTGCTTCGGGATTATAACAACTTGTGCTAAGGGTCCTCAAAACTTCTGAATGAAAATGCAACAGCACTACCATCTCCTCATCTTCACTAAGTCTGCTCTGAGCTTCTTTACACTTTTTAGAGGACACTGAAGCCAAAAGAGTTTCTAGCCTAAATTTAGTTGCATAAGTTCTATCATTTGAAACTTCCAGAGACTTTAGATTATTACTGTATCAGTTTCAAGCTTTAGTTATAGGTAATCACAGTCCATGCAATCATTTATACATTTAAGTTTATTACATTTTAAATTCTTTTAGTAATTCAACATGAAATCAGAATAACATAACTCCCTGATTTTTGCAGTAAAACAAAATCCATATCCAGTTTAATATTTCTGACTTCAAAAAAGCACATAGCAAATTCAAGATTCCACTACTCACCACGGACAGACAGCTTTCTTTTAACTTTACAACCATATCCTTACTATAACATCTGAAGATAAGCTAAGAAAGCAATACTTTCTTTCTGTAGAAGCCAGATCAGCATAGATGTTCTGATAACAAGGCTATTTCTTAACATAGAAAATATAAACACAGTGATTGCCTGATCTTTGTCAAAGAAAAAATCAATGATAAGCCCTTATAGCTAGCAGAATATTTACTTAACTTCATTAAAAAGGCACATATTCTCTTCAGAAATTCTATTTAGCTAACATGGACTTGGATATGAAATGTATTAAGCAATTGTAGATAAGGGTTTAACCACTTTACTAAAACTGTAATCAGTATATTTGAAGCACTGAGTACACACGTTACAAGTATTCAACAGGTTATGGGGCCAGTCATTAAATGACCATGAGGAATATAATCTTTTATCTTGCAACAATAAGTATTACTGTTTCTTTTCAAAATATGAATTCATGTTTTTTTCCTCCAGGTAAGTGAAAAAAAATATAATCAATAGGGTTTTTTTTGTTTGTTTGTTTTATAATCAGTGAAAATAGTGACATTATTTACATATTCTTTACTGACAGCAACAACCTAATCTTTCTGAATGTAGGGAAACAAATCAGCTTTACTGACTGCAATACTATAAAGCTATCAGTCTTGGAATTGGGGGAGACAGAAAGGATTGAAGGGAAAAAAAAGTTATCCCTATGTTTTTGTGGTTATTTCTTTGCTTAATAGCACCTTCACTTTAGAGTCTGCTAGGTCTTTGCAGCACTTTACTGCTGCAGAGTACAGGCCTTCTTGCAATAATAATAATGTGGTCTATGATACATAACCTTTCATTAGCTTTACTTAGAGATTTTGTCCTTAATACCCTTAAAGAACCGCTCTTCAAATGGCATGAATGTATTAGTTAGTTGGAATTTATTATCACAATTATTTTATGTTAATGTAGCCTGGATCATTTTTCTTTCCACTTTTTATTCTTAAGATGCCTATTTTTTCAGCTAATGGGGAAAATTAAGCTGACTACTGGTATCTTCTGGGCCATAAACTAATTTCTCACAAGACAAACAACACTTCACAAAAGAATGAATTTAAGATTTCATTAGAACATTGTCTCTTTTTACCCGTTATAAAATCTATCTGGAAGGCTAGTCAAGAAGTGAAACACAAGTGGAATCATGTTTTTTTTTAGAAATATGTTACTCAGGAATGGGGCTCACCTCTCCTCATCCTGGTTTCTAACATTTAGGCATCCAGCAAAATGAGTCAAGATCTTTTTCTTCTAGTGGAAACAAATGAAATACTTCCAGAATGTGATTCTTCCCATGTTAGGGAAGGTGCTTAAAGTAGCTGGGATTAATTATCCAAACCGCACTCTCTCCCTCCACTGTCTAAAAAAAGTCCTGATTACTAAACAAGACACTGGACCTTTCAGTCACTATACTAAGTTATGAGAATCTCATTTTCATTGTCAATATACTTAAATTAAATCTACAGCATAAACTTACATATTACAGAAGTTCTGTATATGGCGATAGTGATGATCATAAGATTCAAAAGCCAATTTTCAATCTGCTTGTATTTACTTACAGGAAAGGTGCACTATAGTTTCTATTGTATAATCTCTGTGAAAACTTTATAGAGCATTCTGTAACTTCACATTCACGTATGGCCAAAAAAGGTCAAAAGGGCCAAAAAATATTTACAAAATCCTACAACCACTGTGATGGCTCTTTCTTTGATTCTTCTGATGTTCTGAACTTCAGTCCACAACTGATTGAACCAATACACAATATTATTTAAAGAGTTGTTTTCTCTGTGACACTGCATAAGTGAATAGGCTACAAAAAAATTAATCAGAGAAGAAAATAAAGCAGCAGCTGATGTGGACCCTTTAGCCACTCCTCCTAGAATGTCTGCATTCCATTAAAAAAAAATAAAATCTGAAGGAATACAGAACCTTCTCAAAAAAACCTTGAGAGCTGTGGAGATGGATAATCAAGCTGCACAGCTGAAAAACATACAATCTATACTGCTACTCTGAACAGTATGGAAAATATATGTATATATTATTGCATATAGAAACTTATGCTACAACTTCAGAGTTGAGAAATATGGGAACTGTCATATTGCATCCTGGGCAGCAGTCTGTGCAGCGCATGATGTCTAACAGACAAGTCACAACATGCTTCAGAAAACCCTAGAATGTCCAAGTAATTTCTGAGCCATTCATCATCAATAATTTGACTTATGAATTTAGTCTCTGAATCATAATCTTTTTTTTACTTACATGCTTTTGAGGTAAGACAGGACTAATATTTTATCTTAGAAGGATGGAATGGAGAAGAGAGGAAAACAATTAATATCCTCTGCACCCCAACTAAACAGATAGCTACACCAATTTTGGTTAATAAACGTATTTCAACCATGACTTAATTCTTAATTTTTGGAAGCATTGTGAACACACAGACACAAAAAAGAATATTAGTGGTACTACACTGACTGGGATTCCCTAGTTTGAAGGCATGTAAAACAAAATCTGATAATGTAATTAACAACTAACTCCAACCAAGTTTGAAACATTGCAGACATATCAGGAAGCAAACTTAAAGCAGGTACACTGATAAAACACTGATACATAACCTCATGTGAAACCTGCTATCACAATATATCATTGAGACAACTGGTTTAGTACAGGTCAAAGAAAAGATGAAACACTTTGCAGTGATCACTTCCTAGTAGAATACAGAACTATTAGATGCTTTAATTGGGGGTTTAGGTCATAAAGTGATTTTTTTCCTCAGGTCAGGAAGTGCTATTTGTCTCAAAGAATAACCGTGTACAGTTCAAGACAGGCTTCACATTTTTTCTGATGCATGCGTTCAGCACTGCTGGACATTAGCATACCCGACTACATTTACAATTGTTTTAGTATAATACAGTTGTGTCTATAACATGAACTATATATAAGATCTGCCATTATAACATTTTTGTGTTACGTGGAGATAGTCCGCTATACCCCTCCATATACCTTCTTGGTATATACCTCCTATACCTTCCATATACCTCCTAAACCTTCTTGACATCATACTAACTAATCTTACCAACATTTATCCTTGCTGTATGCAAGAAATATTCAAATCAGCAGTACCTTATATATATATATATATATATATATATACACACACACACACACACACATATATATATATTTAAACCCTTTATTCTCTTACTCTCAGCATCTATTTCATTTTCCAGTCTTGAATACTTCAAAGCTGCTTTATTTTTCTCTAGAAACTATAGAAGTCTAACCCTGGGGCAGGTGCATTTTTAACATTTCCTTTAAGTGTCATAGCAGGTTACAATTCTGTCATTGCTCATTAGATTTTAAAATGATGTGATCTAAGGAAACATCTGACAACAAGTTAAAATGGATGCCACAAGGCAACTGCCAAATGTTTAGAATATGCACAATGCTTTTTAAGGATGATTCCTTACTTGAAATCTTGTCCCATGAAAATGAAAAACTACACCAGTGTTTTTTTTTTCTTTTTCTTTTTTTTTTTTTTAAATAAGCTTTGTTCTTATTGGTTTTGCTGACATAATTTCAATATTTCTTTTGATAGTGTTTTGTAATTCCTACTATACTAGTGAGTTCACTTTTTAACTTAAAAATACACTGTGATCACTGTCTTCTGGGAAATATTTTGATTTTTTGAACCAAACAAAAAGGAAGCCAAGAAGTTACCAGATGTCCCTACTATTTCTGAATTATGTCACAAGTTTGGATCTAGTCATAAAAGGTCAACAAAAGATGACTTGGAATTTGTATTCAAGGTGTGTAGGCAAGCAAACTCTAAAGAGCACTTTTAAGAGATGAATTAAAATAGAGTATAATTGTAATATATAAAAGAAAAAGGTGACAATTTTATCCTGGCTCCATTTCAAATAGGACATAGAACATGAAGCACATAAACATGATTTTCTCACACTAGACAAGTTATAATTGTAACATAAGTAGCATGCTGATGGCTAATACTGAAGAAACCATTCAAGAAAAGCTTTTCATCTTTTCATGGATCCTATTTCTAACTCATCACTTTTGTTCATTTAGCAAGTTACACAACTACTTTAACTGCACACAGTGATATAATAAACACAGATGTGAACATGTAAAGAAAGAATTCACATATTACTGGGTGGTATGGATGTTCAACTGGAGACCCCACTCAAAAGTTTGCAGACTTCACTGATGCTAGGGAAGCAAGATTAAACGTTAGATTTTAGCATTGCCAACTTGGATATTTAGTGTTTGGGCAGATGTCAAGTTAGTAATAATTATCTAGTCTATAAAATGATAGAGATCTTTAAGTGGTCTATCTTAATCTATGTCAGGGTAAAACATAAAATTAGGACTCTGCCAGGAAGCACAACTTCCATGAAAATTGTAGATTGTATTAATGATGCTTAGCTTTGAATCGGGGGATTTTTCTCTCTCCTAACCGTGACTAATAAAAATACAAGTCTGATTTAAAATTTTATTTCATGTAAAATGAAAACACAAAGAAAAGCAATTCTAATATAGCTGGCCTTTTAAAAATCCTCTGTGTATCCTTCATCCTCTTTCTGGATCTTTACATGGATGAAGTCCTTCAGTTTGTATTGAAACAATTGAGAGTCTAAAGACAGTTCTTTAAAGAATCTAAAGTACTGCTAGTAATCTAGTCTTTGAACGTTTTTCTGCCAAGAGCCTTCCAGCAAGCCAACCTGTCACTGCACACATGTCTAGATAAAAGCATCAGGAGAACACCAGAGGGACAGATCCTAGCTGTGACATATACAACTGCTTTACTGGCCATACAGAAGTGAATGTGTTGTCATGATTGCTCTACCTAGAAAACCCAGATGTATTTTGCTGCTTAAAAAGTTAAAAAGTGGAAGAGATTATAAACTTGAAGGTTCCTTCAGATGTTCTACAGAACAAGAAGCAGTATCATACCAGTTTTTATGTTTTATGAGTAAATTTCATTATTTTTAAAGCTACTATAGTGCTACAGAGTGAAACTGCCAGTAGTGAAGCCACTAGCCATCCCTGTGTGATGTAAGTCATTTAATTTTATAATATACAGGATACAGCATTTCAGCAGTCTCTGTGATTTGTAAGGAATATTTCAGCCAGAAGTTCCTATCATAAAAATAGATTCTTCATGTAGCCCGTAGGACTGCCTCTGTCCTCCATAGCATAACATGGATTATAAAGAAGACAGAACCTTCTGTGAGGCTATCTTATCTGTTTTTCTCACTAACCACCTTCAAATTCATATAACTCTACAAAATGTGTATCTAACAACTTGGGTAGGCAATGCAGAAATCACTGATTGCACTTTGCATTGAAGAAAAATTGAAGATGCACATTAAAATGTTAACCTAGAAATGTGATTTTATTTTTTGTTTTTGTTTTTTAATTAGGAAAGATTTGATTTGATTCTTTACTCATTAAATATGGCTTATGCAGCCAGAATCTATACTTGGCTAACTCAAGACTCAGTAGAAAGTTTATTCTGCGGTTCTGTATCATGTATCACAATGTGAAAGTTTGAAGAAATGAAAGAATCCTTACACTCAATTCTTTTCCTATTGAGAGGACAGCTACAACATTATTGATGGGCAGCTCAGTTATTCTAAACGGTGAAAAACTTTTTCTAAATTGCAGTTGGATTTGATCAAATATTTTGGGGGATTGATGTGTTTCAAAATAAAGCTTATGCAGATAGTATCTTGTGTGATATTATATATATTAATGTATATTTCTGTGAGTTTTTCTCAGCTTTCATTAAATATCCAGTATTATATTTTACAAGAGAGAAAGTTAAGCTACTTTTTTTTTTTTTTTTTTTTTTTTGAAACTCAGGTACATTTCACTATGTGATTCAAGAACCAGCTTTAGAAAATGTCAATTTAGTCATTCAATTTGCAGCAAGATCATGTAGCATTTGCATGCTTCATTGCAGTTTACACTTCAAGCTACTGTTTTCATACCTGCATCTTCAGAAACTCTCCAAAATAACTGCTCAGAGCATAGCAATCAATAGATCTTAAGTACATTTACACTGAGACAATTTTGTTATATTTGTATGTGTTCTGAATGTTATTTTCTTGCATATTTGATAATGCTTTCATAAACAATGACTTGCTTTTTCTATGTTGCATCACACCTAGAAGTAACCATTTCCACCAATCAGGCAGCTAGTTAAGGAAAACTTTTGGTCCCTCCACTAGTTGATTCTTAACATAGGTGGGCAAAGAAATCCCTTTAATGGGGGAAAACAGCTATTCTGACCTACCATAGCATCTCAAAACAGAAATAGTGACATAATATGTCACCAGTCACCTGTTTTTAAACAGAATTAACTTCTTTTGACCAGTCACGGATTTTCAGTATCTTTGCTTCAGGCAGACAATCTTCACATCAGCCTCCATCCTAATTGCTGTGAACTTCAAATTGCCTCCATATAGTTGACACTGACTGAATTAGAAAGTATCACACATTTAATATTTCTCACAGTGTCCATTTTTCCCTCAGTTCTTCAGTTGCTAAAATGTATTACTGGGCTGTTCTTTAGGCCTGTGGCACTATCTGAATAATGGTGCCTTCCATTAACTATATAATCCTTATTTGTATTTTGCAATGATAACATTGTGAAAGTCCATTTCCAGAGGAAAAAAAAAAAAAAAAATCAAAGCAATAATAGATGGAATAATGTACCAGATCTTCAAGAAAAGCGTAGGACCAGTGAAACCAAGTCTCTTAGCTTCTTTCTACATCCGTTGGTAACAGATAGAATTACCTGAAGTCTTACATTCACTTTCAACTCTAGATGTAAATCTGAATATATTTGTCCCATCCCTTCACATGCAACTCTAAAACAATCGGTTGACAATTCTTTTGTTTTATGCTTGACTTTCTTCACAATGTCTCAGCTGTGGGAAGACAGACAAAGAAATAATTTGTTGTGATCAACAGTTCATGTGTGTGTGGTTTTTTATTCCTTTTATAAACATTAACATGGATATAACTACTTTAAAGTTTCTTTTTTTTTTAAGAAAGACATCAAAAATATAGTATTCATTAGACAATAGATGTTATCTCCCCTTCTTACTACCTGCAGACAGACAGTAAAACATCAATAATGATAGCTATTTGATAAGGGATGAGTCATCCATCTTACTTTCAGTTATCTCTCTTCAATTCTAAATTTGTTTTTCAATTGTCAGAGCCTCTGTGCTGTCAGCATTGCTCATTACCTCAACTTTCCATAGAGGGAGAATTGGTGTACTTAGTCCTGGTCCTAATGGGATTTGTTCCAGGTTTCATTTCAGTATGAATTGAACACATTCTACATTCTACACATTTTATCGTATAACCTAAGTAGGCTAGACTGAAAGAAAGGATCCAAAAGGTCATACAAATATTTCCTTTTTTTTTTTTTTTTTTTACCGTTACTTCTTCTGCATTCTCATCACCAGCGTGAACCAAAGCATGCAAGAATCAAGCAGAGAGAGACTTAGCCCAGAAACATCAGTGATTTTATATTTGTCTCTCTTCAGAAGGATAGTGAATTGTACAGTTAGAATATTTTCTTCTCCTTCTGATCTTTTAACTGGATTATCAATGTCCTCCTTTGATTTTATGAATGGCTTATTTTAAGAGAAAGGGATCATATGAATTCTAAAGCTGCTGTATCCCTTGAAAAAGAATTTTAAATGCTGTGATGTAAAAGGGGGACAGAAGGATTCAATTGACTGAAAAAGAGGAGAGGGCTGATCTCAAGAGAAGCAGCTAGAAAACAAACAGTTCTAGATAATCTTAGTTCAACTGATGAGACAATCAGTTGGAAGATGCTGGTTTGGACAGAAGGATGCTTGCAATTATTTGAAACCAGAAAATAAGATTAAGAAAAAAGAATATGGATAAGAGAGAGAGAAAAAAATAAAAACAAAGGCAGGACAAATTGGATGAGAAAATAATGCAAACATGAAACCATGAAAAAAAAATAAACAGAACTACTTTTGAGTACTGTGTATTTTTGTTGTGTACTGACTTACTTTTTTGTTGTACTGACTTAATTTGTTGTACTGACTTAATTTTTGTTGTGTACTGAGTTCTTAATGAATAGGCCAAACCAGCGGTTTTGGTTTTGGACAACCATTTGGCTGTCGACACTATCTGTCGTGTACTGGTTTGGCCTATTCATTAAGAACTGGCTGCAACCTTTGTTGCAGCCAGTTCTTAATGAATAGGCCAACCCAGCGGTATTTGGCATGCATCACTTCAGTCAGAAATTCCACTTTTATTTGAACAAACTTTCCCTCTGTTCTAAACATGGTGGAACCACCCTCATATCATTACAAAAAACACTGTGTGTGGGCATAAAATGTTATGGAAGTCATTCTGTTCTTTCCACTTTGTATTTTCATTAAAAACTAGATAACACAGTTCTACAGCATTGTAAATATGAGATCAAAATTGTGCCAATTAAAGCAAATACTTCAAACACAAGCTCTGAAAATCTCTAATATTTAAACATTTAAATATGAAACGTTTTTTGTTTGTTTGTTTTTTATGTAGAGTGTATGTAATATACAAAATCTTGATGCAAAACATGAGTTAGTCTTAAAGACATACAGTTTTTTTCAGCTCTAATACTCATGCTGTCAGACACACTGCAATTAAATAACTGTTTGGATGATACCTGCAAAATAAACCTCTACCATTTCGCTTCATGAAATGTGTTTTTCCTGTTGAGTATATTGAAATAAAGTAGAAACATTTATTTCCATTCAATACTCTACCTTACATATGGAAATAAGGCTAGGTCAGAAAGGAGACAGATTATTATCCTTCAGAGAATAAGAAAACACAAGATATTCCCCCTAATTAACACCAGGATAGATCTACAGATAGCCTACATTAGTGTCATACTAGGAAAAGGAATTAAGTTTTAAAGTTGATAGAATATTTATCTGTAAAAAATATATTGCAATGCAAAATCCTGTTGTATATGTTTCGGATAGGTCTTTGTTACACTATATTTTTTACTAAAATGACAAACTGAGTTACACCAAGCTCTAGAATTTGTCCCAGAGATATACTTGGTAATCCTAGTTTTGACAGCATAGAAAACTAACGTGTTTTTTGTTTTGTTTTTTTTACTCATAAAGTTGTTGAACATGTCAGATTGCTTATTTTGAACAATGCCTATTTTTGAACAATGTAAATTTAAAATTGAATTACTTTGGACCTAGCTGCTTGTTGAAAAAGGACCAGAGCCTTCAGCATCTTTTAAAACGGTATTCTAAGTGTTCTAATATTGAGAAAATCACGTCTCAAAAATTTAGAATCACTACTACCATAAATTTGCAAAGACAGGAGAAAAAGACTACCTAACACTTTGATGAAAACTTGCAAATCCTACCTTAATAATTTATCTTGCTATCTGGTTCTGTGAGAGTTGAGAACAGACAGTTTAGTCAGAATACTCTGGCTATAGAAGATTTTTTGTTATATACCTTAGTGGAATAATAAATTGTTTTATTTTCACTACATTACATTTGAGAGCTTACTGAACACATTGTAAAAACAAAGAAATGACATGGTTCACATTACAAGGGCCTACAGACCCCCAGATAAAATGAAGGTTTGAAATGAACAGGCACTGTCTTTAAATAAGACAGATGAAATTTTATAGGTATTATCTCAGATGGATATTAACATTTTAAAATGATCTGTATGGCTAATTAAATTTTCAATAACATCCTGGTGCTAATGTATAGAGAATCTGATACATGCACAATTTGATAATTAATGTTTAATGCATTAATTCATAATGTCTTTAGAAATGCATCTGTGACATCAAAACCATGGTCCTAGTGAAAGCAAATAAGACCAAGGTTCTAAGCATGTAAAGTAGAATTTCATTATGCTCTTTATTTTAATTTTTGTACTTTCTTTCATTTTATATGACATCAGAAATCATGTCTGGATTCACCACTATATGAAAGCCTCTGATTATTTTGAGACATCTAATCAACTCCCTTCACATTAATTAATTGGCACTCTCAAAGCTAAGCATATGTTCAGTCTAGATCAAGGCCATCATAACAGTCATCCCCCCCCCCCCCAACAAATCTTTTGAATTTAAAGATCTTTCTTCTATATAGTAGCATTATCAACACTTTGCAATTAATTTTAATGATTATTACTCATCTAGTCTCCTCAACCACCTACACAATGATTTCAAAATGCTTCTTATTTTTGTTGTTTTGTGTTTGAGCATGGTCATCTGTACGGGTTCAGTACATATGGTGATGCTTCATCTACAGCAAAAAATGCAAAACTATTTTTGGATTTGAGCAATATTGCCATAAGTTTTTCACAGCTTTACAACAACTAGAAATGTTAAAACTGCTTGTTTCTGTACCATAAATTTGACAAAATATTGCCTAGTAGAACTCTTCCAGAAATATGCAATTCTGTAGAGACATCGAATAGAGATGGAGTCACCTTTTGTTATGTAACCAAAAAAAAAAAACAGCCTTAATTTACATTCAGTAAATGATAGGTATCTCGTGGATCTGAAACATAGGCAGCTGGAATTATGCAAGGTGGTTATTTTCCTCTTCTTTATGATCATGACAGATTGTTAGCTATTACCACTAGCGGTATCTTTTTACTCAAGTTATGCTTTGATGTAGAACAACTAAGATACTGTATTCTGCCATTGAAAATACTGTAGTCATCCTAAAAATTATTCTGAAAATTACCAAGTATCACTTCTCCTGAAGAATAGAACACCTCCAGGTTCAATCAAAAGGAAAAATATTTTGAAACTCATGAAGATAGGTCTGTTAGGAGCAAATCACTTTATTCCTTACATGAAGATGGCTGACTATGAGGAAATTAAGATATCACAGTATTCAATGTGCTTCTGAAAGACGTAGATAGAATACAAGGGAGAAACTCGGTCAATATTTCCAGGCACTATGTATTGATCACTAATATGATGCCTCCAGGGAGCTACATTACCTTCCATTAATTAAAAAGTGTAAAGGTCTAATTTTCTCTAGCATGAGAATATTATTTTATGTTGCTAATGGGTCCTCCTCCACTGTTTAGTATTTCCTAGCCAAAACACTAATTTTACAGAATTTCACCTCATCCAACTCTATTTCATGGCTGAAAAGAATCCCAGTTAAACCCCAGATGGTGTTTCTGCAAGGAGAGTACCAAAAGAAGATTTGCAGAGAAAATAAACCACACAGCAATACACCACACAGCCATGTTATTTATCCTTAGACTGCAATCAATTTCTACTTAGATGATTGATTCGTGCTGAATCTGTAATTTCATTCTTTTGCTGAAATTGACAATACATTTTTAATTTCATCTCGTAGTCTTTTTTCTGATAGTTTTCCTTTTTTTTTTTTCTCCCCATAACTGCTTCAACTGAAGAGGATCTTCTAAAGAAAGGAACAGACTTCTGGAGTTTAAAACAAAAACCACTAAAAATAGTTCCTCTCATAAGACCCCCCAAATTAAAAATAAATAAATTAATTAATTAATAGTAATGCATGTCTTCTCTTTAGCAGATGAATATCAAGAAATAACATTTAATCTGAGTGACCAGACATAATTGTTGCTTTGCAAATTTTTTCACCTACTAGTATCAAGGAAGATCTGTTGATAAATATGTTCCCCATTTGATTGATTCCTACCCCAAACCTGTTTTAATACAGAGTTTCAGAGAAACAAAGGGGAAAAAATCCTCACTCAGTCTAGCAAAGATATGGATGAATGCATGCCAATAATTTAATACATAATGCAAACAATAAATAAAGGAGCACAGCTTAGAGAACTTGCAGGCTACCTACTTGCAGCCAAGAGCAGTCAAATGTTGCCTACTTTCCTGCAGAAGAACTAAGGAACCGTTGAAAAGCATAATTTGGAAGATGATTGATACCTTTCCCAATGAAAGCTGGAAACCACTAACTGTTGTATTCTAGTTTCCATATCCTATCACTAATAAATTAGCAGACTGATGGCTTGCATTATTTTAAAATATCAACAAATGAGATGTTGCACTAAAAAGGAGATGACCAAATGGACAACCACCAGCTGGAAAAATTAAAATAAATCTGAGTTCCCTTAGGTGCATACTTCTGCACATCCTATGTGTCAATAGAGAAATGGATAAAAGAAATGGCCCTTATTTGGCTATGATGTGATTTGCTATTGCCAGCCACAGGTGGCAAATAAGAAAAAAAATATAAAAATGGAAATGGTTCCTTATTATATGCACTATACAGTAAGCAATCCTTAATAAACATATGTTCTGTATAAACTGGATAAACAAATTAGATTTTGCTCTCATCATTATTTTAGAGCATATTAACAGAAATAAAGCCCACCTGATACAGTAGTTAAGCTTAAGCATAACTTTAAGTACCTGAATAGCTCTGTTAACTGTAATGATGTTATGTAGTTACATATGTGTGCTGTAGCAAAATCCAGTCTGAGCCTTCTGTTCTTTACAAAATAGTAAAATGAGAAGGTATATTGCCATGGAGTTGTTTTCTTTATTAGAAATTTCCAGAAAGAAGTCCGTGTTTAGACTGGGTTAATATTCAAATGAGAATTACTATGCATATTCTTCTGTTTATTGAGATAGTATTTTAATTTGTTTTTAATGACTGTGAAGCACTCTGAGATGTTTGCAGGAATACTGCAATATAAAAATAAGTGGCTGATTACATTATGAATTTTTAGTATATCACTTCTAGCACAGAGGAACTAGACATTTTGGAATGTCTAGTTGGAAAAGCTCAGGTACCAGCTAATCAGAATTCTTCTGTGTAAAGTGTAGCAAAGCAACTATAAAGCAGTATTAATACCCTGTGCAAACCTGTCTTTTTTATCTCATATTTGCACAGTGTCTTTGCACTTTTGTGCTATATTCTATGTCTTAAGGTTAGAAGCTAGAGCTTCAAAAATACATCCTTATGGTACTTGAATTCTTTTCAAAGAGAATATATCTGATTTAGAGATTGTTGTTCCTGAAAGCAAGAGGCTGGAGTACTGCCATGAACTCACAAAAGCATAAAAACTTGCAAGCTACTACATATAGCTACTGTTGCTGTCCTCAATGCTGACTGAGGACAAAATGTCACAAAATCTGGACAACTATTTAGCATTTTAAATTGTGAGATTACTATTTCATGGGCATAAATGATTGTCCACCATCATTAACCTACTAACTATACATGAGTTAGCACCTGAATTGGCATTGTCATCTGCAGGGAAATAGTAGACATTTGCCAGGCTTATTATTATATAAATAAAAATATTCTATGCAGTGTTATTTTATACTACTACTGGAAAATAACTGAAACAAATGGGTTTTAAATTATTGAACTTATTCATATCATATCTTAAAAACAGTTTGAATTATAGCCATCACCTGAAGCATAATGGAAGCATGGAAGTGGTTTTGACTTTGTAGGACTTGTGCTGACATAATAAAAACAGTTGTGGATTCCATATGCACAGCATACCTCCACCTTGCCACACCTCTGGCAAACTATTTTTTTTATTACTGTCCAGCTTTCCCTATGACATAGACAAAAGGAGATATGAAGTGAGCCTGTCACATAAAAAAGCCTAGGTAGCATGAATGCACTGATCACCAATAGAGATGAAAACAGTACCCTAACCATGTCAGAGCTGCACTGATTTATGATGAGGACCTAGCTCTTTACATAAACTGTCAACTACTGCATGCAGATTTCACAGACTTGGGAATCTAAACACCTCAAACGGACTGCTAGTATTTGAATCAGTAATACCAGTCTCAAAGTGAAAAATCTAGGATAAATGGTAACGTATGTTCAGCTAATCAAATATGGAGGAACACATTTTCTAGTCTTTCAATAAGATTGCTTTTTAAAGAATAATACACATTTCCTAGATACCAAAATGTACTACATGTGCTATCACATACTATACATGTGCTAGTATATTTACTTTTTTTTTTTTTCCACAGAGTAGTGCAATAAATACTTATAGTATTTTAACCTAGTGAGGCATAACTTACCATGTTGTATACCTTTCCTTTGTTGAACTCAATAACTACATGCTTGGCAAAATGCCAGGGGACAGTACGTTGTTTGTTGTTAATATCGTCACTCCTAATATAAATGCTTGTCTTCCTGTATTTCACATGAGACAAGGTACATGGTTAACTAGTATTTCCTGCTCTATTTATTTATGCCAAAGTCTTTCTTACTGGAATATGCAGAGGACAATTATTAAAACCTAAAGTTCTGACCTCTTCAAAAGATCAATGACAATTATCACTTTCATCCAATTTTAAAATGGATATGACCTCACATTATACGATCCAGTGTTTCAGATATCAGTTTTGAAATCAGCTAGGATATCCTTACCTACGAATTTATTAGGATCTTAAATATTACGTACAATCAGAGAGAAAATATTCACCTTGACACTTTTTAGAGCTGAGCATATATATATGTATGCATATAAATACATTGCAGATAAATACAGACACGCACACATGCACACATATGCAAGTTAAAGCACAAAGAAAAATAAATCTCATTTAATATACCACAGTTTTTATTAGAGGAAGTTACTGTTTGACTACAGCATCCATTTAGAATTCTGGTGAATTTTGACATCTGAACAAATAAACCATGAAGAACCCTTTGACATGGAATAATGGCTATCCAGGAGAGAGAAGTAAAACACATGATATAACTGTAACTGGTTCCAGGGCAAGAACATTCCTATCACAATCTAATCCAGACTACTGGACATTTGCTAATCCAGTCTCCTTAGTATTTGCAGCACCAGAAGCATGTGATCTGATTTGTATCCCTTTTTTTCAAACCAGAAAATCTTATTTTCTCCTTTTTATGTAGAAAAAGCTGAGACATAAATACTTAGAATTGCCCAAGCTCAAACCCTGATTCAATCCCCATACATTAGGAGGAATGAGTTGGAGTTTCTGCCAGCATAGCCTCTGAGTTATAGTAATTAAATAATTATTAAATAATATTTGTGAAGCTAAAACTGGAAAGAATGATGCATTATTCTAGCTACTCAACAACACCTACAGATCATACCATCATGGTTCAGTATGAATACTCTTTTTCCCCTCTAGCAACATGTTATAAATTGCATTTTTTTTCCCCTTGATGATTTATTTGACTGTTTAGATGTTATGAGTTGAGTCTGTGTGCGCGCGCGTGCATGCGTGTTACTCATGATTTGATTGACTGGTTCATCCTCCCAGAAAATCTTACCATTTGTACTGTTCCCCTTCCCTTTGGAAATCCTATTTCTAAGCAGTCATATGTTGGTGGTTGTTCTTTTTTCTTTCCAAAACAAGGATTAAAACCAAACATCTGTATACCCTTGTGTTCAATTGTTGCTTTCCTGTCTTGTCTGTAAATCACAAAGAATCAAAACTGTCGAGAGCTGCAAAGTAAGCCATGAAGTAGAGCATATCATTCAATCACCCGAGATAAGAGCAGACACAGAATTGACTTGCTACAAGTTACAGAATCATTGACATACAGCATAGCATGATACTCATTGACTTATACTTCAATACGTGTTTAACTTTATTTAGGATTTACAGATTTTCACCGTGAACTTCTACACAATTAGCAAAAACCACACAATTCAGACTACACTGTCAAAGCAGTGTGTAACGTATTCGTTAAGTGGCTCATAGGTTGAATAGAAGCCATAAACAAAACCTACTTCACATTTCTACAATATGCTTCTCCTGCAAAAGAACTATCTGGCTTTCTTTTTTTCCTTTATTAAACTTGTGGTATGAGAAATGAATGTCTTGGCTAAACTTTTAAAAAGTTCTTAAGAAAAAAAAAAATAAATGTCTTTGTGTTCTAAATTTTGTTTAACAATCAGTCTGTTCGTTTTTGGTGTAAACTTATAAATAAATGCCTATATTTGTTTTATATATATATATATATATATGTATGTATGTATATATATGTATGTATGTATATATATGTATATACACACACACACAAAATCTCTTTCCAGGAAAGGATCCCAGTGATTAGAAATTTGTGACGTAGCTTTTAAGATATTACTCCTGTGCAAATTGGAAACTCTAATAAGGGCTGGAACTGAAAACAAAAGGAAGGACTTTTACGATTATAAATACAAACCTGATACATAATAATGAAAGCCAATAACAGAACCGGATGTTGAAACAGGCCTGGCTGCCCTCACAACTCTCACAGAGGAAGCAATGGAACCTAGCTACTCTGTTCCATGAGTTACATAGCACCAATGAGTTAAATATCTTTCTATGTCTACTCTCTGCATATGCAGCCAGATACCTGAACAAGCAAGAAAGAGGCAGGTTACTGTCACTTCCTGACTTAAATTTACATTAAAAAAAAAAAAAAAAAAAAAAAAAAAGAGATGACTAAAGAAACACTTTCACCTTTTCTTTCTGAAGACACATTTACAGAAAGAATACCCAAGAATATGAGCAGGACCATTTGCTACTCCTCAACCACTATGCAGTTTTGTAAACCTTTGGAGGTGGAGACAGGACAGTCAAACTTTTGATTAGAAGGTATTCAGTGACTATTTGTTAATTGTTTTATATTTCATTTGGATGTGAGCCTTAAAAGTTGCTGACCATTTAAATATTTAAGCTTTGATTGCTCTAGAGCATCTGTGTACCTCGTGTGCTTGATACTTTTAGTAGATTTTTTTTTAATATATATATATAAAAGATTTTATATATATATCTTTTTTATATCTTTATAATCTTTATATATATATATATACATATATATATATATATATATATAAAAGATTGTTTTGACTTTATAACAAGGATTTTTATTTTTGACTCAGACGGACAAGTTTGAACCTTACCCTCCCTGCTTTTCTTGTGAGTTTCTTGTAAGTTTTGTTGGTAACTTTTAAAAAAATAATAATAAATTTATTTTTATTCTAGAGTAAATTGAGAGAAAAATAAATAGAATAAACAACTGGGCTTTATGATTGTGGAGAAAAGCCTGAAAATGTGAACTGTGTGCAGTATTAAGGACTAGAAAATTATAGAAAAAATGAAAAAGCCCAAAGGGGTTATTAATTTTTAATCTTATAATTTTTAAGCTAATCACGATTTTTAGCTTTGAGGTTCACACTACTCCATTGTGGTATTTATAGGTTTTCCAGTCTTTAAGTTATAACTACACTCTCAAACTTTTTATATATTTCAAGGATACGAAGAGTTTATTAATGTTTTTAGATTTCAAGATCATAGAACTTCTTTCTCCCTTAGGGAATTCCAATAACAAAGCAAATTGAAATAATTCTGTGAATTTCAGTTTCTACCTTATTCACCATAGCCAAATAAGAAATTGGTGGTTACTTAGTACTATATTATCAAGTACTATATTATCAAGTTAGAGGCACATTAGTTCTCTGGATTAGATTTATTCATCAGGGTGTAACATGTCCTCCAACTGAACAACATGCTCCCTGATTAGAACGATTGAACTGAGCTCTGTGTTTACAGTGTGGCTGGGAAGAAGATTATCATCTCCAAGCTGAGAAAGAAAAAATAAAAATAATAATAATATGAAAAAAATCTGTCTCGCATCACCAACTGCATTATTCTCAAAGCTCCTTTAGAAGAAGGCAACAAAATCAATCTATTCAATTTTTGAACAGCAAAATACACATGCATTGGTACAAATTGGCTATAAAGACACAAACCAAAACCCACAGGAAAGCAGATGAGTCATGTCATAGTCTTGTGACAGGAAAAAATATAAAAATATTGAGTATTAAGATAAAGCATATATTTTGTAAATTGTCTATTTCCACAAAAACATTTCCTGAATCACTAGATTTGATCTCTTATGTAGAGAATAAGCTTCTAAAAATCTGCCTAATTTTTCTCCTATACGCTTTCAGGTAATCATCAAGCTCCTCTTCAAACTGTATTTGAGCCTGAGAGACAGAGCATCAGTCAATCCTACTTAGCTACAGAAGTCTCACTTCAATGCTGGAGTCTGGATCATACAAGTCGGTTTTAGCTTTGTCTGATGTAATTCTTGCTGACATGGTAAAAGATCCCTTTTCTAGATCAAACTTAATATTCAGAAACAGATTTTGAGTTAGCATTTAGAATATATATTTTTTTGAACCTTTTAAATTTTGTGCAGTAACTTTAATATTACAAGATTTCAGGGCTGAAATTCTTAAGTGTATTGTGTGCATTGTTCTCAAGATCAATACTTGATTCAGTCAGCTATTCAATCAGTGATAGTGGTCCACATCCTCAGCTGCTTCAAAGAAAAGGGCAAGTACTGGAAACTACTCCTAATTGCTTGGAGAATCAGTAATTTATAATAATTTACTTTTTTTTTTTTTTTTAAATTCTAACTGCAACTCTGTAATGTCCCCTTTAATTTCTCCTTTCTTTTATGCAACTTTCAGTAAGCTTGGACTCAGTCATACTGCACAGCAATGAATTCCTTGGAGAAATTGCATCATATAATACCATTTATCTTTTCATTCCTTTTAAAATTCTTTTTATAACGTTGATTTAATGAAAAATTAAAACCAAGGTGGAATTAGAGCAGGAGATATTTAGAAATAAAAATAGGAAAATATTTCCAAAAATCTATATGGTAAAATACTATTATTTTGTACTCAGTGTTCAGACACCAGCAGTGAGCTAGAAGAGTCTTCTGGACAGAATAACATTGTGTATGTTGCATTTCAGTCTTTCACTGTCTGCTAAGTAGTCAGACTGTATATGTTTTTGTTTGTTTTCCAAAACAGAACTCCTGAAGGAAATGTTTGTTGATTTATTGCTAATACTTCTGGAAATAATTTTAGACATTATTCTGCTATTCTGTTGACCTAAACATTTTTACAGATTCTCTCTGAAAAGTTCAGAAGTCTATCAGGTTCCTTCTCAGCAGGCAAAGATGCCATTTGGCTGAAGTCAGTCATCATCCTTATGATTGAAACCAGAGACCATTTGAAGCAAATAAAACAAGTGAAACTAGGTAAAAAGTTTGTTCAGAATAACCACGTATATCTGCCCTTTATAATAGGATTTTAATGCCATATAGAAAACTAATATTTCCACAGACATTTAGAGAGCATTCACAGACTTTTAGTCATTCAAATCTGAATGAAATATTCAGAACAATATTTGAAGTATTGTTTATAATTGCACTAATGGTTCATCCTCTTGGCAGATGGATTTGGATTACTTTTCCAAACACTACTTGGTGTTTAATGCTGACGGCCAGATTTTCATACCAGCAGACACCTGGCTGACTATTCTAATAGATAAAATATAATTTCCAAGTGGTTTTGGTGCAAGGACATTTGGATTTCCAGCTGACATCTTTAAGGGGATGATGAAAAAGGATTTTTAAAATACTTAAACTGAAACAGGTCCAAGGACCATCTAATCTAGATAACTGATTAACCTTTCTCTTACTCTCCCTCCAAAAGATTTCCATTGCTACAGTTCCATGTGAGGTCTGGTCCTAAATAACTGATTTTAACAGACCCAGAGTTACTTTCTTATCGAAGAGTCTATGTGATGTTGTTCTTTGAAAGTTATTCTAAAAAGCATTCAATTTGAAGAATGTGATTGTAAAGGAAACAAATGTGATATATTCAGCATTTGAGCTGGACCACGCCTAGTACAAATAAATCACCAAGGAAATGAAATAGAAGTAAGACGCTATTTGCTTTTTTATTATTATTATTCTGAACCATTATCAGTAGAGGTAGAAATGTCAAGATACTCATAAGACATAACTTGTGCAAACATTGACTTTTCCAAATTAACACATGCCATTATGACATCATATTAGTTGTGCCAGATTTTCTGTATGGATCAATTGCTCTCAAATAGCATTACATTTCTTTTTTTTTTTTTTTTTTTAAATATAAAAGGCACTGCAAGGTTCATGTAGTTTGGCTTTGTTTTTAACTGTAGATTGGTGTTGTTACTCCTTCCCTCTTACACCTATTATTAAACCAGAAAAATAATATAAATTTAAGCTTGTCCTTTGCAAAGCAAATAATTCATTGGATGTACAGAGTCCACTGAAAGTATTTCAAGGCTGTTTTAGCGTACAGCTTCAGTCTGCAGCCAGACTTACATATGAGTTTGTTAGTAATTATAGCCTGAGATTGCTGAAGGGACAATTCAATAGATTCCTTCAACCCTTCGTTCTCTGCCCGTATATAACTCTGATCCAGTAAGGTGAAACTTTTCTGTGTTTGGGCTAAATGCCAATTGAACTAACACCATTAGCAATCTTTAAATCTTTATACTAGAATGACTTCTTGTCACTGTAGTCAAGGCAGGGGCTAACACCACTCTCCAGTACTGAAATCCATGTGAACTGTAAGCAGATGTGTAAGTTATCTTTAACATTAAATACAATCAGTTCCTTTTCCTAATCTTTGTGGCAATGCAATTTATTAGCAAATAAAAACATTTAACCTGGTATGTAAGAACAGAAATAAATTGATAGACTCTGTATCCAGCTTATTAAGCAAGTCTTATCACCTTAAGATAAATGAAAAATACTCTATTGCATACTTTACATTTTTACATCATGATTATTCTTCCGGAAAATAAATATCTACTCTCTTCTTTAACATATACTAACATTATCTGGAATGTAAAGCACATCCTGTAATATTACTAATAATGATAATGCCACAAAAATCCGAGGACTAGGTACCATAATCCTTCCTAGAAAAGAGTTTGTCTTGTGTCCATGTTGATGAGAAAATGTTTTGTGTTCAAGGATACTCAACATGACGATTTTGTGAACCGCATCCAAGAATAAAGCCCAAGCATGTTCATCTGAAAGGGGCTACAGCTATCCCATCTACTCCAACTTATATTAAAAACTACTGTAGCTACTAGTGGATTTGCTCTCCTTTGTTATTTTTGTATTGCAATAATCCAAATAGCTGTGTATTACAAAAGGTTAGATTATATACCCCAGAAATCCTGTACTATAGCATCATTTCACTTACTGATCACCTGCAAAGTAATATGTTGATTTACTTCTCTCCCCTCTATCCATGCTCGTAC
Organism: Anas platyrhynchos; assembly: GCF_047663525.1. Classification (NCBI taxonomy): domain Eukaryota; kingdom Metazoa; phylum Chordata; class Aves; order Anseriformes; family Anatidae; genus Anas; species Anas platyrhynchos. The sequence goes on from NC_092592.1 coordinate 14,447,727, forward strand.
ACCACTGAGTGAAACAGGGAGTCAGTAGTTAGCCCTAGGCCTGGACAGACAAGTTAGGACGCACAGATATACGTCTATATCTACAATGTAATGAAGAAAGAAGAATCAATGCCTGTGGCAGGGAGAAAATCTGTTAACAAACATGCTTCTGTATCAGACTTCATCTGTGCTTCACTGGCCAAAAGCACCATGAGCCAATTACTTATGCTTCATTACATCTGGCACCATTTGGGAAGGACAGTCCCAAAATGCAGAAACACTGTCTCAGGATGCATGAATAGCTTTTGTATCTTCTTAGACCACATCCCTTCATTGTTTCATCCTCCAGTCAATTAAATGTAAGTGCTAATGAGGATTCTCCCAGCGATCTTCACCTACACTGTTTCATGTATTGTTTGTCATCTTGCTTCCAGTAATGCCACATGAAATATCTGATTCATGTGTTATGGGGAACATCTGAGTTAATATTCTTAATACTACAGTTCCTATGTTTACTGATCATATGTTGACTTCCATTTTTCTATTTTCTACTCATATCCAATCAGTAGACAAAATAAATGCCATACAATCTTTTCACAGAAATGCATCAACAGAAAATGTATACAGTGAATCATAGGTAAGTAACCTCCAGAAAAGATGTCATATTCTAGCACTATGTGTTGAAAGACATGAATTGTTCAATTTTTAAAAATATGATTTAAAACAATTTTCAAACAGGAAAACAAATAAAATGAATGTGTTGCCTTACTCACTGTAGTCTTTGCTTTATACTGCCCAACCAGGAACAGAATTAAACCTATATACTTTAAACTTTTCTATACGCCATTATTATTTATATATGAAAAAGCACATGTTCGTGAATTCTCTAGGCTAAATGTATAGTGACCATCTCAATATTTGTTAAATCAAAATGTAGCTTCCCCGTTCCTCCAATAACATCTGCAGTTTACTTCCCAGAGAAATATGATTACACCTACTATATTTTGGGGATTTAGACAGCAAGCAGGACTTCATCAGAGCTTTCTGTCATGTCAGTGACCTGGTCTGTCCTTTACAGCAATGAATAATATTTTTGTTTTCTATGCAAAAGCAAAGATAAGCTATGAAGCCTCTACACTTTGGAAGCTAAGTGGTCACCATAGTGACAGTCATTATAAAGTGAAAAAAATTTTAATTTTAAATGTACTTATTCTAGATATCCGTAACTCTCAAGTAAATGAAACAGTACTGTATTTTTTTCCTGAAAAGCAAATACAAATAGGATACACATATTTATTTACCTTATTACTGTTCTCTGTTTGCCAGTCTTGCTCTGGCTTCATGTTATTTCATAAGCCCATTGATTCATTACAGATTTGTAAAGGACAAAAATTGACATATACAACACATATAGCTTAATCAGAGGAAAACATTGCAGATCCATTATCTCATTCTGGAAGCTAGCTGTTACGTTGCAATTATTCTGTGACCCACCAGACCTTTGTTACCAACTATTGCATTGATGGTAACTATTGTACGGCCTACAGAGCTGAGTATGGATTACTCTCTCCCTCCTTTACAGACATCTCTTCAGACTAAATATTAGCAGTTTTTCCAGTCTTTACCCTCATGGACTTTTCTCTAGAGCACTTTCCCTTTCTTCATGAAGGAGTGAAACTGGAAGCTGCCAGTAATTTCCCCCACTTTTCCCTCAATGTAACCTCAAAGTAAACAGATCCAAACAGTCCCACAAAAGTGCTAACCTTGCTTTTTCATACATTGTTAACTCTTAAATGTATTTGTGGCTTTTCTATGTTAGGTCAAAATATTTTTATAGCTGAGTACAAATGCTATAAATTGTATATCTGGGTAGTCAGCTAGATAAGAATTATTCCTTTGAGACTAAGCATGAACAGAAGGGGAGAAGAGAAGGTAAAGCAGTCAAAAGTCTCTGTTACAGAGGACACTGACAAGATAAACACAAGCTTTCGTATTACTCAACAATTAGCTCCCCTAATTAGTCCTTCAGTAGGGCTGCAAACTGTTCTTTGGGCCATTTGACATGTTCTTTTTTGCCAAAAGGCAGTGACTGTTCTGCACTCAGGTAATTGGTTGTGCTCCTCCTGCTTCTAAGAGATATTTAGTAGTTTGATCCATGTGAGCATTGTATGGGACATTGAATCCCAGATGTTCGGTCTCGGGGCTTTGCTCATTCATTTTCTTGGTATTGTTTTGTTTTTAAGGCTATAAGGAGTAGCCCAGGACGTTACTGTCACTTGCAGTGAATATGGAAACCTTGGAGACAGCACAGTAGCTCAAATCCCTGCCCCACTAAGGTTACACTACATATGTAATAAAATTGAGCTGATAAACCCAAGTCACAGATCTCCTTCATTTCCAGTCAGTAATGCAGTGTACCACACACAGATCTCCCTCTCATTTAGGACAGATCTTATTCTCATATAGACCACAACTCTTGTTTCCTGTTGTAAGGTAGAATACTGTTAGTTTAATATCAGCAAGGGCTAACTTTGCAAAAAGTTCTTGTTGGGAATGTCCTTTGTGACAGGCATTCATATGGCAAAAAAAAAGGTTATTTGGCTAGTACATTCTTTTTTGTTTATTTTTAATGATGGTGTAACTGTTGTAAGTTCTTTTCAGAGTAGTAAATCATAGTTTATGCATGGATATACTTATCTTTACATTTTTATACGAAGGTTTAGGGTTTTTTTGATTTTTTATTTTTTTTAATTTAACATACAGTAAACCTACTTTTAAATATTGTGGGCAGGTAGCATTGTTACCTTGGAGTTAACATGACGACTAACATCAATATCTCATAAGCCTTGTACTTATGAAAGATATGAAAGTCCTTCTTTTCCTTTAGAGTGTGACTCCTATGCACTCATTCTGTTTCATGCTCCCTTCTAGCAGCTAGTCTGCAATTCTCCTCCTCTCCATAATTATGGTACAAGATAAATCGCTTCTATTTAAACAGAAATATATTGTTTTAACAACATTACTGTGACCTTTCTGCGAGCACATGCTAGTCTTCCCCATTGCTTTTGAAGTAATACAGCTGGTCAGCTGATTTGGCCACCTTGAAATCAGAACACAGGCCACATACCTCCTAGTTATGAAGGACAGGAGATAAGTTTGGACTGAAAAGCGAACAGGCTATGACTGGCTTAAAATATACCTCTTTTGTCTCTTGCAATTATATTCCTTCATGAAGCTGTAGTGACCCAGTGGTATTTAGAGGATGAGTTACATGCCTTTGCTCTTATATAAAAAGGTTCAGAAGAAGAAGAAAAAAAAAAAAGGAAACCTACAGGGGAAAAAGGGAGGGGTAGCGGGGGAGGACAACAAAGATATTTGTCCTACTCACTTTCCATTGTGTTGCTATTAGGAAAGTGATTTTCTTATACCCACCCTCAAAAGCAGCCTGCTCCCACTTGGGAGATACTTTCCAAATCCTTTTTGTTATATGTCATCATTTTCAAACTTTAACCAGTCCAGTCAACAGATAAATCTCTTTTAGCTCCTCTATTGTTTAAGTGCCTGAAACAGCAAAGGCATATTCCTAGAATCATTCCAATCATAGGGTATGTAAGGCAAGCAGTATACTACTTAAACATCACTGTGTAATAATACTAATAAAAGCACCAGTTATCCCAACCTACTGCAATATTGCTTGGTTTGAAGCACATCATCTCAGTAATCTTGCTTCACTGAAGCACTTGTGATTGATTGCCACCATAGACGTCAGTGCTGAAACAGTGTCACTCACGCACTTGCATTTATATTCTGTCCTCATCCATCTAAAGAAAAGAAACACTTGCATATTTTTGACAATGATAAATTGTGCAACTTAGAGGAGAGCAAAGACTTAGTTACTCTTTTAGAAAAATCACATCCTGGACAAATATCCACATGACACAGGGGATTTGACAGGGAACACAGACAGCAGAAAATGAATAGCAGCAAGGCTGGCAAGTAACCTCATTTCACTTCCCTTCCCAGCTACACTGAAGGTTATCACAGGTCTTGTGTTCTCTCACAGGACAGTAGAAATAGTAAAATCACCTACAGCAGACCAGATGAGGATTGGCAGTAAACGAACTTCAAGACTCATGAAAAACATTTAGTCTCCTTAATCTGTGCTTACTGTTTCACGATTGGAATTAAATGGCTCACTTATGAAGACGAGAAGCAGTTTGGCAATCCATGACACCAAACTAATGACCTTCTAAAATAGTGCTGGCCAGAAATTTTCCAATCCAGATGTCCATATGTTGATTCTGATTTTTTTTCCCCTTGAAATATCTCAGTCTGATAATCACTCCTCAAATGTAAGGTGGAAATAATACACATAACTGGGCGCAATGACAGCCCATTCCTTTCAGTCTTATGCTCCCAAAAAATGTAATTTCACTTGAAGATTAAAACACAGAAAAGATATTTTTGTTAATAGAATTCCTGACCATCTTACTGTTCAAGCACTAGATCCCATATAATCAGAAGAGTAAAAAAAAAATAATTTATTAAAAATAAAAAACTAATTATAAATTATAGTCTAAATTTACAAGTAGCTAATTCCCTACCATTTGGTTTTGTGTTTTATCTAAATCACCATCTCAATCAGTGGCCCATAATATATTTTTCTTGTTATTTGTGTATCATCTATCTATTATAAAGAATGTGCGGACATTACAGAATATGTCAATCAACTAGAAAGAAGTGACAAACATCTTCAGTGTGGCCAATTCCCTCTCAGGAGAACTCTGATTCTTGAGTACATCTCTTTGCATTTGCACTGCTGAGGATAAAATATGATGTGCATTGGAGAAACAAATATTTATGTAACATATATGTCCCTGTGGTTATACACAGTATCTTAAAAATGTGGGTTCCAAAACAATAATAGCTTCAATTTGCTTTTTGACAGCTATATTTCTATAAAGAAATATGCAGCCATTAAGACTCTTGGTAGCAGGTGATAAGCAGCAATTTTATCCCATTGCAGGGGAAACATGGTAACCAATTCAGGGTAGTCCCAAGATAAAGCTCATAAGAATATTTGTTAACAGGAGTATTCTCAACCCATTACAGTAGATGTGCATTCCCTACCGCTGATAAAGTTTGACATAATGGAAATTTCTTCATAGCACAGATGGTTTTGTACTCTGACTCTTCTCTTGCTTTCACCAGAAGTAACATGAGGTCGGTGAACTTACTCATGAGTTAACATGGTTACATATCAGATGCGAATCATTTTAAGGGTTTCCTTTGTGTCATTATCTGGCACAGAAGTTAAACAATTCAGTTTGCTTCCTTGTTAATATACATATATAAATGTTAATATACATATATAAACAAGAAAACAAACTGAATATATATAAAAAATATATAAGCAAAGTTCTATCTAGCTACAAAGATAGGGGCCTTTTGAAATTCATTTGGTTTATGATCTTGATAAGTTCCAGAAATTCCTCTCAAAACAGAATATCTATGTTAATATATAAAGAAAAAATGAAATATTGTTTACTTAGTATATCATTTTTAACAAACATATTTCATCCATCTCTTGTAACTTTCAAAGTTGATCACCTTCAGGGGAAAAGTCAAAAAGCATGGGTAACGTTCCCAGTCAGTGCATACAAACTGATTTATACTAGGTCATAACATAAGCCCAAACTGCCTTTTCTGTAAACATAGGCACAGGGAAATTCTGAAAATGTGATAAGGCCTGTGAACTGTTATCCTTTAGCAATACTGCAAAAGTCAAAACTGTGACCATTAATGAGCTCTGAGAATAAGTAAAGAATCTTAACAATGAGAAATCCATTACAAAGAAAGCTATACACTAACTTTTCCACCTCATTAAAAATAATAATAAAATAAATAAAACTGTGTTTAGAAAGTATCATTGATACAGTGTTAATGAAAAAGAATTATTATCAGCCAGCTAGGAAGGTGTCATTCCATGAACCATAGAGGACAGAGTAATCATTTTTTAATTGAATGGCTAAAATCAGGCAGAGAAATCTGCATGTGGACATGCCTTGCCAGTAACAATAATATTATTTTCAGTGCTCAAAATCATGCAAAGTAATGGGGTTAGTCATACAAAAACAAAATGAGTACATAAATAAATCATGGATGGATCAGAGCCATAAATGTTTGAGTGGGTGCTTCTGTGTTTCAACACTTACTGAAATCTACTGCAAAAATTTTGTTTTGCATGAAGGTAAAAAATAAAGCTTTTTTTTTTTTTTTTTTTTTTTTTTTACTTCCAAGCAACAAAATCCTCTGGATCCCAGAAGTATTCGGAAAGCCTCATTTCAGGAAAAAAATCTTGCTGTATCTTTTTCATAAATAGTTCCAAAAACTTTTTTTTTTTTTTTTAAATTCCAAATCACTTTTACTCCATTTACTTTGTTGGTCAACCTTTCAAATCTACTCCTCCCTGTAAACAATTTCCAGTCTAACACCAAATACGTATCAAGCCAGCTTTCAGCTTCAACAATCTTAACTTTCCTAAGGTGTCACTTCCCATCATCAAAACTAAGACTGTTATTTCATTCAGAAATATTACTAGTGCATTTTATATCACAAAAATATAAAGCACCTTTATCTATTTTTTTTTTTTGTCCTTTCCCTACAAATTGCCATATTTGCTCTAACAGTCACAGTGACTACATCACACAGCATCAAAAGCAGTCAATAATATTTTTCTAAATTCTCCTAAAGATTCCCCAAACAATCTGGGATGTATTTATTTGGGAGGGGTGAGGGGGAAACAACACACAACACAAAAAAATATTGGTTGAAATTTAGAAAAAATGTCTTTATACACATAAGTATATTCATAAGGATATTATGTGGGGAACTAACTTTCCTGATCAGCTCTGGCAAAATAAGTGCATTCAGTGCATGTATTCTGAAGTCAAAAGCTTAACTGTGAGCTACAGCATCCAATTCACAGATGGATGTACCCCACAGAAAACCAGTTTCCACATTTGATTTAAAAAAATTTCGGATTTTATTTCTGATTCTTAATAAAACACTTTATGATTTAGACGTAGAGAGATCTACAAGAGTAAAGATAATGAAGAAAAGGAACAGCAGCAAATGGAGAAGTGAATACTGTATTTTTTTAATCCTTCATTAAATACTTCCTCTACTCTACCAGCTTGGAACTCAGTGCTAGAATCTTGCTTTAGGTATTGGATCTAATTGCAATAGCAGCTGGTAACAATTTCTCAACTCTACTGAATGTAGGGAATATAACAGCGTATAAAATTAAAAAGCACAGCTCTTGGCAAGCAGAACACAGTAGTAGTTACATTGCTGGTTTGGGGTCAGAACTGTGTGAGCCCAAGAATGCATCTGCAGCTGCTGGGAAATGATCATTCAAATTCATAACAGGTACACGCACCAAGGGTGGACTCTGGAGAGAACAATGCAGCCAAATGCAGTGCTGAGGTCTCTGGATGAAACCACAGAGAAGGGACAAAATTGCAAAGAAAAATATTTTGCATAATACTCTCATTGCATGTCTCAATTGCTGTAAAGGGTGGAAAAACATTTTTTAAAAATAGATTTTGCTGACAGATACTGGTATTTAGGACTAAGCAGTCTTAAATGGCCTGCATGCTGGTTTGCACACCGGTGGAGTTCATGTGCAAGGTGCCTGAGTACTTCCATGGGAAAATGGTGAGGAAAGTACAGAGCAGAACATTCCTCAGCACAGGCACATCTGATGTTATGGAATTTAATTACAAGAAGCTGTAACTTATTCAGAATAAGAAAAGCAAGTAAGTATTAAAAAAAAAAAAAAGGAAATCATTAAGTGAGTCGGTGAAAAATAACACCAGTTTTGACTGGCATATATATATTTTTCATATCTGAAATATGCAAAGATGTAAGCACTGGAGTAGTAAATTCACATTTCCCCAAGTTTCAAGTCCCTGTGTGTCCTACCACATCCCAGACATTCTGCTTCAGTAAAGTTTACTTCATGTTTTAGTAAATGAGAATTTAGTAAATGAGAAGACCTAAGAACAAAATTCCTGGACAATGCAACTAAAATAATACTTGTTAAACAGACAGCTTTCTGCACTCTTGAACCCGGGGAGAGTCAACCAAAGAAGCAATCCAGCACCCAGAATTTCAGGCAGGCCACAAATGCTGCTAATCAAACAATGTTTATTTTTTTTCTGTGGTTCGGGACCCACTGTAACAACAGGTCACAACTTTCTGAAGAAAGTTACACAGTAAAGTCAGACCATGTTGCGTCACAAACTGGAAAGACGGCATTAAATTCCTCCAAGTGGCAAATAGCTCTGAAAATTTAAAGAAAGCAACAGTTTCTAAGGGACCAGGCAGGATTTCAAGAAGAGTAAGAATCTGCTTAAACTGTGGTACAATGACAGCCAAAGACAGACAGAACAGCTGGATGGTGCAGGCTATGTGCTGCCTACACAAAATCAACTCATCAACTGGTTCTGGGTAAGTAAAGTGCAAAACTCACCACGGCTAACAGAGTTTTTTATTTTTTTTGTAACAGGCATCCATGCTGTTGACAGAGCTGACAACATGGTAATTGTATATACTTTGGTTTTTTTTTTTTTTTTTTTTTTTTTTTTTTTTTTTCCAGAAAGTAAATGCAGCTAATTCTGGAACAGATGTCTGAAACCCAAGTGAGTGTAAGGCAGCTGTCAGCTTGGGCTAGGAGACAGGCAGCTCCGTGAATGCCTTCAGTGGAGTCAATGTTTCTAAAAAGCTAAGGAAGCCTTGGGATAGAAAGAAATGTACATTAGCCTGCAACGAGGACCCACTGTAGAAATATTTCATGGGACTGGCTTTGAGACTCTCAGGACACTTGGGCTTAGTCTTGGTTACAACACAGACCTCTTTGCCAAGGAGATATTCTGCTTGACTTTTTTTATTGAGATGAAATTCAGAGAAAATGAACATTATGATTTTCTTCCTAGCCAAAAATACCTTCTGAGTGATTTTTTTTGGGGGAAAAAAAAAGTTTATGGTTTATCTTAAAATTGTATTTCAAAGTGTGCCATATCTTCGTGACCGCTAATATTAATCTAAATCAAGATGTAAATGTTTCACTCAGGTTTTCTAAACACTACACAGTACTACTGACTGACTTCCAAGTTAAAGCTACCATAAAGAAAAGACCAAAATCATATTGGAGAGTGCATTTTTTTCCAGCTTCCTACCAACTTACTTTCCAACTCTTGAGGTAAAAAACGGTAGAAGAATGCCTTTCCAACCTTTGATATATTTTAATCAAAAGCCTTCCTTATGATGTTTTCCCATTTTGATTAAGAAGGCAAAAGGTAGGGGTTGTAACACTGAAATGATATCTTAAAACTCCCTTTTGTATATAGATATGCACGTTTTAATTTCATGTTTTTTCTTAATTTACCTAAAATATCAGAAAATTTGAGGTTTCTAAAATACTACTGTATTATATCCTTCCATCATACAACAACAGCAACAAAAAAGTAGCTAGCAAAGACTGAAATAGGAAAATAGGTGGCTAATAAAAAGATGAACCTTCTTGCTACAGCCCAAGATTCTCCTGAATCACCAAATATTTTGGGTCAGTTAAAATCAAGATGTACTGTTTCTGTAATTAGGAAGAAGTTAATACAACCCTTAGGTGAACAATTTATTTGCACATATCTTCAAATTTTCATGCAGACTCCTATCAGGCATGCTGTAAAATTGTGGACTGAATGTAAAACCAGAGAACCACTGAATAACTGAGGTTGGATGGTACCTCTTGAGATCTCCTAGGGTCAGCTACAGCAGGTTGCCAAGGACTGTATCCAGTTAGGTTTTAAATACCTCTCTGGGGAGCCTCTTCCAGAAAAAAAAAAAAAAAATGTGTCTTCATGCGTCCAGCTCAGGTGTTTTAATTTGTGACCATTGTCACTTTGTCTCTTGTTCTGTCAATGGGCACCACTGGGTCTGGCTCTGTCATTCCCTCCTGCCAGATATTCATACACATGGATACCCTTAGGGCCTCCTCTTCTCAAGGCTGAACACTCCCAGATCTCTCATCCTCTTCCTCATATGAAAATGTTCCACTTCCTTATTTAAGCAATAATGTACAGAGAAAACAGAGGATTCAAGGGGGAAAAAAAAATGAATTTGGGACATAATTAAACACTACTGTGAGGTCTAGGAAACCGATACTGTGAAAGCTGTTCATACAGGAGTTCTTTGACTTTATGCAAATTATTTCAGTTACAAATTAAGCATCAACAAAACATTAAAAAAAAATCAAAAAGGAAGAAAGAAGAATGATTTTCCTTGCTTGCTAGTGCTTGAATATTCCTGCTCTATCAAAGCATTTTATTCACAGTACATCAGGGGCAGGGTCTAAGTGAGTAATAACTGGAAGGCAGATACATAGAAAGGCAACTTGCTGGAGGAATGTATGAAAATTTTGTCCCAGTACTTGACATTCATTCATATTCATACATATTATTCTGAAGCCCTTTGTGTAGCTAGATAATACACATGTGAAGGAGTGAGATCTCAATAAGCATTCTAGGCACAGGTACCTCATTTCTACCAGCACTAAGATCAAGCTAAACTTTGGTCATTCTGTTTCAGAAGTGCACTTTGTTTCTGTATATTTAGCATATGAGAAGGCCCAGATGACTTCCCGTTAATGTTAGAGGGCTATGAGGAATCTCTAGAAGCTTTACTCCCCAGAAAGGAACAAAAATGAACAAAACTGCCTTTTCTATAAAGTTGTGCTTTCCAGCTCTCTGTTTTCCTTCTCCATCTTCAATACTTCTGCCTAAGGTAGCTTCCACCCAATAAACAAAATCAAGAATTTGCATATCTATTTTTGCAGGGAATGTAATTAAAGTATGTGACCTTAAGCTTTTATAAATTATTGCCTTTCTTTTGATGTCAGCAGGGAAAATTGTTTTACATCAAATGAGGAATGTCTTTTTCACCCATCTCTATCTCAGGACTCCAGAAGGTGCAATTCCGTATGTTATTTGGAAAACATGCTAATGTTGGAACTGCAAAACATTCCCAGAGAGCAGACCTAATATAGAATTGGAAAAGGGATGAATGTTAGCTCCTACAATTGTAAAGCATGGGCATAGATAATCTACTTCAAGGAGTGATGTCTGTTTAAAAATATGTGCTTTTCTGAAATGCTTGCTGCTCCCTCTATTTGAATCATACCTCTGATAACAAATTCCCCAAAACAAATCAATAATGTTCAACTGTTGATTCTGATACCAGTTTGAATGGTGTCAAAATAGTTAGGTTTTTATCAAGACATAGCATATGATGATACAACATATACAACATACAAATGGTGCCTCAGTACAGTTTGCTGCATGGATGGTATGAAAAACTAACATGTCTCCAAGGCAAGAAAGTAAATAAAACACAGAAAAGACTTTTTTTTAATAGCTGAACTGAGAATTAGAATGACCAATTCCTCAACTTCATTAACTATTTTGTTGAAGTTATATTTACAGATAGGGACAAAAATATTTTTACTAAATTAAGGTTTTCAAAACTAAATCTTTGGTCTGCAGGAATCACTGAGTATCATTCCACGGCAAGTGCCATATGCAGAAGGCCAATTCATATGACCAGATAAGTCAATTTTAGTCTTAAAATCAAAGGTTACCACAGAGACATTGACATAGTTAGCACTGCTTTAAGCTCCCCTTCCACCGCATTACACATCTCCACATTACTTGCTAGTACAATATATCCAGCCTTCCAAGATAAACCCAGCTGTATCTAAAGATAATAAAAGAAACTCACAAAGCTGCTCCCCAAAACTTATCTTAAATAAGATGTAAAGTTCTGAAAGACTAGAGAGGTTTAATTCTACTTAGAATCCTCTAACACTGGTACTAATAAACCAATATCCTACCATTAAGAGAAAAGGCATTGGGTGAAGTGGAGCTACCTGACATTGGTTGCATAAGATAGAAGATATAGGAAGAGTGCAGGATTTCTAAATCCCATTATTCTTCCATATTTCTGTTAAAGATTGTCTGTATAAGTGGCAATACAAAGACAATCAGGAAAGTCAAGAAAGAGTCATTAAACGTATTGATAGGTACATTAAATTATATAACTTGGATGAAAACTATGTTATCACAAACAAAGGCTTCAGAACAAGAGCACCAAAAGTTTAATTGCACTTTCCAGTTAATTAGTCTTAATTTCACTGTGTCACTGTACCTTTCATACCTACTCTCATGAATCTGGAATGAAACTGAACCAGCATTTTCTATACAACTTTTTTTTTTTTTTAAACAAGCAGATTACCCTGCTTAAGGCCACAGAAATAATGGTAAGAATATATTTTTCATTCATGCATAGTGAAACTCATAAAGGGCTATAAATTTGCTTATTTAGGCCTGAGCTAAAATACTGTTTTTATCCTAAGAATCTGCTTATCATCCTCATTGGGATCCATGCCTTGAGAAACAGATTGTGGTTATTTTTTGTACTTCGAAATTAACCCGTTTCCAAATTCTATTCCAACAGCATATTTGTTTATTTATTGTTTTTAATTTTAATGTAGGCATGTAATGTAGATACCGTGTATAGATTAGGTTTCTGAAAGAAAATGGATTTCTTTTCCAGAGAGGTATGAGTGCAATAAATTTGAAATTGTTGCTTGAATGGAGGCTGTTGGTCCTTCTCTTACAATATTAACCTTTCTATAAAATGCTATTTTGCTGTTGTATTTGTCCTGATTTCCTTTGGGATAAACTTCTGAGTGTATCACGAGGTATCAGGTATATAAAAGTCTACCAGATCATGATGAACGGCTCAGTATCCCTAGGCTCATTAAACTCTGAGGTTGTTGTTTGAGGTTCCCTGAGACTGGAACTTTTTCACAGTACCAGAATATCTTTGCTCTGATACAGAAGTATTATACAGCTCTTTATTTTGCAAACGCAGGCTTTAAGACTCTTTGTACTAAAGAAAAATGACTTATATTTTCTCCTCATGTTGCCTTCCTAGTGGGTGTGGGCAAGTGGATCGTAGGAGAGAAACACCTCGCATATGTTCTGGATTCAGTTTAGCGAGAACATACTTTGTTCAGCATTGGTAGGGACTCTGCTGAAATACTACATACAGTTTGGGAAGCAATGATAGCAATGAATGGCTACACAAATTAGTGTCGGTTAGTATAAAGAAAGACTGAACTGCTAACAGTGTTTAAATAAATAAATAAAATTGCTGCAGAGAGGAAGGACTTGTTCTGCATATTGTATAAGACAAAAAGCTTTATATTTAAAACACATGAATGAAGATCCAGAATAGATGTCAAGCAAAATAGTTTTTAACAGCGCAAACTTAGCTATCTGGCAGTTCCTGAAATATTCAACTAGAAAACAAGATTGAAAACATGTCTGTCAGGAATAATATGGATCGCCCCATAGATGGGTAAGCAATGATTGTCTCCACCTCCCTTCCACATCTTATTATCAGCAGTTGCCTTCCACAATCCCCAGAGTGGAATTATCCATCTTTTTTTATGATCCTCCCAGTCTGAAATTCTGTTTCCAATGTTATCTTTCTTTTGAATGATATCATGAAGTTGTCTTTACATTTTTCTTCTATAGTATGAATAGGATTAAAATATGCATAAATTGGCAACTGCAGTATTAAATGCAGCTAGGTACAGCTGCAAACTTCAGTTGTTCCTTTTAGTTTAGCAGATGCAGAAACTCATACACATACAGACATCCAAACCTGTTGCTGAAGCTTTCAGAAAACGTTAATAAAGTTATGTATTTACATGCTTGTTTTTTTGATTTCCTCTGTTTCACATTCTTAAAAAAAGAAAACCTGTATTTCAGTAAAGGCTAGGTGGCAGATAAAGAGGGTATTAGATTATATTCTGCTCAAATTATTCATAGAGTTACTATTCACCTAGGCCATGACTGGAGAGAGCAAAGCAAAATAAAAATCCCAGAAATGTATTATCATATTTCTTATACAGAATTGTAACATATTTGCCATATTTTGTCATATTTGACACTTCTGTATTGGGAAGTATTTAAAACTTTCTTATTTGTATTTACCTTCTTCATAGTCAATCTTAATTCCTTCCTTGTTAGTTCCATTGATTTGGAAAAGAGTTCTAGGTACTAAAAAGACATTTGAAACTGCATGAAAATATCTCTACAAATTATTCTGTTCACATATCCTGTTTTGAGTAGATGTGATGTGATTTTGGCCTGGTTCTCCTTTTTCTTCCTTTTTTTTTTTTATTTCTTCTTTCGGAAATTGTTGTGAAAGGAAATAATTACACATGTATTTGCTCTTGTAATTTAATCACTATTTGAAAATCATAATGCTCTGTTAGGGATACCATAATCATCATCAGAAATTACCAATGATGTTAAATAATCATTACTGTATTCTTGTTGTAACAATTCATTAAGGGTATAAGGAGGTGGTTGATTATACATTCTGTTCCATCCCACTGGGATGAAGAAACATCTTGCTGTGTATCGAGTTCAACACAGAAAGGAAGGAGTACATGAAGATAAAGAAAAATCATGGCTGCTGACTCGTTCTTCCTTACAGGAAGTGATAAAACCACTGCTATATTCCTCCTGTTTAAGACCCTCATTCAGCATTGGTAGGAGGATATGGTCACATAAGAGTACAGGACCTGTGCTTTGCACACAGCTCTGCTTTTTTTACATGTCAAGACAGGCCTTTGTCAAAGCTTCCTTGCATTTGCTAATTATTTAAGCAGAAAAAAATAGACAGGAAAAACAGTCCAAATTAAAAAATGAGCCTTATATGTATATAATCAATCAATATCAACATGAATACAATCAATGTTTCATTAGGGTTTGATCTGCAGCCACTGCAAAGTTCCCTGAGTAAAATCAAAAAAAAATAAAAAAATCATCATCTATGGGACATACGTATCTTGTACATAAGAATACAATCCATCTTTAATACTCTCCAAAATGTCAATAAAGGTATATATAAGTTGCAGACAGATAAGTTTTGCCTAATTTCAAATGTAATCAAGCTCTTAAAATGAACCTGTCTTCAGCATGTGCTGTCAGATTTTTGTTCTATTACGTGAGTTATGTACCTGCTTTGTAATAGACAATTGGCTTACTGCTAGATTTTTATGAGTTAATAGATTATAAGCAAGATTCTCAAAGCCTGTAATTAAAGAAAATACTTTTTTTTTCTTCAAAGACCATGAAAATTTGTGTAGAATGAAAAGGATCTTTCAACCAGGTTATGCAATGAAAGCTTCAATAAAATAAAAAGGAACTATTTCCACTAAAGCTGCCTCTCCTTCCTAAAGGATAGCTGATTCCTTAGACAGTTGAGATAACTTTCTTTCCCAAATCATTTCTCTTTTTTATCCTGTAGAGTCCAGTACCTGAGTACAGCTGAGCACTTTTGTATTTCCCTAAAGGCTGGGTTCCCTGCGTTAATATCCAAGAAGTATAAAGTATTACTGAACTGCTTCTGCAGCATTCTACTGGGGGGGGAAGGGGAGGAGGGGTAGGATCTGTTTTCTGTTAAGAGGTGAAAGGAAATATTTCAGTTACCTGACATTTGAAAATTTATTCTCATTGTCTGAAAAGTTGAAAGAGCTGTCCGTTCTTATCAGTTTTAAGGTTTTATGTTTTTATCCTGAAATCCAGTAAATAAATTAGGATTTTAAAGTAAGCCTTAGGCATCTACATTTTTCCTAAATGCTCAAGTGTGCTTCTGAAAGGCCACACTTACAAGACTTAAAGTTGTTTTTTTTCCTCTCCCTTCTAAAAATAACCTCAAAACAGCATTTTTGTGTATCCTCAAAACTGTTCAACTTTGAAAGGCTGAGAGACCTCCATCAGGAGCCATAATCTAAGCATTCCTATAGCTTGGGTTTCTGTAATTGCCTGATTTGGAAGACACTCACAGACAATGCCCAACACATATCAGCAGGGATTGAGTTTTCTATGAAGAACTCAATCTGTAGTCTTGAGGAATTTTTAAATTGGGGTATTATGGTCAGAATCCCTATAGTCAGAATACTCGATTGCAACAAAACAGAGTTTACAATCAGTCATACCAGCACTTGACACACAATATTTTTAGTAACCTTATGCAGTCTTATTAATGAAGTGTCATCTCTGAGGAAGCACAGCTCTGTGCAGGGTTGCTGAGAGAGAGTTGGAACCTGCTCTGTGGTTCTCTTCCTTGTGCGCATAACAGGGTTACTCAGCAGAAATGCAAACAGCACCCTGAAATGACGCACAGCCTCTTTTTGTTTTTTGTTATTGTTTGGTTTGTTGGTTGTGGTAGAGTTTTGTGCTCTTTTTCCCCTCTCCTAACAAGTAGATGTTCATTTGAAATTGCTTATGCTACTTGAAACAAGTAGGCAGTTTAACCGTGGAACTCTAAACAACACAAACAAAGGAAAGTGTGGATTTCAGTTCAAGTTTACATTTCTTCATTTATTCAGAGACGTTAAATCCATTTGAACTTTGTGTCATTCTTCCAACTTCATGTGGAAATTACGCTGGTGGAAGTGCACAATTACATTTAGCTGTAGGAGACTACCTGGACAGAATATACATTCTAAATCCCTACATATTCTACCTATATAGATGCTTTTGACTAATTTACTACATTTCCTTCAGTTTTTCAGTTGGATTACTTTACTATAAATTAAACCCCCAATTATTTCCGTAGTACAGTTATTTCCCCTGTGATGCTTTCATTAGCTGTTGCACTTAAATAGGCACTTAAATTAATGAAAGAAAATACCCAGCAAATCAGCCAAAAACTCCTTCAATGCTTTGCTCCGTATGAAGGCCCAAGTTTCTGATGGCTATTTCTATTGCAGAATGTTTTAAGAGGAGCCATACTAACCACCCATCATGGTAATCCTTAGTACTTACATGTATGAAAGTGCAATTCTTCTCTGGTCTACAAAATCTCATGGTGAAGTAGAGAGGGATGAATTATCTTGAACTATTAGCTATAATATAGGGCAAACAGGATAATGTACATTCTGACGTGTAAAAAAAAAAACTGAAAATGAAGAGAGTAAATAATCCTGAAGTAAACTTTAGTCACTTTGTTTCTATATGAATTAGATACGTACTTATAAATATATAAATTTAGTAAAAGCAAATCCGTATGTGAGGGCTGAAGAGTAGAGATTTTTGAATATGCAGAATTTCAGGTATAACACCTTATTGCCAGGATTGTTGATTTGCTGCATCTCTTACAGGGTTATAGTAGATCTGCTAAAAACCTCTGAAACTGCAGGCTCATAAATTTATTGTCTGTGCAATCTCTCATGAGATTACAAAGACAACATTCAGTGACAGTAGTTAACAATACTGCAGACTAAAACACTCTTGCATTTTAAAGCAGGTGCAAGGAATACTTGAGTCAGTAAGAAATATTCAGAATTGAAATAAATGGATAATAAGCAAAAGACAGAAAGAAAGAAATCTGACCTTACAGTTACAAGGGAGCATATTTGGACCAAAAAGACTTGAAGTTTACAGCTAGCAAGCACAAGCACCTCTTCCTGTGCATTTAGTTCATGGACAGTTAATTCACATGACGCTCAGCACAGTGTTGGTCTGCTCACAGGAACAACAGTTCACCAAGTTCTTGACGGGCTGTGTGGACGGACATGCAGTTGAGAGGGATAATTTGGCAGCTAGATCCAGCAATCATGAACAATCTATTCAGTCTGTTCCAGAAGAGTTCACAATACAGCTACTCTTCCTATATATTCAACTCCACAGGCGGTAAGACAAAAAACAATGGCAACTTTCATACCTGCAAACTGGTATGAAACCGGTATATACTTTTGGAAGAGAATTTAAAAAATAAAATAAAAAAAATCAGGGCCATTACACAAATTCTATAACATGGGACGCAGGAACTTGGTAGTTCTGTTAGGACACATTTCAGAAACCATATTAGGTACAGAAGCAATAGTCCATACTACGCAACCCATGCTAATTTGCAATAAAATTCTTCTGACTGTAAAATTTTCTCAAGAATCAGTTTTAACTTGACCAATTTTTCATCCATTGAACATTTCCTTAGTTACAATGTAAGCAGAATTAAGCTAATTCTTAGAAGCAGTTCAAAATTCCCCATGATCAACTTCTGTCTCTAAAAACAAGATAAGGAGAACATAGAGAATTCTCCTAATCCATGTAATTCAAATAAACCCAATAATGCATGTAATAAAAAGAAATATCAGATTTTTGTGGAATTTGTTACCTCACTTACAATATGCATTAATAAAATTCCTGAGGATTTCACAGGAAATGTTGTAAACCCAGGGTAATATAAATTTAGTCAATGAATGAACTTCACTATAACATCAAACAGGTGGACAGACAAAGGATTTTAAGAAAAGTAACATTTTCTTTCTTCATTTATTACAACTTGAGTCATAAAAGAGATCAGACAAGCTAAATTAAAAACCGTGGCTGGGAAAGGGAAGCCAGTTGATATAACATCTTCAGATTTCAGCAAAGCTTTTGATGGTATTTCTCACAGTATCCTTCTAAACACAATGACCAGCATTCAGACAGACAAAAAGTAATGTGGTGGTGGAACAACTGGCTGATGAGGCAGACTACAAGTGTTAGAGTAAATGGTGTTACATCAGGCTGGTGGCCAGTCACTAGTTGGGTTCTCCAGGGATCCATTTTGGGGCCAGTTCTCTTCAATATTTTTATAAATGATCTGGATGCAGAACTCAAATGCATACTGAGTAAGACTGTTGACACCCTTGAGAGTAAAGAGGCCTTGCAGAGAAATCTCAACAAATCAGAGGTCTGGGCAATCACCAGACATGAAGAGAAAATGCTGGAAACCCTGGCTACACGTATAGACTGGGGGATGAGAATGTAGAGCAGCCCTGCAGAAAGGGATCTGGGACTTTTGGTCAAAGGCAACTTGAATGAGTCACAGTGTGCCCTGAAAGCCAAAAGGGCCAACCACTGCTAGCTGGTTGAGGGAAGCTATCATCCTGCTCTGCCCTGAGCTGGTGCAGCCTTACCATAACCATTGTGTGCAGTTTTGGGCACCACAATAGACAAAACTATTAAAGTGTCCAAAAGGAGGTCTACAAAGATGGTGAAAGGTCTAGAGGGCAAGACCTATGAGAAACAGCTGAGGTTACTTAAGTTGTTCAGCCCAGAAAGAAGGAAAGTGAGAAAAGGCCTCATGGTGACCTGTAGCTCCCTGAGAGCTCAGCTCTCTGGGGACAGCGACAGGACCTGAGGGAACAGCATGGAGCTGGGACAGGGGAGGGTTGGGCTGGTGTTAGAGAAAGGTTCTTCACAGAGAGGGTGAACAGGCACGAGGACAGACTCCCCAGGGCAGTGGTCATTGCACTGAGCCTGCCGGAGTGCAAGAAGTACTTGGACAACACTGCCAGAAACAGGGTCTGATTTTTGGGTGGTGCTGTGTGGAGCTAGGAGTTGGACTTATTGATATTGATGGGTTCTTTCCAAGTCAAGATATACTATGATTCTATGATAACTGGATCTCAAAAGGCTTGATTTCTGCTACTACCTACAAAGTAGAGGCATATGTGCAAAGCAGTATTTTCTTAGCAAAGGTCTGAAAATGCTGACATTGAGTGAAATAAGCTTTGAAGGAGTGCAGAAAGGACAGTATATGGGAAAGCCTCAGGAGGAATCAGAGAAAAAAAAAAAGAGGAAAAAAAGGAAAAAAGTAAATGGAATCAAAGTATTCTAGCTTCAGTTATCTGAGCTAAAATCTAGTTTAGCTGATGCATGTATATACATGTATACATAAATCTGAATGGAATAAAGGTAACATGATTTTTTTTAATTATTTTTACAGAAGGTAGAGAATAGTTAACAAAATATTTTTGTTTACTTGATTTCCACAAAGTAGTGGTATAATCAAAATATTTAATAGTCAGTCTGTTGAGATCATGAGAACATGAGAAAGAATCTTGTAGATCCCTGTCAGCAGTGTCCACATGTTCTGAAGCAGAACCTCCAAGGATTTCCTCTCTGTGCTTTGGAGGAGCTTGCCAAGTCTCTTTGTTGAAGACAGGATAAATCCACTCTACACCTCATCAGACTTACCAGAATATTAATAAATATTGAAATGCTCTAGAAAATGTCTTTTTTTTTTTTTGTAAGGCTTGACTAAATTCCCTGAATTACTTATTCATTTATTTATTAATTTATTAAAAAAAAAAAAAAAAAGAGGCTGTTTTTAAAGATGCTTGAGTAACTGGATCCACAATTTTTGATTGTTTGACACCTACTTTACACTCCCACCTACCCATCATCTTGAGCAGTTTAAAGAAACTTGTATTCAGAAAGAGCAAGCATCCATTTTGCAATAGGCCATGTAAAACACCCTGTAAATATTTTTATTAAATATCATTACCCACATTTCCTAAAAATGCAATAAAATTCTTTTTATGTCTACACTATTTTACAAAATGAAATAGTTTTAGTATTGGCAGAGAAGAATGTAAGACTCCCCACACCACCCACAGCAGTGTGACTCAGTATAGTTACAGAGACATCACCAGTGCTGTTGAGAAGGTATCCTTTTATGAATATGCGTAGTTGCTGGCTTGCATACTATGACTGTTAGCAGTGCTGCCAGTTAGTGTCATTATGATAAAATGATGACCTCAGTGTGTGGACAACTGGCCTCAGACAATTGGCTTATTTTATATGCATTCATTAATAGCTATCACAAATGGTTATTTCTGTTAATTTAATCTAAATTTCAATTTGTTAGGTTAAAAAACAACAACAAAAAAAACTGACGTACACTGACATCTTTAAAATATATACTTCTCCATGAAAGGAGTGGATTTTCACCCACCCATGAAACACTGCACCATATGATTAGTACTACATAAGGTTTTGATGTTTTGGGGTCTTTTTCCTTACCCCACCTTGCTTAACATACATTTCCATCCTGCCTAGAAACACAGTACTTCGTCTCTGTGAAAGCGCATTCCTAGCTTTCTAATCATTTTCCCACCATTTTACTTTCTCTGTAAGTAAATTAGAGAAGGTAAGAGCATGTGACTCACACATTAAGAGTACAATAGAGTCTTAGTAGATTTTATAAGTAGATACTATTGTGTGGAGACCTGTGTTGCTTCTGCCAGTGCTTGAGCTAACCAGTTGAAACCTCCTGCAAACTTCACAGCTAAGTGTTCTTTATTAGACCTCAGCACCTCTGTGCTGTGATACACCATCTGAAGGAATTCCCTGTGGAGGAATGGTTAAGTGAGGTAGGACATGTGGATGTTGAGTAGTTGGGAGACAATGGGCTGGTGAAGCACCGTACTCAACTCACATGAGCCTGGGCACGTATGTAGCTGGCTGAGAGCCAATCAGGCTCAAGGACACGATGCCCTTGGGCAATTGGGAAAGTCCCTAAGTCGGGACAGGTAGCTAAAAGGAGGACCAGACTGAAAAGCCCGGGAAGTGTTAGCCAATCCTGAGCTTAGTTTCTGCAATATGTATGAGTTGATTATGTTCAAACTAGATAAAAGGCGACTGAGCTATACATTAAAGTTGAAGTTCACTGTTCACTAATATTGAGCGTCTGGGTCTTCTTTCCGTCGGCAACAATTCCCTAATCTGCAAGAGACCATATGGGCATGCCTTTGAGCTGGATATGTATTAAGCATTATGTAAGAAGGGAATGTCTTAATAACAATAATTTAAAAATAAATAAATAAATAAAAAGACAAGCCCACATCTGAAAACTGATAGGACTTCACAGTTGAAAAACCAACTGAAACTTTAATTCTCTGGATACAAAACCAGTGGAAAAATTAATTAAAAAACACTTTGTAAATAAATTGCTTTAGCATATTAGTATCTGGTGAATGGGTGGCATTCTTAATCAAACAGGAGCTGAGTCACACATGAAAGGTAACCACTCACAACTAGTCGTACCCTTAGATGTCCTCGGACCGAGACATGAGAATGATATATATGTCATTCTTTGCAAGCCTACAGGAAAAATGAAAATAAAGACTTCAAAAAACACTGCAAAAGTAAAAGAATAAACTTAAAATATTGTTCCTTCTGTCTACCTCAACAGAGAAAAATACATTTTCTTCTACCATTCACTGCTCACGAGTTTAAACAATGGTACAACTATACGTTTACAAAAGTGGTTTCTTCATAATCCTGCAAGCCAATGTGCTTGCCATTTCCTTGTTCAGTTCTGCAGAATCTCTCATCCTTTACTTTCCTTTATGATTTCAAAAGTAGCACAGAATTTCAGTTTCCTGACAGCCTCTCTGATGAATGTAAAGAACAGGACAGCTACTAATTAAAGTCAATTGTAGCATGAAGCCTGACCCACAAGGTCACTCCAGCAGACACATCACTTATACCTTGGTGCTGCAGCAGTTTGTGCTTCTCTCTCTATATATACACACACACAGCTTTCAGGAAGTTCCCTTTTGTAATCATGTTGGACATAGCAAATATTTGGATACACTAATTAAAAGTGGCTACAGCTAACTATAAATACACATTTCTGAATCATGCAATACATATACAAAAAGGTATGACACACAGTGTTTGTAGTTGTGCAATGGCAGAGTTCCTAAGCATCTCTGAGTATCGGGTAGGATGTGTGTGAAATTTTCACCTCCCACTATCCTGTCTTACACATTCACTCCAATCCTTACAGGAAAAGAAGGAGCTTAAGTATGGCAATAGTGAAACTATCAAAGCACATACAAGTCTATAAACTTTTTTCAGGACAAAAGGATTCACAAATAGAAAAGCCATCCCAAGTGTCTCAGGCTTTGCAAAATGTAGGACTGAAAATGTTTGTATCTGTAATAATATCCTTCCCACAGCACAAACTTTAGAATCCTATAAGTAAATATATGAGCTACAGTGCAAGTTGGTATCAGTTGAAGGATGGGAGAGGAAAAAAAATAAAGAAAGAGAGAGAGAAGACCTTGTTCTTATGCTCAAGGTAGCCCCTATCCATCCACCTACTAAAGAAATAACTGCTCCTAAAAATCAACACATTTGATCATCTTTCATTCCAGGTGTTTCTGGAAGCACTCTAAGATTTGTGTGTCACATGGGTTCTGGACACAGCTGCATTTGAGTTCCCCTTCCCTAAGATGGGGATGAGTTGAGAAAAGCACTTCGCACTGGTCTGCTATGAGATACCGCTCAACCCACTTCATCCCTGTCTTCCCCTTCCTGTTCTTTACTTGTTTATAAAGACAAAGAAGAATGTTTGAGTTATTCATCCCCCTGTACCTCCAGTATAATCCATTTAGGATCTATTTAGTGCAATAGGGGACAAATTTGGTAGGACTGCACAGCTGTGTGGATACAGACAATATTCCTCACTATTGCCTCCCCCACCTTGGCTGGCTGTATAAGTTTCAGAGAAGCAGAAGAAATTTCTCTAATGCTAATACGTCAGTAGCATACAGTTTTGTGTTTTCTTTTTTAAATAAACTTGCCAACCCTGTGTCTCTTTAAATTCCTTTCTCAGATGGTACCAGTTCACTTACTCGTATGTTAAAAAAAATACACTGGTATGCTAATAACAAATTAGCATATAAATGCCAGTTAATTATAAGAAATTAACATAAAATCAAATCGCAAAAATCTGGAATGCACAACAAATTTGCACTCTACCAACATATTTCAAGATTGTGTTAAAATATAATCTTAAAATTAAAGACAGCACAGATCATCGTTGTATGCCAACTTTCTTTTACCTTGCAGTATAGTAACAGTGTCCAATACTGCTGAATAGTACAATGTACACTACTGTGGCTACAGGAATAGAAAGAGGAGAAAGTTCACGCAGCACATATTTAACTAAGGATTGGGGTGAGAAATTGGTGTTTTCCTTCTTTTACAAAAGCAAGCAGAAATGAAGAATAAAAGAAAGGGATTATCTTGTCATAGCAAGAAGGTAACTTATTTACTTTCTATCTCATTTTAATGTGCAAATCAATCCTCATGTTGTTCTTTGCCAATTTCCACTGAGTTAGTCACCCTGGAGCAGCTCCTGCAGCTCCACCTGGCATTGGCTTAGGATCAAGTGGGGTCATCTGTCAACTAATATATGAGAAATTTATTGATGGAGGTTTTCCAAAGGATGGAATCACTTGCTAGTTGCATAGGTAAATTATAATGAAACAATGTAAGGCTCATTGGTTTGTTAATGAAGATTATTAAACAGTGTACACATTCAAGATCATTTTTAGACTCTTTTTAAGATGCCTTCTCCAATTCCCATATAAGATACACTTTTAGGAATAAAGAGTGATATATATATATACACATATATATATGTGTGTGTGTGTGTGTGTGTGTATATATGTATATATATATTTCAGATGGCTGAAAGTCACTAAAGTGGACTCTAAGAGTTCACTCAGTGCATCTCAGATTTCATTCAGAAAAAAATGAGTTTGAATTTTAAATGGCTCCTGGCAAAGATTATTTTTTTTTTCCTTTGGGGTTAAGCATACCATTTGGGATTCCAGAATCACTTCACTGTTTTTTAGCATTCTACAGAAATCTTATCTACACTCTAAAAAGAGATGCTCATATGCCTGTGATGAAACTTTAAGGCAAAGGAGAAGCTACCGAATTCCAAGCGCCTTTTACACTTGTGCTTCATCTTGATTAGATTTTTATCTTTCCTGATAGCTTTTACCTTTACCTTCAACTCTTTTCACTGTTCTCTTATTCTACATTGAAGTATTATTTTTTTAAAATGCAAATTAGGCACCTAAAATTCTGAGATATTTATATGGGAGTCCTGAATTCAGTCAAAACAGTCTTCATTCACAGCAGATGAAGTGCAATTCAGCAGTTTTACACATGTACTGATGACAAATCTTTTGCTCTATTATTCCAGTTTTATAAGCTAGGAAGCTCTCTGACTTCTTAAAGATATATAGGGGGTTATTTCCGTGATCTATCACAATAATATTTGGCATAACTTAGTGCATATCTTATCTAGAACATCAGTTTTGTCCTGCAGAATATTAATTTGTTTAGAGATTCTCTCAAGCTTAATCAAATCAAGCATAGAATCAAATAACCTCACTGAATTCAATCATTCATCCACATCTACTATGGAAAAGAACTAAAGGTACTTCTGTTGTCATATAATTCCTTAGCAACTCTGAATGCTATGCACATTTTTAAGCAAGAACAAATTTAAATTCTTCAGAAGACCTATACAGACACTAGATCTGTAAGCTTGTTGTTTAGTGGTAATTTAATAGCCATTTGATTCAAGTAATGAAAATACTGTATTTATGCATGCAGCATTATTATGACTGCAGTAAGACTGGAAAAATCATGAAAAAAATGTGTTTTGTAAGACAGAGTCCGTAAAGGAATTAATGGTAAGAGCAAACCATTTCACAGAAATACAGCAAACACCTGTGGTTAAAGAATATATGGTAGTACTCTTCTTGGGCAGCGAGCACACCTCCAACAAATGGTGCTTAACTTATTTCACAGATCTGGTTTTGGTGGGTACTGAAGAAATTACAAACCTTTCCCCCCCCCCCAAAAAAAGTGTTAATTCTATGCAGAACATAAGCACACAGTAAACAACACAAGTCTTATGATGAGTATAGATGGAATAGGCATCTGATCTTCAGGAGCATGAAGTTCTAAACTTCGGCACCAGCTGAGAATGTGGATTCAAAAGTTATTTTAATTTTTTTTTTTTCTGTGAGCTACATCTTCCATTTACAGAAGACGACAACATAAGGTGAAGCCATCTTTGCTAAAATCATGAGAAATTTCTTATAGGCAAAATTCTGTATATTAGAAATAATAACGATTCAATCAAGATTCATGCTTTTGTGGTTTTGTAGAATTCCCAGACCACCATTAAGAATGTCAGGCTCTCCAGTGTAACCCTCTCTAGGTTAAAGAAAACACACAGGCTTAGCATATGTGCTCTAGTAAAAACAGTGTGCTGTTTTGGAGACAAAGATCCTTGAATCCTAGGAAGTAGCTGGTAGCTGGAAGTAGCTCCAGTTTCTCTTGGCATTGTATATACTCATACACGTCTTCACTCATACCAGTGCAGTGACACTGCTGTAAATGAAGTCATTTTCCTTTCACTTAAGAGGTAAATGATCATTCACTGTTATCCTAAATATTTCAAAAATAGTACCTACTTCTGCCTTTTTGATCTTAAACTTTTGTGCAAATTAACACACTACTTGAGTACTTATTTTAGTAATATAGATATACTTCCAGAGATCTTACAAAAAATGTTAATAAGCTACATATTTTGCAAGGATGTTTGGTTTTTTTTTTTTTTTTTTTTTTTTTTTTTTTTTTTTTTTTTTTTTTATGTTTTACCAAAATATAAGCTCCCCTTTCCACAACTGTTACCAGTCTTTGGGATTTCCAGATTTTTAAGAATATACCTTCCAGTGGAAGAAACGTCTCTTTGAAGAGTTACGTTTTCCTCTGTCTGCTATGTTATGATTGTTCGTTTTCATAGTCAACATTTGCTTTTTTTTTTTTTGATAGCCTTGTGGTTGCTTTTCTTGTGAATTTCCCACTCCAATCTTTTTATGCTACATAATTTTCCATAAGAAACAGTCTGTTTCTTATCAGTCAGGATAATAGGAAACAGTCTGTGTTTGACTATTTTATATATGAAATTTTAATACTATATGGCAAGAAGAAAAAAAGATATGTTTGCTTGATTAAAGTAAAAAATAAATAAATATGTGTTTGCGTATTAAAGTCTGACCTGACCACATAACAAGAAATGCAAAGAAGGTGGAAAAAAGTCAAACGCAGAAATCTTTGCTGAGGTACAATAGCAGCTGATTTCTATAAATGTTACGGTTGAGTAGAGGCTAAAAAATAATTCATCTTGAGAGCAGGTATTACTCAGTATTTTTCTCAACTATTTTCAAATGAAGAAGAGGAAGCTAAATAATGTTGCCCCCCATCAAATATGTAATCAAGATAAGATATACATGTGCACATTTCAGCCT
This sequence comes from Anas platyrhynchos, assembly GCF_047663525.1. NCBI lineage: Eukaryota > Metazoa > Chordata > Aves > Anseriformes > Anatidae > Anas > Anas platyrhynchos. The sequence goes on from NC_092592.1 coordinate 14,474,812, forward strand.
TCATCTATACAGACAAACTAGTCTAGTTTCTGCTTTAGAATTATTGCTTATCTCCATAATCTAAAAGAAACAATATGTATGAAGTAATTGCACAATTGTTTCAGCCTATGATATAGCAGATGTTCTTTGCTTTGTTCTTTACATTAAGTATTTATGAATGTCAGGTGCACTGAAAGGTTGGCTCAGGGAACACTCAATGAGAAGTGGATACTTTCATCAGTAGGTCATCAATTAGATTCTAATTTGGCTTGAAACTCAATTACATATTCACTGCACCATTACTTCTACTGGTCTTGTTTGGTAATGTAAGCTACAAATCGGTACAGATCCCAACCTTGCAAACATTGTTTGAAGTAAATCAAATATGTTCTCCCTAGTAGCTGGAAACAAATGGGCAAAGTGTAAACTGCAAAATTTTGAAGAATATCCAGAAAAAGATAGTGTACCAGAAAAAAAGACTTCAATTACTTAACAATATCAGTCTGTATGTAAAGTGTTTTATAATTCTGGTTGCATTGTTAAAGGAGGGGAAAAAAATTAAACTGCATGACCCTGAAGGACCATATTAGGTTCACACACTGATGAATTAATCTAGACAAAATTAGATTCATTGTAAGAAAAAAAAAAAAAGTTTGTAAAGGAACAGCAAGGACTTTATTACATATAGTATGAAAAAATGTCTAATTTTTCAGATTGCAGTAAGCCATATAACACCATTTAATTCTGGAATTCATTTAAAATGGCTGGTACTAAACTTCATGAATTGTTATTTGTAACGACCACCGCAAAAAAATACAGTATCCAAATGATGCTGACATGCCTGGGTTAGTAGGGAATTATGTCCTAAGATAATACAAAGAATGATAAAAAATAATGCTAGAATTAGTGTCATTAAAAAAAAAGAAAATCATTAGTAAGGATCAAATGATGAAAGAGAAGACCTTTAACACCAGCAAAATGGTTAAATGGTTACAGATAGAATGATGGATAACAAGGAAAGATACATGTTTGCAGTATAGGATTAGAGGAAAGGAAAACAATTTAGGTTCATGCTAAATATGAACTGCTGTTGATCACCATATATAAATTCCTTACAGAATCAATAAATAGTAAGAGGATGATACAACCTACAAAGTATTTAGGTGTGGGAATACCAGTAATATATAGGTTTATTGCAGGTCAACATTTTCTCCAGTGCACCTGTTACTAAAGATGAGACCATATTCCTGATAGGGAACCATATTCTTGATAGGGCTGAGACACATTTTCTTACAGGGTAAAGAGTGGGAGTTCATCTGTTCCTCTTACTCTGGAGTTCTCTCATTCAAGAAGAAGAGAAAGCGAAAGGGAAGAAGGGAAAACTAAGATGAATAAAATGACTAGTTTCAGATGTTACACTGTCTTCTTTGGAAAGAGATATTATCCTTTGGGAGGAATAGTGCTAGTTCAGTATTTACACATCACTCACCAGCTGGATTATGATCCAGCCCATCTCCTTTCTGAAGAAGCATGCGAAGTCTTAAGAATAAGAGTTTGTCTACTTAAATGAATAACTTTATTCCACGTCCCTGCCTCAAAATCACCACTGATATCTAGAAACCTGGGAAGATGGCTATGTTATTTTGGATTTTTTATTATTATTATTTTTTAAACATAGGACAACCCTGAAACAAATCAGTCCAAGAAGCTCTAGTTTGAAGGTCATGTCAATACAAAATACTTAGAGGTCAAAAGGGGACTGAGGTCTTCTACTGATATGATCAGTGTATCACTTGGAATGGAAAAAACAAGCATGAATGGCTACCATTAGAAAAAACCTTTTACAGTAAATGATCAATAGATGTCATGGCTGCTACTGTCTGATGCTTAAAAAAAAAAGAAATGCTGCATATAATAAAGTCTTCTGCTTCACAACAGAAATTTTGTATTTATTTAATTGAATGCAAATATGTCACCTAGGGAAAAGTTCTAATGCTTCAGCAGTGATTCCCAGACTAGAATTTATTTTAGCACTGATGTATATTTTATGCAAATGAAATTAAACACTTCATTTTGGTGTTTAAACAAATGTGTGTATGAAATGATTTTTGGTATACAATAACAAACTAGAATTCTCATACTAAAGTTTTAAGACTTATAATCTGTGATTTTAAGGTCTCAACCTGAAGTCTTGCAAAACTGTACAAATCTACCTTCTGTTTCACTTTGTCCTCAGCGTGTTAACAATGGATAAATGGCACTAAGACTGTTCTTATGGCCTTGTTAGATGAGAATGGAACAAAATCTGCAGGCCATCTTGTTTCCATAATGCACATCAGCAATTGAGAACTTATATTTTTATTGAAGGCTTGTATTGCACATTTAAAAGAGAAAAAAAGGAATAGAGAAAATTCTTAAAGACCCAGGGCCTAAGAGTCACAAGAATGCCAGTGATACACTCCTTACGATCATGGTTGCTAAGAAAAAACTCTAAGTGAGGACATAAGGATACAAGCACCTGCTAAGAAATAAACAGATTCCAGCATTTATTGCTAGTCTGTATTCTCATTGCTAATTGTCTACCATGCTGAACCCACCCAAGCTACACAACTCCATACTTTGGCTTTTGCTGTTTCAAAAGCAGGCCCAAATGACCCAGTTGAGAGCAATGGAAACCCTGCGTGTATTTACACAATCTCTTTGGTTTATGAGGAGAAACTTTCAGTTTTGTAACAACTTTGTATTACTTCAGTGTCTCTAAGGCACTCTGCATTCAAAGTGGTTACTCTCCTTATTTACTAGATGATTGGTCATCATGTGCTTAACCTTTTGCTATCAGTTTACAGAAATTAAACCCAAATAAGAAATGTGCAGCTCTAAAATACGCATGCTTTAAACCAACATGCCTCTGTTGATGCTTTAACATTCCTGCTACATTTCTGTTCAATGATAACATCAGATGTGTGGTACTTGCTCTGACAGTCAAGAAGTATAGTGTTAGAGGGCTGTCAACATCATCTGGAGGGCAGTTCCTTTATCCTCTTTTTGGAGACTGAAATCTTGTCATTTCAGACTGCATGTGGCTTCAAAAAGCCGATCAATTTTTATAAAGGCACTAGGGATGCTTCTGTGGGGTGGTTACAAGAAAACATTTTGTTTATGTATCTTATTTGTAAAGCAAATATGCAGTGATGCATTCCTTTTATCACTTTCAACATCCCTTGCAATTTGTCCAGTAAAACCCTTTGATGGAGGGAAAATATATCAGTGTCACTTTGGGTACTTGAGGGTGCACACAGCTGTTTCCTTGGGAAACAAGATCACATCTCATGCTCATCTCTCCCATACGTCATTCTAAAATCCAAACATGTTGCCAAGAAAAGCTGCCCTCATCCACTTCATTTTCAGCACCAAAAGCCTTATGACGGTATCTTGATTGAAAGGATTTCAAAGGATTTCAGAGGCCTGAATTTCAAAGCATATTAAGTTTTACAGTATTTTGCATATGGAATAACTAACTGTATTTAGAGATGTATAGTTTCCTCTTGCTGTCTCTCAAAAGCAGTGTCCAGGAATGCAACTTTAAAAAACACTAACAAACTTTTAATGGCATTTGTTCATAGGCTTCAGTTTAGCTGGGCTTTTTGTGACAGATTAGATGGTTTCACATTCTCATTCATTCAGTAGCAAGGCATTCATGGGAAAGCTCCAAGTCACACAGTTTTAATAGTTTATATAAGATACATCTATACATTTAGAAGGATTGTAGAGTTCGTATAGTTAATAATACAGTAGAGAATTTAAAATTGTATCCATAAAGTTGGATTGTTTTCCCCCTCACTCCCAGGGTAACTTTAATTTCTCCTTTATGGCCAGACATTGCAGAATGTTTATTGTTATGCATTGAAAATGGTCAAAGGAGTCCTCTTATAGTTCTTTATAAAGAAAGTTGAAATTTTCTGAAATGTAGGAATGGTTTTCAAAAGGGGCAGAGATGAAAACTGCCACACTTAGCCATTTCCAGAAATGCCTTTCTCTGGCACCCCTTACTGCTGCTTGGAGGAGGCACACAAACAAAATGGAGTGCTGCTTCCACCAGTGCTACCTTCTATTATTCCTGGCTGACTCACATGGACACTTCCTGAAACCATGCACATACCCTCTAAGGTAATGGATCCTTCTGGCTATGCCACAGCACTCTGTGAAGCCTGCTCCTGTCACTTATCCCACATATGGTGCATATATTTCATACTAAATGTACACTTGATATGTGACTAAGTAGAACGGAAATGCATGAAATATGTAGGTGGGAAACTTTCAAAACAGGAAACAGGTGTCAAAGTTGCATTATTTTTAACTTTTAAAATCTATTCATTTTCTTACGATATAATTATTTGAACAAGCTCCAACCATGAAATGCTAAAACAGGATTTTAAAAGCGAAAGTTCACTTTTTGCCTGCTTTGCCAGTTTTCTAATAACCTGATCCATTAAATTCCTTGCAGAATTAATTAAGATACAGAATTTAAGCCTGATTAACAAATACACATTTTAATAATGAAATTCTTGTTTGTAATTGTTAAATAGGAAACAAATTTAAATTAAAACATGCAGAGCAGGAAACACAATCTCCTTTAATGTTCAAACCCATTCATTTATTGCATTAGTTTTAAAGTAATTGTACTTCACTTTTGCTCTGACAGTTAACCCACGACTTGAAGGAATTAGTCTATTCATTCTGTTAAGACAGAGTGACTGTCTACTTATTTGTTAATGTACTTTTAAATCAAATCTTTTACTCCTGCCTTTAGTTTTCGTTATTTTATTCAACAGCAGATTCTTTCCTCTAGGGACAAAGTGTCTTCTAGGCAATCTGCGATGAGAGCATTCCAGAGCAGATTTTTTACCTCATCTTGGCACTATAATACTGGTGCACTTGTACATGCCATGGAATATGTAGTTGCATGCTGAATGCAGTACAGGAGTCCCAGCCACAATGCTGGTAAGGACTTGGATGTACATGACCCAAGCATTTTGCCTTCAGCACATATCAAACTTTCTTTGTAGTTTGCAGACGGTGTCTGCACCACAAATTTGTCTTAAGCTACAGTCTAGCTGAAACACAATACAGAGTATATAAATCTAAGACTCAGGTAAACAGCTAGGACAATTAGAGCCTGATTATTCTTCATCTCTGCACTTGCATCTCCACATACAACAGTCCGATGCACTTCCCACAACACCTCTGAGCCAGCTCCTCTAGCAAAGCAGAATGGTTTGCCCCAGTAAAAAGGTAAATGAGCCATAAAAAAGCAAATCTATCACAAAGATAAGAACTTTTCTATGAGTTGTAGAAAACATATGCAGCCTAATAAACCCTATTGAAATAAAGTCCTAATTTGATTATTTAACCATCCTGATGTACTCCTCTGAGGAAAAGCAAGTACAAACTGACTTTCATCTATCAAATTTAGTGTCATCTGATTTCCTCTCATTTCTCTCAATGATTCATAGACGTGAGAGTATCTCGTTTCTCTTACAGGGAGTTTGGGCATTGTTTTGCCTGCAGTTTCAGCACCAGTTTTCTCTCCTGCACTAGCTAAAATTGATTCTCTTAGTTGCTTGCTATTTCATTTACCTCTACAGAAAGCACGGAACTCCTTTTCATTACCTGTTTTAGCCTAAAGTGGAGACCCAATAGGGTCTTATTTTTAATATGCAATATTAAAATGTTATTTTAATGATTTATAAAAATGTTAAGGGTTCACACAAATCACAATCACATTTTGCTTTGCAAGATATCTAGTATGTCATGTGAAATTTTACCTCTGTAGCAAGGATTACACTGAGCAGGATTCAGCATACATGTATGCTGTATTGACAGTGAATACTACCAAACTACTATTGAGTGCATTATTAGTTTAATGCCTGATAGGATCCTAATTTGCTCTGTATAATTCACACAGGGGACACATTAAATCAATTAATAGGCCTTATGTAGCTCTGAATTCTATAACTTAATATTTATTAAGTTCTGTTGCTTTTAAAAAAATAATAAAACATCCAGTAATTACACTAACAGCTATTCTGTATGCTTCAGAAAACAGATAAGGAAGCACTATGTTACCACTTGTATTTGTTAAAATGAAAAATATCTCCTGGTTATCCTTTTGATGAATCCAGCCATCAGAGAAATTAGCATGAAAGGCTAACTCATGCAAAGATGAATGCATAAATGAACAATAAATTATACAACAAGTAAAAAGCATCATTTATATTTATTATGAGACTGATTCTGGATGCTCTTATTCATCACAGCATCTTTACTAAAATCAAACAGTAAATAGCAATATAGGAATTGTCATATTGAATCAGATCCAGATTATATTTTGTTTCTGAAAGCTGTGGCATCACACAGCAGAGTGAAATGTAAAAAGAAGGCAGATGAGGGATAGCTTTGGTTTTGCTTGTTTGTTTCTGTAAGACCCACCACCATGGGTTTTATTCTGATCTCTGAGGAAATTGGCTTTTACCTCAACACAAGAGATATAGTCACCTCTGATGTGTTATTATGATAACTCTGGATGTTCCTTACAGTCACAGAAATACACAGATTTTTTTTTTATTTTTTTTTTGGAAACTTTGCCATCATCCAAAGGCCATTGTAACCAATTAAAAGACTTCCAATCTACCCTTAGAGTGAACAGACAGTCTTCCATGTGGAATGTCAGAATTTTAGTCTTCTGATGGTCTAGATCTCAAAGCAAATCTCAGAGTTGGCAAACTACCTAAATTAGGGTGAGTACATCTGATAATCTCTAGATTACAACACTGAGACTTGTTTTGGGGCTATCTTCAGTTACTTTCTTACATAGCCATGACAAAGCAGTATATTTTTCAGCTCAGTGTTCACCAAGGATATTAGCTACCTATTAAGTGTCATGTATTTATTCTCACACCATCCTTACCATCCTTACCTGAGGCCTGCTTCTGTCCATCAGTTTGTTGTACCAGAGATCATTTTGAGATTCCACAGACTGTTTTCCCTATACTGTCCTTGTGTAAATGCACCATCAGCTATCTTTCCATCCCAACCTTGTTAGGAAGCAGTAGACACGTACAGAATGTGCTGACAGTTTATCTAGATACAAATGGGTTACTGAAATATAACAGTCTTCAATTATTGACCAGCATATGAAATGTACCTGACAGAAACTAGAAGGAAATAAAACAATTTATCAGGTAAAGAAGATAAGCTTAAATGGGGAATGGAGCTGTCCAAAAACTCCATAAAGATCAATGTTTTCTGTGGTCAAGAAAATAAGAAGAGGACCTTGGTGGCTAGCTTCGTAAATGTTTGAGGAGAGTTGACTTCCAAGTACCAGAGGTGTTATATCAATGTCAAGAGTCAGATTAATATTAATGTCTCTAGCTTGTGCTTTTTCTTAGCATATGAAGATTATCACTGGCTGGCTGGTCTGGTTTAGTTTGGGTAGTAGCTAGTAGGCTATACCAATCATCTTTTGCTCAGTCTACTCAGATAGCTGTTGTATACATGCTGAACCTCTGCTACCCTTTTCTTTGCATGATTAATTGTAACTTGGTCTAGTGCCAGTTATCAACCTTTAGATGATATCTAATGGACTTGTTTGTTAACTAGGTAATTCTAACATTCATCACTGTGGTACCTACAATTGCACCAAAGTTATTTTTGCCTAAATGATTTGTTTATAAATTTTATTAATAATTATGAAGGAGCATAATAAAATAAAATATAACTCTCCCCTATCAACTAATCTTTGTCTTCTGAGCAATATATATGCATATTTGAAGAAATTGTTTTCAGTTTTGAAAACAGCTTGTGATGTTTCACTCAGGCTACAGTTGGCTTCCTCAGAGGACTAAACTCAGAAACGTTTTATTCTGACAGCAGGAGCAAATAAACTGATGAGTCCTCTGTTGCATGGCAACACAACACTAAAACTAATTCAGATCTTTGGTAATGACAACAAAATACTCTCATCAAAAAATATGCTAGTGAAGCATTATTTTTGAATTAATTCCACAATTTATATTTTTTTGGACAGATCATATTAAACAGTCCTCTTTCAGACTACTATGTTTGCTTCAGATCAATGTTGATAAAATCTCTTTTCACTCTCTTTCATAGCTGGACCATATTTCCACCCTGCTGTTTACCAATGTTCATGAAAACTGCTATTACAAAGGGTCTTGGCATGCAAAGTAATTAACACCCTCAGCTTCTATTCAGAGGCAGTCAGTGCTGCACTGGATAAGACTTCTGGTAACAGACATACTAGCATCGGGGATTATGAATTCCCTATCTTTTCATATATATAACTGTGTCAGAAAGAAAACCAGATAAGGACAATATTTTACAAGTATTCATGTAATGGTATAGCTGCTGAACAGACAGACCAGGTCAGAGCCTCAGCCAGTAAAATCAGGAATTCCGTTACTTCAGTGAAATTGTTCTAAATTTCATCAGAAAGGAGAAAAAAAAAAAAAGAAAGAGAGAGAGAGATGGTACAAAGTTATATGTTTTATGTCTTCATAAAAAATACTTAGGTCTTTAAATGAAATACAATAATAAAAGAGTAAAGCAAATTCTTTATGACACTGTAGTATGTGGACAAGCAACAAGCAAGCACTTAACGAAAAGATGGTGGAATATTAACACCATTTCCATCTCAACCAGCAACTTTGGGCTCTCCTGTACATACCCATTCTTCTGTAGATAAAAAGGACATTCTTCCCCAATTAAAATAGATCAATTCTAACAAAAATTTTATGGTGAATAGACTTGTTTCATACCATCTTTATGCTGTTGCAGCGCTATCAGAAAATTTCCTAGTCATTTTAAGCCAGCACCAAGGCAGACACAATCCTAACATCAAAGAATTTACTAAATTGAACATTGGATTAAAAGTAGAGAGAAAAAAGGAAAATTTAAAAAGTAATAAAATAAAAATACCAAGGTGCAGAAGGGCAAAGTAATTCATGCAAATTCAAACAAGGATACAGTGGAATAGATACTAAAGTAGCTAAAATAAAGACATCAACAAAGGTCTGGGCACAATACCCTGAAATTAAAAAATGTAGTGGCACTGCCACAGAAGTGCAATAAGCCTTCTAGTGTTTAAAAGTGTTTCCAGAAGGCCCTTAAAATAGAACACAGAAAGCATTGATATCTTTATACTTATTCACAGCTTTCCTAAAAGGCATGCATTTGGGAATTTTATTGTATTTATTGTATATATAAGCAGGGAATTAATAACAGCTGGTTCTGTGACCATGATATAGGTACCTCAACTATTCAATATTGAAAGCAGCTTTGACATATTACAGTTCAATATGCTTTAATTATAATCACTTTAATTATCACCAATACCTCCATTGGAAATAAAACATCATGAGACTGACTGACATTGCACTCTTTTCATTAGGAAGAAGGACTTCTGCCTGGATAGTTTAGATCCATTGTTTTCTGTTTTGGCCAATAGCAACATCAGAAATCAGAGCACTGACAAGCTTTGTTTCACGCACAGATCATTTTAGGAATTAGTAGGAGTTTTTGCAATTTAAGTGCTGCAAATTTGGGATGAAATCATACTGGGAATACGATCATACAGTTTATCTGTAGAGTTTTCTAAATATTGCTCTGGCTTCTCTGTGTTGGAGGCAGTTTTTCTGGATTCTCCCCTCCCCTCGGTGATTTTAGGAATGCACTTTCATATAGTGAACTTTCCATCATTTGTTTGTCCTATGTTCTGATGTTACTAAATGAGATTCAGCTCAAAACTAAGGTTAGAAACAACACATACAACAGAAGGCAAGCAGCAATAAGAAGGGCTAAAAAAGCCCATTCCCTAGAGCTCAAATCTCTCTCCTTCAAAGAGAAAGCATATTCTTTTAAAATGGTATCTTATACGGGAGGTTATTTTAAAACAGGATGCAATATGTTATTTATACTAAATTAGTTCTGTGTTTGATCCTTTCCTTTTACAAGGCCTTTATGTGTGAGAGTAATTCTGCTTTTCTGAAGGATTTTAGATGCTTGATATGATCATGTAAAAAATACCTGCTTGATTTATCACTGTTCTGTCATGCTTTTGCCTTAGACTGGATTACATTAAAACACTGAAAAATGTGTTCCAATCAGACTTTCCATTACACCTTAAGTAAACAGAAATCCCCAAAACAAAGCACAAGAGAAGCATGAAGAATTTATAAACTTCTAAATTCAATATGATAAAAAATTGGCAAAAACTTCTTTCAGTAATGGGGAAGATCTGACTTTATACTATAGAGAAAATATTAAGTCTGCAAATCTATCCCCAAGTTTGCCTGTGTATTTCCTGCAGTCGTTTACTCTTCCATCTATTGCCACTTAGATATCTCCAGCAATTTACTATTTACACCAATGCAACTGGGGATCCAGAAGAAAATTCCAGGCAGTGGACAATTTTGAAAACACAACTTTATAAAAGCTGGGCAAAAGAACTAGTGAGAACAAAGTTCCCAGTTCACTCTGAAAGATACTTTTTTGAGGTGCAATTTAGGTGTTTTTTTCTTCCACTCCCTTTCATTTACATTTAATTCTGAAAATCAAGACTGGTGGTGCAAAATATTAGGTATATAAGTTCTGATTGTCATATACTTATAAGACTGGTGAGTTTACTGTGTGAAAACACTGATGTGAATTTTTAATTTGCTTTTTTTAAACTTCAAATAGTTTCTACACTGCAAGGAGTTTGGCAGTTTCTAAACGATCAGCAGGGAACACCTCTATATTCTTTCATTCTATGCTAGCACAAGACATGAAGCAATCCTGTCAACAATCTATGAAACGATACTAGTTATGACACTGAATGAGTGGTGTTTTTCTGCAAACCCACGGTTGTGGTCAATAACTTCAGCTCAGTTCAGTCAGAGGAGAGGAAGAAGACTGAACAGTAATCCCTATGAAGTCAGAGAAAACAGGATGGGAAACCACAAGGGATGCACCATGTTGGAACCAGCCCAGGCAGAGAGAAGCAAACTGTGTATTCATGATGAACGTGACATTGAAAGTTGCAAAGGGAATACAGGACAAAAGGACTACTCCTTACAGATATGGAAACTCTATCTATTACAATGAGATGCATTGCAGGCAGAAAGTGTTCTAATAAGAAGTAAAAGAACATGGGAAGTGTTTTGAGAAGGAATTAAGATAAAAGCTGAAAGTACAATAAATTATTTATGAAACTTTCTTAATGCCCCTTTCTTTCAACTCATATGCTTCCCCCACTGCTCCACCCCCCAAAGTTTACAGGCTCATTTTGAAAAAGATCACATTTTAACAACAATGCAAAGCAATTAGAGAAGAATGTGTTTCTGATAATCTTTGTTAGCGTATACATGCATCAAGGTCCACTCCTAAACATCATGCTGACAAGTCTGGTTTCAGAACTGCAGATAAGCTGTATCAGCCTACAATATCATTTATGAAACAGTAAAATATATAAGGTTTAGCAGTTTAAGGCACATAAATTGTATTTTAAAGCCTTCCATTGAGTTTAGGCTAACATTTTAGCATAGTTAACAAAGTTACCTAGTGCTGTAGTTTAGCTAGAATTCTTAGAGTAGAAAAATAACAGTACCAGACAAAGTTCATCTTCCTACCCAGGCAAAAACACTATTGATACTAATGGCCTCATTTCTGTAGTAAAGCTGTTAATTCAATGATGTTAGCAACAGTGAGATACTTTTTTGCAGAATTCCTTGGAAGTAGAAAAGACTTGAGTGGAGCGGGATGGATGCAGAGTAATGGGATGGTTTAGTGTCCTGCAGAGAATTATTAAGCAAACACAGCTCTTAAAACTAACAGTGTGGTTCCTGATAATCTTAAACCAATCTTCAAAAAAAAAATTAATAAATGTGCATGGAGTAGCTTTTTATGTTAAAGAAAAGGAGCCATCTGGAGAAGGAAGGGTCAATAGGGATTAGACAATCCTAAATTAATACAGCAGATTGAAGAATTGGGAAGAAGGTAACCCTTATACCCTAAGTTTCAATAATTTTATAATTGCTTGTTGCTAACAGAGAACTAATGCCCATATGGATTTTGAGGATGGCTTCCACATGTATTGAAAGAAAACAACCTCTATAGTGGCACACTGCTAGTAAATGAAGATTTTGAACTTCATGAAGAGTGACAATACTTTGAGAGTTGATGCAATACTATCAGGGAGTCTTCAAACACTAAGGTAAGAACAATTATTTCATCTCAGCACTTTTAAAGACTCTATAGCTAGAAGAGAAATGTTGTGTTAGCTCAGATTCAATTCCTGAAATAGACTCTCCATTAACATCAATCTCTTTTCCCAGTACAGACAGCTGTAAGTTCCTGAATTGTGAGTAGTTATCTCAAAATAGTCTGTATAGGAACTTGTTTATTTAAGGCATGTTAGGACTATGGGAATAACAAACATCTTTAAACTCTCTTGGTGACAGTGCAGGTTCTCTTAGATGGTATCCTCCAGTATTGCTTCTTTCTAAAACATTGGAAGAAACTATGCTGTAGCAACTTTCTAGGAATTTCCTTTTTGCTTTTCTTTGTCTCCCTATGTTTTCCAGCAAATCTTGTTACTTCTTCCTAGAAGGTCTCCCACTGATTTCTCAGAAAGCTCCTGATGCTTTCCAGGAATTCCTTACTACTACTACTACTACTTACTACTACTACTAAACACCTGTGTTTTCTAGATTTTTTTCCATTTGTTTTCTAAGAATTTCACTATTGCTTTCAAGGGCTTCTCAGAGTTCCTGGATCAAGAGCCTTCTGGGGATTTCTCCAATATATCCTAGTGATTAATGAATTTACATCTTTTCCAGGAGTACTCCATCACATTTTTCATGGTGAATGGAGTCAAATCTAGTTGGAGGCCAGTCACTAGTGGCATTCTTCAGAGCTCGGTGCTGGGGCTGGTCTTCTTTAATATCTTCATCAATGATCTGGATGAGGACATTGAGTGCACCCTCAGTAAATTCACAGATGACACCAAGTTAGGTGTGTGCGTTGATCTGCTCAAGGGTAGGAAGGCTCTGCAGGAGGATCTGGATAGGCTGCGCCGATGGGCTGAGGTCAACTGCATGAAGTTCAACAAGGCCAAGTGCCGGGTCCTGCACCTGGGGCGCAATAACCCCAAGAAGAGCTACAGGCTGAGAGACGAATGGTTGGAAAGCTGCCTGGTGGAGAAGGACCCGGAAGTATTGGTGGATAGTGGGCTGAATATGAGCCAGCAGTGTGCTCAGGTGGCCAAGAAGGCCAACAGCATCCTGGCTTGTATAAGCAGCAGTGTGGCCAGCAGGGCTAGGGAAGTGATTGTCCCCCTGTACTCGGCTCTGGTGAGGCCACACCTTGAGTAGTGTGTTCAGTTTTGGGCCCCTCGCTACAAGAAGGACATCAAGGTGCTTGAGCGAGTCCAGAGAAGGGTGACCAAGCTGGTGAGGGGCCTGGAGAACAAGTCCTACGAGGAGCAGCTGAGGGAGATGGGCTTGTTCAGCCTGGAGAAGAGAAGGCTCAGGGGTGACCTTATTGCTCTTCACAGATACCTTAAAGGAGGCTGTAGCAAGGTGGGGGATGGCCTGTTCTCCCACGTGCCTGGTGACAGAACGAGGGGGAATGGGCTTAAGTTGCACCAGGGGAGTTTTAGGCTGGATGTTAGGAAGAACTTCTTTACCAAAAGGGTTGTTAGACACTGGAACAGGCTGCCCAGGGAAGTGGTGGAGTCACCATCCCTGGGTGTCTTTAAAAGACGTTTAGATGTAGAGCTTAGGGATATGGTTTAGTGGGGACTGTTAGTGTTAGGTCAGAGGTTGGACTTGATGATCTTGAGGTCTCTTCCAACCTAGAAATTCTGTGATTCACAGGAATTTTTTATGATCCTGGAAATTTAGGATATTTCTTATAATCTTCTGGAGTTTTCTAAGAATTCCTGAATCAACAGCATGTGTAGGAATTTCCCAACATTTCCCAAGTGACACATACAGCACCTAACAAAGCCAATTATCCCATACATCTTTACTATACACATTTTTATTTGCATGCATCTATAATATCTACACTATAGACATCCCATACATTTGCTATGCAACACACAGTCTTCCTTGGGATAATAGATCCATAAAAACATTCAAAAAAAAACACATAAGAAATCTCTTCAAATATTCATATTCAAAAAGAAAGGAAATTAATACACTACTTTTACTACTTTTCCCACTACTGTTCCATCTTTACCCACTACTAAATAGGGAAGGAAAAAAAATCACTATCCTGTGTTCTCTTTCACTGAGATGTAAGATTGTGTTGTTGAAAATATTGTCTATGAGAAGCATTTCAGGCTGTATCTCTCCAACTCAGGCAACCTAAATAATCAAGGAAGTGACAACCAGCAGTTAACAGAGGTTCTATAGCTTATAAAAATACTAAATACATTTACTGTGATATCCTTTCCCCTCCAAACAGCATATGCTTTGCTGTTTGACCACACCTATATTTTTAATCTACTCTACCCACCTCCAGATCCAAAGATGGATCCTAAGGATTAAGAACCACCTGCTCCCATGTCTTGTATCAACAAAACCAGAGAATCTGACATAATGCATTCCAAGTATCTGGGAAGATATTAGGTGTGTCGATACTTTATGCGCTTCACACTATTCATTGTGCTTGTGAATAGTACAGTATGAGGAAATTCAGAAGATTTTTCCTCTGCTCTGCAGTAACTATTCTAATCCATCTCATCTGTTCATTTTCCTTTTGCACTAGCTGTAAGAAAAAAAAAAAAAAGCCCTTGGGAGCCCTCCATTTTTATTTATTTATTTTACAGTTTCCAACCATAGTATTACAGAGATATTTAGAACTTGATACAACAAACTTGGACTGCAAGTAAGATACACTGAAAAAGAAAAGTAAGCAGCAATAAAGCTGTTCTGGAGACAGAACTGTTTCCTGTGTAGAAGTACAATATGTAAATACAAAGATGCAGTTGAATTCTCAGAGAAGGGTGTGTTAACAAACTGGTAGTAGAAATTAACTTTGAATTCAAACTTGTTGTTGCTGTTTAGCAACTATTAAAAGAAAAAAAAAAAAGGAAATAAATCTAATGAATCAAAGTATGACATTTCTGATGTCCTTTTGATATGAAATAAATTTTGGCATCAGAGACGTAGATTTATCAGAAAAGCAATTGCTGAACAGAAGGCATTTTTCAGCTTAAGTTTGCAATGTACAATTATTTTTGTTCAGTGTTTCATATGTTCTGATTTGCTGCTTATTTCAATTGCAGTCATTTAGGAAAATTATAAAACTTCATCACAGCTTCCAAGCAGTAGTTACAATCATTAAATAAGTATGGTGGCAGTGTCTTTAAGTTAATTCTCTTACTGTAGAGCTTAATAGATAAGACCTTGATGAGACCCATTCTTAAGAACAGGTTTGATGCCGACCCTTGGAACTTGCATTAGGCATGTGTGAAATATAGCCTACTGAGCCTAAGAAGCTTTCAGAAGAAACCATAACTATTGTTCAGAGGAACCTGAAGTTTGCCATATTTTACCAGCATTTTACTAAAACTTTGTGAGTAATTTCTAGAAACACCTACTTACATTCATTGCATTCTATTGATTCACTCTATTCATTTTCTACATTCATACTTGCAGGATCAGTCTAAGCATTACAATCTATTTGAAAATCTGACTGGGTGATAAAACCATGATAACTACCAGGATAACTACCATGAGATTTTTTCATTAATGTTCCTTTCACATTTATATTTGTATCACTGCTATATTTTCGTTAAAAACAAATCTTTTGTTTTCTTTAAAACTAAGGAGCTTGTATACAAGAATACAATAACAATGACTGGGTTGATTAATGCTCTATACATATATCTAGAATTTTCATGCTGAATCTCAATGTTCTTGAACATTAATTGAACAATGTATTGCTAAAGTAATTTGTGCTTGTGTTTCTTTTTTGGTCAAGTGGAACTAAATTGCACATCCTGAGTTACTGTACTTTAAAATGGTTGTTAAATCCAAAGGGATGGAAAGGAGTTTGGAGTTAGCATATTAAGCACATTTTGATCTGGACATGATTTTAATTCACATTGCATGGCATTAATAATTTCATTTATGTTAGATTTTTCCACTGTCTTGGATTAAAGATCTGAATATATTAGAATGATGCTCTCAATTGTTGTTCTGTAAAAAGTCAACTTTTCTGTTCTCTACTGATTTGAATTAAGAGTGTAATTGCTATTTCTATGGAATTTCAGACACAGCAACTAAGTCAATAAAGAATTTAGCAGCATTCAGAAGACAACATTAAAAGTAGGATGAAAGTTTTATCACTTGCTGTCCACATCGAGTAAAATCTGAGTTTCAATGGTATTGTCATTTACACTTTCTTCCAGGTTGAATGGCATATAAATATACTTAGAGACATATTCAAACCCCTTCTTCTGGTCTGAGAAAGGGTCTTGTAAAAGAAAAGTATGTTATTTTGGGTTTTGGTGAGCACAGCTCATCGTATTGTACTGATGTGATCAGAATTTCCAAACGCAAGTAAAGCACTCCTGCAGAAGCCAAAGATGGAACTGATTCACCTGTGAACCTTGATTTTGGTTTCTATCAAAGCCTGAACCATTTCTCTGTACACAGAATTCACCAATTCCCAGCTATTTGCTTCAGGCTTTCTAGTCTGCTAAATATTTCAGACTCTCTCTTCAAACTGGGAGCCAACAATAGACTTTCAAGGATCATTTTTTTCCCCTTTTTCCAACTAACCGAATCAAGTAAACTCTATTTCAGCTCATTATAGCTGTGCAGGAAGTGACAGCACTTCCCAGCTAACAGAAGCATAGTACATACTATGAAGAAATACTGTAGTAAAACCTCAGATTTTAGAAAGATATAAAGACATACTTCACTATCTTGAAGTACAGCATTTTAGGAGAAGTGATTAACTTTGTTTTCAAAGCTGTTTTTCAGCTCAGTAATAAACAAGTAAACAGAATTTCAAAGGTTAGTGCACACAACTGTGTCAGAAAAGGAGGAACAGAAGAAATGAGAGAACACATCATTGCCTTCAATGAGGGTTTTAACAACCTGGCAGAGACACACTGGTACACTAGAATTAGATTTTGCTAAACTACAGCTCTTCCAAGAGTTCACCATTGTGGAAGGCTCAAAAGATTTGTCTAGCACCAAGAAAGATGCTGTTCTTGGTTCTGAAGCAACAAACAGGTAGGTCTTAGCCAGAGCCCACAGCTTCACTCAAATATAATGTGAAAAGTCATAGAAGGAATATATTCAAATACTTTACCATACCTATAAATCTAAACAGAAAGAAGGAAATAAAATTCATTGGGTGCCAACAGCTTATAAAAAAATCAAAATATTCAGCTCAAATGTCATTTTCCACCTTAGCATACATATTTAAGGGTTGGAAATGCATCAGTGCTACAGACAGACATAAATACTTTCAAAAAACAAATGTTCATAAAAAACACTAGGTTTCTGTGGATTTGCAGCACAGCAAATGCCAAAAAATGGCAAGATTTAGAAAATAAAATCAATCAGTCTTACAAATCTCTAATCTTACTCATAGGTCACATAAAATTTTCTCTCCTATGTGAAGAATTAAGGCAAAGAGTTTGCTATAGCAGACATACTATAGCATGGAAGGGAAGGAGCACAGCAGGAACCAAAAGCATCTCTCCAGATGGTACATAGAAAAAAGTAGTGGGAAAAGAAATTAAGAAATTGCTACACTAGAGGACCTTCTTGAAGAAACAGAAAGCAGATGATAATAGCAGAACCTGGCTGCGTATAGTATCTGTAATAAAAACAAAGTATTTCATTTCTGGCCAAATAAAGCATTTCTAGAAAATAGAAGTGCTGCTTCCCCATGTATTTTATTTTATTTTTTTTAATTTAGTCTGTGCTTTGAAATATTTATATTTACCATTCCTGAGCACATAACAGAAACCTTTCCCTTGTGTAAAATGGAAAAGACTGACTGGTCTGCTAGTCCACATGTGCTGACATTCTGAAGTATGAAGTTTCCACTGCACCTGTACATCTTTATTTCAGATGTGTTATCTTAACATGCATCTCTCAGTTCAGAGCCCACACCTTAACTAGAGAAGAAATCTAAATCATTAGTTCTAAAGCTCAGAATAATCTTGAATAATAATCATTGTATCATTCATTGTTTCTCTGCTTTCCTTCCTTTTGTGAGGCTTGTCCCACTGTTCAGTTCATAACTCTAAGTTCTGTTTCACAGCACCAATTTCATTCCATGAACACTGCATCATTACATAAGCCTTGATTGGCCTCAATTAAATTGGAAAAAAAAAAAAAAAAAAAAGGCACTAAGAAAATGGTCTTTTATTGATCACATTTATCCCTGCTTTTCTCTGTGGAAGGACACCATCATTAATTTTCCAAGACTTATTATATTTACATGCCATACTGATTTTGATACAGTCATTTTGCTTATTTTCATCCCTATCAATTCTTACAGCTAAACTAGAGGATACATGTAATACAGTGGCATTATCTGTGTTTGACAAATTATTATTTTAATGATATCTGCTGATATAAAATGTACAAATAGTTTCTGACCAATTACTTTCATTACTGAAATTTGCTCATTTACTTAAAAGCTTTCACTTCATCCTTACGTTCCACAGAAGCTATACACTCAAACTCTTCCTTGTCCTCTATGACTGAACATCCCAGTCACACAGACTTGTTAATTCTGCACTAAAAATCTTGAACATCTAACATAGTGAACTAAAATGAAATATTTCAAGCTATCTCTGGAAATAGTTCTCAAGATGAAGGGTTTTCAAGATGAAGGGGTTTTTTGTTTGTTTGTTTGATTTTTTGGTTTAAAAAAAAAAAAGCGGTTTGTTTACAAGAATGTCTGCAGAAAACTGAAATGGAAAAAATTAGCAGACCAATGCTCAGAAGACAGAGGGGGAATTTTTTTTCCAAGACCTGTAAAAGATTGTTTCCATCCACCCTAAACAAGCATGTACAAGTTCATCTTAAGTATTTATATTCCTCTATTAACTTGCATAGGAAAAAGAATAAGAAAAAAAGAAATCATAATCAAGTTATCAGAAAGTACGAAAGGCCTGATTTGTAAAAATAAAATCTGGCCATCTACAGGTGGACCGGGTACCAGCTGAGAATCCATGTAAGTAACTTCACTGAAAACAGACAAGGTGAAGGAAGTCCTCAAGCTCCCCAGCACAAAACAACTCTAGAACACAGGAACACTTACCTGTCAGCTTCTGAACTTGAGTCACTGCCAAGCTACTTCATGGGAAATAGCACCACCAGGGTTTTCTAGTTCTGAGAAATCACCACCAACATAACTAGTTCATAGAGTCTCTAAAACTATTTCACAGAGACGGTAGAAAACATTAAGAAAAAGCAGCCTACTCAGGAACACTGAGTCCATTTCACCAGGACAGTAGAAAAGCACACTAAGTAATCTGAACTTCAAACTCCCCTGGAGTGGGGATTCTTCCCATAACTCCTCATGCTTCCTATACAGCAAAGCTCAGATGATCCCCACCTGGCAGATTTCACTTCACAAGGGTGGAGCCAAGAGACCTTGTGCAATAGGCTCATCAACCTGGCTTCAATGTTTTAGGTTCAATTGCTCCTTATCACTAATACAAATAACCTGACAAGGGGCTTAGTGGTTAGAGTTGACCTAATGAATTAATTACAAAAGGCACGTAAGGGTCATATTTCTGCTAGTCATTCTCTGAGGAAAATTACAACAGAGCCTGTTAAAATAAGATAAATAAACATAAATAAAAAAAATACATAAAAGAAAAAATAAAATGACCTAGAAGGCAAAATTGCCGTCATAGATTTTCACCTGTCTACTCACACAGATAAAGAATATAGCAATCAGAAAGACTTTTCTTGATATTAATGTTGTTTAAATTTGCTTCTCTGAGATCTCTTTATGCAGGACTTTTCAAAATCTAGCGCCATGACCTCTGACTGCATTATTTACTTTGGCTGCATATAAACTATCACGTATAAATGCCAGGATCCGGATCCTCACTCCCTATTCAGGTCAAGGACCAGGCTGAAAGTTTTGGCTTTAATTTGGTTACATGACTACATTGCTGTTGAAGTGGTTTCCCCCGGCTGGCAGCTAAGCACCACACAGCCGTTCGCTCGCCCTCCCACCTCCCTCTCTGGGATGGGGGAGAGAAATAGGAAAACGAAGCCTGTGGGTCGAGACAGAGACAGTTTAATAAGTGATGCACAATGCAACTGCTTACCACCCGCTGACCGATCAGCCTGAGCAGCCGGCCCCCCACCCCAGCTAGCCACCCCTATATATTGCTCTGCATGACCCCATACAGTACGGAATGCCCCTTTGGCCAGTTTGGGTCAGCTGTCCTGGGTCTGTCCCCTCCCGGCTCTTGCTGCACCCCTAGCCTATCTGCTGGCAGGACAGAGCGAGAAGATGAAATGTCCTTGGCTTACTGTAAGCACTTCTCTGCAACAATTAAAACATCAGCGTGTTCATCCTAATGCACAGCATAGCACCCTACCAGCTCTTAGGAGGAAAATTAACTCTATCCTACCTGAAACCAGGACAGCTGTTTTCTTTCAGGTCACAGGGAGAAGATTGGCTGGCTTGGGGGAGCTTCTGTACATGTGGCTTTTAGGCTGCAGCCAAAGTGTTCCTCTAGATCTGGAAGTTTGAAGATGGTTGAGTGGTTAGAAAGCTGCCTGGTGGAGAAGGACCTGGGAGTATTGGTGGATAGTGGGCTGAATATGGGCCAGCAGTGTGCTCAGGTGACCAAGAAGGCCAACAGCATCCTGGCTTGTATAAGCAGCAGTGTGGCCAGCAGGGCTAGGGAAGTGATCGTCCCCCTGTACTCGGCTCTGGTGAGGCCACACCTTGAGTAGTGTGTTCAGTTTTGGGCCCCTCGCTACAAGAAGGGCGTGGAGGTGCTCGAGCAAGTCCAGAAAAGGGCAATGAAGCTGGTGAGGGGTCTGGAGGACAAGTCCTACGAGGAGCAGCTGAGGGAGCTGGGCTTTTTCAGCCTGGAAAGGAGAATGCTCAGGGGCGGCCATATCGCACTCTATGGGTACCTTAAAGAAGGCTGTAGCGAGGTGGGGGTTGGTCTGTTCTCCCACATGCCTGTTGACAGGACAAGGGGAAACGGGCTGAAGTTGTGCCAGGGGATATTAGGAAGAACTTCTTTACCAAAAGGGCTGTTAGGCATTGGAACAGGCTGCCCAGGGAAGTGGTTGAGCCTCCATCCCTGGGTGTCTTTAAAAGACATTTAGATGTAGAGCTTAGTGATATGGTTTAGCGGAGGACTTTTTAGTGTTAGGTCAGAGGTTGGACTCTGTGATCTTGGAGGTCTCTTCCAACCTAGATAATTCTGTGATTCTGTTGCAGTCTCCCAGCTCAGAGCCAACCACCTATTAGTGTGGCACAATGGATTTCTGTGTTCCTTGCACTAGCTGTTCCTTCACCTCTTCTTCACATACAAGGACACACGTCTCTTTCACGCTCCTTCAGGAGTAAACAAGCCAGGAGAGATTAAAGCCTCTTTCTTCAGGTCAGTAAGATCCCTGCCTTTGTTTTCAGGCCCTAACAACTCAAGTGTCTTCTGGATGGTGTTTCTTCTGGGTAAAATAATTTCATTTCCCTTTTGAAGTCTTACAGGGATGTAGTAACAAAAGCAAAGGCATGAAACAATACCTGAGGCACAGGCTACTTTTCAGCCTGCAGCACACTATAGGTATGATATCAAAGGATGATATCATATATCATGATATCATATCAGGAAATGTAGAAAACTGTCTGTTGCTTCTCAGGTTTAAAGTTTTCCCTTAAAAGGTGTATGCCAAGGTGTAATCAGCTGTTTGAGTACAATTCTCACATATACATGAACATTTTCCTCTCCCCTTCCCAACTTGCAGTGCAAGTTTTCATCATACTGTTATAAATTCCGAGTCAATTTAGCTTTATGAGATTTATTTATGGGATTAATAAAAGGCAAGTAAAGAGCACTGGGTGCGCGGGGAGTCTGGGCTCCTCCAACACGCACACACGTTACATCAGGCGGCTGCTTCTTATGCTCCTAGGCTAATACATGTTCATTACTACTTCTAGAAAAGGCAGGGTTATTATAATTAGTTCCCGGATTCCGAACCCTCCCACTGGCGCATGTGTATCAGTCCCCGGTGGTCCCTCTGGGGGTCTCTTGTGCTGAAGGCTCGTAGTCTTCCTCCCAGCCTTTGTCCTTGTCCTTCTCCTTTGTCCATCTTGGCAGATATCTGGCATTGCCTCTAACTCTATACAAGAAAGAGAGAAAAGCACACCTTTCTACTTTGTCAGCTACTGGCATACCTACAGAGAAAAAAAATAAGTTGTTAATTAAAAAGTGATGTTGTTTTAAGGCATTTCACCAAATATGTATTATTTGGTAGAAACCAGACAAGAAATGAAAGGGAAGAAGAAACAGTAGAAGGTACTTGCATGGCCTTAATTTACATGGCAACGGACAACGACGACAATCTGCAATGATTTACAAGTGCCATTCACCCTGGAGACAGAAAAATGGGATTCCCATATGATGTAAGGGGAGTGCAATCCCTCTCAAAATACAAGAGCCTGGGGGACACTACTGAGTACTGAAAATGTTAAGGCTAGGCAGCACCAAACTCAACAGAGAAGGGAGGCTGAGTCTCTCTGGCTGTTCATGTAACAGAAAAGAGCCTCATCTTTTAGCCCTAAGCAATGATTTGTAGTGCCAGGTGGGGAACTAGTTCTTCTTAAGCCAGGGACCATTTCAGCATCTTTAAAGCTACATGTACAGACAGGCTTGAAGGCTCTGTGGAATCATGTTCCTGGCACAAAAATCTGGGGACCAGGACTGGGCAAGTGGGGTGCAAGTGTGTTGGGGAGCAAGCTCTCTGGGCTGATTACCAGGTGTGGTGGTTCCACTCAAGTGGGCAGCCAAGCTCCACCACAGCTGCTCTCTCACTCCCCTTCCTCAAAGAGGAACGGGGAGAAAATACGATGAAAAGGGCTCAAAGGTTGAGATAAGGACAAGAAGATCCCACAGTAATTATTGTAACGGGCAAAAGAGACTCGGCGCAGGGAGATAGTAAGATTTATTACTTATTACTAACAAGCTAGAGAAGTGAGGAACAAAGGAAAGAAACCAAAAGCACCTTCTGCCCCATCCACCCTCTTCCACCTCCTCCCCCTGAGCGGCGCAGGGGAAGGGGGGTTATGGTCAGTCTACAGCACTTCTTCTCTACCACTCCTTCTCGGTCACTCTCGTCCCCTGTGCTGTGGGGTCCCACCCACAGGATGCAGTCCTTGATGAACTGATCTGGCGTGGGCTTCCCACAGGCAGCAGCTCTTCCAGAGCTGCTCCAGATATGGGTCCGTACCACGGGGTCCATCCCTCAGGAGAAAACTGCTCCAACCTGGCTCCCCCACGGGCAGCAGCTCCTGCCAGGTCACCTGCTCCTGCGTGGGCTCCTCTCCACGGGCTACAGGTCCAGCCCGGAATCTGCTCCGGCAGGGGTCTTCCACAGGCAGCAGCCTCCGTCGGTGCAGGGCCACCTGCTCCACCGTGGTCTCCTCCACAGGCTGCAGTGAGGAACCCTGCTCCACCGTGGTACTCCATGGGCTGCAGGGGGACATCCTGCTTCACCATGGTCCTCACCACAGGCCGCAGGGGACTTCTGCTCCAGTGCCTGGAGCACCTTTCCCCCTCCTTCGGCACTGACCTTGGCACGTGCAAGGCTGTTCCTCACTGCTCTCACTCTCCCAGCTGCTGTGTGGTGCAGCGATTTTTTTCCCTGTCTTAAATATGCTCTCACAGAGGCGCAAAACATCATCACTTATTGCCTCAGCTCTGGTCAGCAGTGGGGCCCTTCCCAAACATGGGGCAGCTTCTAGATCCTTCTCACAGAAACCACCCTTATGGCCCCCTGCTACCAAAACCTTGCCACATAAACCCACCACATTCCACCCCTCACCTCTGTTAAGAGCATATTTAAGATTAATCACAATACATTCTTACTTTACAATTATCACAACCTTCACAAACTACTTCACTTACATCAAAAAGAAAAAATTCACCACACCAAAATAAACATATCATCACAGCACCATTTTACACACATACCACCCCTCGTCCCTTCACCACATTAACATCTCACAGTTACTGCTTTCTTAAATTCTTCACAACTTGTACATTCATAACAATCATCCTGTCCATATTTTGCCTGTTACTTCTATCAACTATCATCCTTATCTCAAATTCCTTGAGCCCCATGTTGGGAGCCAAAAAGGACTGTGGTGGTTTTACTGTGCTGGGCAGCTAAACACACCACATCCGCTCCCTCACTCCCCCTCCTTAGATGAGGAGGGGAAGTGGTAAAGCAAAGAACAACTCACAGGTTGAGATAAGGATAATTTAATTAAAGGGAAATAATTATAATAATAATAATAATAATTAAAGAAATATTATGAACTAAATTTAACTAAAGGGAAAAAAAGGGAAAAGGGAGGGGGAAAGGGAAAAAAAAGAGGAAAACAAACAAATAAAACAAATAAAGGCTATGTGGAAGTGCAGAGGAAAGAAATTACTCTCTACTTCCCACAAATGAGCGATGATTGACCACGTCCTTGAAGCAGGGCCTCAACGTACGTAGCCGGTGTTCGGGAGGAGGACTGACGTTTTCACGAGAGCCCACCCCTCCCCTCTTCTTCCTGTTTCCACCTTTTATTGCTGAGTGTGACATCACATGGTATGGAATATCCCTTTGGTTGGTTTAGGTCAGCTGCCCTGGTGATGTTTCTCTTCTCACTTTTTGCCCACCAGTAGACACAACACTGGTGTGATAACACTGCTATTCCAGCTATAAGTGCAGAGCACAGCACTGTATGGGCTGCCGCAGGGAAAGTTAACATTCCAGCCAGACCCAGTACACCAGGGCATTAAACTAGGCTTGATGGGGGAAGGGAGGGGAGCTAAAGGTGACAGAGGAGGGCTGGGGGAAGTTGTCACTACTGTCTTCAACACTGACAGGGAAAATCTTCTGTCATTTCTGAGCTCTCCCATAGGATTGTCTGAGGGCTCCTCAGAGAAGGTAGCCTTCCCAATCCCCCATCCAGTATCTTCTTCTTGCATCCCCCAGGGGTAACTGTACCTGCTGCTTCCCTAAAGTGCCTGTACACCAACGCAGCATGGGAAATAAACAGGATGAGCTTGAGATCTGTGTTCGGTCGCAGGGCCACAATCTCATCTGCACTGAGACATGGTGGGAC
Organism: Anas platyrhynchos; assembly: GCF_047663525.1. Classification (NCBI taxonomy): domain Eukaryota; kingdom Metazoa; phylum Chordata; class Aves; order Anseriformes; family Anatidae; genus Anas; species Anas platyrhynchos. Next base: position 14,500,207 of record NC_092592.1, read on the forward strand.
AGCTTTCATGACTGGAGCACAGTAATGGAGGGCTATATCCTCTTTAGGAAAGACAGGCTGGGGTTGCCCTTTATGTGAGGGAGCAATTAGAGCGTACTGAGCTCCAGCTGGGGGAGGGTGAAGGACAAGTGGAGAGCTTGTGGGTAAGAATTAAGGGGTGGGCTGGTATGGGAGACATGGTGGTGGGGATCTGCTACAGGTCACAAGATCAGGAAGGGGAAGTTGATGAGGCCTTTTACAAGCAGCTGCTAGTAGCCTCACAAATCATGAGTGCTGGCCCTGATGGGGACTTCACTTACCCAGACATCTGCTAGGTAAGCAACTCGGCCAGGCACAAGCAGTCCAAATGGTTCCTACAATGCATTGAAGACAGTTTTCTGACACAGGTGGTGGAGGAGCCGACAAGGCGGGGAGTGCTCCTGGACCTCATTCTTACCAACAAGGATGGCCTTGTTAGGGATGTGAAAGTTGGGGGCAACTTGGGATGCAGCAACCATGAGATGGTGGAGTTCCCGATGGAACTAGGCAAAGGAAGTAAGGCTAAAAGCAGGATTGCTACCTTGGACTTTTGAAGACCTGCTTGGGAGTATCTCATGGGATAGGCTGCTAGAAGGCAAGGGTACTTGTTTGTGAGAGTTGGGCTACATTTAAGCAGCACTTCTTCCATGCTCAGGATCGGTGCATCCCAAAGAATAGGAAACTGGGGAAGGGGGACAGGAAACCCGCGTGGATGACCAAGGAGCTCATCAATAAGATCAAAAGGAAGAGGAAGGTCTATGAAATGTGGAAAAAGGGCCTGTCCTCTTGGGAGGAGTATAGATGTGTTGTCAGGGCCTGCAGGGACGCGACGACGAAGGCTGAAGCCCACCTAGAGATGAGGCTTATAAAAGAGATAAAGGATAATAAGGGTTTTTTCAAGTATGTAAACAGCAAGAGGAAGACTAGGGATAATGTGGGTCCCTTGCTGAATGAGGGGGGTGTCCTGGTCACGGGAGATGCTGAGAAGGCAGAGATACTGAATGCTTTCTTTGCTTCAGTCTTTGCTTCAAGGACACTCCCCCGGGACTCCTCGCCCCTGGCAATAGGACAAAGGGTTGGGAAATGGAGGGCTCCCTCGTGGTGGACGTGGGAGTGGTTCAGGAGCATCCGAGTGGGCTCAACGCACACAAATCCATGGGTCCCGATGGGATGCATCCACATGTGCTAAGGGAGCTGGCAGATGTGATCGCCGAACCGCTCTCTATCATCTTTGAAAGGTCCTGGAGAATGGATGAGGTGCCTGAAGACTGGAGGATAGCCAATGTCACTCTCGTCTTCAAGAAGGGCAGGAAGGAGGATCCAGGAAACTACAGGTCAGTCAGTCTCACCTCCGTCCCTGGAAAGCTATTGGAGCAGCTTGTTCTGGTTGCCATCTCCAAGCAATTGGAAGAGAAAAAGGTTATGAGGAGTAGAGGACTGGGGACCAGGACTGGGGATGTAATGGAATCTCATTGTTCTTAAACTGTTGTAGATTTAGTACTTCTGTGATGAGTGACTCATATTCAGCATTTCACTACTTCAGTTGGCTGGTGATTTATCCAAGGCTATGGTTTGACAATAGAGCAAGTCTGACTTTCAGAATCCTAGCACCAGATTGAAAATGATACAGTCACAGAATAGTAAATGCCCATCTGCTGTAAACTCCTTCTATTGCATTAGAGGGGGTTATTTCGAGGGTTTGTGGGTATTTTGTTTTTCCTGTGACACACAGGGTTGAGTCAGGCCCAGTTTTATCAGTCTGCACCACTCTAATCTTATGTGGTTTGGCTGCTCTTCCTTCAGCAAATGTACAGGCTGTGTGAGCTTTCTGACAGTGCCTTGGGTGTTCCCACAGAAAATGAAACTGTATGGCTGGAGTTGCCTGGCTTGTATCTGTACTACCCTGAGATCTGGAAGTACACCAGATCAGCACAGACAGCCTTGGAGCTGAAACCACGTGGTGCTAGGCCTGGCTCCTGTTTGCTTTAACTACAGAATTCTGACCAGCACGCAATGAGAAGAACATTCCCAATACAAGTTTTTGCACCACTGTACATTTATTCCTAGCATAAATTTCCTAGTTCACTGACCACCACAATTCTCATGAATATGCAGTTACCCAAATGCTCTGGAGGAACTATATTTAAATATACAGAAAGCAAGCTAGGTATTTTTCTCTCCTTCCAAACTATAGTTTAATAGCCACATTTATTTTTGTGTAGTTTATTTTTGTTTGTTTTTAAACTTTTGAAATTCCCTTACCCTATATTTAGGAAGGAATACAGGTAATATGGCTTAGGTAAGACTAAGCAGTAGATTGTGGTTAGAGAATAGTTCCTGAACAAAAATAGAGGGAAAAAAAAAAGTGGAGATTGAAAATCAGATGCAAGAAAGATACAGGCAAGGATAAAAAAAAAAAAAAAAAAAAAAAAGGGAAAAAAAAAAAAGCAGATACAAGAAGAGAGAGAACAAAGCAGTGTAAAGAAGAGCCAGAGGAAAGGAGAGTAAACTGATAAAAGGTAAGTGGTAGAAAGGAAGAATGAAGGTTTTAGAAGAAAAATAGAAATAGGAATTAAAACTCTTTAAAACTCAGTATTTACAAAAACATATTTCAAAATAGCATTCTGGGTTGGAAACATTTTGATTTTAAATTTATATTATAAGTGCTTTCACACTTTTCTTACTGTTTACATGGCCATTACTTTAGGCTAACATGTTAAAGATAAGAACTGACTGAAAATTGAAATTCTCCATCTTGAATTTTCAGCAGAACTTAGAGCTAAGCACACAAATTCTGTCAAACATCAGTAATTTCCCTTGGCTTTTTATTTGTTACCTAGGTTCTTTCTTATTTACATATGCTCTCTAAATTGAGAATATCCTCGAGTCTTTGGCCCATCACACTTTTAGATTTTCTTCTTTGTTATAGCCAGATACAAATGCCAGAACTACCACTTCTCACTGGCTTTTAACAGTACGTCTTTCCTATACAACAATGCAACTAAATGGTTAGCAAATAGCATATATGCCTATGAGTAGCCCTAAGGCTAATTTTAATGCATACTCATAATATTTAAGAAGTGATGCTGTACTTTACAAACACATTGAATTTCAATGCTGAAAACTTACTGAATCAGAAATGAAATACATATTTATGTAAATATATACTATGTATTATATAAACACACTATTTTTATATCCATCTATATAATTTATATAAATTCTAAAAAAAAAAAAAAAAAGACAAACATTTCCTAAAACACTTAGTTTAAGGATGAAGTCCCAGATCCTTTCAATCTGGTTTTCTTTATTATGATTTAGTACTGATACAAGTTAGTGTTCGTGAAATCAGTAGGATTACAGTGATCTTTAAATCAAAGACATACAGGGAATGACAACCATATGGACCACTGTACATAGCTTGCTTTCCTGATCCTTTTACTGAATATAAATAAACTAGCTTATTACCACCTGTACTTCTACCTGAATTGTGTGACTTTCAAGGTCACACTCTTAAAATAATTTAAGTATCACTTTTATTTTCATAATACATATTCGAATGGATCTTTAATAAATGGTGTTTTCATCTCATGAGCTATATGTAACTAATCTAACAAATCCTTTCCAACTCACTTTAAAAATAACACTACAACTAATCCTCCTCTTATGGCAGCAACTGCCCACCTGACTTCCCTGTAGACGTCAGGGTAGATGACTGCAAATCATTCTGAAAATGGCTTTACAGTGACTAACATTAGTTATTTTATCTATATTGTTCTACTTATGGGCAAAGCAATATCTAGTATTAAGGTGTCTATTTCTTAGCCAGTCAGGTGGGAAAACACATAGTCCCAATCACAAGAACCAAAAGCTTTTGCACATGGTCGAGGGGGATTTGAATCACCCCACTCTCAGCCCCTACTCCAAAACTGCTCAGTGCTTGTTTTAATTTGAGAAGCTGCTGCTAAAAACAGCCAATGTGGATCTACTTTCACTGATCATCTGATATTTGCAGCTCCCAGTACAGAGGAGAAACTGCAATCAGTTTTGAGACAAGAACCTCAGACATTCCCAGCAATTCTAATTTAGAAATGTTTTGTTCTGCTGCATCAACCAGTACTCTTCTGACAGTCAAAGAATAATCACTCTGATCACAGAAATGAACTTCTGCAGTTTGAAACAGCATATATACCTTGAAATTATTTCTATCTTTGAATGCAGGTAATCTCCCAAGACAGCCTGTGTTTCAAGACACCAGACACAGACCCCCTGACAATTTTCTGCTACCTTCTTAACAGAAGAAAACTGCTCTGTGTTTCACTCTTGGGTATTTATTTTTTTATCAGAGAAAGGAAGTCTGTAACAGGCAGCTCCAAACCTAATTTACATTGACTGAAATCAAAGTGAAATTACAGGTTTTTTTGATCGTATAGGGATGCTAGTGGAGGTGAAGAGCCATCATATCAAGTGTTATTTTTCCCTATTGTCATATACTAGGACTCTATCGGAAAGCCTTGTTTTACATTTTGTTATTTATATTTATGTACATATTCAATATATTTACATACTTAAAATTAAAAGTATATATGTTCATATATATATTTATAAATTTATATAAAGAATAAGCATAACTATATACGTTCATATATATTCATTTATAATAAAAGAATATGAAGTTAAATTTATACATTTAATACACGTATATGCATAAGAGTATATCTATGTATAAAAGTATAACTTCATACATTTCTCTATGTTATATACTTTTATTTAATATAAGTTAATAAATATTAAGTATTTGAATTACTAATTTACTCATACCAGCTACTTTTATTTTATATAAATTTGATATGAATATATACACAAATAAAAGCAACTGGCTTGAATAATAGTTATGTCAAAAAAATAAAATAAAAGAGACATGAAAATAGCGTCACTTCCCTGTTTCAAATTTTAAGTTGTTATCAAATTTAATTGGTGGGATTGCTTACCATAGGGAAGGAGCCTGCTGATTTTTGAAGTACATGGAGCTACAGACACAATTTGAGTCTGACCAGAAATAGAGGTCCCTGGCCCTCATCATTATTATCACGTGGTGTAGATGAAACTCTGAGTCATAGATTAGTTGGGCCTCCTGTTACTACACTGCACTTTATTCTTTGAATACAGTAAGTGTGTAACCACCAAAATAACAAGACTCCTACAGAAGCAGAGGCCAGCAAACTTGTAAGACCAAGTAGTTACTGTTTGAGGGGGACCTGTCATCACATAATGTACCTAAAGGAACTGCAGTAGATTAAAATGCTCTGGGGAGTTATGAAAAAGTTGGTCTGAAAATAACATGAAAAGAAGTAACAGACTGGATTTATTTAGATCAGTAGGGGAATAATGCTTTCATACCTAGCGTTTTAAGAGCTAAGAGTTTACCATTTTTTCAGCCAGGTTTAATTGTGGCCACAATTTTATGAAGAACTCAATCTAGGGAAATATTATGTGGTTTGGGGTAGTTTTCTGGGGGGAGGCTGGGGTGGTGAGGGGTGTGTTTGGGGTAGGGTTGTTCAGTTGGATGGTGGTGGTGGTTAGGGTTTGGTTTGAGCAGGACGCTCACCCTACTCATACTGCAGCCTCACATGTCCCAGGATGGCTTATGCAAGGAGTTCAATGAAAGTCCAGGGAAAGGTGGTGAAGGACAGTCAGGGCACCTCTTTTCAGCATCAGCAGAGGTCACACATTTGTACCCAGGATGAAAATGTGTGGGAAGTGCATAGTACAGCTGAGGGTTTGTGCAACAACAAAAATAATTTACTGTTCCATGTCAGAATAATAATCACAATTTCAGATGCCTCATTACATTATAGATTAATGATCTACATCTGATTTGCACTTCTTTTAATGAATAACTGAGATAATTTTACATATTGTACCGTTCTATACTATCATTAACACCTATACAAAACATGGTAAATGACAGATACCATCCCTGGATTTTATCTGTTAGTGATCAGCATTTATTCTGACATAGACCAACCTAAAAAATAATAATAATAATAAAAATCACTCATTAATCAACCATGAATCATGCTGCTGAATAATTTTATGTTTCTCATTCCTGAGCAGTTAATTGCTATTTGAAATGTGAGCTATGCTCATTAAACTCTATGGTTACTTGGTACGCTTGATTTTCATTTGGGCAAGATAAAGTTCTAAAAATGTGTTTTCTTTTCAGAAATATTTAGCATTTTCCTTTATTGTAACAAGCTTTTTGGATTTTTCTAACAATGAAGTCACTAAGTGTATGTTTTCCAGGTAGAATCCCCAAATGGTTATAAATTCAAAAGGAACCAATACATTTAACATTACAGCTGCATGTGCATGCTGTGGAACATTCTGGTAAATACTCATCTCTACTAACCAAACATTGGTGTTTCTAGAATTAGACATAAGCTGTTTTTAGGAAAAAAAAAAAAAAGTCCCATAAATGCCAACAAAGCAAGAATTTAACCGAATGGACAATGGAAATGTCTAGCATTCAAGAGCATTCATGCATTTCTAGATTCTGAAGGTCTCTGTTGTCCACTGGTACCTCACTTCACATAGTATGAAAGAGCTGTCTTAAAGTTGTCAGGACAAATAATAAATGTGTGAAATCTAATCTCCTGTTCAAACAATGAATTTCAAGAACTGATCTTAGATGTAATGCTAGAAATAAAATAAAAACATACCAGAGGCTGTATATTTGTAGATCTGCCTGATCTTACCATGTGGCTATGTTCCCTTCCTTATGCAATACCTTTGGCTTATAATCAAGGACTTTTTAATAGCACTTTAATTTAAATTTAATCCCACCTTCATATCCTCTGTACTAAAAAGAATTTTCTGAAGTTAGAAATCATTATGAAGTTTAAATCAGTTTGAACTACTGATCACGTTTTGGACTTATTTAAAATAACTTCTGTAATATACACATTAAAATCTCTGGAGAGGGAACTATTAGATCTGTCAAAGTGTTATGAAATAATATTATTATTAATAAATAACTCCTGTAATAAAAATACAGGAAAAATGTTTTGTCCTATGTAATTCTTCTCCATATTATTCCTATTTTGTACTTCACGATGATTCAACAATAGAGTTGAAGTTACCTGTCTATATATGCAACAAGATGTCAGGATAAATAGTTATCCCTAACCACCAACAGTAAAGGACATGATAAAACACTTTCCGCTGACAAAATAATTGCAAAATTATGACTAGTCACATTTTGTTCGCATATGAAAGCCACTTGAGAAGATTTCTCCTGATAATTATATGGTTTAATCAAGTGATCCTGGCAGTGATTATACAATCCTGACAAACTATTTTTTTCTGTTAAGATCTTAGCTATATCTTCAGTGTAGCCAGTTGTAGGTCTTCTGGTTTGCTGCAGGCTTTGCCCTGGCACCATACATATGCATAGCCTGTTATCTTATTAGCAGATAAAAATCCAAGTTTTGAATACCCTGGACTGTGATGGAAAGTGCTTCTTTCTTGCAAAGACAGTTTGAGGTCATGCACAACACTGGTTCATAGACAAGACTATGTGGAGATGAAAATAAGCTATTCCTGGATGGCAAACTCTCTTCGTTGTCAAAAAAAAAAAAAAGATAATTTCTCAGTATCAAAAGTAATGTCCACAGATTTTCAGGACAGACATGATAGTTAGGAATTTTTCTTTTAGTTTTCTATTCTTTCTGTTGTCGTTTCGAAGAATTCACAAATCACCTACACACCTCAAATACCTTAAAAATTTGAAAGATTTTGAAGAGATTCACTTCATATGGCTACAGATTATTTTTCAAGTAAACTGCTGATCCCTAAAATATACATTAGGCAGTCAGACCTACAGTCTGGAGCAATTGATAAATAACTATCTGCATAAATCCATATACTATCTATCTATCTATAGACCTAATCAGAACAGATAATAGGATAATTTTCCATTCGTTGATATATATACAACATAGACTGTAAAGCAAATATGCACTGTGTTATTGTATCAATGCTATGCATGATTTCAGGAAAGCTAGATTGCATGCCTCTCTACTTCCCAATAAAAGCATGATTTTACAACTCATTAAGGAAGCAAAGGAAAGAAAGGTGAGAGCTATATTGGTACAGGTTAACACTATAAACTGATGCAAAGAAAAAAATATCTGTAAAGTTACAGTGTACTTGATGGAATAACAGCTGGTAAAATAGTATATAGCAATTTTCCTGAGATTTACAGCAGACTAGTAAACTACAGAAGGGCAAAGGACTGAAAATGAAATTAAACTAGGCCATACATCAACAGTGGGTTTGTTTTCAGCAGCTTTGAAGTCTACAATAGTTTATGTAGAGAGCGTATGTGCATGTCTAAAATTGTTGGAGACATTAGAGGACCAGAACCCAGAGGAAAAAAAAATAATAGGAAAAATATGTCCACACTCTTTCAACCAGTCAATAAAACACAGCAACTAAAATAACATTATTAAATGTTTTAATGTTATTAAAAATAGCATTAACATTGGGTGAATTAACAGCAAATAAAGTAAAACACCTCTAAAATGAAGGGGGGTGGGAGAGGAACTGATTTCTGTGTGGGAAACACAGGAAAACATCCTGGAAAAATCAGACAAAACCAGAACCTGAAGTCAGCTCAGGTTATTAAACTGTGACAATATCCCCCGACATCAACGCTGTAAAGATGTTTACAGTTTGACTTGTACATCCATTTAAACCATTGCCTGCTCTATCTGTCCTTCCCTTGAGACCTCCACCTCTCCTCTCACTCCCTAAATTCAGATCAAATTATCTTACTCAGATGAGATCAAAAGACCTTATCTGCCTCCTGTCCTAGAAGATGTATATTCTTGAAAGAGTAAAAACATTTGTAGAACAGGAAGCTACTAGCTCTGCAGAGTGACTAAACTGGAGTCATTTTAACCATTTAGGGAAACCTCAGGAAAATTAGCTAAACTGCTTAACACAAGAATAAATTCAACAACAACAACAAGAAAAGCACAGAACTCACAATAGATGAAAGTCCTTTCTAAATTTTTTATGCAGCCTTCAAGTGTCCTGTAAGCAAAAGATTCAATTTCTTCAGTAATTCTCCTAGACAAAAGCTGATTAAGAGTTAGTGTTACCCTTATGTAATTTATAATATAGTAAATTAATAAAAGTTCAATGTTCATAAAAAATAATCTCTTTTTATTTGAAGTTATTTGTTTTAGAGCAGTCTTCTCAGTGGCACAAGAAAATATCACATCACTGGGGAATCCATATTCCCCAGTAATGAAACATCACTCCAGAAGATAACATCTTCGTACCTGCAGTATTTGCAGTGAGATCTATAACACTTCAATGGTTTACGTTCACTTTCAGAAACTTCTTTCTGTTTTCATGAAAGGCATCTTTCATATGAAAGATCAGGCTTGAAGAATTCAATAGAGTTAAAGCACAAGCAGTATGCAGCCATCTGAAGCCAAAACTCCAGTGACACTTTTTCTTACAGTCAAGATAGAACATATGCATCCCAAAGCAGAGATGTACAGCAAACCATACACACAACTAAAAAGGAATTTAAATGTCTGTTCACACAACTGGTATACCCTCATCAGCATCATAGACATGTCCATTGCTCCACATTTGCCATCTACAGCTAGAGTGTATTCCTCATATGGTTTGAGTAATATAAAAATCTATAAGCATGTATACTAAAATTAGTTCATGGTCTAAACAATCCAATTTTGTTCAGTGCCACATAGGAAACAGTTTTCTATAAACTTTTTTTTTAATCTGAGCAACATCTGCAGCTCCCATTTTACCCTACTGTCATCTTCCTTAGCCCTCTTAATTTATTTTAGTGTCAAACTACATTGTAAAACACAAGAAGGGGTCATTCAAAAATATTTATTGGTTTATTATGCTACTGTACTTAAGCTACCTACTGTATCAAGTTTATAGAAATCCAATCCACAGTTAATAGCATTTTATATTGCACCCCAATATGATTATACAGATCACCCTTGGAAGATGTTGCAGAGACCATAATGAGATCATCTGTGGAGAACACTTATACCTACCCTTTATGTTACATATTAAGTAGTGGAATGGCAAGAGAGTGATAACTTGTTTCAGTATATTTTCTTTTAACATACCCAGACTAGAAAAGACACTTGAGAGACATTGCTGTCATGGTATCAGAAATATTTTATGAAGTCCTCAAGAGTTATAATACTGCCTCTATAGTCAAACAAGACAGGTAAAAGTAAGAAAGAAACAACTAGGACATGACCAAAACAACTAGGACAAGAATAGCATTACTGTAAATATAAAAATTCCTAAACAGAAAATGTCGTAATTGTTCATATATCCAATTTTTAAAAGGAACATTATAATGATTTATATTTATAGAGAGCTGTAATAACTTTCACTCTAAGGCCTAATTTACCTTTAGCTCAGTTACTGTAGCAATCTTGGGACTCGATAATTGGATGCTGTGCTGTAAGGAAAAAAAAAAAAAATGTAGGATCCACAGGAACCCACTGAGGCATCAAGATTCCTTAAATGGCCTTGAAAAATACTGTATCGGTAGACTTCTTTAAAACTAAGGCCAAAAGGGTTTTTAGCAGCATTTTTTTGATAGCAGGTCTTATCTGGTAGACCTTGCTTTGAGTGACAATTTAGATTAGAGACCTCTTGAGTACCCTTCCAACCTGAATTATTCTGTGATTACATATACATGGTTCCTGAACATATTTGTTGATAAATGTGAAGTCAGATAATATTTAAGTAAGGCTGAGTACAGCACTACACAGAAACAGACTACACTACAGTCTGGATTGTATCACAAGGTAAACCAGCTTGCTGTCAGAACAAAACAACAACCAAAAGCCTACATGAGGTCATGAGCTACATGACCTCAGAGAAAGAGGGAAAGAGTTTACCTCAAAAACAGATCAGTGCTCATTCAAACCTGTGACAGACAATATGCAGATTTTTGCCTACCCTATCAGCTTCCAGATTTTAGGAGAACCGTTAGGATTTTGCTGAGCATATACATGTGTTTGAGGGGCACAATCTAAAAGATCATGCACTTGCCAGTGCAGAAGAATGCACATCTACCCTCACCAAGTCAGTGAACATAAGGAAGTGAAGAAAGATAAAAATGCATGGCTTAGCTACATAATTGACAGTAGTTAGCTCAGGCACAAGCACAGCATTTAGAGAAAACATTATAGCTTTTTGATCTTTCATTAAGCTATTACTGTGAACTAGCACATGGTGGACGCATTTGTTTTTAAAGATGGTTTAAGACAATTAGGACTGCCTCTTAAGCCAAAACTATCCTGAAATTAGGAACGAGAAGGTGGGTAACAGGGGTATTATTAATGGAAAATATGCACAATCAATCAATCAGTCAAGCAAATAAGAAAATATTGCACACCGTTTCTTCAATTCAGTTCCCATAAGCTCTGAAAAAGCCCGTGATTTCAAGTTTTTAAAAATTCCTGTTAGGACACCAAAGGGTGGCATTGTGTCTTTTGCATGTTACCAGGGTGCCATCCCATCTGAAGCTGTTTTCAATGGCTGTAGGCCTCAAAGCAGCATGCTATTATGTCAAAACTATGAACAAAGTGAGCAGGTTTTTTTGTTTGTTTGTTTTTTAAAAAAAGTAGCAGAGTAGCAACTCAAGCTGTGCAACACTTTGCTAAGGAACTTCAGCCTCCAGCAGCCACAGCCAAACCAACCCCTTCTTCTACCTCATGTCCTTTTTCCCTTCAAGTAGTAATTAATCCTATATGTAATGGAGGCTCATTTTAACAACACATGCCAAGACCTTAATACAAGCAATTGGCCAGATCTTCTGCATAACTCCATTGACTGGTAATGATTTACAACAGATGAGAATCTGTCTTCAAAAAGTCTATTACTAATTAGGAAGAGCTGGCTGCTTGCGGTATTTAATATAATTCTTGAACGTTCCTAGGTGTGCATCTGAATTTCAATGAAACTTGTACCGATAGATAGATATTGACATTCTCATGAATACCAAATGAGTTCATTAGCACTTGCCCTGCAATAGTGAATACCTTCTGCATTTATAATTGAGTGGCCTTCAAATGAAGCTGTTGGCCACATTTCCTTGGCTAAACAAGTGAGTACATTTTATTAAATTTCACTTTTTTCCACCTTTTCCATTTTCTGTGCTTGATAAGGAATTTGAAAACTAGAGGGGAGAAGGGCAGGATAAAGGAATTAGTGGAGCGAAGAGGCAACAAAGTCATATGCTACATGCTTGCTTACTGCACTGACATTTTAAGAAAATTAAGAAGAGCAAAGAACATTTGGGCTCATGATTCAAGTCTGTCAAGGGTCTATCAAGAAAGAAGAATGTTAGATGGTTAGATGTACGCACCAGTCTTTACTCGTGCAGCACTATCTTTTTAGACTCTGGCAACATACCTAAGCTCTTCTCTGCTTACTATCTCATACCACCCCCTCTCACAGCATCCTTTAATCGTGCTTGGGAAGCTGCCTGACATCAATTGCTCACACATACAGTTTTGCCTTAGCTTAAAATGGGTCATAGCCACATCATCTTCAATACTGCTTTTAACATTCATACTGCTTGCAAAATAGCAATATGAAAAAATTAAAAGTAAGATGGAGGCTGAAGGGAAAACACAGAACAACAGCAACAAAGACCGTTTCCTCTTAACTAAACATGAATGTATCTGAAAGAATAAATTAGCTATTTGGATAGACCAGAGAGTTGGGACAGTGAAGGACAAAGACATGCCTGCAGTATTTTAAGGTAATTGGACCTTGAATGTGAACTTTAGCAGTGAGAGCAGTAAGAGTAAAAAGGAATGTAGAGATACAGGAGAATGTTCTTTATTCTTCTCAGGTCAACACCACTTTATTAAAAAGAATGAAAATAAGCAGTATGTAAAAGCACTAAAGGATCAAATAAGCCTAAATTCCTATTGATGGTTACATTTTCTGATGTCAAATAAAGACTAAACCTTGACTGAAAATTCTTCAGTAATGACATTGACTCAGAGTCCTTGTATGAAAAATGCCAGGAATTCAAAAAGGTGCAATTGTTTTTGTGACAAACTTCAATTACATCTTTTTCCCTTTAACCAAAGTCTCAATATGTTTAAGGTCTACTGATATCAACCTGAGTGGGACACCATTCTATAAACAATTAAAAAAAATCTTGAATGTAGCAGGCTGACATGCACAAACAGATCATGGCAACATAGACACAACTAGAAATTATTTACTTATATAGGTAGAAACATAATAAAGATTCATATATTTATGTGCAAAATCAGTAACAGTGAGAAATATGTGCAATTTTTTTTTCTTCCCTCATGCTTGCAGGACTGATAGAGTTCTTTATCTTGAAAGAGCAAAGTTCTGCTTGGACAATAAACAGAGAGATTGAGCCTACCCCCCACAGGGGTTAATCAATTAGAATACATACTCTTTGGAATTAACTGCAGATTCAAAATTTGGTGTTCACTGCTATGTGATCCCTATTGTGATCCCTGTAATACCTTCCCATTATTCCAAACGTTTGTTTTGTTTTTCACTCCTTTACATAAATGTCATTTTTGAAGTCATTTGGAGGAAACAGTAACATAAGGGTGGGTAAAGTGTAAGAGATTAACTCCAGTTCTGTAACAGAAGAGAAAGAATTTATGAAAACAGTTTCCTTAGTACATGCTCCCATTTCCAAACTATTGTTAAATTACAACAGTACTTAGATGAGTATAAGAATGAGTAGACCTCTTTAATCCTAGTCTCTCTTCTTTCTTTTTGCAATAGGAAATGTCACTAAAAATTACAAAATAATGAAAAAAATAAATTTAAAATCCAGATACTTAAATGATCAATGCAGTTTATATATTAATTATTTGTTATTCAGTTTATATTTCCAATACAAACAATCAGATGTTAAAGAAAAGCCATTGTTGCTTAAAGGGAAAAAACTTACAAGTTCTGTCATGTGAATGTTTCAGAAACATAAAAACCATAAACTTCACATTACTACTTTTTTATTGTTAGCTTCTTTCCTATTACCTATTCCTATTACCTTCTTCATTTTATTTTACATAAGTAAGGAGATTTATGTATGAACATTAATACAAGTTGCAAAAACTTAGGAAAAAATATCTAAGTCTATAACATTTTAAATGTGAACATTTATTCTTTTTCCTTACTTCAGGTTTTCAGTAAAATAAAATTACTGAGTTACATGTGCAAATTTTAACTCAAAGTGATAGCACAAATTTTACTTTCTTTTAGTGGAGGCTACTTTAGCATTATTTACAGTCTTCAAAAGAGATTGCTTTTCTCTGTTAAGGCCAACAGATTTCACGTTAAGCATTGGGAAGCAGAAATCAGGTTACTATTGAAAGCTGGGCGATCAAAAGGTAAATCTTGTACCACTGCAGTATTTTCAAAAAATCCAAAAATACGGAGACCTCATGGGAAGATAAGTTCCTACTCAAATACTTGGCCACAGCCTCTCATTGTACAGGGAAACACTGAGATAAGATAGGAATATATGCTGCAAGCCCTGCTCTTTTCCTCTTGACTAAGGATCAGCTAAATGTTTGATGCTAATGTCAGAAATTAGGGTTGCTCAGGATGAGTGCTAATTATTGCCAAGTTTGGCTCCCAGGGATGCAGAACCACAGCTCTATCTTGTCCATTCACTGAACTCTAGTGATGAGAAACAGTCTTATGCAGGGCAAAATCTGCCTCATGTGTTGGCAGCGTATAAACAAACACCCATCTGAATCGACTGAGAGCCATTTGCTCAAAACAGCTGCTAGCTGAGGGGAGAAGTATTTGGGGGAAGAAAAAAAAAAAAAAAAAGATAATATTTCCATGCTGAAAGACACACCGCTTTTAGGAGGATGGTTCTAACAGGAAAACAGCCTGGATGCTAGCTGATTTGTGTATGATTCATACACTTCAAGCAGTCCTACATAAACACAGTGATTAAGGAATGTCTGCATAATGCTTCCATTCATAAGTTTTTGTAATTTTTTTTTTTGTATTTGCTTTTGTTTTTTTTCCTTTGCAGAAGAAAACTTCTCTGTTAAGAATTATTCTACTCTTTCATGTTCAGTACCACCAAACTAAATTTTCTCTATTTTGGATTCTCAATACAGAGTCTAACTCAGCAGCAGCATTGACGCAGCCCCATTTTAAATTTTTCTTAGTTGAAGTGAATTTTCATAAGACTAAAGAAGATAATTCTTTATGTCTAAACTGGCTTTCCTGAAGCCCTGGTTCATCTTAATTTTGCTTTTAATACGCCTAATGCTGTCAGGCCTAAATGTCAAAAGACAAATTCTCATAAAGACATAGCTATATTGCAATGTGACCCCAAACATGAAAGATAGAAGAAAATACTATACATTTTATTATATCTTCTTTAGATCTCTACTTCTAAGATCAAGCAAAGATATTTGAACTGTACCCTCTTCCACACCCAGCTTACCCTCTTCAATAAATGAGAGGTTCTGTGAGATTTTAGTGTCAGTCTTTGTGAATTGCATTTTTTCTAGTGAAAGTATTATTCCATTTAAATGTAGACTTCAGCGCTCCCAATTTACAGCAAGAAACAAGATTACCATGTTAGGATCACTTAGCAGCTGAGTCGTCATACTTGCACTACACTAGGATCAGATTCAGAGTAGACACCTGTACTGTATCTGTCCCCGAACACAGAAAGGCTGAGATCTGGTTTAAAACTACACACACCAGGTTAGCCAGCATTAGACTGACTGACACTTTAATTCTCACACAATCGAAGTTGTGTATATGCTGCATTTTGCTGAAAGCAGAATCCAGAGCACTTCACAGCACCAAACCATAAATCAGAAAAGCTGGAACTTCTGTCCATGGTTTGCTTTACATTTATACTTCATGGACTGGAGAAGAAGGTGCTGGGACAATGGAGGAGGGGAGCAGCAGTTTCCTACGATGCAGCTTAGATAACTACCAATCTGCTAATTGAGAGAAGCCAATCATAGGTGTTTGTTTGCAGAGATCTTTAACTTTTGGAGCCTGAATCGAAGCTGGTCTCCCTTACGCTGCGATCTAGGCAATATGAAGATGCCACAAATGCAGTCTTAACTCACCTAAAAACAGACATCAACCTCTGATCATATGAACAGCACCACTGATTACATGGGCTACCTGGGGGGACTCGGGCATGCATGCACCTCTGTTGTGATACTCATTCAGATTAATCCCACACAAATGATATACATGCAGTTTACAGTCTTCATGGATTTGCCTTTTCTACATCTCCTTTACTGTCAACCAGTTCATTCACTCCTTCAGCAGCAACAGCAGATTAACTGCAACAGCTAAGGAAATGAGTAATCTGCTCTCTGTGGTGGAAAGCCATGCTCTTTTTACACTGATCTTCTCTTCCCATCCTCATACAAATCTTTCTAAAATCATCTCTCAAAGCTACGGAAAGCATAATGGAAAGCAACTTCTGCAGTGCATAGGACTCTAAAATACAGTATATATTTTAGACTATCCAACCAAATATTTCTTTAAAAATGACTACAAAAGCAAGAGAAATTTAATTAACAAAAAAGTTAAAAGTGACAAATGCAAAAAGACATGAACTAGACAAATGGATTTATTTTTTTTTATTGTCCATATAATTAAATATGAGTTATCTCTTTAAAAACAAACCTGTTGCTTACTGGCTTCATTAAAGATATGTAATAAGGAAAATGATGCAGAACAAAAGAAATCAACATATTGAAGTGTAGCTAATACACACTTGCTGGCAAGACTGAAAGGTTTTCAAGGTAGAGTTGTCAATAGTTTTGCAAGCAGCCAAAATGCCTTCAGATGGCTTTCAGACTCAAGAAAGAACATTCACACTCCTCAAAATCCAGGAAAAATTAGACAGTCAATGCACTGTGTGCAGGTATTGAAAAAAAATATCACCTGCAAGCACAGGGCTTTGTATTTGCTGGTCTAATGACACCAGCTATTCAGTAAGAGCAGGAGATTTTCTGAGCTTTAAAAAAGTCTCCAAGCTATTTATATGCCTTCCCTGGTCACCACTTTCACTGACAAGGTCACTACTTTCACTCCATTGCTACAGGCTGCCATTTTATAATCCCTTATACATGCTCATCCCTAATACCACCAGTAAATAAGGATGCAACAGAAGCACGAGAGCACTGTGACATGTATTTCCTTGCTGCTCTGTCCCAGTTCATTGTATGTTTTCTCTTCCTGCTTTTTTTGGTCCATGTCTGTGTCATGGTAACAATAGACTTGAGTTGACTCAACCATTGTGCTTGATTCAACTCACATCTAAGCTTCATACTTATGCCACCTTCTATGAAAGTCTATGAAAGGTATTTAATTTTTCCATCATCCTTCATGATGAATAATGGGTATTTCTTATCTTGAGAAGTTTTCATTTGCATTCAAACTTGAAGCTTAGGCTCATCAATAATACTAATATACACTTACATAACACATTTCATCTGAAGAATATAAAGCATTTTGTAATTGCCAAATGATTAAGTTTTACAACATCTCCCAAAGGTAAAAAGTATTTCATTTACAGAGAGCCTGGTCTCCATTACAAGATGTTAGCATGTCCACATACTGTTTGTTGTGAGCAACTTCAGGAACTTACAGTTTAACAGCAAACTAGACAAATGAGTTTCTGTATAAATATATACATATTGTTCAGCACCACATTAGAAAAAAAATCAGTATATTGAGGTATCACTGGTCAGTTTGTTCTGACAATGGCATTGCATTTACCACAACTGTTTTTCAGCCATGTTCACACCCAGAGTATTTGTTAGCATGCTCTGGGGCTAACAGAAGGGCAAAGTGATGTAGATGCTGAGTCAAGGAAGAATCAGCAATACAATTTTCTTGTCACTAGACTCCCTCCTCTCACTCCCCCTTTTAAAGTTCATGCTTCAGAATTAAAACCAGCTCCTTCTGAGTTAGGTGGCCACTAGTTTATTATCTAGAGTTGCTTTCTTCATCTGTAATGATCACTTTGAGGTTTTATAAATCAGCTGGGAGAAAAAATCATTTAAAAAAAATAAATTACATGTATATCACATCACCAATTTTTCTTTCCATTTCCAAGGCTTTAAGTATACTGTGCTTCCAGTCCTTGGGGTATATAACTCTTGAAGTTTCTCAGAGCACATTGTCTTTCCCCTGGAAGTGGAGGGGAACGAGAAGGAAAGAAGCAGGAAAATTCTCCATGTTTACACTAGAAAAAAATCTAGAGCCAGACATTAGCACTACTCACTGAGGGACTCTCCAGAAAAGCGGAAAGCTTCAGTGCAACTTCTTATTTCAGTTTTTACTGAAAAAAAAAAAAAAAGAAAGAAAAGCAACCAGCCAAACCCCAATGAAAGCAGCCTCAGCAGCTCCTGTGGCAGGCCTCATGCCCTGAGCATGAAGCCCATCATGAGCCCCATCACGGCTGAGGACAGAAGGGGCTGCAGCACAGCTCCTGCGGCCAGTGGCCTTCCCAGCCTCTTGCTGCTCCAGGGCTTCATCTCCTACAAACCGAAATGGCCTGGCACAGGGTGTGGAGGGGATGGAGAGCATCAGCAAGTGATGGAAGCTCGACATGGCACTATGAAGCAAAATCCTAGATCCTTTTCCCCAAATCTGTACCTGATAAAGATTAAAAGCAAAAGGAGTGATATAACTGGGAATGGATAGCCTGCCTTTCCAGAAGTGACTGCAAGAGCTGTTTACTTCCATTTCACCAATAACATTGTCCGTAATATTAATTTTACCCTGCATGCAATAGTAACTTCCCTCTCCTCCTTTTTTATTTTTTGTACTGGACAGATGTCTCCTATGGAGACATATTTCCAAAGGAGCCACAGGCAAACACCATAATACTTAATAAGAATAAACGTTTAAGATTTGGTAACGGTCTCTGTAATTAAGTTTTGTTCTTCCTTCCTGTAGTACCTCATTTAAGTAAATGACTAAGATATTTTTGATTCTATTTTTCCTGGACAATTGTTGAGTTAAGTAGGTAAACACTTACTTGTGCAACATACAATTAAACTGTTTCCTACCCGTCTGTGAAATAGCAAGTGTTTTCTGTACATTTTCATGTCAAAATGAATCTATGGCAGCCATAGCAACCTGAAACCAAAGATATAATTGCAAGACCTAGAAATATCACAAAGAACCAGACACACAAAAGTGCTCCTAATGACAGCTAATGCAAATAAGTTCTAAGTTGGCATTCAAACACCTTGGCTAGGATTACTTTAAAATCACGGAATCCTGCTTTTTTTCTTTTTTCTTCCTTTTTTCTTTTTCTCCTCCTTTTTCCCTTTACGCCTTCTGAATGTCAGAGTTTTGGAATGCCATGTTTCACTTGAAACATGTCATTTCACACTGGGAGAGGGATATTTGTCATAGCTATGCATAAAAGATGTCTCTTTTCCATGGTAATTTATGAAAGAGATTAAGCCCATGTTAACTTTGCTGTATAATCACTTGATAGTGCTTTCCCACACTACTGTAGTAATGAAATGCAAGTGCACAACAATAGGAAAGCAGTTTTTACACTGTTACCATCCCTGCAGGAACATAATTACTTGTTGCCATAATAAGCAGTTCTTGTAATATCAGACTTAACAAACACGATGCCCAGATTTTGCTGGCCTATTTAGATCATTGATTTAGTTTATTGACAAACAGCAACTCTCGCTCTCAAGGTTGTTTTGCACCTCACCATCCCCTTGCAAAAGGCTGTCAGTGATCCTTTTTCCATTGGTGAGCTCACATGGAATTCTAACAATCGCTGTCACTGAGGTAAAGGAATGGGATGTTGGCAAGGCTGTACCCTGAGAATATTATATCCAGAGTATATCCTAAAATGACATTCAAACAAATACAGAAGAGGTAGAGAGAGAACACATGCTGTTTACAGAGGGATACTTCATAAAGAATAGCTAAGGATTTCTTTAGGTGTTATTATTTAGCATTACCCAGACTAGGTGCCCATTACTAAAGTAAGTACACCTCAATAAGTTGCCCTTTATTAAAACTGTTATCACTCCATACCTCTGAGAAACAATCCTAAATATTTCATCCAGTCTCAAATACATACATACAACATTAAAAGCAACTGCAGTGGTATGAATATTAGGTGTTAAGTGATAAAACAGCTATGATTAGAGACTAAACCCTATGTCATGCCTGGACAGTAAACAAAACAAAAATGTGAGGATTTCACAATTTAATGGTCATTTGACATAACATTTAAACTGCCTACTGTTGTTATCGAGAGAGACACAAAGATGCCACAACAGAAAAGTGAGGGGAGAGGCTGAAAGATGACGGCCACACAGCCTTTGCTTTCTACAGCAGACATCACACCCACTACAGGGCAGTGGAGCTGGTGGTAAGTGAAGCAACCAGTGCCTCGTAAGAAAACTGAGAGGAAAAGAGCAGAGAAGCTGACTAAAACAAGGAAATCAGCATAATTAAGCCTAAAGGGACAGTTGCTTTGTTATGCTTTCAGAGACTGCCCTCAGAGAATATTATGTTACATACTTGCCACAGAAAACTTTGAACAAGAGAAAGGGAACAGTTTATATTTGCTGAATGTCTTGTGTTGCATGCAGTCTCTTGGTTAAAAATTCATAAATCCTTAGCATTCAAAATTCTCAAGCAGTCCTATTTTCAACACACTTTATATTCAGTTGGCCTTATTCTTAAAAACAACCAGTAAATTTCATTCTACAACCTATCCTGCACTAAGGGGGGTTTGCAAGCAAAACAGCTCCCAGAATCCTGGGTTACCATCATTTACAATTCAAAATGAAAATGTTCTGCCAAAATTAGCTAGCTGTTAATTATATTTCAGCAAATGGGACTCCAGAGGGTGTGGAGAAAGAAAGAAAATGCATGAAGATAATTATTTGCATCCTTAATTATTTATGTAATGCCACAGACATGCATAGGAAAAAAAAAAAAAAAAAAAGAGAGAAAAAACACAGAGAAGTGCAAAGATTGTCCTATGCCCTGAGGAGTTATAGTCTCCAAATTTTAAGTGCAAACAACTGCAGCATTTCACAGCATCTTGTGACTGTAGTGGAAACTGCAGCTGAAAGTCAGTGAAGTGCAAGAGATAATTATTGTTATTGTAAGAAAATCTAAATTTGTTTAAAAAAACCTTTGGAGAAAAGCCAATGATTTTCAGGGACTTCAATCAAGCTTGACTCAACAATTTTTAATTTTTTTTTTTTCCCCCTTTTAAAACAAAACACCAACACATTCAGTTTTGGTGAATTTTAAATGAAGCCTTTAGAATTTTCAGCTTGAACCAAAGGGTTCATTTACAAACTGACCTGAATTGCTGGATATTAATTCACACTAAAACAATGGATGTGGAGAGAGAGAAAAAAAAGAAAGAAAAAAAGTTGATATTAAGGGACAGGTTTTGTTTAACCACACACACATACTATTCTCAAGATTTTCCATGATATTCCAGTTCAGCCACTCAGCTGAGGAATCCATTAATCATCCATCTCTACTAATAAATTATTCTATGAGAATTTAGTGACTGAAGTGTTCTTCTTTATTGCTAACAAGATTCTTGTGGCACCTCTTCTGTCACCTATAGTGAATTGAAATAGCTTTACTCCCCTTTGAACCAGAATAATATATTATTCTTGATTTGGTAATTCAGTGACTAAGTCATCTAACCAAGTGTTCCTTGGGAAGTTAAAGATGGTGATAAAATTTTAGAAATTTTAATACACAGACTTCAAATGAGGTTATTATTATTTTTTTTTTAACTAATTTAAAGATAGCATTGCTCATTTTATAGAAAGGAAAACTGCAGTTACATGACTATTCTAAGGCTTAATAGTACATTCCTGGTGAAAGGACAGGGGGAAAAAAGTAAGAAAGTCCACCATCCTGAAATAGAGCTTGTTGTTATGTTTGTTGTCCAAATGACATTTAAAAAAAAAAAAAAAAAAAAAAAGTATTGCATTTAATGTAGTCTAAATATTAAGAATCACTGCTATTTTTTTCTATGTAGCCATTTTTCACATATGCAGGTAATATTGATGCAACAAATCCAAAATATATGTTATGGTCAGCTGACCATGACATTTCCTGTGCATATTTACTCTGATAATCCATATTAAACTTTTTCACATGGAAAAGCAGCACCGTCACTATTGTTTGCAGATACACTGTTGGAAATTACTACACAAGCATTTCTACCAGGATACATCAGTCTCTTGGTAATTGCTGGTTGCATGCTGTAGCCATTTTGGCTGTAGGGCTTTGCCCCTAACAGCAGTCTGCTTGATCCTGCACAGGGGGTTGGTTTAGAGCACTGCAGGGTGCAAGAATGGAAGGAAGCTGCTGAGGCTGGTGCTAGCTATATGCATCAGGAAGCCTGTTCCCAAACACCAGCAGTCACACCTCTCGTACACCATGCTATTCACACTGCTTCACCATTCTTTCACACAGGTTCTGTTCAAGGGACCTGGATGGAATAACCAGGTAAAGAACATAGGAGACTGATGGCACATTCCAGTATTTCCTATGGACAGACTCTGTGCAGTCTCTGATATTTGCTGACTGTCTCCTTTCACAAGTCCACCAGCCCATCTTCTCTCTCCGCAGTGCTCTCTCTCTGCCTGCCTTCAGTTATTTGCATCAAATTTAATCCCTACTTTTGCCTTTTCAGCAATAATGGTGTTTCCTTTCCCTAATAGCCACATCATTTTATACAGCAGACTCCTTTCTGTTTCCAATCATCACCTCCACAAACACCAATGCCATAACTAAAAAAGGATACAATGAGAAAATGCATCTAAAACAGGATGAAGTATGGATATGGCACTGAAAGCCAGAGTACATCACAAAATTAATTTCAAATCTCCAATGATGAGAGATAATCTGCATAAAGAATATTCATAATATAGTTTGTATCTGCTTCTCATGAGTTCTCCTTCATAACTGCCTACCTTTATTAATTCTTGAAGAGCCAATAAATAGCACCTTACCCTGCAGATGTCCAACTCTTGTCAAAATCAAAGGTTATTTAGTCCTTTAGCACATTGCAGCTCTTAGCAGCCCTCAAACAGTCTCCTTTAAACACTGCCTACTAGTGTTAGTGATTCACTCTGGTACTAAAACATGAGATGAACTACTTTAAAGCTTGCACGAGGTAGAAGGAAAGTCATAAACTGCTAGCTTATTGTTACATCATAATAAAATCTTAATCCTTTTTTCACGTTTCTCATTAGTCTGCAAATTACCAAAATTTGGTTTCCTATTTCAGAGAATTCAGTGGTTTCTACTGATATATGTATAAAATTGCTACACACTCAGGTGTGTGTGTATATATATGCACACACACAGATGTATATATAGATACACATGCACGTATTGCTTTATATCTATATAAACACACAGGCATACACTGCTTTTTATAGTGCTGTTTGACATTGTTCTCTCCCTAAAAGAAGGGCTAGATGAAGTAAAGTCAACGTGAAATTCCATGAAGAGATGCAAGGTTTGGTCTGCTTGGAGCCTCTGAAAGCCATAGAGCCAAAGTTAGAAGACACATTAATGAGCTCAGCACCATGCTAAGGTGGTCATATGACTTCTTATCAAATGAAGATAATGTTTGCAGCAGAAAGCCAGGAGACATGTAAGACCATCTTAATGCCACTCTGCCATTCAATCATTCACTCCTATGCGTTCAGAATTGTCTATTTCTTAAAACAGTTGTTTGCAGAACAGTCTGTCAGAATACAGAGATTTTAAATTCCTGGTCTGTCATTCCCTAGTGGGTTAGGGTAAGCATCTGTTATTTGAGATGTACTGGCTAGCTTTAATTGTATTCCAGAACAACACTGTAGATTGTGAATTCCTCATGTTGGAAGCAGCATACATTAGGTTATGGGATGGGGTTTTGGATTTTGTGTGTGTGTGTGTGTATGTGTGTGTGTGTGTGTGTGTATGTCTATGTCCCCATCAATTAGCATTTATTGTGGTGCTTCTCAGAGCCAGTCTTGAACAGTTGGTGGTTTATGACCTACACAGTTTCTTCTGGTGTATTTCTTATACATGCCAATAGAAGGCATAGAAATATGATTAGCTCTCTAAAGAATATCTCCTGAGTGATATAAAATATATTGTAATTACTGCAACAAACTACAAAAGACAGTAAATCACCCAACAATTTCAAATTTTAAAATAATTTTTGAAAGGCTAATTTATAATCAAACTGGTGGCTACAGGCCCTCTTCAGTAGTATAGTAATATAAAATAGCATCCATTTAAAAGAGTTTGATATCAAGAATTAAAAAATTTGGTAGCAATCCAAAACCCTTCTTTCAAACGTTATATTTTCCAACTGTATTCACTGCATACAGCACATATTGTCAAGTTATTGAGTTAAACAGCACCTAATTTTGCAGGAATTAAAAAGTATCTTTTTAAACCAATACCACGTATGGCAAGACAGCGTCATCTATAGAGGAATTCATACCACCTTGCATGAATCCTTGTGCTGAGAATTTTGCACATATAGCTATCCATAGAAGGTATTCTCATGTGGCCCAGTGACATATGGGAGACACGTTTAATGAGAGTCTCCTTGCCTGTATTTATAAAACCCAATACATATTGCATACCAGTATATTGCATATGTCTGATGGAGGCTTATTGATACAGACAGCATGCAGGTCCTTCAAGACACAGCTTGCCTCTTTAAATAAATGGAGCAAACTGTAAGTCGTCTGTTTGAGAAAGGTTTTATTTTATCCTGAGTAAAAATTCATATAAATATTTTAGTAGCCCTAAGACTGTATGGGAGATATATATGCTTATATAGTTGGATACTGGACTAAAGACAAAGTAGAAATGATCCTTACAGTTTCAAGACCAATGTCACCAAGCAGAGTTATTAGTGGCATTCACCATTTCCTAACTAAGCAAGAAACAGACCAGGGAAATGAAATTTAACTGTCCAAGAACTTTATCTATATGAGTCATCATAAATATCTGTATTTGTACTACAGAAGGTCATCTAAAAAAAAATACAAGCACTTATAGTTTGGTATGCCAGCTATTCAGACCAGAGAATGGAAAATGTCTTACTATTTACTTTGAACCTTCAGCTCTACCAGCTTACAGATTTTGAATGAGAGAAACTAGACAACTACTACATAGGCAACTACTTGTGAAGCTTAGGCCAGGATTACTCAAAATTG
The DNA here is from genome assembly GCF_047663525.1 of Anas platyrhynchos. Classification (NCBI taxonomy): domain Eukaryota; kingdom Metazoa; phylum Chordata; class Aves; order Anseriformes; family Anatidae; genus Anas; species Anas platyrhynchos. The sequence goes on from NC_092592.1 coordinate 14,525,568, forward strand.
AGGCTTACTCATACTATGTTTTACTTCTCCTGAGTTGCTGTGTTTTATTATTAAGCAAGGTAAATGTAGGTAAAGCTAAAAAAACAGGGGTTTCTGTCTCTGTAGCGGCAGTAAATCCCATAAAGGCTGGGATAGGCATACACTTCTGCAATAAATGAATTACAATTTTTTTTCAAGGAACTTAGAAACAAAGAGTGCTTCCGACCAAATTGCAAATGTGAGGATTGAAGGAATACTGTTACTGCACAAGGCTGTAAGGAAGTCTAGTCCAAATAGTGTTCCTCTGGTCAAGAGATGACCTTCATTGCTGTGGACCCAGAAGAAATCTGAATTTTCCTTAAAATGAAAAGTATGAATGACTGCACATAGACAGGAAGATTCCTCTTTCATACTATGACCTGAAAATCTACATCCAGAAGATTTCTCAGAGACCCCAATACATGATGCATTCATCAAACATGAAATACAGGCTATGTCTAATTTAAACTGTAGAGATGGTCATGGTTGCTCACATACTTTTTTACAAAAACAAACAAATAAGAGATATGTTCCATGAACCATCCACGTAGAAAACATGCTTCAAAACAAATAATGCTGTTTTACTCCTAAAAGAATAAAATAAGGAGGAATACATCATGCTATCAGTTTAAATTTTTTTTAACAACTTAGAAAAAAAAAAAAATGCATCACCCTACCTCTACCCTCCTCAACCTTTTTATTTTAAACAGTTAACAAGTTTTAACTTTACAATTTCAAAATTAATTCTGAAATCTTCAAAGCAAAAAACTTTTTTTTTTTTTTTAATGGAAAGTAAGGTTCTCAAGTCATCTCATTGCTCTGGGACCTGAAGAGTTAAGAAAAACAGCCCATATTTGTGAAATTCATAATAAAAGAATTGTCAGTCTCAATGACCTTAGTAAGAGAAAAATTAAAGAAAGGCCCAGAGGGAGATGAGATGCCAAGAATGTAATAGAGAAAAGAAGGGAGAAAACATCATCAGGGAAAGAATCTTGCGTAACTTATGGCAGTCTGACCTTAATAGCATTATTTGAAGAGGCAATAAAGCTTATTGGTTTTACACCTCAACCCATAAAAGCACTTAAATATATACAGGCCTTCTAGCACACAAGTAGCCTCACTGAAATGATGCCTCTCTGACTTCTGTTTTTCAGCTCTGTTATTTTTTCAAGATATTATTAAATTATGTACTAAAGTCTAGCTCACTTTATTTCATTAAAACTTACAAAACTCCACAAGTATACCTTTTCTTTTTCAGCTGTTAAGGAAGTGAAGAGTCTGGCCAGACAGTTGTCCTTAAGGTCTGAGGTCCCACCACATACTCCAGAAGCAGAACAGTGTGGCAGCACTGAGCAGTGGCATTACAGGAAAGGAGTAACAGCAGCCTCCCAGTCTGGCAGCATTTACCACACCAAGCCAATGCTCCAGCCTCTGCTGCCACACATTCCACAGTTCTGCCCCTGCTGCTCCCTCACACATAGCCTTCCTACTGTGTCCTGCCTACCCTTATTCCTAATATAAGGGGATAAATATCTATCCCTATATTTCTTTCCTCATTATCAAATATTCATTCTACACTGTGGTTTTCTCACTGTCTCATTTAATATTTAATGTGTTTTCACAGGATATTAACCAGTTGGATTCAGTTTATGTGGTGTATTCACTGGAACAGCTTATTACTGTAGTGGGTTTACGTGGCAAGGTTTTGGTAGCAGGGAGCCATAGGGGTGGTTTCTGTGAGAAGGATCTAGAAGCCGCCCCATGTTTGGGAAGGGCCCCATTATTTTCCAGAGCTGAGCCAATAAGTGATGTTGTTTTGCGCCTCTTTGAGAGCATATTTAAGACAGGGAAAAAAAACGCTGCACCACACAGCAGCTGGGAGAGTGAGAGGAGTGAGGAACGGCCTTGCAGGCGCCAAGGTCAGCGAAGAAGGAGGGGGAAAGGTGCTCCAGGCGCCAGAGCAGAAGTCCCCTGCGGCCTGTGGTGAGGACCGTGGTGAAGCAGGATGTCCCCCTGCAGCCCATGGAGTACCACGGTGGAGCAGGGTTCCACGCTGCAGCCCGTGGAGGAGACCACGGTGGAGCAGGTGGCCCTGCACCGACGGAGGCTGCTGCCTGTGGAAGACCCCTGCCGGAGCAGATTCCGGGCCGGACCTGTAGCCCGTGGAGAGGAGCCCACGCAGGAGCAGGTGACCTGGCAGGAGCTGCTGCCCGTGGGGGAGCCAGGTTGGAGCAGTTTTCTCCTAAGGGATGGACCCCGTGGTACGGACCCATATCTGGAGCAGTTCTGGAAGAGCTGCTGCCTGTGTGAAGCCCACGCCAGATCAGTTCATCAAGGGCTGTATCCCGTGGGTGGGACCCCACAGCACAGGGGACGAGAGTGACCGAGAAGGAGCGGCAGAGAAGAAGTGCTGTAGACTGACCATAACTCCCATTCCCCTGCGCTGCTCAGGGGGAGGAGGTGGAAAAGGGTGGATGGGGCGAAAGGTGCTTTTGGTTTCTTTCCTTTGTTCCTCACTTCTCTAGCTTGTTAGTAATGAGCAATAAATCTTACTATCTCCTTATGCCGAGTCTGTTTTGCCCGTTACAATAATTACTGTGTGGTTTTCTCATCCTTATCGCAACCGCAACCTTTGAGCCCTTTTCACATATTTTCTCCCCATTCCTCTTTGAGGAAGGGGAGTGAGAGAGCAGCTGTGATGGAGCTCGGCTGCCCACTCGAGCGGAACCACAACAATTACAAATAGAAATTTGTCTTGTGACAGAGGAAAAAGTAAACAAACTAAACAAAGCAGCAAACCTGCAGGTAGCCTGTAAGATTTCTTGCCTGGGCTGAACCTCTCTCCATTAATGTGCAATTGTTTTTCTCATAAAGCCTGTTCTTTTCAGATGGAGTTTACTTTTACTGCATCACAAGTCACCAGAAATTTCAGACTCATTCACAATCACCTATTACGTTTGTCTTATGTACTCTCACCTTTGGATCAAGAGGTCTCTAATTTAGAATCTACACATGTTATTACTTACTCTATTCAAGCCTCAGAAGATATTATTACATTTTTCATATACTTTTAACTTTATTCTTGCCAAATGCCTTCTTTATTTTTTATGCCTCTCTCTCTGGTCACACAAAGATTCTTTTTTATCTAATTTTTCATATTCTATCAGGGTTTCTTCTCCTCTGTAGCATTACAGCACTACGTTTTGAGAACTCGGTAATTTCTCTGTTACTTTAATGAATTCTAAATTGCTGTGGGGTGATTTTTCTGTGGTTCATGCCATGGTTAATTGCAGTAATTGTTCTCTTTCGTGCATTATTTATACCTTCACATTGCAGTGCTGTAATTCTAATAACGCTTAAATTAAACCATGATGGGTCACTGGTACACCTGCTAAACTGAACGCTTTAGGTCAGAGATTAGAAGCAAAATGGGGACTATTAGATCTTGCTGTCAGTCTTAAGATATGAGAGCAGAATCTATCATCTTACCAGAAGGTAATTACCAACAGTAAAGTAACCTTTATTTTCTGTTAAGAGTAAGCCCTTTTCCCCATTTTAATACTACTGTTTTCTTTATAACCTCCTCTGGCTGGTCATTTTTAATTCATTTTCTCCAGTGAAGGCTGAAAACACTCTCCTCATTTTCTATAAATAAGTTTTCATTAACCCATACACACTCACACAAAACGCGTTGCAGTTTCCCCTCATGAAGATATAAATGGCTCTCTGTAATACCCACTAGGTAAAGATGACAAAGCAGTAGATAGCATACTACATCACATACTGCCTGCAGGTCTGTCACAGCCTCAGAACTTCTGCACTTCCCAGCAGTCCCAAACAGAGCACAGTCCCTGAGGGGACACCCCCTGTCCATTCCCCCCCTTCCCCCCACCCCAAGCTTCCTTTACAAGTTGTCCATGTGTAAAACATGGGATTAGAAGTACCTATATACATTGGGGTGTGGGAAGAATCTAAATATGGAAAGATTACAATTTGTAAAGAAAATTGTGGAAAACCTCCAACAAATCTGCTTCTCTTAATGAAATGGTTCTTTGTGTAAAAGTACTCATAAAACACATCTGACCTTATGAAAACTAAGGAGATGGAACTCATCTCCAAATGGTCAGGTTTTGAGTTCTCCCATAAATACAATGAGGTGGGTGTTCCTTTTTACTCCATCCAAGACCAAGTATCCTCAAGCCAATGCTGCTGAAATGGCTTCCTGGTCAACTGAGATACAGGTTTTAATCGTCTCAGCTCTGCTGGTAATAACAATCTTCCTTCAATGGCTAGGCACTGAAAATTGAAGGACCTAAACCTGATATTTTGGTTTAAGAATTAATTCAAATATTTTAATTTTGATGAACTTTGCTAGAACATTTTTTCAAATTAAGAATACACCACAAGGCTCTGATCTCTTTTTGTTTATGCTCTCTACCTTATATGTACACGCTGCCCTTTGAGGCCATTACATATAGATTTTTCCACCTTCACAGATGCCATTGAGAGCAAGACATTGTATTTTTGCTTTTATATCCAATAACTCTGACTCTGTAAAGCACCTTGGAAATACAAAATATACTTATATATAAAGTGTTATAAAAGACAACTGTCCAAAATAAAACTGAGCAAGAATTTCTAATGTGAAAATGATCAACCAAAAAAAAAAAGTTTTGATATGCAAGCTTCAAGACTGTTACACAACTCTTTGTTGGTGGTGGTTTTAGAAAGACTCCTCCATGAAATTTTGGAAAATGTTTCTGTTTTATTCACATAGTTGGTAAGCGGACAAAGAGGATCTATGTAAGTACAGCAACTCAGACAAATCAAGTTCATGTGACTGAATCACTTTTTAATCACGAGTCTGTGAAATCACACATGAGCTTACATGGGGGTTTCTCTGAGAAAGACATAGGCAAGCACAAGTCCAGAAAAATCAAAATGTTCTCAGTGCCTGCAGTTGCTATGGCCTAAATCCTGTGCGCCGTTCTGTTCTGTGATTCAATGAACACATTCCAGCATTGCTATCCACTAAGTTACCGCAACTGGCTTTTAAAGCATCTTGTTACCATCTTACTAAAATATCAAGGATTAAATCTTACTCTACTCCAGAGGATTTATGAAATGTTTTGTTGCATCCAGATTGTTTATTACATCTTGATTGGCTTACAGTAATTCTTTGTTTGCAAGAAGACCCCAAATACCAGCAAGATGGAACAAACATATGTACCTGACTGCTGAGGGCTTATATAGTTCTCCCTGAAAGATATCCCTACTGGGACTGATCTGAAGCTGAGCCAAGGTAACAGGATTAGCACACACCCATGCCTCATTATCTGATACTTCCGGTGTGCCTTTGACCAGTTTCATTCCCATGCTGCTGCCGATTTTGTTTATCCTGTCTTTTTTTTGAAAGTCAAATAATCAGGTCAGGCATGATGTCCTGACCTACTTTACTCAAGTAAAGACACTTTAAACATTTTGTGTCATACAATACATACTGTCTTTATTACAGTCAAATCTATTTTGTCACTATACATGACAGCTGATTCATTTTATTTGTCAGGTTAAAAGATTCAAGAAATATGTTCTTTTTCCATTTTGGTTGGCCATAAGCAAACTTAGAAAAGAATCTCCCTCACAAATTGCATATTTAATGAGAGAAAGCTTATTATTGCAACCTCTCTACCAGGAAAATAGGCTGCATTTGAGTGGCAGAATCCCTCAAAGCCAATGCTCTTTAAAATGCAAGCAGAATCCTTGTTCAGTCATGTTTACTCCTCCTCGTGTGTGAAGGGAGCTGACGGATAGATGCGCTGTAAAACATTATTTCCTATAAACGACAAAGCAACCCTGAAACAAACAAAGCCTAATGAAAAGAAGAGAGAGAAAGGAAGTGGCAGGTTTGTGAGCCAGCTGGAGAGGGGGAGGGAAGGATTTTTACAACCTTGTGAGCTTACATAAGGAGTGTTTGAGGAATGGGACTCCATCTCAATTAATAGCAGCACAAGTTTCCGGTGGTTTCCTCAGCATCTGCCTGGATAGGCTGTTCTGTTGCAATCATATTTGTTCATCTGCATATTCCTGTGTATTCATTGCCAAGCAATGTGTGTCAGCAAATAAAGGCTAACATTTTAGCTCTTTGTTATGGGCAAAGAGCACACATCACAAGGTGTATGCAGCAGGATACTTCCTTGCCTTCCTGCTCCTTGCAATATGTAGGGTTAGACACTCGATATAAATAAGTCCTGGCAGAAACCCATGCCTTCCTGCTACAAGCTGAGCTGCCAAGTTCTGCCTGATAGCAGAAGCAGGTTGTCTGAAGACCAGAAAGCTTATTTCATTAAAATGCTGTGTATATTCTGTACAATTTAATTCTCCTGGGTCTCTGTTATTTTACATATGAATTTCTATTGACAATTCTGCAGCTCTTATCCCTCTCCAGATTTCTACTCCCTTGCTCCCTCCCACCATCTTCCATACCTAGATATTTGCTAGTTCACTTGCAAGCTGCCACAAGCTAGAAAATTATCTCAGCAAGAAAATTACATCAATAAATGCAGTGAAATAGTATACTCCACCCTGTGCTTCCTGCAGTACAGAAGTGGTATGGGGTACCTTCACCCCTTCACGCTCACCCTAGTGGCTGCTTTCTGTTCAGCCCCAAACCTCCTAATGGGTAACACTTCCTGCAGTTTACTTACATTCCACTTCACCAGCAGTGACCATGCTGGTTCCTTCAGAAGCTCTCCCGTAATAAGTCACACTGCCAGCAACGTCAACTGAACAGGCTTGAGATACTCAGCTCTCCAAACTCAAGCCTAGCTACCAAAGAAACTATGAAAACATCAGAAAGGTTACATATAAGCTTACTCACATCAGAGCTTTCAATTTTTCAACAAAAATTAAATAAAGGTCTGAACATCCAAATAGACAAACAGAAGTTGGACTAAGTATACTAAGTTTGGAATCCTAGAAATATTCCCACTGTTGGCAGCAACAGCTTTGTAACTTATAGTGCATTTCTGACAAAGCAGCTAGAATTTGGTCATAGGCTGTAACTCAACACTGGGTGGCAATAAAAATGATAATCCAAAGTGTTAATGTAAAGCTTGCCACTGAGGCCAGTTTAGAGAAAGCAAATGAAGTACTTCTGGCAGATGAGTTTTCAGATACCTGTGCAAAGGAATACCACACCCTTTATTCTGTTATCTACTCTCCATCAGCCATTGGTAATCCCTAAGGTTTCATACTCTCATATGGTTCACCTGACTCCCTCTCCCTCACATCTGTGACAGAGCACGAATATAACTTAAATAACAAAGTCACATAAGTATTCTATGATACCAAGCTTTTAGACTAATTAGTGCTGATTTCTCCCATCTTTCACACTGAGCAACTTACACATCTATGAGAAACATTAACAGTTCATACAAATATGATGTTTTACATTATTTACGTTAACAGCTTATCTGTATATATAAAACCACAAGTACTTAAAAACACAGCTCAAGGTCACCATCTACACTGTATATATATTCCTAGTTCATTTCACAATATCTTCTCTTTAAGAATCTACCATTTACTGCTTTTTTGTAAACTAGCTGCACATCCAGACCAGGCTGACAGCTAACTGGTCAACATTTAAGGAGTAACTGTGGTGAATGCGAAGTTTTTTCCACTCGAACTACACAAAAGGCTGAATCTAGAGTTGAAATTGATTTATAAAGAAATATTCCAGAAAGGAAGAAGTACCTTGCTTCTTTTTCTAAAAGCATTTTTATCTTGACCTGTCTTCCACCTAAGTTAGCACTTACAAAAATAACATTTCCATGGTAACTGTTCTTTTGCTTCATTTTTAGAGATGCTGAGGAACCTCAGCTGCCACTGATATCAAACAAATCTGTGTACATTTCACACCCCTAAAATTGATGTTGCATATATTTTCCAGTACAGGGACTCATTTTTGTTTGCTCCTTTTCTTAAAAGTCCACTAATCTCTCTCACAGAAATGTATTTGTGTTACATAATTAAAGCACGTGAGCCTACGATTTACAAAGGTGATAAGCAGAGTAAAAATCACACTCAGTCAAATGTAAGTAGATGCATATAAGCTTTATAAGTACATCTCTAGCAGTATTCTCTGTCTTTCAAGAGTAAATAATCTGAAATTTTAGAACACAGACAGATCCCAGACTAAAAGATCAGCACAGTGGAGCATTAACTAACATCATAAACATACTTTTTAATATCATGTACCAGCGTTTTATATATGTTCTCACACAAACATACTAAGTGAAAGCACTAGGTACAGTAGACAGAAATTGCATTACAGCTTTCACTCACAATGCAGCTGGGAACACCCCAAGAGGCCATTACCCTAGTTTATGCTTATTCAAGATATTTTCTTCTTGAAAAGTGGTTATGGGCTATGACAATAGTATTAACTTTGTTCTCATGATACAATATCAAGCATTTCATAAATGACAGATTAAATATGTATTCAAGGTGACTTTCATGGCAGTTCCAGTCAAGAGAAAAAGACAACCCCAATGCTTATAACCTTTGGGAATAAGCTTTAACTTTTAGGGAGCCAGCAGAATGTAGATTAGGTGTGTTTTTTCTTTGAAAATCCATAGAAAGATTACGTTCTCATTTTACAATGTATTTGAGTTTACATGGCAGTTTGGGACAAGTCTTCTGTTATTTCCAGTTAGAAAGAAATGAACTGGAAGTCTACTGCTGAAAAAATTAGGCTGTAAAAAAAAAAGTGTAATTTGCTGAATATTTTGTAATATTCATTACCAAAATTCACCTTTCTTTTCCCATTTTTGGGCAGAAAGAATGGAAGAGAGGACTGATTTCCAGCAAAAGGTCCAAGGCCACAGAAAATTTGATTTTTTTTTCCCCCACCCAGAAAAAGCTACAGGCCCATACTGACATTAACTGATTTTCTTCTTGAAAGTCTTATTTATGAATTTAGGGTGAAGATTATTTATTTATTAATGAATCCATTGGTATTGGAAAACAGACTGTAAATACCTACAAACATCACACAATTTCTGTAGGCTCACAGAGCTTTTTCCCTGAATAAAACAAACTAAAAATGAGAGAAGTTTTGCATAATCTTTATCAGCCTAGTGTCATGCCTTGTATCTTAATCTGTAGAAACTTTTACAACTATCAGTTTAAAATAAGAAAAACTCAGTGATTTTTATTTTTTGTCCCCAAAAATCCACATGCATGTTTTAGCAGATAAATTAAGGAACTAAATGCAAAATTTACAATAATTGGAAAGGCAGTCATAATAAGTTATATAATTGTTGGTATTTAAATAGCTGTGCACCTTTATCTATTGTTAAAATAGCACCAGAGACTACCCTTCGTCGGTAATAAGCCACATTCTTTAGCCATTTTGATACATTAAGAAAAAGTGGTACCCTCCCTGTAGCACTGAAGCTGTGTAACTTCCTTCCTACATCACTGGAGTGTAGGTAAAGGCTCAATATTTTAGAAAGATTGATATTTGTATATGTACATTATAATATGTATCATATTATAATATCATATTATATATATCATATATATATCATGTATATATGTATCATATATATACAAAATATGTATAATATATATTCACCTCTTCCTTGATATAAATACTTGGACTGTGTTTATTTCATTCCTCTACACTTTTGTGAATATCCTTGATAAGAGAAATAGATTTGCAAACATTTTCAAGAAACTGAATGATATAATTAAGTGAACAAGTATCACAATAAGATCTGGTTGATACTTCACTTGATTTTTAATCATCTTTTCACAGAATGTATTTTATTTTTCTTTTTTCATTATTTTTCTAATGAACTCTAATAGTAATTGAATTACCATTGGTAAACAAGATGGTAAGAACCCATACCTTGGTGCAATATTCATCACCCACCTGAGAATCTCAACAATATTAAATAGGTTTAATTAAACTGCCTGTCTTAGAGCACACTGGGCACAGAGTTCTTTTCCCCTCATTCACAGTTAGGGTAGTTTTAGAATGCATTTCTCTTCTAAAACTTATCTCCCCCCCCCCCCAAAGAAAAAAAAAAGATTGTATTACTTTAGAAAGCTTTCCACAGATCCTTCAAAGGCATTTGGTCCAAGGCAAAGGAACACACAAACAGTTGTTTAAAATCACATTACTTTTTGGTCCCTGGGGACTCCCCACCACCCCAAAGTGATCTCTGAAAGAAGTATTGATTTACATGTCAAAACACCAATATATTTGGTATTCTCCACGGTGTAGAATGACTGATGCACCTCAGGTTAAAGACTGTGCAGTTTCTCTCCCTACCATTTCATCCTTTTTGCCTTTCAGCCCAATCCCAATCATCAGTGTCTGCTTTGAGTTTCTCTCCACCATGCAGAGCTCAGAGTGCCACGAGAGCAGACAGAGGTGGGCTGGAATCAGACAGTAGGGAGTAAGTCATAACAAACAACAGCTAAGACAGTGAAATGATTGATTTCACATGTGGCTGGCTAATCTAGGTACCAACCCTTTATCACCCTAGCCATTGCATCTCCTAGAGGCTGCTCCCCACTCAGCTCTGCTCACCTGACTTTATGTGAATTTGTAGGGTAATTATTCCATTAATGTAATATTATTCATAAAGTAATTTGATTTGAATAGAGTTTATACCTAACGTATGAAAAACTATTTAATTTTAAACACGGTACTGGGATGGACAGCAAACAGAAAAATAAGCTGAGAAAACTAGAAGGTAGAGTATGGAGGCAGCAAATTGACAGCGAAGTTTATAGGAGGCTCAGGGTAGAGATTTCTTTATCTGGATTGTCAGCAGCCTGGTGGGGAGAATGTTTTATTGGACTGTGCCATCAGTGAGCAGCATTTTATATTGGTGGGTATGGTTACACTAATTCTTTGTTCAAAAGAAGTTTGGATAGTAGTCATAATTCAGGTGCCAGGTACCAGAAATCAGAGCAACGATACTGAACAATACAATACAGAACAGAAGCGCATATGACCTTCAAAGAGTCACTGGAAATCCTCTTTGTATTCTTCAGCTAGTTTAAAGATACTTTTAGAAAAATATACAGTGAAGTTTCTCACAAAGGCTGAGGAAGTCTATTCTGCTTCATGTCCAGGAGTTAGTTTTGTCGCTTACATTATTTTAGAGCAGGTCTTTTGGGGAAAAGGCATCTCTTTCCTCATCTGATAAGGAACAATAACCAAATTCTGAGCTAATGAAAAATATGATGAGCAACCCATGATAGAAAAGAAATCATACAGCAAAACATTTCTATTGTCAAGTTTATAAAAACAAGAATATACGTGTTCTGTTAGATACTTTAGAAGCCTCTTTCTGAATGCTGTTCCCTAGGGGTGAGAATTACACTTGCCAAGTTTATCTGGAAAGATGTTAGATGTAAATTACATTCCTCTGTATTTATTGTACTATTTGATTACAATGTTGAACAGCCTAGCTCTGCAACTTCTACCACTTATCACACTCACACCAAAGCACAGAACTGCAGCGGTTTGATGAATTCCCATTTGGTATTCAATGTAGTTTGCCTTACTAAAGGAAGAAAAGTGTTATTATCTATCTTGCATTGTAAATATTTGGTACACCTGGTGTGTGTCCCCTGATTTCATAAACAGAAGCAGGTTGTGTTACCATTCTTTAGGTAGGAACATGCTTAATTGTAATAACATTCTCCATTTTCATATCACAATAAAATGACATGAAATAGCAAACAAAGCTTCCTAAGCAGAAAATAGACTTCTGTAGATCAAATGATGCTGTACTGTTTCTTTATATAGCTGCTCATACAGACACAGTAAACCTTACAGACAAAACTAATTGTAATTTAAAATAAGCATGACATCCACTATGACAGTTTTCCTGAAATTTCAGGTGTTGCCTGTAATGACAATCATAAAACACTGCTTTATTACTGCAGGTCCCACAACCAAAAAACATCATCACATCACACATTCACTTCACAATAACTTTGTTAAAACTTTCCTCATCCTCCATGTTTGTAGTTAGCACTATTATGTCTATCATATTCATGCAACAGTAGTGTGCTTGTCACACAGCACTGTAACATTAAGCTCCACAGAACAGGGTAATTGGGATGTATTTGTCTTCAATCCAGCAGAGAATACGTAGGCCTTCATGACTATTTTAACACTGAAATGCAAAGTTATGAATGACTTCTGGGGGTTAGCGGATTTAACCATGAGAAAATTTGATAAGGACACATTTAATGTGAAAGAGGCAGTCACCAACAAAAGAATCTCCTGCAATTTGATCATAGGAAATAAACAGCTATTGAAGATCACATTCTGCAGCCTAATAGAGGGCAGCACAGTGGCCTAAACAGTTTCTGTTGATAGGTTACTAACTTGAACATTGCAGACACATTCAAAGATGCGTCCTCATTATTTTCCCTTGCCTGTGCTGAGGACAGGACAACAACAACAACAACAAAAAACATTGTCTGTTACAACATAATATATGTGTGCTGAAGTTAAGAATAACTGGCTGAAATACCTCCGACCCACACATCACATTTTGATAACAGAGACTCAAACATAGAGGGATGCAAGGCAGGGGAAGAACAAACTTGAGAGTAGAGGCGCAACATAAACGCTCTTTTTGCACATGTTGAAAGCCTTAATGGTTAGAACACCATTTGCAGAATAGGCAAAATAGGCAACGTTCAAGAGGAAAAATAAGCCTAGGATTTCATCCTAAATTTAACACGGAGGGAACAGAGGGGGGGGAAGAAAAAGAAAAAAAAAAACCAGCTCTACAGAGGATGAATTCTCCAGTGGCACTTAGATTTCTAGTGGAATGGCGAATCTTCCGCTAAGGCATCATTTGTTTATTGTTGTCATAGGCTTGTATTTTTGCTTTTGTTCAGGAGTATGGAGACTCAACACAAGTTTGAATGAGTGAGATCTTGTCTTTGCTCAGATCATATAGGATTTGCTAGAGTTTTAACATGGAAAATTTCACATTGTAGATAGGCAGGCATATCTGGAACATCTGCATGTTTATTTGTGCCAGGCAACAGACAAGCTTTGGCAGATTTCCTTACATAAGTACCTAGAGTGTTCTTATTCAACAGGTGCACTAAGGGCAAAACCCTTATTTCAATGACAGTCATCAGCAAAAGGCATAGTACAGGAAGCTGACGCAATGCACCATGTTATCTATCAAATTTGTTAAAAAAAAAAAAGTCTATGACATACCAGAGAGGGTGGCAAGATTATTTTTCCAGTTTGTCACTACCCCCATTAAAAAGCTTAAAGTATGAGGAAATACAGAGAATTATAGCTATGTACACATGCACAAACACACACCAGTATAGTTAGTATGTCATGAAGAACATCAAAATCCCAAAATGTACTTCAGAGAAGTTCACATATCATGACATGTAAAACCTTGTGTCATGCCACAAAGACATTACACCTCATCTTTAATCCACAGACAGCCATCATTTACTTTACTGCCGGTGAACCTCATCTGTCCTCTCAGAGAGTTTCCATGATTCTTTTCAAACTGCAAGTAAAACAGACGTTTTGCTTTTCCAATCCTGAATATTTTCTTGCAGTTTTGAGAAAGATAAATACTGTGCTCTAGAAAGAAACTGACTAACCACGTGTTCTACACATGGAAGAGAATCACATTCAAAAAATTAATGCAGACAATGATTGCTTTTCTCAAGTTTCTGATGTTATTTCTCTGTTTGTAAAAGTATGCATATATCTAGAACAGACATCTAGAAACATGTATAAGGTTTCCATAGTACTAAATACCATAAAAGTTAAAGGAAAGTGTAAACACAAATAACAGATTTGTTTTCAAAACAATTTGTTTACTAATCACTACACCTTGAAAATTCAGTTGTCTGAAAACCACCAAAACAAAACACTTGAAAATAAGCTGCAAACTGATTTTTTAGGTTGGGAACAACTGAGGCATCTGTAAAGTTAGCTTTTTCAATACCTTTTATGGCCAATAGGACATAAAATCAGCTACTGTGATAACATTTTCACACTGGATTAATGAAACAAAATCTGTTCATAGAATTCCAGCTTAATAGGTTTCTAGCAGAGCACAAAAAGTTGAAGAAAAAAAAAAAAGAAACAAGAAACCTTACCTTTCTGCTGAGTCTTCTAGTGAGCCTGCTAATTACAATGAGCTTTTTTAAATACTTTCATTGTAACTCAGACCTGCAATCTCACTCAAATAGACCATGAGAAATCAGAGGACTATGAGTTTCCCCTCTTAATTCCCAGGTGGTAACAATCTGTCTAAGAAAAGTGCTCATGTAGCTACCATTACCAGATTATCCCCCCGCACCTTCCAGCTTTTAATGAACATAACCTCTGAATGCCTTTGTAATACCAGGAGGAGCCTATTATTCTCATCCTGCGAAGACCGCTATGCCTACAGATTCAGAGGCAGTTAGGCACTTAACTCTAGAGGGCTTACTGACGTTACAAAACTTCTGCTGCCTTAGCTGTGCTGGGAGATTTTCTTGGGGAGAATAAGAATGTCATGGCAGTGAAAGCCTTTTAGATGGCTTAAATATTTCATCTCTCTCTTTCTACAGCAGAGTTTCATTAGTACAGGAATCTCAGTGAAAACCATGAATTTTTCATACCCACACTACCAAAACTATGAAGGAGATGGTAACCCTCTCCCTTCTTCATTCTTCTTAGTCACATCATTCAACCTTGTTTCTCTCATCTACTTTTTCGTCACTCTAATGTAACTGCTCAGCTCAGGAGAACTTTGATCATAGAGCTAGATGCTGTACAAAATTATAATTTTGCAAATCTCACTCATGTTGACACTGTGTTGAATTTTTCATTGCTTCATTGCTCTCCCTTTTGGAAGTCATTATCTGGACCAAATCAGCATAATAATGCTTTAGATCCACTTTGGATTGTGAAAAACAACTACGAATTGGGCCCATTGACTTAAGTGTTGTCGAGTTCATAGCATTTAAATCCACAGGTCTATTCGCATGTATAGAGCTTGTTTACTGCGTTTTATTTTTGTCTTCACACCTACATATGCATAGTACAGAAGATCATATGTGCAGTATACTCTAAGACCATCTGCATTTTTTCTGTTTCCTTTCCACTGCAGTCTGAATACTGTTTCCATCTGTTCTTATAGCTGCCAGCCTGCAGACATTCTAATTTGGTGATCACCTGTTCTTGTGTAATCCTCATTTTCTTTAGCATTTCTTCTTCCTTTCTCAGAAAATCTATGTGCTTCTGACATCTGTTCTCCACAATTATCTTTTATGAACTCCCAGGCAAAAACCCATTCAGAGATGTTGTCGATGTCAACCTGCTCCGTCAATATATTACACTCGGCATGTCTGACACCCTGAAATGTGTTGACCGTCATTGTGCCAGTGACCTTGAGAAATATCTTTCTATTTCATGGTTCTTGTACGTAGTGACTTCAGCTTTTCTTAAAGAGCAAATGATACTAAGTCAATCCGATAACCATTACTGAATGGATCACCATACACGAGACAAACTAATAGAGTCCTTACCTAGTCAGTGAGAAGTTCACCTGAAACACTATATTGCCTTGATTCAGTTAAGTTATGAAACCAGAATACCCCTGTCTTTTCATCTAACTGAGACTGAAATGTCTTCTCCCAATATCACAGCATTTAATTATGTGTGGTTGAATTCACCTTGAATCCCAATACTGCTCCCTAGACACAGGACTAATTTTTCAAAAGTTATTATTTCGCTCTGTTTCAAACAGGATTCAAACTGTAAGTTTTCACTCCTGAAAGGAACAAAGCTATTTCATTTATCATGAAAACAACTTGGAAGCAAGTGTATTGACAGTCTTCAGGAATATATCTACCTTGTACAAAATAAACAAAAAGGTCAAATAAATGTCCACAAAGCAGATAACCTTGTTCCTTGCAGAAAGACAAGATTTGGCAACCTATGTTATTACTACAAGAATGTTCCTAAAATACTGTTTTCCAAACAAAGTACAAAATATTGAGGCCATCGTGTTCTCTTAAATTTTGATAGCACTGGGATTAAATGATGCTTAACATATAAGCACTTCATTTGCAAATGTCAGGCTAATGAACAGTGAATTGCAGAAGATTTCTCTAACGGGAGGTCTAATTGACCCATAATAAGTGATATTAAATGATCCCATGGCACCTGAGGACAATTGGGACATATAGATTTTAACATTAGTTTTACCTGTGTTCCTTGTAGCAGCTGTCCACATTGTGGTCATCTTAAGAAGGTATCACATTTTAAGAAAAATGACTGACAAGTAACAGCCAAGATGAAATAAACTTTAATTTTTATAATACTTATCATATGCTCAAAGACTTGTCATAGACTACTTCTTTTATTTTATGTTTTACTGGAATCAAAAACAATTGTGCTACTTTGGGAAAATTGATATTTTCCTTCCTATTTTCGGAGTACACTACTAGTAGTACTATGATTTCCAGAAAACGAATAGGAAGTATTTCTGCAAACCAGACCTTCTTGTATGCTTCTAATGAAATTTGCTTTCAGAAACTTGAACCAATTTTTTATTAAAATTATTAATGCCACTTTTAAATACTGTCAGTAAAGGACAAATTCTACTCTTTTGCTATTACTATACATGTTGTATATAGGTACTACTTTTTTTTTTTTTTTTGTCAGTTATCATTCTCAGTTTTATTCCTCTGATGTGTACAAATTGTAAGTAACTTTTGGTAGGCATCATGACTTCTTCTGTGTCTTTATCAGTCCAGATCTCATAGTTTGTGGTAACCTGCTAAGAAGCAAGAGCAGTGAAATTAAATATCAGAAATCTAACACTGTCATTCTTCTCAGCAGATACACCAAGGAAAGGTGAATGGGTGGGCCCTAGGGTTGTTCGCTTTCTCTGTATGTATGTATGTAGTGGTCTGTGTGTATGGAAGGGGAAGTGATAATCAAAACATTTTATTTTTTTCTATTCTTCTTAAATTGTAGTTCCTGGCTAGCCTAGGAAAATTGCAAGGAAGATGATTTAGCATACGGTTATTCTATATGGACTCCTATGGACTTGTAACATTATATCCCTCCTGAATTTGTTTGCATATAACAGAAGGATATAAGACTTTCATCATTCCTTTAAGATAGTCTCCAGAGGTTTACTTTGGCTTCTTATACTGATATGTTTCAAAATCTGGATTTGGGTATATGTCCTTGTGGGATTATAGAAAAATCACCCTAGAAAGAACATAGACCCTATATTGAAAGTAGATCATGGTATGATGGCGATGACTCATATGACTCTATGCTTGTAATCAAGATACATGAGTCCTAATTCCTCTAATACAGAAAGCTCAGCACAATTTTCCTGTACCTTTTGACTTCTCTCTTAAGGACCCTTTCAAAAAAAAGAACGTGTAGATCTGAAGAAAAAAAGCAAATAAATAAATAAATAAAATTAAAGGGACAAAAATTAAATAAAAATATGTTAAAAGTTGCCATGTTTTATTAAGCTAGCCGCTTCACCAGTATTACAGAACAATTATTCTCTGCTTATAGGAAATGATTTCTGATAATGAACGCTCAGCAGGAACCTTGTTTTATTCCTAATTGCTATACAGTATTGAAAAGATCAGATTTACTACGATTATCAATTATTTGTTTTAGAGTAAAAATTCTCTCTGCCCTTTAAGATGTCTTAAAGTGGGGGGAAGTAAGTGTCAGCTGTGGTGCATCACTGAATGTGATTTGTAGTTTAACTATCACATTAAATATTTTAATTAAAACTTGCAAAACAAACTGCAGTATTAGTAATGTGGTAATCATCTTCAGGTTGTCTGCCTTTTTTTTTCCTTTTTTTTTTTTTTTTTTCTTAAACTCTAACCTATTTCACTCAGGGGAAATATAGTTACCCTATATTCATGACTAAAATCACTCCCTGAGCCTACAGGAAAAGTCTTAATTACCTAGCCTTAATTTTAACTATTACTAAAAGATAATCATTTTCATCTTAAGAACGAAATAGGTTAATTCTACCCAGTGAGTGTGTCTGAATACTAATGGTGATTTATTTACAAATTATGCCTGATTGGAAAGCAAGAAATAAGGGGAAAAATGAAAGCTGTATTTGATGATTGGGGAAAAAAAAAAAAAAAAATCCTTAAAAGGAAGGCTAAAAATTCAATGAATGAAAACAATAATCCCTGGGTTGAGGTCTTGAGCACAGCTGCATGCATTTGCACTGTTTGCAAATAAATTTACCAAAATATCATCCTGCATTTATGTAAAAAGATAACCTTTACTGTCAGTAGCAGCAATGATACCTCATCAGTCAAAATCATGGCATTCCAGTCTTAAGCTATAATCAAAAAGACATATATGGGTACCACTTGCCTACATGGAATATAGCATAAATATAAGCAATGCATGACACTATTATTTTGTAACTGACTCACTGTTCCAAGAGCTCTCATTTATGTGTAAACATATTTCATTCCTCTATGGGAACATTAATGTAGGTGTCTAATCTGATTGTTGAGACTTGAATATTTTCTTACTCTCTGTGCAGCCTTACGGAAATCAGCATCTCATCATATTAGGTCTGACATTAATATAGTCACAGTGTAACTCTGTTCAGAAATTGTAAAACTGCATAATCTCACTTCAAAGCTGTGAATGGAGTCATCTTTCCCATGTCAATAGATATCGCTGCTATTACAAGTGTCTCATTCATGCCATTACTTAAAGACAGGATTTTCAACTTTCCCCCACAGTAGTGATTTTACGGCCAAATGAATTTTGCCTCATGCAACACAAAACTTACACATTATTAATATTGGTATGTATAGTTGCATATATATTTATGTATGCATATTGAAAATGCAAAAGCTCTGAGCTATACTGATAGATACATGAAAAACAAACTGAAAAATTCCTTGCTCTTACTCAAAATCAGTTTGCATTGTATTACTAATTTGGCTCTTGAGACTCTGAGCATAATGAATGCATTTTCATGTCTCAAAACATCCTTAAATATTAAATGTTCACTAGGCATTTCCTGGTTAACTATTTTGCTTAATAAATCAATACATGGAGTAGGACAGCTCTACTGGGCATGACATTAGTATTTCTCTTGCCTTTGAATTACATTCCATGCAGAGGTAATGTTTTCTTCCTTCCTAACTTTCCTCCAGTTGTAGAACTCAATTTTCAGGTTCCAGTGATTTCATCACAAAAAACAATACAGCTTTGACAATAAGGTTTTATTAACCTTTATTGTTTTAAAGCCTACATCTGAGATGAAATTCCACAGTGTTAACTGTCAAAGGTTAAAAAAAATGATTGCTGCTTGTAGAGAGTATCTGAAAGATATTCAGTTGTATTTTCTCATAATCCACTCAATACTAAAGGAAAAAGCAGGCTTACAGTAAGGGAAAGCAGAAAACTTCTAAAAACAAATCCATGGTGCAGTTATTTTCCATTTTCTCAGAAACTAGACCTCAATTTAAAGGGGAAAGATTTGTATTTAAACAGTTTTCTCTTGCCTACTCTATGTAAATTTGGCCAGTAGTTTAGATTTCTAAAACTAAATAGCAGTCTTGCACTTTATTATGGAGGAGATGAATGACAGGTCAGCAGGAGTTTCTTCCTGCAGAAGAATCTGAACCACACTGAACTTCCATGAAATGAGAGCACAACCACTAGTTTTAAAAATCAACAATTTGATGGGTCAGCGCCTCAGGGAGGTAATGACCTGTATCTCATAAAGCAGGTTGACCTGTTTCCTACATATTTTGCTGAAAATTCACCAGTGAACCCTTTCATAAGGCTAGCCAAAGGTTGCAAAAAGGTGTTTCTTTCAACCTAGCATGATAACCTAGAATTCTCCTCAAAAAATAAATTTTTGCCTCCATTTTTATAAGACATAGCCACAAGACAAGGTCCAGGGATGCACGATCAAGAAGGTCAGAAGGGTTAATGAAGCCAGGAGAGCAGCTACTGAGCTCTTTCTAGAAGGGAAGTCTTGGGCCAAAGCCTCTGATTATGTCAACTAAAGTTTTATGAAAAGTGAACATAAAAAATAATAATAATAAGGCATAATTATAGGCTGTGATGGAGCCCAGACCTGCTGTGCTATGTTTTACCATACATCATGCAACTCACAGCAGCTCAGGAATTTCACTGGATTTAGATTGGGAATGTTAATCTTCTTATCAATGCCAAGATATCAGTATTCTGTGCACTATTTGGGCATTTTCATCTGCAAATTATTGTTGCCCTAGAGCAGAATAGAGGCAATCTCTGCAGCCAGAGAAAATGTGCTGCAGTCTGCACACAGGATGTGATCTCTCTGCCACATATCACAGTTGCAAGGGGGGGAAAGACAGTCTTGTTTCCAGTCAAACCATCATCAGAGTTCCCACTGATGGCAGCAGCACCAACCTTCAGCTCAGCTGAAGAAAAAAAATGAAAAAAACCTTACCAGTGATACAAGACTTAATTACAAAAGTCATGAAGTGTACATTGATAATATTTGATTTGCAAAATTCAGTTACCCTTATCACAAGCAATGGCTTCTATGGTTTGGTTCTCTTCCATTATAAGACAAAAAAAAAAAATAAGTTCCATGTGTATTTCTTCGTTCTGTTAATCCAAAGTAAATAAATAAAGGTTCTTATGCTCATTAACTTCATTTTCTTTTTTAAATATCAGCTTCTACTTCACTGATTCAGTGATACAGTATGTAAATGAGGCATAAAATGAAAAATCCTTGCCTTCCCAGTGGGACACCACTCACGCTTACTTGCAGAGTGCCAGGTTAAACTACCTACTGCCAGAAAGAGACACACAGGCTACCTAGGGCTGGGAAGAACTGTAATCAGAATAAGGCTCAGAGGACACAGCAAAGGATGCTCTTCTCCCATTTGCTGTTTGTACCAGGGCTGATCACAAAAGCAGGGCCTGCAGGCAAGAACTGCTCAATGTTCTTTTTAAACCTTGTGAAAGAAGAAAAAGAACATAAGGACACTGGCCCGTAAACCCTCTGCCACAGTTAGCAGATATTGATGGGATGTTGACCTTTCACTTCTTCTGTGCTAGGAGCTCTGGGAAAAATCATATGACATAAGCACATGACCAAAGACCTCTCTGAATCTACCTCTGGTTTAAGCCATTAAGGCCAAGGCCATACATAGACTATAAGCTTTCTCAGAAAATAATAAATAAATAAATAAATAATAATTTTAAAAAAAAAAGAAATAGTGAAATAGTTGAAGGTTAGTTACTTTGAACAAAGTGTGCCATTTCAATGAGACCTATGTAGCTGGCGTCTTTCTAAGTGGAGTGCAAAGCTGAGCTTCTTCGGTAATTTGTACCAATGCAAGAATTATTCCATTGTTTCTATCATTATGGTTTAAAATCTCCCTTGCTGTTCTAATCATTAATATGATTAAAAGTAAAGCAATGTCTGAATGATTTCTTATATCAGAATTGAACTGTTTTGACAAATACAAAAATAATAAATAAATAAAATACAAATTTTAAAAATCCTGGAGGGGACAGGAAGCCTTTTCTAAACTTCTAGATGCAGCAAGTACAGTAGGGAATGGCCCTTGTGAGGAGATGCCCTGAGTATCTATATAGACCAAATAAGAAGTTTTGTTACCATCTAAAAAATGGTCATATGTGGTGAACGTCCATTAAGCAGTAATGCTTTTTGGAATACATGCATGTGGTGGTTTTACCGTGCTGGGCAGCTAAACCCCACAACCGCTCTCTCACTCCCCCTCCTTTAGATGAGGAGGGGGAGAAGTAAAGCAAAGAACAACTCACGGGTTGAGATAAGGATAATTTAATTAAAGGGAAATAATTATAATAATTAAATAAAGACTACCATGAACTAAACAATTTAACTAAGGGGAAATAAAAAGGGAAAGGGGAAAAGGGAAAATAAAAGAAGGGAGGAAAACAACAAACAAAATAAATGAAAGCTATATGGAAGTGCAGAGGAAAGAAATTACTCTCTACTTCCCACAAATGAGCGATGATTGACCACGTCCTTGAAGCAGGGCCTCAACGCACGCAGCCGGTGTTGAGAGGAGGACCAACGTCTTCTCAACGAGAGCCCACCCCTCCCCTCTTCTTCCTGTTTCCACTTTTTATTGCTGAGTGTGACATCACATGGTATGGAATATCCCTTTGATTGGTTTAGGTCAGCTGCCCTAGTGATGTTTCTCTCCTCACTTTTTGCCCATCCCTTAGGAGGGTTAGAGAAAGGCCCAATGTTGTGCCACTGCTGCTCAGCAATAGACACAACACTGGTGTGATAACACTGCTGTTCCAGCTACAAGTACAGAGTACGGCACTGTATGGGCTGCTGCCGGGAAAGTTAACATTCAAGCCAGACCCAGTACAATGCAACATACTCTAACTTTTGCTGCCTCTAGTTATAGGTAAAATTAGAAGTTGTCACTTAAACAAGGGGGCATTGGAATGCAAATACAAAACTCCAAGTACATTTCTGGAATACCTGTTGATGGGAGGGAGGGAGGAAGGGAGGGAGGAAGGAAGGAAGAAAGGAATTTATAATATAATAACATATAAAAATTGTTTAATTAATAAGATTAAATAATAATCATTATAATTTTATAATAATAAAACAATGCCATACTGTACAACACAGTCAATAAAGTGGATTTAATGAAATAAAAATAAAACCCATTTTTCCCATTCCAATGAATTCCTATCCCCATCATCACTTCCCATCCCACTGATCATTTCCTATCCCAACAACGTCCCAGTTCTGATCCCAAGGCTGAATTCCCAACTCCCACCCACCCATCCAGCCAGCCATGCACCCATTTTCTGCCGTCTGTGCTGGCCATGCCCACATCCATGCCCGGCCTGAGCATGGGCAGCGGGAGCGGGCTGCATGAAATAACTGAACATGAAATTATGAAATAACATTAAATAATAAATAAGGTAACTTAATTGTTGCTGTTTTTAACATTGCTTCATGACAATAGATGCAAACATGTATCTTGAGTTGAGGGCAAAGGTGACCTTGGATCTGAAGCACACAGGCGTTCGCTAATGTCCCCCCATCCGGAGTGAATCCACAATGACTCAGAAGGAAAAATTAAGTCCAAACCAGTGCGCTGTGATAAAGAGAGTTTAATGGGGTAGAAAAGGAATAAAAACAAACAAAATAATAAATGAAAATATTGATACTTTATAATGTATAAAATATATAAATATTGTTTAATTAATAATATTAAATACTTATAATTTTATAATAATAAAACAACACCATACTGTACAACACAGTCAATAAAGTGGATTTAATTAAATAAATAATAAAACCAGTAAATTAAATAAAATTTAAAAATTTAAATTTAATAAAAATAAAACCCATTTTTCCCATCCCAATGAGTTCCTATCCCCATCATCACTTCCCATCCCACTGATCATTTCCTCTCCCAAAATCCTCCCAGTTCTTATCCCCTCGGTATCCCAGTGCAAGAAGAGCTGCAGGCAGAGGCCTTGCTGAGTGACCACCTAAGGAGAGGAATGTAATCCAGAAGGCAGGAAAGAAGAGCAATGCCCCGAAAGAAGGGCTAAGTCTTGTCTCTCAGCCCTTTGGTGTCCCAAGCAGCAGTTGCCACAGGCAAGCTTTCCCAGCCCAGCTGCTGCCAGCATCCCCCCAGCTTGCCATTGCCACCTTCCTGGGTGAGGCGCGCGCACGTTTGCCATTGGCATTTGCCGTTGCCCATCCCTGAGAGTGGCAAGCAGTGCGTAGGTCCAGCACGAGAGAGGGGAGAGGCCAAGCGAGAGGGGCAAGGGCTCAGGAGCGTGGCTGCAGCTGGAGCAGGTGCCTGCAGAGGTCTCTGTGCCTGCGTGCTGAGCGGGCCTGGGTGCTGCAGGGGCCGTCGAGGAGAAGCCCGAGGTCGGTCACGGGTAGCCGTAAGAGTAGGCTCTGGCGTGGTCCTTCTGCCGCTGCTCGAAGAATTGCACGGGGCCGATCTTCATGTGGTGGGCTGCCCGCTGCCGCTCCTCCTGGGCCAGCTTCTTGAGGCGCTCCCGCTCGGGACGCTGCTGCGGCGTGATGGGCACCGACGACTCCTGCTCCTCCAGCGGTGTGGGCGCTGCGTCGCTGCCCGCCCAGGGCCCCACGCAGGGCATGTAGTCCCCGCGGGGCTGCGCCGGACGCTGCGCTTGGCCCCCCGCAGCTGGCAGGCCCAGCACTCTGGGCGCCTGCTTGAGGGGAGCTTTGCGTGCTGGCGCCGTGCTGCCTGGTGGTGCCGGCAGCGCCTGGGCCTTGTGGCCAGCTGGGGGCCGGGGGGCAGCGGGCACAGCGCTGGAGCCTGGCAGCGTCGGCGGGGCCGTGGGCATGCTGCTGGGGCCGCTGGAGGTGGGCTGCGGCTGCACACAGGGCGGCTGGCGCACTGGCCCCAGCGCCTTGGCCCTGGCCCCCAGTGGCTGAAAAGTCTCGCTGGGGGTCTTTGTCCCCGGCTGCTGGCACTGCAGCATCTTGGCCCCGCTGGCTTGGGGCCGGAGCCTGCCCTGGGGCCGCACGGCATGGGCATGGGCACGGAGCTTCATGGGGAGGGCCTCTGGCAGCAGCAGCGCTCTGCGGAGAGGCAGCACCGCTGCTCCTTGCCCCCCAGCAGCCCCCAGGCTTCGGGCTCTCTTGCTGGGCGCCCTGGTGCTGTCGCTCGCCAGCTGCTGCCTGCCGCTGCCCGCTTGGCTGCTGCTGCCAGCCAGCGCGCCGTGGCCACGTGTCTTACCCTGGTGCAGCGTCTTGGGGCCTTGGCCAGCCTGGCCCAGCAGCAGCAGCGTCTTCTCCTTGCCGGGGGTCTTGTCTGTCCTCAGCCTCCTGTGCTGGGAGCTCTGCGCTGTGCTGGGGGTGCTGGTGGGCACGGGGCGCTTGGCCCCCCACTTGGTGCCGGTGGGAGCAGGGGCAGGCGGGGGGCTCTGGAGGGGACTGCGAGGGGGACTGGGCAGGGCTCTCCTCAGGGCTGGGAGAAGTTGAGGCCTCTTGAGGGGAGCCAAGGGAGGCCGGGGCAGGGTTCTCTTGCGGGCGGGGACGAACTCCTGCTGGGGAGGCCTTTTGGGGAGAGGCTTGGGCAGGGGTCTCCTGCAGACAGGGTCGGGGGGGCTCTGGAGGGGACTCAAGCGAGGCTTGGGCAGGGCTCTCCTGAGGGCAGTGAGGAAGTCAGGGTCGGGGGGGCTCTGGACGGGAGCCTGGGGAGGCAGGGGCAGGGGTCTCTTGCGGGCAGGGAGGCAGTCAGGGTTGGGGGGCCTCTTGAGGGGAGCCAAGGGAGGCTGGGGCAGGGTTCTCCTGCGGGCAGGGATGAATTCCTGCTGGGGGGCTCTTTTGGGCAGGGCTCTCCTGAGCTGGGGCCGGGCTGCAGGCTTGAGGGGGGAGCTAAGTGGCGGCACAGCAGCTGCAGGGGGCTGCAGCGCCCGCCCAGCCTGCACCTTGTCAGGGTGCAGCCCAGGGCTTGAGGGGACCTCACCCAGCGCTCTGGTGGCTGCCAGTCCGTGTGTGCTCGGCTCCTCGATGTCCTCACAGAGGTCGGGCAGCTGCGAGAGGAAGCGCTTGAGGACAGGACTGCTGGGGACAGCGGTGAAGGCATCCTGAGGCTCCACGGCATCAAGGCAGCTGAGCAGCTCCTCCAAGCCGGAGCTGTCCAGGTCGGCCGGGAGCTGGTCCTGCAGGTGCTGCAGCTGCTGGCTGTCCCCTGCCAGCTGGGGAAAGGCCTCGGCGAAGGCATCGGGGCCCAGCTCCAGCAGCTCCAGGGGCTCCTCAGGCACCTCTGCAAGTGTCGCCGCTGAGGAAAAAGCAAGCCAATGCAATCCCCCAGGCATCCCCCGATGCCAGCTTTGCCATGGCTCCTGGGTGTGGGGTGCCCAGCGGCCGGCTGGGCCAGCCCCAAACTCACCATCGGGCGTCAGCGTCTGGGTGCTGGCGGTCGCTGGAGCCTGGGCAGGCTCGGGGGGAGTGGGGCCGGGCAGCGGGGGCCCCTGGTCCTCGCTGAGCCCCACGGCATGCAAGCAGGGCTCCGGCAGCTGCCCCCGGCTGCTGCTCAGGGTGCGGGGCGCGGGGAGCACCTGCCCCTGCAGCGGATGCCCCGGGACGAGGAGTGGGGGGGGGCCGGGGTAGGCAGGGGCCTGCAGCAGGCAGGTGCCTGCGGGGTGCAGGAGCTCCCCATGGAGCACGGCCCTGGGCCCCAAGCAGAGGGGAGCACCATCCTGGGGCACCAGTGTCCCCATCAGCAGGGGCTGGGAGACACTGGGGGCACCCACAGGAGCGGTGTGGAAGAGCTGCCCCACAGCAGGGAGCTGCCCAAGCTGCAGGTGGCGCCCCTCAGCTGGGAGGTGCCCCCCAGGTGGCAGCTGCACCCTGGCGGGGAGCTGCTGCACCTGCCCCTGGACCCCCGGCACCATGTGCCAGACAGTGGCCTGGGGCAGTGCGGAGGGGAGGGTGGGTACCTGGGGTGGCTGCAAGGGCAACGCCATCGCTCCGGGGAGGGAGGGAAGCAGCCAGGCAGCCACCGTTGGCGGCACGGCTGGGACGACGAAGGGGGAGTTTTGTGTCTGCGGAAGCCGCGGAAGCCGTCTGGGGAAACCCTCTGTGGGAAAAAGGGCGCTGGGCTGAGCTCTGGGGCGCTGGGCTCGCCAGCAGGGCCGCAGCCCCGGGAGGAGCGGGAGCCGGCTGCTGTACCTGCCATGGTGGCTGGAGAGTGGGGCGGTTGCTTGGGGAACGCGGGCAACGGGGGTTCCGTCCCAACGGCTGAGCAGCCCCTCGCCGACATCTTGGGGAGGACTGCAGGCTTTGGAGCCAAGCAGGCTGCCCAGCGCAAGACTTGGCCATCCCCAGCAGGCTTGCCCTCCCACGCAGCACTTGCCATGCCCAGGATGCTTCCACACCACCACTTGCCCGGCCCAAGGCTTGCCCAGCCCAGGACCAGCTTCTCGGCCTCAGCGGCAGTGCCCATCCTTGCCATTTCACCGCATGGCACATTCGCAGCAACCCAGACGAAATCTGCCCCATCAACACGAAGCGTTTCTTCAGCCAAAGAGACCTCGTCCCAAAGAATTCCCCTCTCTTGGAGGACTTTGCCAAGCACTTCCTTCCCCAGGGAATGGTACCCACCCCATTCAAGACTTCCCATCCCAAGGCTTTTGCTTCCCAGGGATTTCCTTCCTAGGGAACATTGCCCTTCTCTCTCATTTCCTAGCCCAATGGCTTCCCACCCCAAGGAAGTCTTGCCATGCTGTAGCCCCGAAATGCCCCCAGAGGGCACCTGGCAGCTACTGGGAAGGAAATGAGCTCTGTCATGGTGAGCTAGCCGCTCAAGGCCCTGCTCTTTGGCCCAGGTGTCTGTGAGGCGGTGTTGGCAAGGAGTCCTGTTGTGAACATAAGAACATAACATAACATAAGAACATAAAATAACATAAGATAGAAAAAAATATATAATAACAGAACGCGACATAAGAACATAAAACAAAGACAACTATCATGATGTCATCTGATAGGATGTAGGAGAAAGCAGAAATCCAGCAATGCTGTCTTTCCTACTCCTCAAAACCAATTCCGTTGACAACTAGGAATGCTTCCAGCTGGAAAAAAACGGAAGAATGAAGTGGAGGACTCCTTGCCATCACTGTGTTTCTGGAGCACACCTCTACCTTTCTGTCCAACAGGGGGTTCTTCTTGGGAGATAATTGCCCAACATGAAAAAACACAACCAAAGCCAGAGGACCCATCTCCTCAACAACATGATAAATAGAAAAGACATCTCTAGATGCAGACCCCAGAGCTCCAATTCACTATGTCCCACTAGTGGAAGTTATTTTTTATGCTTTGTTTTTAAGGCCACTGGCTGTCTCCTCCCTTATGCTGCCCATTCTCCCTGTTGTCCTGTCTTCTTTCTCTTGCATTGCTTCCTTTCCTTGGTGGACCTTGCTGAGCTCTTTGATGGTTTGTTGTATATATATGTATGAAGACATAAAACTGTTATAGAGTGTCGAAAGAAGGGCAACAAACAAGAGGGTCTCTTTTAACAGGGGTATTGAGGTTTGTGGCAAGGTTTTGGTAGCAATTGAGGGGCTGCACTGTGCTGGACACAGCAACAGACGCACCATAAGCCAAAGTCAGACGATAAGCCAAGGTGTGCTGCCTCTAAGAATGCACAGAAAATATTGGATGGAGAGAGCTGGGGAGAACAAAAAGAATGAGGAACAACAGAGGGAACATCAAGGTCATAGGAGGAGGAGAAGTAGATGCTCCATGGTGGAGCAGATAGTCTTTGAAACCTGTGCAGGATCCATGGCAGAAGAGCTGAATATTCCTGACAGGGACTGCAGCCTGTGGAGGACCCCCACTGGAGCAAAGTAGAAACAACAAGAAAGGATCGGCAGAGAAGAACTGCTGCATATTCACCACAGCCTCCTCCTGTGCTGCCCATTTCCCCAGTGAATGGGCTGAGTGAGATCAGCAGGTCAAATGGGTGCTTGGAGTGAAGTTGAGCCCAGAAGAGGAGGAAAAGTGTTACCCCTGTGTGGTTTGATGTTTGTCCTTTTGCTTCCCAACACCTGAACTAGGAATAAAATTTATACACATTAGTTGGCATTACAATAATTTCCTCAAGTTGAGAGAGTTTTTCCCACAACAGTCATTGATAAGCAATATCCCTGTCTTTATCAAAGCCCATGAGCTTTCTCGTTCCCTTTTTTTTCCCTAATTTTATCCCCTGTCCTGCTGAGGTGGGCAGGGAGTGAGCAGGTTGTAACCATCCAACAGAATTCTGGTACATCCAACAGAAGCTCTAACACATTCTTCATTGGAGAAGTAGACTTTGAAATGCCAAACACCTTTAAATCTATAGATATTATTTAGATATCACATGTTGTTAATTTTTACAAGTAATATTGCATGTTGTTAATTTTTCTAACATCTAGGCTATACATTCAAAATCAGTTATCTAATGAAGTCTATTTATTAAAACATATATAAAAATATATATAACACATATTGTGTTGTAAAGCACACAATTCCCTACCAATGACAACCAAAAAATCATCTAATTGAGCATGCAGTTTTCATTAACCTGTTTTTTTGTTGTTTTGTTTTTTTTTTACAAATACCCAACAACACATACACGTGTTGTGTTGTGGTTTTTTTCATCATTTCTCACTGAAGCAATACCCATCCCGTATCAGATCTGTGTCATTACTCTAATTTTTGTTCCTAATGTACTTGAAAAACTTCTTACCTCTATTGACTGCAACAGTGGATTTTTTTCCTTTCGATCTTAACTCCATTTATCAATTACTTATTCTCTTAAATTCCTGCTTTTAAGAGATGGTTAGGTATTCACCATCTCTCACTATTATTTATAGCTTTTCTTTTCTTTTTCAGTAGTTCAGCCCCAGTCAACTCGGAGGTGGGGAGCAGCAGCTTCTATGGAGCTCCTATGCTGAAAAAAAAAAAAAAAAGTTTAGCCTTGAGGGAAAAGGAAGGTGGGAGAGCCAGATGGGGCAAGAGGAAGGGAGGTGGTTTGACCAGGACACCTTGAGGGTCTGGGAAGAGAAGAAATGGATGGGTGCTTAAGAAATGAGCAGCATCACAGCCTACATACGGAAGAATTGTGACGAGCAGTTTAGAAATGTGAGCGATTGGTGGTCTTGTGTTGATCGGCAGCTGTGCTCCATGGTTATAGCTGTAATTTCAGCAGTTTACTGTGTAAGCCGCATGTTGCCACTTCATTGATCAAGGCAATGCTGTTCAGTTGCAGGGAAGAGGGGCAAGACTCAGGGAAGAAACGGAACGGAGAAAACTGTACAGTGTGGAGATGCACACGTAGCCATAAAATCAGTGCTGGACAGAAAGAGAGAAAGAGAGACAGACTGACAGACAGACAGACAGAACGAAAGAAGGGAAGGAAGGAAGGAAGGAAGGAAGGAAGGAAGGAAGGAAGGAAGGAAGGAAGGAAGGAAGGAAGGAAGGAAGGAAGGAAGGAAGGAAGGAAGGAAGGAGGGAAGGAAGGAGGGAAGGAAGGAAGGAGGGAAGGAAGGAAGGAGGGAAGGGCTATTACAGAATTCATTTCATGTTTCGAGATCTGGCCATACATAAAAACACAATAGGCTCTGTTCAATAAAGACAAAGGAAGAAGAAGCACTTTGTTAAAGACATGACTGGATGAAGCAGTGTTCTGCATTTACCAGTGTTTGTAACTCTGTCTTGCAGAGTAGCAGCATGTTCCTCCTGAATTAATATGGTGACTGCTGAACTTTTATAGTTCAAGCATTTTTATTTTTGATTTTAACTCTTTCTTATTTCCATTTGAGTGTTTTGGAGTGTTTGACTTAACACATCGCACTGTATCTCAGGAAGCACAGAACAGGGATGGGTGTAAGTGTTATATGCACTCTAGCATACTCTAGTGGTAAGGCCTCATTGTGACTTTGTAGTCAAGAGATGACTGAACAATGGAGCTCTGCAGGTGCTTGGAAACACATCCAAGACATATTTGAAACTTCATTTAAATACAGTTTGCATAACCATGTCTACAGAGACAAATAACAAAACAGGAACAACCTATCTGAATGCACTCAATGAATTCCCACTCAGTTGCACAGGCACATATTGTTATTCATAGGAATGTCACAGAAATAACTGGAATTACAGTTTAGATCAGGTCAGAATAGAAGGAGTTTATTACTACAGCTATAGGAGAGGACAGAGAGCAGCAGAATGACAGGCTCCACCCAAATGGGACAGAGCTTATATACCTTGAGATTGTAAAACCTGTCCTTTGCCAAAACTGGGTTAGATAAGCAGGACACGATAAACAACAACAGCGACTGAAATCCTTCAGATAAGAAGGCTCTAGGCAGCACATCCTTTTACAAATAATCCAATCCTTTGTTAATTAAATTATGCTGACTGGCATGTCAAAAATGTTTTTTAAACTAGTGAGGCCTGTGAAGGCCTATGTGATGCTAAATATTTTGCTTCTGCAGGAAGCTGACTGAGATAGTGGATATCCTGTTTGGTATTATAATTTGCTTAAAAACCTAACCAATGGCTTTGATCCCCCAGTGATTTCTGTCCTACATGGCTCTGTGGTATAAAAGCAAGCAATGCATTTCCCAGGGCAATGGAGAGGAGAGCTGGATAAACCCTATACCAATGCCCCTCTGAGTTTTGCTCCTCTATGCCATCTCTGTCTGCAGGACACTGAATAAGGATGTCAGGTCTGTGCCACAGATAACTGACACTTTAGGGAAACTCTGTCTGTCCAAGAACCATGAATCAAATTCACTCTTGCCCTCCAAAGACTAGCAATTGGCATCTTTCAGATACAGAGCATGGCTTCCATTCAGATGTTGCCTGAGCTTTGGAGGAATATATTGCCAGTTTTTTCTCCACAAGGAAAGCAATGTCAGTTTCCATTTCACTAAAAGAAGCTGTACTTCTCATAGAAACCCATGGCTCCAGGAGATTTTTAAAAGAGCAGATTTTACAGGCTTGATAATATTATTTCCAAAAGTAATAGGCAACTTAAAAGAACTACTTAAACTGTGCTAAGTTGAACTGTAGATATCACTTACTTTTTAGTACAGCATCTAAATAAAAAGGAGATTGAAAAAAAGAAGATAAACTTAAGGAAAAACAATTGATAAATAGAAGTTTAACTCTTGACTTTTGTAAAATTACATATTAGCACCTTTCAAGAGAGAAACGTGTCAAAATTGAAATGTGAAAATGTTCATTTTTGAAATAAATTTATTTTTTGCATTTTTTTTGTGTAGCTTTTTTCATTTAGATATTATTGTTATTATTATGGGATATTTTTCAAATGAAACTATTAATATCTGTTAATTTCAAGATACTGCCAGTACACTGATATGTTTTTTTTTGTTTGTTTGTTTTTTAATCTCAAGAATTGCCTTTAAAGTGCACCTCATCCCTATGCAGGAAGTATGGCAATAGGTGTGAGTTTTGCCAGTGCAGCAAATACTAATAATATTGCAATAGATTTCTGTCTACTGGTATTTTGCTCAACAACCTGCTTTATTCTTGTCTAATTAGTTTTACAGCACAGTTTTGTTTTGTTTCCTATTTTACGGAGTATTTAAGAAAAATATGCATAGATTTACATTTTTAGTATAGATCTGGAAAATATTTTAAAGCACTTTGAAGACGATTTCCAAAAAATGATGAACTGAACGAGCTTTGCTAACATATACTCTTCATATCTATCATCAAAGGTTCCCAGCTTGGCACTGCAATCACATTGTGTCCTTGGAGGCTGGGAAAAGTGGGGTGGAGAGGAAATGTAGGTAACCAGAAAATCCAATATGTTTCTGAAAACACTCTTCAGAGAAAGTTAGTTTCTTGCTGTCATTGATTTTAAGTAATTTAGTGCTGGTGAAAGGTGAGAGCTGAAGAAAAGTAGACAAACAGGGAGCAGTTTGGATATAGCAGCCCTCTGACTAGCTTATGGTAGTCTCTGTGCAGGGACTTCAGGGGTGGACAGAGGCTCAGGGAATTTTCCTGTGCCTGCAGGAAGGAAGGGGACCTTCCACCTAGGCCTCCCATCTTGGCTTTTGCCAGCTAGCTCTTACCTGATGGCACTACACTTCTTTGGAACACACGTGCTTTTGGAGAGAGAGGCTTGTTCTTATAAAGCATTTTTTCAAAGTACAGAGATTCTGATTACAGTTGAGGCCCACAGATAATATTGAAAAATAATTATTGCCCTGGAAATACCATTTAGTCTTAGGAAATCAGTTTTTTATCAGGTGTTTCAAAAACATCTTAGATCTTTTTAAGAAACAACCACTACAAACACACACACACAAACACACACAAAGGCTAGAAAAAAACTCTCCAAAAACAGTTTACAATGATGTGCAATAGAAGTTATGGAGCTCAAGTCCTTGACCTCCCATTTAGTTTCTGTATTATTTATACAGCTATATTCCCAATATTTATTCTATCTATATCAAAATGACATCACATGCCCTTTTCTGTTACAAATTGGACTTAACTCAAAGCTTTCAGCTTCAAACCATTCTGAACAGTGGGAGGACATATTGATTCCTGTAAGCCAGGATATCAGGTTTTCACCTCTTCAATGTGTTACTTAGAGAAATGCAAAGTAAAGGGAACTGTCTAAATGACTTTAAAATGCAGACTGTGTATCAAAATAAGTAATACAAGATACTTTAATAAATAGATATAAAGCTCTTGAAATTCCTATTTTCAAAAGACATGACAGAAAACTACCTAACCTCTCAAAGCGGCAATTTCATACTAGTGGTTTCACAGCCATCTGCTTCTAGAGAGAACAGTGCATCAAAGTTCAGATTCAGCCTCCACCCTGAACTGAAAGCTGATGCTTTTGAGTAAACACCATCATCCAAAATATGTCCAGAGCAATAAAGTTAGGGAAAGGAAGGGTGGGAAACTCTGCAGATGAACCATCCCTCCAGTTGTGATGATTCATGGTTTTGTCTTGAATATATTGTTCTCATCTGACACTGCCTTCAGACTGGCCTTGGGTTTCAGTGGCTACAAATTATAAATCACCTGTACATGATCTGTTTATAGTTTAGCAAACTGTCATGGCTATAGTAAGACCAGGAAGAACAAGAAAAGTATGGAGAAAAAAAAAAAAAAAATGATTCAGAGATTGTCAACATACGGTCACAGAAAAATAACTATGCTGGTTTCCTAGTAAAAGAAAGGAAGGTTCATAAATGAGAAGACAGAAGTTGTTTCACTTCAGAAGTTACAGGGGCTGAAAGTGACAAATTTACAGATCTCTGTATACAAATTAAGTACTGTTTCAAACAGTGTAATCAAGAACCACTCTGCATAATATAATATAATTATTGGTAATCAGAGATGTACAGAGGGCAAAATGGCTGTTTCACTGAAGTGCTGAGATTTCAAAATGTATATTCATTCAAGCTCTAAGTGAAGACTGAAGCCTTCAGAATTCTTAAAGCAAAAACAAAAAAATGTCTGGGAACATATTGCTAATATCTAGTAGAAAAACAAAAACAAAAAGAACATGAAATTACACTTCAAAATGTGAAAACAAAGTGTTGCATTATTTTGATGTTGCTGCAGCTCTTGGCATTCATACTAAACAAAATTTCAACAAATGCAACATACATTTTTATTTTTTGTTATTGGCAATGGAATATTGCCCCAACCAAGTTTCTGCAAATAGTTCTGCTACAGGGTTAGAAATCATAACCTCAAACTAAATTCAACAATTTTGTCACATCCTACTGTCTTTTAATGGTTCTCAGTAAAAGGAACACCAGTAAGTCAATCAATTACTGTATATGTGGCATATAAACCACGTATAAAAAGTAAACTGATTTTAAATAATGGAAAAAAATATGCAAATCCAAACAAGAAATAACAGGATAGGTCTTTAGATCTGCCACAGTTTAACTGATGAAGGTGTAAAGGAATAATAAAACTGTCCTCCACCAAACCTGAGGACTTGGTTTTTAGATCATCTTCTGAGCTATTGGAATTATCCAATGGAATTAAGCAATGACCCAACAACATGCTAATCATCTTTCCACTCCCTGTCAGCATTCTCTTTTCCTACCTGTGCTCACCACACCCTCCTGATTACTTTCCTAGACAAAGAAAATCTCATTTGTATATGTGCCAGTTAAGTTTTTACTCCCTTGTCACTACCAAGCTGCTACAAAAACAAACAAACAAACAAGAGAAACCAAGAGTTTTTTCACACTGTTCTTTAAAATTCAGCAACTATACAAACATTTCAGCATTTCACATTGTCCTAGAAACTTTACTGTTAATAGACAGAGTCATGATATTAAGCATAGATGATGCTGATTTCTTAGCATTATCTGCTGTATGAAACTCAAGAGCACCAGAAGCTCAGCTTTCACACCATTCATTCTTTTTCTTATTGTTATGGGGAAGGAAGAAGAGAAAGTGGAGCAGATTTCAAGTCCTGAATATAAAAATATATGATCATTACAGCTTTATGGGATAACATGATCTTTGACTGCATTGGAACACATTAAGAATTCATTAATAACATGATAGCTGCAGCTTGTTTTTTTTGTTTAAAAAAAAAAAAAAAAAACAAGCATGGAAAAGTATTATTAGCTTTAAAGGTAAAATAGCATAAAAGTCATCACCAATGTTCTTGGTCTTCAATATACCAATACATATAATTTGTTTCCTAAAGAGCTATTTAAATGTCTATTGGATCCCAAAATTACACAATTAGCTGGGATGTCATAAGACTGTTGAATCAAAACAAATACACAACTTTATTTAGGCTGCTTCTTTACACAAATGATAAACCAAATACAAAGATATCACATTAAAAGGAGCACTCCTGTTACAAAGTAAATTGGGGGGAAAAAAAATGTTAGCCAACAGAAGCTTTAAAATGAGTGCAACACCAAGAGGGTGTCAGAGGTGCTTTGGTGACAGGGAGATAAAGGCATTATCATATACTCCCCTTAATATTCCTCTTCCTGCCCCCTGCTTCCTGCCAAACAACTTTAGAAGTTGTTTTTTTTTTTTTTTTTTTTTTTTTTCTGTGATGTTGGCTATTTCCTCCATATCCCCCCTGATTTTGAGTCCTTTCTTGACGCCTTTTTTGACGCCTTCTCTGTCATCTCAGTTCTTGCTGTTTTCCAGTAGGTCAAGCCCAGTCCTAGCTCACCATTTACACTTGCCTTGGTCACTTACCTCCAGTATACAACGTATGTACCTACATAAACACAATTCTAGAAAATAATATACTAGAAGAAAACAAAACTCAAGTTTCAGCAAACTAGACCAATAGAATTCTTCCTTCTCTGTTTCCTAAGCTGTTGGGTATTTTTGAAGTAGATTTTCTCAAAGGCAGTGACAATCTTTGCATCATGCTTGTGTGCAAAGCTAAAAACAATGAGACTTCACGTGGATCCATTTGTAATAAAAATAATTAGTATTACAAATAAGAGCTATTGCTATAAGGCAATCTGGTTTGCATTGTGAAGTAGTCAGGTTTGTGTCACTGGACCTGACCTTACACAGTTAGGCGATCAAGCAGCTTCTCTCATGGAAATAGCTCGTCATCATTGAAGCAGAAATTTTCTAGTCACTGAAGAAGGGGCTTTCTTCAGTCTTAGTTGCAGCCTATCTAGTAGCTTCAGATATAATTGATCTTTCAGATAAAATAAATAAATAAATAAAGTAACTTCCTGTCTCAAGCTGACAGTATTTGTAAACACATGTTATTCTTATTTGCTAGCAAACATTTAAAATTGTAACCTCTGTGGAAAGTGCTTAGGAAAACTGAGACATTATTATTTTTCTTTAGGCTCCTGACAGATATGCAAGGAAGGCTCAGCTGTTATGCACACTGCCTTATACTGAAAATATACTTTTGTCTGTAAAGATACAGAAAATACATTACATACTCATGCCCAAATAGTTTAAGGCAATAAGGCTGGGAAATCTTTATAACAGCAATACTGTAGTTTATTTATATTTTGTAAGTATACAGATTCCCACTTTCTGGAAACCAGAGATATCTGAAAGGTTCCTCTTAGCATATCCACTGGATTGGCAAGGTGATAGAAATGATCTGTCCTGTATCTGTAGATATTTTTCTAATGAACTAGTAGGTCCAGCATACACTCAGTAAGGTTCTTGATAAAAAGTCTAACCCTCTTTCCATTGCAGAACCATTACAATACATTATGGTACATCTGCTGAAGAACTTGAGGCATGCAAAACACAGTGTCTTACTGCAGCTGCTTATATACTACTCCTAACCATGTTGTGTTCCTTTGGCAAACTCAGTGCTTAAAGAATGCTTTTCTCAGTTGTCTACATCATCTTTGAGTTATTATTTACAGTATTTACTCTTCTACAAAATTTGTGAGGAGATATTTTTGATTCCATTTAGATCATGAAAACTTGTCATGTCTTTATTTTTAAAGGAAAAAAATAATAAAAAAAAACTTTGTCAGTGTTTGCATAGGTAAGTTTCTCATCAGCAACTGCAGTATGAGGGTTGCAATATTTTTTCAAGACTATGTCTTTTTCATTACCATTTTCAGATGTATTGTCTAAAATGTTTTCTAATATCTACTGTAACTCTTCCTGCAACCATGTGTATAATCTGTGAACTCTAGTGGACTTGTTAAAGAGAAGCTATTTTGCATAAAGACTAATGAGCCTAGTTCGGTCAGTGATGCACAGAGACACCTTTCACTGAATTTTCTGGAAGCTGATGATGAAGGCCATTGCTCCAGTTATGTTTTCTGTACATAGCAGTGTAAAGCAAACTAATAAAGATTGCTCTTTTCCTTCTGGAGTTTTTCATAATTTATTCTAAAATAAAAGTCAGACGCCAAAACAAACACCCCTCTTTTATGTGCAAAGGAGTTGACAATAGGAAAAAAAAAGAAAAAAGAAAAGGAAATACTGCAGTATATATTTCGCAGATGAAAAAGAAGATACAAAGCAATCAGATGTTTTACCTAAAGCCAAACAAGAAATACATGGCAATATCAGTGACTTAAAAAATACCTCAGAAGCCTCCAGAAGCCAGAATGCTATCACTCCTGCTAGAATGCATGCATCTTTCTGGTACTGTAATGAGTCTCTATCGATGATATATACACCGTTGCAAAATGCCAACCACTAAGGAAAAGGAAAAAGTACTTACCTTGTTGCAGCAAGGTCCATTATACCCTCTTCTGACAAGACTGAAGAGAACAGTTTTCTCTTGTCCCAGGGTACTACAACTGTTGTGTACCACAGAAGTACTCCTCTTATTTCTGGCTTCTTTTGCTATAGAGATAAGAAAAGATCACTGTTCTGGATTGTAAAGATTTGGCTTTGTTTTGCTCTCATTTTCACATGAATTTGGAGTTCACGTCTTTGCAGACACAAGTTTTCAGTCCTCCCCAAAACACTACAAAAGACTCACAAGAATCCCACAAGAGGAGCTGTAATATTTTCCAGCTACAACCTTGTCATGAGTGCTGTACCCAGCATTGGGCTAAATGTGAGAAGTTTGTTCACTCCTACAGACTACGTGCAATGAAAATAATACCTAAATTCTCCTTAGGTAATGCATTAAAGACCTAAAGATATAAAAAAATAGATTAAGAAATGGAGTCCTTGTTCACCTTTACATATCCTTTATTGTATCAACTGCAGGTAAGCTAGGAAGAAAGCAATGCTCTTACAAGTTCTTCTCACTCTTTCCTATTCACCATTTAACTTTTACAGACAAATAAACTTGTAAAACACAAAACAATGCAAAGTTAACTTGATCGAGCGTTTTATCTGCCTTCATTAAACAGACAGTGTTTAAAGAGGGATCCTACTGAGGTGGAAAATGATTTTGATATCACCAGAATACATATGTCTGAACACCCAGGTAGGATTCCATTTTGAAGTTTTACAGAATATTACTACCATGAAAACACTGTAAAGATATATTAGAACAGACAGCAAATGCCCTTTTGGGTGGAAAATACAATGATAATTAATTCATATAAGCCAAAGAATGCAGCATAATTCATCTCATCAACAACCTATTGATAAACATAATGCAAGACTTGAAGTGCCATAA
Organism: Anas platyrhynchos; assembly: GCF_047663525.1. NCBI lineage: Eukaryota > Metazoa > Chordata > Aves > Anseriformes > Anatidae > Anas > Anas platyrhynchos. The sequence continues at coordinate 14,564,304 of NC_092592.1, forward strand.
TGCACTGTAAAATATAAATGAAAATAAAAATCAGATTTGGAATTATGTAAGAGTTACTGTAATTGCTTAGTATAGAAGCCAGATGCATGTATCTATTGTCAAGGACACACAAATGTATGTAACCTTAACTATTCAATATAGTTCTATTCTATTAAGAACAGAAAAATGAACTGTGTCAACACACAGACAAGCATGGTAAGGTACATAACAAAGCTATGACAGGATGAAAATTTCTAAAGCATTCATAGTTGTCTTTTAAGTTATGAATCAACATTTTCAAACCAATTTTTTCAATCTGTCCATGACTGAAAGCTGACCAAAAGCCTCAACATGTACTGCAAATATTTGTTTTCTTCTGCATAGTGTAAGAGTGCTCCCATGATACACCTTTGACAAACAGCTTGGACAACAACAAAGGCAGAAATTCAAGTGTAAATAGCATGACTGAACAAAATTACACAAAACTTCCTGGGAGGACATTTGCCACAGATTGTTCATGCAAAAGAGGACCAACAGCAAGATTAAATAGCAAGTGACAGATTACAAAAAACTTCTGAAACAAAGAAGAAAGCCTGGAAAAAACTGTAAAAGCATGACTGTTTATGAGAGAAGGCCTTGAAGCTGATGCAGAGGTAGTCAAACTCCAGTTTGTTGCTGTCACAAGGTGTCCCAACAAGCAAACACATCCACTGTGATGGCCTGACAGGGGCACCTGCCTTGTCAGACCCTGTGACAAGCCATGAGAGGGTGAACCCCTAGTACCAAGCAGGGAGCCACACAGGTGGGTGTACAAGACTCAGGGTCAGGTGGAGGGGTCTAAGCCTGTCACTGGGGGCTGAGGGTATTCAAACTTCTGAGGTTAGTTCTACAGGAACATTTAGAAATGTGTGGACATTTGATAATCTTTTGCAAGTGTCTAGTGTAGTGGCTTCTCTGATATTGATCCTGAATGTATAGTTCACTGATTGCCTGTTAATTACATGTCGTTAATTATTCAAAACAGTGCTTCAATCCTGATTTAGTTAAAACTATGTGATCTGAGCAGTGGTTCTTTGTGACACATAGTTCCACATATATCAAGACTTATTTTTTTTCTCCCTATCATTTCAGCTGGACAAAGTCTATATACATAAACTCCTAACAATCCAAATACATATATATACACACATATGTATACATATATACCTACTTTGTCAATTTTCAGTTGGTGATAGGGGCATTTTTTGTGTGCATGATAGCCCACACTTCATAGGAAGACTTTCAAACCTGAGAAGCAGCAATCCCAGAATTCCACCTGCTGCAGACAGTCATATAACTACTTTCTACTTTTTTTTTTTTTTTTTTTTTTTTTTTTTTACAATTTGTTGTTTTCTTTTTTCTTTTTAACCTTTTACAATTTCATCAAAATTATTTAGCTACTCCTCAGAACACTTCCAGGGAAAGTTAAATATCATTAGTACCTCTATTTGCAGTGAGGAATTCACAGAAGTTAAGAGAATAGTCCAGATTCCTGCAAGCGGGGCCTAAATCTGCAGGCAAATGATTTCACCTTTCTGTTGAAAATCTGCCCCTGTTTAACCTCAGGGACTTCTGTGAAATAATTTAACTTTCTTGATCTCACCACCACTGATAAAGGCACAGGGATACTTGATTACCTGCAGCACAGAAGTAAGTACACCTCAACTACCTTCTTTAATCCATACCTGCCAATCAGTCTATTTTGCTGGTTCCCATGCTTGGTGACTGGGTCAATTAGTTACAGAACTTCTTAAAACTGGTCAGGAGAGATGAGTGATGGGAATTATGTGCTAATTTCTAGTTTTTAAAACATTAGGGTGTCTGATTCACAAGGATGATCAACAGGGATGGCTTGCATTGAGGTGGCAGTCCTACTTCAGCTGCCTACAGCAGATCCTCTGGGAAAACTCAGCTGCCTGCATGGCAGCTACTGAATAACCACAAATTACCGCCTGATGTACTGCAGAAAACCAAAGGGCAGTTTTTGGTTTACCTCAATACGCTGTGCTCTGAACCTGTGATACTTCAGCTTTTGCTTGCTGTTGGTCTAACCTCACAGCTCAGTGCATTCTGATTCCGGGAATGAGACTGAACAGTGGGGCAGGAGCTGCTACATTCATCCTACATTATGTGACTTGTTCTTGCGACAGTTTAAGTACCTGAAAATTCCAAATATACCTAGACCTGAAGCTTTTAAAATTGTCACATTTAAATGAAACTTTACATAAGGGAAAAAAATTAAATTCAGAAAAGGTCAGCTGTAATTTGTATTTCATCAGATAAAGTGAATACAAAACATATTTCTCACCTCAACAGCAGTTCTCCACAACAATTCATACCTTGTTATTTTATGACTACAATGTATGCAAGAAAAGCAAAAACTATCATTATTACTTGTTTTCTTTGGATTACTCATTCATTGTTCCCCCAACATCTTATGTAAACCTTTGTTTTTACACGCAACATTTCCTGAACTGATAATTATTTTAGTTACAGTTACATAGTACATTTAACAGAAGCAAATAAAATAATATATTGTAAAAAATGTGAATTATATTCTATATGTCAAGTTGTCAGTTACAAGTGCTTTCCGTACTGCATCTCTTCACACTGTTCTCATGATAGTAAGGCGGGATATCTTGTAGAATTCGAATCCCACAGCACAGTGGCAAAGCCTACTGCTGAATACTGCCATCACAATATAACATTTCACATTTGATTACCAAACTCTAGAAGATAGAGAAAGCATCAACTATGATTTGAAGTCTTAAAAATAAAAGATTTTATAAGCTTAGTATGTTCTTAATGAATTATATCTCACACTGCTGAAACTTTCACACAGTTGGCAGAGGCAAGGGACAGAACAGATCACATGGTTGTCATTCATGCCTACATCCACTAAACAGTCAGAGAGTTCTGGAAACACACATAAGGCATTGTTAATTACTCTATATCACAGCTACTAGTATGGTCTGGTTTACTTTTACATCATTCTAACAGGATGCTAGAGCACACTTGAGAGCCTTTTGAGGTCTTCAGGGGGCTTAGAGCACGCTGTAGAGACCTACAAGGTCACCAGGGGGCCTTAAGGCACACCAGAGGGGACCTGAGAGCATTCCAGGAGGTGCCAGACTTCACTGGGAGGCCCTGGGAGACTCCAGGGCAGTCTTGGAGGCCTCTAGGGCAGTCTAGAGTGCAGTGGGGGTTCTTGGATGTTCTAGGACATCCAGGAGAAGAGTGTGTCCTAGGATGTGCTGAATAGTACAGCAAGACATCCAGGAGGCAGCAGATTACAATAATTAATCCATGGGAAGCCTCTAGACCAACTGAGTGTGCGCTGGAGAGCCCTGGGAGTCCTCCAGAGTGCCCAAGGAGGCTTCTAGGTGGTGGTAGAGCACACTGGAGAGCACTTAGAGGTCTCCAGCGGGCGTTAGAAAACACCAGGGGGCTCTGGGAGAGTTCTAGCTGCTGCTAGAGTATACTGGGAGGCCCTGGAAGATTCTAGGGTCCACTGGGAGGCCTCTAGTGCTCTTAAGAGTGCACTGGGGTCCCTTGGAGGTCTTTAGGGAATTCCACAGCTGATGGAGCATAGTTGGCCTTGAGGAAGTGATATAATGCAATAGGAGGCCCTAGGCGGCTTCCAGAGAATAGAATACACTGAGGGGCTTAGGAGGCATCCAGGTAGCAGTAGAGGTTGCCATGGGCCGTAGGACACCTGCTGGTTATTGTAGAGAGAGTACTGGAGAGTCCAGAGAGGTATCCAAGGGGCACTAGAGTCCAATACGAGGCCCTGCAAGGCCTCCAGATGTGAGAAGGTGACCAAAGGAAGTTGAGGGCTAGCAAAAAGCTTCTGTTGTGAGCACTATTTAATAGAAGTGCGGTGAGTGTTGGGTTAGGGTCATAATTTCTTACTTGCTGTTACATACATAATAATTATGGCAATGAAAGCCAATATATAATATCTAGTAGCACCCTAACCAGCATGCATGTTGCCACCTAATAAGAGAGTCATAGTTACTATACAGTATAGATTTTTGCACGTATATTATAATAATTTAATGTTCTACTGCCCCTTCCTTCTTCAGATTCCAGTTAAATAGAATTTTTACAAGGTTACTGAAAGTAATGGAATGTTTCCACAGAACGCAAAAGACAGCTATAAGCATATGAGAGATGCTGCTAACAATTCAAGGTGGTATTCATCCCATGACATTGCATTTGGCAGATGATCTATGACTATAGGGATCCTTTGCACCTACTTATAGCTCACTCCAACTTTACCCCTTTCTTCCTACTCTGCAAATGAAGCACTGCAGAGTGCTGCTTCATCATCCTGACACTTTCCACCAGCTCACTGCATTGTCAGCCACAGCTACCCAAATTTGAAATATGCTTCTGCTGCTTTGGGGCTCTATCAATACACACCAAGGTAAAGGGGAAGGGAGGAATAAAATTTTGTCACAAATAGGTAAATATATTGATTGTTTAAACATAAATTCCATTTGTAAAAACTCACTTTCACCCTTTCCCAAAGGATTACCATCAAACACTGTGGATTTCTTTTTTATTCTATTCTTCCTGACCTGGAGATCATTATGGTTTGTAAGTAAAAACCACAGTCCCCTGAGAATTTCCACTGTACATCAGTCTCATTGCAGCTACAAATATTCAGTCAGAAATTATTTTAGTGGCTTTCCTCTTCCACATAAACATTTCCTTCTCACATAATGTGTTTCTCATATAACCTTTAGCTGATTTAAGAAATAATTTGATTTAGTCTGGGACAACAAACAATAAATTATTTGATCATAGTAGAATTTTAAGAAGAGAAGTGTGAAGATTTTGTTATTTTCTACATATCATTCACAGTGAATCCAAAACAAAACACTTTTCTTACCAATACCTGTACGACTTGAAACCATATATCACATTACAGGTGCGGGAAGCAAGGCCTAAGTTAATCATTTCAGGCACCCTGCTCCAGTGATCAAAGCTCTTTATTCATTTACAAAATACAAAAATGAGGAGGAAAAAAAAAAAAAAAAAAGGAAGAGTGCTAGGAGGCAGGACCAGGTAGCTTGCAACACTGCTAGTAATGTGCTGCCATCTTTTTTCCTGTAATGGATTAGCTGCTTAGTAGGTAATAACTGTATCAACAGTATGCAATAATAAACCTAAAGAAAACAGCTGAATTAATCTCATATTCGATCCTATGAGTTCACAGGATTTTCACACACTACCCAAGATGATGCATGAACCTACATCTCTTGGCACACTCTTGTTTAAGTTGATATTTACACCAAACTTTGTGTAGATGTGGGTAACCAATGAGGTCTGTGGTTAGTTTGCAGCTCTGGAGACTGACTTCACTGGTTTACTGTGTTTGTTCTGTTTAACTGCCTTTATTTTCCTTAACCATCTGGTGCTGGCCTTATTTTTGCAGTTCCCAGATCTCTTTTGCCACTGTGAGCCAAGTAATGTGCATTATTATACAACTTAACTGAATTCACTAGAAGATGTAACGGGAGCTTCTGTTAGTGTTCATTAAGCTTCTAATATCTTGTGGGAGCAATACATTACTTATCTCAGACTGGGTTCTTGACTTTCTCTGCTGACTCTCCATGGTAGCTGTAATGTGATTTCTGTGTGAGCTACATTGTGTTTTCCTTTCTAACCAGATTTCAAATTTATTATTTGAATTTCTTGCCAAATATATAGAAGGAAAAAAAAAATAATAATGCCATGGTTAATAACATTCATCTCGTGGTAAAAATGCATGCTTCCTGTTGGCTACAGAGGTATTTTTCAATGTCACAGCAATATCCTACCCAAGTCCTCAGTCTGTTGGGTTGCCTTCGTGCAAGTGTATACAGCACATAGTAAAAGTGTCTTTTTCTTTTTAAATCTTTAGGTCTCAGAGCTTAGGTTGGCAATAGTCAATATATTAATTTTATTTACAACTTCTCTTTCTAATTGTCCAAGTATGTGGATGAGAAACAGAGATCAGGTTTTTCAATAATTGTTCATAACTGAATAATTTGATTTAAATATACAGTTAAAGCATCCAAATATGAAAATCTATGACTACCATTAAAAATTACTATAAATATCCTAAACATATAGAGATGCCATAAACTATGCACTCATTTTTGCATTGCATACTGCTTTTTTCTCCTTGAAATTTCCTTTTGCTGATGGTGCTGAACACCCCAATTGTCTCTAGCACCTTAAGGCCTGAGGCAGTCATCTGAAAATGAAACAGCAACACAGCAGAACCAATCATCTTACGAACTAACTTGGAGAATATGACATTTTATATTGCCATTCTGCTCTCTTGTCATCTCTTTTCTGATACCAAGAGTCATCTTCCCATCTAGCATTCCATTTCCTCTTATGCTCTGTAGTTAAGACCTTTCATTTGAGCTCTGGAGGAAGACTGAGTAATGTATACTGTGATTAAATTGCACATATACACCAGGCAGGGAATAGAACAAATGTAATTCTAGGCCAACATTTCTGGAGAGGTTCCAGCCAAAGACAGCAATCATTCCTCTGATACAACTCTTCCCTAAGAGCTCACTTGAATTAATGCTCAAATGGATGATTAAATTCTTTTGTTACTTCTTTCTACAAAATACATCTTCTACTCAGCACGTAGTATTACAAAAATTAAGAACATCACAGCTTGTACTCTAAAAACTCAACATTTTCCCAAACACATACAGATAAATGAAAGGCTATACACAGCGGCAACATATAACTTACTCTCGTCATTGCCCTGCAGAACAGAGTTTCCAAAGGGATATACAGAGGTATGAAAAATCTATGCATGTGTCATACCATGGCTTAAACACTGGGCTAGCTCTGGTGCTGGAGTGATAAAGGACATGATGAAGAGAGATAGTTGATAGGTTTTTAATAGGGTTCAAAAATGAAGTTTGTATATCTTGCATCAGGCAAGAAGGAGAATAAAGTTGGATATATATTATTATTCTGATTGAGCCTTCTTTGTTAATTAGCATTGAAATTAAATTGTATCTTCAAAGCATGAAACAATTAAGTGGTAAATTTCATGAGCACTGTGAAAAAAAAAAAATTACTCTGATGGGAAAGCCAGCAGAGAGAAAATTATATTTTCATTGGGTTCTTTTTACTGTTTACTGCTAAAAATAAGATGGGTTTGGCTAAGAAAACCTTTAAGAGTTGTTTTTACTCTGCATAAATAGAAAAGTTGTAAATTTTCTACAAAAAAAAAAAAAAAAAAATCGCAAAACTGTTAGATATGTATAGGCAAAAATTGCATTACATTTGATAGTTATGCACAGCTCCGAATCTGTCATCTTAAAGCATATTTATTTCTTCTTTTAAAATTGGTATCTGTGTAGAAATGAACCTGTTTCTGAATAGTAGAAAAGTTAAACTCTTTTACTGCTTCCAAGTTTCACTGATGTGATTAGAGTACAAGGAGAAAAGAAGGTTGGTATTGGTGTTTGTTGAACACTAGCAAAGTCCTTTCTCTGTCCTTATCCCACCTTGCAGCTGTGAGAACTTTGCATAATGAAAAATTGTGTCAAAGTGTTTAACTCTTTGTCACACTTGTGAACCCTATGGTGTTTTCACCCTGCGTGGGAAATCACTAGCAATGTGGTAACATATTTTGGGCCTCAGTGGGCCTCAAGGAAATGTTGTCAAACAGGTACCTTGGAGTTGATTGGGATGAAGATTCGTTCATTGTTTAAAGCCTTCAACACATGAATTTACAAACAGATATCACTCTAGAACTTGCTCACGATCTCTTCATTATACATGTTCCTTTGGTGATTTGGCTGCTGTATATTTCACTAATATATTCAGTGACATAATTCATGTGCAAATGAGATGCCCTTTTCAATTACAGTTCTAGAAAAAAGCTGTTTTCTAGCCAACTTTTTGACAGCACTTGGGGAAGAGTGGGAATGGAAAGAATGAGTTCTTGAAAAACTAAAAGTTTTTTGGGGGCGGGGTTTTGGTTTAATTTTGTTGGCTCATTTAATTCTGGCTTGCTAGGTTTATACTCTTCCCCCATATTATACTCCTTCAGTAACAATTGTTTGAATGTTTTTGTAATTAACTGCCATACTGTTTATAGCTGTATGGGCAAAACTTGACTGTGATTAAATCCAAATTAATTAATTTCACACAAATACTAGCAGAGAGGAATTTACTTGGGAAAAAAAAAAAAAAAAAGGCAAATCTACATTCCCTCATCTGTCTCAAACAGAAAATTCATAACCCCTCCCAGAGAAAGTGTTTTAAACAGGCTAACTGAAATGCAAGGACTTAAACTGTCAGGTTTCTTTATGGTTTAATTAGAACAATAGATGCTGCAACTGTATGACAGGATGGTGTCGATTATTTTGGCAGCTTTATACCATGAACCAAGGGAGGTTTAAAAGTAATACTCTGTAACATCTCGTCCACAAACAGATGAGAAGTCATGATGAACAACCCTTTCAAACCGGAAATGGTCAGATGACCAGAAAAAAATAAAAAAAAAAGGATAGCCTCAGCCAGAGAGAAGTATTGGGGCCTCCAATTCCTTTTCTCCTGGGGCAGGGATCACAGCCCTCACTCCAAGGATGGTGCCACAGCACCCTTCTGCTTTGTTAGCATGGCAGAGTTAGAGTGCAGCTGTGGATTGCCTCAGCTTTCACATTTATACCACCTTCTGCACAGGTTTTTCTGTCTCCTAAGGAAACGTTTAATCTGAATTACTGGTTACCACAATAACACAGTAGAAGTCTGAACTGCCAGAAGTTGCCATCAACAGAACAGGGTCCCTTTCCTCAAACCAGGACCAGGAAGCAGATTATGGTGTACAGAGCAGGTTCAGGCTGGAAGGCACTCACCATGGTCTACATGCAAGTTTTCAGGAGCAAAATCTTGTAATGGCTTGGTTCTGGAAAGGACTGACTCAAAGGTATTCCCTTGGTAATTTGCACTGGGCAAGAAGTATTATCATCACAGCCTTTCCAAGTGCCTGAATAGGTAAGTGGACAAGAATTCATTTTGCGGCAAGAGCTATTATAATGGAATCTGAGCCTGGCATTCTTAAGGCAGGTATCAGAGGACTTGTAAATAGAAGTATACCAGTTGTACTTCCTCAATAAGTGAATAATATAAAAAGAATTCTTGCTTTTCACAGATACTGTGCACTATAACACACAGTACTTCTTTTGTATTTAGGTTCAGTGTGGATGTTTTATGTTTACAATGGCACTTTTCTCTGAGGAAGTGACAATTATGACAACTGATGACAATATCGCGCTTTATATATTTTATATATAATAAACGTGATTTATAACTATTGTGCTACAACAATAAAACAAAAAGCAATGCAACCAATAATATCCAAACAAGTTTCACCCTGTAGATTAATCAAAGCTACATTATTTGCTGTTTCTCAACCCAAGCATAGTTTTCTCTGGGTATCAAACCATTCTCCCTAGTTTCTACAGTCAAGACTCCAGAGTTTCCAATATCAAAATAACATAAATGACAGTGGTATTTTTTACGTCACTGATAGCAATATCATGTTAGCTAACAGCTGCTACTTTTAATCTGTTATCGACATGTTTTATAAAAAGACTTGTTTGAAATTCTTTTTGGCTTATTTTACAGAAACACAGAATTGTAGTGGTTGGAAGGGACCCTGAGAGATCATCAGGTCCAACGCCCCTGTCAAAGCAGGTTCCTTAGAGCAGGCTGCCCAGGTAGACATCCAGATGGGCTTTGAATATCTCCAGAGAAGGAGACTCCACAACCTCCCTGGGCAGCCTGTTTCAGTGCTCCATCACCCTCACCGTGAAGAAGTTCTTTTGCATGTTGGTGCGGAACTTCCTGTGCTCCATCTTGTGGCCATTGCCCCTTGTCCTGTCTCCACAAACCACTAAAAAGAGGTTGGCCAAATCCCTCTGTCTCCCACACTTCAGGTATTTATACACATTGGTAAGATCCCCTCTCAGTCTTCTTTTCTCCAGGCTGAACAGACCCGAGTCTCTCAGCCTTTCCTCATACGGAAGATGCTCCAGGCCCCACATCATCTATGTGGCCCTCCACCAGACTCTTTCCAGGAGATCCCTGTCTTTTTTGTACCAGTGAGCCCAGAACTGGACACAGTACTCCAGGTGAGGCCTGACCAGGGCAGAGTAGAGGGGGAGGATCACCTCCCTTGACCTGCTGGCCATGCTTCTTTTAATGCACGCCAGGATCCCATAGGCCCTCTTGGCTACAAGGGCACAGTGCTGGCTCATGGTCAACCTGTCACAGAATCACAGAATTTCTAGGTTGGAAGAGACCTCAAGATCATTGAGTCCAACCTCTAACCTAACACTAACAGTCCCCACTAAACCATATCCCTAAGCTCTACATCTAAACGTCTTTTGAAGACTTCCAGGGATGGTGACTCCACCACCTCCCTGGGCAGCCTGTTCCAGTGCCTAACAACCCTTTCAGTAAAGAAGTTCTTCCTAACATCTAACCTAAAACTCCCCTGTCATCCACCAGGACCCCCAGGTCCTTCTCCCAGAGCTCCTCTCTAGCAGGTCGCTCCCCAGCCTGTACTGATACTTGCAGTTGTTCCTTCCCAGGTGCAGGACTCTACAATTACTCTTATTAAACCTCATTTGGATTCTTCCTGCCCATCTCTCCAGCCTGTCCAGATCTTGCTGAATGGCAGCACAGCCTTCTAGCATGTCAGCCACTCCTCCCAGCTTTGTGTAATCCGCATATGTGCTGAGGGCAGACACTGTTCCCTCATCAAGGTCGTTGATGAAGATGTTGAACAGGACCAGACCCAGCACCAACCCCTGGGGAACACTGCTAGTCACAGGTCTCAAGCCAGCACCACCCTCTGAGCTTAGCCAGTCAGCCAGTTCTCAACTCACCTTACTGTCCACACGTCTATCCCACACTTTCTCAGCTTTGCTAGCAGGATGTTGTGGAGACAGTATCAAAAGCCTTGCTAAAATCAAGGTAGATGACATCCACTGCTCTCCCTCTGTTTGAAAACAGGATTTTGAGAGGAAACATTTTCAAAGGCCTGACAGAGCGATTGGTAAGATATGAATAAACACAAAACAGAGTTACAATTTTTTTCCTTCCTATGAAGCTTTACTAGTGTAGATATAACTGGAGGGAATACAGGGAGGTATTTCCCTGAAATTGTCATGTAAATCCATACCTGCCACTCACCCCTTATTTAAGAAAATACACTGATTGTTATGCAAGAAGTGTTCGTTCTAACTAGCTAGGAGCATCTTTATGCTAGGTTAAAACATAATGAAGCAAAGCAAAATAATAAATAAATAAAACCACCTTATGGTAGATTTGGAAGTCACTTTTTGGAAACAGAGAAGTCAGACCTCAACAAAATCAGTCTTAAAGTCATAACAAGTCAGATTCATTCTATATTCCATCCTTACTGAAGAATTTGATCTATGACATTTTCAGAATGACATCTGAAAAAGACATCAGGAATGTAAGGCACAAAGAGGCTGTGAAAAAGTTACAGAATAATTACACTTATAAACATAATTCCTAACCATTTAGCAGGTTGATAACCAGACATTTTCTAGTTGGTGTTTTAGCAAGGGGCACAGTGAATAATTAGGAAACCTTGTGCCCTCTTTGGCCTTGAGTTAAAAAGCCTGGCTTACGGATGTCATCAAATACAACAAGTCATTCACGTCACATGAAATGAATGTTGTATGGCATCTGTTCAGGAACAAAAAGGATTACAGGCTAAGGTGTTAAAAGTGGGAAATATGCCTGTCCACAACCAGAACTTCAGTGATGCAAAAAAGACTGAAGTATGCAGTCATGCAAGCATAAGGTAAAATTTATCATGCCTCTCTCAAGACAGCATTTTGGATCTTCTAATAGATTAGATTCTCTCATGTACAGTTTCTAAAACCTTAAAATTGCCAGTGTCTTTAGAACAGATAAAAAGGTCTTGATATGAAGAAGTTGTGACAGCAAAATCTGGAATCTAATCTAACAATAGGGGGAAAAAAAAAAAGAAAAAAAAAAAAGTAGGATTTTCATGGATGCAAACTGAGTTGTTAGCTGTCCTTACCACAGATGTTCTTCACTCTCTGAAATCCAGTTTCAACATCAGTGAATTCAGTCAGAAACAGGATTTTTTAAAGTCTCTAAGTTTACTGGGTGTCCACTCTACTAACCCTTCACAAGTTAATTGTACAGGAGAAAAAATAAAAGGACAGGTAATCAAATTATAGAATGCAACAGAGTTTCAGGTTCTCAGAAACTTTTCATGGACCAAACAAATGGTAAATTCTGGATGGTGTTACTCAGTTACCTTTGATTTCATCTGCCATTTTATCACTTCAGCATCACACGTCAGGAAAAATGGGTTATCAAACTACTGTCTGGTTGCTCATGATAGTAACACATGTCTTGGTGTTGACTACAAGACCAAGACACTCTTAGCTAACCCCACTAACACATCTGTCAGCTGGCTCTCACAAGGCAGATCCAGCAATCAGTCAAACACTTACACTGAATCAAGCCCTTACAGCCAGTCAGATTTTATCTTAAGTAGGGTAATTGTAAAAATATTAATTAAATTATAAAGAATTAATTGATTTTATAAATTATTTATTGCTCCCATACTCACACAAAAGTTAAGGAAGACTTGATTCTAGCTGAAGATTTGAAGTGTTTCTTACTCCTCTACTTTCCTATCATTAAACTTGAAAAATGAATAAAGTAAAAATCACTAATGGTTTTGTACTGCTCTATGTTTTTTTGCCACTGAGGAATACATGAGATAATGTAACTCAGTAAGAAGCTTTATCTGATTTCTCTGATGGTAAAAATAATGGTTTCAAGGTAGGGAAGATATTTCCAAGTAAACTGTGGCACAGAAAAAAATGCAAACTACCTTCTCTGCTCTCCCAGTATGTGATGTAATCATTGATTTCTTCCTTCAATATAAAAACATTTTAAATCATGTGAGGCCAGGATTTTATCTGGTTGAATTAAATTAGTTTTTATTAATAATAATTAATTTTTAATTAAAATATATGAATGAAAGATTGAAGTGCAAAAAACTGAAAGTGCTGAAGAGATGGGAAGAATGAGGATTCCTTTTCCTCTCCAGCTTTACAGATCTCAAGACAACCCTTTGAATACTGCACAAAGAATTCACTTCTGAAATGCTCAGTACTGTAAGTCACATGGAATCTATGCTTGTTACCCTTTTTGCTTTAGTTTTTGTCCCAGTATATGACTCACGTTATGCTCCTCTGTATGCTGCTATTGCTACCAGACACCATGCCGAAATACATGTAAGATACAACACTTTAGAACTGGCAAGTCAAAGTTACAGTCATGCATGCAGCACTATCCCATATTTTCCATGGGGTTGTTATCAGGTGGATAAGCAATAGGAAATCAGGCTTGGGATATTTATTCATCTCATATGAAACATTTTCATTTTTACTGCCATGGTTATTTATTTTATATGATTAAAGCCTTTAGTCCTAATGCTCTGGTGCTCACCTTTCAATAAGGGTAAAAGTGTGTCACTGAAAAGGCAGATTAGAAAATTTCATTGAGAATGTTTGGGAAGATTATGGAATTTCACTTAGAATATTTGCAATAGCTTCATTTTCAGAAGCTAGAAATTCTTTACAGCAGTCTAAAAAATTCAGAGGGACAAGAATTCAGTTTATTATGGCCAAATACTGAAAATCTGTATGTATAAGGATATGCGTACATATACGTATGCGTGTTTACATTATGAACATAAATTAGCAACACAAGACCTCCAGATTCATTAAGGACAATATAAACCTCTCTTTCTTCATGAGAATGAAATGGTTTCTGTTCACTCAGAACAGTCTGACAGAAGGTAGAAAGCCACTTAGCAGTGTTATAAATTGAGTTGGTTATTAGTCAAGCAGTTTCACAGCAATTCAAATGCACTAATTTCATTCTCCTCTCCCCTACACCTCGATGCTCTCATTCCAGCACTTCATGAGCACAGCCACTCACACCCACCTCTAAACTCACATCTATTTCACACCCTCTCCTCCCCAGCAAAGCAAGTAACAGCATGCTCCACTTCCCCAGTCACCCAGGTGTGCCACTGCAAGCACTTCACACCAACAAAATTACATGGGCAGAAGCTCCACAATGTGCTGTGAAGAAAAGCAATCTGAGATAATTTCTATTAATGAGTGAGATGCTTAATACTGAATGGGAATTAACAATAAACTACCCACCAAACCAGTTATATAGGAGAAAATATACAGAAAATAAAATAGATTAATTCAATTGCCAAGTAAGGATATCTTAGCAAGTAACTTGAAATTAACCCATTGTTGTTCTTAAGAAGTCCGTCTACAGCAGCAAAAATGGCTAGATTTTTTTGGCTAAATTAATCACAAAGGGATATTCTTAGGAAGCTGAGGTAGGATGGAAAGTAAGCTTAAAATCTAGATTAATAGCCTGGAAAAAAAAAAAAAGGAAAAAAAAAAGGCTAAACTCATAGGAACAACATATCAATAATAATAATGAAAATATAATAATAACAATAATAAACTCTACCATATAAAGAAAAGAAAATCCCCAACCAGAAGAAAAATATGGATCCCAGAAGTTTTCCCATGGCCACATCACTGCTCATCAAAATTGGAGCACCTCCAAAGAACCAGAGATTTGAAAAAAAATACTAAGAATAACTTTCTCAAAAGTCAGCACTAGTGACAGGTTAAAAAAAAAATGCTGTTTTTCCACCATTCCTTCCCCAACCAAAGAAGCACTCACATGAACACTTGGACATTAAGAATGCATGTAATCAAATCTAGGCCAGTTCTGGACCAGTAAAGTTCTGACATTTCCTGTCTAACAGATATCCATAGCACAGAGCACTGGGATTTTCTCAAACTGTAATTACAAGTTTTTAAGATTCTCCCAAATTTTCATTTTTTGCAAGTTGTTTATCACACGCGCAAGTCTTTCTTTCCATCCTCAACAAAGTTTATTTTCAAGTAAAATTATTTTCTTAGCTTTCTGAAGCTATGACAGAACAGACTGAACTGCTATTCCCTACAAATCCTGCATATGGACTCAGTGCTTGAAAGGAAACTGAGAAACAAACACTGACAGTAATGGTCTGCCTCATTGTTCTTGAGGGAATATAGTTTATAGACCTAATGCAATATGACTTTACATAGTGTCTACTGCACTCAGCATGTTAGCAAGAGGTGCCTGGTTTTGTCCATTCGGTTCTTGGCCTCATGCATGGCAGTGTCATACCTCCTGTCCAGGTCTTGCATTTTTTTTAAATTTGTTTTCCAGAAAGTACCAGAGGTCTTTTTAAAAAATCTTTAAAATGCTACAGGCTTTGCAAAAAATGATATTAATAATAAGGAAATAGAAAAGAAATATACATTTAATTCTTTGTTAAAAATTATTTCAAATGTTTGTGTCTACTATGATTTACCTAGAGGAATAGTGCAGGCAACTCTGTAGATATACCATAAATATTGCAATAGCTGTCATGGGGAAATAAAGAGGTGACCTATTGTTCATCAAAACCTTATCAAAGGCACACTATATAGACTACACTCTGGCTCCAGGGAAGTTAATATAGCAATTTGTGTTCCTGAAGCTAGAAAACATAAAGCTGAGTGAGGTTCCTTACTGTTTTCCTTTTATGTATTATGATTTTTTCCTTCACTGTTACAGGATAGTAATTGATGCATTAGCAACATATGATCAAATAACTTCACAGCTATCCTGTATAAATAAATATTTTCTTCTAATCTTACCACAGGAATTAAAAACAAATGTATTTACTTGAATGACAATTTATTTGCAATTTCATGTAGATATAATCTGTGTCTTTCTCAGAGATCGAATCACAGAATCACAGAATTTCTCGGTTGGAAGAGACCTCAAGATCATTGAGTCCAACCTCTGACCTAACACTAACAAGTCCTCCACTAAACCATATCACTAAGCTCTACATCTAAATGTCTTTTAAAGACCTCCGGGGATGGTGACTCCACCACTTCCCTGGGCAGCCCATTCCAATGTCTAACAACCCTTTCGGTAAAGAAGTTCTTCCTAAAAATCCCAGGATTTCCCAAAGATTGAAAAAATCCCTAGATGACACTTTTGAATAGGTGGACATTCATGATTTGTGACAGTTCAGCATAAAATTGCAGTGGAACTGTGCATGGTATTTACTTGAATACCTAAAGAATTGGCTGTTCTTGAAATGAATAAAATGATTCCATAAAGTGTAAGGGCCTGATCTTCTAGTACTATAGTATCTGAACGTGATTAATACCAGTAAAGATCAGACAGCATCAAGGCAGGTGAAAACATACCCCTAATTCTTTAAATGTTACTGTCACGATATTTATATGTTCCTTCACCTTGCATTATTTACATTTTTTCCCCAGTCTGTCCTAGCCCAAACTCTGACTTTTCAGTTGCTTGGATTAAAAGTAAAAAGCAGTGGTAAATGAGAGTGAGCTTTTATGCTGCCCTCACTCATTGAAGCAGCTTAAGGATTCCTGAACCTTAAATAATGTTTGCTTCAAATCTTTATACCATTTATCCCAATGGCTCTATTTGCAAATATTACTTCTAGGATGGGAGGTTCTGACATATTACTTTTTACTAGTGATATCACCTTCTTTTCCACACAATTAATCTATAAGTATTTAACTTGAGTCATCACCCCATTTAGAGACCGGTCTTGCTGAGTTTCCATTCCTACTGACTCCACTCAGAAAAGGAATGAATCCTAAAAGCATGTCCCTTTACACTGCAATAAAAAGGGCAAAAATGTTTGGAAAGAGGCATTAAAGTTTGACAGTATTAGACATTATGTACTTCATTACAAAGCAAAGAGAAGCTGGCAGGTGGTCAATTTGTTATGCATTGGAGTTTGGGCCCCTAAGATAAATTGCAAATGGCACAATGTTTAGGTGTACTGAATTATAGTGAGACACTTTAATGTTCTATGATTAGTTAAATGAATTATTTTGACCCTTAAGCAACTGAAGTATGGAAAAAATCATTCAATTCTATATAAATTTAAAAGACAGCGACTGGAAACACAGACAATGGCTAGCAAGTAGCAACCGGCCTGTCTCATTGATGAGATGAGAATCAATGAATGATGGCTACTCATTCTAGATAAGAAAAACTGTATGGTTTCTTTGCTTCTTCTCTTTCAAATATCCTGGATCAGCAACAACAAATAAAATGGAAACCTTTAAGAAAAGGTTTCCTGCACTAGGTAATTTACACTAGGTAATTGTTTTACCTGTGTAAATGATATTAGGTGAATGAAAACAAAGAAAAATTGAAAATAGTTAAATATCTAGTAGATAATTTGACTGTCTCCCATCACGGTGATTCTAATGGAAGACAATATTTGCGTATTTCGTATAAATGACTTCAACTGTTGCTCAGCATTGTCCATTATAAAAACATTCTGTATTTCACATCTATGCCAGTACATTATTAGAACTACAAAGCCTTTGTGTAATCACTTAAAACCATACATATGTTAGTCCTCCTCTAGATGAAAAAGTTGTGTTGAAGTTCCGTGCAATGATTTACTCCAACTCTGAACTGTTCAGACTGAGCCTAGGCATAGAAGAACTCAGACAGACAAGGTTTTCACTATGAGCAATTTTCTTCAGACCAGCAAGTTACACAAGAGTAAATGGTTCTCTCCACATATAGAGCAATGGAAATACAGAATCAACACACGATCACTGGATACATAGCAATGAACTGAAGAACACTTTTTAAGATTTTTTTATTAGAGTTTGCACAAATGAGGTTTAATGAGGTTATGCTTGAATGTGCACATTATTCATTACATACACCACTTACGAAAAGCGCCATAGCTTTTATTTGACAAGCTAGTGCAGGGAAGAAATATGAATGATCATATGGTCTGCAAGGTTGCTAATTTAGAAAACAGAAATTGCCAGAGGATGTTAGACCTTCATCCAGCAGCATGTGTGCTCCCTGAAAGGACCATAATGGATGTTGGAGTAAAAAAAAAAAAAAAAAAAAAAAAAAAAATTCTGCAAAACTTATTAATTACACAAATGTGCAAAACAATAATTCTTTCAAGGCTCCTTCCAGCTACTGAATAACACCTGCCTTAAATAATCCTGTAATTGTATTGCTACATAGAAAAGTCACACATAAATAATACGAGTCGTTAAAAGTTCATAGTTATGTATTTGCAAACCAGATGATAATGGGTTCAAACAACCTGTTACATTCAACTATGCCAGCTCTCATCATAATGGCGTGTGTAGATTGGCTTGGCTTTTTAGGTTTAATGTTAGATCTTTCAAGTCATTTACCTATAAAACAGATTATTTGTTTAGAGTTACACCTGACCAATTCTAAATAGTATAAAATAATACTAATGATATTTAAGGCCTTAACCACCAGATCCCTCTTTCTAGGTTTCCAAGGAACGAGTTTATTTTTCTATCAGATAAATCAAAACACTGTTGTTGTATTAAGCACATGTATATAAATGGCTATAGGCTGGCACTGAAACATTTATCCTACTCTCCATTTAGTTTCATGGTAACAGATTCAGGTAATAAATTGGTTTTGAATAAAATATCTAGGCTAATACAATTTGGAATGATTTAAAAACAGATCTCATAAATCAGTTTTCCAGTAGTGTTTATTTTTGTCATTGTTCCTGATTCTTGTCAAGCAGGAAATGTCAGCCTTTGTTACAGCCTTGATTTGTTTTATATAAGAGAAAGTAACTTATCATTGCATTAAAGGTTGGACTTTTTATTTAAAAAAGCTCTCTAGTTTACTATCCTATCCTATATGTCACTGCCATCTTTAATATATATATAATCTCCATTAACGTATTAATTTCATACATTTTTGAGATGAATAGAGTAATTCTCAAAAAAGTTTAGATTAAACTACAATGAATGTTTGGAAGGAAACTTGAACATGACACTGAACTTTGCTACCACAGAAATGAGAAACTAAGAGAAAGAAATGGGATGGTCCACTGAGAGCTGGGTGGCAGCTGAAAAAGATCTAAAGAGCCAAGCTTGCTGGTGACTGATAACTGCTGCAACTGGCAGTAGCACACTGCAGTTGTAGTCAGTCTAAATTCTCACTAACCCCATGGCAGTAGTAGCAGGAGCTTAATAGAAATAGCAGCAAGGCCCAATTCTCAAGTACCATTGCTATTTCATTTCTGAAACTAATGTGCTATCCTAGGCAGCTGCTTCCTTCCTTATGCCTAGAAATGGTTTCAGGACAGGTGAACCTGTCTTGTGGATGAAAACTGCAAGATTAACAGCTCTAGAACATGAATTCTTCAGGTATCTCAGGACAGGTGTAACATAGAAAGTGGATGTACAAGCTCCCTAGATGTGTTGTGCTTGGAATGTAACAATGGAAAATCTTGGTTCTGTAAGCCTACTTGTTCATAGTCCAGTATGTTGTATCGTGTCAGCTGATTTGACTTACTGTTCACAAAGGTTTACGTAGGTACTTCTGCAGAGCATTCTGCTGGGGAATGTGCACCTTCCAGATGGGAGAGCATTGATCCTCTTTAGATATACATATTTGGGGTACACATCAATAAAACTTTATGACAAACCCACAAAACACATAAATTTTATCCCTGGTCCTTTCTATTCCACACTATTTATTTCTTGCTGCTAAAGCTTTTGTATCTGTAATTTAAAATACCACACAAAATTACATGATTCAAATCAAGCCACCTGGCAAGACTGTGATAAAAACAGGAAATTGTTCCCAGTTAACTGAGTAGACCTCTAGATTACTATAGATTCAACTCTCCCGTATGCCAGACCACTTATACAACAACTACATAAGCACATCTTATCCTGAAGAAGTAATATAACAGATTGCATATCTATTAGGAATGTACAAGTTCAAAGTAACATTTCTCAGCAGAATTCAGTTTTAGCTATCATGCTTTCTGTTCCTTCTAAATTCTTCTGTAAACCATTAGATGTGCACTTTATACATTCCTTCAGTAACGTTAACTTTGAAGGCAACTGTCCAAAAGAATAACATGCACAACCTAAAGGTACGTAGCTTCCAGGATAAAGCTTAATTTTGGCATATCCATTTTGCATCTGGCTGCGTATGAACTGTTCATAACACTGCTGATTTAAGTCTGTATTTTTGTTCTGGTTAGGTTTTTATATCAAAATATGGATGTCATTTTAAAATAGCATTATGCTGGGGTTGTTCCTAAGAGTGCATAATGTGCAAAATTAAGAGATCAATAATGACTTTCAGCAATACCATATAAGCCTGATCCTCCAGGGCTGTTAGTCTTCAATGTCTGTTTAAATCTGTGCCAAGAGAATACAAAATGTTACAATGGGCATCCGTGAGTAGAGAATCCTGGCTAGGTCATGGACCATGAACTCTTTTCCCAGGTGAGTTACAGTCTTTGCACGCAGCTACCCAAAGTGAAAGGGAGTGAAGAGGCCTATTACCTCTGATGTAGCAATTACAGAGTGATCACTATATTTTATTTCTCTTTCCCTCAATGTCTGATTAAACCATTTAGCCTTGGAAAGCGGTAGCTGACCACCTTTCTGATTGTGGTGTATAGCTTGGACTCACACACACCTAGGAAGCCCCACAGGATATAAGGCTACTAATTCTGAAGGATCAAAGGCTGCCTCTGTAATGAAAAAGCAAACACAAGTAATTTTACTGGCTGTCATTCCTGCTAGATTACCTTATGCATTGCTTGAAGCCCTGCATTAGTCTGTTTAGACTGACCTGGCCAGTAGTGATTGGATAGTAAATTTATTGTTTGAATAGGATGAGCATCAGAAAATGCCAGACTGCAGAGTTCCAAATTCCAATAAAGTCTGGCATGCTCTGCTGCCCATGAGCATCTCTGAAGTAAAGCACTATAGTTAAGCTTTCACCTTGCATGCTGGTATAGAATTCATAGGACAAATAGGAAAGAAATCATCATAAGAAGCTATTCAAAATGTTACTGCTGTACTCTTGATGACACAACATATTTTGCTGCTTTTCAGTATTCACTTTTTCCACTCTCCTTCCCACTCCAGACCCTCACTCTTAAAAGTACTGCCCACTGTGTAGCCTAGGAAACATAATACAGGGTGAAAATCTGGTTGGATAACAGGTTCAGTGTCTTCAAGTGAAACAAGAGCATAGTAGAAGGCAACCATAGAATACAAAACAGCCTGTTGCAGCAATTACAGAATACTAAGACTCTCTAGATACATGTATAATTTAGGTGATTTATTATGCACTGTTGGTAGTTACTGAAGAAGACACTCATGTAAATTATTTTGTTATGTTAATATGCTGAAGTGTGTTTTTTTGTTCTTCATGTTTTCATATCTGGTGGCTTGAGGATGACATGGTAGAGTCTGATGACCCCATGCTGTCTTCAGACTGATAAGGGGTGTTCTTCACTGATCATTGTTGGTTTAGACCTAGAGACCTTGCTTCAATTTCCATGGACAAGCAAGCCAGAAAATCAGTAATAATTTCCTCCAAACCTCAACCACCTGCTTTTTTGTTTGATTGTTTTTTGACTTTATTAAATTAGATTATCGGCTGAAAGGAGAACACCTATGCAAAGTCAGTGCTCATTAAGATCAGATGGAAAAGTGTCATTCTCTCAATTACATTAAAAAAAGTTATCTATGAGATTAACTGATAGAAACTCTAGAGGGCCTGTGAGAGGCACCTACAATTAAGCACTGTTTAAATTATACAGCTAAAAACAGAAAACCCTAATGAACCTTCTCTCATGTCCCTGTCTCCACCTTTTTCCAAAGTGACTGTACCATATTTCCCTCTGTTCTGTGTCAGTAACTTGGTTAACAAAACATATTGGGTCCTGGTATGGGGGACAGCAAAATATAATCTCAAAGTTAGCAGATTGCATTTTATGGTTATTTTATTTTCATTCAGGATTCAGCTTCTTGACATCCAAGTTCACTAAGTCATTCTCCACTGAACAGCCTTTCCTACCCAAAAATTTTAAAAATACTCATACGTTGCAATGAATGCCACCTGTTAGTCTTCCCTGGTGGTCAACTAATCAAGCTGACCTCTTTTGTCTCTCTTTACAAATAGTAATCTCCAGTACAGGGTTTGGTGGTTTTGTTGTTGTTTTTGTTTTTGTTATTGTTTTTCACTATCATAAGATTTTCATCATTCTTTTGAAGAACAAGAGTACTGGCACTTCACACAGAATTTCAGTATCAGTGTTACCTGTGGCAAAAAGAGATCAAAGTCCTTCCCTTCTCACCAATCTCCACTGTAAACAGTCAAGGACTCCCTTAAACCTCTTGCCATAGCTTGATCTTGAAAGCTTGTTTTTGTCTATCCACGCTGACATCTAAGTTTGTTGCAAAATCCTTGCTTTTTAGAGCAATGACTCATACAGAGTTAATATTCACCATCCACACCTAATAAGCTGTTCAAATAATTTGTCCAAATAGGTGTGCAATAATCCAATGTAGTTTAGGTGATTACTGATTAAAAGGGCAGAAGGGGAAGGAGGAGGAAGGAAGCAATGAAGGAAATGCTCTGTCATGAGCCTGCCAAAAGAGAGATTTCCTACTTAAACCTCTGCTTTGACAATTTTTTTTACCATAGCCTCTGACCAAAACAGAATTTAGTGGGTTCCTACAGAGAGAACTGAGGACTGGGTTGCACTGGGCAGAAAAGCTGTGCCAGTAAAGAGAGAAACTCAGGTGGATGAAGGAAATAGCTTTGGTAACTTATTTCCCTGTAGAAAAAGAAATTATGGAGTATCATACTGTAACAGCAACCATATTTGCTTGCTATCTTTTTCTGAGAAAACAAAACTAGCATAGCTTGGAGAGACCAGAGTGTGAGCCTTGATTACTTCTCAGCGACAGTAGTTTAATTAAGAAACAACACAAGTATTTCTTAGCTCAATATAGCCTGTTGAAATCCTCAGAGAAACAAAATTGGCTTTTTGCATATATGACTCTTGTTTTGTATTCTTCTGACAAAGTAAGAATAGCAAGGTTTCAGTATTCCTTTATCTGCTTCTAAAAAGTTACCATCACCCCTCTTGCTTACCATCTCCTATATAAAGGACCATATGTTAGCTCCATTTCATAACCTGTCACATGTTGCTGCTCACGTTTTGAGAGCTTAAGCCTCAATTTGAGCTCAGGGTGGAATCATTTAATGTTTAAGACCTCAGCTGTTAACTACTATGAACCAGGAGAAGTAGGAGGGAAATAATACTTTATAGTATTTCTTAGTAACAGTTCAACAACAGCAACCAACATTGACTGTTGGTAACAGACAAAATGACTGACATGAGAGCAAATGACGAGAGCAACACAAAAAATATTTTTCTTTATTCTCTTTTTCTAAGAGTACTTTTTGTAATAACAATTCCTGAAACTTCTTATCCAGCCACACCAATTCTACTGCTGTAGCTAATTGACCAGATATGTCACTTGTCCACTTCTTATTCAGTAGCGTGGACAGACTGTGTTGTATGTAGATCATTTCCACATGGTATTACCAGCTGTTTTGCAATCAAGTGTTTTTGCAGCTGTATTAAAATCAACCAAGCATTCTTCATTCAAATCAACAAAGGTTCTTCATAGAACATATGATTCAGCTGCTGTCTAAATAAATAAAGCGCCATGTCTGAACTTACAAACTTTTTAGTCACTCCTTGTTCTCTAGATGGTTGATGGTGCAATAAATAGGGACTGGAGTGAACTCAGTCTCTGACATTTAACAACTTACATGGTTACATAAGAATGAACTGGATGATCACTAGATTCCTCCCAGACAAAATGATTCTATGCAACTGCATGCAAACCAAAAGTCAAACAGAAATTCCTCCTTTGGCACATTCCCAAACCTTCAGATTGGTTCAGACACCAGTAGTGCACCCGTAATTTTTTGGCATAACCAGACTCAATATAGTTATTCTACCTTTATGGTACAACAACTGATAGAAGATTATGGCCTGTTTGTGCCTCACATTTTCTGTGCAAAATGGGATTAATGTATTATCCAGGATGGCACAGCTAATGGCTGTGAGGTGCTTTCAAGTTTTAAGTTGAGACTTTTCTGAAATGGAATTTAAAATCTCAACCTGCCTATGTCACAGAACTGCCACCATCATTACATATTAATTGCTTGAGGGGAAAAAAAAAAAAATGAAGAAAAGGCTTTGAGAAGGTGGCAGACACCGTCTCCTCACTGACCACTGTAATGCAGAAGAACACAATTTCTGTTCTGAGGCTGGCAAGCCTCTCAGCATATCCACACAACCTGCCAAATTCTTGAAGTGTGTATTATTGCACATACAAACACGTCCTAACACATTTTTTTTTCATTACAGACTTTTCTTAAAACAAGACAAAATGAGTTGTCCTAAATATATATATATATGCAAGGTTTCAGTATTCCTTTATATATATATACTCCTATATATATATATATATATATATATATATATATATATGAGTATATAAATAAATATATATATAAATGGGGATTACATAATTTGTTTTGAATTACCCCTTATTTCTACTTGTTACAGTCAGTTTGGTAATTTACTGGCAGCCAATGTCAAGAAGCCCCAGTCTGCTCAGGATTGTTGAAAACTAGACAGTAAATATATCCACAAGCTCTGAAGAAGCACAAGCAGAGCAGCTACTCTGCTGGAAGCCTGACTGAAGGGAGTTACAATAAATCAAGCCCAATCCACTAAGGAGGATGTCTTGCAATTGCAAGGTCAGCGTTGGACATATAAGGGTACAAGGTAGCAAAAATGTACAGTCTGAGACATTTTCACACTACATGCAGCAAACTGGACTTACCATAGAAGATGCAGTTTGCAATAAGTATAAGACAATTAGAAGAGGTCTGCTGCAATGGCAGTCTTCCCTGGTAGAATCCTTCAGATAAACTGCTACATTCTTTACCTACCTGTAATGCTACTATTGTTTGCATCAAGCAATTCTTGCATCCTTGCAATAATACACTGTAAGCTTGTCTGGGCAGGGAACATGTGTTTATGTACATATTGATAAAGACACCCTGAATGACCTCCCCTCAGCAGCAAGGCTAATGTTTTTATAAAGCTAAGAACAAAATAATTTGTATGCATCCAGATGGCAATGTCATGTAAGCAATTCTCCAGAGCAGAGACTGAACTCCACAGGGTACAAGATACACAGCTGTGCATTATGAGAGTGCCGATGTTATTCTATGCTGTGTTAGGAAACAACTTTGTCTAGAGGTTTCACATGTCCTTTAAGAAACAGAGGTTTAGAGACAGATCCTTAATAGATGTCATATTTCATGCCTCTGGACAGCATCTCTGCAGTTTGATTATTTCTTATTGCTCTTAAGAGAAAGTAAGTCCTGGTAAACCAGTAGCATCTCTTAGTTGCTGAAGCAATCACCCATGATCAGTCATATCAGATGTTACTGAAACATCTGCCTAAAATCTTTCAAATCTCCAGTTAGACATAATATCTGCCCAAAAGCTGCTGGTCTCTCACAAGCAGAGTAAAGAAATATATGGTTAACAAATGATTTCTGAGTGAAATATCAAGTTCCTTGCTTGGTCAGTGTTGCTCCAGCTCTCCATCCTATATAACCACACCCAAGTTTTCAGGCAGCTCCAGACAGACCACAGTCAGAACCACACATACCATGTCTCTTAGTCACTTTCAGTTCTTATTTGCCCGTGCAAAGTCAAGCAAAATTGAGCACATAATGTGCAATGTGCTCTTGCTTCACTTTATTGGCCATAGGAATATAGCTTACATTTGCAGAAAAAAAAAAAAAAGTGTTAAAAATAATGAGTAAGACATCAAAGTACATGCACAGGAATAACTTAGACACATCAGTGTTGTATTTTGTCATGGGTACGGTTTACCCCTGAGAGGATGTGATCTACATAAAAAATAGTGGAGGTAACCCCTGGATGGAAATGCTGAACACAGGCATATTTAATTGCATTGTGGAGCCTACATTTTACTTGCAAAGTGTTATGCACATAAATGAGGATGTATGAAGGATGTTATTATCTACCTGCTAAGAATACCAACATTCCAGCTGTAAGCATTTTTGAGATACTGACTTTCTTCTTTCTTTTTCCTCTTGAGTCTTAATGCAAAATGTCTCCTACAAATTACACTGAGGAATTGTTTGTAGGGGTAATAATTCTTACTTGCTATTCCTGATCCTTCTTACTCATCACCTGCCCTTGACCCTGCTCTTTTTAAGTAAAAAATGTACACAAATCTCAAAGAGCTTACACTTCTTTTAAAATAGAAGAAGCCATTCAGACAGTAGACACACAAGGATGAATCACAAATAGTTAGCTCCTTTAAACCCAAACTTTGCTATAATAAAAATCAATGTTAGCAGAAGATTAGACCTTTGTTATGTTCAGTTTTACATCAAAGACAACTCTAACATCTCCTGCTTGTGAACCAGCAGGGCTGAATGAGCATTCAACCATTGGAAACTGTTTTGACAGGTGAAAAGAAATCAAAAAGCATAACTACAGTAACCACAATAGTCCTAATCCAAAAAGTGTTGCATATGTTAATACTTCTGCAGAGTGTTAGCGAAGGTGTTGTCAATAAGTTGCTTGGGAGGTAACCACTAATAGTACTGAGGCCAACATTCATAAAAACAGGGCAGGTCCCCCTTGGAGGACTACTCTTGTGTCTGGAGCACAGAGGATCTACCGAGAGAATTTTAGCCATCTTAAACTGCTTCCATAACTTTTTGTTGTGCTGTTATCTATCTATAGAATGCATGCAATTTCTTTCAAATAAGAAACTGGATTAATAATTAGAAATGTAATACAAATCCACTCAAAATCAGAATTGTTTTAATTCTTTCATCAGAAAGAAATGGACTTCCAAAGTGAACGATATAAGAAACCTCATTCCTGTACCCATTTCTGCTGCCCTCGGTTTAAAGTGGTACAACACTGTCATGACTTTCAGTTTGAGACACATGCAGAATGCATCACCGTAATATTAAAGTTTTTATTATTATTATTATTATTATTATTATTTATTTTTTAGGCGGGAGGAGGGAATTTAGGAAGGGAGTAGCTCTGCTAAAATGGTAAGCTCAATAGTGCCACCTGCTGAGCATCAGTTCAAGACATTTGTACCTGCGAAGCCAGTGGCTCTCTCAGGCAGGCCATCTCACCGTGCACCGGCCACACTATGCTGCCCATGGCTGGATCATTTCAGGGTCACGCTGGCCTAACACCCTCAAGTTCTCCTTCCTTGGCCCAGCATCCTCCTCCTCTAGAGGTGGATGATAAATGCAAACACAAAAGGCATCTGTCTGGCAGCTGCCTAGAAATCAGTGTCAGCTGAGGTGCTGATGAGCTGTGGGTTTCAAAGGTGGTACATTATCTGTCTCTTCCTCATGTTACAGTGGCAGGTTTAAGGGATCTATCTTCAAATCATTCTTTATTTATTCTTAATATGGTGTCCTTTCTCAGCTTAATCGAGCTTCTGTCATCCTGAATTAGTAACTGTTAGTAGCTCAAGTAATAGGTGCTCTTTTCCTTTGTTGCAGCTAACAGAGCCAAGTTATTTCAGAGAAAGATACAAGTACATTGTGCATGGAGCTACGGAGAGGAAGGGAAGCAGGCACAGCACAGCTTCCACTGTCAGGCTCATAAAACCAAAGGAACTAAAGTACAGACAGAATCAAAGACCTCCTTCTGTAGGTGAGCATTTCTGCTTTCACATCAAAAGACCTGTCTTTAAAATACAGCTCAGACTCTACATCAGTTAACGAAATCTTCCTGTTAAACCTCAAAACAAAACTCTTAGTCAAGGTCATGCACTGGCAAAGGGCAAATACAGAGTTAAATATAGACTTAAATACAGACTTAAATCCTGTTTGGAGCTGAACTTGCTTCAGCATGGTACCATACCCACTCAGAAATAGGGAAAAAATGTTTTCAAGCACCTGGAAGGAGTCCAAGCATCAGAAAACCTGCCTAATTCCAGAAGACATGGACTACTGGTCACAGGACATAGCCAGGCTGTCCCTGTGTGCACATACATAGCATTACCCTTGACTTGCAATGCCTTGGAACAGACGGATAATACAGCAGCATGATGCACAGAAGTTTTCCTTTTTCTTTCCTGCAATGTCTGTCCATGGTAAAGAGTAAAACTGGGGGGGGGGGGGGGGGTTGGGGGAGAGAGAGAGAGAGAGAGAGGAGGAACAGTACACATCTTTCAAAGTATGAAGGGCTGAAGGGCAAGGCTATAGACAGGGTAAGCTGTCTCATAGTTTGCAAACTGCATCCTAGCATCAAAATGGAGCCTACACAAATAGCCTGTTAGCAAGCCTCATTCAAGAAACGTACTAAAGAGGAAAAATTAATTAAGCGCAGCTCTGACAGTTTGCAGTGCAGTGCCTCTAGAGGAAGGGTATCTTGACCCACAAATTTTAAAATGAAACCAGCAGAAAGCACTTGGTTTCCCCTGCATTGAGCCCAGTAGATCAGATTTAAGGATCCTCCTTGAAGTCCTTCTAGGTACTTGAAAAAAAGATAAAATTCTGAGAAATTAGAGGCCAGGTTTCTAGAGTTACTTTGCCACTTGTACTTCATTCCCAAATATATTATGTGGGCTCCATGCAAGAAATTTGTCATAATTTAAATTGCTTTTAAACTATCATCACATAACAAAAATTAAGTAACCACAGTTCCTTGGATCCACTTTATTTGGTTTTATCTGAATTTTGTATTCTAATCCATATGATGTCTGGATAAATTAGAACACTAGGTCAAGTTCTCTAATAAAGGTATCTCTGCGGGTTTTTTTTTGTTTGTTTGTTCTGTTTTCAAATGCTATATTCCAAAAATCACATCAACAATACTTCTTATCCCCCTTTACTGCCATAGTATTTTTAAAAAGAGAGAATTTGCTATTCCATTCAGAAAGGAGATATATTTCCCATAAATATTTGGGTTCTAAAGTGGCAATCATCTATAAATGGATGATGCCTACAGTTCCTAAGTGATTTATCCATATGGGAGTTCACTAGACTGTGAACTCCTTTCACTATCACTTTTCTAGAGTTAGGAAAAAATATAAGGGTTTTTTTTGTTTGTTTGTTTGTTTGTTTTTTAAGATGAAGAATAAATTACAGACTGAATAGCAGAACCCAACAGTTTGTTAAGTATTTCAAATAATGGGTAGATGATCATTGAGATTCACAGTATTATCTTAGTCTTCTTTCCAATTTTTTTCCTTTGTGTAACCATGGCACGAACTATTAGAGTACATGCAGGAACATACTGCGTGTGAAACTTTTCAAATGTGAAACACAAACCTATTTTCACAAGTATTTTTAATTTTATTTTCTCTAGAATGCTGTATAAAATGTCTTCTGTTACAAGCAAATTATTCCAAAGGAGGAAGAAGTTTTTTCCACGTGTCTCCTGATTTCTTCCACCACACGCAAGTAAATGCAATGCTATTTTGGAGAAAGATGAATCTATTTGTCAGGTGTATGTACTTAATTTTCTCAGACATGTTTCAATCTGTACTAATTCTATCTTGATGAGCATTCTGTCAAAATATAATTTCCCCTTTAGTTTCATATGATGATGAAATTTTCTTATAATTATCACCAGTATGACACTGTCAGCTGACTTCAGCTTTGCACATGCAAATGTGGATGTACAAGTGAATATGGATATGAATATGCTTTGAAGTGACCAGCTTGGCACATAGCCACTAATTTCTGTGGATTAATTTCTATGATATCTTAAATAATAAACTAATATTTCTGTTCAGTTCCATATCAGAGGCAGCTAGAGATAACAAGCAAATTCTATGCCCTATTAAATTATGCAAAAAGTTAAAGGTAGAACCCAGGGAACCACATTTCCCCAAGATTTAACACACCACTTAAGCGGGCCGGTGTGTATTAAAGTTAACCCAAATATGTCTGATCTAAAAATAAAATAAAATAAAATTGAGCTCAGATTTTGGCTTAAGTTTCAAGTCAGTGAATAGGCTTTTTCTCCAGGTTATTTAGGCTTCTTCCGTAAGTCAGCTGCAGACCTAAGACAGTAGGATTGTCACCAGTTTATCTGAGCTTGCTTTTTACCACACTTTATAAGACCCTCAGAGTTGCATAGTACCATTCAGCTACAAAGGGGGGACTGGAAAAAAGGAATTCTATCTAAAACAATAAGGGCAATCATGAACACATAATTCCCCAATAATCTATTTTATTTGTTACTTTGTTTTTCCTTATAATTCTAAAGGGAATTATATGAATTTGTTTTGAATTCAACTTCATTTAAACTTCAGGCCTCATTAATTGGCCAAAAACTGGCTGAATGAATATTTTAAGCCTTTGTTTTTTAGAAAAACTTTCCTTTTGCTGAGAATCTATCAGAAATTTTGTGCAGAAATACTTCATAGCACACACTACCTGTTAGCATATAGATCCAAGCCATAGAACCTGAGGGGTCTAGCAGAGGAATCAAACCTTTGATCTTCACTCAAACAAAGGCTGTGCTTACTCATTTAGACTCCAGTTAGATTTTGTCACCACAGGACAGCTGGATATGGGAAAGATACACCTTTTGAGAAATTTTTGTGCCTGCTTTCTAGAAAACTGCCCCTATCATCTATCAGGGTTGGCTAATCTCCACTGCATGTTCTTGGAACAATACAATTATGAAATGAAGTGTTCCCAAAAGATTATTTTGACCTGTAGTTCTTTATTATTATCCCAAATCAGGCCAAGGTGATATAAATCGTGGTTATAAGGGATAATCCAGTATCAAAAGGAGCCTTTTAAAATATTTAACTGTAAAACTTTTGCCTGGTCTGCTTCTGATCAGCTACTAATTTCATGGATGACGAGGACAACAACAACAAAACACTGTAAAGTTTGAATAATGATAGCTAAAGGGACCAAAACTATCAAAGTCTGGAAAACAACAGTAGGCCAAGCCTGTTCTGGTATAAACATAAAACCAAGTATCCTTTGCAAGAAAATACAGATCCACCACAAAACTTTTCACAGGAGGAAAACTCATTAAAGTTCTATTTCTCCAGGCTGGAAAGTACATACATACTAAATCCCATTGATCAGCAAAGTCACCCTGTGCAAAGAAAAGTGATCAGCTCTTTAAGGATGACACAAATGCTCATTTTCTTTGGTAATAAGAGCTCCTCAGATGTGAAGTTTCCCAGCAGAACTTAACAGAGAATAGGATTTTACCTAAATGTTTCTTGACCTGTCCTCACAATTTGAATTGAAACATATATTCTTGTTATAAAATTCTGTTTTTAAATCATCCTTATAAATTTTGTCTTAGGCCACAAACATATTGGTTTTATTACAGTCTTTGGAAGTTTGCAATTGGTTTTAGTAAGGATATAGTTTACCCTAGATTTTATCAATAATTGTATAGCTCTTTTTTGTTCCATCACTATGAAATCTGTCAAACTCCCACATATTAAAATGCCCTGAATAATATTAGACTAGAATATAGATTTTAAAACTATGCTGAGTAAGTGAAATGAATACTTGATGGGAAGAAGCCAGAATATTCTCATAAGAACTCATTATGAAGGTTGTGTCTCTTCTATGCACTGTGCTGGGAAAGAGGTACATACAATAGCTGTGAGGAATATTATCAGATCTGAGGGCTGAACAAGCCAAGACTACAGCAGCACAATCTAGTCATGAAGATTCGCTGCTTCTATTCACTCCCACTAAGGGGATAGAACAGCAACAATTGATTTTCTACTTCGTATGCCCTTCCAGATCAGAAACTCCTGCGGAACCTGATGAGACTCATGCACACATTAGGAATTTCATGCATTCAATATATAGCATACCCCCTCCTCCCTGCCCCAGTCCATGTACTTCTGTTATAATATGATTAACTGTCAACACTGCTTTCCCTATTTCCGCAGCTGTATAATCTGTTATTTTGACAGACCTGTAGTCTGCTTAAATCTGCAAACAGACGGATGCCATGGCTCAACACCTTCATAGTGCAACTGCTTTGGCATTTTTTAAAAGAGGCATTCCCCTTACAAATAAAGTAAAGGTATACTGTACCAAGCCACAGAACTACTGGGCTCCTGCAAATACTAGAAACTGAAATCACAGCTACGAAAAGTGATTCCTACAAAGACAGGTCATGCAAAGATGAAAAGTTAATGTTACAGAATAGATTACCCACCATGTAATCACAAGCAAGAAAAACCTGCAATATCTCAGGGACATCTCATACAGTCCAGAATTTCATCCTGCAAGGTATCATTTGGATTTTCTCTGTTGCTTTAGGCTTCCCCATTTGTAATCTCATGATAGAGTTTGGTTTCCCAAACTTCCTTGGGAAGAGTTTTCTTCCCAAATACTAGGTCAAACTATCGCTTAAGAGATTTGTTTGTTTGCTTTCTGCTGTATTGGTAATTGACATGTTAATTGTTTGCTTTTTTTTTTTTTCCAAGATTATAGCTTTGTTCTTACAGAGCTGCTAAAATAAACAGCATTGCCTAACTGCTATTCTGAAGGTTTCTTCTGTGTGCCTGCAAGGTGTCCACTCAAATACAACAGCGATTACCTAAAATGCACAAGATTTTTCCTGATTTGCTTTCAGTTTTGTTGACCTCATTTTGCTGGGTGCCAACATAAATTCTTGATGGCAATAGCAGTAGACGAGAGATTGCAAGAATTCTCTGTAGAAGGGCTCAGGTCAGCATGAAATCAGATACACAGGACTCCCAGAGAATTGATTGAGGGTCTTGACCCTTAACCATGGGTATTAAAGATAGATGAAAAAGAGAAAAACAGCTTGATTACTCCACTCAAGTCCTAGCCCCAGCAGAAGCATCACGAAGGGGATCTTGCTGTGGGGGCATGGTGCCACTCTAGTATGAACTTTATAATCATGTTCTCCAAGAATATGGAAATATAAATACCCATATACCACTAGACATACAATGCACCCACTTCAAGTATCAATGGCTGCATTGTACTATGAACCTCCTAAGTTGTTACCACACACAAGGACGTTAGTATATAAGAAAAAGATGATGAGGTCCTTAAGGTACCCTTCTAAATAAAAGACAGTTTCATTCCAGTGCTTTAAGGTCAGCTGAACCCAGCATAATATTTTCATGGTGCATTTCCAGAATTACCCAACTCACTAATCACAAAATTAACCAAATGACTCTTCATTTTCTTTTTTTTTTTTTTTAAATCTATATGTATCATTCTGAGTGATCACTTTCTTTGCCTTATACAGAATGAATGTTTAGCAAGGTGTAAATAAGAAAAAAAACTGAAGCTAGATTAATCCAGAAGCATGGAAATCCCATTATGTTAGCACTGGGACTGTTGTGCATACACCAGTTCTGTCCTTATTAACCACTAACACCAGTCTCCATACTAAACATTCTCCCCTAGTCAATTTTTTTAAAAAGAGATACTAGTTTCATTTTTGAGGCTCAGATACCATGCCTTCTTTCTGCAGGGATTTTAGACTATGAACAAACTGTTAATAATTCCACTTACACATCTCCAACACATTCCACAGTTGCCACTGCAGATTATATATATTTATACACAGTGTGCAAATGTGTCCCTATAAGTCCAGAAAGAAAAGTGGAAAGTGAAATGTAAAATTTTTGATAGTGTTCCATCAAATCACAGGAGATCAGAAAGGTTTTTGATTTAGCTAAATATACTGATAGCTTTACATGGCCCTCTCTAGTCATAATGCTATACCTTTTTAAACTACTATTTGTAGTTAAAAGCAATTCAAAACCACAAGAGGAAAAAGTTACTTTGCAGTCATAGAAAACTTGTAAACATTTTGCTAAAAGACAAAGTTTCATATAGCTTTTTTGGAAACTTTTTCTTCTTCTTCTTCATCCCACATAGTCAGAATTGTTAAAAGCAATTTTATTTTATGTATTTATTTTTGAATCAAGGCTTTTTTTGGAAACAACAAATAACCTTAAGATGACATGGCACTAATATCCACTTAGGGATAGTTAGATTCATAGTGACAAAAAAAAAAAAACAAACGTGCAAATGAGAAATATAAAATAAATTAATTAATTAAAATAAATAAATAAAAATAACTACTTAATAGTAACAGCAATTACAACAATAGCACAAAGAATTTTTGACGTCATTTCATAGTGCTAGTCCATCAAATTAGCCTCTAAAATTCGCTGAAAGCAAATCACTGATCAAGGACTCTTGAGACTGGTTGAGATTGGTTCAGACAAAGGTATTGCAGAAAACAATGGCACCAGACCCTTTTCACTTTTCATTCTCTATGTAGTTATGATCAGGAATAAATAGATCATGCCACAAAGTCATAGCCACTAGGTTTCTACTAGGAGCTATAAGGAATGCATAAAACAGGGCTTTCTGTCCCACATTTCCAGCATGAAGGTCCTCTACTGAACATGGAAATGTTCATATAAATGTTCATAAAATGATCATATTGATCTATCATTCCTAAAGCTGTGTTAACATTTCAGAGAATAGTAACTTTTGACCTAATCTAAAAATTGAACATATGTGCTTTATAATTTTCCATGTTATTAAAGAAAAATACATTTTGTCTTCACTACAACAACGTTCTTGCATCCATCCAGGCAAATCTTAGTAGCAGCACGTTCAGTTTTACAAGAAAATTTAATTTCAAGGCCTAATGAACACGATGAAGTCTCAGGCAATAAAATATATCAGCTTGAATGTGGCATTCTTCTCTTTCAACATTTAAAAAGATGTTTGCTCCTCAGATATCAGAAACATGAATCCCCATGGGCTAGATGAACCAGTTACTGTCTTTAGCCATTTATCCTATTAAAGAAATTCTGAAATGTGGGAAAGAATTTTTTTCAAAGTTAACAGCATGATGAAAGACCACATATTGGGAGAGTGGAATCAGTTTTGGGATGCTGGAGTTGAAAGACATAGCCAGGCTTGGGAAAAGTGTTAGATCCTTAAATGTTTTCTGTTTAGTATTAGAGGCAGAAATGGAACTTTTGATGTAGAAATCAGTACTTACCACCAAAGTAGGAAGCTATTATTATCTTGCTTTCCATTTTTAATTCAGTCCTTTTGACTGAGTATTCTTAAAGTAAAGTAACAACACATTAAATCTGAACAACTAGTGAAAGGCATGATTATCTGCTTTTGAGTTTAATTGCTGGTTAATGTTCATTAATTATTTTCACATTTAAAAGGATTTTTTTCTTCCCCATGTAATGCTAAAGCTTAATTCCCAGATAAACTGTAGCTCCCAAAAAAAGAAACCTGGCATATCAGTTTTGCTGTCTTAATGTTTATGCTTAATGTTGGTACATAGGAGAAACCCTCAGCTGGTGTACATTGATACAAACCAACTGATTATACAGAAGATGGGCAACTTGTACTGGAGGCCTGACACTTCATTATGAGAATCTGCAAAATTGTGTCCTGTTGCAAGATTTCAGCCGAGTTTTTAGTTTGGAATGGAGTATGGGCTACTTCTAGATGCCTTGCTCCAGGGTGTATATTGATTACCAAACCAGTCATTCAAACTGCTTATTTCAAAATCAATCCTGCCTTTTGAGTCTTTTGTCTAACCTTGTATCAGTCTCAGCCTCCCACTGAGATTCTCACTGAAAGTGAGGCAGTGCTCAGAAATATCTCAGGAGGGAAAAAATAAGTAAATAAATAATATACATACATGTATATATATATATCTTTGACAGAAGTTGGTTGCAACTGCTACATTTCACCTACAATAATCAAGCCACACAGCTCTTAACAGAGCTTATTAAGGGCATACTTTCTCACCATTCTCACATAATAATACTATCTACCATTATTCATAATTTTAAGCAAATGTAAAGTATCTCTTACATTCAACTGGTCTTTGAGTTGACCTGTGTTAGCATACAAAAACACCAGGAACAGCACTTTGAGATAGTAATCATCACTGAATTATGTCTATGTACCGCAAGGCTTCCTTGAGGTCTTATGCAAGACCTCTATTTGAACTTGTTCTAGCATGGAATTAGGAGATATGCTTTGTATGTCGACATCATATGCTTTCCAGTTTTCACTGTCTGCCCCTGAGGACTTATATATGTTCTGAATCATTTTCAAAAAAAAAAACCACTGCAGTAGACTAAAACATACTGAGCATTTTCTTCTACCGTTGCTGTCACTTTATGTGCTTACACAGATCCAGTCACAGTGGCTGGGCTCTAACATTACATTTCTGTTTCAGTTTTTAAACAAGTATCAAACAACCTATGTAACAATGTTGATGCTTTGTTAGTTTAAAATACAAAATATAGCTCAGAGATAAATTTTGCAACCTTCTTAACTCATGCTTTATTTTGATATTGTTTTCCACCATCTCATTAAATTTGGAACTTCCTGTAACATGCATTTAATTAAAAAACGTCTTATTTCACCCACTAAATTTTCACCTATTATCAGATTACATAAAATGTACACTATCTATCTGTATATATATATATAGAGAGAGAGAAAAGGAAGAAAAAAAAAAAAACAATTGTGGAATAGATTAATAGTTGGTTGATTGCTGCTGGGGGGAGTTGTTTACAGTTTCAAATTAATTTATACAAACTACAAAATTTGGTTTACTTTTGTTTGATAGTAAAAATCCTTTTATTAGTGTAATTAGATAATTCAGGCTGGAACTATGGGTTTCTTGTGCTAAGTGCTTCCAGTATTTTCTGCAAACTATTATCCCGGAAAGGATCTCTGGATATCCAGTAATCACTGGTAATAGCTCAATTTTTTTCTGAGATTTTTTTGTTCATTTCCTTACTAAGTTCAGGGTGTGGAAGTGGAGAAAATAATTATCCAAAGTGCTATATGTTTCATATTCACTTACATGAATAATATGGAACCTTAACAAATAACTCACTCATTTTACAGAGTATAAATAAAATTCTGTCTCTAATAACTGTCTTTTAGATAAATATATATATATATATATTTATTTTTAATGATATTGTGAGTTTTTTTTTTTGTTGTTGTTGTTGTTTTTAATGCTATATTTTTGTTTGAGCTCTGTTCTGTTTTTTTGGGTTTTTTTTTGAAGTCAGTTCTTTCATACAAAGCTTTCTGCAGGAGACTGAATGCATGCATGCATGCATGTCTAGCTAGTGATAGCTAGGTACAAAATGCAATGGGCCTGCATGGTGAATAAAACTACAGCTGGAAGAAACTCCCCCAACATCACAGGTTTTGATCCTGATTATTAGAAAAGAGTGAGATCTCAGAACGACTGAAACTGCAAGAGCAGAAGGGGAAAATAGATACTGTTTTTAAAAGGGCAAGGAAGTACCTGAGAATCACAGATCACACAGTCTTATCTGACACCCAGGAAGATTCTAGGAGAGTTGCGGAGAGTAGTGATAACTAAGTAAAATAACCCCCTTCATGAAGTATGGATCTATCAAAACATCTTCCTGTGGCAACCATTCTAGCTGGCTCAATGAACGAGGTTAAGCAACAGATATGACACACTTTGGCTCTAGTGAGGCGTTTGATACTAGAATATAATAAACTGGAAGAATTTACAGAACCACAAGCAAAAATTCAAAAACTAATAATTTATCATTTAGCAGACTAAAGCACTTGAAGTGATGTCTTCTAGAAGTCTGCCCTGAGATTTTTTGTTGTTTTTTTGTTGTTGTTGGTTTTGTTTTTGTTTTCTCTTAAACTCTTTAAGTCATAATATCAATGCAAATTATTTGACTGGTGAAATAAACAGAAAAATAGTGTATGGCATCACACGGTGAAAATTAACATGCATTTTTGAGGAGAGGAATAGAATTTGAAATGATTCTGCTAAGTGTGAGACATGGTATAAATTCAGTAAGATCAATTCATTTAAGACCAGTGCATAGCATTGTCCATAATAAGGGGAAATAAATAGCATAAATAAAAGAAGGGAAACAAACAAACAGATTATGCCTGGAAACAGTCTGGTAGTCAAGATTAAACCTGAGTAAGAGTCACCCATACAGGACAATTATTCAGAACTGTACTAACAGGAATATTCTAAATCAGAAATAGAGCAAATTGATTTGCTTTGCATATTCCTGGTGAGAGCTCAGCCAGAACATTAACTGTAGGTTGGTCAGTCTGCTTAAAGCAGGCAAAAGCAAACTGCAGAGTCCTAAAGAGAACATTAAGAGTAATAATATTTTTTTTAAAGTCTAGAAAAAGAGAAATCCTA
Organism: Anas platyrhynchos; assembly: GCF_047663525.1. Taxonomy (NCBI): domain Eukaryota; kingdom Metazoa; phylum Chordata; class Aves; order Anseriformes; family Anatidae; genus Anas; species Anas platyrhynchos. The sequence continues at coordinate 14,602,723 of NC_092592.1, forward strand.
CAAGGTAACATGACAACAGGCCTCTAATGTGAAAGTAGGTAAAAATGTTCTTGTGATAAACTATTCTCTGGTCTCAGTGGAAGGGAAAAGGGAAGCAAACTTTGGTTGACTCAGAGATTCCAGAGAGATATTGAGGAAAACAGAATTCTAATTCAGAGGTTTTCTATTTATTGTTAGTGACCAGGGAAGTTCTGTTATGGCACAGACAATGAAGAATAAACAGTAGTTATTAAACCTATCTCACTGAAAGAAGATGAACTAGATAAAGAGGTCTATTTCTAATGTTACATTTCTAATATTTGTATGAAGTTTTCTCTCTTTTAGGGAAAAAAAAAAATCTGAAAAATATTGGTATCTGTGGTTTTTCAGTCAACATATATTAAGCAGTTTTTTTCTCCATCTTAAAAAAAAAAAAAAAAAAAAAAAAAAGAAAACAGCAACAGCAAAAAAGCAGAAATGGTCCTTGGAGTGCCTAAATTATATTCATCACCCTCTTTCTCCATGGAGTCTGTTTTTTTTGCTTGTTTGTTTGGTATTGTTTTGTTTTGTTTTTTAACCCTTAACGGCAAACACCATACACATTCATGCAGCTTTACAGGAAAAAGATAGGTAACAGTAATAATTGACTGGGTAATATATATGTCACTACTGAGCAGAAATTCTGCCCATTAGAAGCTTGATTGCCTTTTTGTCATTGTTATGTAGCTTTTTTCTTAGTCACTCTAAGAGTTTGAGTAACAGCTCAGCCATTTGCTGCTATTTGAAACAAATAGTTTAAATCTGTATGGTGTTTTGTAGGTGATTTATTTGGTAGGTGAAAGAAAATAACACAAAGTACTTCTCAGTAGTCATGTTCCTTTGCAAAACCCTGATTAACAATGTATATTTATATTGTTTGTTTGAAACCCATGGTATCAAGTGCTGATGATTGTTTGTCCCTATTTAATTATTTGTAGTATAACAAAAAAAAAAAAATTAAATGTTGATTTCTCATGGAAATGTTGATATTGTATAATTTGTTTATAATGATATTTGGGGAGAACAGTGCAATTTTCTCAATTAGTAAATGTGATTAATAAGACTATGTTATTCAAACCATCATGTCTGTAATTTAGCCTTGGCAGTGCTGCGGTCTATTACAAAAAAAAATTTTCAAAATTTAGGATTGCTTTGCATTCTCACTGTCCCTCTAACTACTCACTTAGGATATGCAAATAACCACACAGACATACCTGACTTCTCCTTATCACATGATGAAGCTATTAAAGTAAAAGTCAGATGCCCTTCCTTCTTCCTCCACTGAAAACCATCCTCCAAGTCTCTTGATTTACTTAACTGCCTCAGTCTTTCTCAGTTAGGACTCTTGCTCAAAGTTGTGGGAGAAGGAGAACACACCAGGAAATAAACAAACACACAAACAACAAACCTATTTCTGTTTTATTCATCTACTGTTGATAGCCCAGCCAGAAGGCTATAAGCTAGATTTGGAAGGTGAGTTCATGACATAAATCCAGTTTCTCTGAATATGGAAGTGAAGAAATGAAAGGGAGGAACAGAGGAAAAAGCTTTTATTCCAAATAGTCAGAAGTCTGGTAATTATAAAAGCAGCAGTTTGATACAGGTGAATGAAATTCAAGTTCTTGTATTAATGCAGCTCTCAGTGGTTTTCATGGAGGTGACTATTTTCAATAGTTATTAGAATTGTGAACCTTTTTTCTCTTTCAATTTTTTAATTAAACTTTCAAATAGTGAAATGAATCTGCACTATCAAAATAAAAACATGTTTAGTCCATCATGAACTAAAAGAAATAGTTTTCCTGGGAAGACTTATCCAGAGACCTTGAAAACTTACACAGTGGAAAGGACACTTTGCAATGCAAAGGACACCATTGCAATGATAATGTAGGAGAGAATAAGAAGGAGCAGCAAGTAACTATTTAGAATGGAAAAGAACTTTAGCGTGACTCCTGGATGAATTACCACCTCATGATTTGATATCAGGGATTGATCTTCTTTCTTCACTTCATCTCAGTCTATAATTCTCCCTAACTGGCACCAAAGTTTTCCATGGCATTCCCAGACCAATGGGAGACAGAACTATTTTCTGTCTCTAATTTCTGTTAATGGGAGACAGGGATGCTAATTTTGCATTTGCCAACAGAGATACGAATGGAGTGCTGCAAAATGGCACTCATCATCCCTCTCACCTGGGTTCCACAACCAGTTGAGGCCAAGTTGTGTTTTTTTGTTTCTTTTTTTAAATCTATTTGATTACATTGGCCTACACCATCATATCTGTGTGCCATATTTACATACATTAAAAGTATCCTTAAAAATTGAGGCTTTCAATTGAGCATTCTTATTGATATACATATTTTGGACCTTAATTTCCCTTAGAAGCTCTAATCAAGAACTGTTGAAAAGCATTTCATCAAATAACAAGGAAAGAAAGATTGTTCAAAATTTATTATTATTATTATTATTGTTGTTCAAAATCATTAGATTTTGGGTTCCTCCATTTTTGCCTTGATTTCTTTGAAAGGATTTGTTCTGCAAAGCACTTGAAAATAAATTAACAACAACAACAAAAAAAACTTACAAAATGTAACTAACAAAACAATACAATGCAAAACCACTTATCGCATTTGAAAAGTTGGGCTGTACTACATTCCCAGCTGAGACTGCTTTTGAAATAGGCACCTAGATACAAATATATGAACTGCAGAATGTTGTCTGCCAAGATCAGCCCTGCCTGTTCTTATACTTCTTGGAAAAGATCATAATCATTCTAGCTCATAAACGGCTGCTGTGTCTACAAAACAAGTCAATTTTTCCACTATTGTCTTGCATTCATTTCAAACACAGAACACCACATGCATGCCAAAGCACCAATACTATTAAAATATTTATTTTAAAGGAATGTGCTGTCTACTTGTTTTCCTAGTAGAAGGGTAATAAGAAAATGAATTCACTGACATTTCAGTACTTGGGCCTTTAACAGTGACAGTGACACACCAGCTGAGAAGGATTCTGTGCCTGTTCCAGCTTTAGCATGATCTGAAACATTTTCAGTCATCTGTCTGCCAAGCCCTGAAAGGGGTTAAACTGAGAATGTCCAAACAAAAACAGAATGCAGCCTACCTGGCTTTATGTCTGTCAAAACTACTTTCATTATTAATGAGTTGTTCTCACTTGTCAAAATTTGACAGAATACATATTTGACAGTGGGAGGGTGGGGGGGAAGAGGGACTTATTCCCATCTTATAAGACAAAAAATTCTAATTCTATATATATTTATATATTTAAAAAAAAATGGCCAGCTGCAAACGGTCTTGGATGCTATAGCCACTGAAAGATCTCCTATTTTACCACAAACAAGTGGGGAAAAGATTGATCTGTCAGCCTGGTTCAATAAAATTATGTTTTAAAAGATATGGCAGCTAACCAAAGTACTGGGATTGTGCGAGCAGGACAATCCCAATTCAACATGCATGCATAAATACTATACACAAATGTTTCTCAGAAGGAGGCTAAAGCATACGAGAAATACGGTAACAGAGATTTGAGAATAATTATCACTCTTGAATTATGCAAGTTGAACAAAACCAAGTAGCATGCTGATGCACATTAAAAGAGGAAGTGAAAGTAAAATGGATCAACTCTGGCAAGATCTCTTCATTCTATCTTCGTAGACTTTTAGCCCATCAGGATTTTCCTGGTTCCAGCACTAAGCACCAAAAATAATGAACTAGGCTTAATGATTTGCACAGTGTCAGAGCTAAGTTAATATATACTCACTTGGTTCAGGGTTTATTAGTTTGACTCAGCACTGTATTCACTGGCTTCAGGTCTCTGAGCACAGGATGAATACATCCACATCTGCTTGCAGCATGAATATGGAGAGCATAAGAGGTCACTCGTTTCCATGTGAATAAGACTGTTTAGCTTATATTCCTATTTTCACATTCTGTACATTAGGTGCAAAAGTTATATGAGCTGAACTTCAGGTGGAGTCAGTTCTTCAAAGCCCTTCTTTTTACATGTTTTAATAAGGTTCTCTCTTCTTTGTGCAGTGCCTACCTTATCACAAACTTGATGTACTATTTGCAAAATAATAAAATTCCCTCTCAGCAAAACAAATAATTGGCACTTAGCGTTTTGTATTAAATTATTTAGTGCTTGGCTAGAATTTGTTCCATCATTAACATATTGCTGTGGTGGACATCCACAGCTTGATGCAACCCATCAAACCCTCATTTGACTTCCATCTCCAGTCCACATCCAAACACATTCTTCTGCAAGTTGTGGAAACTTTTTCCACAGCAAGGCACTGTTATAGTTTCTCCGGTATATTAAGTCCTTCTCTACAGCACACAAAACACTTCAGGTCTGTGCTGGCTGTGTGCTGGTGTCCTGAATAGGGCTGAATTTTTATGTTTAAAAATTTCTTTTTACCTTACAGTTAAGAGCATTTATTTGTTATTAACTTATAGGAGAGTTGTGACCATCGCCTAATCTTAGAGCCCCATTTTTTACATTATTTTTCCTTTCAAAAACATCTTTATTTGAAGTCTGAATGATACTGGAAGAATGTTTGTCAGCAGTAATATCTAAGGTACAGCAGATACATTTTACAAGATCATTTCCATTGTTATCATTCTGTGGAAAAAATAAATAAATAAATAAATAAAGATAAACAGATCCGCTTATCTCTTGGTAAACTTAGTTTTTCATGAGTTACAAGCGCTCCTAACACTTCACATATGATTGACTGGCTAGCAGCTGACAGTCAGATACCTAGACTTGCCCTTGTGAGTCATTTGTTCAAGGACAGCTCAGTTCAGGCTGATGGCTTATAGCAGTTAATGTAAGATGAGCTGTCTTACATTAATGGGATTCCCAGTACAGAGCTATCTAATCCCCAATCAAAAAAACTCTGCAGATAAGTCAAAAACAGACTCAAATTCATCCTCCTAGCCTTAAAATCTACAGAAACAAGATGAACTGTACAGGAACGTGCTGCTGAAAGCCCAGCTCTGCAGATAAAGAATCTCGCACTCTTCCATCCAACACCAATGCCCATCACCTTGTTCATTTTTTGTCTTGTACATCACCATGTTTTCTCTGCGTGTATAAGATTTTCACTGTATTTTTTTCACTGACTCTACTTTTCATATGAACCAATGCAGTCAATGGGAATTTTAAAGTATACTTATATGGAAAAAATAGTGGCTTTAGTCCTATTGCATTATGATTTCCAACAAATAACTTTAGAATGCTGTTTCTTTTACTTCATACAAAATAGAGTTTCAAGGAGTTTTAATAGAGTTTTAACATAATCATGTTTTAAGAAACGTGTAAGTTAAAAAGGGTAACTAAACACAAGTCAGAGACCCAAAACCTCAAAAAGATTAATTTAGTGACATTCAAGCCAGTATTCAGAGCTATGAAACAGTTTCATAACCAATGACATACTCTTATCAAGAAAATAAACGGTGTCTGACCAGGTAATAAAGGATTTTATATTTCTCATGATGATGAAAGATGTGGAATTAAAAACATACTTAAACAGTGTAATTTAAAACACTATTAAAATTGAAGTCACATGTCCAACAGGAGTTTCTAAAACCTTTACTCAAGTTCATTAGGAATGAAACAAACAAACAGACAACGACAACAAAAGATCCCTCTTGCATTAAACTGCATTTTACTTGGTGTTGGGGGGATTGCAAGAAGCTAAGAGGTTTGTGAGGATATGCATTTGAAAGTATTACAAATGGCTTCTTAGTGAATATCAAAGCCATTTTATTGATAATGAGGGATTTGCTGGCTATTTACCACTGACATTTTGAGAAGTTGTTCTGTAATCCAAAATGATCTCCTATAGTACAGCATTCATTTTTAAGCTAGGATCCAGAGGGAAAAAAGTAGGTATTCTGCACAAAATGACATTTTGATGTATTCTGAAGAGTTATTAGAGGACTTATCATCCAAAGTAGCAAGATAGATTAGAAAATAAGTAAGGACATTTTCATTACAGATTGGCTGTTCTCAAAAAGTTCAGAAGTTTTTATTTGAAGCACAAGACAGAATTCAGACACTCCTCTGAAATTGTTTCAAGAAATTCAAGTCTTTGTGGTTCATCAGATTTATTCACAGCAAGCTCTTCTTTTGAGACTTTTCATTCTTTATGCCTTCTTGTATCAGGCATTTAACAAGTTGGAAAATGAAGATAAAAGCAGGCTTGCATAGATTCCCAGGAGTTTTAGGTCAGGCAGATACTAGCCATGCATTCTTGTAGCACTCAGTTCAAAACTAGTAAGAACCAGAAACTTAGGAGAGCCTAAGGGGAGACCATAAGAGGAGGCACTGAGCTTCTGAGCTTTGCTTAAATATGAAGAATTCTGGTAGTTAAGTATAAAAACAAAGACTTCAGTTTGCTTAAAATTGTTTGCCTTTGTTTAATTGAATTGTTTATTTGAGTGTTTGTCTTCCCTGCTTTTTCTACAATAAACAATTTTGAACTATTCTGGCACAGCTGTCAAAGGAATGCTTCAAGCACACTTTAATGGCATGCTCACAGGATACTGATCGCCCTGCAGTGCTACAGGCTGGGGAAGAGTGGCTGAAAGCTGCCAGTCAGAAAGGGACCTGAGAGTGTTGATGGAGAGTCAGCTGAACAGGACCCAGCAGCATGCTCAGGTGGCCAAGAAGGCCAACAGCATCCTGGCTTGTGTCAGGAATAGTGTTGTGAGCAAGACCTGGGAAGTGATTGTCCCTCTGTGCTCAGCCTGAGTGAGACCTCACCTGGAGCTCCGTGTTCAGCTCTGGGGTCCCCAGCACAAGGACAGGGATGCATAAGAATGAGTCCAGAGGAGGGCCACGAAGATGATTAAGGGATCAGAGCACCTCTCCCGAAGGCTCCTGGGAGACCTTATAGCAGCTTTCCAGTACCTAGAGGGGGCCTACAGGAAAGCTGAGGAGGGACTCTGCATCAAAGGGTATAGTGATAGGACTAGTGGTAATGGTTTAAACTGAAAGAAAGAAGATTTAGATTAGAGATTAGGAAGAAATTCTTTACTCAGACAGTGGTTAGGCACTGGCAAAGGCTTCCCAGAGCAGCTGTGGATGCCCCATCCTTGGAAGTGTTCAAGGCCAGGCTGGATGGAGCCTTGAGCAACCTGGTCTGGTGGGAGGTGTCCCTGCCCACGTCAGGGGGTTGGAACTGGATGAGTTAAGGTCCCTTCCAAACTAAACCATTCTGTCACTAAGGTGACTGCAACTTATTGGCAAATGTTTTGGCTCTCTAAGATGGGGGGTGAGGGGAGGAAAAAAAGGAAAAGCAAAAAATTGGGCAGAACTGCTGAACCAGTTTGTGGGCTGAGTTGTGCTATAATTGTCTGCTTATTCTCCCAGAAAATATGGCCCACTTGCTCCTTTTATAGCTTTACAATTACTATTGATGAAGGGCTCTCATTGTGTGCGTCTAAACAAATTAACAAGAAATGTCACAGCTTTATGCAATTCAACACATTCTCCATATTTTCTCAGTCTTTGAAACTATATTGAATTATAATTTTTCCCAATGTGAAAGGCATCTTGTACATATTAAGTTATGTAGAGAATATCTGAGACTTTTCAGCTTAGCCACTTCTATTTTGGTGCCAAAATGTGAATTTTGAAGCCTAGCTCTGAACAAGCAAATGTGAAAATTAAGGCCATTTGCTTTTTTACAATCATAATATAGTGTAATAACTCTATTTGCATACTCCTTTAGGAAGTAAAAGAATACAAGAAAAACCAATAAACAAGGTAATGATTTCACACCACAAATTCACTGCCTGAAAGGAAAGATCTCCATCAAGGAAGTTAATAACATTGGTCTACTAACCTTCCTGAGACAGGACATCGTTCAGATGCTAATATAAATTCACTGTGTAGACGTTTATCTATTGCAATATTTATTCATTTTCCTGCTGTCAGCATTGACAAATTGTTTCCTTGCCTTCTTTGGTTAGAAATTGACTTTTTTTTTTTTTTTTTTTTAACATCCCTCCCAACACTCCAACACCTTTTCAGTCATATCTGCAGCTGTTACAGACCTCACAGCAACAGCACTTTATCAGACATGCAACAACAGCAATCACTATAAAGTACCAAGCTTAAAGAAGAAACTCCAGTTTTCTGGGGTAAAGCAAAGACTACAACAAATCCCCATAAAATAGTTAAAAGAAACAAAAAACTTTATAGCTCTGTTACATACATTTTAAGAACTTTAGTATTGCTGAAATAAAAGAAATCTCAGTTAGCTTTTGGTATATTTTGGCCTTTTTCAGTAGAACTTTTATCCATAACCACACATTGTAAGTTTCACCAACTCTGTGTATAACAATAACAAGTTACTTTAACCTAGGATTGAAAATAAATAAACAAATAAATAAATATAATAAATAAAATGTATAGTAAAAACTTTACTCAAAACTTACTGAAACTGTACTGAAAACTACAAGGATGGATCTGCAGGTTGGATAAATAAATCAATCAACTACTTCCAAAGGGTGCATGGAAAAGGAGAAAAAAACATCCCAGATGCTGAAAGTTTAAACAAAACTGAGCAAACTCCACATAAGCCCATCTAAAATTTCAGTATAAACATGACTTTCAAAGGCCCCATAGTAACCCAAATTATTCTGTGATTCTCAATTCTTCCATTCCGAGTTAAAACCAGCTTCCCTTCTTTACTGTCACAAGGTGGCTCTTTGACCCAGAGCTGTGCTGTGCAGGGCAACCCCTCCTTTGGTCATGTACGGCAGAAGAGAACAAGGGCAGGAGATTCCTGGTATTTCACCTGCTGCTTCACATCAACTAAAATCACAATATCATGCATCTACATTTTATTTTCTCTGTTGGACTCTTTGGTTTGCTAGAAATTAAATTACCATGGAAAATACACACAAAATATTAAGGCAAGCAGAAATATTCAATCTGAACTGTTTAAGATAATGTTGGGTTTATTTAGATTTTTGCTACCCTGTTCTTGTACAGTGAGAGGATGTTTATTGAGATAACTTCAGAAAAAGATATCAAAATAGAATAATTTCATCGTGAAAAAATAGATGATTGTATTTTTGGAAGCTATACACAGCATTCCTTATAATGCAAAACATTAATTAAGTTTCATTATTGAGCATTATTTCAGTATGTATTAAGTAGTCCCCACTTTTGAAAGTTTATGGACTGCATCAAAGCATATCAAATCAAACAGAACATACCAACAGGTTGCCACTCCACTTTCTCTACCACAATGTTATTTTTGACATTTATTATTTTGACATTTGTTAGTATTCAGCTTTCCCTCTCCTGTACCTGAAATCATGTGCTTAGCGTTGTATAGCGTTGATGATAAGATGTAAATTAACAATTTCAGAGGCTGATACACTTTTTTTTTAATATAAATTAAAATTGTTTTATTGAATAGAAATTAAGAGAAACATGAGCTACCCTGATAATGTGTGCTCCAGCTGTGACGCTGAAGTTGAGAAGGCAGATTAGTCTTTCTTTGCATTCAAGGCTTGATCCAAAACCCACTGAAATCAATGAAAGCCTCAATCAGATTTTGTAAGCATCCATGAGACTGAACTAATATTTGGCTTTCTTTCAGCAGTTAACAGGAATGGAAACACGTTGGATTTTTTTTTTCCCCTTAGATTTTTTCTAGATCATACTTAAACTTTGGATTTAAGTAGAAAAAATAAGCCAGCGATAGCCCCCCTCATTATCAACCATTGTGATTTTTCATATTGCAAGTACCAAACAATAGCATTCCTAAACACCAGCACCTTGGCAATTTTGGGATGCTAAGTAACAAAAAAATGTACCTTACCACCCAGTCCACCTCCACCACGTGGGCGCTGCGGGAGAGCCAGCCCCTTCTTCTGCAGCGTGAGACAAAATGGCAGCACCTTTCCTTACAGTCTTCACATTTCTACCGTCCAGCTGCAAACGCCACAACTGAACAAGTCCTCTTCAGCAGATGAAGATGCTTAAACCAGCATGGTTTGGTGTGCCCTCACGTATCTCCTCCAACCAGTTTTATTCTGTCAGCCTGTAGTTATCTAATACGTTCAGCCTGAGAGGAATCAGCCCAGGAAAAATGTTTTTATTAGGCTTAGTTTGGGCCCTGCTTCACAGGGAGGCTTTTACCAGATGAAAACAGGTACTGAAAGCTTCTTTCCAGCAAAGCTCCGAGGGTGCACCCTCACCCCTGGAGCCTTCTTTTGGAGCAGTGAAGAGCAAGGTACACCATGCTGGCTCCATCACCTGCAGCTGCTGCTCTTTGATACATAACTAATTTTTTCCTCTTGAGACTTTTTTTTTTTTTTTTTTGAGAACGGCTAAGAAATATCAGACTTGAAGTGTGAGGTCTAAAAGCCTCATGGAGGAAAAAAATAAAAGACTGGCAGTGGTGCCCCTTGGTCCTCCCCTCAGCACTCAACCTGAGGCGAGGTGTGCGTGGTGGGGCAGCGGGCTCGCACCACCGAGCAGCGCTGAGGGAGGGGTGCGAGGCGGGAGCCGTTGGGCTGAGGTGTGGCCACTCAGGTGCAGTGGGTGGCTGCCGCCGCCCGAAGCTCAGCTGTGCTAAAAAGCACACTTCAAAGCTACCGAAAGGGAGTTTGAGACTGTCATTGCTGTCTTTTGCTTTCAAAGCATTCACAGTAGTAAAAACACCACATGAAATGCCACAATTCAGCTCTTAGAGGAGCACAAAAAAGCCTTTCTACAGGGGAATAACATAGCACAATCACTTTGCTGTACAGATGGCTTCAAGACAATATTGAGAGCTGCTGGAGCCTCTCAAGACCCATACGTTAGGCTGGCAGGATTTATGTACTGAGGGAAGACCTCTGTATGCCACAGGCTGCTGCAATGAGGCCGCAGTGGCTGATGCGATTCCTGTGGTGCTGAGGGACTGCACAGCTGACTACAAGTCAGGTTCCTTCTGTTGCTTCAGAGAAGGGAACTCAGTCCTTGACCTTGTTGTACTTCCCAGTGCACAGTTAATTACTGCATCACCATGGAGATTTTAAAACCAATTAAGATCCTCCTGTCCTTGACACCCCCCCAGTACTCCAGGAGTTAATGTACTCACAGCTATATCACCGTGGCATTTACATTCCTGATCATGGATCCAGCTATTAGTTTCAAAGTCTGCTTTTTTTTTTTTTTTTTTTTTACGTTGTCCCTCACAGCACACGGCTACTATTAAACTAAGTTCACTAATGCATTTAATCTTTATTACATCTGATCGCAAGGATGCCACCATTGCACAGAAACAAAGTTATCAAGGAAAAAAAATCTGAAAAACTATTATCCTGCTAGACTTTGAAAACTTCACTTGATATTGAAATGGGTAAAGCAACATTAATTCAGTCTCAAGTAGAGCGCTCTGTTCCATTAAAATTTCATTGATTTGCTGCTGATATAAAATGAACCACCAAAGACATTGATAAAAAAGCTTTATAAAGGGATATGGCAAGTGATCATCAATTACTAAAGTGTAACTTGAAATGAATTTTAGCACCGTGGGGAGGTGCAGACACCATATTACAAACAGTGTATTAGCCAGCAGGCAGCTTTCTCCTTGATTGTTGTGAATTTGGTTCATTATTAATAGGTATGTGGGACAAGGAGAGAGAAAAGAATTAAAAAAAAAAAAAAAAAAAAAAGCCCTGATGCCTCTTAATATATTTGCAGACAGTGGCCCAAAGTAAAAGCATCCAAACAGTTTCAAATCACCTTGAATGTCTTCTTGGCAGAGTATTTTTAGTCCATTGGATTTTGAACAACTTCCGAGAACAGCCGGTTTAGCACTTCACAATTATATGTGCGGTGCTGTAGGACAGAATAAATAAAAAATGACCGAGCTGTGAAATCCTTATTCCCCATTTATTTCTCATTGACCTTAATGAATTGTGTAAATCTCTGCTCACCAATAGGAAAAAGATAGCTGCAACAGTTTCATAAAACCTCCTTTTATTCCCTTGAAAACTGACTCTCATCTAGGGCAGGTAGGGGGAAGAATTTGTTTTCAAATCATGGAAATATTTCATGGTTTCAAAATTTTTCACACTCTCTGATAACGCAACATAACCTCAAATAACCAATGACAGAGGAGCCTATACCACACTACCTGGAACTTTGAATGAAATCAGTTTCTAGTCTAGCTTAAGGTGAACAATGGGAGTCAAAACCATTTCCCTACATGACAATGGCTACTCTGCAGGACATACATGTGTACATGCTGTGTACATATATTAAAGTTACAGGCAGAATCACAGTCAAGAATAACTCATATACCCTGTATATAAAAAATCTCTCTGATTTAAATGGGTTTTGTTTGGTTGGTTTTGTTTTTAAATGTTTTTCATTTGCATGCAACTGGTTCATTGCAAATGTTTCATTTAGCATTTGAACATGGAGTCAGTACTTTCCATTTCTTAATCAGAGTCCTTCATCCAGAAGGAGATTGCTGTTGTGATTAGTCACAATGACAACTTAGAAAATTAGATCCTTTTCCTGCAAAAAGTTCATGAAAAGGCTTAGTCTTTTACATAACCATAGGGCAGATAGAATTAGCCTTTTTCAGAGAAACTGGAATAGCAGACTTAATTTCCAGTGTATTGTTTATTATTCCTTTTAAATTAATTGTTTTTCAGTACTCAGACTTCATAGTAGTAAAAATGGAAATCACACTGAAGGGATCCAAGCATTTAATGCAAAATATTCAAAACTGTGATCAATATTCATTCTTTTTGCTGAATTTATCCACCTTGCTAGATTGATTTTTCAGGAGAAAATATTATCTATTAACCTTCATAAATATATTTCAGTTGTCAAATCAGACCATTTAATGGGGTTAAAATTTTGAATAGCTATTCCCTGGGTATTTCCATTTGCCTTAAAAAGAAATAGGGAGAAAATGGATACCTAATCAGATGTTAAAAACCTGGAATATCTGTCTTGACTTTGGAGCCTAATACACCACATTTTTTTTCTTTTATAGAGGACTAAAAAATATAAATTTTGTGATATTTTTTTGCATACTTTTCCTATTTTCTGCAATTAGAAATGCCTGTAGATACTAAAGCTTTTTAATTCTAAAACATTGCAACATTAAACAAAATTAAATGGAATTAAATTTTCATTAAATGGAACGTTGTAAAGTAGCTCTGTTTCTTTCCAGGAAAAGTGAAAAGTGATTCTGACTGACAGTCCTTATAAATAATTCCCATATTTATCAACTAAGAATTGCTACACGAGTTCCAGCAGATGTGGGGGCTCAGAATTGGAACTGGGCACACAGTTTTGTCCCATAGAACAATTTGTTCACGTATACAGTTCTCAACTGCTTTGTTATTTAAAAATATAGATACATTCCAATGTAGCATACAGCATACTGAAATTCAAAATAGATGAACTAGCATGCTTTGAATGCAGCACTGAGGAGGTAAGAAAACACTGTCTAGCAGTCAGACCAGAACTGTATGCATTTGGTCATTGCTCTTAATTTTTAATTTTTTATTTTTTTCCAGGGATTCCCTGAGAGAAAATGTTAATGCTAAAAATGATAATGAAACATATACCTTAATGCAACTTCCATAAAGTTGGATTTGAATGTATTTTACTGAAAAGATGTTTCTCATTAGTATCAGGCTTTCACTAGAAAGAGGTGTTTGAGAACGAAGAACAAATTTTTGCAAGTTTATCTTACTAAGTGCAGCACAGTGTTTAGTGTAGGTCTCTGAAATGTTTTTCTATAATAGTTAAGTCCACTATTAAGTTTAAAATCCTAGATGAGAAGATATTTTCTTTTTTTTATATCATTGACAGCATTCCCTACAGGAAAGGGGTATAACCTGGGATAGCTTTATTCCTTGTTGAATCTTAAGTGCTATAAAAATGACGCTAATAAGTTCACTATGCTTTATGTGGTGAGCAGTGTCTAGCTTTTACATTCTCATATCCCAACAGTTACGTATAACACATTTAAAAATTCTATGTTTCAAATACCATATAGTAATGTATGATAACTCTTGTCTAAGAAAATTATTTCTGATTTTCCTTTCAGACAATTCTATGACTTTTTTGAATAACAGGACTGTTACGATTGCTCATATCTTCATATGGCTGACCATGAATCACAACTGTATGATTAAAAGAACTGACTTCTAGCAAACAAGAATATGTAAATACTCCTAGCTCTACACACCTATATAAAAAATTTCTTTACCATATTATGATTGAGATCTTCACTTATTTTTTCTATATGCTACTTCTGTACCACTCCTGGGGCATGTAACACTACTCATTCAATTCAGTTTGGGCCATTTTCATATTCTGTATGAGCTCTTTTCTGTTTCGGTTGTATAAGGGAAAAGTAGGGACGGTAGGTCTCAGCCTAACCTCTGAACGCTAAGCAAGAAATACACTCTGTCTCAGGAAATAATAAATCAAAGACTTTGCCAGCTGTTGTATGTTAACCACTATGAATAAAGACAGTCCTAGCTCCTTTCTTTCTTATTCTCCATTGTTCATGAGTGTATGACCTTCCCCCACATAAAATTCTCATTAAAACTGAGAACAGGGCAGAAATATCAGCAAAACTCTAAAGGAGACATAAAAACATGCTAAGTATTTTCTTTGCACACAGATCAAAAGGACACAATTAGGACCAAACTAAATGTCCATTCTCTTTTGTGGTAATTTCTTCTCCATAAGAAAGATCAAGTATCGATGTTTAATAAAGATACTATAAAATTGTTATGTTAATTGAAAAGTACTGGAAGAGTAGTCTCCAAGAGAGAAGAGACCAAATTCACTGAAGGCTCCAGCCTAGTAGAAAATGTGCATTAGCTACGGGTCATAATGTAAATATACAAGCTACAGGACTAATTGCTAGCAGTAAACAAATGTTTGAAGAGATTTCATGCAGCACTTGCATGGCAAGAAATTAGCTATAAAATTCAATTATGTATCATTATCATCAGACAGTATGTATCCAGAAGATCTATCTCAGGAAACACAAATCAAACATCTGGTCAAGTGCAAACACATCATTCTGCAATTGATAGCCCAGCCAGGGGACATGTTATTACTTTACAGAGGTCACTAACCCCATTCTCTTGGGAAAGGAAAAAGGAATCTTAAAGTAGAGGAATAATAAGACAGAAAGGAAAGTCAGTCCTTGAAAATCATTGAAAAATAGACTCCAACTTATAAATGATGGAAACAAATTCACTTATACAAAGGAAGAGAAAAATTTCTCCCATTGCGAACTGCCCCATTTCACTTGAGATCAAGTTTGTGTTGTGGCATTACGTAAAGAGAAGAGTTTAGACTGCAGTGAAATGTGGTGTAACTCCATTAATGCTCTGTAGTCAGGTTTGTGGGGACTCAAGGGAAGAACGAGCAGACGCAGATCTCTATTTCTTACAAAACTGAATTGGTTTACTGTAACCAGTGTATTAACCTTGGTTCACCTCAGCAGAGAAATAGGTTTTATGGATTTGATTCAAAGTCATTGAAATCTACTGGAAATTCTCACTTTGAATTCATGGTCTTTGGAAGCAGTTTCTACTCAGTAAGTCTGAAAATAATCTCTCTTACAACTAAAATTTTAAGTAGATTTCTCTTGAGGCAGGAGCTATATTTTACTCAGTACTTATTCAGCACAAGAGGGTTTCCACACTTAATAGTTGGCTTGGATTATGCTGTTACACATCTAATAATATGTAAATACTCATACTAGATAGTTATTTCATTACAGTAATTGTAAGAGGTAATAGACTGGCATCTACATTCTTTATGGTGCCTTGAAAATCTCATCCAGGATTGCTGTCAGTTTCTTTGCTTGATTTTTGCTCTCCTTTACAGAAGACAGCAGTAGTAAATTGGAGATGTCTATGTATGCACATATAACAGATTAAAACAAAATTAGACAGAACAGATGCATCTGTGAATCCAGGAAGAAGCAAGAATAAATCTTCAAGAGCTGCTTTTTCAAAGATACGTGCAAACAAGCTTTGGAACTTGCATGCCATATTTTATTGCTGTGAAACAGATATAAAGAAAAGTTCGATTCATTTAAGTGTTTAAAAGTTTTCCTTATTGCTGTAGCATTTTTCCCTATGAAACAGTATTACCATAATAGGTCTCTCATTGTATTCCCGGTGGTCTCATTGACAAGAAAAATTGACAGGAAATCTTATAATGAAAATCCATAACAACTACCTCTTATGACTCAACAATAGCTAGTGCTAGAAAAATCTAGATCTGAAAGCAAGATTCGAAGGTCATTGTATAATAGAATAAAGCTGGCCATTTCAGACAATGAAATTGCAGGACTAAAATGATTTGTATATAGAGATGAACAGCTTCAGATAACACTAAATGTAGACGCAGACAGAGTGAAGCAAACACAGTGTTCAAGGCTCCAACAAAGAGGTGGACAACTCTTGTAGACTAGTAGTGTGAAATCTAGCTCCAAGGTAGATGGAGCTCAAACACATTTCATAGCTGAAATCTCTGAGGCCTACAGAGTAAAAGGGTAACCTTCAAAGGGGAAGTAGCAGTGTCTTTCTCCAAGGGCAGCAGAAATCCAAAATGCTTCTAAAACAACCAGATAAGCATATTTTTCCTGTTCTTTTTTCTTCACTTTCCAGGTTTACTCCTTCACTGCTTTCCCTTCTTTTCTTCCTACTAAATGGCTACCTTTTCATAGTGCACTGAATTTCTGCAGGGCAAAAAGAAGTATTCTAGCTTAGAAATCATCTCCACAATCATACTTCCCCCACAGCCCTTGCTGCACGTCTACCAAGGAAAGCTTCTGTTTTTCTTAATTTCTGCTTGCTATGATCTCCTTTTGTTTCCTTTGAAATTTATCTTCAGTTAAGCTGCACTGAATTTTATTGCTACTGCTTCTGGTTATATATTGTTGAGTTTTTCTTTGCTGATACTGTATGAATTGGATGACTCTTTTTTTTATTATTATTATTTCTGTGGGAGAAAGAGAAAAAAAAAAAAAAAAAAAGGCAATTCCTTTACTTGAGAATTCTGACATTTATTAGCATAATAAAACTCTCAGATGAAATTGCAGTTTTCCAGACAGTAATTTCATTTGCAGAGGAACTTACATGGAATTTATTTTAAAGCCAGGTAAAACCCAGCATAAAACCCAGCATAAGAAATAGATGGAATAGGCAGAAGAATTTACAAAATTAGAAGAAATGTAGTCTGAAATGAAAATGAAACTGCTGGTAGGTTGTTAATTACATCACAATAGGACGTGTAACATACAGAGCCATATTTCCAAGCCTTCTTATCCACTAAACAAAATGCAGGAAGTTGTGTAACTAGAAATAAATAGTGGTATTATTAACAGTCTCTACAAATGTGAATTCCTTACTGAACAAGTTTTTCAATTTTCTGTATTTAAACATTCCCAAAATTGTGTACAATGGCTCAAGTAATCTTCAGAAAAACTCTGAAAATTGCATATATATTTTCCAGCATGCTGAGCAACTTCTCCTAAAAGAAGTCATTTTATGCCTTTAAAGAAACAGCAAACAAAGAGTTCTTTAAGGCAATATACCTGTCTGCAAAGATGTTTAGATGTCTAAATATCGTCTTAATTATTCAGTACTGTCTTTGGACTATCAGTCCTACAGTCAACTGCTGCTCTCTGGCCTCAGAGTCTTTGTATATTTACACTTCTTAACTTTAAAATGTCCCTTTCCCTTCTCCTGTAAAGTAGGGGTCCAGTTCTTCTGTAATGAAACATGTGCAGCTGTAAATAACCTAAAGATAGGGAGATTCTTGAGATGCCTATATAAAGGGTGCAAAATGAGAGCTAGTTTTTTGAGAAAGAAGATAGTAGATATGGGGGCTCTTTGGAAGGGTGCTTACTGAATGTTATATCAGGGGGGAAAAAAAAAAAAAAAAAAAAAACTTTCTGTGATAGTTTCTATACAGTCCCTATTTGAAAAGCACGGTGAATTACCCTGTGCTGAGCTCCACCAGTGGGATTCATGTCTGTATATACCTTTACCAGGTGTATTGTGGACCCAGATCAGACATACCAGGCTTCTCATTTAACAGAGATTGTAGATCATAATAGAGGAATTCTACATCTACATTCTGAAATGCAAAGCTGTATTCCATTTTGGGGATCCACCCCTGCTGACCTGCAGAGGACCACACTTTAACAAAATTCCAAACAACTTGGGTATCTTGCCCACTTATCTAGCTTCCAAGTCAATTTGTTCCTCAAGATATTAGCTGAAGCAATAGAATGTCCTACCACCATAAAACTACTTGTTGCAAGAAGCCCAGCTGTCTTCTCATTTGAGAAATGTAAAATAAGATCAACTGTTCCAGGTAATGAGCATTGCTTTTTTGCTGCACTTCTTGATTTGCTTTATTATGAGGTGTTAGAGTAACCACTTATAGCTCAGCTAAGGAAAGTATCTGGTACTATAGCAAAATAAAGCTAGGAATCTCCAGTGTGTTGTACATCACTACACAAAATATGACAAGGTCAGTGCGAGTTGTGGTTGCTGCTACAAATCAAACTGTGGTTACTAGAATAACTAATTTAGAAGAAACTAACCACTTTCTGTACAGAAGTAAAATTCCTTCCACAGCACCTGGACTGCAAGAAATCATAAATAAAATGTGAATGACCTTCTTCTGACTGTCTCTGCTGTGGTTAACTTTGTCGGCCTATATTCAAAAGCATAATGGCAAGTTTCCAGCTATACCTAAACATTTTAGCAATGACAAACTGCAAAAGGACATTTTAAGACTGCATCTCTTGTTATCAAAAGTGAATCACTGAGTGATGAGATTGTCAATAGAAACTGACAAACCTTGCTTTGGAAAAAAGAACCCATTCAACAATACTGGTACTCTATACAATATTTGATGAATAATTCCCATCCATACTTCTAGCTGTTACAGTATATGGTTTTGCATTTTCAATCTTAAACATTAAGGAAATTAAGATAGAAACTTAGCTTTCAGTGCAATTGGCCACAACCTCTTAAAAATTTCTGGTAACAGTCTTCATTTGTAATCTGACAGTAAATTCTCATCTTCAGAATATTAGCAATATGAATAATAATGATAATTCAGATGTGAAATGGAAATATTTTAGGTCTTCTAATGTGGATATTTATTTTGGCCACAAAACTAGTGGCTTTGAAAGTTTGTTAATTACTTTTCAGTGTTTACTTTTGTAGCTATCTATTACTGTAGCTATCCAAAACACATTATTGTTAGTCCTGGTTACTCGAATAAAGGGCTGTAGTCTGGTGGATTCTTCTGCTGTCCACATGGTTCCAGTAGTAGCTCCCCACCTGAGGATGTGATGATTTCTTCCTAAAAAGATACAACCAATTAGAATATCATTCACAGATGTCCAAGCCTTTCTCTGTCTTTCAAGAAAAGAAACCAATAGTAATAAAAAAATAATAATAATAAAAAACCACACACACTGTAATTGGTAATTGATAACAAACAATACTTGATACAATAAGTAAAGACAGCAAAGGGATCCTATCAAGTACTCATTTTCTTCATGGTTTGTTTATTTTGTATTCATGCTGGTAGTAACTCGGGCTAGTATCAAATAGTGAAATCAAATAGTTGTTATACAAAAAAAGGTTGTGATTTGACTTACCTGTAAGTTGCTATATTAAGAAAAAAGCTATAGATGCCTGTAAAGGGTGTTCTCAGTTGTTAATTTAACACACATGCCAGTCCTACTATGCTACTTCCATAGTCGCTGGGATGAAAGAAGCTTCCCCAGGTGGACTGAGGAAGAGCTCTATACTGAGTGCTCACACACAACAGTAACAGCGTTTTGGCTGATTACAGAAAGTTGAAAGATACTAGCCTTGCTAAGGTAAATGTTTTATACAATGTTTTTACATTTTGTTTTTTACAAATGCTTTTTACAAACAGCATCTCTTCTCATAAATTAAATACCCCCCAAAAAAATCTTACTAGAAAACTAGAGAACTTGGTCTTTGCACTACTTCTAGAGTAATAACAATTCTGTTTGTTGTTGTTGTTTTGTGTGGTCTTTGTTTTTTTTTTGTTTTGTTTTTTTGTTTTATGGAAGTTTGAGATCTACAGATGCACCAAAATGAGTCAGAATTCAGAATATTATTGACTACAATAGCATAAAGTTTGATCCAAATTTTGGGCCTAAAACTTTCAAAAGGCATCTAGTTTCCATTAAAAAATACAATGGATATTCAGTGCCTGATTTCCTCAGGACACATGCAGTTGTCATTCTTTCACTCACCAGGCTAACTTCAGAAAGTTATTATTCAAATTAAATACTTTTGTGAAAATTATGAGGAAGTAAATACAAAGATTTAGCAATTATGTTGGATGTGTTATTCCTGCCTTCTCAAAAGTACTTAAATGCAAATAACAGAAAACGAGCATTCACACTCACTTCTGTAAGAATTTTGTTCTTCCAGCTAATGGTTACCATCCCTTAGTGTCAGCTGAATGACCTATTCTAATTCTTTATTTATTTTTTTTAAACTGAAATGAAGCAGTAGTAGATGAATAAATATAAGCACATAAAAAAAAAAAAAAAAAAAAAAAAAGTAGTTATGTCAGCCCTGCTTATTTTGCTTGAAAGTGAAAAGGAACCCTCAGTTCAGATATCTTATGGTTTGGGGAGCTATACTCTTGCCAAAAACAACAATGAGGAAGTAGCATTTTTTCCAAACAGTATAGCAATAACTGCATGAGAGAGTGTGTCTATTATGCAATCATTTACATCAAGATTGCGTAGCTGATTACCAGAAAAAACACCTGAGTGAGGGAATAAGATGCCTACTGAACTAGTCAAAGAGACCAGTTTTAATGTAACTATTAAGTTAAACAGTTAAAAGAGAACTGTGTGGAGACATTAAACACAAAGCAGTTCCTCTGATAACTGTTAACAGGGGATACCTAAGAAACATTTTTTTTTTTAACATCATAATCTAAAAGCTGTTCAGCTTCTGTCAAGTCTGTAAATAGATAGGTTTCTGGTACAGTGATTGCCTAGGATGAGAAAAGCTGTGATGAAAACAGGACAAACTAATCCTTTACAGCCAACCTGAATGAGTTTGGGATTTTCTGCCCTTGATTCATTTATCTTTTGATTTGGTCACCTAAAAATCCTATTTAAGTAGTGACTATGTATGTTTTTATGAAGGATGTCATGTCATAATCCTTTTTCCTTTATGAAATGTAAATTCTGAGAAAGTCAGCTTCATTTTGTTAAATAAAATTACAAAAAAGTTGACTTACAGTATTATACTGCTAATAACAATTGCAGTATAAGGATTACAGCTGGAAGAAATGTTGCAAACTAACTGAAATAACAGAAAGATTTAGAAAAGAATGGAAATTAGAAGAAATATAATCTCTGCTTAGTGTCTGAAAGACTGAATATTGGAAAAATTAAATGCTTTGAAGAAAAGGCAGGAAAAAAAAGAAAAAGAAGAAAAAAATAATTAGTTTGAAATGAGAGTGACAAAAGGGTGAAAAAAATGGAATGCAGAGAAATCTTGAAAAAAAGGATCAAGAGAAATTGTAAGGGTAGCTAAGGGAGAAAAGCAACATGAAGACAACCTATACCATCAGAAACAGTGCTCCTATTTAGTCTCCATCTGGTAAACAGGAAACAAAGAGGCAAAGTAATTCAAGCACATCTAAACACACCAGAGACTTCAAGCAAATTACTCTCATAAGATTGTTTTGGATACTAAGGAACAACCCTTTGCACATCCCAACAAGAGAAAACCTGCATATTCCCTTCTTTCTCATAGTGCCCTGCTCCTATGATTTTGCACATTACAGCCTTCACATCAAAGGCTGAAAAATGTTGAAATTTCATTAAAAGACCTTTCCTGTGGTATTGCCAATCCAATTTTATAAAGCAAAGAGGCTCAAAAAGTGTTAGCTCTGTCAGCCCTTATTAGTTCATTTTTATCCCATGAAAGCATACATCGCATAAGAATCTGCTTAGAAGGGAACACAAATAAATACTGAAGCTTTTGAAAGAAAGGGAGAAGCCTTCTGATTCACTGCAACAGAAGACAGACACAAACTATAAATGTTACAGCTAGGCTTACTCTAGAATACATACGTATATTCTTTTCCCCACTATCGTTACTTCTACTTTCCAGTGTGGTTTCAAATTACACAGTTCATCTTTAAATTATTAATCCCTTCCACTCAGCTATTGATCTCTACCTAGCAAGTGTTACCTTGTGAAAATCAATAAGATCTGTCAGTGTTGCATGTCGGTTTGGATCTACCCCCAAGAAGCTGTAGAAATCCCCCGAAGCATCAACCAAGAAATGTTTGAACCCACTTTGCTGGCGATAAGACAACGCATAGCCCCAGATTTTCTCACTGACTCGCACCAGGAATGTTCCTTCAGATTTATTCATCAACAACTCTTCTGCCTCCTGGCGGCTGATAATACCTGGCAATGAATAAAATGTATAGTTATGAAGACAACAACTCTGGCAGAGCTAAGTAGATCAAATAAAACAAATTCAGAGCACGAGTGAAACTGAAATTGTCTAACTTCTTAATATTAAAATGTTTATAGGAAGAGTTACAGCTCTGAAGACTACATAATTGTTACCTGCTTTTGAAGGGTAGCTATATGAGTTGTGATGATGCCCTTTGGGATACGCATTTTAATTATCTGATTAAAAATTTCTTTTTCCTACCTTACCACCTTTTCAAAGGAAATGTGTTAAACACAACTGGCATATCAGACAGGTGAATTCTGTACAAGGGACCCCTTAGCTGTAGTAGCATAGTTTTACATTGCAATTTGAACTCACAATACCTTGCTGATATTTGCAACTGTACTGCAGTACTTCTGACTGTGTTGCTTTCCACCTGTTTTATCAGGTCCTAAGGAAGGAATGTGACACCAGTGCCAGAAGAAAATGTATTTTTCTGGTTTTGTACATAAATACACACAAACATCCATAAATGCACATAGATAAATTGGAGCACAAAGAAATCAAATGCTGCAGCTAACAGAGCTGTTAACAGAGGTTAATATGTTAGATTATCTATTCACAGGCTTGCATTTCTAGGAAATACTGTTACAGAGGTAAAGAAGAAACAAAGATCGCAGTCCTTCCTTTCTGGGACATTTCAGGCTTAATTTCAGAGTAATAATTCTTCTCTAGTTAATGTAATTGTAGCCACTGACCAAAGAGGAGTACCCATTTTGTGTGGAGTACCAACACTAAGGACTGGATGTTGTATTTGTTAACCAGAGTTGAGCTAGTCTTCAAAGTTCATAATGAATAATAATGAGTTATGCACCTTGCTCTAGGACAAGAGAAGACAATTCTGTGGGTTTTCTTATGGTACACAGCTGTCATCCTGTTGTTGATGCTGTTTTTTCTATAAGCCAACTTACCTTTCTAAGACAGCATATTAGGGAACAAAGTCTTTCCCCATGTCCTTGTCACCAAGTAGTTTATGTCCTCCCCCAAATTCATTCCTTTGCTATCTGATAAACTTACTTGTCAGGGCAAAAGAAGGATTATAAATTCGGATTTTTAGAGTAAAGCAAGGAATAAAGTTTAACAGAAGCAGAGCTTTCAAGAAAAAATTTCATTGCTTTTTTTTTTTTCCCCCTTTCTTATCCTAGGATATAACACTGAAGTTGCCATTACTTCTGCCTGCATACAGGGTACAAGATATAAACCTTGAAGAACAATGCAAAAAGTGTGATCAGAATTGCACCCAGCACTGAACCATGCCTTACCATCCACCTAGAGAGCTTGGTTCCAATTTGTCTGTTAGGCCTAGAAGATGATAAACTCATGTCTCATAATTATCTGTAAAATACCAGATGCTCATTTTAATCAGGAACAGATACTGAATTAGGCCATCCTGGATGTAAACATGGCACAAATGTCAATAAATTATATATGTACATGTTCCAAAGTTATTTTCTGTGAGGCTAAACTTTCTCGAAGCTATACATGTAATATTTAAGGGAACTGTTTGTCATCATAGAATCCTATGCACATCCCAGTGAGAGTTCCATGGAGTCCCAGTACTGAAAGCCACATTGTTTTAGTGTAATAGTAACCATACCTCAGGAATTGCCAATTAGTACAAAGGAGGGCCTACCTGAAAAAACAAACTGCAGGATGCTCAAATTAAGCCCACACAGAAAATTTTGCCTCTGAGAAATGTATGAAGGAACTAAGGAGATCTGGATCCTAAAAGCAAGCTCTGTGACATTAAGATAGAAAAGATCTTCCTCATTCAGTTTTTATCTACTTTGAGGCAATGAATTTCTTTTACAGTTTTACTTGGTACAATGATAAACATGACAAGGACTAAATCCCAGTGGGACTCAGAGGTTCCTATTGAAGTATCATCAGTACCAAGCAGAAACATAGAAACATAGGCTCTGCTAAATGAGGTACTGTTCTATTTTCTGGAGGATATTACATCATCTTTGCACCAGACATGCAAAACAGGCAGTAAACATGCAAACATATGCATTTGTTTAGAAACAGCATGCAATTGCTCAGTCATCAGTGTCAATTACTGCACTTTGCAAAACTAAAAACAGATTTATTGGAAGAATTCCAAGATGAATTGTTAAAAATAACTCAAACTCTGTTCAAATGAAAAGACAGTACTAGTTTGAATCCATATGATACAGCACATTATGCAAAGCTGTAGACCAGGTGCCACATGCCAAGAAATGAAGCTATTTATTAAGACAAATATCCATTTTTCTGTCATTTTGACCTAATTTGAACATACATTGGAAACTTTTTATTGTGATAACGATGACTACTTCCTTGAAACATCTCTTCTAGAAACACGCTTGAATGAGCAACACCGTAACAAGCTCACAGCACTCAATGGTCCAGGAAAGAATAAACAGTTCCATCAGCAGCAAATGGTATATTAATTCCAGTAATCAATATTTGTACTGCAATTCTAGACTAAAAATATGCTGATAACTTTTGGTGTAGGAACTAGATGCTGTTACAACTACCCCTTCTCTAAGACTTAGCAGTGGCAGAATGGTTATGCAGCACTGAAAAGGAATGAGTTGGCCTAGACAATTTGGCAGATATAAGAATCAGGTTTTGTAAAAACAAAACAAAAACTAGTTTGTATTATACAGTGAACATTATTCTCAGGGCATTTCTAGAATTTGAATGACCATCACTATCAGGCATATAATACAAAATTCATTTAGCATTGGTTAGTTTAATACTAAACAATCGGTTCACCTGCTCTCAACTCCCACCAGTAGAGCTAAAACACTGCAGGCTTCCACATGATGTTATCTTCTTTGCCAGAACATATTTTTGTTCTGGGCACTTTATGTCATTGAGTAGGTGAGAAATGCTACGTTGCTCACAGACAAGTTCTTTTTTCTTTTATTCTCTTTTTTCCTAAAGATAGTGTAATAAATTATCAGCCAGATGTTTTTTTCCCTTTTTCTCTCGTGGCTCTGTTAACAGCTCATGAGAAACCATTTCCTTCTCCCTGCTCCTCTCTATTTCCCCATTATTTTATTATCTGGTTCAATTCTACAGTGGGTGGGGATTGCAGCACTGAGTCTCACTCCACCCTTTCAAAAACATTATACTATTCTCAAGACAACTGAAAAAAGAGTGGCAGTGTGCTGACTCCTGAGAGGGCTGTAGAGAAATAAACAACATCTGTGAAACCCCTACATGAACACTTAAAATTGTTTGAACTGAAGTCAAGAAACTTTGGTTTCCCAAGGCTCTGGTAAGAGGTTTAGAATCACCAGCCCCCTTATTTGTGTTAGTTAGGATATTAATTGGAAGTATTATCTGGAAAAATAAACCAGTGGTGCTTTGAAAGCTTTTTTTTTTTTTCTCTCTAATTCTTGCTAATCTCTTTTAAAAAAGGGAAAAAAGGCAACTTTTTCAGCTGGTGTAAAGCAGAAGTGCTCTATTTATTTTAAACTATTGCAAATAACATTAAGAATTCCATTTATTTATGCCAGTTGATCAAAAACAGTACTCCTTTCAACTTTGCAAAACAGTCACTTAAAAATATACTTCATGATCAATCAATCTATCATCTGTATCACCATTTTAACTTTTTATGTGGCCAAATACATAACAGTGTACTTGAACAGAAGTTAGCTACCCCACTGAAACTCACTTCAGTACCTCCCTTACATGTTCTACCTGTCACGCCAAATAATTTCTCTCAGAAAATGCACGCTGGCATTGTCTATAGGAAATTGCAAACGAGCAGTAGGATTTTGACCGGGAGAAGATTAAAGGTGTAACTAACTCCTCTCAGAAACAGTGAAATCCTAGCAGCTGCCTTTATTTTTAGCTCCCTAACCCCAGATTCACTGCATGTATCCATCATATCACACGTGTCTACATGTCCGCTTTAAACATTCTGGTGTTGTAGTTCTTTGAAACAAACATTTGGTGTCCTTAATGAGAGAAGAATATTTCTAAAGACAGCTATTTCAAATCATAAGACAGGTAGTTATTCATCATTAATTGATCTGTTCCTAATTAACAACTTGTTTTTTAAATACAGCACCTATAAGGACAATTTGTAGATGATAGGCAAATCTTAACATTTTTGCTGTAATCATGTTCTTTTTAATGCCACCAGTTTCTATTAAGGAAAAAAAAAAAAAAAAGAGGAAAAAGAACATCCTAATATTTAGAGTATAGGAGTATACAAGCATACTAAGCTCACATGACAACTGCAGAGTCCATTATGAGTTTGGTGGGCACAGCTGAGGAATTTTGATGTTCCCTTCAAGTTTATAGAAGTCTCAATAGCAAGAAAATACTATTCTGAAATATTATGGAGTGACACTTCAGCTTCCCACTCCTCTCAGCATATTATCCTACATATATCCTTGAGTGAAATTCAGGACATGAAATACATAAATATTTTTTCAGATAATGCCATAACAAACAAATCCAAATGAAAAAAAGGTGATAAACTTTTCCAAGAAGGCAAGACTATATTCAAAATTGGTTTTTGAATATACTGATAAGTCACATCATGTCCACTCTTGTGACCTTCCAGTGACCTTACGTACCCTGTGTTATAACAATGTCAATATATAAACATAGTTAGTTTGGTCTTAATGATCAATACATTTTAAATATGCATATATGCATTTATACAAACCGAGAGGTTGACTGAGATTAGAGAGACAGCAGGTACAAACACAGCTCAGAAGCGTTCATTTACTCCCCTGCAATAGAAATTATGTGTTTAGCTGATGTTTTCCCTCCTTTTGAATATTTTTTCATTAGCTTGATCTCAAACACTCTAGTGTGTGAGGTTTTACTCAGAGCAAAAGCATCACAAATGTAGGCATAAATAAATATTAATGAGATCATTCATGCCAAAAGTGCTTTCATGACCATTATGAAAAGCCTTCTATTTCATACAAAATTGATTTGTTGAACAATTATGAATATTCACAGGTAATCAATGAATAGGAAAGAGACTCATCCTGTTTACACAACTTAAGACATCTAACCAGGGAAGTGTGTGATTTAGATAACCACTCAAAATTAGGAGGAAGATCCAAAACACAGAGAAGCCAATACTAATATTTCTTTTGTCATCAGTGGGATTATATCAAAGTCTATATGAATATAAATATTCATGGCAATCATTACATGAATAATTCACATACTAAACTTCACACAGACACATTACATCTTGAGCAAGTGTACACAATAAATAAATGAGTAAACACAAGGAAATATGAAGAATTAGCAGATAACTCCCAAATAATGTAAAGGGCTATATTTGTCCAATTATGCAGGCAGGTCTAAATTGTAACTTGAGAGAAAGTAATTGAATGACATAAGGGCAAGAACTATCAGTTTGCTAAGCACTTGCCAGTTTTTTGTTTTTTTTCTTTTCTGTAACTGAAAAACAGAGCTGGACAAACATACCAGTAGAACTATACCAGTGGAATAAAATAGTAACGAGCCAACCTACTTGGGACTTTATGAATAAAGGCAACTATTCTTGAAAGAAATCCTGAGAAAAATAAACAGAAGTTCAGAAGGATGAATCCTACTGCAGCTAGTATGGTTTTAGATGAGCCTACACAGGTTCACTTGTTCATACCATTTAGTAAAAAATATAGCATAGTAAATAAAAATCAAAATAAAAGTTTGAAAGGTAGTTCTACTAGAATAAAAAAAAAAAAAAAAAAAAAAAAAAAAGAATTTTGAGCTCTTATATTCCTTGTAAATTTACAAATTTACATCTTTATTGGCAATATTTCTGGTTTTATATTAGTTCCACATGGTTTTATATGTTCTTCCTTACTTGGTTTTGTTCTGTTACTAACCTGCATTTTATACAACATACATTGACAAATCCATCCTAAAAAGATGTTTTCAAGGACGGACTCATTCAGATATTGAACACAAGGAAAAAAGAACTTTATGTCACAAAGCCTGACAGACTATAATTACAAAGAAAATACAGAGAAAAAGAACATAAATATTGACAAATAATTTGTAGGAATTAATTTGCATTTCTTCATTCCAAATTTCAAATTATCTTACACAGTTTATCAGAAGGATTTCAATAGGTGCCTTCCAGATTCATCTGAGAGTCCCAGGCTATTTTAGCAAGTACCTGTGATAGGTACTTTCTATGATCCATGATGGCATCCATAAAGGCATCCCTTTAGCAAGCAAGATCTGACAAAAAAGGGGAAGTCTCTCATGTTAATTAAAAAGTAGACCCATCCATTTCATAGAAGTATAAATTATAGAGAAGCAATTTTTATGTTTAAATTACATTACTTAAAATTGAGAATATAATAAAAATCACAATCATGCTTCAAAATGCAACAGTAAAAGGAAAATATCCATCCAGTACTTGATACAACAGTCTGTATTAAAAGGTAGTACAAAATAATGAAGTACACTGTGATTGTACCTATGTTAAAGTGCTAGAATCTGTATTTGCAGCAAAGCAGCAGTGGCACCAGAAAGTCTAGGGATTTTAAAAAGGATATAGCCTTAGCAATGTAAACTTCCTTCTGTCGGTGGTAGGAAAAGTTCAGTTTGTGTACTCAGTGTATAGTTAGGGCTAAAAAAGAAACCTGAGGCATTCTACAACCCCAAGTGTTACAACCACTCCCTCTTTTTTTCATTTAGAACCCGTGTTGCAGCAGTGCCACAAGCTCTCCAGAAGAATCTCTTGTTCTCTCCCCATAAGACTCCTGGCTGGGTAGAGCTGTCCAACAGACTGCGGAAGCATGGCAGGATTTGCATAAACCACTATCAGAAAGTGCAAGAACAGCTTGCAGGAATACAAGTCTATGAACCTAATGGAAGGGGGTCACGGATTCTGGAGCCCATGACAAAGGCAGATACACACCAGTAACAACCACTAGCTAAGATGGAAACTGAAACTGGGGAACTAAAGTCTAGAATATATATATATGTCTAGAATATAAAGTGAAAATATATATATATACTTATATATATATATAAAGTATATATTTCCCCTAAATTCCCTAATAAGGTGGGAAACAAAAGGCCTGAAACTAATGTTTGGATTCATGACACTAACTACCAGGTCTGGCCTAGGAGAAGGTGAAAAATCCAGCTCCTTCAGTCACTCAGAAATACCAAAAGAATAAAAGCAGGGAAGGAGAAGTGATTACTTCCCTACAGTGCAAGAACTAGAGCAGCTACAGTTTATGCTCTCAAAAAAAGCAATCTCTATATCACTCAAAGCAATAGTTTCCACATGTTGACTTTTTCAATTCTCTCCCACGGGTGTAAGTCCATAGGAGAACTCTTAAGTTAACTGAACATACTTATTGGGGTGCACTGGGAAGGGCACAATTCATCAACAAACTATGATGTTTAGAATTAATTCCTTATTTTATCCTTGAGACTACCAGTGTCACATAAAATTTAAGAACTTTGTTATCAGTTATGATGGCTTATGGACTGATCTGCAACTGAAATAGCCAGAGGATAATATACATATATGGGTCACACCTTGTCATTTCTCAAGCATTTACGTCAGAAATAGCATGCATAATTAAATATACACACAAATATTTGCAGCGATAGGATCTTACAGTGTGTCAGCTTATTAAAAAGGCTTATTCTCTTCTTCTTCCTTTTAAAGTCTCAGTGCTTTTTTGGATGGTGCAAGAAAGCAAATAGTGAAAGAAGAGATCAATAGTATTGTGTGAAAAAGCTATGGCTGAGAGATAACAATAGTTCTGACTTTGCTGTTCCAGAATAGAAGCAATAAAGTCTGAAAAGCAAAGCAGGGGAGTAAATCAAAGACTGATGGTAACAGAAACAAAGCTGTTGAAGTTATTCACCATCTGCTGTTAATGCAGGATAAACTCACATGGGACTAGGTCTTCAGAAGCGTTCTGTTCCCATTTAGGCATCAAAATAAATGTCCAGGTTTAAAATAATAATAATAAATAAACAAAATAAAAAGCACACCAGCAATGGTTGTTTTTTTTGTTTGGTTGGTTGGTTTTTGTTTTTTCAAAACCTGGACACAATCGTTACAACAAGAGCCCAAAAGTCAAGGGGTACAGAGTTCCTATGAAATGCTTTTCTGTCTTACAGTTGGTGAGAATGCAAAGATTATTTGCTGTGCTGCATGTTTGTAATCTGAATTTAAGTCCCAGTAAATGAAATAGTGTCCATAAGTGTCCCAAGTATGACTCTCTGTACTGATAATAGAGAAAAGGTGGGCATTAGGTCACAAAAAGTAAAAGCTAAAATATGCAATAAATAAATAAATAGCAAAACTTTCCTGTTTATAGAGAAAAGCAACATATGTGGCAAATGCTGCCCATGGGATTCCACTGTCCAGCCAGGAGGGTTTGTATTTGTCTGAAAAGGGGGAAAGCTATGTTTGGTTTTTCGCAAGAGATCCCTTCAGGCAAGGATGAGGAATACTGATAATGCACCACACTCTAAACAAGTTCTTCTTGAAGACATACGCAATGAATAGCATTATCTTGAGCCTCTACATACAGGAAGTCAATGAGAAACGGTATCTAATGTAAAAACATATAGGCCTGATGTTTTGTTTTAATAATATGGACTCATCTCTCTGTTCTGTCAGAATGAAGCAGTTCTCAGAATAGGGAAAACTCAGATCTCAGAAGCTTTCTTAATGCCCTAAGGCTAAGATTCCTTAAAGCAATTAAAAAGATACTGAAATTCAGAAGGAAATGGGTGTCCTCCTCCCCTGGGGATCTTGAAAATCCTGTCTAAAAGAGTAATGCAGTTATAATGGGTATTTTCCTTCAGGTTTACAGAAAATCAAATGTGCTGCAACCATTGTTGCCAGTGTGTCTCACAGTTAATTCCCTATGCACTTTGCTGAAAACATACCCATTAACTGTCTCCTTTAAAGTTCATTCTATATCCAAACTCTCAAATACTGTAAAAGCCCTTATACTCACTGTCAAAATATTTACACCATATTCACTAACAAGCAGTGCAGCACATAAAAGATAGGCATTCACTTTACTTGCCTGAATACACCACTGGTATAATAGAGCTATAAATTTGTCTATTAATCTCTCCTCAAAGCATAGTGTTGGTGTCTTTCTTGCCTTCCTTTCAGATCAGCATATAGACTGCATTAGCCAGGAGAAAAACAAAGATTTCAAACCATCTCTTTTCTTTGTCCATTGTTATACATTGTCTATCAGAAAAGAAAAGAGCACAATAAAGATATTTAACCTTTTACACCTCTAAGTTTATCTCATACATTTTTTTTTTTTTTTTGATTTTTTCTTTAGATAGGCTATTACGATCTCAAATTCCTGCATTAAATCTCTGCTATTACTGCTTAGCTTTTCTTATCTAAACAGTTTCTGAAAAGTAACTCATTTTAAAACTGGAATTGTTACCTATTCCATTTTCAACAGCTTCACAAACCACATTTTGCGTGTGTGTGTGTGTGTGTAGTTTTACACTCTGGTAGAGTCTATGGAAGATCAGTAATGAAGAGGTTCAAAGCACCTAAACTGGATGCCTTATATAAACAGTGCAAATATTCTTGCTAATGGTGTTTTTCTCTTTTCTGGTAGGATGACTGGAAAATAAAAAATGAAAGTTAAAAATGAAACAAAACAAAAACCTGTAAAGGCATCCAGGCCTTTATAAGCATCCTAGATGCTGTTGTAGATACTTGACATTTCCTGCAAATAGTATGGTAAGTAAGTATATTCATGAAGATGTCTGCAAACTCCAAATAAGAAACAAACATTATCTGAGAAAATATCAGTGCACTAATCTAAATAGGGAAATTTGTTATAAATATTACTCCTGTAGGATATGTTCACCTCTTTACCATATATATGAGAGTGTATTTTTATTTCTATTATATGTGAAAAAGCCAACTATACAGACTATCAATAAACTTTTGTGATAGGTGCATGATGTTACTAATGAAAAGTAAACCTTAAAACCTCACTGTATCTTTTGAAATATTAAGATTTGTATAATCAGTAAAGTGCACACAGAAATAGCTCACTAAAGCAGCCTGACAAGGTTGGAAACAGTACAGTGTTGTAATAGAAAAACAAAGTGGAGCAAAATAGCTGATTTGAGCTATGACCCTGGCTCAGCAATCAAAGAGAAACTGAGCTGTTCTGGTACAATAGTCAGTGATATTATGTTGTGTGTGAAAATTGAAATGTTTATAAGTTTTTTAGAAAGTTAGTGGCCAATATTCACCATCCTTTCTCCAGGAAGACAAAATACGTGCATTCATTTAGTTTTTGTCATGCAATCAACAAAGGAAAAAAAGAAATTCTAGCTTGTGGGCATAATTTGCAAGCACATCTTCTTAATCATGTCACTTACTTATATTACTCATCTTGAAACTTCTTATTTAAATCCTCATATTTTTGTTTGCTGAATTCAAATTGCTGAATTTGAAAATGAGAGAGGAGATCTTCCAGTATGCAAATGAAATCTAAATCAAGGGAAAAGATGAGAAAGCTAATTTGTGAAAGGAGAGGATAAGAGATCAAAAGCCCTCCTGGGATCTCATGTGCTCACGACTCCAGCTATCAGAAGTCCTCCATCCTCCTGCATACTTCTGAGGGCAGCATGGACATGGGAAAATATGGGAGACTGGGCTTTTATCGAATCAATCACACAAAGCAAAACAAACTCTGCAGTGTGATTTTGTTTGCTTTAGATTTCAGCAAAAAGACAAAGTAGAAGAATTAGCTAAATGTAGCCCCTTGGTAGATCCTTCCTAGCATTGTACAACCAATTCTGACACAATACTGCCAGATTGTTGCACACTCCAGGGCAGCCTTGTGGACAAAAAAAAAAGAACAGTGGGTGTACAGAACAGAACTACTATGAAACAGCCTTGGCCAGGATGGCATTCCTGCAGAGATGTTTTCATTGAGTTCATTACTGACTGGTGCGTAGCTGATGAAGGAGAGTTTGGAGATACAGTTCTGAACACACACAACATTCAGAACAGTGTGTGAGGCTTGTGGGAATTTGTTCTTGAATTAAAAGTTCATTTAAAAATGATCTTAAATATTAAAGTGGAAACCATTTGCAGTTCCATATTATCCAACACTGGACTCATTAAACATTGAAAGCATTACAATCAGACTTCTGTGCAAGTTCTCCGAAGCAGCATGCACTATGCATTTTGAACTTAGAACTCGAGATGCCTGCTCCCCCTGTGTATGTACCTTACCTTTTCATATTTTCTGCAGGTTGAAAACAGTGAGTCTGAAAAATCACAAGCATGAAAACTATATGAAAACTATACTGTCAGTCTTAGAGAATGCTTTTGAAAAACAGCCTCCTAATTCAAATTTTGAAAAAGTGTCTATAAGTTTTTCTGAAAGCATGCTTTAGCCTTATTTCCGTGATTTATAGCAGAGTGTTTATAAAAGACACCAGAAGAAGCCAGATGTTTAGTGTAAGTTCTTTTAGAATGGGATTTCAAAAGTTACAGTTATTAGAACAAAAACAATTGGGCATCCCATCACCCGACAGATGGGGAATTTCATTGGTTTTACCCCAACAAAAATTGAAATAAACCATTAGCCTTGGGGAAAAAGAAATCTAATTGATGATCCATATAGATGGATCATCATGATGGATCTAGTCAGTGGAAATACATTATTTTTATAATATTTAAAAATATTGATGCATATTTATTTTAAGTCCTGTGAAATTATAAATTAACTGAAAATTCAAAGCAAACATTTCCCATTGAGAATGAAAGGTTTTTGTTTAGAAACTGACAGTATTCATTCAAATACTTTATAGTATTTCCAGAAAAAGAGATTCATCACAAAATCATCTAACCCAGAAAAGAGATTTGCTCAATACTGACACGAATAAATTCCTATCACATAACTATGTAGATACATCATCGACTACAATGGGCCTTAGTGTGGAAATTAGTAAGTAGGAGATGAAATAACAAGACAATAGCAGAAGAGGGCATAGGACTTAGTTGTTCACAACAAGCACTAAAGTTCCTAACTAGCCTGAGTGCACAATGCCCAGACAGAAATTTACTTTAGGGCTTATATCACAATGAATTCACAGAATTCACAGAAAGGGTCTTAACTGGATAAATTGCTTCTGAGAATGACTCTCAATATATTCCTTTATACCCCTAAGTTTTGTACTCCCAAGAACCACCTTTCTTTTTGAGTACAACACTGGAATTATTGTGCTCAAAGCCATCATAATAGTAATGTTTATAACATTTCTAAACTATCATATCCACAGGCAAAAAAATACTACATCAAAAGTTGTCCAGTTGCACTTGGTAACTACCATACATTTCAGCTCTTGCTGAAATATATATGCAACATGTCACTTCTAAAAGCACTTTGCAGTTTGGTTCAATCACCTGCTAAAGTGACACAAAATGAGTGATACTACTATTCCTTTCTGTAGCACAAGAAGAAGAATCAAGAAGATTAAGAAAGACACAATACTAATGTTACTGGATGACTGCATCATATCACAGTATAGTCACTCAGGACATTTCTGTAAGACACAGTACCATGGAAGAAACAAATCATATATAAATATAAATAATAATAATTACATTTAATTTGCTGTCTTTTGAAACATATACCCATACCACAACTATATTCACTAATGTCTTTGAAATACTTTATATTCATATACACACAGAGTCAAGCAGGCGTGTCCCTGTTTTATGGATAACGCACTATCAGAGTATTTAGGTTTTCAAGTTTTAGTTAAATACAACTTTTGCTCATTTGTTAGGTGACATATGATGTACCTAGTCAATACTAACAGTGTCTGTCAATGTTTAACATTTTGTTTTATGCTCTTTGAATGGAAAAAATGGTGAACAGTTGTATCTTCATAAAGAGAATCAGGTACCTGGAAGCCTGAAGGACTGAAGGAAAGACGATAAAAGGTTTTCTGAATACTTTGAACTGATGATATAGTACCTTGCTGAATATCAGAACAACAGATGTTTAATAGGGAAGTGAGTGTGCTCATACAGATAATATAAATTTGAAATACATTATGAAAACAAGAGGAGTTTGGAAAGGCACGTGATGGCCTCTCCAGCACATTCAGCTGGGACAGAAACAGTGCTAGTGTTACCTACGCATGAGTTGTTGAGTTGTTCTTGCTAAGTAGAAAAAGACATCAAGTACCATTGTGGCACTGGAGAATCATAGAATCATAGAATATCCTGAGTTGGAAGGGACCCTTAAGGATCATCAAGTCCAACTCTTGACACCGCACAGGTCTACCCAAAAGTTCAGACCATGTGACTAAGTGCACAGTCCAATCTCTTCTTAAATTCAGACAGGCTCGGTGCAGTGACCACTTCCCTGGGGAGCCTGTTCCAGTGTGCAACCACCCTCTCTGTGAAGAACCCCCTCCTTATGTCAAGCCTAAATTTCCCCTGCCTCAGCTTAACCCCGTTCCCGCAGGTCCTGTCACTGGTGTTAATGGAGAAAAGGTCTCCTGCCTCTCGACACCCCCTTACGAGGAAGTTGTAGACTGTGATGAGGTCTCCCCTCAGAAAGAAAGAGAAAAAAATGGTTTAAGAGAAATAGTAAAACAAACAAACAAAACCCTACACTGACTGTAAATCCAGGACATCCTATATCATAACTATATCATTCTCTATACCTAATTTAGGGGATTGAATGCTCCACAAAAGAGTGGAGCATTGATACGTTAAGAGCAATGTGTAAGGCAAACCACCAAAGTTGGGCTTCATTTCACAGATATTTTTTTAAGTGTGAAAACAATTGTTAACCTAAAACATCTGTGCCCTATTGTTAGCAGTATGTTATTATCTCAGTAAAGACAACATCTTTCCCTCATTATGCTTTGCATGAAGATGTCAGAAAATATCTCCAGAGTAATTAAGAAGCACAGTAGAACTTCCGTCATTTTATTTTATTGTTTCAGTTTTCTTCAGATGACTTCTCTCAGTTTTGGCACAAGCAGGATTTTATCAGCTTGCCTATTCTCCCTTCATTCAACTATAAATGTACATTTAACCAGCAAGCTTTTCTTTGAAAACCAGTGCCAGAAGAAATACTTGTAACTTGCAAATCTACAGGTGTTTAATTTCAACAAGAAACACAAGTCAAGGGCAGAACTTCTGTCTAGAAGGATAAACTATGCAGTCCTTTAAAACAGTACACATATTTCACTAGCTCCAAAATAAGCATTAGTATTATTAGTGTGGAATATTTTACATCACATGTAATTTGATAATCCCTAGTTAAAAAAAATAAATGCAAAAATATATACAATATATTTCCCAATTTTAGCACCATGTTCTGCTTCTAATACTACACATTTGTGTTGATATTTCTTAAGGAGTAAGGTGCTACAGGACTAAACGATATAATAAATCAACATAAACTCTGGCAGAGTGGGTAGGGCCTGATTTACTTTTGCCTTGCATGTTATGCATTCATTATTCTGGGGTGGTTTTATGATCCATTATATCCATTTTTTCCATGATGCAATTGATTACAGAAAATGCAGAAGAAAGAAAAATACAGATACTTGTCCACAGACTGGACTGAGACAACCAGTTTGACCTCAAGCAATCTGCCAAAAAGCTTTCTAATAATAACAGTAATGAATTACTAAGAATTGTAATATGCTATGATTTCATATCCGAAGGAAAAGGCACCAACATTAAGTCCTTGTGCAGATTTCCTGTGCCACTACTACTAGAGGTGTAAATACCCATGAAATGTAGCCACTAGATTTACTAAATGAAAAAGAGAAACAAATTACTTAAATAATAAGAAGCTACTGGCAAATTTCATCAAGCCAAGTGAGACAAGCTAAATGAACAAGATACTTTAATCACGAGTTAATTGCACTGGAGGCTGTATGGTGCAGAGATTGACTATAAAAAGACAATGGAAAACCAAAGCAGCCCTAGCTACATTACCACATTTTATGGGGTACTCCTGCTTTTATCAATATGTCTCCAAGAACTATAGGAGTAACCCAGAAGGGAAAAACAGTCTATTCAGTCATGAGCTAAATCATAAAAAGTGCAATTTTAATAGTTAAAACTCAAGGCCCCAGAAGTACTGGTTCTGAAGCTCACCCTCAAAAAAAAAAAAAAAAAAAAAAAACAATTTCATTCTTGCATTCTTTCCCTCTCCATACTGCTACAATTCTCATCAATGTGAGTCTCGTATAAAAGCAGTATCTTTCCTTTATTATGAAACCAAAGTATGTTTGAGAACAACTACAATATGTGCATAGGTTGCTCCCAGTTTTGGTGGTGAATTAAGATAAAGCCCAACACTTCAAATTTGAATTTAGAAACTGAATTCTGTCTTTTTTAGAGGACTGACATATTTTATTCCAGTGCAACAAAGTAAACAAAATATAGATTACAGCTTCAAGCAAACAGAAAATAGATCCTAAACATATTTTGAATAAAAATGAAAAACAAAAAAAAAAAAAAGAAAATAAGATGTAGTAAACAAAAGCACATTTTTAAAACATACGAGGAAAACTGATCTTGCTAGTGGTAAACAGGAAGAAGACTGGATTGGTTTTAGATTAGTAGATGTCACTGATGGTTCTATGGGTCCAAACAGATTGCTCCAGCAATAATATTTACTAGACACCTACGTAAAGTACTTTCCATAATGGCAATTAATTTGTAGTCCTACCTAAAACAAACATTAATCCTCACAATCACTATGATGCAGAATGGTACAACTTTGACATGAGTAAGAACTATTAGACATTCAAAATGTGTTTGTAAGTAAAACAAAAAATAAATATATCTGTACACCTCCATACTATGGGAACATCCTGTGTAATACAAAATGCACAGTTGTATGGGAAAGGCTTTGTAATTCTACTGATTAACACTTGTAGAGGTTATATCTGGGTTGATCATGTTTAGAGCTTTCTTAGGAAGTCTTTCTGGTACATTGCTAATTTTACTGGCTTTATTTTATGCTAGTATTGATCTGTCATTCAGCACACTGGGAATGCATTATGAATACAATTACATTAATTCAGTGGTCTCACTGTAAGAGCATTTGCCCAATGAATAGACATTGAAACATCTAGAAGTTAATTGAGTAACATAGTAGTAAATAAAATATCACATTACAGCCTCTGACAAGCTGCTAATTTGCTAGAGTTGCTACTATTTTCCACTGGCCTTTTAATACTTGTACTGATTTGCACTGATGTACCTACGCCATTTTAATTCTAATTTGCTTTTTATCTGAGTATATGAAAGTTAGATTTTGATTCTTCATAGCATCCAACAAGACTCATTGAACTTATAGTTTGACCTCCAGCTCTATAAGCAACTTTTTGTTTTTGTGTCTGGCCTACACCAGCCCTGGGAAGACAGCCCAGGGCTCGCTCAGGGACCAAAATGGCATTGTCAACAGGGTGCACTAAGCTCCAGCTTCTCCTTTCCCATGGTACATTTCCTTGTTCCTTATGACAAAGGCAACCGTTGCTCTATGTTCCCATCATGAAACTTAAATTCAGGAAGAACCTAGATGGTTGGCTGTAAATTGTGGTATAGATTTGTAACAATCAGACACACTATCATGAGTACACTGACATATCAGCTGCTAATGGAAATTATATAGCTCAACTGGCTCTGCAATCACCAAAACTATTGTACAGTATAAGGTGAATAAAACTTTTCAGGAGCTGTTTATGATAATGCTCTTCATTGTGAATTAGACATAGAAGAAAAGCAATTGAACGCGTTCTGAATTTGTTTTCAAATATGAAAAAAAATACCCACTCAAAAATACCCATTTGACCTATCACCTTTTTATAATGAAATTAATGGATTCAAAGAGTAGAAAAATTTTACATATATACACATGGGTGTGTGCCCATTACCTGATAGTTATTAGCAAACAAATACGCCCATGATCGTCTTCAAAAACACATATTTCACAAACAAAACATGTTTGTTTGTTTGTTTATGTTCGTTGAACATAATCTCATAGATGTTGAAGAAGCTGTCAAGATACATTTTTATGTAAACCTCATTGATTATTGTAAACCACAATGACAGAAAAGCTCACTCAATGTAAGGAGAAAAATAAAAGTCACAGTTAACACGGATCCCTAGAATTCAAAGTTTACAACTTGTCTCATAACAGATAACTAAGCAGAAAATATATGTTGTTCTTTGTTTTCAAAGCTTTTTCATAAATGCAGGAAAATCCTTTTGCCTATTCACTTTACGTAAGCTTTAAGGATGCATGTTCATTTTATTAACAGTCAAATCTGAAACCTATGTACATTTGTGAGAATCTTCCAGATCACATCACTATGCTTAGGAGAAATCTTTCTACATTTTTTTTTTTTTAACTAAAAAATCATTAAAACTTTATTTGCTAAAAGGGATACAAATTTAAATCATGCTATACTTATTTTCCCATATTCAAATTAAAATAACAGTTCCAGCTAGACTTCTGCAAAGCAGTTTAATTGTGGTATTTCTGGTAAGTACTGAAGAAACTATACTTCTTTTTCCAGCTCAAAGAAAATTAAGTCAGCAATAATATTGATAACTATTTTTTCTTCTCACACGCTTGAGTAGATTTGAGAACTTTAAGCTAACATTGTTAATTACAGTGCATTCTAGCTGCTTGCAACATTCTTGACTATCGATTTAGTGTACTGTTCCTCAGGGGAAAAAGTTACCTTTAATCACTCAAAGTGAACCAGACACTGAAGCATTATTGAAAGTCAAACGAGAATAACATTTGGATAGTAAAAACTTCACACCCAATGAGTGTCAATATAATAACCATGTGCTGCTCTTGCAGTGATCCAGTTCTGGACATCCTCTGGGGTTTGCCCCAGTTCTCAGTCAAGCCACTGAAAAATGGCCACTAAATAGCCTCATTTCCTACATCCTGAATTAAGGTAAATGAGCAAGCAGCTAGGCTCACACTCACAGCAAGATGATCTCAGTTAGGCATTTGAAGCCACTGTGTTTGAAGTCACTGTGCTAATCTGTATAGCTGATTTTACCTCCTAAAGATTCACACATTTGTGATTTGTCAGTCCCTTTCACTGAAAGACATGGAGAAGAAAGAAGAATTGACCTTTCTGAAACTGAAGAAGGAAGAGAGGGAGCTGTCTTTCCCTTAACTTTCGCAGGGGAAGAGCAAATTTATATTCCCTGCTCTTCACCTGGTTCTGCCTCCATGCCAGCGTCACATTGAGAAAGTGCACATACAGGTTAGTTGCCAACAGACTCACAGAAATCTCTTTGCTTCATTTTCTTATCATCTCCTACTGTTTATTTCCTGTGGCGAGAGCACTTTAAGTGTCACAGTCTGCTCCTAACTGGATGATCTAGAGTTAAGACTAACCAGCAACATAATTTTGTGCAGGTGCATGCTTTCCCCCCTGACATGCCTACACACCATACCTGCTGATAAACTGTTTGAGAGAGCTGAGTTTGCTTAGCAGGAAAATAGCATTGCTTCAAAAGAGCTGTTGATCTAATAACTTGTAATCCTTTGCCTTAAGGCTGGATCAATAGGACTGTGGTTTCAGTACTCTGTGTAGTAAGACAGAAGGACCAGTAAGAAGGCCATCTGCTGGGAAACCAGTAAAAATTTCTGACCTTTAGTCTGTAACTGTTTGCTGTACTTTAAACAGAAAATACTGAATATAAAATAATATATACAGCTTGGTCTGGCATAAGCTGAAGAAGGTAAGCGGAGGCCTATAAAATTGAAAGTATTTAATTTTAACTCTGCAGGCAAAGTAACAAGGGCTTGCAGGCACAGCTGATAAACAGTTAGACTAATAATAAGCAGGATACCAGCAATTCTTCCAAGACTAACGAGGACAGGACACCTGTGCTGTGCTCGAAGAGGTGATGTGCCAGATCCAACATTTAAAGATATGCAGTATGAGCTGAGCATGTTGGGCTGGTAACAACTGACATCTACGTGCACTTTGTGTGGGGATAAAATAACTAACCAATTAAAACAGACAGGACTGACACTGAAAAGAGAAAACATGATCCAGTGTCTAAGAAACAGACTACAATGTATGCCAAAGGGAAGCACAGCTCAGATTCAGGGTGTTGGACAGATAAACAAGTCCTTCTGCATTCACTTTTGTCACCATAAATGGTCACTATAATTTCTTCCAGTCGTAGCATAAACCTTTGTAGACAGAAGGGCTTTTTACTTGAATCTAACCTTCCTTACGTTCTTAAAAATGCATGAGTTTTAGCCTTTATATATGTTTGTGTTTTTTTTTTCTCCCCAATAACTTCTTTTTTTCTAAATTTTTAATAAGTGATTCTTCATTTCCAAACACAAACGGCAGAAATTTCAGCTCAAAAAAACTCTCCTTTTTGTTTTATGTAATGAGATAAAGAAAGCCTGATTGAAGGAGCTATAGTAATAGAGAAAATGTACCCACTCACAGTCCAGTCCTATAAGGGGACACGAGACAGAACAGTAATGAAAACTACACGTAAATACACTAAGTTACCACTGTGGCCTACTAAATGAAATCATAATCGCTCACTATATCATGTTCTAATAGAAGCACGTGGAGAAGAAAATCTTTAAAAGTATTTTAAGTAAAGGTAACAACAAGTCTCTGAATTGTAAACCAATTTGATTTTTAATAGCAAAATATGTTTTCCTTAAGAGATCAGTATTTTCACCCTGAAGCAAGCTCTATGAAAAAGCTGCAGGATATTTTTCACAAATGCGAAGAATTCTCTGGCACAAGACTGAACTTTAAAGGACACGCATTCTTTTTTTTTTTTTCTCTTATACATATATATATATACACACACACACACACATGTATATATTAATCTTTGACTACCAGTGCACCAAGTAGGCACTGCACCTGACCAGTTTGCATCAATGAAACCATTAACACTTCAAATGTATCTGCACTCTTGTGGTCACTTATGCTTTATAACCTCTCATTTTTAGCATCTTTCTCTGTTTGGAGAAATTGCCTTCTTCTGTCTCATCTACATCTTTAGAATATGGCTTCCAGTTAACAAGTAGTCAAGAAGGACAATGTATTGAAAAAGAAAAAGAAAACTCATTTCACATTAGCAATTAGCCTATTTACATTAATTATTCATTTGCCTCATTCTACAATTTCCCTGCTGTTCTTTTGTGCTTCCTTTCTCCTTGCTGCATGCTACAGCTCACATTACATCACTTTAATACTTTGCTCCCTTCCAAGGGGAGCCATGAGTCTAAAACATTTATTCTGTTTGCTAATAAACAGCCTATGTAGACACTTTGGAACTGTAATGGCACTAGAAAAACAATTCCAAAGCCTTCAAAAGAACTGACAGACTAAAACTATCATTATGAGCT
Source organism: Anas platyrhynchos (assembly GCF_047663525.1). Taxonomy (NCBI): domain Eukaryota; kingdom Metazoa; phylum Chordata; class Aves; order Anseriformes; family Anatidae; genus Anas; species Anas platyrhynchos. The sequence goes on from NC_092592.1 coordinate 14,645,762, forward strand.
AAGTGGTGTGAATGGAGTATATGAAGACTCATCTTATTTCTCAGAAAACAGCAAAACATTTCTTATTTCTTAAGGAAGAAGCTGAGTACTCAATTGGATCTGATTAAGTAATTGAGTTTTGTCATACATTATGAGCGGACTTGAGTTGAGACATCAATAATCAAATACAGGAACCTGCCATAGGACCTAAACGCTTAGCTCCAAATACTCTTCTGTCTTTGAAAAACACTACAAGAAGGTGATTGATAGGGATCTGTTCAGCTACACCAATAGGCACTCTGTTGCTGCTGCTGCTTAAAGGCTCAAAATTAATAGATTTTTGGAAATACTGTTTTAAAGCCTTTATTGAGAGCATCTGATTTGCAGAACATTGTCACTATTTAAGCCTGACAGAGTTTCCTCTTGATAACAAATTTCTTCTTTTAGCTATGAAAAACTAAACCTTGATTCATAAAGATTTGCAACGATACTGTTATGCTGAAAACGGCCTTCCCTGGCTCCCCTGACCTCAGGGCTCACTCAGCTTCTGCTTCTCACAGAATTTTTCAGTCTTTCCTTCAACTTGCTCTGATCAGCTTCTTCACAGTTTGCCTCTCCCTTAGCTAGTAACTCCACTGCCAACCTGACTTCTTTTGAGAAAATAGTTCACCACAATATGAACTGCAATTACATTTTAAAGGTACGACCTTTAGGGCAGCTACATCATGTTTCTAGATCTGCGATATCAGCCTCTGAACTTTCCTTTCAACCTCAAGGCAAGCAGAGGTCAGATAGTCCTACAGTAGATGCTCAGCACACGTGCACAAAGCCACCTCACAGGCAACATATAAATTCCTCATTTTGTCATCTTGCATTATATTTACCATACATCTGAGAGATCCCACTCATGTTGTGAATAAATAACAACAGCAATCATAGAAAATTAGCTTCAAATGAAGCTGGGGAAATATTTAGAGATCAGCCCTTCCCCAGGCAAAAAGGAACAGTCTCCTATGTTCTGAATGGAAAATAACCAAATGCAGAATAGAATACATTACAGCAACATGTCTAACATACCTGAATTTTCAAAAATAACAGCTGACATAACAGTGGGAATGGGAAAAAATAACATGTTTAAACAAATTTCAAGCAGAAGAGCAAAGTTAAAGGACAAGGGAAAGACAGAGCAAACAAATCACAGAATCAGAGGCTATCCCAAGTTGGAAAGGACCCACAAGGATCACTGAGCTCCACCCAGGACCACCATAAAAAACAAACCATATACCTGAAAGCATTGTCTAAACACTTCTTGAACTCTGACAGGCTCAGTGCCATGACCCCTGCCCTGGGGAGCCTGTCCCACGCCCTCTTGGTGCAGAACCTTTTCTTAACACCCAGCCTGACCTTGCCCTGTCCCAGCCCCATGCCATTCCCTCAGGTCCTGTGACTGGTCATCAGAGTTCAGAGATCAGTACGTTGTAATATTATTAATATAACTGGAAATATTATTACCTGTTTCAGATACCAACATCTCTTTTTTATATCACAGAATGGTTGAAGACTTATGGGAGAAAGACATCTGTAGTTTTTTTTTGCCAAAAGGAATAGAAATCAAAGTGTCTAATGGCTACATTAAACTGAAAACTCCAGTTGTTTGCTAATGTGATAAGAGTATGGCAAAACATATGGGGAAGGGTAGTAATTTTGACTTTACTTGGCAGGAGCTGCACAGAGGTTTAAAAAGAAAATTCTAGTTCAAAGCTAAACCTGTTTGAAACAATGAGGCTGTCTCCCTTAATAGCCCTTTTAAAAGTCAGACCTCCCATCCTAAACCCCATATCATTTCCCTGTTTTTAAAGTGTACCAGCAATAGCAAAGCATGCTCTGAATTTGTATTTTTAAAGTTTCATTATCTTAATAAAACATGAGGATCCACTTGTAAGTTAGAATTCATCTGCCCATATTTGTCAATTAGTAGGTAAGATAGCAGAACATGATTATTAATTTCCTTATTATTACAATGATCAAAATTTAGACCAATTTTCTTGTTTTCATAGTGAAGCACTTGAAGGCATGCTTCTTTTCACCCCAAAATGTAGGCATCTATTAAATAATACAAAAGAAAGAGCTGGGTTTTGTACCAAAGATATAGGCACCAGTTACATCGTATCTCAATGACACCTGAACTGCTTGCTCTGATTCTTTTTTATTCTAGGAGCTGGAGATATAAATGGTACTGTGGTCACTGAGTGACTGCAAGCCACTTAAAGAAAATTTGTTGCTTGCCAATCCAACTGAAGTAAACATAGAATCATCATCTAATTTTATGATTTTTGAAGAGATTAAAAATGGTTTTGAGTTGTAAATCAAATTTATAATTAGATTTAAAAAGAACATCAAATTTTCATTACAAATTTTTTAAAAAAGTATTCTGTATTCCCACCAGAGCTGCAGAAGGCACAGCTAAAACAGCTAACCCAATAAACAGATACCAAAGCATTACTTGTGAAGATCTCTGCAAAGAAAACTACTGAGCTTTGTACTGGAGATCTATCTTAATTATCTTTGTCAGCCTTCTTGAGTGGGAGGAGGACAAATGAGATACTTTGCTCACTTTTATAAATGTCAGTGGATAGTCACTGTATCTAAGATATGAACTAAAGGGACTAAAGAATGATTATGAATTCCTCCATTGTTGTAGTGATTCAGAGATTACCCCAAAAGTCACTTAAGTTGGTAAAAAGACTTCACAGGCATTAGCTTAAGACCAGATGCCTTCTTAATTAAAGGCATGAATATATTCATAACTATTCATTTTGGTTTATATGGATGTGAGTTCCCACAAGCAGGGAAAATATTTACCATTGGATCACACAGAAAGATCATAGAGAAGGTGGTAGAAAATCCTTCTGAATAATGTCCACAGATGAAATTTTAATCAGCTTATCTCTCAGAAGGAAGCCACACCAAATATCTTTTGTAAGACAGCAAAAAGCAAACAAACAAAACAACAACAAAACCACCACCTGTCTTTATCATTGTTCATAAGCAACGGAAGAATGTTCCATTTGCAGGGGAGGTGTGACTGAGGTCAGTATTTTTGACTAACTAGGCCCATTAAAATTGCAGTCTTCTAAGACATAAGGACTGGTACATCATAAAATGAAATCTGAAATCCATTGAAGACTAAACTTGTTCAGAAACCTTTCTTGCCTGGTTAAGTTCAGAAATTCCACACGTCTTGATCATATGCTCACAGAATCATGAAAATAGAATCGAGGTCAGTTTAGTTATTTGAACAATAAAATAACAGATTCATTAAAAGCAGCTGTGATTTAACACTGGGATTTAGCTTTAAAATCCTTTCAGTCCCTCAATTATGTCAGTCTTTCAATCATTCCACCTTAACGGCCAGAATTATTATTTTTTTCATATTTAAGTATAACAAATATAAAGTGCCTATGAAAACAAGAATGTCTTACCTGTGAATTTGACACAAAAGATTCAGCTGCATAGCAAATGCTATACAGACCAAAAACTCCAGAGAATCTAGGAACTCCAGCAGATATGATGCCAGCTTATTGATTTGAGCAGGAATTCTTTTCCCCATTTTATGAAAACTGCCTAAAATATAAACTTCCAATCCGTTCTAAGAAAAAATAAGACCTTTCAATGCTTTTTGTTTGCAAAATAAATATATATTTAAAAAAAAAAAAAAAAAGCTACCTTGGTTTACAAAGTACAATGAGGGTTAGACACGAGTTCGAGACATTCTTGCAAATCAGATAAAGCAAAAAAGTATCAGGCATCCATCAGTCATCCACCCAAAATATAACTCTTTGTATATATAACTGGTATTTGCCAGTTTGTCATTTTTAGAGTCCTTCCCACCCTATAATGGTCTCATTCCTTTTTCTTGGCTTGCTATATTACAGCAAGTATATTTTTATCAAAATATTCCTGTAAAACGTGTTATTTGAGCCATAAATTAATCAACTTAACCAGGAAAAGAAAACAGGAAATCATATGCTAATAATAGGAATGAGGCAAAAATGTTTAACAGACGCCAGGCTTCACAATGTCAATAGACATTCCTTTCTGTGATAAAAGCTGGCAAGCTTTACATCCTGAATGTATGCTCACAGCTCTGTTATTTGAGAAAGTAAGGATCAGCGTATTACCATGAAACCATTGAGCAATCCTGTTGGTGTTCCTCTCAAAGCCAGCACGTCGAGGGACCTGCTCTTCTTTGAACCAACGAATAATGACTTCTCGAGAAAAGGGTCTAGATGGGCGCTCCCAGATGTTACTACATATAAAGACAAATAAGTAAACAGCCATATAAAGAATTAATAGTGTAAGAAAGCAAGGGACAATATAAATATTAATCTATTTCACATGTATTTTTAAATACACGTATAAAAACACAGGATGTTCAGTATAATTGATGTTCAGTATAATTGATGCTCACTCAACAATTTTAACCTTTTTTGATTTGTTAAAATTCTTTTGAGTTTTTAGGAAAATCAGAATATTTTGCAATGGAACTGTAAACCTTTTCTTAAGCAAATAACTAAGTGAAAAACAATTCGCCAGAAAACATCCAATGAATATTTCAGCCAGCTTTCCTATTCAACCTTATTTTTATTCCAATTTACATATCAACAAGGAGTTTTGTTTTGTTTTGTTTGTGTTTTTTTTTTGTTTGTTTTGTTTTGTTTTTCTGCTTAAAGTACACTCCTTTGTGCTGGCAAGAATTTCTAAATCAGAAACATCTGTAATAGGTTCTGTACCTAAAACATTAAGCCTGATAGAGGGAATGTTTGGTTTAAGCTCTTATGTCATCTTTGCATTCTCTTTGCCAGCCTCCCTTACTACTTTCTAAGCACTTTATATTATGTTAGGTAGTAAAAGACAAGTCAGGTAAAATATGAGTAAAGTGCATCATGCTACCTCAAATAAAGACTAAGAGCACATCTATAATATCAAATTGAAATGTGACTACATCCCAATTAAACATAGTCTCATGGCAACAGTAATAAACAGTAATAAAAGGGAGGTTTTATAATGGACTTCTGTAAAGTTTGAAATCCCATAGAGGTTTCTGGGTGCTCATACTCTTACCACAAATTACCAAATCTTCATCGCTGTTTCTAAGGCAAAGGTATGGCTAGAGTGGGTATGTCTACTTGTATGATAATTTCACTTTCATTCGACAAGACAGACATAGTTTTCACAGGAACCAGTACAGTAGCTGGATACATATTTCTTGCTTCCTACTCCACTTGCCACAGAGCTGCCACATGATGTTGGTGTTTCCAGACAATGTAATGAAGAACTAGTACTAAAATCAGGATGTCAGCTCGAAAGGCACTGAACAGCATTAAACTAATTTGTGAGATAATCAAGAACCCTCAAAAACAATCAAAGTTCATCAATTCTTGACAGCAAAATTCCCTTAAGAAAGGATTAAAGCAAAAAGATATCTGCTTGATGATCTGAAACCGAGCCCTTTCAGCTTGTCTTACTAAAAGCAGTGATCAAGTTTGTTGAAATCCATTGATGAAGCCCGCAGTGAAAGTAACACTTACTGCTAAATTACACAAACATGGAAATAGATCTGACCAGTATTCATTATAGAATTTGAAGACACAAACATATGAATAACGGGAGAAAGTGAAGATTCAGCTATAGATATGCACTTACACAAACAAAAACCCTACATATGCTTCTCATTTCTGCATTTTAATATCTTTCTTCTAAAAAGATACACAAACCCCTTTGAATTCCAGGGCCCTACAATCCATTTCCATTCCTCAGCTCATTTCTCTATTATTCTGTTTAATTTGGAAAGACCTATCCAACTGATCATTTTTTCTGCCCTAGACCAAATATCAAAATTACCATCCATCATTTTCTATGCTGCTGCTGTGGTCAAGCACGTCCAGACAGACAAGCAGAGAGAAAAACAGCCACAAAACTAAACTAAACTAAAATGAAAAAATATATCTATATAAATAAATAAATAAATAATGATTTTTAAAAAGTGAGTGAGCAGGCCAAATAGAGAACCATTGTGAAGAGAACACTCAAAAGAACAAGGGAGAGTAGGAAGAAATGGAATGAAATATTTCTGAACTACATAAAAAAATCACAAGAAATTGAGAACTCAAGCAAAAATAAAATAATATTATTTTGATGTGACTTTTAAAAGAAAATGCAGGACAAGGTAAAAATTACAGGAACTATGCTTCACACTGAAAAACTAGAGATATAGCCCTGAACCTGCATTCCCTAGAGGCTAAACGTCTGCCTCACACCAGTGGTAAATAGCAACATCTCCTCCTTGACTTCCCAGGCTACTGGCAAAGGAAAATTTTAGATACCCACTTTCTCTTGGAATAAAATCATAGAATCATCTAGGTTGGAAGTTATCTTCAAGATCATCAAGTCCAACCATCAACCTGAACTCCAGAGTCCCAACAGCCAATATTTGCAAATGTAGCATATTTACGCTCACATTGAAAATATTTACATATTGGAATTGTTTGATATAGGCTTCATCACACTAGCAATAGGTGTGAGAAGGTGAATTATATGAATTTATTTGTATGCAGTATCACAGCACATGTTTAAAGCATAGCTTATAATAGATGAACAACATAGAACACGAACTGGATAATGATCAGAACGTTCTCCATATTTATTTTTTTTTCAAACCCTTTTTCAAAAATTCTATTGTAAGTAACCTCACTTCAGAAGTTCTGAACTTCTGGTTAAAAGATTATTTTTTTTAAAAAAAAAAAAAGTCTCTCTCTTTTAAAAGGATAAAAAAAAAAGTTAAAGTCTTTTTTTTTTAAAAAAAAAAAAAAAACAAAAACATTTTACTAGCGTTTATATTACTCCATTTCAAAGAAAACTTTTATTTAAGTAGTTTGGAAAAATAACTAGAGCATTCATTTGACAAGTTGATTTGATGGTAATATTAGATATCCTGTTCTCTTTCAGACAGTGAAATTTTGATTCCTTCTCAAACTGGGAGTTTTGGCTGCTATTATCGGAAATTCTGTGTTTCAACACAATACAGCAAAGAACTTATTTGTCAGAACAGAACAGATTTCCAAACGAGAAGGGATTTGTTCTCTCTGGTGGTGACTGGTAAAGAAAAACTTGATTTAATGGCACTCTTTCCTTTACGAGTTTGGATATTTGTTGTTGGGATTATTTTAGCATTTAATGCTAAAACATCCTGACAGTGTTCACGTTGTCGTTATCACCACATGAAGCCAAATTAATGGTATAAGTTATAACCAGGAAAACAGTGACTTTCTAGCACCCATCTGCCAGTTTGTGTCTTTTTCCTCTTCCACAATTCATGGCATTCACAAATAGCCAGATGAAACATTAATAAACAGAAAAGAAAATAAAGACACTTGATTTTGCCTAAAGAAAACTTAAATCCCCTGAAACTTGGGAGCATGACAGCTCTTTGTAAAATGTTCCAAAGATCCATGAAGTGGCGGGCAGTTTTAGGCCTGAGGTTTAAGACCTACCTAAGAATTTGTCCATTTGCCTTTCTCCATATCACAACCTTGCATACTGATCTAATACTAACTTCTGAAGGACCCATTGCTGTCTTTGTGGACTCTTAAAAAAAAAATTGTCTGAAAAATAAATGTCATTTAGTTTACATTAAGTGTGCAGTCTGTTTCCACTTTTTTACAAAATATTCTTGTTGTGGTCTTTATGAAACAGCAAGACTGTGAGAATATATAAAAACGGAAGAGCTCGTTGAAATGGTGGGGATTGAAGAGGGAGCAGTTTAATAGAAACTGTATCTCAAAGTCACTCTTGTACAAACTAACCTGGATGCTGCAGAGAGAGACTGCAAAGGACTTGCACTGTTGCAGTTCAGTTTTGTCTCCTGTTCATTATTCAGGCTTGTTCCCTGGAACAAATTACTCAGACCAGCCACTATTCCCTTCTGGATGGCTCGCAAGGATTGCCGTCGGTATTCATCCCGTGCCCTGCGTGCTTTGTGGCTCCTTTCCTCATCTGCGGCTTTGGAGCGACGCACTGGGTGGAATGAATGGGAAGGGTTGGAAGGAGAGACTTTAGAAATACTAACAGCCATTTACCCTTTTCCTTATTAAACAACCTACTACATTTATTCTTCACACTCCTTGATTTTAAGAACATTCCTATTATAATGCAGTATCAAAGAGATAACGAAATAACCTTCCTGATGCTTCAAATACAGGCCCACCACTAGAAGGATGCCAGACTTGAGCTACCAATGACCTGATCACTGCTGGCAATAACTAATCCTCCACGTTACGATTACATCTGACACTTGCATTGGGTGCAATAAGAGAAATTTTGCTGCAGGACATCTTTTCGACTGGTGGTACATCAAGTTTTACATTTCAACAGAGAATATTAACTATCACTTGATTTTTAAGTCTGTGCTTAACAGAATTCATTGCAGCTATGCACATAACTTGAATTGCAGGAGGTTCTTCCAAAACACACAATTACCTAACATTTAGGTTGCACTTTTTGTTGTTAATGCTGCTTTCTTTCTGAAGGCAGATGCTATCTGCATTAAATTATTTAAAATCATAGAAGTCTCCATCTTGAAAACTCCAGTCTAAAAATGGCTGCAGTAACAACAGAGAAATAAATAGCCACTGTAAAGGGCATGCTGATGCTAAGGATGGGATTGTCTCCCACTTCAGTCTCTGAGATTGGATATAAAAAAACAGAATCTGTTTTGGCAGATTTAATACACACCTGTCAATGGCACCGACCAGGGATACATAAGTAAATCAAACTAATTTCCATAAACTGAAATGATGGAACTGCAACTCTGGCCATTGCAGGTCAGACATCTATCACTAAAGCTTCTTTATTTTAAAAATAGTGTACTAACAATCCTGTTGTCAAAATGGTGTGACTTAAATGTACCAAGAATCGTACTGCAAATATTTGTCATCTATCAGCTCTTTCCTGGTGCCTCAAGCTCCATTTTGATGATTTTTTGAGACACAAATAACTTCAGGCAGGCAAATTATTCCAGTGCAAAACAAATCTTTAACATGCAGTGAAGCAAATATTAAAGCAGCAAGCTATTGCCTCCAGTAGCAATTATCAATCCTGCCATGACTATCCTGGCTTAGATCATACCCAATTCATAAAGTGCACATGCTATTTCTTACTTTACTGTGATTGTACCTGTGACCAGGAATACATGATATAATACCAGACAGATGCATTTCATTAGGTTGTCTGCACGCCTCTGGTTTACACTCCTGAATTAAAGCAAGCACAAGTACAAATGGATCTGTCTGAATTATGAAAAGGTCTAATGGAATCAAGAAATAAAAGTGCTTAACAGAAAATGAAACAAAATAAAACCCTCTGGGTATATGAAGGATTGAAAGGAGACCTTAAAGTTTAGCTATATAATCTTATTATAAGTAGAAAGGTATACAGGGCTAAAAACTAATCAAGAGAGCATAATAAATGAGTCATAGACGTTTTCTATGTACACAACTGGCAGAATTTCAGTTTCACTTAACTACACACCCTGCACTTTTAGCCAAATGCAGTAACAAACAGCCATACTGTACAGAAAACTGAGTAATAGGTTTCACTATTTATCTTCCAGGTCATTATTTTTAAGGGTACATAATCTTATCTAAATATGCTACTTCAATAGGTCAAGTGTACTAGGTACAACATTTCTGTGATTTATCCTTTGTAGAGCCACTGAGTAATGACTGCTTTAAACACGGACTTTGTGTCTGCAATAATGTGAGAGACAGCAAGGAAGATGAGTACAATGCTGCATGGTGAGACATTTAGAAACCAGTCATTGTTTGTTACAATTGCAGTATACAGATCGAGGGCAGACTGCCTGGAGCTTTTGGGGATTCTTTTCTACTGATGTACAGGCTGATTGGTAAGGAAAAAGGCATGGTGTCTTCATGCCCCAGTTTCCTCAGCAATAGATACTTTTTTCAGTAGACATTTCTTCTGTCTTTTCACTGCCTAACGAATCTAAACCATCAGAAGCCTGTGACCTGGACTAAATTTTCCCAACCAGTAACAAATTTTAATATTTCTTATCTCAAAATTGTGGGAAGAGCTAACAGTTTGCAACTGTCAAATACTAACATCTGACATCCAATGTTCCCTATCCCTACACATATAGATGTATGCATATTTCTATATATGTATATAAATGTATATGCATATGTATCTATACATATATATATATATACAGGGATAGAGAAAGCTGCACATCAGATATCTATGTATAAACGTATTCTTATACACACACACACATATATATACATGCATACATAATGTAAGCATCTCTTTCACATGAGGAAGAATTTTTACTAACGTTTTCCAGCTGAAGTGTCTGAACATCATGGTCCACAGGGATGCATAGGGTCTCTTAATCCATTTTTAAATTATTGACTGGCTGTCAAAAGACACTTTTACAGTAAATTTACTTTTGGCATGACCCCTGTGCAAAGCATCAAAGTCAATAATCATTTTTATCCGTGAGGAGACTGGATATTTGAATATCTCCTGTTCTCGAAAATCTCTGAATCACTGCTATAGGTCCTTCTATCTAGCATCAAGAATTACTACAAATATATATACACACACACACACACACACACACACACAATTTATATTATATTCCTCTTCTTTTTATATTACAGAATAATGCCAAGACAGTCAAGTCTGGGAAATTAGGAATTTGATTTGTCAAGCTTGCACAGGAAATCCATAGTTCAGCCAGGTCCCCTGAGTCCATCTCCACTACCAGTTTTCTTTTTGGAAGTTGGTCGTACCAAGAAGAGGTACATCCTCCTTCAGCTCAGGTACAATTCAGCCCACTTCTTGTGTGATGGCACTATCTTGTGTAGAAATGCTAGATATCTGCTAGATACCGATATGATCATAGTTGCAGTAGGCTAAAAAATGGGTTAATGAACCCTCCCAGAAAACTGATAAAAAGACAGAGACCTCTGGCATGATTACATTGTTATCGTTACTAGAAATAACTAGCTTAGAGCAGGTTTGGATGCTTCTACATGATCTGCAGTGTGAACATACTCTAACAACACAGAAGAAACCACAAGGCTTGTGCATGCAATAGCTCTCATGATCTCACAGGTCTTAATTTGAGTTTGCTTGAGCACTTTATGAAAACCTATAATTTCTCTGTGCTAATCTAAATGATCTTTCGAGTGAAAATGCAACACCTTTTATATTTTCAGTTAGGATTTGGAAATCCCTATTTACAATCCTGGCAAGGTTCTAATACAAAGTCATTTGATAGAGATGAAGATTAATTTCTCCTGTGCTGGGGCTGAACTTGAATCACATCGTTAGTGAAAGACTAGGCATTCTCCATTTTCTCTAATATTTTGTGATTTTGAAGGGGTGTGAATTACAGTCAGAGCTATGCAAAAGGAAAAAAAAGTGGCCATGAACGTGTATCCTTTTTTAAAATATTTGGTTTAATTTTACCTTCATTAATAATTCTTGAAAGCTTTTTTATGAATAATTAGAAATGACTACTTAAAAATAAAATTCAACTTTCAGATTTTCTGAGTGCACATACGAATCACATGGTATTTTTCTGCTTCTTAATTGAAAAAAATTCCCACAAATATTCTCTAATGTGGTTCCAGTTCAGCAATCTTTATCTAAAAGCATGTGAATAATTCCATCCCTATTCAACAATGCACTCTGAGACCTACTGAAGTTCAAAGAGCAAATACTTAAGGTTGAGCACTTGCTTACTTAACTGTACAGCTGAACAGGGAACTATTCACTTTAAAATTCAGCATTGCATCAAATGCTCCTGCCAGTAAACTCACTAGAATTTCTGTGGAAGGCAAGTACCAAAAGAACATAAATTCCTTTAAAACTCAGACCAAAAAAAGTTCATAAGAATAGTTTGTAGAAAAACGTAATGATGGCCATAAAAGGTCAGACTGGTATCCTGTTTCCAAGACCAAAAGTGGGTGCTTCAGAAAAGGTATAAGAATAGAGCAAGTCACTCAATCATGTTTGCATTTTTACTGGCATAATGTCTGTCTGGAAGTAAGTGCAGCTGGTCAGACAGTATCCAAGCAATTCATTACTTGTTACAGTTTGCAGGAGGTTGGGAGTATACTAACAGTATGCCTTTTGAACTATTCAATCAGATGAATACTTATGCTACAAGTTTTCCTATAATGTTTTATAAATCCCTTTTCTACTGTCACGCAATAGAGAGTCACACTCAGAGACTCTGGCTTCAGGTATTATTTATTGAATACTCTAGAAACACACAAAATGGAACAGCCTGAGAAAGGTTCAAAACTAAATCAGAATATATACATGACTCCATCCAAGTTTAGCCTCAGTTCTCACTTCTCAGTTTCACAGAATAGGAGCTTTGAACAGAGGATTTTTTTGAATCAGCCTTTTCTACTATTCATCTCCTCATTTGTCAACCTATATACTTCCTCCATATATTAACTTGCAACTGCCCTCTAAAACACCCCAACATATATCTACTTCATGAAATCAGTGTGTAATTGTTCCTACACCACCATTATTTCCTTGTAGCACTTTCTCAAGTTATTCCACGCTTGTCATTTAGTATATTAAAAAGCACTGAAATTATGTATTTCAATTAACACAGTAGTTCTATGGGCTTTTATTGTTATTTGGCACAATCAGGCAAACCGCAGAAGCAAACTGAACAGAACAACAGAAACTAATATTAGCAACACTTTGCTTATTGCCTTAGCAATAAACAGCTAAAGGATAATGAGATGAGGAGAGATGAATCCTCATCACATTCTAAATTGCATCTACTAAATAAATTAGTAGTGTCATCAATATCATTGCAACATTTGCTCTCCACAATAGCTGCTCTAGCATGGCTGCTCGTCTTCAGTACTGACCCCAGCACTGTTGAATATGAAGGGCTGACTTCAAGGAGATAAGACACAAAGGAGCCTGGCCTTGTTCCTAATGGGCAATATGGTCTATCGCAGGTGTTTAGGAGACAAAAGATGTTAATATTACATCCGCTTAGACCTCTCTTATGTATTCCTACATTTATTTATTGCTTAGAAAAGATGACAAATGGACAGCTTTGCTTATCTTGACTAAATTGCCTCTCAGTGTCTCAAAGGAATTTATGAAGACAAAATGAAAGGATTGACACAGAAAGGGGAAAAATATCCCTGGAACTGAATTTAAAAGTGAAAAGTGTGGTGAACCTGAGATACTAGCTCATTCCTCAGCAGTTTAAGATGTTTATATGTCCAGATATTTGTTGTTACCTGTCTGCTGGAGGTTCTGTTTTTTAAGCAAAGTTAGAGAAACAAAAGATGCGAACATTCCTCAGGAAGCTCAGTGTAGACTGATGGCAGACTCTAAACCAGTGCAGGAACTGGTTTCAGCTAAGGCACTAAACACTGCATCTTCATATCTTAAACTGTCACAGCCATCTGCTAATGGAAGGCAGTTCTAAGCCCTCAAACCAACTGGGATAAATTGAGACACTGAGATAAGCATAAGAGGATAAACAAGGACATGATACACTCTAGTCATTAGTCTGCAGTTAGTTTAATGCTAAATCAATTCCTGATAACAGCATAAACTCTGACAGCGCAGAATTTATAGTAGGCTGCAAGACTCAACCAGCTAGATGGTGCTGACCTTTTGTTTTGCCACGGCAGCACTATTATTGTTGACCACGCTAGGTATCAAAAGTGCACGAGCTTCAATCAGTCATCCTTTTGACCACAACCACACATCAATATAAGTAGTGAAGTATAGAGACTGAGGGTGACAAAGGATGGACCGATAATTTAGAAGTCCTTCAAAGCATAGAGAATGCTCCAAACAAAGCTTACACATGAAAAAATACTGGTTGTAGATATCGGTCAGCATACGATGCAGTTGAAAGTGTTCTAACTGACATGGACTGCCATTACAGAAATCATGCTCAAAGCATTTCATAGCTTGTTCCTTTTCTTTCTGCCTCTTCCTAAAATTTCTCTATTGTATTTCTGGTGTCTGTCCCTCCACAACCTGCTTTCCTTGACTAAATCGAAACAACAGTTTCAAAACCTGAGTTACCTCTTTAATGCATAAAAGTAAAATAATTGCAATAGTAAGAAAATTATATCTATTTTTAGTGAAGTTTATAGTATTTTATTTTGTTGCCAATGTCAGTATAAAAATCGGCTGGATTTTTTCTTTATAACATAGTTGTAAATGTATTTTCTTTCCTTATCTACCATCAAAGAAGTCCTAAAGTACACAATACCATCCTGTATGCTAGGTTGCCAGCTGATGCTAATTTGAAAAGACCTCAAAGACTATTTTTGACCTAACTTACGCTGCTGTTAAATGCTCAGAATATAAAAAGCATCACTTTTCCTTTCAGAATAAGCACATACACCTGGATTTAGATAATTCTCCAGAGAACAATTACATTTTCCTTATTGACAGTGGTACCATGCAGAGGTTTTATTGATCAAAAATGGGCATACCATGCTACCACCTTGGGAAATGGCACCAGTACATCTTATATAAATTTAATTAATTTTGTACAGAATGATTAGTTGCTACACCAATCCCAGGTAATAGGATTTCAGAAACTAGTCTTTGGGAACTCCTGAATGAGCAGTAAAACCATTATATTAACTCATCACATATTTTGAAACATTACTTTTACTTCTGTCAGGAAATAAGTTACACTACGGCAATATTTTTCCTACTTCATGAGGTATTTCATGCAACACACATACTGTCAGCTTTCTAAAGCTCTGTTTTCAGTATTAGTTGATTAAACTCTAATATCCCCTAAATAAAGCTAAAACTTTCCAAACATCACATTTTCTTTTTCTGCAAAGTAATCAAATAACTTTAGCTGTGGGAAACAAAAATATTCTCCCCCCAACAAAAATACTCAATTATACAATAGACTTCAGATAATTATTAAGTATGACTTATTACCAGGATGTGGACTTTTCCTTTTTTGCAGTCTGTATACAAACAGAGTCATATAGTTGTTCTGTTCCTTGCAGGTTTTTAAAAAAACACTAATATATTTTTAAATAGATCCTGATGATGATATCAATAAAGAATTTCAGGGTGACTAAAAAGAAACAGGATCTCCATACACTGAGAACATCATCATAAGGATTTTTTCCAGGGCAACAATCTAAGTGTTATTTACTGTAATCCTTCAAAATGAAGTGAGTTTCAGTGCTGAAATCATAGCTTGACCCCATCACCATATGGAAGGAATTAAAATACAGATGAAGACAGATTTTACCTCTTCAGAGATAGTTGAGGACAAGCTGTTCAAATAAGTGTGTCCAGAATTATTATTACTAAGCCAAAATTACATTAGACAAAAAATAATGATCTCAGTCACTGTTATGGGTATGTTACATTTTTTTCCAAGGCATTGACATAGATTCTTATTCAGAAAGAAATGTGAAATTGGTAAACTCATAGCAATTTTCATTTGTAAGTGCGTGTTGGTGATCTCCTGCAAAATAATACAGCATTTTGCATTGCTCTAGGTATAAGAGATCTTTCACAACACTTCTTTCCACTCTAAAAACAAACAGAAGCAGACTTTTAGAAGTAACTTTTAGAAATACACAAATCCTGTGAAGGTTATTTTACTCACACTGTTCTTCCCACTCCTGGTCATCGTCACTGTGTTGACTGTGCTGCTGAGCTTGCTTGAGGCTCAGATACAGCTCTTTTGCTCGGATTTCCTCCTGCTGCCTTATTTGTTCTTCACCCTTTTGTCTTTCCTCTTCTTCTCTTTTCTAAGCAAAATGAAGTAAAACAGAGGTGGCTAAAGAGGAAGAATGTGCCAAAAGTTAGGACACTGATTCAGTTGTTTCCTACCAAAGTAGCTATGTTACCTCGACAAATCCTTATTTCTTTTGACTTAGGGTTTCTCACCTGTCACAAATAGGCGTAATAGAAACTTTTTACCTCTTACGGAATTACTGAGAAAAACGTGTGTCACAACATCCTTACGTTGTGAGATGCACAAATATCACAGCAATAAGGAATATCTAAGTACCTAAGACCTGAAATGTATAAGGAAAACGTGTTTCATTACATGGCATCAGAGCCTGTGCTCTCCTACAATTCGTAAGTAGTGCTTGTTTTCAGTCCACATGTACTCCCACTGTAGGCATCACTCTCAGTGTAGAGCTATGTACATCTTCTACAGGATCTTACAATTCAGAAGCTGATGTACTGATGTTCTCAGTTTAGCAACTGTCACCGCGTGTCATCAATACTAACACAGAGAGTAACATTCTCCAAATATCAAGACCATTACATTCTGGAAGAAACTCCAGATCCTTCAGAACACACCAATCAACTAAAAGTAACATACACATAATTTCCCTTGCAAGAAGATCTTAAAGGAGATGGAAATGTGACAGAGTACCTCTACAGCTGCCCTTCCAGATACATCAATAATTCTTAGTTAGTGCAGCAATAGGAATCCACATCTGTGTTTTTTTCTTTGTTTGTTTTTATCAATTTTCCCAATTTCGTTGTTCAACTGATCTCTAAAGACAACAAAATTGAACTTCATGCTGTGCACAAAATTATTTCAATAAGAATGGGGCTCTTTAATTAAATTTATAATGGAAACACTACCTTTTGGGTAACAAACTTATGAATAAGAAGTTAAAAAAAATATATGTCTTCCTTAAACAACATTTGTTTGTTAAAGGACAGAAGTGGAACTTCATAAGATCTTTGCTTTTTCCTAATTTTGTTTCTTTTGGGTGGGATTTTAATGCTTTATTGCAATAGGACCCAATAGGACCAGCAATAGTTCAACACAAAGAATGGACAAACAAACAAACAGGATTACTTTAAATTGGAAAACAACTTTCTCAAATCCACCAACTTTCATTGATGTATTTCAGCTAACAGTTCTTAAGTACAGACTTTGCACCAGTAATTTCTTTTTATTAAGGCATTGTGTGATGTAAACTCTGAAAATTGTGTTCAGATGAGATTGTTCCTTCTTTCAAAGCGGAATCAGACACATTTAGCTTCCTTCACTTGTGCCCAGCAAACTTTGTGGAAGGGCATACTTTCTAATTTTGTAAATAAATGTGGTATGTTGGATATCTTCATAGTTTTCATCACAGCATAACCCTAACAATCCATTGCCTATTTAACAAGTACTACAACTACAAGTGGAGAGACTTTTAATATGGAGCTTAAAACTGACTTCTAGTATGCTCTAAACTCACACTTTATGCGTTCAGAAGATGCACAACTGAGCTTTCATGATGTTGCCAATAATGCTGTGAAAAGTGTCCTTGACACCTATTTTCCACATGTGGGTTCTTCCTGTTCAATGTTTGAAGATGCTACTTACATGAAAGTTCAAACTATGTGAATTGTAACAAAAATTTCAGCTTCATTTTAGGCTGAAAGGGCCTGAACTACTCCAAAAGCTATATTAATTCAGTAAAGGTATATATGGATTAACACTTTACTCCAGTAAATACATTTTGTTTTATAATATATTGGAAAAGTACTCCTTTGAAGTTTGTCTGTCCTATCTTAACTCCTGCAGTAGACAAATAGGAAAAGTGACCTCAATATAGTAATATTAATGTCCAAACAATGTTGGTGTTTAACACCTATAAGAGTGACCAGCGTACATGTTTTTCCAGTGGTGAAACTGATGTCTGGAATACCTGTCTGGGAAACAAGAAACTTTATACCCACCATTGTGAAATAAAAGGTTTTTTGCTTTTTTTAACCCCTAATTCTCTCCAGCTCTGCAAAAGTTATATGTTGCTGTCAACTGGGAACCTGGAGTTAAAAGAAGACAATTCTATTTTTTTCAGAAGACAGCTTTTCAAAGCAAACAATATTGTTTATATCTGTGACCCCTGAAAACTCAATGATAGCCTGATACAACGGATGGAATCAAGACTGTTTGGCTGTTCTGGTCAGGAATCACGATGGCATGGTTAAGGAAGAATGACACATTATATTTGCATGAATATGGAAGTAACAACATAAATCTAACTGTGAATAAACAAGGACAGGTGCCTTGAGTTTCACAGGGGTGGTTTACTTCTGAATAGTCAGCCAGCTGACACAGCTCTAAATGCGTTTGTCCATTGACAATTCAAAAAGACTGAAAAGTAGCAAGCTATTAAGCAGTGACAATCAAACATCATCTTCAGAGTGGGAAAATAGAACAAATACAAATCTACACCCTTCTACACCCTAGAGTTCAACGATTTTTCCATTTCCTTAAGTAACATAAATCAACATTTCTCCATTAGGCTCTGCTGAACGCCACCAGTTTATGCCAGAGGATGTCTCTTTGATTCTACTAAAGCAAATCAAAATACCTGAAATATTGAGTATTAGTAGTGATGTACC
This sequence comes from Anas platyrhynchos, assembly GCF_047663525.1. Taxonomy (NCBI): domain Eukaryota; kingdom Metazoa; phylum Chordata; class Aves; order Anseriformes; family Anatidae; genus Anas; species Anas platyrhynchos. Next base: position 14,664,236 of record NC_092592.1, read on the forward strand.
TGTGTAGTCAATAATAGCTTTATAACACATATGATGAACAATAACTTAGGCTGCTCTTATTATTTCTGCAAAAGAAAAGCCTGAAATTGTTCTTCAGTCCATTTTTCATATTTTAATGCTAGAATCTTTGATTGTTTCTAACATTATCCTCCCATTGTTATCTCCTGAGTCGTGAAAAGATTAGTTGAGTGGACAATTCATTATTTTTAAATTGCCAATGCTTCTAGGAAGCACTGATTTCAAAGCCCAGAAGCTTCTTCAGAATAAAAATAAATAAACTCTCTTTGTATATACCTCATAGAATTAAGGTTTTCATATTTCAGTTGCTAGTAAATGTTTTCAAGCCCTTCTTGGAAAAAGCAATCAATTCTTTATTCTTATGAGGAAAATATTTATTCACCAAGCTTCAGTGCTTAAAAAAAAAAACACAAATCCAGTACATATAGGCTGTCCTTTCAGGAAGGCAGACCAACAAAGAGGTAATTCTGGGTTATCAGAATGTTTTCTATTCAACATCTCACACCAGATGTACCAGAAAGTACCAGAAAGTAAACTAAATACGAAAACAAAACAAAATAAATAAAAACAAAACCAAAATAAACAAACCAATCCACAGCATTTTCCCTGAATCACATGAGATTTGTCACAAGTTGTTGTTTTTTTTTTTAATGCAGCTGCTGTTGAATAATTTGTAATATAAAGATGAGAATACCTAAAAAAACAGAATTCAGTCAGTTTGAGTTCTTGACAAAAAGTAATAGCGCCTAAGAAAGCTGTACTTTTTTCTTTTTTTTAGTGAGAATAAGGATCTTCAAGTCAAAGAAACAGCAAAAAGAATAATAATAATTAAAAAAAATTCAACACTGCCACTTGACTCTGAATTCATGAAAGTTTTTGTATCATTTTCCTTTTTATAGGAATCTAAATTGTAAATAATATTTATTCGCATTAGCTCATGAATGCATATGTAAGTATGTTTTGCAACCCCTAATGGTGAGGAGAAATGATACTTCTTAGCATGACATAGGAAAGAAAACTAATCCTTTGGATAAGTAGGAATAACAAGTGTACATTATTATTTAAAACGATCAATAATTGAACTTTCCACATATACTCCACTGGAAAAACAACAGCACCCAGTTTATCTGCTTTTCCCTGTGAACCCTATCCTGCCCATAAGAGCTGAAAGAAAAGAGCTAGAATAATCTACAATCACCTCCTGCCTGACAGTTGAGAGTGACTATTATACTGTGGGCCCTGACCCTCCCAGCTCTTCCAGAATAATTAGGAAGGTGACAATTCAGTACATGGTTGCAAATTGCCAAGAAATACCAGCCTGCTGCAACAAATTATACTGGCAATTCAATAGGCTACAGTAATCCTCCCCAGCTTTAACTCCACTGGAGGATTTGAACATGCTAAATGATCTTATCTAGCCTCTGGCATTTGAGCATTTACCACAAACTTGTTACTTATTACTGTAAATGTGTGTCTCTCAGTGTTTGATAGCTCTACTACAGCCAACTCTAAATAATATTTAATCTTAGCCATGGTTAGCTTCTAATGTTTCAGTCCAATGCAGATGAGAGATTAGGTCAGTATTCAGTTTCTGCTGCAGGAAGATTTTTAAATGCCTTGGGGAAAAGACAGAACGCATCACTTCATTGTTTTCCAATGGAAAACTGAGCTTCTGGTTGCTCAGGCTCTCAGGGCTTCTCTGGGGAGCCCCGCAGGATGCAGGGCAGCTGAATGACTGCCACCCAGCTCAGGGCAGAGCCTACCCAATGTGTTTTTTACAGCAGCCCTCTCCAAAACAAAGGATGCCTGGGATTCCCTCTATGCTTCAGACCGTCAAGAAGCGCCCCTGGCTCTTCTGAGAGCTGAAGCCACTCTGCTGCATCTAAGCTGCTGTGAATGTCCTGCAACCCTTCAGCAGTAGGCCTTGAGCCAGGGCAGGGCATTCAAGCCACCTGCCACGGAGCAGAGAGCACAGCTTGCCTTCAAACCTGAGTCCTTAGGACTCCCAGATCTGAATAAGGTAATCTGAAAAACCCAGGGCCCCGGCTCCAGGACAGCCTGCTGTCAGCAAGACTGACACAGCAGGACCGAATTCAGAGATCAGCATTCTCTGCAAACCCACCTGGCAGTTTCCAGCAGAGCTGTGAGCGAATAACAGCAGAAATATGTCCAACTGCCTGACAGCCTTTTTCTGAGAAAATTCTCTCACTTGCCTCAGAAAGAAAAGTGTTTGCAGAAACTTATTTTCTCTACTACCACTGTCTCAAAACAAACACAGAATTTGCATCATTTCAATGGTCCATGCATGAATTTGCACGGAGATAAATGTCAGCAATGCAGCCATGCTTTATGTAAAGTCATGTTTCAGACACCGATATGCCCCAGGACACGCTATTCACATATAGTGCATATGAGCTGGTGCCAACATTGTACTCTGGTTCGCAAAGGCCCTCATTTACCTGAGATACAAAACAAAGGTAAGAACTGTTGCTGATCAGGAGACATCTGAGATTTATTAAATGTGCTGGAGCAGACTCTCCTTGGGTAACTTGCCATAGATCCAGTGACAATCCCCTAGGAGTTTATCCCTGCATCTTAGGGAGTGTTCACAGCTTGAATTCTTGATACGTAAACTATCCTCATTAGTGGCTCAGATGTTCCCATTTGCCCATGGGAAATATCATAGCTTTGCTGGTTTTTACTAGAGATCCAGAAAAAGGACAGTGGCTTCAGCAGCACAATCATTACTGATGTCACTGGGGAAAAGATTTTTCTTTAAAGTTAATATCACAGTTCCTCACATGTAGGATAGGAAAACCTTAAGATCTGATTCCCAGCAGAAACTGAACAGCATTATTAAAGAAGCAACTACAAAGAAAGAAAACAATTTCTGAACCATGGTCTCACAAAAGAGGACAAAACGAAGCATTACAGAATTATTGCAATTGGGACTGAATGGACCCATTGGATTTTTGGAATGAGTTGGGTGCAAAATGACAGCAAGAAGCTGTTGTCATATTCTTGGATTCTAAATATGCTGTCCTTGGGAGACAGTTCAGTGTTTTCTTGGCACAGCAAAGCACAGAGACAAAATTACAGCTTATTTTCACTTAAAGATAACAACAGGCCCACTCAGGTGCTTGATATTTACTTGGAAACAAGTGGTTTGGTTTTGTTTTCAGATCAGGACAGAATGCTCATTGCTATGTCGTAAGTCGCTAGTAGGTCGAGGGAGGTGATTGTCCCGCTCTACTCTGCGCTGGTGCGGCCTCACCTCGAGTACTGTGTGCAGTTCTGGGCACCACAGTATAAAAAGGACATGAAACTGTTGGAGAGTGTCCAGAGGAGGGCTACGAAGATGGTGAAAGGCCTGGAGGGGAAGACGTACGAGGAACGGCTGAGGGCACTGGGCCTGTTCAGCCTGGAGAAGAGGAGGCTAAGGGGAGACCTCATCGCAGTCTACAACTTCCTCGTAAGGGGGTGTCGAGAGGCAGGAGACCTTTTCTCCATTAACACCAGCGACAGGACCCGCAGGAATGGAGTTAAGCTGAGGCAGGGGAAGTTTAGGCTCGACATCAGGAAGGGGTTCTTCACAGAGAGAGTGGTTGCACACTGGAACAGGCTCCCCAGGGAAGTGGTCACTGCACCGAGCCTGACTGAATTTAAGAAGAGATTGGACTGTGCACTTAGTCACATGGTCTGAACTTGGGTAGACCTGTGTGGTGTCAAGAGTTGGACTTGATGATCCTTAAGGGTCCCTTCCAACTCAGGATATTCTATGATTCTATGATTCTAAGTCCACAGTACTGTAAATTTTGATGGTGACATTCTACTGTATTCCTAATCCCTACACCTGGCAGCAGCTATCTGAAGAATCAGATCCACAGTACTTTTGGGCACAGGAAAGAACTCAGGCATGTGTTGAAATCTCATTCAAGTCAATGGGACAAAGTGTGTTCTTTCTATTAAGTACAACCTATCCTTATTAGAGATGCTTTCCTGACCTGGAGCCCTAATTACTCTTTTTCTTCTCTGAAGGTTGTTTCTAAGCCTGTCTTCTTTCATGAGAATGAAGACAGCAAGGACATAGAAACTCTTGGATTCACACCTTTAAAAAGCTCACTTCACTCACCACAATCCCAACAGGAATTAAAGGTCACAAACTTCTTCAATCCAAAAAAAAGGAAAAAAATGTGGCAGGAAATTATCACACACTATTACTCTCTTGTTGCCTATCAAAAGAATAAGGATTATTTCTCTATAAGCACCATTGTCATTACAACTCCCACTAAATATTTTTTTTTTGCATGAAGAAACACAATGCCATTAAAATTGATATGCCACTTTTGATTAACACACATGGAATTTTTAAGAAGCAATCTAGCTTTATTGTCAACTGTGCTTATATAATCATATTTGACAGGTATCTGATGTTGTCATAAAGACAGTTCTTCACTATTAATATTTTCTTGTTTTATGAAGACCACAGAACTGAGAGAATCTCTCTTATTTCTAAAGGTAGCTGAAGGATACCATTCTCCCCTGGCTGGCTGAGGCTCATACCTTTAATTTGCTCTGCACATTGTTCAGGACTTTTAATGACAGCTGCTGATAGAAGTAGGAAATGGTGCTTATGATCTCATAGCCTTTGTGAATTTGCAAAAAGATTAATGACAGTAATTGGCTCTCCTATTTGTCCTTTGCAATAGGTGCATAAAACAATAGCTGTCCTCAAACTGCAAAAATAGAGCAGTCAACATTTATATTCTAGCATCATAAATTAAAGGTGTTTCTGCTTGAGAAACACCAAGGAATGCAATATTTTTCCAATAGCATTGGAAAAGGAAATGGGAGTCATCTTTCACTCTGATATGTGAGATATCATTTATCTAGTGCAGACAGCTTAAAAGTCTCGTGATAGGTCAAGAGGCATAAAAGTGTTTTAAAAACGAGATTTTGCAATACAATGCAGTTAGAAATTAAACACATCAGCAGAACAGACAGAGTTTCAATCTCCCAAGTCATAATGCTTCAAAAGCGTTAGCAGACAGAGTTTTTCATTCCCCTGTTTTGGAGACTACTTTAACTGCAGTCTGGTCATCATCACAGGATGACTACCAGTGCATTAAATATTTTAAACCTGTTAAAGTGGGCTTGCTAACTGATCTGCATCTCATTCCACACCCTGAATCATTTATGAAAGGTACATTTCTTCATGATTTCAATGATTGCAGTCATACACGAGTAGACTGATTAATTCATCTTCTTCCCAACATCTCTAGTTCCATTTTTGCAGTTGGAGGTAGATGCCAGCAGTATAACCTTCCTGTCTGGGTACCTTTCCTCTTATTCATGGAATGAGAGCTTGTAAATATTTCATGTACTTTGTCCACTGCACATTTATAAAAGGAGTAAAAGAGGAAGGACAAGGAAAGCCAAGTGAAATTAAATAAACCGGTGGGCAGAGATGCTACTGTGACATTACCTTTCCATCAATATGACTATGAGCAGAATTCGGTGGCATTCTTTTAGAATTGTAGAATATCAGTATTCCTTAATAGAAAAAATATGGCTGCTGATCTCTAAGAGTTTCATAATTTGCTCATTCAGCTTTTCGAAAAAATCTCTTTAAAACAGAAGAACAACAGTGAGCTTGTGGACATTTGCCCCATCAAGCGCACTGTAAATCAACCACAGAGATACAAGTGAACAACTCTGTATCAGTCTTTGTTCAAGAGGGCTTTGCTATCTGCAAAGCAGAGGAAGGAGCGTTTAATTAGTTGCTCTGCTCATTATTCATACAATAATAAAGCCACTTGAAAGGTATAGTTTCATTACTCATTGACATCAAATTTCAAAGGCCCTGTTCTCTCCTATGAATTCAAATTAATTGTGCAAAGGTAAATCAGCAACTTTGCACCAAGGAAGCTACAGGAACTGTCCTTGCTTTGTGCTACGCAGCCACCCTCAAATCCCAGTCCCACAGTGTGCAAAATAACAAGTAACTTGCTGACTCTACCTGGTAATCAAACCACATCAACAAACACTGAGTTTTTCGGCATTTGTCCCGTTACAGAGGGATGAGGAGGGGGATTCCATCCACAGTTTCCTCACCTTTAATCACCATCCCAGGAAGAGAAAGACACAGGCAAACTGGCAGCAGGGGACAGAGAGAAGCATGCAGACGAAGTCACCGCATGCAGGCCTCCTAGGAGTCGCACTTTGCTGCAGGCTTTCTCCATGGAAACCCAGCAGCACCAGTCTTGTGCCGTACACATCACAGCACACATCCCAGACTCAGGAGACTGTGGTGATTTCTCTGCACATTAAGACAATTCTATTTTATCATCTTTAAGTAAGTTTTTATCATGACAAGTTTTTATCATGACAAAATAATAAGCAAGTTTTTATAATGACAAAATAATATGAAAGTTAAGACACATAGGCCTTCATTTCCTGTTTTGTTTTCAAAGGGTTATTTTCAATAAGAGAATCTGGAAAAATATTATTTCAAACTAATGTTAATGCACTATAACTGAGTTCATGGAAAATTCATGATGGAGTCAATAAAAATCAGGTAAATGAACTTCTTGCAGCTAAGCCAACTGGGCTGTTCCCACATGTTGAGCAGGAGAAAGATCCACCTCTCATTTCCTTAATGAAAATAGTGACAATTTTTAAATTAAATATGTGAGCAACCTACATAAAATACACTAGCTTAAAAAGATATATGTCACGATCATACATTTTTCCCCCAGTGTGATTCACTCAGTACAGCTGACTGAACAATTCTGTTAATGTGTGAGCTGAATAACCCATTTGATTGTCCTGACACTTTTGAATGAGATATGTAATTTTTTCACATCACTCACCCAGCTGTTCTGGTGAACACCATGTAGCTATTTGCATATTCCAGGATGAAAAATTACAATTCTGGTTCTTAAAGCATATTAATAAACATACACTGAAGGTGACAAGAACTTTGAATCTCTATAAAAACACTATTAAAAAAGCTAAATGTGATTCTATGCAAACCTTCAACTCCTCCTGAATTTTTTCCTCCTCCAATTTGGCAGCTTTCCGATCTTCTATTTCTATTTTCCATTTTTCTGCCACTATTCTGGCTTTTTCTTGAGCCATAGCATCCCGGAATTTCTTTGTAATTTCAGCTTCTTTTTGTCTCCTTCAAAAAATAATTTGAAAATAAAAACAATTTAAGACACTGTTCTTTTTTTTTCTAAATTGAGGATCAAATTTTAGTCAGTAACTGGTTGCAACATATAATTAGCATAAGACATCATGGAAATATAGAAGGAAAAAATCAAGCTGTATTTAACAGGAGACCTAGCATGAACTGAATTTAAGAAAACCATCCAGAAAGGAGAGATTTCAAATTTTTGATAAGTGACCAATTAATAAAGCATCTTCCAAATTAGAGAAATACTTCTTGGATGTTTTGTATTCATACCCTATGTTTTTGGTTCCCTGGCTGAAAACATAGATTTTCCTGTCAGTCTAGCAAACCATGATCAGGAATTTATTGTCTCTCAAATATCAATGATAACGCCTACCAAATTTTAACACTGGAGTGTTTATTAGTACTGACAATCTAAAAAGAACACAGAGCACAGGCTGAAGCCTTTAATCTCTGCTTAAGTATGCAATCACTATAAGCAAGAAGAATCTGATATGAAAAGGAATAATACAGAATAATCTGGTATTTAAAGTGTCACTTTTGAGCACTGTACTGCAAAAGGAAGTGCAAGAGGCAGGTGGCCTACTTCCCAGCAGCATCAAGCTTCAAAACAATTTTGAATTGCTCCCAAAGCTGGAAGAAGCCTTGCTTGAAACACCAGCATGTCACTTTTTGTAATCAGTTTCTAAACTGCTGGGATAAGAACTAATACAAACAATATGCACTTGAAAACAATTGCAAAAACAATTCTATGTACAAAATCTTCATTGTGGGCACAGATGTGTGCTGCAACAAATATTTCTAATTTAATCATCTCAAAACCAGATTGTTTCATTTTTATTTATTGACATACTGGCCAATGGTTTAGGAAAATTCCCCTAAAGAAAAACATTTGATTCCTTTTTATTTTTATTTTTTTTTTTTTGTGAAAGAAGATTTCTGTTTTTCAATACTCAATAAAAATACAATTCAGTTTTTCACATGCTTAAAAATTGTCATAACAAGTGAAAGAAATGCTCAGAAGACATACATACGAGTTTTTACCCACCATTACCTGACACCTTCCTACAAGGTCATATCTCCCATTATGCCAAGTGAACCCTGTATTCAGATTCTTAAATCCTCACCATAGCTCCTCTGCCTCCTTCTGTGCTTGTTGCCTGGCTCGTTCTGCTATTAGCTCCTCTGATATCTGGTCATATGGCTTGTCGCCCGGGGCTTCTCCCATAACCCAGACCCAGACCTCACCATCTTTCCCACATAGCCACTGCACGTGCTTGCCATCACCTGCAACAGCCAACAGAAGAAGAAAAAAAAAAGACATAAGTATTAGCTCAAACTCTTTCATAAATATAGATGAACAGACAGGAAATCTGTAATTTAGAAACATTAAGCTTGTAATTTATAATTCAGAGCAAAACATCACCAAAAGGTTGGATGAAATCTTCAGATTTGCCCAACCCACCAGAAAGGGTATGTACACTTCAGACTGTAAAATCTTTAAAGAGACTCATTGTTCCACAAAAATATATTTATATATTAATTTTCAAACATGTTTCCCAGAATTTAGATATTATGATCCATTTTTCATTGCTGAAAGTGCACTTTTTTCTTGCTTAATTCAGCAAGGATGAACAAAGGGAATGGAAAGGAGATGGAAATAAAAATATTAAAAATTTTTAAATTTTAAAACAACAAAAAAAACTTGTGTGTTCCTTACAAAATAGATGTTTGGTGAGCCTTCATGTCCAAGAGACAGCTGAAGGCTTCCAGCTGACTACGTGGCACTAAATCAGATCCTATACGAATACATTTAAAGTCATATATATACCACCTGACTTTTGTATATTTAACTCAGATACTTTTATGCATTTTTGAGATTCATGGGAAGGAAACAGTGGAAGCACCTTTTACACATCCAATTTTGTTTTATTTCTTGCTAATAGATTGAAACTGTTCTTCACAAAAGGATATTCCACCACAAAGACTATTGCCAAGATAGGCAACAAATTTATTTCAGAGAGCACAGACTGAAAGGCCACAAGGTATCAGCAGTTCATCTCACTCCCTCTGTATTGCATTCCACAAGGTTTCACCCTCTTGCCCTTGTATTTGAGATCAGTAAATTCTGCATGGCCACGTATTATCGTCCAAAAGGCCTTCTGTCTCAACTGAAAACATGAAGAAATGGACAGTCCACCATTCTCCTAGCTAATTTTCCTACGATCATTCCAGCAGGATGAAAAAGAAAAGAAACCTAGTCCTAACCTGATGGCTAGTCTGCACCTCCAGTCTTTTTACATAGAATCATATGGGTTGGAAAAGACCTCTAAGATCCAACCTTTAACCTAGTACTGACAAGTCCACCACTAAACCATGCTACTAAGTTCTACATCTACAGGTTTCTTGAACACATCCAGTGATGGTAACTCAACCACTTCCCAGGGCAGCCTGTTCCAATGCTACAGAACACCTTCAGCAAACAAATTTCTCCTAATATCCAACCTAAACCTCTCCTGGCACAACTTGAGGCCATTTCCCCTCATTTTATCACTTGATGCTTGTAAGGAGAGCCCAATTCCCATCTTGCTACAACCTCCTTTAAGGTAGTTGCCAAGTACAATGAGGGCTCCCCTGAGCCTTCTTTTCTCCAAGCTAAACAACCCCAGTTCCTTCAGCCACTCCTCCTAAGACTTGTTCTGGAAGGGTTTGGAGAACCTTCACTAGCTTCATTGCCTTTCTTTGGACACATCTTTCTCTTCTCACATCAAATTAGCTATTCTCACTACCTTAGCTACCTGCCGTTATGCAACAGGACAATATCCTCTTAACCAGATTAAGTTTCCTGATGTCCAATCAATAAGGTGTTTTTGACATCCCAGACAGAAGAGAGAGAACTGCAGAAAGGAATGAAGCAGGACTGTTGACAGCAGGCACCGCCAGCACCAACCCGCACTCACAAGTGTTGACAATACAAACCAAAGGCAATGAACATATCAGATCTCTCAATGAAAGCTGATATTCTACATCAAATTTGAAAATATGATCTGTAAGAATTCCCTCTGTTGGCCTAATGGTACTGACTTCAAGGGTGGAAAAATTTAAGCTAATAATGTTTTCCTTCAATAACTCTCAAAAGCATTTGCTCTTTCACAGTCTATCAGATTATGTCTCAGGATATAAATGTCAATGCATTTTATTGTGGTTCCTATGCTGTACATTTCTGTGTTCCAGTGTTAGTACTACATTTATGTTGTATTTTTTCTGATATAGCATTTGAAAACAGTCTACCAAGAACAGATTGAACATATCAGTTTGTGCTCCCAAGGCTGTCACCTACTGCCTTTCATGGTGAAGCATCCTGAGAAGTATGGAACAATTCCCCAGGAGTATTGATCCCATGTGACAATTGACAGGTGTTGCATTAAAAGTGGCTGATGACCTCCTTCCTGGGAGAATCCTGAATGTCCTACTCATTTCCCCTTTATTTAATGCTTTAAAGAAAACATCCCAAACATTTTACCTGTATCATAACATGCAGATACCAAATATTGCTACTGTTTCAAGACACCACTTTTCCTCACTAATGACCTTATCAGATGAAAAGAAGGAAAAAAACATCTCAGATAAGTAGACATATTTCATCTTTGCTTTTTTTTTTTTTTCCAGTTTTTCTGTGCCAAAGCATTATTAATATGTTTCTTGGAGACACTACTTATCCATTACTACCCAGCCTCTTAAAACAAATAGTTGATTGCAGACATGTCTTGAGAAATTGTTCTGATTCTTACTTTTAAAGCAACGCATCTCTCTTCTAAAGCTATAGACAGCAGACAGTAGTAAACTATTTTGAAAACATTAGTATAAATTTTTTAGTTCAGCACTAACTACTGTATGCTACAGTAGAGACTACTGCTGTATATACATCCATAGTTCAAATTGAAAGATAAAAACACTATCAATCTGGCAAATTAAAGCTTCAGTATTAAACAGACAGACCTCTACATGTAAAATTAAAAACAAACAAACAAACAAAAAAAACAGTTTGAGCATATATATCTTTATTTACATTTTTCATTAGAACAACAGAAATTTTTCCATGTCCAACCACCCATTCTACTTTACTTCAAGGAATGACTCCCATGTAAATCTTTCCTTAAACTATACCAGCTACACTCCCCATAAAGCTGAACATGCACTTATATGCAAAACCTGAGCATAAAACTTAGTAGCTCCTTAGCACATAGTAACATTTAAAGATCAAAGAGAGCACAGAGAATTTTTTTCCTTAATACTTTTAGGAAACTAGTGTTGTCTGCTTTGCAACCATAGAATTACCACTATCGAGGGCTAATTATAATAAAACAATTTCTGCTTTAAGATACCTTTCAAGTATAACATTTTTCTGAAAAAATAAGATATCCTGTTTATATATATTTCCAAATGAAACAACTTTGAAAAATAAAAATTCAAATAAATATAAAGAAAAATACAGGTCCTGACTAAATACATTTGAAATCTAGGTGAGAAAGAGGCAAGGGAATCTCATTTTTCCTGTTCAGAAGCAGGCTTCTGAGCCCAGGAACAAAACCTAATTCAGAATCAGGAAATAAATTCACATCTCTTGAGTCGCAGTCTGGTGCCTTGACCACAAAAGTACTTCTCTTTTTCCTGAAGAGACTGTGACAGGCTGTGAATAGTTGCCATTAGGAAGTAGTGGATGTCAAAATTAGTCTGGGTGGGAGAGGTGAAATAAAAGTGTTATAGAAACAAAAACTGCCTTATCAGGAAAATGTACTTAATAATTTACCAAGTTGTTTTTCCAGCTGTACTGTTCAGGCAAGCTATTTATTAGGTATAATGTTTTACCATGTTTTTGTCTAAACTCTGTAGCACCACAAGAAGGCAACATTACTTCTTGCCATTCTCTTCACTCCTCTGTGAATGAGCACCTCTCACAGAGCCCGCCAAAGCTACATCTACACAGCTTCAAGATCAGCAGATAGGTTTCTGTATGTTGCTTCTTACACCAGACAAATGAAAAATCAAGTATCCTAAATATGCAGCACAAAGGAATCACAATGAAAACTTTCTTGGAGACCTACAACCTGCAGTGACAGTAACACAAAATTGCATATATAAACACAGATACATACACACAGTCAAAAATAATAGCAAACTATGTTTTCTGCTTATTTGTATTTATAGAGAGAGACCTCTGTAAAAGCAATGTAAGTAAAAAATAAGGCCCTGGGGAGCAATAGTAAACTCAAGGGTCTCACCTGTAAGCGTTACTAATCTCTTCCAGCAGTACTGCCAGCCTTGTGCATGCGCACACACACACACGGAGCTGGGGTGTGAGCATGGGCTGTGCTGTAGGGCACCAGGGGCTATCCTCGGCCTTTGGGCTACCCTTAGGGAATCCCAGGTGTAAGGCAGCGCATGGCTGAGCGTTGCCTGAAAATACGATGGAGAGAAAAAAACACCCCGTGAAGGTGCCTGGGAGGGGGATTCCGCTGCAGGCATTACTTACGCTAAATCAGGGTTCAGTTCGCATCAGCTCAGGCTTCCATGCTGTGACCAAGGCTTAAAACAAATGGAAGTACATAAAAGGAGAGCTACACCTTTTCGTGCTCTGCTAAGTGGGAAAGAGGAGCAGAACCATGGTTTGGGTTTGTCTGCTTTTTCTTTTTTTTCTTTTTTTTTTTAATGAGGGCTTTATCTGGCTTTATTTTCACACATGCTTCTAATTAAAAGTGCTTTAAAAATAGCAGTAATCAGAGCAAACGGAATACTGCTGGAGTCGGCTTCCTTCCTCTGAGCTCATTCGTCATGGCTTTAATAGCTACAGCAGCATCCCCGGCAATTCCTGTTTGTGATCCATCTCCAGGGCTTTCAAGGGAATGGCTCCAAGCACCATTAGAGGCCTGATTTGGTGTCAAGCCTCCCAGCTGTGCTGTTACTTAGCCACAGGCTGCCGGCTCAGCCCAGCAAAATGCTGAGTGCCAGCAATCCCCCTTGCCTTTGCAGCGCAGGGATTGCTACAGGCCATGTCAAGTGCAAATTCAGAAAACCGTAAAATCACCAATTTATAATTTCAGGTACATGGAATGACATTCAAAGTCTGCTTAAACTTTCTCAAAATGACACGGAGCTGCATTGGGGAAGTTCAGGCTGGGTGTTAGGAAAAGGTTCTTCACCCAGAGGGTGGTCAGGCTCTGGGACAGGCTCCCCAGAGCAGTGGTCACAGCACTGAGCCTGCCAGAGTGCAAGAAGCGTTTGGACAATGCTGCCAGACACAGGGTCTGATTTTTGGGTGGTCCTGTGTGGAGTGAGGAGTTGGACTCGATCCCTGTGGGTCCCTTCCAACTCAAGATATTGTATGATTCGATAAAAAAAGTCTGTTATTTCCATTAACTCTCTTGATTCTCTGAGGTTTGGCTTCCTACCATCATTCACCCCCTTGGAAGCTACAGATCTCTGTGATAGCAATTGACTCTCCTTCCTCACTAGCTGGAAAGCTTTGTAGTCACATAAATATCCTCTGACCCAGTCTTTAGAAAGCCTTCCTTTTCTTTTCTCACCCTGCACTAGAAGAAACCTCCTGAAACTTATTCTGCATTTGAAATAGACTGCGTGAGCATTCACTGCTGACATCAAGCTGATCAGCCTGATCTGCCTTTATCATTCAGAGATAAATGCAGCTTGTGGGGTACTTTTGTTGTTGTTGTTCTTTGGGAATATAGATGTGGTATACTTTGGTCTTAGCACAATGTGTTTTACATGAAATTTTACTCTTGGCTTTCTGAATAAACAATTTTTATGTCTTCTTTAAGACAGAAGTTTGAATTTTCATAGTCAGCAGGGTAGATGAGATTCCATTCAGAGTTTCAGGAGCTACAGGACATGTACTAGGAAAACACTGATTGAGATGAAAATGAAGATGTTGTGAGCTTTAGGCTGTTCTCAGTTCCTTGAGCCTACCCCCTACATGCATTTATTTATTTATTTTTTTAATAGAAACACACCAATATACACAAAATTTCAATTCTTTCTATGGAAAACCCAGGAACTATTACTGCAAATGTTTCTGAGATTGTTCAAAGGACAAAATGCACTTTTCCAAGCACTAACTGCTGCAAATCCATTAAAATACATATAGAATAATTAGGTGGTAATGATGAAAGCAATGAAGGCAACATAATCCCACAATAAACTGATGATCTACTATAATTAACTCTGCAGTCTGCCCTTGCTAATAGTCACAGGACCATGAACCCATCTCTTCCAAGAATACATTCCAAAAAATCACTCACTTCAAATTAATCCTCAAGGCAACAACAAAATGGGGAAAAATTCTAAACTTCCTTAAGCAGCCCCCCAACATTTCAGTTTACACACTCTCCAATTTAAACACCATGTCGTGTGCCTTTCTGTATAAAGGAGGGTTTGCAAGGGGAGAAAAAATCAGCTGATTTACATTAATATATCAACAAGGATTGCTGGATCTCAGCATTGCTGAAAAATCAGCCTTCATGGCTCTCCAGCTGCTTCCCGATCATATAACAAACTCAATCTTATGTTTATGGAATTACAGCCTGTTACCATGGAAATAATTACGCTGCAATATACCCCTGCAGGATCAAATAAAGGAAGAGTGACTGCAAGAGAGCAAACATTAAGCAAGGAAACAGTTATTCAAATAAGACTATGGTAATTAACAAATGTGGCAAAGATACCTATTCATAACACTCAAAGGTAAGTGGTTCTGCAATATCAGATGGTGCATTTTCAAGGTTTGCATAGTGCAAACAAAATAACAACAACAACAAAGGAAAAAAAAATACACTAGTATTTGTTTGGTCTCTATCTAGTATGCCCCAAATATCTTCTTGACTCCCTGGCCAAGGAGCACTGTAACACCTATTAATCTTATAATTTGCCCCCTATCAACCAGGAGATAACATCCAGAACTTACTCTTTTTAAAAAGACACTGATGTAACTCTATGAACTACAATCTAGTTCATAATCTGCATAAGAGATCAAAGTGGAACATTGTGAATTCATTCACATCAGTAGGATTCATTTGATTTATTTTTCATTCATAAAAAAAAAAAAAAAAAAAAAAAAAAAAAAAAAAAGCTATAACATAACACTATAGCTTCTGATTCCCAAACTCAATTACCTTTTGTAAACAGTAAAGCTATATGCAGGATTTTTCACTCGCACAGAGCTATTACAAGGCATCAAGGTTTACCCACCACTGGAGAATCAACAAAAACAAGTCTGCATGACTACTTCAAGGATTGATGGAAAGTCAGAGCAGAAGGGTTCCCTGCTACAGAATGAACTGGTATCCGTGGATCACTTGCTGCACCAGACTCCCCTACGTAATGCAGTGTGGCAGGTCTGCACTGTCTCCTTTTATCAGGCACACAGGACCACCAAAGCAGGGAGAGCTGTACCACTACAGTGAGATCTTCCAGCACAACAGCAGAGGAGTGGATTTGAAGGTTAATGAACCATCATGAGTGTCTGGCTAAACCCACTGCTTAGTTGAATACATCAAGTTTTCCTAAGTCTTCCAAATCCTGCTATCAAAACCCAATGCCTCTGCTTAAAACTGGCAAAATCAGGAAGGAAATACTGAATTAGCTTGGGTAAATCCCTCTCACCTTGGCTGCAGTGCTGCTCTCTTTCCATATCAAGTATTCATGAGCTTGCAACCAGTCACAACCTCATATCATTACCAGAGCACAAGTACGTACAAGAAAGCCTGCCTGCCACCCCTCTGTCCTGACAGGCTCAGAAACACCATGAAAGAAACACAGAATTGTCTCCATGCCAGTTACTCAATTAACCCAGTAGCCTCTCTCATAACGCAGCTGATACAGATGCTTCAGACAGTGCTGAGGACTGCACACATGCAAGAGAAACCTTGGGTGAAATAAGGGCCAGGTAGTCAGCAGTATTCTGTGCTTTTTCTGCAAAACAGAGAAGTCAGCTGCAGGGCAGAGGATGAGACTAAAAAGCATAGACTTATGGCTAATCCTAGGAGGCCCAAGAAGTCCCTCTGGATTTGTTCCATCTGGTGCATATTTAGGTCATATGGCGGTTGGGGGTCTCTTTCCGGCCCCAGCTTCAGATAAGTGAGCAGTTTAGAAGCTGCTGTTCAAGCATACCTCACTACACAGCCATACTCAGCACGAGCTCCAAGCAGCTGAGTTCTGGCCCCAAGGTATCTACTACTAACAAAACCGCATCATATCACAAGCTGCTATACATGTTGTGAATGCTACATTAAAGCTTTTCCAATTATTTCAAATTAGTTGGCTCAGTCCCCTAATTACAATTATTCTAATGTTCCCTTGTTACATTTTCAGTCATCTCTGAATTGAAAAGAAAAGATGGGACTTTACAGGTTTCAAGACTGCGTATGACCAAAAATTTCAGAAATACTCCAGTCTGATGTTTTTGGTGAGACCTGTACCCAACAATGCAGGGAAAGAGACAACAAACAGTGCCAGGAGCATACCTCTGTACTCTTAGCCAAGTCTTGGCTAAGCATTTCCAGGGCATTGAGAAGACAGTATAAATGAGGAATACATTTCTGAGTTCAGAAATGTAGAAAAATGTCACAGTACACCCACTCACCCTTACATGCATACTCTACAACACATACATGTGCCTTCATGCGTGACAGTGATGTATCCTCCAACTATCCCGTTGTGATATCTGAAATACTTGCTTTCAAATCACTTCATCTATTCTCCAATAATTTTCTAACACAAATGTCATTTAGATAAAGAAATTATTTTTTAGCCATGCTGTGATAAGCCTACCTAATTTTCTCCCAGCTATACTTGTTGAGGACGGGTAAATAACAGCATTTACAAATAGCTCCTGTCTGAACATCACGAGCTGCAGTTCACAACGAGTAAATGTCAGAATATGTAGCAGCAGTCTAGCACTGTCTTCCCTATCACATGGCTGTCCTTCAGCTATCTAGCGCTCAATAGGTTTTGAAATCTCATTTTGGGTATTCTGACAGCTCTGGATGGTGCACAAGAGTCAAAACCCAACCTGGCAGCGTCCTTCACTTAGTCTCAGCTCAGCTATCCTGGTTAAAGGACTTCTGCCTAATCACATCAAGGTATTTCTTTGCAAATTGCAAAGCTGCCTGCCAGTCAACTGAACAAATCCCAAAGGGATCTTGAACTTTTGAGGAGGCTTCCCTTAGTGATATTAGCACAACAAGAAAAGGCAATCTGTTTTATCACAATGAAGATATGTCCCTGAAAAATCTGCCCAGCAGTAATTTTTAAACAAAGTGAAGACCAACCCCTCAATTCCAAGAACCCTATTGGCTTTTGAAGCTCTTTCAGTCCAAGCCAGGAGTCATACTAAAAGCTAAAAAATAGTTTTTGTTTTTCGTAATTTCGAATAAATTCACTAAATACTGTCGTTTCAGGAGAACCCAAACAATGCTGAAATTCTACTAACATCTTTTAGAAAAAGTACAAATGTAGATAAGGTACAAACAGCAAAAATGTCAGAACAGTTCACTATTTACTGAAGGGAATATTTCATTCTGAAGAAGTGATGTTTTATTTGTTTTTAAAAAGGGAATGAAATTTAAACTGTTAAACAACCTGGAAGCATTTAATTCACCCCCAAAATGAAATGATTTCTTTAATATTGGCACAATCTGATACAAATACTAGTTTTGACCTTTACTCAAGACACATGAACCAAGCAATCCAAATGTAAAAGCAGGCACAATTTGCAGTTACTGAGGAAGGCTAATATGATCTTCTTTAGACATGAAGACTAAGACTAATCACACATTACACAATTTGGCTTGCTAAACACTCTCAACAACTTACATCATTTTAATTCATGTTTGGAGCTTATTTTTGTTTTAAAAAACAAAACTAAAACCAAAGACAAACTAAAAAACAAGTGTCTTAGTATTTAATAGGACATTTAATAGGACATTTAATAGGACATTTAATATTTAATAGGACATAGGGAAGGTCTATGCTACGCCGGGCCTGATGGCATCGAATGGGATGGGCCTCTCTCGGAGAGGGGTAAGGATCTTTGGTCAGGAGTTGGCAGGGCTGATAGATAGGGCTTTAAACTAGAGTCGAAGGGGGAAGGGGCTAAAACCAGGCACGCCGGTGAAGACCTAAGGGATGGTACGCTAGAATCAGAGGGGCTGTGTGCCAGTGAGGTCCTTCGGTTAGATCCACAAGGTGCTGAGTGTAAGGAGACGCACCTGAAATGCTTCTACACGAACGCACGCAGTATGAGGAATAAAATGGATGAGCTAGAAGTCCTGGCCCAGTCCCGCAACTACGACATCATCGGCATAAGCGAAACCTGGTGGGATGAGTCCTATAACTGGGGTGTTGCGATAGATGGTTACAGGCTCTTCAGGAGGGACAGGCAGGGTAGGCGAGGTGGTGGGGTGGTGATGTATGTGAAGCAGGGGCTGGACTGTGTGGAACTCCAGGTCGGTGATGGCAAAGTTGAGAGCCTCTGGGTAAGGATCAAGGGACGAACGAATAAAGGGGATGTCGTTGTGGGAGTCTATTACAGACCGCCTGGCCAGGACGATAGCGCCGATAAATTATTCTTTACAGAACTAAGAGAGGCCTCGAGATTAACTCCCCTTGTCCTTATGGGGGACTTCAACTTGCCAGACGTTAACTGGGAGTGCCACACGGCTGACACGAGCAAGTCCAGGAGGTTCATGAAGCACCTAGATGATAACTTCTTGGTGCAGGTGCTAACAGAGCCAACTAGGAAAGGTGCCCTCCTAGACCTGTTGCTAGAAAACAGAGAGGGTCTGGTGGGAGATGTGGTGATTGGTGGCCGCCTCGGTCATAGCGACCATGAAGTGGTTGAGTTCAAAATTTACGGTGACAGAAGGAAAAGTGCCACCAAAACCTCATCCCTAGATATGGGGAAGGCGGACTTCAGGCTGCTCGGGGAACTAGTCAGCAAGGTCCCCTGGGAAGCTGCTCTTGAAGGCCTTGATGTCCACCAGTGCTGGTCACTCTTTAAGCAATGCCTCCTAGAAGCACAAGATCAGGCAATTCCTAAATATCGCAAGTCAGGCAGGCGTGGCAGGAGGCCGGCGTGGCTGACCAGGAACATTCTTATGGAGATTAGGCGGAAACAGAGAGTGTTTCGCTGCTGGAAGGAGGGCCAGGTGACATGGAAAGAATACAGGGATGCTGTTCGTGTCTGTAGGAAGAAAATTCGTGTGGCTAAAGCACACCTAGAGTTGAAGCTGGCTGTGTCTGTGAGAGAAAATATAAAGGGGTTTTTTAGATATGTGAATGGAAAAAGGAGAACTAAAGAATACATAGGGCCGCTCCTTGACAGGGAAGGTCTTCTCACAGACGATGACATAGGCAAAGCAGAGACGCTTAACGCCTTCTTTGCCTCTGTCTTCAATGCCAATGATGGGCTTCGGGACCCAGGGTGCCCCGAGCTGGAGGACCAGGACGGTGGGGATGACAAACTCCCAACCGACCCTGAACGTGTGCGGGATCTGCTACTCCGCCTGGATCCCTACAAGTCCATGGGTCCGGATGGGATTCATCCCTGGGTGCTGAAGGAGCTGGCGGACGTCATCGCGGAACCTCTCTCAATTATTTTTCAACGATCCTGGGAGTCTGGAGAGGTCCCGGTAGACTGGAAGCTGGCAAATGTTGTGCTGATTTTCAAGAAGGGTCAGAAAGAAGACCCTAGCAATTACAGGCCTGTCAGTCTCACGTCAGTGCCTGGTAAAATCATGGAGAAGATGGTTCTAGAACTTATTGAGGCGCACCTGGGGGACAAAGCAGTCATTGGTCCCAGCCAGCATGGGTTTGTGAAGGGCAGGTCCTGCCTAACTAACCTGATTTCCTTTTATGATAAGATCACCCGTATGGTAGACCAAGGGAAACCAGCTGATGTGATTTTTTTGGACTTCAGCAAGGCTTTTGACACGGTTTCCCATAGGATCCTACTGGACAAAATGTCCACCATACAGCTAAATAAAAACATCATACGATGGGTGAGCAATTGGCTAACGGGCAGGGCCCAAAGGGTTATGGTGAATGGGGCTGCGTCAGGCTGGCGGGCGGTCACCAGTGGGGTCCCTCAAGGCTCCATTTTAGGGCCGGTACTTTTCAATATTTTTATAAACGATCTGGATGTAGGAATAGAAGGCATTTTGAGCAAGTTTGCTGATGACACCAAACTTGGAGGAGTTGTGGACTCGAATGAGGGTGGAAAGGCCTTGCAGAGGGATCTGGATAGGTTGGAGAGCTGGGCGATCACCAACCGCATGAAGTTCAATAAGAGCAAGTGCCGGGTCCTGCACCTGGGACGGGGAAACCCTGGCTGCACGTACAGACTGGGCGATGAGACGCTGGAGAGCAGCCTAGAAGAGAGGGATCTGGGGGTCGTGGTAGACAGCAAGTTGAATATGAGCCGGCAGTGTGCCCTGGCAGCCAGGAGGGCCAACCGTGTCCTGGGGTGCATCAAGCACGGCATCGCTAGCAGGTCGAGGGAGGTGATTGTCCCGCTCTACTCTGCGCTGGTGCGGCCTCACCTCGAGTACTGTGTGCAGTTCTGGGCACCACAGTATAAAAAGGACATGAAACTGTTGGAGAGTGTGCAGAGGAGGGCTACGAAGATGGTGAAAGGCCTGGAGGGGAAGACGTACGAGGAACGGCTGAGGGCACTGGGCCTGTTCAGCCTGGAGAAGAGGAGGCTGAGGGGAGACCTCATCGCAGTCTACAACTTCCTCGTAAGGGGGTGTCGAGAGGCAGGAGACCTTTTCTCCATTAACACCAGTGACAGGACCCGCGGGAACGGGGTTAAGCTGAGGCAGGGGAAGTTTAGGCTCGACATCAGGAAGGGGTTCTTCACAGAGAGAGTGGTTGCACACTGGAACAGGCTCCCCAGGGAAGTGGTCACTGCACCGAGCCTGACTGAATTTAAGAAGAGATTGGACTGTGCACTTAGTCACATGGTCTGAGCTTGGGTAGACCTGTGCAGTGTCAAGAGTTGGACTTGATGATCCTTAAGGGTCCCTTCCAACTCAGGATATTCTATGATTCTATGATTCTATGATTTACAGACAATCTCCATTCAGTGGCACTTCTATAAAAATCGCTGTAGATTCTGGGTCTTTGCTAATCAGTTTCCAAACAGTTAAAAAGTTATCACGCTGAGCAGCATTCCCTAAACACGTGGATGGTTTTTAAATCTATAGCAAAGCCTTTTTTTTTTTTTTATTTAGTCTGTGAATGCCATGTTTTTTTCTTTCCAAACTCTGCACTTGTGATTTCTGTAAGACAACACATTTAAGCCTTGCACATGGTAAGTTACTTACACGATGCAGCTTTCTTTGTTTCAGATCAGAAGGACTTCCATGACATAAACGACATGGAAGTACTCCATCCTGAAGAAGTACACAGAGGCATGCTGGAACGGGGTGGCCCTGACAGTCTGCAGAAGCCAAGGCATCTCCGGCTGTGAGCACTTCACCAACCAGCTCCAAATCCCACAATTAGAGACAGTGCCAGGAGTCCTCCCAGGTTATGTGTAACCACTCCTCACCTCAGGTGAACCCCAGTATATTCAGGGATTTACCTCTACTGAAATTCCAAATGATTTGGACATGGGTTTCACAGAAACTTCTTGAAAGCTTATGTGAGTTTGGAGCCTTCATCCTCAAGACACTGCAGAAAATCAGAATTGGATTCACCATCACCACAGTATTTTGAAAAATCCACCTCTGTTTATTTGCTGCTGGGTTTGCACATAGAATAGCAGGTAAGCTCTTGAACTGATGGAGAATTGTATCAATCGGCGTACATGACTCCAGATCAAGCCCCAGAACTTTTTGGAGCATTTTTAGTTAGAGAAGTGCCCATTATTACCACTTCCTTTTGCTCTATCTCACCCTATCACATCCCAAAGAGGTGAGGTAAGAGTTTCATATGTAGCTATTCTGACTATGAGGAAAATGGAAGGATTTGAAATAGTCCTTCAGAGGCAATTCAGAGTAAATTACTAAAAAATAATCATTTTATGGAAATGTTATTTCATATTCACAAACATACACATTTTCCTGTAAACTAGAAAATCACATATTCAGCTAGCAGATTGCTATGCTTGAGTAATCCTGAGATTCAGCACAGCATTAGGGCTAGATATTAAAAACTCACTTCTGTTTTCTACTATGTGTCAGGCTACAAAGACCTTTAATTCTGTGCTCCATAAACACTTCTATAAAGCCAGTGTAATTTCTGACTTCAGCAAAGTAATACCAGCACAAAACCTATGTTATGCAGTGTCAAAAACAACATCTTGAAGGTGAAACTGTCCAAATCCCCCAGTCTCAAAGGGATAAAGAACATATAATTGTGGTAACTTCCAAATTTCCTGGTAGACACTAATTTTGAACAGGAAAAAATACTCCATACTCTGTGTTGTGTAGCTGGGGGAGAATGTTTAGATACTTGCTTATACACCAATGGAAAGAAAAAAACTGTGAAAAGGTTAAATTTCCAAAAAGAGTGATGCTTAATGTATTTTAGAAAGAAAAATAATCACTTATTTTAACATAGGAAAGGATTGTTACAGCCATCTGCTCTGACCATTTGAGTTATATAGGCAATGGAATTACATAGTAATTCCTGCATGATACCCTCAATTTCTGGTTGACTTACAGCACATTTTCTTTACAAGAATGTAGCTCCATTGTGAGACCATTTACCATTATATTATGGAACTGTATAACAGAAATCAGTCACACATCTCTGTACAGTTATGCCTGGATAGATGGAAGTTATCTTTTTTAACTCGCCCACATCAGATCGTGGAAGTCAAAATACATTTTCAGAGGAAGCAAATGCCTGACTTTAATCCTCAAACTGTAATTCCAATAGATCTGTCTCAAGAACTTCTGTAAGATCAGTTCTTTAGTATGTTTGTGAAGGAAGTGGAATGTTTTCATCTTGGGTAAAAGTCAAATCTAAAGAATAACTCAAACTGGCAATTTAAGAAGGTGAAATGTAAAATGAAAATGTTCTGTTGTGAAATTTTGCTCTATGCAAATACCCGAATACTTTCATCAGAGCAAATATAATCTACAGGTTAGTCTGCTGCTCTTCTCCTCATTCTCTTATTCTTTATAAATCAGAAAATTAATTACCCAGAAAATGGCCTCCTGTAGTAGGAAGCTGAACAGGTTTAATGCATAGTTTGTATATGGAAATTTAGATGTCAACACTATGAGAAATCATCACATAAATATTTTTACAGTTAGATTTTTCTGCATCTGTCTTCCTAAAAGAATGAGAATAATACAGATTATTTCAATGATATAGTGGTGTTTTGGCTTAAGGATCTGAACTGCATTTTCATTTTTTTTCTCAGCAACAAATCAATCAAAATGAACAAGGTTATTGTGCTGTATGAGAGAAGCTATCTTGATGTCATCCTTCTTAGAGGAGAGCTATTCACAGTAAGAACATTAAAATGAAGAAAACAGAAATTAAACAGAATTAAGTTTCCCAACTTCCACCTTGTCATCTCTAAGGGGCCATTTTAAGCTCGTTCTACTGCTTATTAGGCCATTCTGAATGTTCCTCCCTTACTTTAAGGCTACCATTGTTACTTACTCTAGAAACATCTGATAAAGGCCTTTGCTTCAGGTGAGTCTTGAAAACTAGTTTTGCTTTGAAACACATTTCTTTAGTCAGTCTTTGAATTGTCAAGTATCTAATTGGATATACTTGGCACTTCGTAAGGTTCAGCAGCTTTAATAAGTCTGACAATTGAATCCAATAATGCATCTGTATTGAGGTGCTCAAAGCAAAGACTTCTACCATAGGTGTATGTTAACATAAGCAACACTTTATATAGTGAATATAGCTGTGAGATAGCTATTAAGGCACTTTCACATAATCAGCTAATCACATTATTAGTGATTTTGAAAATTCAGATTCGAATTGATTTTAAGACTGGATAAGGCCTTTGGCATTTCACAGGAAAAGGGATGTTTGAGGATCCACTGCAATTACATTTCCATGAGGAAACTTTCTATCCTACATCAGCCTGACAACTTCATTCTATTAAAGGGCAACGAGACGGAATCCACTTGTTCACAGGGGACAGCAAGGAAATAAATATTCCTACTTATTCTAAACCACTTGAACCCCAGATCAAACACTTGGTAATGACACTTCAAGAACCTTTAACTTTTTTTTCATGAGTTTGCTTATTTGCTTTTTAAACCAACACACGCATTTAGCATCCATAACAGCCTGGGGATGGAGCCCCATAGCTTAACTACATATTGCATGAAAACACATTTCATTGTTTTCACATGCTTGCTCTGCTCTTATCCTAGGGGACAGCTGGCACTCTTCTTTGTAATCTCTTCCAGACATGCTGTATCATAGCCAGTTGCATGCCCATCTCCCCCAGCTCCTGAGCAAGCACAGGAGGTCACAAAGCTTACTTTGTTTGCGCCTCGCTGTCCTTCTCAACACAGCCTCCTCCATTCGTGCTTTTTCTTCCCTCTCCTTCCAGCGCCTCAGCTGCTCTTCTCTCATTTTGTAGAACAAGATCTGCTTTTGCTCTTCATTCAGCTCTGCCAGGAGCTCGGGGTCAATATACATATCACGCAAAATTTGCTGCAGCATGATGACTCCAAGAAAAAAAAGAGACAAACCTGCTCCCAACTATCCTCACTACAGTGACAAAACCCCACGTACGGCACTCCAGACAGCAACCTGCAGCAAAGGAGCTCTCCCACGCCTGCCTGCCCAGCAAAGGCTCGATTCTTCTTGTTCTGTTCCTCTTCTTGCGGGCATATTCTGCTACTCTTCTATTACAGTGCAGGGTTCTCTGCTTATCTCATCCACCAAAGGCAGTGACAGGTGTCAAGTGAAAGAGGGGGGAGGAACAGGGAAGGATAAGGAAAAAAAAAAAGAAAGTTCAGGAGAAATAATGATAAGTTGCTTTAGTAGTCCTGACTGCATTCAAGTAAAAATAAAGGATTCTTGACTGAACCCATCATTTTTGCTCCCTTGAGTAGAAAGAAATTCAACATAAAGTCTCACACTTTCAGCTGAAGTGGTAATACACTCCCAAGGGTCTAAGTGTTGCCCTGGGGGTTTAAAGTGATGTCATGGTTAAAGGTATCACCTACACCAACAATATCTATGTCACTTTGGCAACTGATCTCTTCTGATAAGAGAGGAGAAATGAGCTTGCATGTTATTTCCCAGCCTAACCTGTTAACTGGTCTCAAAAGGGTATCAGAGCTCATATTTACCCAGTGCTGACAAATACAGTCATGCAAACTGATTAAAATGCCTTTAAAATTAAAAGCAGCTGTAATAAAAGCCACAAGAAGCTTGTTATCACTTTATAAATAGTAAATTAATATTAATTAAACAAGAGTTAGTTCTCAGCAGTTCATGCGGACTATGCAAGTCCTGTTGTTAATTCATTTTCCACTTTGCGACTGGAGAGACAGAACGCTGCTCTTCAAGCATATCGTGACCTTTCACTGTTCAACAAAGTTTGTACCAAACTCAGTAAAATGCTATTTTACAGCAGCAGGGCCAACAGTCAATTACGTACATGGAAAAAAAAAATACACTGAATTTCAGATCCAACTTTCACAGGGCAGGTGCCCAGATCCTCCAAGGAGCAGTGGCACTTTGTGGGAAGGGGGCCACCTTCTGAGGAGACAACAGATGTGGCCCTTCTGAGCTATAAAAAAAGGAAAACCACACGAGAATGCATGCTGACTGGCATCCCACTGCATGATGTTCACACAAGATACCTCCTCTAATCTCATTTCTGCCTCTAGAAGGTGGGCTTGGTTGTAGGGGGAAAAGATATACTGTGTTGTTAGAAGGATCGGAGCATCACTCCCAGGCCCTTCCTTTCAGGCAAAAGGAACAGCAATGGAGCAGAATCGCAGAGCAGTCATCCTCCTTTTCTATTCCTTGTAGTTAACAATTTTCAGAAATAAGATATCTAACCTGAGGTATTTGTGGTGGCACAAGATTCTCCGTAGGGAAGGGGAACACAGATGATCCATCCACCATTCACCTATATCATTTTTCAAATAAAATATTCTAGATTATTACAAATATACTTATCCCCATCCTTCATCAGCAACATTTCCTTGCTAATGTGCACAACAGGTGACAGGAAGATGCCTGCTCACTTAATTACCTAATATTATATTCCTCATATATTACTGTTTCTTCCTGCTGCTTGCCAACACTGAGACCAGAAATGAAAAGTTCTAAAGCTTCACTTGTACTCAAACTATCCTACAAAGACAGCGTTCAGGAAGATGCTACATAAAACAAAGCGATGCATTTCTTCTGCAGAGAGAGATCAACCAGGGAACGTAATATGCAGGTGCCTCCCTGGAGTCTGTGTCCTGGCCTCACCTCAGTTCCTGAGCAGAGGAGGACACAAATCTGGGGCACATTTCCCCCTTCCTCACTCTTTGGGATTCTTATTTGTTCTCCTTCATTGGGGAAAGGAAATGGAAAGAGAAGAGGGCAAGGGCACAGAGACTTGCCAGTCCTAACTCAGTCTAACAACTACACGCATTCAGTCAGACACAGGCCTCTTTCTCTGCTAGTGAACATTGGAAGTTCCCAGGTACAATGGCAGCAGTCTGTCGCAAAGTGGCATAGCAGGTGTCTGGGCATGACTACATATTTAATGTTATGGCCACAAAGTTAAAAAGAAAATCTAAGATATTCTGAGAGTGTACTTAGAAAAAAATAAAAGATTGTGTACCAGCTCCTCTATGTGCCTGTAACAACACTATCCTTTAACTGCATGATTACATACCATTTTTCCTCACAAAAAATCCTGTTTTATAGATATGTATGTCTTAAACTCTTATCTGACTTGCATGATGCTCAAAATCAAAACCTTATACTATTATTCTCTATTCATGTAACATATTTTTGAAGAGAGCAAAACATTATAATAATATAAGAAGAAAATGTCTTTGATCTAAAATAAATTTCAAGAAAGACACCATCATATGGAAGCACAAATCCAAAGACTCTACTTGAACGATGCCCTCAGCCAAAGCGCAATTTCGGATCCCATTGTGTTTGTGCTGTACAGGGTGGAGTTCACGCACAGGCTGCTTTGCAGTTCAGGATCTCTCTTTTATGCACAGGTTTTGTCTCATAAAACAAAATGCTTTAACCTTGTTTTGTTTGTTTGTTGTTTTCTTTAAAGAAATAGAGTTTGGCAAGAAAATACCTAAAGGAAGAAAGACTTTTCTCCTCCTTGCTTTTTCTATTTTTCTTGGTCAGGTATAGAAGGGGGAGAGCCTGGGGGACTTGGCCTTTCTTCCTCTGCTTTATTCAATTACACTAGAGCTGTAGCTTCACATTTTGGCACTAATTGAAAAAGACTCGCCTTTGTAAAGGCTTCAGGGCAAGCAGTTTTGCTGTTCTATCCATTTGTCATCTTTCTTATTTTATTTTACTTGACTTCACAGAACAGAAATCAAATCGTGATCACAAGCTATCACAGTGCAAAGAACAAACTCTTCATCAAGGATTATGTGCATTTAAGCATGATAAGAAGCAGGAACCATTTCTGAACAGCATTTAACTGCAGAAGTAGCTCAGGATGGAGATCCAAGATGCAAGACAGCATACAAACAAATTTTCAGGCAACTGCTGGTAATGTTCAATGAGCAATCACACAACAAAAATAGCAAAAGCAGGGAGTTGAAATGAATACTTCATGAACAACCCACTGCCTGAAGATTATTTACCCAAAATATCTGAGAACAGTAACCAAATGATTAAGTGGAATTAATTTGTGGGGAAAACATTTATTTATTTATTTTTCTAAAAGGTCACATTTGGAAGTGATATAATCTAATAGCAGCAATGAATCCAATACCTTCCTCTGTTATAGCCTTTCTTCTTTGCATTGTATCCTCATTCACAGAGGAAGAAGGAGTCTAGCCTCTCTCACTGAGAGGTGAACAGGGAGCAAAGCTGCATCACTGTCTGTGTCTTGCTGGTCATCCTGACCCTGCCATGTGCTAGGGGAGCACACTGGAAGAAAACACTATTATGCAAATATTCTTTCCTACTGTTCTCTTTCTACACAGCTTTTGTCTTCCTGTGGGAGGCATCATTTTAGACATTAATGCCCTCTTCACATTTGGCCTTTGGTGATCTTTAAAAGTAGACTGTTTTCACAGTCTACTCCCCTTAACAACAACATATAAAAGAGATGTCTGACTCTATTAAAGTGATAAAAGGGCTGCTTCTCCCTTGGCTACCTCAGTGAACCTGTTGTCTGGACACAAACTGTTCCTAGAGGCATCCTATGCAAATCCATGACTGAATTTTTAACCTAGTACACGTGGATTCTTGTTTTACAGTTCAACTATTCTGAAATAATCCAAACAAATAAACCAAGTCCAAATTACCGTGAGGAAAGCAGCATGAATTCTCCTACTTTCTGAGAAAATTTGGAAAACCCACAAGGTCTTAAACTCAAAAGGCAACCTTGAAAAGACAACAAATCTAGTTTTAAAAACTTTCTTCCCCTAGGATTTGTTCACATTTTGTAATGGCTGGGCTTACCAGCTCCAGCCAACCTAGAGTCAGAAAGCTGAGGAACAGGAGATTGGTTCAGACAAAACGTGAATTAAAACTTTCTATTGCAACATAAAAATTCTCTCTCTTTCCTTCCTTTCCCAGATTATGACATGGATAAATAATGACTCCCAAGAGCAGAGAAATTTGGAGTAAGGGTGCCTGACTGGGGGCATTTTTCATCTTCCCAGCCTTTCTAGGAAATATTTTGAATTGTTTATAAGGATGATGACCTCTCCATTGCTTTTTCATCTTGATTACCCCTATTTCAATGCTCCAAACTAAGCTAAGATCATTACAGAAAAAGATTATATCTCAAGAGCTTATGTGCAAAATAGAAGATTACCACCAATACAATTCTGTGCTGGCAGTTGTTACCCTATTATAACTGCCACACAACTTGATGTTCTAATTAGCAGTAGTCTCAGCAAGGAGCTCAGAGCTGTTTGAAATTTAAGACTTTAATCTTTAACAGTATTTTCTGGGACTAGACACACACTGTCCCAGTCTCTGGTATAGCATCTTTCTGGATAAGCAATCCTCAGCACTGCCACTAGAATTCATCTGCTGGGAAGGGGAGGTGAAGAAGAGGCATCTGTGGTTTAGTTCCATTTTTTAGTTCAAGTGTTTTAATTCCACTTTCAAGAAAAAGGGAAAATGTTTAATTGGCCCAAGCTTGCTCATCTCCTCATCCATTTTTTTCCAAGCATGCGCATCCTCTATTCCCTGGACTGAACAGCTCACTGGCAATGCTGCTGAATGCTGAACCAGCAGAAAGCATTTTCATTCGGATTTTGTAACGCAGCCACATAACCTACTTTAGCCATGTCATTTACATAAAAATATTCTGCTATAACCTACATACTACAGGGAAGGAGGGGAATAATACACCTCTCTCCATAAAGAAGGGTATAAAATTAAGGAAGAATAAACAGAAAATGTGGCAACAAAAATGTGACTGAAGTCTGCAGCCTTAATATTTATCTTTTTTTAATACCTTTTTTTTTTTTTAATTCAGGAGGTAGCAGTGTATAATATGTATAATTTTTCAAGTCCTGCTGTGTCAGCATCAAAACGAGAACAGTGGAAACTGGAACTGAATAGTGTGGGAGGGGAAGGTAAATTAATGTATTTATGAGGCCTTCTAAACACAAACAAATCTGTCACTAGAAAAGTAAATACATTAGAGGACTCACCTCAAGAAACCAGTCTTGTGCCTGATTTGCACATTGCTGTCAATTAAAAACTAGAAATAAACAATTGAAAATCATCCCTTCCCCACCTCCTCCGTCAGAGATAGGATGTAACAGAACCTGCCTTTTTCCTCCAGTTCTATAGTCAAGTCTGTGGCTCCCTCTAAGGGCTAAAATGAGCTGGGACTCAGGACAAGCTCAGAAAGCTGGCTGAAATTCGACAGCATAATCTGCAGAGGGTTCAGAATGATTAGCAGATCATTTCCCTGGAGCTGCTATTCCATTACAAAGCATCACATAGAGCAAGGATAAGGGTATGTTTTCCAGACCTTCCTTTTCCATACTGAGCTCGTATCAGCAAATCAGACTGTCTAGTGCTTTCAGAGTATGGACTGACTTTGCATGTTTATCATCTTCTCTTTACTTGTTCAAGACTAGCATTTCTATGAGGCACCACCATAAACCAAACAGGAGGGGAAAAAAAAAAAAAAAAAGGAAATGAGGTCTCTATAGCAAAATAGGAATGAAATAAATTAAAACTTTGTCTTAAAGAAATGAAAAGCAGAACTGCAAATCAGTAAATGAGAAAATCTATCTTATCATGCTGTCATTCACATAGCTGTATGTGAAGCGACAGTAACTTAGGATTTTAATGCTGCAGTGAAGATTTACACTGGCAGGAGTCTCATCAGATAGCTGTGTTTGGTTTATTGTGTTGTGTTTTTTGTTTTTGTTTTTTTGTTTTGTTTTGTTTTGTTTTTTCTCCCCAAGATTCAAATCTCTTACACCTCAGCCTCCTGCAAAAATTAGACAATCCCAAAGATAGATAGCACTGACAACAGGGAAACTAAATATATGAGAACTAACCCTGAGAAAATAGTGTTTGAAGTCTGGAGATGCAGACTATAGAGTGATCTGTATTATTCTACTCTCCTAAGGTTAATTCTCTCTCTGTACTTTGTACCACCATTTGCCCTTCAGAAGTCACATCAGTGATTTTTGCCTAGCAGCATGGCAATCCTCCCCAGCAAGATTACACTAGGTCTATCCCTTTGTGTTCGGTGCTACAGCTGTTGTACACATGATTACACTGGAGCCTGTAATGTCTCCATGGTTCAGCACAATTTATCAAAGATTTGAGAAGCTGGGTAGAAAGGGCAGCACTCCAATTTTTCTTCAAGTTGATAGCAGATATTTGGAATTCTAACCTATATTACCAAGGTCTGAGGTTAACACAAATTCATCAACTTTACGTTTAGACTTGTTTCAATTTTAATGCTTTTATAGCAGTAGACATGGATACAACCCAAACTAGAACATTACATACATAATGTTTATTGTTATCAATGCATTCACAATAGCAAGATACAAAGAGTTGGCAAGTTCCATCATAGTTTTTCAAAAGCAGAATGAAACATCTACCATAAAAATAGATAATCAAAGAGGGAAAGCTAATAAAGTAAACCAAACAGATAAAAAATTCAAGGTTCTTTGAGAAGGTTACCTTGAGAAAACATGGTACATAAGTCTGGAAGCAGCAGTAAGGGTTCTAGAAGTCACCAGAGAAGCACTAGAGAAGTGTAATTCACAGGGAGTGGGCTGAGAGTGAAGGAATGCACACTCGCACTGCAGTGAACCCAGAGCTCTCAGTGCTCTACTGTCCTCTCGCTTGGATTGTCCTGGTGTCTTTGGAGTTGTATCTTGTTTACAAACCAGTAATCAAGCTTTTCAGGTCAGACCCTCCACTATGAGAGGGGTGTACTTGGCTGGCAGACAGCAGGCTCTGCTTAATAAGCAATTATAGCTTGCTAAGTGTCTGTGTGGATCTGCTCTGGCCTTAACATAGCCAAAAAGGCCCAGTGGCAACAACCTCCATGGAACTTTAGTTAAAAATGTATGCAGAATACAGTGCCCCCTGCTCTCCTATTTACACTCCCTTGCTCACATCAGATCCTGATGTTAAACTGCTCTGTATTAAATGCAGCATGTGTTTATCCTGTATGCTGCAGTTCAGCTTTGTGCTACTTAAGTACAAAATGCATCAGTCCATCTGTTTCTCAGCAGAAGTCTGCATAGCTGAGGGAGGCCATCCGTGACTCTTCAAAGTGGAATTGGTTGCCTTTCAACTCCTGATTGATAGGCTCTTCTCAAGGCTCCGCACACCTTTCCTTTTTATTGATTTACTTATCCGCCCTCTCTATCTGATCTTTGTAACAAACTGTTAACCCAGGGTGAGACTTTAAGTACAGGCAGCTACATAAAGAATACCGGTACAGTCTGCTCTTCTCTTCCCTACCCCTCAGCGCACACCTGCCTGCATAACCACAGGCTACGTACCTTTAAGAAGGAATTTAATATTATCCTTTACATGAATTATTCACTTTGTGTATATGCAAAGCCCAGGAGACCTTTGGTTCCATGACCTAATTGCTACACAAAATTATTCCAGAGTTTGGTACGTTTTCAATGAAATACATTACAATGAGCTACCCAAGAGATATCACATTCTAAATTATGAGAGTTTCTTCTCTCAGATATATATTAACTTATGAAGATGCTCACTAAGTTCACCTTTTTCCATCTAACTGCAAGTGCATCAAAATGTATCATGTGAGACATAATTTTCTTTAATATACTCCCTGGTACAATTTATCTGCATTATGCATAATGCTGCAGTCATATCATATCAACTTCACATCATATTAGACACTGCATTATGGCAGCTAAATTGATTACTGGTGTAATTGAAGGCTACCGATAGGAAAATTTTTAATTGTTTAAATGACTCATCAGCTTTATATACAAAATTTCTTGCTTTAGTGGCATCATGCAAGTGACTTTCTTTCAGGGCATAGCATTTTGCCTGTTTAAGCCACTTCTTATTCTTGTCATCTTTGTTGGCAGTAAAATCCCACAGACTTCATGGGATTTCTTTTGACTGCTGAACTCTTGTTTGCAGGATTTGATCAATAATTCAGCTGGCAAGAGCTAACTGCCATTTTTGTTTATTTTCATTTGTTTGTTTGTTGTTTGTTTGTTTGTTTTATACATATTTCAATATAAAAAGCCAGACTGTTTCTCATTTTCAAGAGACAGGCAGAGAGCAAATATTTCCACAAACATTTTTTCCATTATATTGTTCTTTAAAGCACCTTTGAAATTTTCAACTTCACTTGCTGCCCACCCCTTGAGGTGGTAAATCCTCTACCACAAGACCCTTAAATTCCTGCAGCAAGCCACATTCAGTAGTTTCTGTGTCTTGACACCAAGGTGCTACTCAAAAGGTTTAAGGACCAATACCTAACATATTCTCAAAATCCTTTCTTTTTACCTCATAGCCTTTCTAAGACCTTCTCCATTCCTGTCATAGACTGTGGGACAAAGAACAGCTCAAGACATTGTTGAGACTTTTTTTTTTCCTGACTCTAATCATCTTCACAGTTTCAAGCCACAAAGCCTGGATTAAGCCTGCTGACTCATTTTCACAATACAAGCCTTAGCAGCTCTGGCATTTCCGTCCGTGTTCCATTCAGCTGACAGAGAAAATACACACTTCAAAGCTCTTTGCAAAATCAAGACAGATCCAAGTTTCACAATAGGGATGTGCCCCATCACACCCGTATGATGGGCATATGAGGGAACAAGAGCTCTATTTCCCCTCATCCCGTCTTCTCTTACCATGTCCTCAGTCATAACAGGTACCTCCTCACCTTTTTCAGCAATGCCATTCAATGTAGTTCTTCATGCCCTTGTTTATTTTTTCCTTTCTTCTAAGCTTCTGCATTGAGGTTTCCACTGCTGCTTCCTGTGCTAAGCCTCTATCCTCTTTTGACAGCTACCTTCTGAGAAAGAGGACCACTTCGAGTAAATTCCCCCTCACTTCTCTCACTGCAAGAGAGGACTGTACTATCCCTGAGGACTGTACTATCCCTGTGGTACCTTTCCTCTCTCCCAACAGGCAGATGAGCCTCCTCTACATTCCCTATGGCTCAAACACGCGAAGGGAACACATCATGTTATATTAAATACACTATACAATATGGCCACAAAATGACTAAGCTACTCATGTGATTGAATAATTTCTCAGTACAGAAACTCTTGTTCTGGAAAAATTACCACTGTATTAACCAAGTTCCTGTAAAAAGACACGCACCATATGCTGGCCAAATTTTCTAGCTATTCTTGAGTAACAACAGATTCAAGTAGGTTATGGCTGTTGGTCCAGGTCCCCTCTCTCCTTTTACTAAGTGATCTTAAGCCACCTATGCACACTCAAGAGGATATTCGGTGATTACCCAAAATAAGATTATCTGCAATTGCCAAACAAGATTATTTTCATGTGTTCACCTTAAAATTCTTTAAGTACCTCTTTAGCTTACCATAGGGCAGTAAGTCTGCCAACCAGATGGGAGTCAATGTACTTTTACTGTTTCATGTTTCTCTTCTCTCAATGCTACGTGTATGGCTCATCAGCAGATCAGATCTCTGAATGACACAAGCTGCTGTCTGCCATCCTCAGAAATCTAGAGGATTGGCTCCTGCAATTCAGTTACCAGAATTTGCTCCTATCATGGCCATATTCATGTTCTTCAAGGCAGTCTTATGTCTGTAATGCCTACAGCCTCCAGTTCAAAGTCATGGTTGCCTTCAGGTATATTTTTATTATAGCTAGAATGACTGGAGCTCCATGAAATTTGTTTGCATGTCACTGGTTCACCTCCGGTAACATTTTCAGGAATCTGATGTCTCATACCAAGGCTTATTTACCATACTGCAGAGCAGTAGCTACCATCGTATTTGTTCTTGTCTTCTCTTCCATAGATCACCCGCCCTAACTGCACAACTGAGTTGCTCAGATATCCCCTCACATCCACACTGCCATGAACTCCAGAAGCCTTAACTAACTGTTCTGCTCTAAACTAAAAAACCAACCACACACAAAAAAAAAACACCTCATTGTTTTTCCCTTAGCCTTCTTTTAGTCCTCTTTCTCACAAGTCCAATAGTCAGGCCAGGCTGGCACAAAT
Organism: Anas platyrhynchos; assembly: GCF_047663525.1. Classification (NCBI taxonomy): domain Eukaryota; kingdom Metazoa; phylum Chordata; class Aves; order Anseriformes; family Anatidae; genus Anas; species Anas platyrhynchos. The sequence continues at coordinate 14,699,362 of NC_092592.1, forward strand.
CATCCTCTGTGCAGCGAGGCCCAGCTCTCCGTGCTATCCATTACGCTGGCCCGTCCTTAGAAGCCGGACTTAGGCTGCCCTTGCTACCTCCCATCCAAACCTATTAGGTGGAAGAGCTCATTTATTCCCTGTGAGACCAAGCAAGTAGATCAGATTAGTTTATGGAAGTAAAGGTGGGGCATCAGGATTTAGTCATTCCTAAATTCTCAAAATAGTTCACATAAGCCACCATCTGGCTTTCTGACCTGGTCCCTCTAATTTGATGAAATGTGATCTATTTACTAGAGGAAGGGATCTTAACATTAATACTGTTGAGTTTCAACTGAGACACACAGTAAGCTGTGTCTTATGGATACAGGCAGTTCCTTTGATTAAATTATCCTGATGATCGTTAGTCACCTAGTGAGATTACTCATGCACTAACATAAAGCTGAAGGCCCAAGTTATCAGTAAATTTATCATTTTTCTCTATTGACACCACCACCAGTTCTTTGCAAACCAAATTAAGCATGATTTCTGAATGTTAGAGTGCTCCAGTAATTCCTGCGAAGTTGCTTCATTTTCTCCTATGGAATTCAGAAAGGTCATAGAACTATTATTTCCAGCCTTAGGAACAAATGTTACATGGATAACTGGGTGAATTTTTAATGGCCTGTGATGATCAAGATGATCTAATAGTGCCTTCTGGCTTATTTACTATGAATCTATAAACTCACCCAACAGTCAGACAGACTGTTCCCAAATGGAGTTGTCACTGAATAGCACAAAGGAGTTAGTACTTAAACATGATAACTGCCAGAAGGCACCAGAGTAATGCACTACTTGGGCTGATAATTTTATTTAGTCTTTACTTTGATCATATAAAGTAATAATCCTTATAACCATAACTATTATAGAAATGAAAACAAAGCAGTTTTCTATCCCTCTCTAGGATTTATTGGATTTGCTTGCAGCTTTGTCACCAGCAGAGAGTCCCTCCTTTGTTGGACCAGCTGTTAATGAAAATACAGACTGAAGCAAGCACTTAACTTTATGCAATAAAGGCAACTCTACTAAAAATCAATGGGATTAGCTAGAGTGTGTAATATTAAACAGCTTTGTAGGTCACTGAAGAATTGGGATCAGACGCTACATCTTTCATGGAAAAAAAAGCCTAGTAAGTAGAAGCATACATGTGGGAGTATTATGTGATATGGAGGTGAAGAGGGAAATGCAGGCCAAATTGTTATCCCCAGTACGGCTCCTCAGAAGCCACAGGGAGCATAGAACCAGCTTAGCTAGTTCCCAGAGGACTCCTGTCCCATGGGTCGTGTTGCTCTGTAGTATGTACAGCAGCTCACAAAAACAAGAAAACAGATCAGCTGAAGCCTGAGCTAGAAGGCATTGGCAGGATGCTATAAAACAGGATGCTTATTTGGAGAAAAAAATGCATATATCCCTTTGGGCCAAGAAAAGCAGGTAGAGCACTAGAACAACCTTGAGGCTACACTCTGGGCTACACAGGTATTTGAACTGCCCCAGCTTCACTCCAGGCCCTTCCTACAAAACCCAAGGCTATACACAGAGTTCGGCTATAAAATGAAGACTCTAGGTCCTACATATTGTCATTTATATTTTTTTCTACTTTATTTATTCAACTTCTTTCCATATTGATTCCCACAGACATGTTCGCAGACCATATTTCTTTAAGTTTTATCACTGTTACAAAAATGCTGTGTTAAAACTTTTTATTTTCTGGGAATAAAATCCATCATAGAGCAAGATGGACAATATTTGCATTCTCTAGGAGTGATACTACAGACATTATGTAGAACAGGGACTAAATAGCCTATTTACAAAAAAAAAAAAAAAAAAAAAAAAGCTGCAGAAAGATAGAAAGATGCAGATGGTTGATGTAGGAAGTCATCTTATAGTTACATCTGCATTAAAAAATGGAAGGGGAAAGGAAGAGCTAACAGTGTTAAGAACTGAAAATAAAATTAATGAAACAGAATATATCCTGGTTTAATAAGGTGAAATCTCATATTTTACCATAAAAATAGCAATCTGGAATTGAAATAGAGAAAATTCTGCTACAGTGGCTTAAGGATGTCAAGTGCAGAATAGGTAGAAATTCTGAAACCGGAACTGCAACCAAGATCCAGACTTGAATGAAGATGGCCTCCCAGAAACTCACAAAAACTTTCAGACTTCTTATGGCCTATTCTCCTTTTGAATAAGCTCACTTTCATTTCAGCAGTGTTTGAATATGAAGGCAGTTCTCATTTACTGATATATCCCTGTAACTTGCAGCTGTTGTATTTCAACAAAATAGCTCACACTATTAATACCTGATCTTGTGAGCAAAGACATTTTGTGGTCTTTGGTAAACGTTCAATAAGCAATCATATACCAGGGTATATTTCTGTCTTTATACACTCCTTTATCATACAAGACTTGTAAATATATAAAGCAACACCACACTAAAAAGTCTCATAACTTTTTACATGTAAAGATATATTGTTATCACTGAAGTGGAACAAGATGAACAAAGTCCACAACAATCTCAGAAGAATGCAGGCAGTTATGAGCATCATAAACACAAAAAGAAAATTCAGAGGGGATACGTGCACATTCATGTGCACACCAGCAGGAAGAAAAAACAAACAAACAAACAAACAAACAAACAAACTTTCTTGTGGATTCACAGAACATTTTATAGGCTATTTTGTGCCCTGCAAAGTCACAGGTTCAGGTAGCTTCCATTGTTCTGCATGTCTTTTTTAAAAATTTCAGTGAATCCTAATGTAAATTTTTATTCTTCAAGCAGGTTTATAACACCATAAGCATAATATTTCTTCATAATAATTTCTTCAAACAAAGCAGCTACTGGATTGTTTTATTACTCAAATACTTATTTAAGAATAGACAATTTATCTCTCAAATGATTTAGAAGAGTATTTAATCAAGACTCTGGAAAGTATGGCAAGAGACAAGTGCAGCTGGGTTCTTTGCATCTTCCAGGCTTCTACCAGGTCAGTTGGAATATCCCTTCCAGTATCCCTAACAAGGACTATGGTAACTTTCCAGATGGCTGAGCTGTAGAATCTGTCTGCTTCCTTCCCTTGATGTTAGAATACTCACAGCCTCATGAGGCAGGGAGCTGGGAACAAGTACCTCAAATCTGAATTGCTCAGTTGGTGCTCAATCTGTTTCTTGAGCCTCAACTCTTGGAACTGAAGGGGAAACGATCTAAATAAACAGTAATTAATGAAAATTAAAGGAAGGAAAACTTCAAATTCTCAGAAGACCTAAGAAAAGAAGTGATGCTAAAAAATAGTCTTAGCAGTGAAGTCCTTCTAATTGCCACTGTAAAATGAAAACCAACAGGATTTGGATGATTTTAGGTAATTAAAAGTGACATGGGAAACATTGAATATTTCATTAATATTACTTTCTGCAGTCTTGCTCAAATTCTGAAGTCAACTGCATGGTTTTCCTGAGCATGACAGAGATGAATTACCCTAAGTGTTAAACATACTAATTGTAGAAAGCAAGATCAGTCTGTACTTCTGTGCTGTACATGCTGTCACACAGATGGACATAATTAGAACTGATTGGAACAGTTCCTACTAAATTAAGTTCTGTGAACGCCTAAATATTTCAGATTTATCAACAAATGTTGTAAAAAAGGGTTAGTTGGGGCTAGGTCTAGGTATAAACGTAGACATTCCTTTCACTGGCCCTATTACTGAAGTCTTTGACGTACCTGGATGAATTTGCATTTAAAACCTACTCCCAACAAATAGCAGTCAGAACAATTTGCCATTTCCCAACCAGATTTACCAGCATGGGTGGATATGTATACATAGTCTTCTAATTGAAATCCCAGAGTTTCTATTCCAGAGATGTCAGAGTATAATTCTATTTTTGTGGAAAAAAATACAACCCAAATCTTCCCAACGTAGAAGAAAAATGTCAAAAACAAAAAATCTGAAACCACTGTGGTGGTGCGTAGCCAGCTGCTACTGTAATGTGTTATGAGGCAAATTATCTTTCTACTGAAACAGACAGGAAGAATGAAAAATCTATAGGTAATTTTAAATCTGCCTGGTACACAAAACATGTAGAAAAATTTACAAATGTACAGTGGCAGAACAGCTCACCTAAATAAGGGATTTGCTTAGTAATTCCCCAGAACACTGATACGCCTTTAACCGTTCCTTATTTTGTGAAATGGGACTCAGAATTTTCTTAGATTTCTCTCAGAAAATTTCCTGACCAACGTCCTAAGGAAAAAAAATGATTTAAAAGTCAGTTATATGGAAGGACATGACATCTCAGCCTCAGGGAAAAAAAAAAAAAAAAAAAAAAAAAAAAGTTAGGAAACCCATGGAAAGTTAATTTTGTCTCTTTTTTTGTATGAATAAATTATCACAGTAAGGCTATGACAACTTAAGTTTTCACCTATGCTACATATTACAGAATGAAAATCTGACCTATAGACATGATAATAAAGGATTCCTAGGCAAAGAAGCTTGCTCAAGTCATTGACTGCACTAGTTCTTTGGTCACACAGATGCACAGCTCTTGCGCCACTGAGCAGAGCTCAGGACCTTACATGTTAGGATTGTGTGGGTTTTACTACCTTAATGCAATTCACAATTAGATTTCCAATTCACTATAACCCTGTTAATTTCCTGCTTACTCAGTTAGGTCTCAATATTCCAGGGAATGAACAAAACGTTAACATTTCTTTAATGATGAGCAGACCAAAGGCTGAGCAGAAATGCATCTTTTCACACAGCAAGTCAGAAGCAGCTCTGAATGTGCAAGTCTATATATCAGCCTTCCAAGTAACCTGAGGACTTCAACCAGCAGCCCCTGTACAAATTCACCAGAAGAGCAAGCTATACTATCACAGTAAAAGTGTGTGCTGGTCAACTATGACCAAAGCACAAAACTGTCAAAGTTGGAGTGAAATTCCCATTTTTAGAGTGTGAATGACCTTCTGGATTGAAACCACAGCAAGAGTTTTGTCCCGGTACTGAACCTTAAAACGTAACAGGAGTGAAGAACAATAAATTCAGATCCTGTATAAATGGAATAGAACTAATTTTACCACACGCCAATTTGGCCTTCATCCTGAGACTTAACAGTACTTATGACTTTGATAGAGTCGATCTGACTTTTTTCACGACACTGCTACTCCACCATCAAACAAGGGTAGGATTTGTGTTTTGACAGCTCTGAGAAATGTTAGCATGTGGGCCTCATAAAGTGGTTCACATAGAATAAGGAAACAGAGCAACTTGAATCTTTATATACAAGTTTTCTAACTAAAGTTAAATTTAACCAGGATCACGAACTATCACATCTATTCCTGTCAGTCACTTCTTTGCCTTCCAGAAGCATCTCTTAAAAATGAGAAGTGATGCAATGACTTTTTTCCATCTGCCCTCTCCCCCCCCCCCCCTTTTTTTTTTTTTTTTAAATATGTGAGTCTCTTTCTGCTCTCCAAAAGCACAGGCTTCAGTTCCACCAGGTCTCTGACACAGAAAAACCCCAGACAAGTTTCTTTGAAGTGAATCAAGGGGTAAGGATGATAATGGTGTTTTGTTGTGTTTTTTTTTTTTTTCCCCTCAGCTGAAGATACTCAGGCTAACTGCAGGCATATGCTGCTTTTCCATTTTCATTTGCTATTTTTATTCTGTACCAAAGAGAATAAGAATCTGTGGGTGTATGTACATATATTTTTATTGCATCAGCATCACACTAAACAGGAAGCAAAAAAAAATGGTATATAGAAATTAGAAAGACAGACAAAACTATTCAAAAACAAACTTGAAGGATCCACGTGCTTCATCAATGTATAGGAAAGGACAATACCCTAACACTGAAATTACTGATTCTATTCTAGTAGTAAAGATGAAACAGGAAAAAAAAAAAAAAAAAAAAAAGCTTAAGTGGTAAACTCAGCTCTTCACACTTCGCACATTAATTCACTAAAAGATATCATCCTTTTCTACATCTTGGTTTTAATCTTTTTGGTCAACACTTTTCCTTGTAGAGTTCCCTGATTATTCATTGTCAAAACATGAACATTGAAATGATTAGAGAAGAGTTCATAACATCGGGCCCTACTCTTCTCAGTAAGCATTCATAAGCAGACTTTCAAAAGTAATTTGACCTTCATCAGAGACGTTCTCAAGAAGTATTCTCTAAGGTCTCAGGCAGTTAATGGTAGGCATGGACACCACCTTCTTCAAGTAAATGATTACTGACATGTTAAAAACTGCATGGCATTAAATGAATTGTAGATCTGCGATGCTTTGTGCAAAAAGTAGTTTTACAACACAAGAAGATAAAGCCGTAATAGTACAAATTTATGGCTTCCATATTTTCATATGACGGGAGGATCCTATTCCAGAGAAGGATAAAACTTAGTGTTGGCATTTGCCAGAGTTAAAGAGAAAAACTTGAAAACACTCACCAAAAGTTTAATCACTCAAAGTTTAAACAGCTTATCTCTACAATGAGTAGGACACAATTACACAGAGAAAGTTGGTGTGTTTTTTTTTTGTTTTGGTTTGTGTTTTTTTTTTGTTTTGTTTTGGTTTGGTTTTTTGCAGCCAAGGAAAAGAAAATCCAAAGAAATGCCTTGGCCAGCTGACTTTCTTTACAATGAACCATTGCTCCAGCTTAATGCAATGCATTTTCAATGAATTTATTTAAAATCCTGTCTCTACTAAAAGTGTAAGAGTTACTGCATTTGTCTTGGATTAAATGAATTTTCATGACAGGTAAACCAACCTAGAACCAATCTGAAAGTGAAATGAGGGTATTCAGTTGGCCCACTGCTTCAATTTCAGAATTCACAACTAACGAGGCATTTTAATAGATAGACAAGCTTTTGGTGGCCAAATTCTTCACATAATACAATATTGAAGGTGTATTGGTATAAACTGCTTGAAAAGAAATACTAGTGGCAGCAGCAATTCATATACTTCGTTGATAATTCTTCTCTTGCCATCAAGAAATAGTGCCCTGAATCTGAGAACTTGACCATCAGGTATATCCCAATACAACACTGAACAAATTGCCAGAACTCCAGACAAGACCCCTAAATACACGCAAATTCAGTTTATATTTTATTACCAAAGTACTGCAGACAAATAATGGCAATTTTCCCTGGATTTGGGGATATCTGTAGCCCAGACAGAGCTGTATTTACAAGAGAGTTGTAAGCATCAAGAAATCCCTGACAATAGCACTGTCAAGTCACATCCAACACATGCATGTGAGCATGCACAGTAAGTCCAGAGTGCAGTAGATTTGTGTGCTCCTTTCCAGGAAATCTCAGGCAGAACTCTGATATATATCAAGTGATTGCTTGTTGTTTTACCAACAAGAATAAATAATAATTTTCATAAGTCAAAAGTGTATCTCTAAGCCTAGTATTTGCTCATATGACTTCCCCATCAAAGTACTTCAGAGTCTAGTAAGAATTTCAGAGTAATAAATCCTTTCAGTAGCTTATGCATAGCTAGAGAAGCCCAGCAGCACTCTGGGAGGACTGCAGCCACCTCTCCCACAGCACCCTGTGAAGTTGTGTACTACTCCCTGCCTGACAACATGCTCTCTACCACTCTGAGTCCTACAAAGTCAGGATCGTGCTCCTGACCACAAGGAACGAGAGGCTTGCCTTGGGTCTTAATGGGATGTTCTAGATCACATTATTTCTAATTCCTCCCAAAAACAGTTTGCTGAAGCACGACCATGGGCCCTAGTTCTACCCTCTGACGTTCTTGTCCTCTGCTCCAACTCCTCCGCTTTCCCTTCTGTTCCCTTAGGTTTATTTTCATCATAGTTACAGGAATTTCATGCTAAGCAAGTAAGCCGATGATAGTTCAGCTCCTCTTCTAAAAAATCTTTGATTTTCCCAAAATAACTGCATTCACTAGACCTGTGAACCAGACTAAAATATCACTTCATAAGTATTCAAAGGCAAAGAAGAAAAATGATACCATACATGGAAACACCGTAGATTCCCTGTGTAAAGAGTCTTTAGCAGTTATTTTCTGACATTTTACTGTGCTGATCAATACATGTATCCACTGTCCACTTTTTTCCTGAAGAAGCCAGTTTACCTAAAGCTACAATAAACATTTCCACTTTTCAAAAAATTAAAACAATAAATTAATCTTCAGATGACAGAGAAATCCCAGTGCAAATTATTAGGTTAACTGCTTAAAGCAATCCATCCATCAGGAAAGAAAAAAATCTCCATTTATTCTAGATCGGTTCTTTTACTTCTACTGAAAATAAATTCTCATAGGCACCTGCAGAGAAGATAGCTGCTCCATCTCTTTCAGTCCAGTGATATGCCTAGAAGAGGAGGCATGAACACACCTTTGCTCCCCCAGCAGCAGTCCCTGCTTCATTTCAGAAGCTGCACAGAGGTGCAGACCCAGGCCAGCATGCTGGCCCTCTCAGCCCTTCTGGCTACACCTAATGCCTCTCCAGAGCTGGGGGCTGCCTCCTCCAAGGAGCACCGCCAAGTTCCCCAGCTGCCTCTGCCACTGGCTCTATCTCAGGTTACCGGCAAGGTGTTTTTTGATTTTTCAGTTTGGTTGTAAACATTTCTGGAGCAAAAACTGTTCTTGCTGTGCATTTGAACAGCACCTAGTGTAGCTGGCACCTGATGGTGGTAAAGACTACTAAGTGTTGCTATACAACAGGTTTACAGGACTATACACAAACAGAAGGAGCATTTTAGCTTGACAGTGCTGTTCTACAAATTTGGATTCCCATCCTGTCTTATTTTGCCATAATCTTTGTAGCTGATTAGTTTGCATACAAAATCACAGTTCATTTGGCACAGAATTTCCATACCTGGCTGCTTGTCAGTGTTTTTTGCAGTATTATGATCTTGTGTTTTCCCATTAGTATTCACTGAGGCATGATGATGAACGACACTGAAGATGAGTTTATCTGATGTGATTTCTTACTTGTCTTCACCAATTTACTGTACACCTCATTTTGTTTCCTTCAGGCTTTTACAAAGGACAGGCACTTTTTTTTCCATTATTACCTTTTTATACACATTCATGAGTCTGATTCAGTGTTACTTGAAATCTTTGAAAAGCTCCCATTGACTTCAAAAGGCACTGGAAGTGGCCCCTATACAGGCTGTATGCTTCTGGCTTACCTAATGCCACAGTACCACCTACTCCTCCCCACCACGCTTTGTATTACATCTCTTTAAAGGCTTCACCCTTTACCACGTTTGCCCATAACATGTCATCATTTACCCTTCTCCCTTACATTTCAGAAATGTCACCACCTCTGCCCATGCTGACAGCTTGTGGCAATCCCACCGAAGAACTGTCAGTACCTTAAACTCCACTTTGATACCCAATAGTGGTCAAGAGACAATTAATCTTGTAAATTCCTCAGCTGGCAGGAGAGTGTCACTGTTTTGTGACAAGCAACTTAATCCATGACTGATATCAGTCCCTTTTGAACAGTCAAACACATATCATATTTCTCCAGTATCTGTATAATACTTTTTCCAAATGTAGTATTGCAAACAAATGATACACAAATAAGTAGTTTTCTCCATTATGATATGTAATGGAGCAATCCTTACCTTAGGACTTTATTTTCCAATTTACATGAAACTGCAAAACATGCCAATATGACTGGGGAAAAAAAATGCATTCAGTTTACCCTCCCTCTCTATAAACACAGCCAAGGGGACCAGCTTTTTAATTATCTAGGAAGAGTCAGTAAAAACTTCCAACCTCCTTAACAAGATCCTCAGGCTCCAAACTCATTATCAGATCACTTTTTTTTCTTTAAGAGTCAGCAATTTAAACTCCCTTCAGTGTTATAACCATCATAGTCATTATAGCACCACAGTGCAGCAAAGTTTAGAGCACTACAGACTTGGAGCCCAGTGCTAAATCCACAACCGCGACAATACGTCGTGCCACACTGGGAAGCTCAATCTGCTTGTCGGAACAATCTTTAAATAGTATTAACAGGCAGACAGTGTTTCCTTAAACTCATGCTACAGCAACGTCAGGGGGCTGTAGCAGATCCTAAAGGGAGCACAGCATGTACTCTGTAAGCCATTCTTGTAACTGCCTTGCATGTTAGAAGCTCAACTCTCAAGCAGAATGAAGTGGGCTGAAAAAGGCAACAGAAATAATGTACCTTTTTGAAACTATTGCTTGGAAAATAGTGGTTTTTTTCCCCATAACAATTACTCCCACCAAAACACAGAACATTTAATACACATTCTACTTAATCAAAAATAGCAAGGCAGAAGTGGCAGCTTCAGACTCCAATGTTATCTTAATGGAATAGAAAACAACACTTTGGCCACATATGCTTCAGTCACATGAACTTGAAGCGTGAGTGAAAAGTAGAAACATTAATAAAGTGAATGTGGATCAGATGAGTTTTCTCAAGTTCTCAGCACCCACCAGGTGAGATTCAGGTGTTGACACACTTTTGCTAGACTTTAGTTGTAGCTTCAGGGAACCAAACACTTTTTAAACTGGCTGGTGTACTTCGATGCCAATAAGGGAACTGGGTTCTTGAAAATCTGTTCTTTATTAGATTCAATAATCACTTTTCCTGAATGACAGCAAAGGGAAATTCAATATAAACTATTCTGAAGATTTGAAAGGTTCTCTCCCAGCATGATAATTGCTGTGTTTCCATTTCTGTTAATGACATCTAAGAACTGGAAACACAAGCAGTGGTGGAGGATTAAGTAATTATGGAGTATTAGATGCATTTGAAGAGCAGGGTCACAGAAAAGAGAAGGAGAAAAGAGCGAAGCGTGCTGTGGGCTGCTCATCAGCCTGAAAGCTATAAAATCTCTCCCTTATTCACAGCTTGCTAGTTGTAAAGGACAAAGACTCACAGTACAGATCAGCTATTCTCTATTGTCCCCACTCTGGAGAGCTGCAGCTTTTATGGGTAAGTAAAGCTCTTGTTAACTATAGATAGATATGATTGCTAATACATGATTAATTTGCCTTTCTCATATAGGAATTGCAAATGTATGTGCTAGAAATAGAAAACTAATTTAAAATCATTTAAAAATAGAAATGTAGTTTTATAATAAACACATCACTGTAGTTGACCTGAAATCTTGTGCCCCCTTTTTCTAACAATTTGCACTCAAATGAAAGCTAAGATTTGTTTAAATAACATTATCAAATTATGAGAAGGACAATGAACACTGAAAAAGACACCGGAAAATTATGAGTTCTTATGAATAAAATATTTTGAGGGGAACTAAAATTTACCATTCTCTATTGACTGTACGACATACATCAAAGCAAAACTGCTCACATTTGCCTCTGCCTCTTTGTCAAGCACAACTGAAAAGACTGGAGAAGCATCTAAATGGCCCAGCCTTTGAATGTATTTCTCTATGACTCAACACTTAGCCTAGATAAAGACTGAGTGTGTAAGCCTTTAAATATGAACGTTCCGTGTGAAAGGAATGACATTCAGACTGGATTTAAAATACACCTTTGAGATTTTAATTTCCATTATTCTCCAGATCATCAGAAGGTATCAGGTAACTGGATCAAAGGGTTCAACCTTCCACCTCCATTCACATGATGGTAACTTACTCCACAATTAGACCCCATGACATCAGTGGAACTAATCTTAGCATTACTCAACGCATTTAAAGGTGAAATAATCTGTCTCTAAGTGGAGTACAAAAATTGAGCAGCTATTGGGAATAATTATCTTCTTAGTCAATTAAATAAATGTTCAAGTCAAACATCTCAGTAGTTCTGGGACACTGATAAAGCAGATCAAAATATAATTTAAAAGCACCATAAAGACTCAAAGATGGGCACACAAAACATAGGCGGACTAAACAGTATTACACGTGTATCTTGGTATTGCTTCTGGCCTAACCTAGTTCTATCTGTATAGAATATTTCTGTAGGACTTATTGTTTCTACTGCAATTCTTGTGAAGATGACTGAAGCAAGTCTTGTCATGGTGGGTTCTTTCTTCTCCTATTCCTACATTGTTTCTGTATATCTGCCTTATTTTGTGAATGTTCTGTTCAGAAGGCTTATTTGCTGATGGCTGCTCAAAGCTTTCATTTCCAGTTCTGTTATTGCTCTTTACAGCATGCATTTGGTTACGCAGCACTGTTTCTGCTCTTGAAGTATAAAACTTTGGCCAGAAGAATAATAAGTAGCAAACAGAAGACCGCACAGTTCTAGTACATTTATCAAACTTTCCTTTTTAAAGAACTATTCATTCATATAAAACCATGTAACAGTTACAGCATTTTTCAGACAAGCTGTGTTACCTACCTTACAACTCAAAAAACTAAATTGCCCAGCCTAGGCAATATTAGAATACATGTAGTAATCAACCTTCCCCAGTATCTTGCTATACACCATTTACTTCAATAGCTTATTCTTTAATACATCCATAAAATGGAAGTCCCACAACTGTTGTGGCTTTTTTTTTCCTTACAAAATTTTCAAGCATCATGTGAGATTAATAAATACAACTTAAAGCTTGTTGTTTTCCAGTACCTGAAGGAAATTCAGCCACTCTTGTTCTTTAGAATTAGAATCTAGATTGCACCAAAGCCAGTAAAGCCATACTGACCTGCACCTGCAGCGGAGACAGGGTTCCAAACTGCACAGCTTTGAATAAACCCCTCAAAGTCTCTCTGCTTCATTTCAGCTAGATGTTCTTTGTGCTGTGTGAAGCAAAGCTCTAACACTTAAGTATAGATGTTGAAGGCATAAACCCAATTGTACTTCACTATCAGGGTTTCCATCTTTCCTTTGTTTGTAAACACAGTAATTTGTTTTCATCACAAGGTCATCAAGCAGCTGGAAAGGGCCTCTTCTTGCTCTGTCACAATCTAAGTAACTTTTAATACCTAATCCCCTGAAACTACAGCTTGTATGTTTTTTACTTCCCCCTAATCATTAATAAATAAATAAATAAATAAACTAAATAATATTCAGCACTGCTTGGAAGGAACTCAATTATCTTTTTTTTTTAATCTTTTTATCTTTTTTATCTTTTTTTTTTAATATCAAAAATAATTCATATTTTTAGCCAGATTGTTCTAATAAGGAGCTTCCAATAAGGAGCCAATTTCAAATAACAGATATAATGAAAACATACGTAATTCAGGAGTTAGTCCAGCAAAAACATAATGACAGTAAATTCCTATCTATAAACTGGGGTTGAGAATTTGCTTTGTAGATGATTGCAGTCTAAAATGACTGCCTTGTTTACACTAAAAGAAATTGGGGATAACTGCTCAGCTTTACTAAAAGACTTCTAGAAACTCCTTCAAAGAGGACACTATCTTCAACATCTCTAGAAATGAAGTCAGAAAACAAAATAACCTTACATATCAAAAAGTACATTGTTTCTGGTAAGGATGTTTCTTCTCTCTATAGTGGATGCTCCTTTTAAAGACTTGGATTATGGTAACAATGCTAGAAATGCTAGGCACTGTATCTAGTTAAATCTAGGAATTTTTAACATCTACGTATATCAACTCGTTGTGAGAACGGGTTGATATAAGAAATGCAAATGGCTTTGTAAAAGATAATGAAGGAGAAGCAAGTAAGAAAAAAAAAGTTTCCAGAAAAAAAAAAGTGAATATATGTCCACTTTAGAAAGAAACTACCTGAAGGTTCAAATCAGAGAACATTTTACCACTAAAAGGATAAGAAATAACAGAAACAGGTATTTGAAATCAGCACTGTTGGGCCCAATTGTTGCCCCAAAACCTTTTCATCAAAAGTATTTAATCTTCATTCTTTAACTTCTGTGTGAGAAAAGTATAATAGTAGGTAGAAATCTAGTCACAAAGTACTTAGACCGAAATGCACAAGCTCACCACAGTAAAAATGTTATTTGTTCAAAAACACTTCTTCCCTCCACACCTTAACTAATTGCTTCCTTCCTTTCTTTTCTCCAAATCCCAAATCTCCTCCCATACGCTTTGGCATATGTTTTGATATTTTAAAAAGCTAAGATAATTTCTAACGATTGTAAGGGAAAAATAAAAGAGAGACAAGCTGCAAAGACTTTTGAACCTGACAGTTCTAGGTACTATCAAAAAAATCTTGTTTAGCATTACATAAATTTAGGTTTGCACTTGAAGACCTTATTCCAACATTCAGACCAGGAAGAGACATGCACATAGAAGGTATTTGTGTCATCTTGAATAGGCTGGAGGTGTTGTAGACACAAACAATGCCTAAAAACACTTCACAACTATTTTGCAAACCACTTTACTGTATTTATTTCATTAGTACATCTTGAGTTTTCTCAAGATATCAAGATGCCTGCTCCCTTTCAAACAGCACTGTTTGACATCACCACCCTCTCACTCCGGCAGCAGAGAACAGCTATGGGGAGCTCCCAGCAGCGAGCTCCCTGCAGAGCCTGGGAGCTGCACTGCAGCATCCGATGTGCCCCCAGCAATGCCAACCCACTTGTATAGCAGAGCTCAAACCTTTCATAAAGCACAGGTAACAGTAGGCCAATATATTTAAGTAATATAAATACCCAAATTAAATTTAAAGTGTTAGGAGACCCATGCCTTTAAAATCTGACCCTTCTTTTTGCACTGGGAACACACACAAAAATGGCCCTTTATAGGAAGCAATAAAGCAACGCACCGATAAGGCAGATTCTACTGAGCAACTCAGGTTTTGGAGCAGAGCTCTAAAACAAGTCATACATTACAGCAATGGGTTACTTGTATTAAGCACTGATTTTATAAGGCTATAATTTTTAAAATGCATGTCAGACCTCCAAATGATCCTTTTTCACTGTGTGATATCTTACGCTGCGTAAATACTGCCACCCTCCACTACTAACTAGGAAAAAATATTCCTAGCATGTCCACTATGCAATCAATTTCAAGGGTATCTTTCAAGGATCTTCTTCACATCCCTATTAAGTGGTCTAGTGGGGTCAAGTTCACATGTCAGGATCAGCACTGTAATATTGAGTACTGCAAAAGCTTCAGACAACGCCCACAGAAAAAAAAAAAAATGCCAGAATTTACACAAGTTCCCACTACAGTAGCTTTATTCAGAAGACCTCTGAGTAATAAGAATATGTAGTAACTGCACTGTAGACTCTGTGGAACCCTTAAGTTACTCAACAGTGCAGAGACAAATCCTTCCTCTCTCAGTGGGATTTTCGAGGTCTTGTGTGGAGGCATACAGATAATTATCAAGGACAAGACAGGTGCAGATGGAGGATGAAGTGCAGACAAAAGCTCTGTCCTTGTGAACCACAGAAATACACTTCATTTGCTGTTATACCAGAGCAGACGAGAAATGTCATTTCAAGTCTGACAATCTTTGTACTATAGCCTCCTAAATCCATGTGGTACAATGAACTTACATAGCATGTGTCACACGCAACTGGAAATCTAAAATGTTCAGGCCTGAGAGTTTCCTTGCACAGATAATAATCATGAATTAAACTCTAGAAGTTCAGGAGTTTTCATGTGATCTGAGGGACCTTTTTGTGCTGTGCCTGTTTAGGTGGAGTCCAGGCACAGAAGCCCAATACTTGTATTTGGTTTGTTCCTCAGCACCCGTCCAGGTAGTTGCTCAGCAGGCTACTCACTTCCTGACTGGGCCTCCCAGTGCTTCCACTACCATCCATTTTCTAGACTCTACAGGGCCATCTTTTCTTCACTGCTGCAACAGGTTCTCGCTTAAACTGCACATCAACATGCTCCAGCAACACCCATATGCCAACCAAAACTTCTACAGCCAAGCAGGTAGCTTTCAGATCTGTCCCTGTGGACAACTGGATTGCATGCATTGCCATGCCAGGGAAGAAACTCCTCTGCTTCTGTGGAGAGAAGGCAGGCAGCAGGCCAGGGATGGCATAACTTCCAAGCCTCCTGGCCCACTGTTCTGCAGTCTACCTCCAACACTTGCCTGCATCTTTTCTTACAACATAGCAGGGTCTAACAATACCAACTATTGTCACTGTTGTGCTACTATGGTCTCAAACATACATCTACGTTCCCAACACACTGCTTAGCAGGGATAGTCGTGGACTGGTCTGATGCTTTGACATCAGTGCAAAGGCTACTTTATTCACAGCCATTCTTTTACTTGACTCAAGGAAAAAAAAAAAAAAAAAAAACTTGTAGGAGTTGTCAGCCAAAGGAAATTAGTGTTTTCTCTGCTGTGGAGTCTAATTGGTTTTTCCTCTACTGACAGCTCTTCAAGCTAAATTTAGGGAGCCAGGGAAATTAGACTGAATGTTATTTGGCTGACACTAAAGCCCACTTCCCACACACATATAATGACCAAAGGAAAGGGCTCCTTTAATTCACTTTGTGCTGCAAGATTACAGATGTGAGCAAACAGCAAGTCCATGATGTAAAAGATAACCTACTTAAGATGTATAGTAGCTGTGTGACCAACAGTAGCTTTAGAGATCAACATTGCTCATAACAAATAAAGAGAACTAAGTCTCGGTGCACTAGCAAGACAGAGCTGAAATTGCATTAATTTCCATAAATGAAATCAATCAATTTACACTCTGCTGTCACAATTTGTCCTATTACTTATCTGCTCACATTGTTTTACAGTCAGCATGTAGCTTTGCCAGCTCTGACAACTCACCCCATGTTTGACAAATGTGTTGAAATCAACGCCTCCTAGAAGTGAGCATCTAAGGAAAAAGCTGTACTTTGATTTAAACCAGCAAGCTTCTTGACCTCGTTTACAAAGAAAAATCTGAGGATGCGACCCAAACACAAACTGTTGTTCGTGCAGAAAGCAAATTTTTAGGTACATTGCTCACTATTTTTGAGCATAGCACATTTGCTGCTATTCCTGCAAGTCTGACTAGTAAACGTGCATGCTAGCATTCCCATACCTACCTTGCATAAGGAATTAGGGTATCTGGGAGCTCAGACTCAGCATTAGCCTATAAAGCTAGCATGACAAACAGACCTATTCCATAAGCACTGTGTCACAGTTAAATTATCAGGAATATAAACAAACAAACAAACAAAAAAGTCCATACTTGTACACAAATTTAAAACAACATTTTGATTCAACATTCTAAGTGAATGTTATTCCTATTCTACAGTCCTCAAAACAGGAATAAGTTTAGCAGAAGACAACTAAGCAGCTTTTCATACTATAGGTCATCTCTTCAGCACATATGTTCTCCCTGACTGCACTTGTCTGGCTTTCTTCCGACTTACCTCACTGATCTGTTTCAGGTTATCCTAGGATAAACATATTCTTCCTCTTATCCATTTTCAGGCAGGATTCTCCAGCCATTCATAATGAAGACTCCACAGGGCACAGCATCAGCCATAGACCATTAGGGTCTGCTTTCAACCCCTCGTCTCCCTTGTACCAGCACTCCCCATCCTTCCTGCATTCCCTCCTTGGTGGAATTCAACTATCTCAAAACTTTATTTTTTTTTATTTTTAAAAATAAGGGTTGGATTTCTTCCTGTTAATCTCCATTTCACAATCAATCATCATTTTTCTCACCTATAATATATCAAATTTGTGTTACCATACACTTACAGCTTTGTACTTCAGTAATTGTGTTGTGAAATTCTATACTTCAACCATGTAATTCCCAACCAAATCATACAACATTCCTTCGTCTCCTTTAACTGTTGACATTTTCAAATTCTTCACTCATTTATGTTTTACTCAAGTTAAAAGCTATGTTCAGGTTCTCCATTTAAGTGATAATGATGAATACAGTCCATTAAAGTCCGTTCCCACACCAACACACTCTTTTTAAATCTCTCAGACACATAATGAAGTTATCTTTCACCACTCTGAGCAGTCAGGTTGTTAGTAACACTTGAGCTCAGAAGAGAAGTGCTCTGTCCACCCATCTGTTCTCCAATATCTGCTCTGAATATGCCTGGACACAAGCCTGACACCAAAGACCAAAGGAGAACTAAGCTTTCTGGACAGACTGCAGGCCAAACAGCAGATGAACAATAGGAAGCCCCACAGAAATAAATGCTGAACTGTGGTAATCAACAGCTGAGAGACTGAAGAATAGCCCAAGGCCAGCTGATGCACATATTGTAGACATACCAACACTATAGTAAACTCCTCCAATACTTTCTGCTATCATCCTCTTGCAATGCTCTTCTGCTAAGGGATTGGTGTTTAAGCATTAAAAACCCAACACTCAGTACCCAGCTATGGCCACAAGATGCTGACCTATTTGTGTTTGTTATTGCTTTTTCCACTTTACTGCTAGGTATTCCTATTATTTTTCAACTCATTTTTTGACCACAGTACTTAAAAATAAATAAAAATAAAAATGAAAAAAACACAGATACAACACTGAGTCAAAGAAGGTATTTGTAGCTGTCCTGGCTAATCAATGACAATTAAAGGATTTCTAGACATGGATTAGAGAAAATTTTTTTAGATCCTTTGCAATTGATAGAGCACCTCAAGCTAAACAGTAAAAACCTCCTTAAATACCTGCTGCACTCTCATTCTTCTGAACAGTAAAATGTTCAGAGTTGCATCCCACATGATCATAGACAATGAACTCTGTGATCCCACATGATCATAGACAAAGTGCTCTAAAGAGTTCAGGGTTGGTAAATGCAAAACACAAAGGCTGCAAAAGCAATGGGCAAAGGCAAGTTCTTGTGGACAATATGAATAGTAGGTTTTCCTTTGTTTTCCATTTCTTGATAATAGGTATTTTTAAAATCATTCTTAGAAACTGTAGGTATTTGGTCATTAACATTGAGTATATACATCAATAGTCCAGACCAGGTAAAAAGAATATCAGGCAAAATAAGGAAAAATAATAATAATGGGGAGAACATGACCCTTTTTAGATTGAAATCAAAAGGAAACCTTGACTTCTTTCAGACGTTCACATGCCTAACTCAAATACTTGCATTTAATAAAACTAATCTGTATCTTCAGAGATTTCAGTCAAGGCTTGTCAAGTTTACAAATAAAACTGGTTGGAAAAGACCAGGATTTCTTACTGTTAGGGGTGGTCAGAATGATGTATTTCACTTTCCAGTTAATGACAGGGCTCCAGCCTTCTAGAATAACTTATACTAGTCATTCATTCCCACCCCTTTCCTTCTTGCAGAGGATTGCTAAGGGATGCAGGGGCAAGATGTGAAGGCTATCTATGCCTGCGTGACCATCAATTATAGGACCACCCTGGCTCAATTAACTTAGAGCAGTCTCAGGTGTCATTCCAAATGACACTTAGCTTTCAACCCCATGCTACTGACAAAAACAGGATCATGCCTTAAACTCAATTCAGCTTAAATAAACCAAGGGCATTCCATCAAGAGACTGCAATATAAAATGCTGTCTCAAACTCAAAAATAATTCAAAATACTTCCTCCCCCTTTTCTTCAATCTATGTTAATTTTACTACAGCAATTGTGTCTACAAAGAAGAAGTCATTTTCTATCCACAGACATTTTCTTTCAAGTAACTTCCATTCAGAAACTTTAAATAAATAAATAAGACACCACCACCACACAAAAACCTACCTCAAAAGAATCCTTAAGATTTACTTCTATTGCAAATTCTTTATGGCTACAGACTTGAGTAATCTAAAATACTTTATGCAGAAAAACAAGAGTAAAAAAAAAAAAAAAAAAACAAAAAAACAAGTGAGGAGATGTTCATAATTATGTTATATCTATGATATTAGTTTTAAATTCTCTCCCAAGCTCCTTTTTAATCTAATGATTTTTCCCCTACATCTCATCACCCTTTAGTGCAGTGACAGAGACAAAACATATCTTCCAACATGGCTGCATCTTTTCATACAGAGATGGATAAAAATGTGGCTTATGAGACAATCTTCTTGCCGTGGATTTAAAAGTCTAAAGAGATGGAAGATCTGTTCTTACTGTACTTTACTTTTTCCCGTTGGAGAAATTAAATAAATAAATAAATAAATAAATAAATTGCATCTTTCTTCTCCTTGACCCTCCTTTCCTTGCTAGGCACACTGGAGTCAGAAGCAGCAGGTTTTGCTTCCTTCAGTTACAACAAAACTGTTATAATGATAGTGCTGCTTTCCTTTCTTTGGGCACAAGCGTGAATATTTGAGCATATAAATATATGCTTTATTTGCTGTTAAACACACTTACCAGCCCTTCCATATTACTTCATCTCCAATTTATCAAGTAAATATAATACAACATAGCTAGAGAAAGAGAGCTGAAGTCCTACTTCCAATGCTACTAATTCTTCTAACTTGGTATGCAGACACATTTTTTATTTTAGGGTTACATGGGAGATTTTGCATCTCCCATGGACCAGACGTTAATTTAATTGTTTCAGGAAAGAACATCAAAAAATACTGTGAGAAAACTGAGGTTTATAGCTACATGATTTTGCAGGTAGCCATATTAAAAAAAAAAAAAAAAAAAAAAAAAAAAAAAAAAAAACCACTATGAATACAGTGAATTTTTCATTTTTCATTTTCTTATTGAATTGCTAGATTTAACACATATTTACTAGCATTATAACTTGAAATTTTAGTTTTCTTCAGGACTCCTCTTGTGCCTTCTGGCTGCTCTTAACCTGCAGAACTCTAGCAGTTTATCAATATGGACTCTTATCCCTTAGCTGTTACATAGGATGTGATTTTAATTAACCATAAAGACTTGTGCTTCCCGCCAGAGCAATACAGTGTGTTTTCAGAAAACCAGAATGATGAGAAGGCCAAATAACCACTTCAAGGTTGTTTTTTTCTCCTCTCTCAACCCAAAGTTACTTCACAAAACTCATCACCAGTCTATATTCTGGAAGCTAAAGTATAAGCAAATTTAAAATAAATATGTTCATGAATTTAAGTGTAAATTAAACTGGCTGAAAGCTCAAACTAAAAAAATCCCTGAAGAGCTGACTGCTTATAGTCAAGGATATACCAGGGAAAGGATATGTACAATCATCCTTTACTTTTCTTTAATCATCTATTACCAGAGATTACACAGAGATAAATGGACTTCTGCTGTAATAATCCCTATGTCTTTATGTTACAGGAAAAAAAAGAAAAAAAAACTTATTTATAGCTTTGAATAATAATCAAAGTGTGTGGAAGAATCTTCTAAAATATTATGAGGATAAGCAACAGAAGAACAAGTTTAGCTTGTGAAATTACTAAAGTTGTAAAGGAGACATGCAAGGCAAGGCATTCAAGGGGAGTAAATTGTTTCAAGTCCTCTGAAACAAATTGGTACACACTGACTTTACACTGCTTGTGACCAAACAGTGATAAATATCGGTAACAATTGCAGGACAGGGTCTATGTTTCCTATAGGAAAAAAAAAAAAAAAAAAAAAAAAAAAAAAACTAGAAAATAGCTCATACACACATGAAAGTTTATAAAATGAGAAAAATAAATAGGTAAGGCATTATCTTTTTAGGGGATAGTTATCAATGAAAAGTATACAAAGATGTGTGGGATTCCTCACTTCTTGAGGACTTTATTAGTCAAAAATTGTGTTGTTGTGTTGGGAATTGACTCAGCAGCGTTTCAGCGGATCTAAAGAGCCCACATTTCATGGCTCCTTCCCTATGGCAGAGGCCAGATAAAGTCAGCAGGACACAGCATGTTTCCTGCATTATTGTTTCTGCTCTCGGTGATCAAAAAGCCAACTCCCACTGAAAAAGTGTGGTTCCTACACCTCTACTCAGTAGTTTATGCTCAGATTTGTGTGTGAATTAATCTAGCCCTTCAGCTCACTGGAGGGAAAAAAGGGGGGGCTTTTGTACTTGAGTCTCAAGAAGTTCTGGCCCCGCAGGTAATCAGTGAGATCAGAAGATTAGAGCTTTCCAGAGCAGAGCTCGACTGCATTTCATTCATACAGCCAACTCCTAAAGCTGATCAACAATATTCTGAAGAAAACAGCTGATTCAAGAGAACGAAGAGATTCCTCGAGACACATTCATTCTGCTGAAGGCCTCCTCAGCACGCAGGCGGCAAGCGCTCCCGGGGCCTACCAGCTGGCCAGCTCGCCTGGCTTCCACCCAGCTCGCTACCAGCCGGCCGGGCTGCTGGCCAGCCCCGGCTGCCAGCTGGGGAAGGAGCAGATTTGCAAAAACTGAAACAAATTGTTCTCTTTCGCCTCAAGTTCTGCAGTGTCGACATTCTGTTCCAGCACGGGATGAAACGAAATGTCAACAGCCCAGAATTTTCCACAAAACAGAAATGCCGTTTTCTGGCCAACTTTCATCACGAGCTTTGTGCACGCTACTGTTGTTGCCTCTCCACAGTACGGCATCTGCCTCCTAACTCCACTTTCATAAGCATTGACTTAAAGGCAATGAGTATCAAGGAATCTGTCCCACGCTGATTAAATAACATGAGTTTTGAGAAATAACATACAACATGAGAAAATTCCGAGTGTCTGAGGGCTTATTATTTTAAGACTGTTGCAGTTAAATACTGCCTTCTGCAAGACACACAAAAATAGCTCTTTAGTCAGCTGGGTGATTCTGCTGCTTATGGTACTGTTTTCACAACACAATAGACAAACCAGATGGGTTATTTTTCAAGGACTTTGTCCATCATCATGCATATGGTGTTTCTCTGCTAATCTGTTCCCTGGAGAAATAACAAAGCACCTGGATTTCTAACCACCACTATCCCATCCTAATGGGTGACCAGTAATATATACTGCTCACTGCTATTTGTAAAACAACCTCCTCCAATTTAAGACATTCAGATGCCTTTTCATTTTTCTAAACATCTTAACTCTATTCGAAATGTAGTTGCAAATATAACTATTGCTCTAATTAGACAAGTACGAGAATGTGAATGCATTCTCTCATGCTAATGTGTTCTGGGTCTTGGTAAGGATGAAACCATACAGTTCAGAAGATAATTCTCACGGGCTCCTAATTTATTAAAAATTGCACTATCAGCAGTTGTAGCTCTCTACCCACTCCCACTAGATCTAGTTTAAGATGAAAGCTGATTCAACTGTCAGGTTACTCAGGTGATTTTTTTTGGGGGGGTGGAGAGAAGGAAGAAAATTTCTACCTACATGTACCTTCATTCAGAAAACTGTAGCAGCAGAACCTTACAGAAATGGAAATCAATGTTTAACACCCATTTTTTAATAAGGTAATATGCAATCAGCCTTGTAAATCTATTCTAGGAGTTTTCAAAAGGCAACAAATTTAAAGTCACCTACTTTTTAAAAAACAAAACAAGGAACACTGATCTATCAATTTTATGCCTCTGTTGCCCTTAGCACACAACTTTGAAAAGGCCATAAAAAGACAAAAAAAGAAAATAGTTACATTCAATTACAATAACTTTCCAAGAGACATCAGATACCTACAGCCTCAGTTTCTTACTCAGAATAACAACTATGGAACTACTTCCTCATGTTTCTTCTCCATATGGATTTTTAACCTGATGAATGCAGGTTAAAAATTTTTCTGAAGGTGGCATCTTTAAAGCACAAAAATCTAAAATTGTGACTCTTCATAAATAACTGCTTTT
This sequence comes from Anas platyrhynchos, assembly GCF_047663525.1. NCBI lineage: Eukaryota > Metazoa > Chordata > Aves > Anseriformes > Anatidae > Anas > Anas platyrhynchos. The sequence continues at coordinate 14,722,915 of NC_092592.1, forward strand.
AATTAAGCCAAAAGACTTTTTTTTTTTTTCTTCTCAAGGACAATAACATTTAATTAATCTTCTAGTTCCCCTCTCTTTAATTCCTCCTTTCTTCCAAACAACTCAAGGCACTTCTGGTTCCTCTGTAGAAGTCAGTTCCTGTAGGTACTAAATTTACACATTCTAACTTAAAATATATATGTATATATCTTACATTAATAGGCATGTTAGGGAGAGAGAAAAAAGTGAACCTATTAAACAAGAAAAAAATATGAATTATTAATCCTACGCAACTACTGAAGGATTTCTAAGCCAAGACTCATGAATCATCTTTTTCAGTGAAACAGTTTGTGAAGTAGAAATGCTATTTTACTGCAATTTTGATAACATTTTACATTATATTCTACTATAAATTAACTCCTTCAGCCATTAGTTTTCCAGCATAATTTCTTACATTCATTTCAACCACTTTAAGTCCTTTTTGTTTCCAGGAAGTAGTTGGAGAAATCTTCAGACTGAAAGGGCAGAAGATTGATTTAGAGCTAATCAATAAAACAAATGGTAACAAATTGTCAGGTCTGGATGTTATTCCCCAGAGTGTATAAGAGAATAAAAAATGAATAATCAAATCATTAACTGTGATGTGTAGAATGCCCTTTAAATCAACTGCAGAATTAATAGTTTGGAAAGCAGCAAGTGTGGCAAACACAGTTACACAATGTAGGAAATTAAAGTACAGAAGTCTGATCTCTGCACAGGTAAATTGTGGGATTGCAGTAGAGCACATATTTGTGTAGTAATTTTAATAAAATGGGAGAGATTCTATATGACAGTTGCTCAATCTCTCTCTAAACATTTTTAAGGATCTGGCAAGAAGGTGAATAAAGAAGATGCTGTTAACCATGCCTTTTGATTTCTACAAACCTTTCAATAAAGTTATCATTGAAGCTATCTTTGGATGTGAGAGAAGGTTATCTGGTGAAGTCTGAAGGGCAGAATAAAGACTGCTTTCATAATAGAAAGCCACAGTTATTAGAGGTTACCTTTTCTGGAACCTGTGTCTTTCAATATATTCATAAGCAATCTGGAAATAGCTGAACAGCAAAATACTTACAGAGTGTTTAGAGACTCAATTAAAAGCAACAGAAAACAAAAATCTTCAAATTCATGGAAGAAAAGGCCATAAAAATATATTAAATGCACTGATATAAATAGTAGATTTGTTTTTAAAGCCCAAGGCTGCCAGTAACAAATGGACAAGTACGTTACTTTATCTGAAGTTACTGCATTCTTTTAATGCCTGCTACTGCCCACTATCATCAGTGAGTAGACATACAGCTAGTTGAACTGCAAGTGCTATTATTTTTATAAAAAGATACTTTGAAATGACAGATTTGACTTCATTTCTCTATTTCTCTCCTCCCCCCCTCGAACTCTACCACAGTTACTATACATTAATTTATTTTTCCAGACAGAATTTCTCTCTGCTGTTTATGCCTGCACAAGAGCTATGTGTTGTATGAGAAGTAGACCAAAGTTTTGCCGCATGCTTTTGGGTGAAATGAGTTACTTAATGAGCACATTTAGACCTGAATAATTCAGAAGATGAGCTTATAGTTAGCTGAAGTCACTGAAAAGAAAAAAAAAAAAAGTATTTTTTTATACTGGCTCAACAGTTTTCCATCCCTTTCTGTTTAGAAACCCTGAGTCAGCACCTGGAGTACCTGGGGCTCTGTGGAGATGACACGGAAGCTGAAGACCAGATACTTGAAAGTCTAAATGGGATTCTCGTGGCTCTTACTGAAGATAGCTAAGTATCACTCTTGATCGCTTTTTAACTGTTTACACAATGTAAAGTATGGAATGGAAGTATTCACTAGAGCTTTTCATCTATTGTGATAACCTGTATTAGAAGAGGCTGCTGCTGATGCTATAGATCTCCCCCAACCTGTTTCATGATTTTCCTTTCTTTCTGCCTACTCTCAAACCTACCTGTGACCAAATAAAGTTACTGACCCCTAAAACACCTCAAGCTACAAAGAAATTCCAAATTTAATGTTCTACTTATTACAAACTCCTACGATTAAAAATGGAGTGACCCTATCAGAACATAGGTAAAAACTGATTACTGTGAAACACTTAGCTCAGATATAGGTAGAGACCACATTAACCTCCAGAACTCATTTCAAGGATTAATTAGCAATTAAGGTAAATTTGTAAGAAATAGATCTGGAAGAAAAATATCTCTAAATCACTCTAATCACTCAAATTACTAATCTCAATGGTACAACAGGCATCTTAAACTAGAAAATCCATTATTTGTGTCATATAAAAAGCTGTAATGGGCTTAAAATGCAGTGAATTTGTTACTGAACATATTTAAGTTTATAGCTAGTTATTCTACAATACAGCACAGTAATCATTATGTAGATGACCAAAAATGACTTCTGGAAGTAATTTTCATAAGAATAAGCACAAAGACTAAAGTTCCTGAAATGTTATCTGAAATACTGATGAATTTTTCAAATACCACTTCGAATAATCCAATAAATTAGAGCAAAAAATAAGTTCCTAGGTATTTACAGACTTTATTCTATTTGACCATCCCATTAATAACACCAGTCTCATCTCAACAACTGTTTATACTTTTCTTACCTTATCATGTTTTCCAGTCCAACGCATCACCACCTCTCTACTAGTGCTGTTCCGCAGGGCTGTACAAACAGATATTGCCAACCTATTCTGCCCAAAAGCCCTTTCAATTTCTCACAGACATCTTATTTGCAGAGGCAAACTAAGTATCTGAGGGGACAGAAATCATGCCTGTCAAGAGCTGATTACTTGTTAATTGAGAACTGTTTATTCTTCACTGAGGGAGCTTGTTTTACTTGTGCGGTAGCTCTCCCTCCTTCAGTGGCTATAGTGATTTGACCGTACTGGTACAGCAGCGTGCTTCACACACAACATGTGAACAAACCCCTTTGAGCCCACAGAAAGTAAGAGTTACAAAAATCTGAAGAATAAGGCAAACATGGCTCTAACCCTTTAAGAGATTTCAGCTCACGAGATCTGATTTTTCACAGGCTTTCACGAAATGTCAGTCTTTCCTCATTAACCAGACTTCCTGATCTTCCTGAAGACCTCAGAGAGGTTTTCAGCAGTATCCAAGGACTGCTCTGTACTAGAGATCTAGAGCTCTAAACAAGCCATACACACTACTTGTTTGCAAATAGCTTTGCAAAAAGACCATACTTGTAGTTACGACAAATGCTTGCAATAGTATTCAGTGTATTTTTAATGCAGACAGACATCACTGCAGCCCCACTCAGTGTTCCAGGCCAGGAAGAGCACAGCATCCAGCTTCAGCAATCAAGTATGTTGGCAATGTTCTGAGGAAATCTGCCTATACCAAATGAGTCTTTTAGTACTAAATAAAGTAGAGAAGATACCATGCTATACATCTTGACAGTTACAGTTATGTCAGCTTTCACATACAAAGCCAGAACTCAATCTCCCTTCTGTAAATATTAGATTGAATTCTTATAAAGGCTTAGCTCTAAGAAAGCTTGTTATTAACCTTTTACCAAATTACTGTGGAATGATGCTGTAATGACATTTCCGCATTATAGAATTGGTTTATGTAACCACATAAGAAGAAATTGTGTATCTAGAAAACATATACTCAAGCACCCTTTACCTTTTAAACACAGAAAAATCAATAGGTGAATAGAAAATTCGATGGTCTCCAGGGGATAGCCAGACAAAAGCAAATTAATGGAATGATCTACATCTCAAAACTGCATCGGTGTGTCTGGGTTGCATAACACAGCCACATTGTATGGGTAGTAGTAGTCAAAGCAAAATAATGAGGTGTACAGAAATGGCTAGCACTGGAGTTCTATACAATGAATTACTGTTTATTGTAGGTTTTCTACTATAATACAACTTGGCCCATTTCTAAATAGAAGAATGTCACTTTGACCTGCTTTGAAAGAGAAGCAGGTTAGATGGGATCCTCTGGTTGATTATTCCCTTTGTTACCTACAGTATCAGAGATATTCTAATTCTTATACCAAGAAAGTCAATCAGTCATTTCATGACGATAAAACATGCAGCCTTACAGTAAATAGTCTCACACAGATACCGACAACAAGGAAACAGACTTTAAGTTTTATTTTAATTGTCTATGGTTTGAGCTAAGACATCCACCAGCCAGACAAGAATTTTAAAAGTAGTTCTTATTATCCTTACGAAAAAATCTTTCTCTAAGGTCTCTGCGCGTTCTCCTGAGATCACATATACCTGCATTTATTTGAATGTCCTGGCAGATGGTGACTTACTACTTTAAGGACAACTAGACGTGCTTTTAATGTAAAAAGTCTGAGAGAATGGACTGTTCCAATTGCTGGTCTAATAAAAGATATTGTGCCTACCTACAAAATTAATGGCTAGGCAATACATCAGGAATAGCATCTTAATCCACAATTTCCCATGCCTTACGCAAGTATCTTTTTATAGTCAGAGACGAAAATGTCTTCCTCTTTGCTTTGCCACCTGTGCTTCAATTCAGCATGAAGCAGAATAATCAGCTGGATAGACACTCGCTGCAATTTAAGCAGATGAGCATTCCCGTATATTTAGACTGAGACAGACTTAAGTACCCTGTTAAGGCAGCAACTTAGATCCCAAAGACAGCCACTCAAAAGTCTAGGAAACAAAGTACCATGTAAATAAACAGTTGCAAACCTACTGCAGGTGTTGTTAATATTCCTATCATTACAGAGCAGAGATCCTTCAGCCTACTCAGAGAGAGTGGGATCTTCCTAACTTTGGCAAAAATCCTGAAAGGCAATCCACGATGTGCAGTGAAAGCAGCCCAGGTGCTTTCAGAGATAGCCAAGAATGGTATGTTGCACTTTAGTATGTACAGCGGTACTACAAGGCATATTACAGCACCTTAGCTGTTTTTCCACTGCTTAATTTTGTTTCATGGCTACCAGTTATTGGTCTTGCAATTGCAATCATTTTATTTTAACATGACAAAAGACACAGCAGTCCCTCTCCTTTACCTTTTCAGATGAAATGAAGAAACCGTGTATTGAAGCAGATTTGGTTGTGACTTTGATACCTTTGCTGGAAAGCACAGACCAAGAAATGCTTCTTCATGCTGGGCGGGCTATTGGCCGTATCTGTTATGATAACCGTAAGTAACTACTTGAGAGAATTCAATTTTTTTCTAGTTGCAAGACTATTTTAGAAGGCATTATTATGAATTATAAGCTATGTTTTATTCCATGAGACCTGAGCACACTATGCACTTCAAGCTCCTGTTAGTCATACAGTATACACAGCTCACAGATTCCAGTCTGAACTCATCCCAAACACACCCTAAACTGAGTTTCCCCCTATATTTTTGACTTCAAGGTGATATATCTTTCTCAGACCAGAGGCTGAATACTTCCGCTCTTCAACTAAAGAGTAGCAAAGCTTCATATATACCTTAACAGCTTAGCAGAACTACCTTGGGGCCAAATCCCAACACTTCTCCCAAGTGTTTATAAAGCAACAGGTTGTTTTTTTTTTTCAAGTGTGTCAGGAAAAAAACATTAAAAAAATACTGAGACATTATCTAGTTCTTTATTAAAGACCATTCTTTGCATATAGAAGATCTCTGTGCTCCAAAGATTTCCATAAAGCCAGTATACCAGCTTGCATGCTGGTCTCAAAAATTAAGCCCGTTTCACTTAATTGACTCAACAGATTATTATTATTTTTTAATCCTCACTTCCCAGACTGACCAAAGTATTTATGGCATCCTGGAGTTAATATGGAGCTTTTCACGCAGTGTCTGCTATCAATATCCCTCAACATTCTCTTATTTTTCTAGTGTGGACCCATGTAGATTTGTCTGGAGAACCATGGGTTTGCCTCCTTGCATTGTTGCTATGAAATCCAAGCATGATAGGCAAAAAATCTGTATCTGGTATAGATTCTACTACCTCCCTGCAAATTAGATCACAGATTCCCTGATTGAATTACAATTACATATCCTACAATAGCACCCAGATGCTTTTCCTGGTAATTGTCATACATGCTGCCACCTGAGTTGCAGTCTAGCTCTCAGCAAGACACTTACAAAAGCACTGTCATTGTAATGGTAAGCAACCACCACTGACCAACTTTGTATCTCAGTTTTTGGCGTTCTCAAAATTATTGTAGAAATTAAGCCTTCAGTCACTGCAAACCAAACTACAAAAAGAAGAAAGAAGTTATCCATTTTTTCAGTAATTCTACAGAGACAACTGTACTTCATATATTAGAACTATGAACAAATTCATTTCAACTTACCATACTTCACTGACTTCCCTTGAGCTACAGTGATTTATGCTTGTCTGATGACTTTGCTCAGCCTATAAAAATGCCAAAGGTACATTGAATTCAAGCACTCCAAGGCTCCCTACATTCAGAACAATTAAAAAAAAAAAAAAAGATACACTCGTAGATCAACTTTAAAGCCACCTCTCTTTCTCAGTAGTACCTTATAACAGCCTGGGTATTGTAAAGCATCTTTCACAAAGTTGTTTGTTTGTTTGTTTGTTTTTCTCCTCAAAAAATAATCATTACCAACATGCAAAGAACAGGTATGTGGACATATACTACACAGTTCAGAATACTGGTGATCCCCAAAAGCTGAGTCGTCACTAGATTGTGCCTTATCATAGGTTCGAGTCCCTTATATATCTCTGCCCTTTAGACAGAAAGAAGCCATGGGATAATACATGTCAGGTTCCTGCTCCCCAAGAGAAATAAGCCAATGTATATTTCTCACCCAATTTTCAGATAGTTATGAAGTGATGCAGTCCATCAGAATTTGCACTAGAAGGTGTGCTACTAGTCAAGATGCTCATTCAATTGCCCTGATCTATTTATTTTTCGCAGTGGCCTAATTACTCAGTTCAAACTAAGACCCGGAGGTCTAGCAGAGCTGTTCTGAACCTGTATTTTCCATGCACACACATTAGCCTGAACCCATGACATGAATGCTGTATGAAATGTAACAGTGTAAAAACGAACTAGATTCCCTTGCTGCAAAGAATCTTAGTTTGACCTTGTTTACTGATTTAATTGGCCCCTATTTAATCATCTTTAACTTCTGTGCATGCTATTACCAGGTGATCTTCAGGAAGAGCTGGTGAAGGTAGGTGTAATCTCATCACTAGTCCGAATATTGACTGATTATGCAGAGAGCGAACCACTTGTCCACGTTGACCTATTGGCCTTATGCAATCTTGCAGACCTTGGTAAGTAAATGCTTTTGTATCTTGCAGGTAAATGTCAACTTCACACTGTCATTGCCTTATCATTTACATGCAGAATGCCCACAGCTGTGGTAGGCTTTTTTATTTGTTTTGGTGGGTTTTGCTCGTTATTTCCCCTTACTGGTACATAACAAGAAACTGGCCACAGCACCCATGTTGGGAAAGTTACTATTCTGTCCTGGAGTATCAGCAATTATTATTTAATAATTATTAAAATAATTAAGTTTCAGCAGACTGTTTTTTGTTCTAGAAAAAAGGTATAAATGGCATAACTTCATCTACTGTAAACTGATATAGTTTCAACTAATTCAGATACAGTACATAAAAATACTGTTAAAAGTTCTATTTAATAATTATATTTATAAACCTTAATGAATCAGTTTCCATTTTCATTTACATAATTTTTAAGCAAAGGCATCTCCATCAATCTGAACTATAATTGTGGAATCTTACATAAGCCTTAAGTAGTGATGGAGGAATAAGACCAAACAAAAGAAGTTACCACGCTTTGTATACGGTCTGACTCTACGCTATAATTTAATTACCTCCTGTCTTTAGGGGAGAGGCAAGAAAAGGGGTATGTCACACTATCTTCTAGCCAGGCCTTCCATTTATAAATCTCTTACAATACTTAATACCATATTCTATTAAAATGTGTTCTATGTCTAAGAACAGTAAGCTTTAAAATATTTGATCTCTGTTATCATCATCTTGCAGATGGTTAGGATCCCAGTGAGATTAGAACTACCTAATCTAATCAAGGCAGAAAATATACTGCTACAGCAAACAGGCATGTGGCAGATGCCAATTTGATAAATGAAATAATCATACTGCAGATGGATTTATAAGAGTAATTTATAAGGAATTAAGCCAGGATTAATTTCACAGCTATTATAAAGTCATAGCTACAGGAATTAAACAAAAAAAAAAAAAAAAAAGCATTAAAACAATGAAAGTAGTAAAGATGGGGAGTAATAAAAGTGATGGAATAGAGTTTTGCTGTCTCAGTGCTGTTCAAAGGGATAAATAAATATAAAATATTTATATATGTATTTATAAATAAAACAGGAAAGGCTTTCAAAATCAAAGTAACATCTAGTCACTTCTGATTATAGGAAGATACGCTTTTAACATTTTATCAAATACAGAACCAAAATCCTGACTTTATCATATACGCAGATACAGCTAAGGAAGCTCTAAGCAAGACAAAGGTTGCTGAACAGCTGGTGAAACAATTGAGAAGAGCAGAGAACCATGAAAGGTTAGAAATCATCTTTGAGGTCCTACAAGCACTTGCAGAAAATGGTAAGGCTCCTTTTGGCTTGAGAGAAAGAGGGGAGAAAGGGATACTGGTGCTTAACTTAAGCTCTGGGTTCTGCATTTGCTGAGGGATCCTACTATTGGAAATTAGTCATCCCTTCAACGGAAATAAACCACAAGAACATGTGAAATCCCAGCCTGATTAAGGCTTGGAAGCTTAATAGGTGAGACAGCAAATCCAGGCAGGAGAGAATAGCTTTCCACTCTATTTTGGTAGAATATGACTTCGCAACAGAATACCAGAGTAAACAAAAGACTGAAGTCTTTTCTTTTTGTATTAAAAACTTGACAACCAAATACAGAAGGTATCTACTCTAAGCAGCAGTGTAACAAGCACTGACAAGAATCCATCTAGAATATCTAGATACCTGATGAAAACTCATAACTGGCTTTGCTCATCCTGCCTGTGGTTTCATTGTTGCACCAGGATGTCTGATAAACAAAGAAACAGAAAAAAAAAAAATAAAAAATAAAGACCACACCTGGAAAGAGACTGACCTAAATTCAAAGATTTAGCTTCCTAGCTTGAAACTTCTAATATGACCCAAGAAACTTCTAGTGTGCTTTTGTGTTCTTTACAGATGCTCTAAAAGTTCAGTTGGTGGAGGCAGGTGTGCAAGAGGTGCTGTCTGACATCCTGCTGAGGCTCCAGGGCAATTCACAAGCTGAAGATACATGCATCGTGAAGGCTGCATCAGATCTCATTGTCTCTCTGCTTCTTGGAGGTAAAATAAAATAATGGAATATTGACAGTCCAGATACATAAAGAAATGTCAGGAAGTCCACTTGGAAGAAGTGTTGTCATCATCTGCTCGGTTGCTTCCATTTGCTTAACAGGGACACATCTGCAACCTGTTTCATAACCCTTAAGGGAATTCTCAGACATTGTATTTTTTCAGTGTTTATAGGAGCTTGGTGCTCATGTTGCAATGCTTCTCTTCAAGCACCATGCATATGCTACCTCAAGCCATCTAATAACAATGTGAATGCTTCTGTGCAGAAAGCAAGTGCAGGTACAAGAACTTCGAGCCACTGTAGCTGTACCCATGGTTGTGTCAGACACACCCAGCTTCTAACACTTTACTTTCTAAGATGAGCCAAGAATCTGCTTTAAATTTAAAGCTAATCATCAGATTAAAATGTTCACATGGTGCTGTGCCACCTGTCTATCCTCATTCACTTCTCCAAGCCTACTTAAATACTTGAAGCATTTGGATTAACAAGTGAAATGTAAGAATTTCCTTGTAACGTAAATTGCGCATTTACGTAGAAGGAAGAACATCATCATTCCACGCTACACACATGGCTGATGTAGATTTTCCTCTCAGTCTTTAAGCTGATTTGAGCAACACTACAAAAAGGCTGAAGACACCTAATGCACCTAAGTTTAGGTGGCCCTGTTATATTGTATTTTGGACAACACAGATTAAAAAACAAACTTCAAGAACTGGACACTTACACTGTACCCCACCAACCAAATTCCAAAGTAATCATCAGTTTAAAGATTTTAAATTATTAACTACAGCAACAACCTTCAAGTCATTATTGATTCATATGTCCTCTCTGGTCCCCTAACAAAGACAAACAGAACAGTTCACTTTGGGGGTAACTATGAGCAGACACGAGATGTACATTTAACATTCTCTATTTATCATGCCTTAGATAAACCCATGAAGAATTTTTATGTATTTATTTTGCTAAGGGACATGGCATTATCTCCCAGAATGCTGTTAACTGCCTCGTATCCAAACATACGCAGCGACAGAGTCAGGAACACTGGCTTTTGCTAATTTTACAAAACTAACGGTAAGGTTGCTTTTTCTCTACCCATCAAAGCTAGAAAGCCACTGTTTGTGAGTGAAGAACAACACTGTTAGATTTTATTGCCTCATGCCTCTGAAACTATAACCTTGTTTTTCTGCAAACTAGAAACTTGCATACATTTAAGTAACAGAGACTAAGGATATTGAAATAATTTGAGGAACTTTAAGTCACTTTTGGGAAGTGGGGAGGGGATTACTCAGACATAGGGGAAAAAAAGGAATCTCAAGATAAGCCATTTTTATCTTTCACACTTTCCTATGATAGAGAGCAACGAGCCTTAATACTATGCAGAGAGAAACACAGAGAGACTCTTATAAAGAGACGCTTGGGAGACATGCTGTGCTGAATCGGTCAGCAGAAGAAACTCCGTTTTCTGTCCATTCCTTTCTCATTGACAGATGCTGTGATAGGTTCAAGCTTAATTAACAAAAAGGAGCTCTTTTTTTGAACAATTCCTAACTTTCTCCACTAACTTAATTATCAGTAAGGATTCCCTGAGATCTTTCTGAATAGTTAAGCAAGACAGCTCACTTCAGAAAAACGATGTGACAGTATCACTTGCATTTCTCCTCGCCTTCCCCCACATCCTTTCTAGCCTTCCTTTCTTCATTGTCTCTTACCTAGCTCTGAAGCAGCCTTTGTGCACGGCTGCCCACGAAGGCTACAGAAATGCCCTCCGTGCCTTTAGACTTGCTATCTCCGGCTTAGCCAGCTGAATGGCTTGCTTTGTCACTCCCTCTTCTCCCTCCATCTCCCCCACAACCCTATTAGATATTTCATGTGGAATAAATGAATAATCCTTTTCAGGCCCCAGTTTGTGCCTTTAATCTAAGAAAAGAAATCCTATGGAAATCTGATCTCAGCATCAAATGACTTCTGAGGCAGTGAAAAGATGACAGCTTTTGCAGCTATGAAAGTGTCTGTTCCTAGCAGAGTTTAACCATGAGCCATTAAATTCAAGGTTCTGCTGCCATCCAAGGCAAAAATCCATAGGAGAGAACCAATTTGGAGCTCTGTGACAATTGAAGCAAGGAAGCCAACTAATGGGTTCTGCCTATTTGCACTTTACAAGAGGGTAAAAAAAAATGTTCTGCCATTCTTTGGTGTGAAAGGTGGGGGAGGAGGGAAATTAAGTTCATTTCAGGTTAGTCTATATGAAGATCAAAGTATTTTGCCTGTAGAATTTTCTCAGGACAAAACAGTCTATTCTCAGACAATCATTCCTAAGAAAAGTTGCCTAGCCTTCTTTATATACTCTAACCTCCAAAGATAAGGACCAGGCAAAAGAACGTTTGAATAATCACAACCAAAAAGATCACCTTTAGAGAATGTAGACATAAAACACTTATCAAAAGATTCTTGCATGACTAAAATTTGAACTATTTCACAGAATGACAGTTTTCTCATGAAAATATCCCCTCATTCTATACACATTTGACTTTCTTATTTAACATATGCAGAAATACAGGGGGAAAAATATGCCACTAACTCAAATGCAACAGCAGTAAAAATGCTAAAAGAACTAGCTTGTTCAAAAGAGAACACAGAGGAGTTTTTACTACTTTGGGGCAGAAATAATATTCAAACAAGCACAGATGTTAAAACTACTACATATGGCCATTTAAGTGGTATATTAAAAAAAAAAAAAAAATCTTAGACATGCAGCTAGCACTATGAGGAACAAGCAAAGCTACTTCTGAACTGATTCTTGATTTGTACCAACCAAGACTGCATAGTTTCACAGGTAGCTCTTTACCCCAGGTGAAGATGCGGTCTTCCTGTATGGCATTCACAATTTTTGCCATTTTCTAACAAATAATATTCATATAGTAATAACACAGTAATAACAGAATGTTGACTGGTGTCAAGAAAATGCTTCTCTTGCGGTGTGATTAACTACACAAAATAATAAAATGCAGAAAAATATTTGCCAAATGTCATCCTCAAAACACTTCCTTCAAAAAGACGCAGAGGGTAACAGTTTTCGTCAGCTCTTCAGGGGAAGGCACCTTCTCATTTCCTATCAAGGAGAGCTAAGGAAGTTCTGATAACAAAAGTCCTCTCATCACTGCAGACTGAGTTCTCAAAAATAAAGGGAGACTATACAGACATACAGAAATGCACTTACAAAGAATTGTGGAGCACTTACTGTGCAAAATGGTGATTCTTTGGAAAGTATAAATCAGCTCTTTCACCAGCTTTGAATAGATAAGAACTCTCTAGGTCAATAGAGATTTTCCAAATTTCATGAGTGCAATGCAGACTTATTTCAGAAAGTGCGTTTCTCAGAACAGGTAAGAAAAATCTAATGATTGTACTGAATACAAGGAGTAATAGCAGTACAAAACTAGTAATCAGACTCACCATTGATAGCTAAGATATCTGGTCTTGCTATAGTCTCTTAAACCAGTAGAACAGCAAAATGGGGCATTAAAGCTATCCTGTGGAGAAATGGAAAATGCCACTAGTATTCCATCACATGTGTGTGTATAGTTATATATATATATATATATTTATATATAGTAGTGCATATATATATATATAGTGGAAAGTAAAGCAGTGGTGGAGGAAGAAACTGAATGGAGAAAATATTGATTTTAATTTGACAGTGACTGGCTCTAGCAAGAGTTTTCAAGCTAAGTCTTACTAGAGTGTGCATCTCACAATCAGTTCACAAGTAGCTGAAGCTCACTTCCAGCTCTAGAGAATTGAAGACTGTAAAAACAATGCAAAAATGCAAAAGCTACAGTCTCAATCTCATCAAAACACTGAGACAGACAAGGCAAAGTCTCCCTGAATTCCTCATTCACATGATTAAGTTTCTTATCTCATCTGTCTACTTGCTTGGTTTCTCCTCTTTCTTTAGATGGCAACTGTATACGAATGGTACAGGTGGGAGTCATACATCAGCTTCTGGACCTTTTGGAGAAACATGTGGAGAGTGGGGATGTCTCTGTACAACATGCTGCACTCAGCGCACTTCGAAACCTTGCTATCCCAGGTACAGAATTTGAAGATCAATGACTTACTGTGATTCCTTGTAAAGATGGATCATTTAATGTAGATCTGTGCAGCTCTGTCCAAGTCATCATTTCCAGTGTCATGTATTCTGAGGGGCAATTGACTTTTTTCCCCCTGCAGAGACATATTTTTGCATAATTCATCAGGATTTTTCAGCTACATGAAGGGTCTAAATATAATACACTGTAATCTCATTGCTAACCGCTGGAATTATTTCCTATTAACAATATACAGCAGTTTAAGATAATAATGCAGAACCAGGCTTATAGCTTAAAATACATAGTTTTGTGTGGAGCTCCCATCACACTTGGTAGATTTTTTTTTAATTATTATTTTAATAAACTTGTTCTTCTATAAAGCCAATGTTCATTGTAAATTTGCCCTGTACAACACTTTAAAAATTTTACTTGTGATCTTCAGTAAATCCATATCAGAAAATTTTGTGCTACTGCTTCCACTCGTAAACATAATTCAGACAAAAAATGTTTTACTGGAGACTTAACAGAACAGCACCACAGTCCTTACACTGTGGTATAGCACTCTTCAGAGGAGCACAATGACACTTTTCTGAAAATACAAACTTGGAGCTATTTGCTGAATTTTCTATGTAAGCTAGCCAGCAGGCCTAGTTTTGTAAATAGTTCTACATATATAATCATTACTTTGAATAAACAAGAGCACCACAAGAAAACTTACTACTTTGCTTCCACTGCTTCCTTTTAAATCCTGATACACCTTGTACCAGGTGTTTGAAGCCCTTGCTTCTTCCTTCAGATAGCTCTCTTCAAAACTTCACTTATCCAATTTCAACTTGTTTTTATACACTCTCAGGTAACTTAGTTTTGCCTATAGTATTACCACACTCTCTGCATTATAAGAGTCAGCCACATCAGTCTATTCAGTGTTTCAATAAATATATTCCACACGATTAACATCTCACCACTTCTGTATTTCTCTGTAAAGAGGTTTTCTAACACTGTTCATATTAGTAGATAGAGGCCTGTGCAATAGCTTTTTGGTGCTAGTAGTGTATGCAGAGATTTCTATGCATGCAAGCTACCTTACATCACTTACAACTTAACACAGCTTTTAAAAGATAATGAAAAGCAGCTTGGCTGTATGTGCATATATCCAGATACGTATTTACAGTGCTAAGCCTATCCTTGGGAGTTTCTTAACAGAGCAATGAACACAGTTCATCTTGCAAAAATCATAAATCTAAAACTCTGGAAGACCATGGATGTAACCTACAACTTCGCTCCTATATTACTGCCTGATACATATAGTACTGGTAGAACTTAATGTTCTCTGCAGCTGCACTTTAACAGGCTGAATTCCGAATTATAAAATACCAACGGATCACTAAGGGGCCTCTTTTTTGTTATCTGTTCTGCTCAATGTCTATCACAAAACCTCTTCGATCTTTCCAATTTTATGTTTCTACCACAGAATTTCAACTAGATGTCAAACTAGGAGAAAAACAAAAATGAAACCTGCAGACACAACTAATGAGGTCTGTGTAAACATAAAAGATCAACTAAAGAAATGGAAGTATTTAATAAAAAAGCAAGCAAAACATAATAGGCATTATTTAAAATAGCTGTAATTGAGCAATGCATAACTTAGATTTCAAAATTCTGTTCCTAAACGGTGTTTTTCCTCATCACCTCAATATATATATATATATAAATATAAGCGCAAATCTAAACAAATCATAAAAGAGAAAAAATTAAATAAAGGCCAAATTTGCAAACGTGCACAGGGGAGGTCTTAAGTTAATTCAAATAGTGATCTTAAAACTGTAAAAGAAATAAAATCATTATGCTTTAGTGACTAGAGTCAGTCTACCACTGAAAAACATGCACAATAAGAACAAGTTATTTAAAAGTGCCTGCTTCTCAGTTTGCCCAACAGAAGGTCAGACAGAACAGACATCTTCCTAATTTCACTGTCATCCATCCCTCCTCCTAAAAGGCATGCAGAAGACTGGAGGAAAATTGCTCTGGATGAAGCAGCTTTTGGTAGCACAGTTAAGCAGCATTAGGACTCCTTCCAGACAACTGTCTGATCATTACCAGGGATTACTGCACTAATGACTGGAGCAAAGATGCAAGATTTAGGAGAGGAAGGCACAAAAACAAAGGTGTGAGCAACAGAGGGTTGGTAAGCTCAAATAAAAAAATGTCATTCTCAAGAAATAAGACTGAGTCATTTCTGCCACCCAGTTCAAGATGAGCAAGCACAGGAAAACCTTGCTCATAGGGGTGGGTGAGTAGGTGAATAATCTATAACAACTAGAAAACTGAGGGAAACAACAATGCTGTGTTTATCCTGTTATATACTGTATTCTAGACAGAGCTGAGATCAAAAGTACCCAAAATATTCTAACAGCACTGCCTAAAAACTTTTAGCTCAAAAAACACACCTAAATGGTTGGGTTGTCCTGATTTCATCCAAGTACTCCAATGAGTTGGACCCTTTTGCTAAGAGCATAATGGAACACAAAATTCAGAACAATTATGTCCTATCTATACCTTCAGATGCTCCTACAGTTAGTGAGCTTCACACTAAAGTCCCTTTTTTCCCCCCTGGTTCCATTTTCTAGTTGTTAACAAGGTTCAAATGCTGGAGGAAGGTGTGGCAGAACGGATTCAGGCACTTCTAAGGTCAGAGATGCCTCCTGTGCAGTTTAAACTTCTGGGAACACTACGGATGCTAGCAGATGGTCAAGGTAGGGAATTGCTAATGTTTCCTGATGTCAGCTACACATTCCTCTCCTTCCCTTCCCCCACAAGACAACAGATGTGCATGTAGAGGCCAGGCTAAGTATCCTGCTAACCTAATTCCACTCACTCTGGACAAATTCCAACAGAGGCCATTGCTCAAGGCTACAAGCCCTCCCATCGTGCCCTTAGCCAGCCTCTGAAGCAGATGAGAAGCAAATCAAACAGAAGAATCTGCAGTAGTCAGGGAGAAATGGCAAAAGCCTAAAGAAAGATGCTTTCCACTGGACACATATGAGCAAAGCCTGAGTATGATGGAAAGGAGTCAAAATAAGGATTTATAATGCCAAACAGCAAGAAAGCAAATGAATAGAAGAATTGGGCAATATAAAGGATCAAAAGGAGCTGAGGTTTGGAGAGGAAGAAGAAATGAGTTTCTATTACTAACAGTTTCCATACATGTTCCCAGGTTTATCTCAGTAAGGCTCAAATGTTGCATTTACTTTAAGCATTGAAATATGGGATTATCTACTTCACACGCCACATCATTTAGTTTTGCATAGACAAGCATGCAAAGGCAATGAGACTCAATGCTTCTCAAAATGTAATTACACGCAAAGCGCACCATTTAGGCACAAAACCTTGGAATTACATTAAGATCTAGTACCATGTCCCAATTCTTTGATTTATTCAGCTTCTAAGCAGAATATAATGATATATGAAAACAAGTTGCTGTGGGTTTTTATGATAAAAACGCCCTAGTTGTCTCAAATCACCAAAGCAGCTGCTCTACCATACTGATCACTATAGACCATCCTGATGTGCAGGAACAAAAAGTCAAAAACAGAATCAGGAAAGTTGTAGCCATTTTGCAATGGGAACTGACTTCTGCTACAGAACAGTTACAACCACAAATCCATGACAATATGAAAGAGCAGAAACAAGCATGCTCTGCTGTACTTCACATTGCATTCCTTTACATCAATGCCCTCTCCACACTCTAATTTGACAGCTACTTGCATCAAATTTTCAAATGAACATGCATCAAATTCAGATCTAGCACTCATTGGTTTGAACCCATTCCAGTCCAGTAAAAGGCTGTTTCCACTTATATTTCACCATGGTCAGAAACTTCCCATCTTCTTCCTCTCATGCTTTGAAGGAGGTCATTAAAATGTCATTTCTCTGAAGTGATAACTGGATTTCTGGATTGTGAGAGACCATTTATCTTTTAAAATTGAGACATTAGAATAACATAGATCTATATTAACAAAACCTTTCTTTTCTCTCACACTCAATGCTATTTTCAGCCCTGATACGAAGTCAAAATTTGGCACAAAATGGTACAACTTCTGAATCTGAAACAACACAGATGTCAAAGTGCTGAGTAGAAGAAGATTTAGAGGATTATTCAATGTTTACCCATTTATGCCTATGAGCACACATTTCTCCCACCTTTAATTGCTTTCTATTGTTTACCCATGAGCTAACATTGTCCTTAATTAACTCAGCCTGAAATGCTTGTGAATACACATCTACTAACAAGTCCACACTAAATTAGCTACTTATATTAGTTAATTGCATTATCTAGTGTAAATTCATTACTCTGACAATCACTGGGCATGCTGAGACCTATAAAATAGAACAGAAAAGGAAGATTTCTTTCTAACTACAGAAAAATGCACTTAGCTCTGTCAGCTTCATTATGCTGAAGTGTTAGCAATGTTTTTTCACTTTGCTTCAGAACAGCAACAGAATTTGTGCACCTCACTACACGGCCAAAGGACCTTCAGCTCAAATTAAAGTTCAGTCATATGCACAATTGAAGTTTGGCATTTTATAATCTAAGAGTTCCTTCTGTTCCAGTTAATGAAGGCTAACTGGTCTTTGTCTCAAAGAGCTGGCAGACATCAGGAAGTCTCTGGTGAACTGGGTCAAGATCCCTTTTTAAGCAAACCCCTTGAACTGGTTCCATTTGACACCCTCTTACCTCTGTTAGCTTTCTAGACTAAACTGGATTACCATGATCTTCTCAGACTAACATGTGACATCTGACCTAGAAACAAAGCCTTTCTGTCAGAGGAGGTTATTGTGCAACATGCAACTTACCTCAAAACAAACACACTCAACTAGGCTAGAAGCTCCCACATCGTTACAGGATTTTGACCTGTGGATTGTTCTGTTGGGTACTGGACAGAAACCGAGGAAGTGTCTATCCTTCTTTGTCCATCTCCCGAAAACAGAAAAAAGTATAGTTTGACTTAAAATTTCTGCAAAATACCCAGAGTAGTCACGTGGTTTGTTGACATTGACATCTTGCACTCTCTTGTTTAACACTTTCCAGAATATCCCAAAACAAATACAATACACACAGAAAGGGACAGGTAAAGAAACCAGAGCAGGGTGTCATTGGCCAAACCTATTTCTTTTGTTCTAGATGCATTAACTTTAATTCTTCTTCAAGCCTTGTTTGCCTCAGGAAAGCTCCAAGAAACAAGTTTCTCAGCTTCTGAAAACCCTGGAGACTTCTCCC
Source organism: Anas platyrhynchos (assembly GCF_047663525.1). Classification (NCBI taxonomy): domain Eukaryota; kingdom Metazoa; phylum Chordata; class Aves; order Anseriformes; family Anatidae; genus Anas; species Anas platyrhynchos. The sequence continues at coordinate 14,741,634 of NC_092592.1, forward strand.
AACACTTTTACCTTTCTGAATCTGCTTCCAAATGAACAGGATATTCTGAGCTCACCCCCTGCTTATCTGATTTTAAAAGTATATTTCACAGTTCTCAGCACTTTCAAATCTACATTTTCCTTTGCTTTGGAAATCATTTTCTGCCACCTAGTCACTTTTGAGCCATAACACTTTAAAGGTGCATAATTAAACTACAGTAAGATTTGTACAGAACCCCGCATTAGATCAGAGCAATATCAAGACTGCATCTTCCGCGCAAGTAGTTTCTTTTGCTACTGAACTTTTGGGGAAGTTCAAACTACTGCGTTTGGGGATTACTTTCCCGTAGTGGTACAAATCTTAAGTTACAGCACCACTTTGGAGTTTCTCTTTCAAAAGGTTATTTAGTGAGGGGTTTTGTTTGTTTTCTCTGTGTCAACCATATAGATTAATACTTTGGGCAAGTCCTGAGATACTGTTCCTGAAGCACAGTGGAAAGTAAATTAATGCATTCCTTCAAACTTGAGGAAAATTTTAATGGTGTTTAATACATAGTTCAACACGTTGACTTGAGAATGTAATTACAGACATGCTGCAATTCTGTACCAAGGACTGGTTTCCCACATGCTACCAACAGTAATTATGGCCATTACTGAGAGCACCAAAATGGCAAGAACAGGCTCCAAAAAGCCCATGATTACATTCATAATGGTCTCAAAGAGCAAGTACAAGAAACAAAGGGAAAGAGACAGCCCTCATGTGAAGATTTTAATATAGCAACATAAAATTTGCTTTCAAAGATCTGAAACTCCTCATTTTAATCCCTGCTTCAGAGGCCTATGAAAATGCCAGCTTTATAGGAACAGCTTAATTTGTTCTTTACCTCCAAGCGGTGCCCTGAAACAACTGGCATTCCCCAAGCAAAGATATCCAAGATCACACAAGTCCAATGCTTTAGTTACAGCTCAGACCACAGGATGGAGCTCAGTATCCTTTGTTACCTTTACATTCACATTTCAGTGACAAAGACTGAGATTTTAAATGTCTCCCAATGATGCTTTTCTCTTCAGCTGATGCAGCTGAAATCTTGGGCCAAGACCCCATGCTGCTCAACAGACTTGTGCAGTGGTGTGATGTTAAGGACCATGCCGGCGTTCGTGGAGAAGCAAATCGGCTGCTAGCATCAATCGTGCGTCACAACAGATCGCAAGTATGAGTAATTGGTCTGATGTTCCTACCTTATCTGTCTCCTATTTTTAAAGCTTGTCCATATAGCAAGGGGTTAAATGCTAAACTGTATGCACAGCTACATAATTAAAAACAGGAAAGTTTTTGGTAAAATGCCTCTAGTCTGCCTCTGTGTCAATTGAAGAGAGGGGAGTAGGAAAGCAGTGCTCTCTGTAACTAGATATCACACTGAAACAAGCAACACTGTTACCTGCTGTCACTTGTTGACTTTTACCCCTCTTAAGGCTTGACAAATGCTAGGCAGGCAAAGCTTTTCTATTTCCATAAATAAATTAGTTTCAATCATAAATCAGACCTATCCTGCATGCCAGTCTCTCAGGAGTTCCAAAGAGCTCACTTATCAACCTACTGACGGATGAATCCAGCGTGATCTGGATCTACTAGCATATTATATTAGAACAGGCTTCTGTTTTTTGCAAATCATGCCATTACATACAGACATCCCAAATGTACTTTACTCTGAAGTTTCAGTGGAGTAGATACTACCTGCAAAGGCTTTGACAGAGTAAAACCAAACCTTTGCTGGTTTGAAGATTTAAATGAAAAATCAAAGTTCAAACTAAAATTCTTAAGAGACCATATATACACCTGCACAAACACCTTATACACATAATTGTAAGTACCAATATTCCAAGTAAATTAGACCAGCCTTAGGCAGACACATATGACTAGTGCCAAAAAGAGTTCTCTAGTCCCAGGATATATTCATTCCAAATACCATGACCTTGTATTGAAGCATGCAAATCATTTCCATCTATTCAGAGACTGAAGAGAGAGTGCAATTTTCCTTTTCATTCTACTTCATTCATAGCTCAGATTTCAATCTGTGATATTTTACCTTTGCTTTAACAGGAAGTGGTCAAAGCGGTGCAGGAGGCACAAGGAGTGAAGCATCTGGTTTCCATGACTACAAGTGAACATGCTGCCCTGCAGAATGAGGCTCTGAATGCCTTGGCAATAGCGTCTGCTATTGATTTAGGTATTTTTCACCTAAAAGCATTTATTAATATGAAGATCTTGCACAGTTAAGAAACGCTCATGCTGTTAATTTCATATGCAAGAAAAAGCATTATGGTCTAGATTTAGCTCTTAACCATCAAATAAAGGAAGTGACCCATCCAGTAAACAAGACCCCCAGAATTCAGGAATTGCCTGAATGCTTTTTGGCCAAGTAAAATAATCAGGTTGTGTGGACAGGATAATCTGCTGAGTGCTGTACGACCCTATAAACCTACAGAAACACAAAATGGAAATAATGATGAGGGCTAGAGAAAACAATGAGAAAAGATTTAAATGTAGACAGAATTAGACAGGGACAAGCTATGGAATTGAATGGTCAGTGACGACTGTAAATAAGAGGAAATAACATTCAGAAGACAGACACTTGAATGAAGTAAAAAAAAAAAAAAACATAGAAAAAAGGAGCTTATGGAATATGCAAATGAAACAGATAAGATTAAATGCTGTAACTGCTTTTAGTGAGCTAGATTTTCAGAGGTTGAGTACAACTTCTTTTCAGGTTTGTCCTGTATAGATTTTTAAATATGATCAAAATTTATTACAATAAAGACAGCCACCACAAATTTACACACATCAAAAGAAATTGCAAGTCAACTTTAAGTTTGGATTTTTTTTATATCAACAAGAAAGCAAGACAGGGAAGAGCCCATTTTCATGCTTAGCCCACAATTAAGCCTTTCAGACTCATGTGTACAATTTAAATGACCTAGCTCTGATCATTAAGACTGTATGGGTTTATGTATTATGGGTTTATTTTGTAGTGTGTATGTTATAGAGGGTTCCATCTTACAGAATGAGCCTACTGAAAAAAACACTCTATAGGAAATCATACAGAAAACCCCCAGTATAGACAAGATGCTCAAGTCATCCTTGTATATGTAACTCATTTTAAATGAAGCCAGTCAGGAATTTTGTTTAAAAAAAAATAAAAAGAAAAAGAAAAGCATATTCAATCTTTGTAACACTCTTTTCACCCTCTTTTTACATAAGAGCTCAGGTATTTGTTTACTTATTTTTCAGATACCCTTGAAGCATCTTTTAAGGAATCACAGCTAGTACAAAGCTTACACAGACTCCTACAAGATGATAATACAACTCCTGAGGTTAAATATAATTCTATGAGTCTTTTGTGCAGTCTTCTTAATTCAGGTAACTTAATTTTAAGTAGTCTGTGATGAAAGGATGGATATTTGTGATGAAAACATGCATTTTATGTCGCTGAAATGTACCACTTGTGATGTTGCAGTCAGTGAACAGTAAAGATTAGAGAGGTTCATTCTTTACTTATCAGTAAAAATCCCACTCATGTTTTTTCTTCAGAAAAAGTAGATTAAACCATTAGCTATGTAAATTTTAAAAAAAAAAATCTTTATTTCCAGTGACAGTCAGTGGCATAATCACGTCCTGAAAAGCAAAATAAGAGCCTTAAAATATAGGCATCTTTGTCCAAAATCACCACAACCACATACAAATGTCTGGCAGTCCCAGGCTTTGCCTACACCATAGCATTTTTGTGTTCAAAGAAATAAGCTGTCTGCATCATCTTACACAAGCAAGCACACATTTGTCCTGCCTATGCTGTAGGCAAACCAGAGCTGAGATAAAACAGTATCTTTAGCAGTGCTGGATTAAATGCATAGCAACTTTTAATAAAATGTCTGAAGGATCTGTTTTCAGTTTCTCTCTCTCTGTGGTTAGGGAAGATTTAAAATTTTTCCTGAAAGATCAGACTGCTCCTGTAAGCATGGTGTGGCCTCACGCCACAACTCACCGTGTCTTTATACATAAACCATGGTTACCAAAAGCAATGACTGCGCTTAGGCAAAGACAAGAGAGCTGTTTTTCAAATCCTGGAGCTGCCCTTTATTGGCAGGCAAGCTGGATTTTGCAATGCACTCCACTTCTTCCCCTTGTAGTCACAGGTATCTCACAGGACTAAGCACTTACTTACATCCTTCAGTGAAACTGTGCAGTATTCACACAACAAACCCGATTTGTACGACTTTTGCCAGAGGTGTATTTCATGAAAGGCTAAGAAGGCACACAGGCAAAAAAGCTGGAGCACACAGCCTATATTGTATTTTCAAAGTACTTTTCTTTTGTTCAATCAGTTCTTGGAAGACAAATGGAGAAGAAAAAAGTCTTAACCTGTTCAACATTTTCAAAGGTTTAAAGAATACCTATTGAGAGAAACACATTTAAGTAATATTAGGGAAAAATTCGTACAGTGAGGGTGGCCAAATGCTGGAACAGGCTGCCCACAGAGATGGTTGATGCCCAAGTCTGTCAGTGTTCAACAGGAGTTTGGATAAGGTCCTGAATAATATGCTTTAACTTTCAGTTAGCCCTCAAAAGGTTAGGCAGTTGGACTAGACGATCTTTAAAAATCCCTTCCAACTGAAGTAGTCTACTGTAAAGCAGCTCATTTTACACAGTGAATGCTCCAAATCTGTATGTTGCAACAATTGTCAGGAACCATTATGACATGGTATGTCACTAAAACTCAGCATTTAATTTCCCATTCAGGTGATCTGAGACAAGAAATAGAAGAGGACAAGATTAAAGAAACCCTTGAACAACTCTGCAGTCACAGCAACGCAAATGTGGTCAAGGAAGCTGCTGCAACGTTACAGGTTTTGAAAGGAGAGCCACCCCACTAGCCTCCCTTCCAACCCAGAGCAACCTGTGCTGCTGCTGAGGCAAATGCAATAAAATGCCAGCTTGGCCAACGCTACCTTGCATTTGTCATGCTGCTGCACAACCAATGCTATTAAAGCCCAGGTACAGCTCCTGCTTTTAAAACTACGCGTACAAAAATTTGGCCTACAGATACCTGTATCACTGCTGCTCTTTACTGAGCTACTAACACTGCAGTAGGAATAAATCCTGTCAAACAAGTGGTCTTAGAAAACATTACCTGAGAGACAAAAGGTAATTACCATCTCTAATACATATAAGCTGCTTGGTTTTGTCAAATCAGGGAATCAATTGAAACTTTAATTTTTTAAAGTCAATAGGACTTTAAAATCGCTGTAAAAAACTAAAGCTTGTATCATGCAACCCAAAACAACAGGGCTTTCGATTAGATGTGAGCTGTTGATTAAATAATGCAAAAGGCTAATTGGACCATTTCAACTCCTGCGCACTGTGAATCAATCTGTGTACCCAGCTGTTAACTGGAAATTTCAGAACTCCCCATAAGGCTGTACCACCTTTCCTTCCCCTTCCACATCTTAATTATGCTTTTAAAGCTCATCACAGAATTTACACCTGCTAATATCACAATCTATTACTAAGCATCTGAGGTCTCATCCCACATTCAGAGTTGCAGCTTTTGTAACTGGGCATGATTTGCTGTAAAATTAATGTTTGCAGTAAATTGCAGTTAATGTCCAGACAGTACTTGGACAAGATACAAATTAAAGCTAGAAGTTAGAAGTGACAAGTGAGCACATACGAAGATTCAAAGCTGGCCAGCATGTCATTAAGCCATCTCCAGTAAGAGAACCTAGGCTTAACTACAAATAATAGTAAATCATAGTAAAACAAATGTCTCTGAACATTTCTATAAGAATTGTTCAAGTTTGAAAAGTCAACTGATTAAAAAAATAGTAAGACCAGGATCTACTCCACAGCTTGTCCTTACAGGAACTTCATGAAATAGTTGTAGTAGGTTGCAGTGTCACATCGCCAAGATCCAGGTGACTGAATTCATCAACAGGGTAGTGGTGGAAACTGAAAAGCTAGGGAACAATGACTTTTTTAATCCAGCAGTAACACATTGTCTGTGAAAAAAATGTTACAACTTTTGTTCCTGTAAAAGCTTTCACACTTGGAAAACTCACTACTACTATTTAGTCCATTATATTAGTAACTGATCCACGCCACCAGATTCCAATTCCAGGAGTACTGAAAAAGGGAACTTCACAAAACCATCCTAGACAAGTCACCTGGTAACAAGCAAGTTTTTGATTACATAGTGAGAATAGAAAAACTAGAGCTGAACTATGTCTAGTTTCATCTAACTTAAAGTATACAGCAATATGGGCATCCTGCATCTCTCCAGTGTCAAAATAAAACAGCTTCATCCAATCTCAATTTGAGAATAAGATATGTGCTTGTGCCTAAACCAGCTATTAGGATGAAATATATCAGGGTTATTACAAACATATATACACACACACACACCCTCAAAATAGCTGCATCTGAGTTGTCATATTTATTAAAAATGATCCAGCCTTAACATTCTATCTATTGTATATATTATTTTAAAATAATATATCCATTATCTACTGCCTAAATATTCAAAGCATTTTTTTTTAAATGCAGTAAGGAAGAAATGTTAAAATTGTCAAAGAAACAGCTACAAACTGATTTATGTAAGCCTCATGTTCAAACCTGTTACTTCCCTCTTCTGTACTCAGTAATGTCAGAATCATTGCTCAGACATGATAAACCAGATTGTAAATCACGGGAGTGATAATTGGGCAACAGCAGTCACAATGCAAACAGTTTCAACTTTTTGGATATCCTTAGACAGCATCAATATTTCTCTTCATAGTGGCTTTCACATTACACTTTTTTTGGCTTTCACATTACACATTTTTGTGGCTTTCCATTAACAATTCTGAGAAAAGCACCTTTCTCTTATCTGTTATTCATCAGCCAAAACTAAAAAATCAAGAATTAGGTAGGTTCAGAAAGAAAACACACAAGTATTAGCAGACCTTTACCATTTCCGTAGTTATCCACAAACTGCAGTCTCAGCCAGCCTAAACCTCAGAGAAGGAAACACTAGTAACTGGAAACAACAAGTCTTAGAACACAAACTCCACCAGTAAAAAACATTCATTTTATTTAATCAAATAAGGCTTGAGAAGAAACATATACTGAAAGTCACTCAGAAAAGCTGTATCAGAAGAGCCAGAACCTCCCCTTCCACTGGCTAAACAACATTCAAGCTGCATGATAATCCACAGGCAGTAAGGGAAGGAAAAGGAAAGGATGGAATGGGGAGACAAAAAACAAGGCAATGCTAACTATAAACCAATTGTTGCATCAACCTCAACTTACTTGAGGTATAAATCTATCCACATGGCACTGTACAAGGGTCACTAGAACTAAAGACCCCCAAGAAACATTCAGACTTCCAGGAGGCAACTGAAGTTCCTTTGGTCACTCATATTCATCCTCCTCCTCATGTACAGGCAAGCTGTGTCCAAATGCAGATGTAACAGAAACAAAAGAGCATATGCACAGTCAAAACATACTGAGAAATAAATACATTGCTTCACAGAAATAAATTGTGCTCATTTCTGAGAAATAAATGATCACACTGATTGAAAGGATTCCTTCTCAGTCCAGTTAATCAAGCCTGATCTCGTATTTAATATCTTCATTACAAAACTTGTTTCCATTGTAGTGTTTGTGGAGATGTTCCAACTGCAACCAATGAAATCTCAACATCAATTTATCAAACCTCTCCTTGTGAAATTGTTGAATTGCTTCTTCAGGGCTTTAGAGCAGGCTCACACCCAACTACTTATTCTGACAAGACTTGTTTAAACCATAAGCAAAAGTTTTAGTCATGAAGTCACTGCAGGTCCACAGAGAAGGTGCTAAATATAACTTGAAGTAGAAAGCAGTAAGAAAGTATTCCCATTCCAAGTCTGAAATTACACTACCACTTGTACCACCATTGAGGGTGTGCTTCAAAGTGTCTAGGTGTAAACCAGCCTAGAGCCCCCGGGTTTTAAAAATGATACCAAATAAACATAGAGAAGTTTATCCACAGTGAAAAGAGGAATAAGTTCATGAATGTAAATGTCCTCAAATAGGTTGAACTTGCTCTCTTGAATTCTGTTCCAGATCACTGGAGTATTGATACAAAGCTGGTGTTAACATGGCCAAGGCCGATAAGAACAAGCTGTGGAAAAGACAACACTTTAATTAAATTTTGTTTTGCATACAAACGATACTTCAAAAAAGAAACCAAGTATATATTTGTCTTCAGGCAACTTGGCAAGAGCAGCAGACAGGGGAAGTCTGATCAGTGACACCGGCCCTTGGTGGCAGCTAATTTCAGTGCATCAACTCCACTGATGTCATTGAAGCCATGATGATTTTCACCAAGTGTTGAAATGACTTCCCAGAACTAGGAGCTTTGTGTCACCAAAATGGCAAAGCGAAATGTACTGCCTAGATGGAAGTTTCAATTGAACATTTCACAAACAGCAAGTTACATATAGGATGCATCTTTCTCCCATTTTACATATATCAGATTATTATACATAACAAAGTAAGCTGGTTGATGAGGTGTGGTAAAAGTTTCAAGCACCAGAGTTGAAAGCAAAGGTTACTGGACACTGCTTTGTTGCTTGCAAAGTTGCAGTAACAACAGCAAATTTTTGTCTGCTGCTAGTGGACTGGATTCAACAAACAGGTAGTACAGACATCAGATTCAATGCTCTACAGAAGAAATGTCTCTTGCTCTCCCCTTCAGCAATCTACTGCTATTTTTCCCTTGTTGCATATCGACCAAAGATTAAAAAAAAAAAATCACAGTGCACTTCTATAGATTTTACTTTCAGGTTTTTCAGATGAATAATAGCAGACTGTTCTCTGCTCTTCTAAGGAAGTCAGCCATCGTTAGACAAGCTTCCTTTTCCTGTTGTGTCTCAATCACTGGACAGAAAAAGAACTATGAAAGCTGCACTGAAATATACATGAAAAGTACAGCACTGTCTGTGAAGTGTTTCACAGACTAAGAGCTAGAAGAACATCTGGACAATCGATACAGACACAAAGATTCTTACTGTAGATCGGTTTTTGCCAGTGAAATGTTCATTAATACATGCATAATACATAAAAAAAGGACATGAGAGAGATTTAGAAGTTTGGCTTTCCATGAAGGCCATGTACTTTGGAAATACAAGTATTAAATCCTTCACACAGACTACATGTAGTAAAATATCATTAAAAAAATATATACTTCTCTAAAAATTTACACTCAGGCACTGTAAAAAAAGTCTGCTCTCCCTGAAAAAACGGGTGTCACTGGAAGCAGTAAACAATGTTTACTTGAAAACATGTTTCACATGGCCCGGAGTAAAACAGACAACTACAACTACTTCCAAGTTTTCAGTCACATACATCTGTCTTTTACAGATAAAAAATATACTATGTCAAGCATAGCAATACTTCTGCAGCCACTGCAGTCCTAATCCAAAGACTCTCAGAGAAAATTGGACTTTTTACTGAATTTCAGATCGACCCGCAGGAAGGAAGGGCAGGAAGAAGAGTTCGTTTTTCTTCTAGTAAAAGTAAAAAAAAAAAAAAAAAAAAAAAAAAAAAAATTACTTCAGCAGTAGTTCAGTTTGATACAGTAAATTACTGTGAAGAAATGGTTCCAGTCAGCATACTGTGACTGGCATTTTAACCCTGTATGAGAACACAAACAGGACTGACAATTTCATAGCTTTATAGAAGACTTACAAAAAAAATCAAAAACTGATATTCCACTAAAACACATCTTTTCTTACTAAAAAAAAAAAAAAAATGGATTTCAGTAGTGATTAATGCTGAATTTGAATGCTTTTCATCAGTCTTCATTTTAGCAATTAAGACGGGAGAATCAGCAGAGCAGATGTGAAAGAAACTACAGGAAGGGTAAAAAAAACATCCAAAGCTAGCACAGAATGCTTGCTACTGACTGCATTTCAAGATCTGTGCAGGCAGTACTTTTCAAAGGTATTACTAATCAATAAAAGCTAGGTGTTTTGAAAGAGTTTTTTTTTTCTTTTTTATATAAATAAAGACTATTTACAATTTTTCAGACAGGAAGCAGCATTAGGGATTCACGCTCCCTTGCCTGAAGCAGAGATTTCTAACTTATAATGCTGTAGAGAGTTGGATTTTGCCCCTCTTGAGAAAACACTTGCATTTTTCATAACTGCTTGGGTTACTCAAACTCTGATGGTGAGCAGAAGTTTCTGCTCCTGAGACATCTGCATCACTCCCAGTCAAACAGAAATATCCCCTATTTCTGCACAACCGAGAATTAAAAAGCTAGAAGATTAGTGACTTTTTCTTCAGTTTCCAATGCCACGATGATTATGGTTGCTGGTATCTTGCCAAGCTGACCAGATGAATCTACTGTAGAGATTAAAAACATTTTCAAGGTTCTTAAAAGAGATCAGCAGGCCTTCGGAAGAGATTACAACATTAAGACTGATGACAGTTGGGAGTCAAAACAGAAAAGTCTTCACGGTAATTCTTCATGGAAGGAGTTCACAGCAGTTTCATTTCTCCTTGCTATGAGTCTAAAACCAGTTCAGCCAATGACTTGGGAAAGTCCCTTTTTTCCTCACCACAGATCAATTCTGGTGCAACTGAGTTGTCTCATTAGAAAAAAAGGTAGACCAGTGTGTTTGGAGATTCTTTTTTTGTATCAGCTTCTAACAAAAACCACGAGCAGGGTAAGATCCACATAAGGCCTTTAATACCAGGAGCATTTCACGGTCTGCGCATTTTTTTCCACCTTGGTGTCTGATTGAAAATAGTAAAATATACTTTTTGCAACACATTTGCTTTAGTATTCAGAAGGCATTACCTGCCTTTACAGCTTCAATATCAGAAATCAACGTCCTGGCTAGGAAAATCCCAAAAATCTAAAAAGAAACAAAAAACAAACCAGTTGTGAGATGAAACACTTGCAATGTAGAGTCTGCAAGAAGTCTCTAAAGATTAGTGTAGAATAGGAACCTGCATATTTGTTTCTATTTCTCTGCACTGAAGTCAATGCAACTCTTAAGAATAAAGATATACATTGATAAAGCATTTGCAAGCTCAGATACCATTTCATAGCCAGGATCATGTGTTGGAGCATAGCTATTACTACACAGTAGTAAAAACAGCAGAATCTAGCACAAAGTACAACTGATGAGAAAAAGATGTTTTCATGTGACACTTCAGGAACATGCAAAATAGTATCAGACTTCTAGATGTCCTAAAGATGGAATAAATCCATTTTGCCAAGTTTACTTATAGCATTCACACTTACATGCTGCTAAAATTACAAGTCTGAAGCATTTTAATTCATTCCATAACTTTGGTTAAGCCAAGTTACTATTTATTTATATATATATTTAAAATACTTAAGAATTTCACTTTCACAATTTCAAATTCCATGTCAGAAACAACAGTTAGAGAAGTCCCAGATCCTTCTGAGATACCTAACAACTTTGAAATTGTAACATTCACTCAAGTTCTCTGGGAAATTTTCCTTCACAAATTGAAAATAAATTCATAACTTGGTATACTTCCTAAAACATTATTAGGAAAAAAATACAATACTGTGAAGTTCTGGAAAAGCCAGAAGATTTGTTTTAGAAAGAGACCATGTGTCTCACTCCCAGTCCCACCATGAAAAAGCTTAATGCATAAGATAAAACTAAATTTGAAAATAATCCTGAAATACAAAAAGGGTGTCAGAGAGACTCAGGACACAAATAGGAACAACAATATCAAGTGACTCTCAATATGTCAAAAGTTTAGATTCTCTATCCTGAACCTCCTCTCCTCCTAACTGAATGTGTTTTTCTCAGGGCAGCATCTCTCTATGAAAGCACTGGAAGCACTACTGATAGATACTGATAAACTATCAAAAAAGCAACAGAGGGCAGTATTGCCATGGCTGGAAAAAGGTATTTTACCAGCACTACGTTCAACATAGTTTCAGTTAAATGGAAAAGATTTTGTAGCAGATTTACAACTCTTATTTCCCACTGAAATAAAGCAGTACCACGCAAAAGCAACTTAGGCGAGTATACACAACTGCCACAATGCAAGCAGGATCCACTTTGAAAGAATTTTCATTCGATATGTTTTACTGAGGATTTCAGTTCATTTTCTTTGACATACCAAGAATAGAAGAGGTACTGCAAGAAGTTTCAGCAACTCCATCTACTGCTGCTAATATCACATCTGCAACCTGTTCAACAGCTTCCCTTCTCTTCTACTCTTGAGATTTTTGTGCTGTATGCTACAGTATTCAGAATAGCATTCTTAGCATGAAAGATAGAATTGGATTTCAGTCTTTTGTATTTGCACTAGAAGACAGAAGTTAGGATCTACTGGAGTACATTACCAGAAGATCTCCTGTCCCTGATGATATATTAAAATGTGAGAGATGCATATAATTTTATATATAAAAATAATAGCATGTTGCCATGTTAATATATAATAAAATATCATTATAATGTTTCAGAATCTTGGAGATCTCTTCCAACCTAAATGATTCTGTGATAATATAAAAATATGATATATTTACAATACAGTACAGTGGCCTTCATTTCTTTGAGAAGTAATTTTGCCTGAAGGAAATAATTGATTTCGAAATTTTACATTAAGACCCCACCACTATAAAATTCCCCCCCCCCCTTTTTTTTTTTGCAATATTGTTATCATACCTAAAAACATCCACAATGTTTTTATTAAATATTTACTGCATCCCACCGTAATTACTTTTACCCTCAGTGGGTAACTTGAAACTTAAGGGAAAAAAACAGTAAGAAAACTAACCTGCAGCAGTGAGATAGCTATGAAGACTCCTGCAACAATGTAGATATTTCGTGGCAACCAAGCTTCCAGAGCAAGAATACAGCCTTTTATGAAAATCTGATCATCCCATTGACTCTTGCTCTGAAAGAGAAGAAGAATTCAAGAACATCACTTTTCTGCTCAAATTTATTATAACAACTCTCAGTCACATGAAGGGATATAGTAAAACTTACGATTGGTTATTTATACAGTAATGTTTTTAACCAGATTCCAGAAATACATGAAATACAGAAATACATACGCCCAAATTAATTTAAGGGATGTCAGGACATTCATATTAGTAACTTCCTGAAAATCCTACTATTAGAATACTTTGGAATTAGTAGAGAACACAATTCAGAATTAGAACTAATACCTGAGACATTTGAAATGCAGGTCTTACCCCTTTTTTGAAAAAGACTTTTTATTTTTTCCACCTTTCCACAGTACAAAACAAAATCTCTACCACACTCTACTTGTAGCAGGATGTAGCACAGCTCACATAAGCATAAGCTCACAGAATTCTGAACTGACATATATCAGTGATTCCACAGTTTTCATTATTTTGTCCATGCAGACACAGAACAGTAAAACAGCAAGACTCCAGCACCTTACCTTCTTTCTGACATCATAGCCACACTGTGTATTCACAACTTTTTGCTGCAAAATAAAGATTAAAAATATCAGTGGAATTATACCTTCTTCTTGTCACATCAATTTGCTGTCTTTTAAATTCACAAAAGAATCGGAACTGTCAAAACCAGCCATTTAAAAAAGCATTTTAGTAAATATATATATATATATATATATATATATATATATATATATAAAATAGCAACGACAAAAAAGCATTAGCAGAACACCAGGGAAGTATAACAGCAAAGTATATATTAGCAGAAAACATCCTCTGCAAAAAATCCCAGCTTCTCCTGTTTCTTGGCTTTCATCCAGCAGCGACTATTCAAAACAAAGCATTAACAACTATACTGACAGCCTTCAGATAAGACATCTGCATTTCCAAGATCAAATTCATTTTATCTATTTCACGTAATGCCTAAACATTGAGATAAGAATAAAGGTATTACACTGATTTATTTACACCTGCAGTGGAGGAATGTGTCTTACAACTCCTTCATTTCACAGTGCTATCCTGATCAGTCAATACAAGTAACAGATAGCTGCAAGCTACTTGACCTCCCTTACGGTTGATAAATCAAAGTCTCACATAACCCAGCTCCAAGACAAAACTACTGAAGATAACAAAACGTTCCTTTTGTAAATTTCAAACAGAAACACAATAAACACCTTCCAGATCCCAACCACATACAACCTAGCAGCATTAAGCTCATAAAATGCAAATACATTCCTTTAAAGACATTTTTGTTTCTCCTTTGTATTAGAGTTATGAAAATCTATTTACTACACAATTATAGAATATTTTGTATTACACATAGTGAGTTCTATTAAAATGCTAGCAGTAGAATCTCAGATTTAAAAGATTTGAAGACACCTACATCTCCTTAAATACAGCACCACCAACAGAAAAATGGCAGTGAAATAGCACTGCTCTGAATTACATTAAAAAAATTACTGGGGAATTGGAATTTGGAATATATTCCAAACAAAATTTTTCCTTGGATTATTTCCAAGGAAATCAAAAGCCTTAGCATAACCTACCAATAGTTATCTGCTGCATGAGGATTGCTGGATCGACCTTCTGGGCTACAAATGCTACAAGGCATTTTTCATCTATTACATCCATACAAAGCATTTTGCATCCATTAGCACATACCGCCCTATTTTTTGCTTCTACTGCAAGGGTCAGGTTCCCAGAGTTTAATAAGCCAATCCAACCAATGAGTACCTGAATCTTGCCAAAACCAAAGAATTGACTCAAACATTTTAAACTGAGTTTGTGCATCAGCACTTCAGTAATTGCTGATAACTAAAGTCATGAGCAAATGGAGTTACTCCTACTTGTCTGGCAAAGGGGTGCTGTACAGTAATTCTAACCAGGGCAAGCGTACTGCTTAGGCCATAGATAACATGCTTAAGAATTCAAGGCATGGGGAATAAAACAGTATCAACAGCCAATGATTGCAGATTTAAGCCATACAAAAATAGCTTCTGAATTCCTGGTGACAGACAATACATTTTCAGTTGTGTAATGGGTTACCACACTTAGACTCTAAAAATGATGGAAGAGAAACAAAGAAATTTGGCTATCAAGATAGTAATTTTTGATCATTTAAAAGTCCTCTTAAAGCCCCAGGCACACACTATATTCAGGAAGCACTTCCTTTCATAACTCTTCAACAGCAGCAATAAAAAGCTGTTGTATATACAAACATATACAAATACAAAGCCAGGAAAACAACTTACAGCAGGATCAGGTATACAACAGGAAAATGGAACACCACACTTCTCACGACTTTTGCTTTCACTGCTGCAATTAAAGTATATGTTGAAGTCCCAGTCATCTGGACCTTGGGCACCGCAGCAGTGGTTCTGCAACAGATAACCAAATACTTAACACTTGGGGACATTTTATAGACAATTTATCCACTGAACAGCTCTCTGGAATGATATTTGGTCATCATCACCTCTTTCCCAAGGCTGCAAGGAATCAATAGCAACACCAGAGTAAAAAAAAAAAATATATATATATATATATATATCTATATCAATACTGTGGCTCTATGAAATCAAAGAAATGCATTTGGCATAATGCTCTTGGAAATACATGTCAACGCAATGAGAAATTATCATAAAAATTGTCACTTTAAAAGTAATTACCCAATGCAAATCTGTGTACATCCATAAACAGTGCAACAAAATAAGTTACATGGATGCCTTGTTCTCACTACTTCCACATCAACCAAAACTGAAAGTTATAGAAAAGTTTCTCTAAATATGTGATTTGACCCTTAAATCTTCATAAATCAACAAATTTTCTCCTTCTTGTTTACTCTGAAAGAGATCAAAATATTCATGAATACTTGCTTTCCTTTAAATAAGATTTTCATACCCAAATTAACCAACACGTTGTTAGTTCAAAGGTCGGTCAGCTCTAGAATTGTTTCATACAAGTTTCTTAACCTAAAGAGTGTATTGTAATTACCATAATTACAGGTTAGGGAATCCACATATTTCAAAGAATTTTTAATTCCTGAAACTGATGAAAGTTAGTTTCTCATTAAGTTACGCTTTGCAGTTTACCAGCCTGGTTACTTAAGGGTGTAAATCTTTTGCCATAATGTATACTTAATATGTTATATCAAACATTTTCCTGGTACCTCATGAAATTCCCTCCTTTCTTAGGACATCACTAGTATCTCTAACATCTCTTCTCTGCCCACTGCTCATCATCACATAACCTGTATTGACCTTTCTGTGAGACTGCCAAAACTTGAGTGAGTCAGTACATGGATTCAGAAGTTACCAAGTGGTGACAGACACAGATGTGAACGGAGCAGAACTGTGTGCACCTACTTTTCAAAGGAAATATGACAAAAAGGAGTTGAACAGAATAGTCAGAATTGAAAAAACGATGCTAGGTCACATGTGTTTATAGTGAAGATGAAGATAAAGAACGGGTTAATTTTTATCTTTCTAGTCCCTCCTCCCTCACTCATCTCCACCACTAAAAGGCCATGTAAGCACTACACATGCTGATCTACCTTAGTAAGACAGAGGCTATGAGGACACTTACAGGCCTGAAAGTAAGGTAATTAGCCAGAGTAAGGAGCAGCCTGCAGAAAGCTCTATGGTTTCCAACATACCCATGAAACTCCCTAGAAAATTGATTTCACTGTGGCACTTAAATATACTGGTGCACTTTATCATTCAGCCCTTGCAGAGCTACACTTACTGATCAGTGCTGCATACCTTTTCCTCAGTACTTTCAGGTACAAATCAATGACAGGCTGATTCAGAGATTCTGATCTTTGTTTTTTCAGGTTTCTTTGATCATTAACAAGGCTAGTATACTCCCTTTAAAAAGTTCAGCCTTTTAGTTTAATTGAAAAGCACTTAACTGAAGTTCAAATGTAAATCAGCTTAGCACATTTCCCTGGGAGACTGCAATGAAACTAACTAGAAAAACAGAAAGAGTAACAACAGTGTAGACAAAATTGAGACAGTTACTGGTGTTTAAAGTGGCCAGGATCACCTCTGGTGCCCTTGGCCTTAAAGCAAACAGCACTGAAAGCCATCCAGGCAGCTTAGTAAGAGGGTAATTTCATGTACAATATTAATGCACACGAGTGAATTAACAGGATAAATAAAGCTGCTGGCAATATACAACTGTTCAAACTGACATCTAGTCTAAAAACAGGATTTGCTATCAAACCAAGCTGTGAGCACATATTTAAACATGATCTTCTATAAAAAAAAGAAAAAGGACAAAAACAACCTTTTTAAAAGGGAAAAAATATATATATAATAATCAACCTTTTTACCTTTTTATAAAGTACTCACATACGTATTTTGTTTCTGTCCACATATATAGATACAAATAAATAAATAAATAAATATAATCAGAAGAATTGCCCTCACTGGTTGTTTCTTGAGGAAGACAGCAAAAAGAATCTAACTGACTGAAAGCCACCAGGCCCTTACCAGCACAGGCCTTGTTATCTCCTGGTATACATCGTCTTTTAGTAACTGTGTGTTTTAGGACCACAAGGGCATAAAACTGTTTCAATCTTCCTTGACTGCATGTACTAGCTTCTCCCAGTTCAGAAAAATCATCTTTTGCTTCAAGCTGAGGTGCTTCTCAGAAAACAAAAGACCCTCTTACTATATCCCTGAACAAGACTGCAGTGCCTCCTAAAACAAGAGCGCAGACAATCTAGTCCATAGTTCCACTGCACAACTTTTCCAGGATGAGCAGTTTTTGTTGCTCAGTTTTTACCTCACCTGGTGCAACACTGATCAGAACAGGGGAACAAAAGTCAAGGTCAAAAGGCAGGTGGATGCTTGGTAAGTTCCCACACATGCACTTAGAAGGGCACTGCATCTCAGCAGTCCTGCCTCTCTGATGCTTTCAATACAGAAACAGCAAAACTGCACTTCTGTCACATGGCACTACTGTCTACAGGGTTTTATAGATCTGTAGAAACTACTTGCAATGCTGTAGAACACAGAGAGGAAGACTGCCATATCTACATATTCTCTTAGAACATACAGGAAAAGTGACAGGATATGAACTTACTATCTTCTGTAGCGAATCAATGAGGTTCTGGAGGTCAATATCATCTCGGTAGGACTTAATGTTATTCTCAAAGAACTCCTTGACTCTGTCCCTCACCCAGTCCTGGAACAAGACAGCCAGAACTGCTACTGCCAGCTCCAACAGAAATATAAACACAATTGTTCCACAGAACTGTGAAAGAAAAAAGTCACAAATTAGAGAATAACTCTTTTGAATACATCCCCATTCCAACTCCTCTGCTTCTTGGACAGTTCCCATTGTTATGTATTTTTTTTCCAGCTTAACTGTTTCTAAATCTAAAGCAAGAAAACCTCAATACAAAAACAAATGCTTAAGAGATTTCACAGTAGTCACTCAAGTTCCCAAGTTTTGTCCACTAAATATTTAGAAGAGATTAAGCTTTTAAGGGATTTTGTTCTCCCCAAGCCACAATATGATCTCGTTTCAGTAACTCCCAGCTATGTTCCAGCACATCATATTTTGTGATGCTATATATCCGATGTTAGATTCTAAAATACATACTATAAAAACATCACTGCTATAGCTGTATGAGAAAAGCAAGGAACATATTCCAGAAGCAGGGAGGAAATAATTAGGTTTAAACCTACACTGCTTTTAATACCATTCATTCATCACAGATGCTTGTCAGGGTGAACAAGATGCTTGTTCACCACATGTTGTCACAAACCAAATGCTCTAAATTAATTTTCATTTGTCCCCCAGGTTCTTCACCCATCATTTCCTACTTTCACATACGTAATAATTCCCTCATATAATGGTGATACTTACAAACTTCAGAAGGCAGATGTTTTCTCTCAGTGCTCCTACACAACCAGCAAATCCCAAAGTAAACATCACTATTCCCACCACTAAGACAAGCACCACTGGGTCCAGACCATGAAGACCAGTCACTTTTGTTAGATCAGACAACACACCCTGAAAGAGAAAAACACGGTAACAGAAAGATGACCACTACGTACATTTTTCATTTAACAATCCTTCTGAATTGCCACGATTTTTTACATGACTCCAAATGAACCGGTTGCAAATCCTTGAGCTTCCGAACAGTGACCCACTCAGACAAGTTTGGTCACAGAAGCATTATTGATACCAGTTTTCTTCACACCAGCAAAGGAAGTATTAACGCAAAGTGAAAGCTATTAATACTTTTAATAAGTACAGTCTAAACTTTTCAGATTACATTCTCCTAGGTCTATCTGCCAAACAAGCTTCCACAAGATGGTGCCAAAAGCTCAGTACTATCACTGAGTATTCACCTAGTTTCAAGGCAAAAGGACAAATGATTTATATTAATTTGAAATGTCTCAATCAGGAGAAGACCAAAGTCATTAAAAAAAAATCTTTCCAATCCTGATGTTTAGGTGGCAGAAAGGGAGAGAGAGAACACTAACCACAAAGAAGGATATGGATGATGTGAGGAAGAGAAATAGGATTTTGATTTAGTTTTCACATGAAACAGATTTCTTCTTCTCACCATTTTAGTTAATACTGAGAAGTCTTTCAAGTGCTTCTCCAAAGCCTTCCCCCCCAGAAAAACAGAAATATAGTTTAAGCATTCCTTTCTCACCACAAATAAAATCCTCACAACAACAGAAGTTGCCCTTTTCCAACAGGACACTTGCAATATACCTAATTTAACAGCAATGTTTTATTTTTTCTTAACTATCTGGAAATGCCTCTTATCTGTATAGCAATCTTACCTATTAAGCCTGTCCACCCAGATATTGGGACAGAATTTCTGAGTCTATGTAAATGTAATGCTAATACAATGAAGTAGTCACCTTCCCAAAATTAATTTATGTACAAGCTACTGTTACAATCCCATCAAATACATATAACACAAGACTTTCAGGTAACGTGCAAGAATAGCGTGCAAATCCCCAAAAAAACAGAAGGGACAAACAGCTGAAACTGCTGAAGTTAACAAGAATAATCCATAGCAACATCCAAGCAGCCCTGATGTGGTCTTACTGCTCCTCTCAGACCCAGCAACAGACTGATCATTTCAAGGAGGAAATACCTTCCCTTGAAAACGGAAAAATTATGAAAACCGACATAACAAAAGATGCCATTACGTGTTTACTGTTTGTTTTTTAAAGTATATTCTCAAGGTAGTTGCATTTGATACAAGATAATAGTATCAAATAAGCTCCTTAAGGTTTACAACTTATATAAGCAGTCCAATTCTGTCAAGAGAATGTACATTCTTATTTTGCTACTCAGGTATTTGTGCTAGAGTTAAGCGCAAAGAATATTCAACCTAAGAAAAGAATATTCAACCAAAGAATATTCAACCCAAGAAAATACCTTGGAAAAATTCATATCACTTTACAATTACATGTTTACCTAACAAAAATACTGTATTGGAAATAAAACCTTAAGATAAAACGTTCACATGGAGAAAAACTTCAGCTGATGAAAAGACACTGGTTAGCAGTACTCTAGTGACATGCAGGAGTTTGTCTTCTTTCATAGTGTGGTTTACAACAGATCTTATTAGAGCTGTTAATTTAGTGATAGCAAGACAATAGGGGCCTGGTGTTTGCGTTTTGCTTTGCTTTTTGTTCGTTTTTAAATCAAAACTGAATGAAGGAACAAAAAAAAAGTAATTAAACAGTGGAATTCAGAAATGCCTTGCCACAGGCTGGCGACTGAGTTGAAATATCCTATTAAGAATTGGTCATGGTTTATAAATTTCCCAACATTCAAAAAGTCCTGGGAAGCAAAAGCATTTCTAGTCAGCGTCATCAGTGGCGTTGTCATCCTTACAAATGGAGACCTCAAAGCTAGCTATCACACTTAGTCTAGTGGGTAAATCAGAGTGCCATCTAATCAAACTCTGGCCTCAAAAACCCTCATCTCAGATGCTGCAAACAGGGAAGATACCAAGACGAATTCAGTGCACATGCTATGAAACAAGCTATGAAACTAGTCACGTGAACATGAATAGGATGCTGAAAATTTCACAGCCATTTCCAGCTATCTCCTTCCCACACCCAAACTCAAGCTTTTCTCAGACAATCTCACTTGTTCAAGCAACATCTTTTGTAGGAGAACTTCCTCTGATCAAAGGATGTTATGAAGAAAAGGAGGCAGGAACTTGGCTCTATTATTCACCCTCAGACATTGGTTCACAAGTCCTCGTATTCATATTTGATGTTTACAACAGTCTCTTTTCAAAAGAGTGGGGAGGGCATAGGGGTGCTAACAAAAGATGTTAAGTAAAAAATCCCAAAGGAAGGAAGTCAACAAGAAAATTAATTCAAGAATTTTTAGTTCAAGGATTTTCCAAAAATAATTTTTTTCAAAAATTCAAAGACACTATCTTATCTCACTCAGGTCTCCAAGGACGTTTCTGCCTGTGCCATCTGACTTTCCCCTCTCTCCACACCAACAATCAGGATTTCAAGATATCACTGATATTAAGACAGGCCAAAGAACTGAACTTGTGGAATTATTTACTTTCAAGGAAAAAGTAAATTATTTCAATAAGCAGTAAATCAGCCTCCCCTTCTTCCCTGTCCACAAGGCTGTTATTCCTACCTTGATTTACTTGAAATAAAACAATCAGAAGTAGAGCTGAATTGCTTTTTTCCAAAGAAATTCCAGGGCTGAGTTTTGTATATTAAACAATGGAAGTGACATCTGCTACTAGTGCAACAAGCAAGAGGTTGCAAAAACTGGTATTTATAAAGCCCTTTGCAGCACAGGCCACCCTTCCCAATAACATCTAGATTTCTTACAGGTTCTTTCCTCACGCAGTGCTGATTCTAAATGCGTGCAACTCAAAAAGGACAGGAAAATGAGGCGTACAGAA
The DNA here is from genome assembly GCF_047663525.1 of Anas platyrhynchos. Classification (NCBI taxonomy): domain Eukaryota; kingdom Metazoa; phylum Chordata; class Aves; order Anseriformes; family Anatidae; genus Anas; species Anas platyrhynchos. Next base: position 14,763,533 of record NC_092592.1, read on the forward strand.
ATAAAGTCCATTTAGTGAGGTCAGTATCAAGAAAATAAAGAAATAAAAGTCTTTAAATCTTCTTCTAAGTCATTTTTAACAGTGACTTAGGAGTTCAATTGTACGTGCTTTATTTTCCATTTCTTTTCATGTTTGTAAGCACTATACCTCCACCTCAATTGAAATACATCAGTAACAGAGGGCAAATACTAATTGCCTTGAAAAACCTTACAGCTACAGTCTTGAGGTACATTAGTACAGAAGTTACAAAAACATCCAACAAGGACAGTTGATTTTTCTTACACTTACATTAGTTGGACTTACATAGTTGGCTGAATATGAGCCAGCAGTGTGCTCAGGTGGCCAAGAAGGCCAACAACGTCCTGGCTTGTGTCAGAAACAGTGTGACCAGCAGGGCTAGGGAGGTGATCGTCCCCCTGTACTCGGCTCTGGTGAGGCCGCACCTCGAGTACTGTGTTCAGTTCTGGGCCCCTCGCTACAAGGACATGGAGGTGCTTGAGCGGGTCCAGAGAAGGGCGACGAAGCTGGTGAGGGGCCTGGAGAACAAGTCCTATGAGGAGCGACTGAGGGAGCTGGGATTGGTCAGCCTGGAGAAAAGGAGGCTCAGGGGCAACCTTATCGCTCTTTATAAGTACATTAAAGGAGGCTGTAGCGAGGTGGGAGTTGGTCTGTTCTCCCACGTGCCTGGTGACAGGACGAGGGGGAATGGGCTAAAGTTGCACCAGGGGAGGTTTAGGTTGGATATTAGGAAGAACGTCTTTACTGAGAGGGTTGTGAGGCATTGGAATGGGCTGCTAAGCCTGCAGCGAGGGCCCAGCCGCTCAGGGCAGGGCTTGTGGCTGTCACCACCAGCTCTGGCCGCAGTCCCTGCTGCCTCCCAGCTCCCTTACCCAACCCCAGGGGTCTGCGGCTCCTGCCCCAGCTCCCTTGGCTACCAGCCAGCTCCCACCCAGCCCCACTGACCCCCTTCCCTCTCAACTCTTCCAGACCATGGTTTCAGCAATCTTACTCGCTTTGACATTCCTGGGCTTAATTCAGAGCCCACAGAAAGTCAGCGACAAACTGGATGAGGCTACAAATGCACGCATGCAGCAACGTGCAGAGTATCTGCAGACTCACATGATGCAGCTGTTGCTGGAAATCAAGCAGAGGGACCAGGAGCACAGCTGGGCGTGTGTGGGAACCCTGCTCCTGTCTGTGCTGCAGCACTGGCAGTTCTGGGTCCTGACGGGAGAGCTCGTCCTGTTCTTTGTGCTCCGTCGCATGCTCATGAAATCGTGCCGTGAGCTGCGCAGCAGAACCAAGAAAGGCATCTCCGGAAGGAAGGACGACAACAACTCTGAGGAAGACCCTGATGACATTCTGGATGCCCACAGATTTGTCAACAAGTACCTGCAGTGGCCAGTGAGGGACCTGGAAGGAATGGGCAAGGTCGTGGAGGAACTGGTGGACAACCTTCTCGTCGCCTGCCAGGGCCTCCCCAGCAACAAGTTCATGCCACGGCTGCAGCCACCCATTGGGGTGGGCAGCGCCTCCGGTCCCACTGAGCGTGACACCATCTACCGCCTGCTCGTGCCCCTGAACCCACCGCCCGGGCACGCCTTCCATCTGGAGCTGGGCACCGAAGGGGAGAGGAGAGGCTGGCCAGGAACTCCTGCCTCTGCGTGGAGCTGCAGTGCATGTGCACATAGGAGCGGATGCTAGGTGACGTGCTGTGTTTTCTCCACTGTCTTGAGCATGAGCTGAAGAATCAGGACCCGAACCTCCTGAACACCCTCTGCTGCAGCTCCTACTTGGATGCGTGGAAGACGGCACATCCGTGGTTCCAGGAGCTGGTGGCAGAAGCCTGGGAGGCCGTGCCTCAGTCAGCCCAGATGCAGCTAATGATGCTGCCCTCCACCCGCTTCTGAGAGTTCATGCTGACCAATGCCTCCAACGAAACCCTCTCAATCAAGCTGATGCTTGGGGCAAAGCAGGATGACTCAGACACCTACCTGACCTTCGAGTAGTCAGAGGCTGGCATTCGCAGCAGCACGAGGTGGCCCCAGAGCTGCGCTGTGCCAGAGATGCTCTTCTTCAGGAAACACCTTGGCATGCTCGGCACACCTTCCACCTCAGACATCTGCAGCTCTGTGTCTGTATCCTGGTAGGCACCAACTTCGCCACCCATGCCTCAACGACAGCTGTCACCCACCTCCTGACCTGACCACCATCCTCGTGGCAAGCATGCGCAGGAGGGATTTCACCAGCAATGATTTCGGTGGCTGCAAAGCTGAAGGAGTGACACCCTGCTTGCCACATGCCCCAGAGCTTAGCATGCTGCCCATGGAGAAGACGCTGCTCAGTTGGGAATTGCTCCTCCATGTCCTCTCCGCAGCAAAACCACCCCTGGGGGAGGCACACCCCATGCAGCTGAAGACTGCATGGAAGCTTGCAGGGAAGCTTGCAGCAGAGGGAAGCTTGAAGCAGGTCACTGTCCTCTTTCCACCTGGACAGTGACCATCTGGGCTCCTGGGGAGCATCCACTCACTCCAGGAGCTCTGGTCTCTGCAAAAATTGTAATATATATTGTTTGTTTGAACAAACGCTTTGTCTGTCAGTGTCTGTTTCACACCGGGTCAGGAAATGCGAGTGTGAGGTGCTGACAGCTGGGCTGCCAAAGCCCCGGGGAGCATTTAGCCGAGGAGCTGATTCTGTGGGCTTCAACTGCGCTCCTTCTGAAGCTACAGCTCTGCTGCCTGTCCTGGCTCCTCCAGCAGGGCAAGGAGAATAGCTCAGCACCCTCCTCAGGGCCATGTGTTGCCAGTGTGCTGTATGGAGTCTGAAGGGGGGACTTGTGCAACGTGAGGCAAACCATGCCCTGGGAGCCAAACGGCTCCCATCACAGTCCAAACACTTCTTAAACTCCTGTCCCAGTGTGTGACCATCCTCTCAGTGAAGAACCTCTTCCTGATGTGGTTTAGCAGAGGACTTGTTAGTGTTAGGTCAGAGGTTGGACTCAATGATCTTGAGGTCTCTTCCAACCTAGACAATTCTGTGATTCTGTGACACTGATTGTCATCATAACACACTGTCACTGACTTACAGCACAAGCTATGAGCATACCTTTAAACAGTTTACATGTGTACAGATGCACAGAGATCAGCTAAAAAGACTAAAGAATAAGTAACCTATAACAATAGAATAAGTTGTGTTAGGCTCCCCTGTAGCAGGCGGGTCTTTTCCAAAAGCAGACATGGTATTTCAGTTGCAGTCCCCAGAGTAACAAGTGCTGTTGGAAGTCTCCTCCCTCAGCCACTGGCTGCACCAGTGCTAATACAGCCCAGCACACATGTGGTCTCCTTTGATATGAAGGCAGGCTGCTGACTGATACTCAACTTGATGAGCAGCCCAAGGTTTCTTCCTCACAGAACTGCCTTCCAGGCAGTGATCCCCCACCCAGCCTGTACTAATGCATGAGATAAATCCCATGTCTGGGGTGGAGTAAAAAAAAAAAAAAAAATTAAAAGTGCAAAAATAAGCTTTCACAAAGTTCCCCTCAACTCATTTTTCCAGGCCCACAAAGTCCCTCTAAGCAACAGCTTTGCTTTCCAGCAGACTGCTCCCTCTCCCTTTGTTATCAGTCATGAATTTGCTGGAATGAAGTTAGGCTGACCCATCTCCAGTTTCCCAGATATTGCTTTGTGTCCTTCTTGAAATGGTTTTATTGAAAAAAACTTTTTCAGACATGATGGCTGTGTAATTTTGATTTTATTACTGGTTTATTGCAGTGACACTCATTTCCTCTTTTTGCAATACTTCTTGGACACTTGTATGAACATTGATCCAGTTTTTATTGTATAGACTTAATTTTGTGCAGCAACTTTTACATGACTGTTTGGAATAGCAAAGCACATGTAAAGATCATAAGAATAGGCCAATTAGATCAAAAACTTAATTTACTGTATTAGACTCACAAGCAAACAGAATGCAAATCAGGGTGGGTGACTTATTTTTCTTAAGTAACTTTCAGCACTTGACACAAAACACCATGCTTCTTTTGATATATTATCAGCTCAGAGACATACATGGGACTTACGTCCAGAAAAAAAAAATCTGAATTGTAGTCATACTGGAAAAGATGACAAAAAATGAACAAAGCAGTTAAAGGGATCCAACGTACTTCATGCTGCACTAGGAGACAGGATGTTTAAAGTTCTCCCACCACCTTTAGTTTATCTTTGGGTTTACCACTGCAGCACAGCTTCTGGAATGTTTTTCTTTTACTTCCTATCTATTGTTCACTGAGACTTATCTGCAAACACACAGATCCACACAGGCACATACAAAGACTATGGCTTTGTGGCACTAATATGAAAGCGTCCACACAGAACAACTGGCATGAAAAATAACCTACTGATTGCATGAGCCATTCAGAAGTTTAAAACCACAGGAAAAGCTTCCAAGCAGTTATTTACAAAACAGAACAGACAACAAAAACATTTCAGGCAAAATTTAAGAAAAATCAGAGTCAACAATTTTACTGAAAGTAAAAGCATTACTAATGTTAACATACCATAGAGGACATGTGGCAAATGGAGCTAGTCATTTCTAACCGCAGATATCATATGCGTTTCTCCACAGAACAGTTTGTACAGAAGCAATTTTAGGAAAATGAGAATACAAACTGAAGACAAGTTTGACACCTTCCATAAAACACCTTCCATAAGGATTGGAAACAAAATCCCTTTATAAGGGAATAGGAGGTAAATGTATTTGTGCATGGAGTTAGCCTGCTTCCTATGTATCAGTGATATAGTTGTGAGGATCGTGCATACACACTGGGAGCGATGAGGAGAATAAATGCCTCAGCATTAAAATTATCGTAAAACTCAAGCTTCCAAGAAGCGGGGAAATCCCAGAACCTCACTGTATGTGGACAGTTTCCCTATACAAGTGCTCTATGGAAATGTTACACTACATTGGTAATGAGAGTGTATCTACTCAGCAGCACAACTCAGTGAGGGCAGCTGCCCTCTTCTGTTAATTAAAATGCAGATTAAGTCTTCCAGTCATTGTCACTTTTTCCCCTACTGCCTGCAGTCACAAAGCCATGCTTTTACATTTGTAACAATGGGGCGATCCATTCACTTCCACGCCTACACTGCCTCTTCTCTTGTGAGATGAGAGTTCAGCAGGTACATGCCTGCAGACTTCCTCTGACTGAGGAAGTTGTTAAGCTGAAAGAAACCTTACTAAAATAAGCATTACTTGGCTGGATCACGTTTCCCAATTTTGTTCCTCTGCATGGTCATACAATCACTTCTGCAACTCCACAGGGTATAAAGATAACAGATGGACTTAAGATGGAAATACTTCAGAACTATGGTCCCAGAGATGCATTTTAATTTTTATATACATTAAACTTTTATGTTCCTTTCAAACACTATTCATTCCTAATAAAAGGAGGTGAGGAGATGAGCGTATTTTAGAAAACATGTCCATAGAGAGAACCAGTCCAACACTATTCATGAAGATTATTCATAGAAGTCTAAAATCTTTAGTTCTCTTAAACCCTACTCTTAAAGCCTACAAAGAGGCCTAAAGATTGAAGGACACAGCTTAATACCCAATCATGGGCAAAAATGAAACTCCAACTAACTTCAGTTTAGATCATCTGAACATAGTCCTGAGCTCTGATGCTATATTTAATCCTCGCTGCTTCATGAGGAGAGAAATTGGTTTACTGGGGCAGGAGAGAGCAGCCACTAAAGAATGCAACAGACATTTCTACCCTTACCTTTTCACTCCATGCCCAAAGTCCAACTGCGAGGAACGCCACACCAGCTAGCTAAAGCAAAAAAAAAAAAAAAAAGGAACATTAGATCTAATCAGTGAGAAAACACATTCTCAAACACTTAGCCAGTAGCACTATTGCTCAAGTAGAATAAACATTGTCTGCAATCCCAGATAATAGTAATGGGACATTCTTCCATGAGTTACTCCTAGAAAGAAAATCTAGAATGCTTTAATTCTATGAAAATCCTGCATTTACAAACTACTTTTTGACAGTATTTTACTTTGATTATTCATGATTATTTGAGAGGGATACATTAGATTCCAAAATATTTAATGCACTTCGAGGTCATTCTGTATTTAGTCACGTTATAGTACCACTCCTAGACAGCAGGCATGCTTAACTTTTCACAACTTCGGTGTCAATACTCAGATTAGACTCTTCCCTAATTACATACAATTTCTCATCTTTTGCCTTGTTTGAGCCCTTTTGACCATTCCTTCAGTTTAATTCAATTCACTTACTCGCAATAAGCAACAGATCTAATGCATAATATACAAACTCCACACCAATTCACATGCTTGCATAATAAATACTTCTGAATTATATTCACCCAAACTAAATGAGATCCTTGTCCTAATTTGTATTCCATTTCTTCATTCTCAGGCAGTTCGTTTTTAGTATCCAATTTCAGTAATCAAGCTAAAATGACCTCTACACACTCAGGGCCATCATCACCCTCCACCCAATCAATTACTTAAAATGGCATTCTGGCTTGAAACACCCATGTACCGAGTCCACTGTAACCATATGAACAACTGAGGTTGCTCCTACACACCAGCCAAGCCTACAGGAGCATGACAAGTAAATCCCTTTAACACACCCTAAAAAGGGGATCCTTTCTGCTAGGAAAGGCAGTGCCTCCCATGAACTGAATGTGCATTATAAGCAATTTCCTGTAGCACAAGCAAGAAATGGGACCCTCCTCCCCTCACACGACAAAATGTGTGTAGGTTTGAAGTGCTGCTGGGTTCACTGTCCACTGCCTCTAAACTGCATTCAGGGTAAATGAAGCTCCTCTGAGTGTACTCCATCAGGAAGTGGGGAAAAAGAAAGCCAGAAAGGCTACAAGTGTCATCATCCATGCCATTCTGTAAAAATTACTTAAATGATGTGAGACAGCTCTGTCTGTGCACGCAGCAAGCCATACGGTGGCGCTTAAGCATGCAGATGAACAAACCAAACCCACAACTGATACACAGGAAGAGTTACTACTAGGCAAAGCTAAGTGAGTAAAATTTCCAGATGTTGCTTAGTAAGTGTCCTCTTCAGACTTGCTGTCTTTCATTATAATTACCCTCCTAAATAAACTGGAATGGATTCTTATCAAGTACATTTTCACTAGCATGCTTCATTCTCATCTCAACAAACACTGCTCTCATTTCTTTTTATAGAGCATTCAGTTTCACAAAACACTATATTTGCAGAATTACTGCTGTGAGCACCCATGCAAACTAGCTGCAAGTAAAACTGAGTTTATCAGCAGAAATATAGGCTTGGTCTCATAGAATTAACACTGATAAATCTAAAACTCAGTCCAACTAAGACATAAGTGATTCAGAACTCTCATGGGAAGCAGCCAAAGTACAAAGAGTTCCTTCAGCAAACTTAGCAAAGAGCAGTCAAGTATAACATTTTGCTGGAGGAACAAAGACACCAGCTTCTATATTTATAGGTGAGATTACTTACTTGCAGATAGGTTGTCTTTGTAAAACAGTGGTTATTTACCCAAGCAAGATTTCTTTGCTTTAAGTGCCACGTGCAAGGTACTTAAAGTATCTCACTGAAAACTGATCTAAAGACCACGGCAATAAAAAAAAAAAGCACAATCGGGTATACTCAGAATGGAAATCTACAGAAAATTAGCTCGAGGAAGATATCCTCTCTGCTATTCTTGCACAAGGAGGCATTCAAGTGACTGCTGTGGGGCAGACAAGGGAACAGATCCAGCTTGAACTGAAAGAAGAGTTTTAACCTTCATCGGCTCACTGAGCTGGCCACAGGAATGGGAGATCAGGCAGCTGAGAAGCAGCAATGCTAACTGAAAGTGCTCCTGGGGGAGAGTAAGCAAGCCAGCTAGTTCAAAAGAGAAGCATGTAAAAGTTTGCCTTTCACTAGGATCTGAATAACTTTTAAGCAAGAAAAATGACTGGACTACCCAACTCACTTCTGTGTCATTGAGTCACTTATGAGATATGATGCATAAAAGGTTGGATGGAAACATACACAAAGCAACTCAACTGTACCCCTTTGAACAGGAAACTAAACTAGCAGCCAGTGCTTGATCATTTCCTGCTTTAGAACTGAAAAAATCCAGAGCATGAACACACCACACTGAGCTTTAATCTCTACTCACAAGAGGTAGGATACTGATGCCAGATCCCAAGCACCAGACAGACAACCACTTAGCTTAAACACTACCTGTTCCCAAGCACCCTTTGAATTCCTTCAACTATGCTATGAGGATCACCTACAAACAGAGAACTTAGCACCTGGTTTGTTTCTCCTATTGAGGTTGTAGCTGAACACAGCTCCTGCAGTAGGACCCTTGCACACAAACCATGTCAGCCTGTTTCAAGGTCCAGTTAGAAGTTATGGGAATGTATTCCCATTGAATTCAGTTTCAGCACACACAAAATGTTACTCTTAAGAAAAACACTCTCTCCAGCCCCTGGCAAATAGTATTTGACATCATAGCTCCACCCACACCGGACTAATCTGCAGCCTACAGCCCTTCCTTCCTTCCTATCCTTGTCTCTTTCCAGACTTTTCCTCTTGGGGTCAGGAAACAACCTGATGGTGGATTCTTGCCTCTTCCTGGCACAACCCTGCTGTTTTAGGTATTCATGAAATACAACATAAGCTGCAAAAGCCAAGAAACCCTAGTAGTAGCTTAGTTGTTCTATTACTTTCCAAAAATAAACTCTGGAAAATAATTTCAAGCTTAAGAGATTTTTTTTTGCCCATCATCTTCATGTTCAGCGCAAGGCCCCTACAAGTCTCCTATAGTACAAGTGAAAACTTTTAATTCTCCCCTACCCAAAGCCCTTACGAACCAGGAACAAAGCTACAGAGAATTAGAAGATAAAATCAAGATGACAGCAACCGAAACCTATTTCACTCTCTCCCCTCAATTCATTAGAGGGGCAATCAGTTTACACGCAGCCTAAAAGGCTTCAGAAGACAAAACCACATATAATCCTTCACTCAAATAGCCACATCCTGGCCAACATATAATTCTTGGGCTGCCCCAAAAAGCCTTCAACTGCAGACAGAAAAGCAACTAAGGCACTTCCTTTTACTCCAGAGGCCTTCTAAAGCAAAAGCCAAAGGCTCAGAGCAGTGCTGCACAGGGCAGGGCCCCACCCACCCCGCTGACTCCTCTGGGCTCCCACAGCACAACTCAGGCTCCCTTTGCAGAATGACTCAGTGCGGCAAGGTGCCAGAGCCAGGCCCTTCCTCTCTCACAGCACTGCAATCTTTTAATTTCATTACACCAAATGAAGCTACTGAGCGGGAAGAAGGGGGGTGCCGAAAGCAGCTTTGAAGCTCAGCAGGAGGTCTGGCCTTGCTGCATGCCATAGGGTGGTTTCACCAAAACTTCTGAGCATCCACTGCAGGGCTGCAATCCTGCCTCAACACTGCTCAAAGGAGTGTATTTGGAGAAGTTTGATCTTATTAGCATGATTAAAAAGCAAGAAAACAAAGGAACTGCACATTAAACTCGTGTCCAAGACCAAGCCTCCCTGTGACCTCCACTCCCTTTCTTAGAAGGAAAAGCAAAGCACAAAGCACAGAGAAATGACTCTGGAAGCCAGTCAGACAACTCAAGACCATCAGAACTAAGGCTCTACTCTCAAGTTGTCCATGTGAAAAAGAAAACAACACACTTTCAAATACAGATTTCTAAAGGATGACAAAGCTGTGAGCTTGTCATTATTACAATACTGTAACAGAATCATATCTGCCTCTTTTAAGTTCGGTATTTTTCTACTCATCAAATGAAATGAATTTGAAACATGACAAACTGAAGAAAACCAATCACCGATGGAGAAGTCCATGTATTCTGTAAACTAAGACACCACATATTTTGAAGTTTACCAAGTTCACTTTTATTTTGAGCTACAGCAGGGAAGGCAACAACAGAAGTACTGCATCTTTAGTAAGCACAACAGAAAGACAAACACAGTTTATCTATATTTACATGCAGATTAGCTAGCATCATCTCTCTGAAAACAACTCAAATGGGCAAAAAGGCTGTCCACATAGCCAAGGTGTCATCTCTCATGCCCGTTAGTGGCCACCCTCATTCTGGGAAAAAAAAAGAAAAAACTCACATGGAACTGACAGGACTTAAAAATAACGTAGCCAAAGAAGAGCTGACTTTGGGATCAATTTCCAAATCCAACTCCAGTTTGTAGAAACAAACCATCTGTCAGAGGAAAAAGGCTGGACCACCTCTTCCAGCCCCAGCCTGAGGCACTGGATCCAGCAGGGCTCCTGGGCCCAGCTGTGCACCTGATCCAGTGCAGCTGTGCCGCATCCACAGCATGCAACTTTATCAGCCCACCTGCTGGAGCATTCACATTTCTCATTCCAGCAAGCAGATTTGAGCAGTTTACCCATGAGTGCCCATGCACCTGTCCTGCAAATCAAAAAATCTTGACCAGAAATAGCACTGCCTCCTTAAATGCTGATTTTAACGTAGTTACATTTCCCTTCTGATTTTTTTTTAGCCCACTCTTATTTTAAGGCGCATAGAAGCTTATTTACTTTGTTCTTCTACACAGCACTGATTTGTCCAATTAAATGCATTGCTAGACTCGCCATCTCAGCCAGCTTGATGTCATAGACTCTTGAACTACTGCATTGGCTAAGATTCATGCACTCGCTTATAAGAGCGCCTACCCTCCCACTCAATGTTTTTACATAGCCTGTTCTACAACTACAGCTGCCACGCTTGCCAAAAGAGTTGTAGTTACACATAATTTACCAGGTCAGCCTGATGATAACTTTTCAGCAGAAGCTTTAGACCATTCACTGAGCAAACTACCAAAACTACTAACACCTGCAGAAGAACAATTCTTCCAGCAAGAACAAAATCATTGGAAACCCACAAACTGTATTTCAAGTTCTCAACATTTTTGCATCTCTTAAAAAGATTCTCTATGGACAGGAAAAATCCTTAGACTTTCATCATTAATTTCATGAGAATACAATCAATATTCAAAAACTTGAGAACTCCTCAGGAAATGAAAAAATGAATTCCTGCAAAAAAAAAAAAAAAAAAAAGCAGAGACAAATGACTGATAGCATTCCCAATAAAGACAAAATAATTTTAGCTCTTTAAGGACTGTTTACCCAAACAGTACTTCATTATTTATTTGCTAGAAAGGAAGCAGTCTAGCACAATCTTAATACATACGGGGACAACAACAAAAAAAAAATAATCTGTCCATTTCACACATCTCACTATCTGTATAAGAGCATCCCTTCAGTAACACAGTGATTTCTCTGAAAACCAGAACTTCAAAGAACACAGCCAAAGAAATACTATTTCTCATACAGCATTCTGCTACAGGTACATGGGAGTTGTACTATATACGATGAAAAATAAGTACAGAGCTGGTGGCATGAGGACTTACGTTATGACACAGGAAGCTATGATAAAAGTACTCAAATGATAGGGGAAAAAATATCGCTTATGTTCAAACATTTGTTCTACGGCAATACTGTGGACAAGCAACACCTCACACCTCTTCTGCCCTGTTAGCCACACAAGCCCCTAGGGCTTAATGCTCCAGTATCATGTTAAAACAGTGTACTAGTAAGCTAGTTGTGACAGTAGCAGCGTTCTGTGGTTTCCAACAGCACCCAGACATTTCAGTCTCAGAATTAACCTAGCCCTCTAACATTTTTATTAGGATGACTAAAGACAGCAGAAAATTCATGATTAAGAAGCTCACAAGATTCCTGGCTTTCCTCTTTGAGCAGTGATCCCCTACACTAAGGATCTTGCTTTGAAGAGAAGACTGAGTCAGATGATCTCCAGAAGATCCACTCAAACTAGACTTTTCTATGATTCTAAATTAACTCAGAGTTTTGCCCATCACATACGCATCTTTTAAAGAGGCTCACTCTTTATATACTACCAAAGCAGCCAAAATGCACAGAAATGCTAATCCAGTTTACCAGAACTTTGTGGGTTAATCAAGCAAACCACCGAGTCATTATTGACAAGTATGAACAAGATTCTGTTGTCTGTAGCTTACATTCAGACTTTTTCCTCTGAAGTTAATACAGATAGATTTAGTAGTAACTATCTAAATCTTTAACTTTAGAGGCTAGGAAGATGGGGTGGTTTGATGAACAGTGACAAAAAATCAGATTTATGTAGTCTGCTCTAGCACAAGTACTGATCTCAGACAAGTCAGGATGAAACGAAACAATTTTTACTCAACTTAAACAAGATGTTTCAACCACATACCATTCTTTGATTCCTACTGACCCTTCTTGCTTTGAAAAAAATAGAAGTATTTAGAGAAGACTATGCAGACTATACAAGCATTTCAGCTCTGAATGAAAACATTAACCCAAGCTACTAGCATTGGGCAAAGTCCCTGTATCTGCACTTCATCGTGACTACCTATGCCTTACCATGACTTAAGCTTCCATTACTTCAGGTGTGAGCTCCTAATACCTGACCGACACATTCTGAAAAGAATTAAAAGGTTCAATTGATCAGTACCTTTGGCCTCACGACCCCTCAGAGAATACTATTTCTAATGCAAGGCTATATACTGACCTTTGAACAGCTGCCTTTCCTAAGGTAGGTGCTTTGGTCATCTTGACCATCATACTCATCTAAATCCACACACCTGATTTTGCATTCTTTGAATTAACAGTAAACAAACATTAGAGGCAAGCTAGTCCCTAATCAAGTATTTAAAGATGGCATCAGACAGCCTTGCTATCCTGGAAGCATAACCTTCAAGATCCTGATTACATTCTAAAGCCCCAGAAATGTGTTAACAGCCGGCAACTCCTTCCTTCTCTTCTGCAAACTGTACTTATAGCTGCAACACTCCAACACAAAGATCAAAGAAGATCTGAAGAGATATATTTGAAGACACTTATATTAAAAAGGGAAGCAACCTAACATGCCACGTAAGTGCACTTAAGGACAGATTTAACCTTTGCCCAAACACACAACCAGTATTTAGTGGCCTCCATCACCCAAAGGACAGAGGCCCTGTCAGCAACAACTGAGACTACTTTCTTTTGACAAATCCTTAAAGCAGATCTTTCCCTTCTGAATAAAAAAGACCATTATCTCTCCTTCACTCATTTATCTTCCATCTAATGGTAGGAGAGGAGGAAGACTGAGAAATTAGTATCCATATAATTTTCAGTAATAATTACTTTTGTACATGGGATAGGCTTCTGCAACTTCAGAACACCAGGGACATACACTATAAATCAGCTACCTGGTTTCAGTTAAAGATTTAGACACATCTTGAATGGAAGCACAGGAAATTAATTAAATTGAGGTACTCCCAAACTATTTGTTTCTACATTTTGTACTCACCCAGAAGATAATGTTGTAGCTGAAGAGCAGGTATTTGTACCAACAGCTGACCTCTGCATTAGAATATCGGTAATAGTGCATCTTCTATAACACAGCGCCTGCATAGAAGAGAAAAAAATTGAAAGAATCAGTCAAAGATTTTAAGAACAAGGAATTTTTTCCAGATCTTTCACTCTGTTAACAAAGGACTATTGTAACCTGTACCACATGTCACTCAGAAGTACGTTCGAAGTCAGCTCACAAACTTTTGCGTATCCCAAACTCCTTCTAAGTATTTATTGCTTAATAACTTTATCTTCTTTAAGTGCACTAACATGGTAACAGGGAGGGACACCCAAAAAGGAAACTGGCTATATAACTACCCTAAGATCCACATCAGCTTTCTCACTCCCTCAAAGCCGTTGTATTTACACAGACAGCTGCCTGGACTTTCGCAAGAAGTCTAAACACACCCTGTGGATTTTACATCCAACACCCCAGACCTAGCAATCTGTTCCAAGTGGTTACCTGGAACACTTCAGTGTCCATGGTGCTAAATGCAACAGGGAGTTGTACTCCTTTCCGTATTTTAATGTTTCTTTATCAAAAGAGTACACCACGAGAGGTTTTATTCTTAAGAAAAGCCACACCATCAGACAGCTGATCTGCTCTGCAGAGTTCTGTTTTCATGTTTCGTTATATGTGAGAGAGAGATAAGGTTCAATTGCAATTGTTGCTCAAACATTTCAGAGAACTAAATAAAGCTTTTTGTATTGTAGCTAACCCACTTCTGCAGAAATGCCATGGATAGAAAAACAGAGGACAAGCTCTTAAGATGAAAGCTGGAAAGACAAAGCACTCAGCCACCCAGCCAAGTTTCAGAGAACTGACCACACAACAAACGCTGCCTACAACTGACCCCATGCAGCAGCTCCAGATTTCAACCCTCCGTGCACTTGAGACAAATGTTTTCCTCCCATAAGACATTTAGGAAACACCTGCAACAGAAGCAAGCAGAGAGAATTTTCCAAACACCTCATCGCTAAGAAACAGACTTCAAGGACTATGCTGACCTGGGCATCTACAGACAGCATGCAAAAACTAAGCCTAGCCTGCAAAGTCTGAAAAAGTGCCATGGAATGGTTAGCTGCAGATCACCACTGCAGCCACAGTTATAGGAAGGCAAATACATCTCTTTTAGAAAGCAATCTGTAACTGGGTGTTAAAAAAAAAAAACACACACACACACACCAAAAGAGCAGGGAGAGAAACAAATACCCGTACATTCTTTATTGTAAGTACACTACTGATCATTTTCCAGGACAACCATGAATTACTACTATCAGTGTCATCTCGGAAAAACTTGTTTCTGAAGTCTCATGACAGGCATTTCAAATCTTGCCTTAAGCCTTTCCCCGAAGCTAAAGCCACACATACACAGATAGGACACATGACAGACATCTTCCGCCCAGGAAACTATGCACAAGGATCCCAGGTAGGCTTTGATTTTCCTTCCAGAGTTCTCCCTGTCCCTGGCTTGGCTTCCACCTGCAACCAAACCAAGTCCCTGCATGGTCCAGACACGTTCGCCTCCTTTTTATCACCATCCAGAAAGCTTCTTGGCAGCCTAACCATGAGATAGTTATCAGAAATGCAGAAACAGTGCAGAAAATCTAAAGAGAACATTTCAGTAAACACTCCATACTTTTACAAAGTTACAGGAAAAAATAACTGGAAAGTCAGGTGACCTCATACAGCAAGTAAGACTGAAAGATTTGCAGACAATTTCTGCTTTTTCCAACCCAAGACAACTGCATGTAGATAAATTTTCAGACCCCACTGAAAACTGGCAGGTGTTATACTAGTTACACTGATCCACTTGATTGGAAATTGATTAATTTATATATAATAAAGCCAGACATCACCTAAATAAACTTTAAGATGATACCTATGCAGGTTGTTTTAGACACATTATCCACAGGCAATTCTAGACAGCATCTTGAAAGACCCTTCAGCAACAAAATACTCTGCTCTCTCTTTCATAGAAAACTCCAAGTTTGAAACACTTTGGTTAAGGCACAAAACTTCTCTTGGTTGAAACGAATGTCACATGAATGCAGAAATATGCATGCTACCAGAAGAGCATTGCACTGGGCAGAGGAGCCCTTGTCCAGCACTCAGGATGACTGGCTGGCAACCTCACCAGAGAGAAGCAAGAGCTCAATTATCTTGAGGTGCAGGCTCTTTAACAGCAACATCCTCAAAAGCTTATCAGTTTGTTATTGTTAAGAAACACAAGCACAAATGCAGATGAAGAGAATTTCAGTATCACCATGTTTTTATATCATTATGTACCTGATGCAGCCTTTTAAATTGGAGCACTAGTGAAGAAAGCTTGCTTAAAAGCTACTATAAAAAGTTGAGAAACCTCCATATGAGATGGAATAAAACTGAGTTTAAATAAGAACTGAAACTTTTTGCCATGAACAGCTCTAATAAAGAGACAGTGTGCACAATGAACTACTAAGCTGTTTACAGAGAAATAGCAGAAAGATTAAAGGATGTATTGCACATTCTCACAGAAACAATACCTGCAAAATTTCTCATGCTAGGGTATGAATATTCACCGTTAGAACCTTAGCTCGTTATTTCAATAGTACAAAAGTTGAATCCCATTCAGTTTTAATCAAACACTGACAAGTTTTGTCATCCAAAAACTCATCCTATTACTAGTTTGTATGGTCACGGCTCATTTATAACAAGAACCCAACAACTACAGAGACACCAGCTAACACACACAACCTTTGTACTTCAATAATGGAAGTGCTACTTTATGGCACTACAGGCAATAACTGGAAATTACTTCTCTAAATGTAACCCAGTCACACGCATAAGCTTAGTTTTGCAACACACATTCTTAAGATATAGACAGTTCCATTTCCTCACACCCTACTTCAACTTCAGTTGCTGACATTTTCATCCCATCCAGCTTCACAGGCAGCATTTATGCATCTCACAATTACAAGACATTGCAAAGAAAGCCTGTTTGGACACAAGTTTCCTAGCGTGCTTTTCTAAGCGTGCTACTGAGAGAACACTAGAGAAGGAGCAACCAGTTGATTTTCCCAGCTTTGAATCCCTTAGACTAACTACATAGCTACATCTCTAGCTCTAAATGGCAACTCATATTTTAACAATCTAGGTTCATACACTTTAAGTAGTCAGCAAGTGTGATGGATCCAGGGAAAAGAGGAAGATGCTAGGACAAAGCAGCAGAACCTCACTGAGCTGTGTTCAAGTCTCCGTTTGCCCCAGCACACATCACACAGCAAAGTGTCTCACATCACTACATTCCTTAAAAATGGGGTTCAGTTACACAGACTAAGAGCCTGAAGGTGCAATCTGAAACAGAAAAGCAAGCATAGCAATTCAGGAACCAAAATACAAGCACAGTCTGGTCTTACTTTGTTAGATGCCCTCTTCAACACAGATTTGCATCCAATTATTCAAGTTCCAGCTGCAGAGAAACTCAGCACCAGGAGCGTCAGAAGTGTCCTTACTGATAAGCACCGTTGCCTGCTTAAGTCATCACTGACCAACAACTTGTAACACATCTCTCCGCATTTCCCCATACAACTGGGGAGGCGCCCCAGCCATACCCATCATAGGACTGTCACAGGATGAAAAAGGAAAGTGATTTTTTATTTGCTCTTTATTTTTCTTAATGCTCTGAAATGGCAGGGGTCCAGTACCACCAGCATGGCTTCTTTGTTGCAAGAAGCTGTCCTACAACAGCACATGGTTCCTGAGACAGATGTTTCCTCCTGAAATACCTATATTGAGAGCAGATTTGACTTACTGCATTTGTTTATCCACATCGGGAGCCTTTGGTTCTTCTTGACAGACCACCAAATGCTATATGGAGAAGTATGGTCCCTACTGATGTGGGACTGACATTCTGACATGTGACATCTGAAGTGTAGGTATGTTTGACTGTTTTTTTTCCCCAACCCTACAAATAAAGAGGCCAAACAACCCACTCAAAGCCACACAGCCACCTTTCCCATGTTTATACTAAAAACAGTCACGAGTCCTAGCGTAGGAAGGATCTGTTATCAGACAAAAATCTGCTACCTCTGTACTTCATGTACTTTGCATCACAGGCTGCATAACTATGGTTAGTGATGCTACAAAACATTGGGAAGCTTCAGGCAGCCTGTAGGCAGCACTGACTAGTCACTTTCTCTACTGCATTTCTGACAAAGTCACAGTGTCTCAGCTGGCAGTTATCACCCACTCATAGCAACAGGAATTTCTACAAATTAAATATAGAGCACAGCTGCTTTGGTAGAATATATAACTTTGTTTTCAGCTTTAACAAAGAAAAGAAGTTGTCGTTCATCAAGTGAATGCTGCCATTTCAAAAGCATCTCTACACCCACTCTTCCACTCTTACTTTCCAAATACTGTAGCAGTGATACAGTCTGTAGACTTTAACCCTTACAAAACAAAGCTGTGATGTATTAACCAATCTCCTGTGGATATGCAAGGAAATCCTCAAAGATAAGATACCAATGTAGAACAGGCACAAACTGGAACACTAATATGCATCTCTAAGCCTAGGTCCACAAACTCTTCTGAACCTCAGGAGGCATTATAGCTTTACCAAGCAGACCTAAGCCATGCTCATGTTCCAGTTAAAGCCAGCGCTGCCACCGCACCAATTCCTCCTTCCCTGCCCCATCGTGCAACCCACAGCCACTCCTCATCCTACTCAGCAGAAGGGGACCAGCAAGTCAACCCCGAAATTTTGTCAAACATGCTAAGAAAGCAGACTTGAGCCTCCCAACCCACCTCACCAGAGCCACACGGACACCAGCAGTGGAGGCAGTCAGGTGGCAGCACAAGGACAATGCTGGGAGGCCAGAAGCAGCACCAGCTCCCGAGTGTGCTCAAGGAAATTTGGTACCACTGCAGTGCTCTCTACACCAGTATCACAGACAACACGACACGAGGCTAACGCATGGAAATGGATGAAGCTGGGGGACACTGTACAGAAGTGAGGCATGAGGAAAAAAAAATAATTTTGCTGGTTGTTCCCTCCCCAGCCATCATCCACCAGTACAAAGTATTGGGTCCACATGAACCTGGTGAAGGAAATGGACACAAGCACAGCACAGCAGAGGAGTGGGAAGAATTTTTTTTACCATACAGCAAGAGATGCACGTTGGCCTATTGCTTCTTTAGATGTGCCTGCTTAACTCCACTATGCCATCAATACCAACTCCCTAACAAAAACATTACCTCATTCATTCAGGTCACTGTTATTAAAAATAAGCATCATTCTCTTGGAGGTGCTCACTTAATAGTTTTCTGTGGCTGGGTTGTTTGTTTGTTGGCGTGCACGCTTGTGAGTGAAGTGGAAAGACGGACATGTCCCTGAGCAGGAGCAGCTCAGGCTTTCTTCGGGCCTTTCTGAAAAGGGCACAACCAGGAAGCACCTACAGACTGCTCTTTCCACATCCCCAGAGAAACTGACCACAGCGAGTCACCATGATCAGTACAGCAGCAGGTGCTGGGTGTCAAGTCTTCACGTGTAAGGACTTAGCTTGGGGAACAAAAAGAAAAAGTGATTGGATTTACAGCTCTTACACAGGCTAATCCATCTCTGGAATGGGAGATAACAACACTTTGATGATTCAAGAACTCTCTGCAAGGCTGTGTCATCTTTATTTAGTAATTTTGTTTCCGAGGAACTCTTACAAGTGCCTCTAAAGAAATACACACTTCTCTTAAGGAGCAAGGGTATATAAGGGTATATTTATTTCCGCTGCAACCCAAAAGAGCAGAGAAACATCTGCTCATTCTTAGAAGAAACCTGAAGATTATTCAACAAAAGGTGTGGTTTTTTTGTCTGTTTTTTAATTTTTTAACCTGAAAGACTGACATGGCAGTCATGGCTAATAGTTATCCCTCTCTATCCCTCTTTTATTAATAGAGAAATAATGGCCAGAAACAAATCTTTGACGTTAATGGAAAATACAACCAAAGCTAGACAGATTTCTCAAAACATCATCTTTTGGGGCTCTTACTTCTGTAGTATGCTGGAGAGTCAAAGTCCTCACACTGTTTGAAGAGTATTTCTGGCCCAACTTGTTCCAACACATATTCCACAACAATCCTCAGAACTGACCCAATCCCCTCTAAGATGGGAAGAGCTTCAGCTTTCAGTGACCAGGCTTTATTCACTGCAGCACAAACTGCAACTTAAGAAAACTTGTAAGGAACAGCTATCAGTGTTCCCAAACCCAAAACAAAGCAGCAGCAATTCAGAAGAGCCCCACAGAAGCTCTGCAGACCACTGACATTGTGCACCTGCTTATGGCGAAACCAGCTGCTTTCATGCAGACAAGCTGAATCAGAAATACCATGTGAAAGTACTCTGAACTCAGACTAACATTCGGAATACAGACACCTTGAATTCTGAAAATATACACGAGCATTAAGGAGTATTATCTGATAACCTCTTCCGAACTGCCCATTTGTCTAAAAAGCCACCAAATCTTTGGCATAAAAGCACCACAACTGCAATTCAGGGAACCATTCAAGCTATTACTCACAGGATATTAGATCTACTTATTTTCTTAGCCTAACAAAAATACAGGAAAGGAAGACTTGAAGAGAGCACACAATCAAAGACCATGAAGGGAGGACAAGAGCACTTGTAACAATCACTTCCCACAACTCTTCACACAGAAGCTACCAAAAGATATAGTCAGCTGGTCCTGCTCACACACTAGTGAAGTCTTTTTTCCTACTTAGCTACAAAAGCTACCACTAATTCTAAAAAACAAACCACACACACACAAAAGCAGCTCCAGAAGTTTCAGTTTTTCATTACCAAAAACGAAGCCCTAGTCAGAATGAGAACTAACACCACCACAGAACACAAGCAGTGACTGTGAAGATTCAATCTGCAAATATTTTCTACTGACAGTGAGGACACAGAGGCACAACTCGACTCAGCCATGTACTGAATTTTACCAGGTTTATGGTATTTCTGCTCTGCTGACTTCAGGTTCGCTGCAGTAGTAAGTGAACAGATAGAAACTGTCTGCTCCAACGTGCAGCAGCCCTTGACAAGGAACACCAACTACAGCGGCACCTCTGACCCCGCTGAGGAGCGATCTGCTCAGAGGAGCTGACTGCACATAAAGCATCTATTCTGTATGCTGACTTATAGCAAGAGACAGCAGGGGAAGCAGAAAGAGAAAGAAACATCACAAGTAAAATGAATCCAAAAGTCACTGGTTTTCTGAACACAGGCAGGAGAAAGTGAAGGATCATTTCATAAGCTGTCAGGCTCTATTAATATTTGAGAATTGCAAACAACAGCAAGAGTGTAAGATGTAGGCTTCACTGACCTTATCTTCTAAAGCACTACGGAATCCACGTTCCCAGAAGTTAAAACTCAGACTGATTACTAGGAAAAATTAAATCTACACTAGACACAGCGCAATGAATGGCTCATTAACCCCTTGGAAGTGTCTGGAATAATCTTTCTTCCCCAAGAAAAAATACAATAAAACTATTACACAGTTTCTCCAGAATAGAAGCTTGCCTACGTGTTGTAACTGTAGCATTTAGAAACAAACCACAAGCTATGGTTGCCTTTTTCACTTCACAGAAAGCTCAGATGTTGGGAAACACACAAGTGTGTCACTCATTCTGACCAGGCGTTTGTTCACTTCGGGGAGCAAAGCCTGTCAGAACAAGTAGCCAGAACAACCTTAGCTGACCAAAACCCCTCAGCTGCTTTCTCCCACCTCTCCTGAGAGCAGACACATATCCACTCCCTATAACATTAACAGTAGCAGGGCAAAACTCAGTCTCAAATTAAAACAACCATATAATTTCATTTTTTTTCCCCTTCCCTTGCAACAGAAGGTTTTGGAGTCTTGCAAAGCAAGCATTTTCTTTGGGGAGCCAGAACTGCCAGCATGGGGAATAATTTTCTTTATATTTAGTTATCCAACAGTAGAACCAACAGTAGAAAGTATTCCACAGACACCATCTGCTCCTTCCCATGCCTCCATGCAGACCACTGGGCTTCAAGAACAGAACGGGTCCTCCACTTGCTGTACCACTTTATATCACACATCACAGCTTGGAAAAAAAACAGGAAGCCGCCAACTTGCTTTGCTGACACATCTGCTCTTTCTTCAGAAGACAACATCCTAAACTTTTAAACATATTGTGGCTTTCCTCTACTTCCCAGGAATGCCACTTGTTCTAGTCTCCTGTTACATTTCAGCCAAAAAGGATATCCCTTCATTTTCTTTTTTTTTTTTCCTCCCCCACAGAGAAAAATGGGAGACTGATTATAGTAATACACAGTAAAGGAATTACTACCATGTCATTTTTTTATTCCTAAAAGTATGCCTTGCTTTGGGTATAACATGCAGCCTGTTCATGTCTGCATCATATTCTTAGCCTTTATACTCAATGTCCCTATATATTTTAACAATTTAAATGACCTCAGAAAGCAATGAGCTTGCAGAGAAGTGAACACACCTATCTATGTGATACTAGTTACACTCACCATTTGTTCTGCTTAAGCAATGCTGTGTCCATGTCAGAAACATGGTGTGGAGCTGAAGCCACTGAAGAGTCAATTTTTCTCCCTTCCCAGGCCCCGTAAGTAACAGGGCTCCCGCTTTCAAATCCAGGAGGAACAGGTGCTCCTGACACAGCCTCCCAGCACCATGGGATC
Source organism: Anas platyrhynchos (assembly GCF_047663525.1). Taxonomy (NCBI): domain Eukaryota; kingdom Metazoa; phylum Chordata; class Aves; order Anseriformes; family Anatidae; genus Anas; species Anas platyrhynchos. The sequence goes on from NC_092592.1 coordinate 14,785,709, forward strand.
CACCCTACCTGCACTTGCAGCCCATTCATGCAAAGCTCACTGACTGTCGTTGCCCTCCCTGCATGGTACACAAGCTGCATTCAGCCCACGCTCAGAACTTTGGTTTTATGTGCCAACCAGGATGATCACAGGCTTGGGGAGCACAAGAAAAAATAGCACTTTGTGGCCACGCAGACAGCTCAACAACGGTACGGTAATTGTTCCACCTACCAGCTGACTTTCTGGGAAAGAAAGGCACTTGTGTGACTTTCAGAACAGGACTAGCATGCAAACCTCTACCGTGCAATGCAGGAAAACATTAGAGAAGTGACAAAACAACATTCAAACACCTCCTCAGCCTAGCCACCGTCAGCTCTTCAGGAGAACACGTGGCCCAGCCCAAAGAAGCAAATGCTTCAGGAGATGTGGCAGATAGGTTTGCATAGCACCTTGCACACGCTACCACAAGGCAAGGAGTAAGAAGAAAGACCAAAGCTGCTCCAGGCTGCTAAGCCAGGGCTTGAAATGCTCCAGCCCTTCCCCCAGTAGCCGGTGCTCACACGGGTCATGAGAAACCGTCAATTGTTTGCTGGAAGACTCGCGTCCTCCCCAGGGGAAGGAGGAAAAACAAGCTCTCCACCTCGTGAGGGGCTGGCCAAGAACAACATGGTGTAGCAGAGATCACGGCAGCAGAGGCTACGCAGCGATGCTGTCGGCGCTCCCTCACGCCCAGACTTCAGTCTCTGCAAGCAGCAAATAGCAAAGGCACAATGAGAAGGTGCAGAAGTGAGACACAACAGCCTCACCTGGGCCTTTAATCAAAGGAGAAAGCATACCTCTAGGGGGAAAAAAAAAAGTGAGAACACAGGAAACTGCCATCTTAACATGCTGACAGTGCTGCTGCTTACACAAGCAGCCCGGCCCAGAAGAAAAAGAAGAAGAGCTGAAGACACCTTCCCTTCCCATTTGTCCCAGCTGGACAAGTCTTGCAGTTGAACTCCCTCCCACCCTGCAGAAGCGGATCACTGCTGTGACCACTTTGTCCACGTACCCTTCACAGTCTCACTGCAGCGTACACCTTGCAAAGTCACCTCACGCTCTTCTGGGAGCCGTCTCACTAATTCCCCATCCATCAATTTCAAACCACACAACTTTTTAAGTGAGCTTTCTTCCTCTACAAGCTGGCCATGCAGACACACTGAAATCACAGGCAGGGTGAGCAGCTTTTCTGCTTTGTGCCCTGTGTTATATATAGCTTTACTGCTGTGTTCATTTTCCACATAACATCAAGCACTTCCCTGAGTACTGTTCAATAACAAATTGTTGTGGGGGGGGGGGGGGGAATGAGTATCAAGGCCATGAGCTCCTTATCCTGGCAATCAGAAGCCTGCTGTCATGTAAGAGACTAAAGTCCAACAACTATGATGTCTTCCTTCAGATGTAAGTTACTTGAGGCTGCTCCCTATACTCTCTGTTCCAGGGGTTCCCAGCTGTCAGAATACCTGTCACAGCACCGATTTTATATCCCAAAGCAAGAGCAGACAACTCTTGCTACACAGAACATTCCTTGACGTAATAAAATTTTCAGCATTCAGCTGCCTCTAAACACCGTGCTTCACCCTGCTTCCTGCAGATGCAATTAGAGAATACTTTCCAGACAGATACAAATATCAAGTATTTAATCTTTGGGCAACAAAACAAAAACCTTTAAAACAGGGAAAAGACTGCTGGAAAGGGCTTTTGGGTCACAGGAACAACTCAGTTTTGTGCACTACCAACTTGTTTGAAACAATCAAGCCAAAATAAAAACACGTTAAAGCCAAAAGCTCACATTCACACATGCTCAGCAAGCACCTGAACCTGTTAGCACTGAAGAAGAGCTTCAACTCCAGCCATAGGCTTCAGCACAGGTTTTCACAATGAAGACTCCTGTTCAATCTCTAGATCAAGAGCACAGAGCTTCTTGCAATACCAGGGAAATCTGGTAAATGTGTGCCTACCCCACAGAATGAGATAGCAAGGCCCTACGCCTTTGCCTTGGACATTCAAATTCACAAAGGAGACAGCCCCAAGACTTCCAGCTGTTGCACAGACTGCTGTAAAGACAAGTACGCAGAAATAGCTCTAAGAAAATACATAAGATGACATTCCAGATAAGAACAGAAATCCACACATACCATGTATGAGGTTTACTATAAAGGAAAAAAAATATTGCTTCTTTGCTCCCCAAAAGGGAGAGAAACAGGAAACGCTGTGGCAGAACAAGTGCTGGTCCTCACTTCCAAACAAGGGCTGAGGCACAATTTGAGCCACATAGGACATTTCCTCTTGCATTCAGCACATTTTATTTTCCTTTGCTCCAAGTCTGCTGCAATAGGTGATAACAGAACTTGAGAGGCTGTGTTCTGCCCAGTCTTTCACAATCTTCTTTCAAAGAAGGCTTCATTTCCAAGATGTGTGCAAACAAGGTCAGCAAAAGCCTGGTCATTCAAGTCAGTAGTTTCAACTGCAAACAGTGGAATCCCTTATCCCATCAATATTTGAGGATCACTATTTTCTGCAGGTTAAATCCTTTCTCTGTAATCCCCACCTGTGACGTGCCTAAAATAGCAGAATTAACCCAACAACAATTTTTCAGCTCACTGACCACAGTGAAGACAGGTTTTGTTCAGTCATCCAGAGAAGCTGTTTTACAATGCAAAAAAACTAAAACACAAGACCTTCAATTATATTTAATTACATAGTGGCTGTTTCAAAATGAAGTTGTGTGAACCTACAATACAACATGTTTTCTCCTCCCTCCTTTTCCTGAGGGAAGATTTGCTAGGCTAAAATCAGATTTCAGTTATTTTGGGGGGATCCAGACTATAAAACTCTAAAACCCCCACAAAACAAACCTCGATCTGCTTTACTCTGAAGATCTCCCACACCGCTTTAAACCTTTCCTTGACTGGATGCTTTTGGCTGAGCATGAGCCAAAGGACAAAGGACAAGGACACTGCTCCTGCCCGAGCAGCGCTGGGGCTGGAAGGCTGCAGCAGTACCCTCCAGCAACACAACATTACTACAGCTCCAGAAGAGCCCTACATTTTCTGTTTGTGTAATACCAGGTAGAAAGACACTTCCTTTGGAGGTATCAAGAGCCACCTGGAAGAGAACTGTTCCTCAATTCCTTCAGCTGCTGTTCCCACAGCTGAATTCTCCAATATTTATGCCAAAATAAAGAAACCTCTTGTTTGTGCATTTGATTCATTGCAGGTACAATGGAAAAGCTTAACAAAGGGACTCAACAACCATAGTACATTCACAGATTTTGTGAACTGGACTGTTAGTAGCCTTGAAAATATACCATGGATGCCAGAGTACAGGAGTACAGAGGCCTCTTCTACCAGAAATGGGACGTTTTGACCCAGGAAGCCACAGTGCAAAGCAGCATGGCACAAAAAGCCCACAAGTAAAAACATTCTTGAATCACATGTGAGCTGGGCATAAGAGTCTCCTTTGTCTCATGTCTGAAGCTCACATATTTCACCATACCCCACCCAAGTGGATTTTTTTTTTTTTTTCAAAGTCTCAGAGCACAGATCAGACAAAGAACACCAGCTTTCAATGACTTGGGCTTAGTTCTAGACCTTACCCTTTAGCAAGGCCTTGCCAACCCATGAGTGAGACCAACAACAACAAAAAACTAGCATGCAACTTATTTTTCAACAGATGCATTTCCAATCTTTTGGGAAACTATTCCTAAAAATTGCTGTTTCAGTGGCACTATGATTTTGAACATGAAAGTCTTTTAAGGATAGAGAACATCACCTTTTTTGTTCCCCCAAGAAAAGAGCTAAAAGAACATCGTACCCTAGAAGTACTTTCTTGCAGCGTCATTAGCCAGAGGATACAGAACACCATTTGAAGAACACACATTCTGTATTTGTTTAAAAAACACACAAAAGCTGTGAAATAGTTTCCTCCCACCCAGCTCACTCCTACTTCATACCAGGGAACAGACCCAAACTCCCACCTGACCTCTTCTTTCCCTGTCAAGCAGATGGCAGTACTATCTCAAACACCATCCCCACCTCAGTATTTGAAGTCTCACACATTTATTGTTTGCTCAGGAAGTCATGTGCCTAGCTCACTGATGGAGATAGCTGGAAAGGAAATCAGCACCCCACTGAGCATTTATGAAAAATATATACCCTGTATTTCCATCCTCAAAGAGCTGGTTTCCTTGCAATTTATCCAAAGCTCCAGGTCACAAGTTTCATGCCCCCTTGGAGAAGGAGGAGAAAAAAAAAAAAAAGCAGTACTGGAAAAATCTGATCCTGCCAGCTATCTTAAAATAGCCTCACCACCACCACCTTTGAAGGCCTACCAAGGAAAGGGAAAAACCAACACGAGTAACTTATCTTACCTTTAAATTATGATTTTTTAATTATTATTGTTACCACTCAGAAAGGCTCCAAATGGAACCGCCTTCAGTACAAACTGAGTACAGGAGGTGAAGTTCGCCATGTACTTCACAGCCTGCTGCAGACACTTTGAAAGCGTAAGATTTCTCGTTTGTTGCACACAGGGAAAAAGGCCAGCGGTAGGCAGGCAGGTACAACACCACGGGGCTTGCTCCCTGCATCGCTCCGAGCCGCCTCCAGCCCAACTTAAACCTCTCCCTACAGAGGCAGGGGAACGCAGAAGACCCGTGAGTCCCCTAAAAAGATGAGGTTGGCACACAGAGAGGGCACAGCGTTGCAGCTCGTCGGCAGCGCTCTGGAGCAGGAACACCCCGGAGCAGGAGCCCGAGGCGGCCCCCCGAGGAGCTCGGTGTCCGGGGGCCGGCCCGTGCAGCGGGGCTCGCCGCCCACCATCTTGGGCGCGCCGCGGGCCTCACCTGCAGCGCCGCGGGGAGCCGCCCGGCAGCCGCTCGCCCGGCGGGCGGCCCAAGGCCAAGGGGAAAGCCGGGCGGGCCCGGATCCGGACCCGGCCCTGTGATCCCCAGCGACACCTCGCCGCGGAAACAACTTCACGCCGGCTCCCCGAGGAAGCCTGCCGCCTCCTCCTCCCTCCCGAGCCCCCGCCGCGGCGCCTGGAGCACGCCCGAAATGGCTGCCCGCTGCCGGGGGGCTGCCAGCCCCTCGTCCCCACTCGCGCTCCAAAACGCCGCGGTTTTAATAGGAAAAGGGGATCAGGGAGAGAGCAGATGTGCAGCCCGCACGCCGCCCCGGCCGGGGGTCGGGACTCACCCGGGGCAGCAGCCTGCTCGCCAAGTTTCGCCAAGTTGGGAGGAGGGCGAGGCGGCGGCCGGCGAGCTCCGGGGTGCCGCGGCTAATCCATGGGCACGGCGCGGAGCCGCCTGCAGACGCTGCCCAGACACCGCCGCGGAGCCGCCCCGAGCCGCCCCCCTCGCCGCCGGTTCCCGGTGACCGAGGCGGCGCGGAAATGCGCTGCCAGGCCACGCCTGCTCCTCGCACACGCAGCCGCCCTCCACACAAAGGAAGCCGGCCCCTCCGCCTGCGGGCCCGCCGCTGTCCCGGGCTCCCACCGGCCTCCAGGCGGATCCGTGCCCTCTCCCCAGGCGCCGGGGGATCCCCGGTTCAGGCGCCCGCTGCGACAACCCCCGAGGCCGGGCGGGGGCTGCGAGCGGCGCGGCTCCGCCCCGCCCTAGCGGCCGCCCCTCAGAGCCCCGCTGGAGGAAGCGCGGCGCTGTCAGCTTCATAATAACAAATATCATTATTTTAGACGTTTTTTTAACCGAGATGGCCGCGGGGCCGCCCTGCGGAAGAGGTTCAAGAAACCGTGAGCTCGGTGGCGGGCCGGGGCAGGTCGCTGCAAGGGGCGGCCTCGCTTCCACCACGCTCCCCTCAGGCTTTCGTAACCACAGCGAGCGTGAAGCAATTTCAGGGCAGAACCCTAGAAGCACAACCCGAGCGCTACCTAGAAAACCAGAAGTTGAAGGAAAAATAAACAAATAAAGCTACCCCAAAGAGTATTTTGAGTCCTCAAGCGTCCCGGGGTTTTTAAGCTTCTCTGATGAGGCCCCAGGAAGGCAGACGTGAGGGGAAGGAGTGGCTGACTCATGGTTTTTAAACCCCTGTGGTGAGCAAGCGAGAGCTCTCACCTGAGGCGGTTGCCACCTGGAAGGTGGGGAAATATCCTGCCTCCTCCATCGGCTGCCTGCCCCCCCGGGCCAGATCTGGCCGGCCACAGGTCAGCCCTCCAAATCGATCCTCGTGTGGAGCAGTCCCTGGGCATTGCTGTTACCTGATGGTTACCTCAGCTTTTCTTGTCCCCATCTGCATTTTGCATCTTGGCCTCCCTGCCCTCCCAAATAATGGGAGAAAGTCAGTCCTGGCCTCCTGCGTAGATCAAAGGCAGTAAGGCCTGCTTTGTAAAAGGGTTTTGGGATGCAGGCTGCATGTGATGGAGGGCATACACTGAATAAGAGCCACAATGCCCAGGACACAGACAGAAAACCTAGGCTTTCCTCTGGGGCAGCTCTTTGTACCACAGTTTCTAGCTTAGATGCTAACTTCCATACACTTCTCCTCCGTGCCTTAAGAATTCCTTAACAGAAGGAAAAGTCACCTTCGTTCTCGTCCTCCCAGATAGAGCAAAACTATTTTCCTCAGTGCTTCACAAACTATGAAGATACATTGGCGTGCAGTAAGGCGAGGCTAAGGGGGGTAGCTCAGTGCCAGAGGCACTAATAAAGGCTTTCTCGTATTCTCTACACTTCTTCATCTGCCTCAGGACTTGGAGTTCAAGACTTAATTATTCCCCTGGATCAGCAACAAGTGCTCCTCACAGAGATGACAGCAATCTCACCAAGTGTTCAGCTAAACACCAAAGGAAGATTTGAGTGAATAAATGGAGTGAGTTTGGTTCTTCTCATCTATGCAAGGCCAAGGCCAAGAACCAAAACCATGCTAGAGTTAAAAAGCTGTAGATGCACAGCTCCTGGCACACACACACCTGTCTGAAACCTAAGTGCAGGTGCACCTCTGGTGGCATCGCCAAGATTCCTTCTTATCCTCTACATGCAGTTATTCAAAGAAATGTAAATACAAAGGTTTTGATTGTGTCTTCAAAACTTAGATTCTCACAAAGGCAAGAGATTGCATTTGTGAATGTCTTTGATGCAGGCATTGTGAATGCTGGCTTATGCCAAAGGCATGGAAGGCTGAACCCTTCCAGGGCCACAGCCGGGCTCAGCTATCCTCTGTCCCTCAGGTAGATACCATTTCAGGGATCCCATCTGGGACTGGAGAAAGGCATCTTTAATTCTACAGATGGCATTTAAAGATTGTTGCATGATAGCAGCTTCACTATAGTCTCTACTGCTTGCAGGCTTCCCCAAGCTTGCTCAAGGATTTTAGAAATCAAAGTAAAAAGGAATTGGCAGATAAAGCTGAGAGAAAATGCTAGAAGAATTACCTGAATGTTAGGGATGATCTAGGTGAAGAAGAGGAACTAGAAAGGGTCATTGGATTATCAGGTAATGAAAAGAGGTAGAAGAGATCCTTTCCTCACCTCAGAAGCTGTTCCAGTCACCTTGCAGAGCACTGAGCCAGATCTCTGGTGACATCCAGAGCCAAGGCAGACAGCTCCAGTATGCTGCCAGCATAAGAGATGAGAAGACAGAGGGAGCAATAGTAACTGCTAAGGTTCAATGGGGGGGACAGCTTTAGGGTATACAGACTGTGGAATAAGGAAGGGGATCCCTGTCTGTAGAATAAGGATCTCCTGCAATTTAAAATAGTCCTGCAAAACGGCCAGTGGTAGCAGTTCACAGTGTAGCTGAATTGACTGTGTTGACTGTAAACGTGGATATAGTTCAAACGACCTCTCTATGTGCAATTTATTTGCCTTTGACATTATCTCTGTTCTGTGCATTTCACTGTGTTGCCAAGAAAATCAGGGTAAAAAAATCTTATCCTTCACAGATGCATTCACTAAGTGCAAGGGCAAATTGGAAGACTTTATAAGGTAGTCACTTCACCAGTAAGAAATTGTAATAGCATTGCAGGAATGAAAATGGAAAAAAATCTGATTTTTTACTGAACTCGTGCAGGCTCCTATTCATGCATAACTTGTCATTGCAGTTTCCTCTGGCCACTACAAACATTTCTTGAAATTAATGAATGATGCATTATGAGGAGTAGCTGGTAGAAAATGACAAGACTGGAGCTATTCAGCAATTCTGTACGTATTCCATTGTATACGATCAGCTTTTTCATTACCATCAAGCACAATTTTTTTAGTGGAAGAAATTTCTATTTATGCAGGAAGGTTTCTCAGAATCAGAGTTAAATTTGGAATTAGTGTGTGGTTTTAATAATTACAAGGTTCAGAGGAGGCTGTGGGGATAAAAAAAAGCCTGCAGAAGCTACTGTGAGACTTTAAACAGCTGCACATACTGAGAAATCAATAGCTGGACCTAAAAGAGAAAGTCGAAATATTCTGGGAAAAAACTTTATAAAATGTACGAGATCCGTTAGAAACAGGAAAAATTTGCATGAATTTATTCAGATATCAAATAAAATTAGGGTGGGTTAGACTGAACCGGTGATTTAACGTCATCCGTCATTTCTCCACAGCGTTCTCCGTCTTCCCTGCGCCCTCAGCTGCTACCAAGTGGTTATTGCACCTGTCCACTCCAGCTCCTCCAAATAAGCCACTCGCTCACTGGCAGCATCTGAAGTTAATACTGCTGAAGCATAAAACGTTGGTGAGGATTACAGTGAGTCTGCTAATAATTTATTCTCTCCACACTCATTTAGAAACATTTATATGCCTCAAACTCTACCATTCATCACCGAATAGCTTTTCTTTAACATTTTTAAAAGGTTAAAAGGTTCACACAAGTGAAAAGATTGCAGGAATAGATGTCTTTTCTAACAGCTTTCTTCAAGCCTAATCGGGACCTACAGTGTCCAGTTTCTGGCGTCTTTATTATGCAAATCTTTTACTGCGGAAAAAAAATCGGGTTTATTGCTGACCTTCGTTTTGGCTAGGGAAGTAGTGACATCCAGTGGCTTAGAGATAAAAAGAGCTTTTCTCATTCTTTTATTTCTGTCAAAGTGCATCACAGGAAACACATCAGAAGATGGCAGGGATCCCTTGGCATTCCCTTCTCACTGTGGATACTTGCAAATGACACCAATTACAGGCAGTTTGACAGCCGTGGGAATGGATAGCCCACACAGGGAAACAGAAATGCAGAACAGGAAACAAACAGAAAACACCCTCTGAGACCATCGTTCTCATGGATTTAAAAGGACACTGCAGACAGGAAACATAATCGGCATTTTTTAAAGTTCAAGTGTAAAGCACCTTCCTATATTAGACCTACCCCCCACCTTACAGCATTTTCCCACCATAATGTTTTTCTTCTAACATAGTTTCTGTCCCAAACAAAAGGATGAATGGCAGGCTTTCAAAGAAATGAACAAGGGGAAAATGACTCAAGAAAAATGACTATATTGGAGTTTTATTGCTCGTGCCCAGGATAAACAATTTTTCAATTGGTGTTTCCACCATCAGAGTTTCCAGTAACCAACTAGGTATTCAACCTAGATGTTATATTTGACGCACTGACAAGTGACTTATTTGGTCTACATGTGTTAAATGAAGAAAAAATCAAAACATTATATATGTATAGGGAACTGAGCCAGCAGAGGTAGCTGTTGGCACAACAAAATCAACAGCCATTAAAATATTTTTCCATTGAGCATTCTACGTTTAAAGAAGAAAATGTTTTCTTAAACCAGATATTCAGACCTTGCACAGTCTCCATCACTGGAAATTCAGCTAAAACTTACCTGTTCCTCTTTCATTGTTATGCTTTTTTATTTCTTTGAGACTGCCCATTTTAAACCCCTATTAACAGCTCCTGGTTCCTAGGCACCACATATTTTCCATCCTCTCCATGTGTATTCCATCAACACAAAGTTCAGAAAGGATGAGGCAACTCCAAATAATCCCAAGGTTGGCTTAAATACATATATATAAACAGTTTATCGAGTAATTATTCTTCTGAACATTTTGAATACCATTTGGACCTTTTGCAGATCCAAATTTGAGTTGATCTCCAAAAGATGGGAACTTTGAAATGTGGGTAAATTTGCATAACTCTCAAATCAGTACACTGTCCCTCTAGCTGTTTACATGAGCTGTCACTGTGAACAGTGGCAAAAGGCACTCTCCCAGATCTGGAGGTCTCATATGGTTACTGTACACATACCTTTGCTGAAGCTGACAGATCACAGATAACCTGCAGTCTCTGCAAGTATTTTCATAATCATCTTCAAGACTTTATGGGTCTTTCCAAAAACGTTTCTATGCTAAGCTGTACATTTCATCATGTTGTAGCATCAGTATTATGTTTAACAGCCACTGTACTTCAACTAAACAGTCTAAATGCTGGACAAAATGGCTTCCTAACTATTTCCAGGATCACAAAACACTGGCCCTTTTGGTAGGATAACAGCAGGGCTGCAACCCCATGGCATTCGTCTCATCGTGATCAAGGGCCTTGTGGAGTCAATGCAAGAGCTGTGGACGAACTCATCAGAGTGGGCGGAATTCAATTGCACATCCACAGAATTTTAAGTAGATGCTCTTCAAGTTTAGCAAGTTCTAAAGGCACTTCACTTTATCTTACATTTCTTGGAATTTATCTGGCTTTCAGCCCATACTCCAAGGACTGTGTACGTATTTCAAATTTCATGTTTATGTGAAATGGATAAACAGCCCTTGAAACGAGGCCTGAAATTCATGTCTCTGTACCTTTTTGCCTGTGTTTGTGCAAGCTCTGTCCCCTGCAAATGGCAAAGCCTTCCAGGTCCCACTGCAAGGAAAACAAAACTCAAACAGGAGCCATGATCTAGAAGTCTGCTCGTACTATGAGTAAAATCTTTCTTAGTAGTAACATTGTGCATCTCTACGAAGCAGTAGTTCCTAGCCTTTCTTCTAGCACCTCTTCTGTGTCTCCTAGCCCTTGCACCCCGAAGTAACAATGTGTGTACTGAAAACAAGTGTCAGACAAGCACTCATGTTATGGGTACTCCTTTTCAGTGATAAAAAAACAGGGCAAAAAGCCCTCAAACAATTCTTCATTTCTTGAAGCAAATTCTTGGCAGTTTTCTGGCTGCTCTGGACCCCATTCAGAGGAGCTTACCTCCACTTCATCATTTCGTACCTCACTTTTTTTGACACCATCACAAGCAGCAGGTACCTAAGACCTAAATACTAGGAACATGCTTTTGGCTTTTACACCAAAGATGTAAGATCATAGCTGACTTAGATTTCTCAAAAAAAAAAAAATCAAAACCAAAACCTCACAAGATGAACTCTAGTCCCATCTTTTAGCCTTTTGAACACTTTCCTCCACCCAACCATTAAATGAAAAAGGAATGACTACAAGGGGGTTAGGAATCTGAATTTTTCTATACTGCTGTTACTATAATGGTGTACTTCCCTAACAGGGAAAATTGTCTTGGTATTTGCTCCTGCATACTAGTAATGTGTTATTATTGACATAGAAAAACATTCTTTACCAATATCAGACACCTTTATACAAATCCAGGGCACTTTTTTTTTTTTTTAACTTAAGTAGTTAAACCAACCAAGTAAATCAGCATACTTGAGAAAATGTGTGTTAGCATTTAGCTGAATTTTCCAAAACAAAGGTGGGAAGAGACAGATGAGTGATGTTAACCCTGCAAGGAGGCTGGATGCAGTTATCCTTGTTTGCTGCCAGGGCTCATAAGCTCTAGTTCACCACTGATCTTAGGGGCATCATTACCCAGGCAGCTCGGAACATGGTCAGAGACAGAAGACGGTTCTCTGCCCCTGTCTATGAATCCTGGGAGAGCCTTTATGAAGTCCATATCATGCAGTGAATTTGCTAAGCAATCAGCAAAATAGACTTCGCTGCCCTCTACCCTGCAAACTCCTGCTTCTTCCTCCTCCAAAAATCAGTCCAGCTGATAGTAGTATACATATCCAGTTCACATTTAGTTTTCAAATAAAACTTGGTGAACATACAAATCACTCAACTTCTTGCTGCTAAGTGCTATTTAAGGCAAACAACAGACAACAAAGAGAGCATAAATATTTGTAGTTAAAATTAGGTCTGTCTGGACAGAAATATTTGAAAGTCAGGATTTCATTAATAATGATGCAATTTTAAAACTTGCATAACTGATTTAACACAGACCAATGCCAGTCCTCAGTGTTTGTGAAGTTTTAGTTTTTGCCTTCTAGGTTTCATATAGCCAACACTATCATCCCCTAGGCAACAGCATGAAGCTGCATCAAGGGACATTCAGGCTAGATGTTAGGAAAAGGTTCTTCACTCAGAGGGCTGTCAGGCATTGGAACAGGCTCCCCACGGTCATGGCACAGAGCCTGCTTTTGGACAGTGCTCTCAGACACATGGTCTGTGTTGAGCCAGGAGTTGGCTCCGATGATCCCTGTGGGTCCCTTCCAATTTGGGATAAGGCTATGACTCTAGTCTCCTAGAAACACAGACATGGTTAAATGTTGATGGAAAACAAACAAACAAACAAACAAAAAACACAAAGTGAAGACATTTCATCTACATAAAATTTTATTATCCTTCAAACTCTACAGATACGCAATTTCTCCAGCCTCAGCAAAGCTCCCCTAGGCAGACAGGCTTTCAGTCGACTGTCTCTGACTGAGAACATCTAGGCTACGTCAGATTTTAGACCTAGCCTTTCATTAATAGTCAGACACAAAAGGCCAACTGAAACCCTGACCACCCGAAAGGTTGCAAAGCAACAACAAGGAAGGTTTTCATCAATTATATTCGAATAGAGAATCTTTCTTCTGTGATGATCACTAAATAGTTAACAAGCCATTGAACTGCACGTTCAAGAAAAAGATGCATTTTACATTTCAAGCTGTGATCAGAAAAACATGCAACTATTTTTTCACTTCTGAAGCTTGTGGTTTTATCTTCTCAGCAGCTTCAAGGACAGATGGAAGGCTGACTTTGTCACCAAATTCTTTCTCACGATGTTCCAGTAGAACACCCTAGTCAAAGACAAAAAAGAGAAATTCATACACTAATCCTGGTCTCCCCACAGGAGATCAACTGACCAGCAATTGAATAATGCCAGAAAATAAACCTCTAGGCTCCCAGGAGGCATGAAAGCCTCCTAGATGGTTTGCAGTACCTGTCTTCCTGCCCCAATCACATACACGCCTCCCAGGGTGAATCCTTCGCCTTCCAGGTTACCGCTATAGCCATTTTTCCAAGCACGGAAGAAATTTTGCCAGACTCCAAAGCGGAAGAAGCCCGACATCATCATTTTTCTCCTTCGTGGACCATAGAAGCTTCTCTGCAATGAGAAAAAAGCAATCTCAAAGTGAAAAGGACTTTTCCTCCCAAATGAAAATTAGGAAAACAGACAACCTCGCTTCCAAGAAAGGCTATGATACAAAAAAGATGAAAAGGCAGAGCTCAAAAGCAATTTCATCTGAACTAATCTCTTTAACAAACTACATGACCACTTGTATCCAGACAGCTAACCATTGTTACTGCCATCATGCATGAATCGTTTTTTTCAAATGATCCACAGCTATTTAAGCACCATAAACATTTACAGCGACATTGCTGAGAACAAGTGTGCTTTACGATAAACATCATTTTTCTTATTTCTGAAGCGTGGCAATATAAATGTTGGTCAAGAGGTAACAGTGGTGCCAAGTCCTGAAACTATCAGCCATCTGCTTATTTTGCCCATTTTTAAATTGTTTCCTTCAAACAGGCACAATGGGGAAGGAAAGCAAATGTATCTTTTAGTTGATTTTGAATATTAGGTATTCTTTTTCCTTTAAAAGCCAAGGGATTTGTAAATGGGTCTTTTGAGTTAAGTAAAAACGTGATTTTGTAGGACATCAAACTGGCAATCCAGCACCTATGTACTGGGAAAAGCCACGTGCCACAATGTTGAATTACTTCCATCTTTCACCTTCAGACCTTGAGTCATACATTATAAACATCAGCAAGTTACACAGCCAGTGGAAGAAAGGAATAGATATTAATAAGCTATATTGTTTATCTGTTAAAGGGGAGAAATAATCCTGCAAAAATGTATTATCAGTGCATAGCTACAGAGCAGTTTGTAAGCTAAGCAGGTTATATATAGAAAAGCAGAGCTAATTAACTTCTTAAACCACAATGCTACTAAACCCTTTTTCATTAGAACACGTTCTATCTGTATCATACCAGCTCTTCAAAGAGGACATCCATAAGGTTGTTTTTAAGCAACGTCCCGTCCCACGCCAAAAAATAAACACACTGACTTCATTATACCTTTTCATCCAGAAAGATTTCTCCTTTGAAGTAATGCTGAAAATCTTCCACTTCAGTCCCTATCTTCTCTTTCACAACTGCATAGAGAGGGACACCCAGCTTGGACAGCTGAGGTTTCAGAGAGGAAAGCTCAGAAGCCTCCTAAGACAACAAAAAAGAACAAAGATTTCAGCAAGTTAGTTAGAAGTTGGAAGCTAGAAAGCTTCACCTTGAATTTCAGAGCATCAGAAACATGTACATTCCAGCTTGAAGTGCAAAACAAAAACAGACCTATGAATCAGACATTTAGGCTAGCTCTACTGCTAGGCAGGTCTTCATTACGTTTAATGGAATTTTCTTCCCTAGGCAAAGAGACTTTTGGATCGTTCACTGGATAAAATATTAAATATTATCTCACACCAAAGCAGAGAAACACATCATGAGCCTTTCTGCAAAGCACTTGAGGGCTCCACGCAGAAGTATAATATGCAAGTTTAGAGTAAGTAGTGGGGTATAAACGCACTCTCCGTCCTAGATTCCCAGTAAAAACAATCAGGTAATTTCTTCATGTACCTTCAGTATCTCAGAAGCAACACTTTTTGTAGTGTGTAAGCACATACGGTGTCAGCAGTCATCTGCTGGCTTTTTTGTTCTGAAGGAAACCCAGCTCTCGGTTTGAACAGCAGTCTCCAAGGTTTCTCCAATGGAGAAAGGTCGTTTTTTTACTGCACAAAACTCCCAGAAAGAATTCTGCGCAGCAGCAAAAAAGACTATTTACATCAACACCCTCAGCCAACTAAGTGAAATGCCTTAACTCAAAGGTTTTTGGGATATCTAGACCTTACAAGTACCAAGTAACACCCAGATAGGGGTGAAGAGAGAAGACAAAAGACATTAGAGAAAGACACCAGTGGGTGAAAGGGTAGGCAGAACATTCCAGAACACTACTCTTGATTTTTTTCAGAGGAAATGAAGAAGGATGAATCAGCATCACAAGCAAACAGTGAACAGTGAAGTGTGAGACTTGAAGGATCATAGCTTAGGCTTGCTAGACCTTTCCCCTATTTTCCGATCGTAAAGACTTGCTAATTATTTTCTGTTTTCCTCTAACAAAATACCTTGTGATCCTCCTAGAAGGGAGGTTAATGGAAATTTTATCTGGATTTTTTTTTTGCAGTTCAAAATTCTCATAAAAATCTGTATTGTGACATAAGTGTTCCAGGCTAGGGAAGTAGGGCTCCCTGTAGGATCAGAAATCACCATCTCTGGAGAGAGAAAGATGCCATGAAACCCTGATTATCCTTTTGCCTTTAGAAGAAAGGCATTTCAGCAATTTAGTGTGGGGAGCAGCGGGGGCTGTGTCTCCTTCATTTACAGGGAAGGGAGAGAGCAAAAACAAAGTAAAAACATTGTTAAGTTTTAAAATGATACAGCAACAGAAAACAAAACAGCCTCCTTTTGTGGGCAAATTACTGCACATAACAGCTATACAGTTACTGTCTTTATCGTGGACCTGTGACCATTTCATCCAGTCCATGAAACTGTTTTTCTTACATTTGTAAAAAAACAGACAAGCACACCCCAGCAGAATACTTTCTCCCTCCATCAATGCAAGGACAAGTTATAAGACCAATTCCTATTTTGTTTTGTCTCTCTCCTAGTTCAGCTATGGCTCTTCTGCTACTTTAGACTGCTTGAGTTGCATTTCACCTACAGCACTTAGCAAGCCCATGGAACTTTCGCAATGGCTGGAGCACTGGATCACTACATGGCTGGATCCAGACTCAGAGTTGTAGAAGCATCGTACTGTTGAACACACGCTATTGTAATAATAATAAAAAAAGGAATCTGGTGATTTAGGATAGAGATGATAAAGATAAATGACTTTAAAAAAAAAAAAAAAAGACAAATTTAAGTCTACAGCCCTCAGAGGTTCTCGAAGGTCCAAAGAAATCATTTCAGTAGGATTTGTGATGTTACTTTGCAGTGGATTAATGGAAACATGTCCTCACCACTGGTACCAGCTCAGTGACCGATAAAGTAGTACGGTCACATTTCAAACCCATCTCTGTGTCCAGGGACGTACAGGTACCTTCCTGGTGCAGTCAACAAGGACAAAGTTCGACATCCTTTCCAAAGCATAAGATAGTAGGAACCAACTGTAGTTTTGTCTCTTGCGGAAAAATAAAAACCCTACAGCCTCCAGATATGGCAAGTCACCTGTATTGAACTATTCTAGCAGCTCAAAGGCGGTGACAATGGGGAAAGAAGTAGTTTACATTCTACAGAGAAACCTTGGTAAACAAACAAGGACAGCTTTCTCAGGGGAAAGGCAAGAGTCAACTCACAAAATGATTTGAGTAAACAGCAATCCAAAATAACTTAGTTTAGAGATTTTAAAATATTTTTCAAACATTTTCACCTTTAAAATGCAAAGCAATTATTTGCCATAATTAGCTGAGCAGTACAGTAACTGCCTCTGTTAAGAGTTTGAAGTTTTGAACCAGAAGTAAGAATTAGAAAATTAAATTTCTCCCTTCCTATTTTTTTTCCTGAATGAAAAAAAAAAAACAATTCTTTAAAATGGCCTCTTTACAAAAACTTAGGAAGTCAGCTTTAAAAATAAAAACAACCAACCATTAATGAATTCCCATCTGACTCTATCCAAAAGTCACAGAGACAGGCACCCAGCACATTTTCTTCCTGCCTACGCTACACCTGTTCAGAGAACAGAGCACTTTAATCTAACCTGTCATAAGTCCTACGCATACTTAAGTGGTTATTACTGATGGGAGCAGATCCCTTAATTAAGTGGTTACAATATAAATTACCCCATTTTATGGAGTAGTGACTAACAACATAATAGCTATTTTCCCCCATAGCTATAAGAAAAATAGTGGCCAAAGCACAAGTTATGGCTGTTTCCAAGCACATTTTACATTCAAATTTCATTTCAAGTGTCGCCTCTCACCTCCACCCAAGAAGCCTAATGCCAGCCTAAGGAACAGATCTTGTTTCTCAATCCACCTTGTTAGGAACCAGTAGCAGTTTGCATACACAGTCTGTGAGGAAACATGCGGTTTCTGCAACACATTCTTCTTCAGACTCCTTACCTTTCTGTCTCCCCTTCAGCACCCAGAACAGTGAGGGACTCTTCTTTATATGCTCCAACCCCCTAATGTTTTTTTTTTTTCTGATGAGCTTTACCTGATTACTTTCTGCCAGCCCTATCTTCATCTGTTTTTAACCAGAGATTACCCAGCTCACAGGATTTATTTTGGGCATATGGAATATGACCATGTCATAAGACTCATTACTAACTGTATTTTGGGTAGTCTCCACTTCTAATTATCGTGGGCTAGATCCCTGGCAGATGTAAAAACATCAGGCACCAGTTGCCTTCAAAAGGAAAATACTCAGGATCTAGACTATACAAACTTGTTGCCAAGAAAACTGAAACTAAGTATGTTGTTAGCTGGTGACTGGTTTGTGCCAGGAAACAAGAAACTTTCAGAAACTCCAGATGTATCTGATGATTGTCCCATTCATCCACTCCCTTTATTTAAAGGAAATATACGCAAGTAGGGCATAACTGCTCTTAATTTATCCCCAAATCCAACACGTACCTCTCTGCACAAAAATCATCCAGGTCTTCGCACAGCCATTATCACTGCACCATTCTTCTTCCATAGTTCTCCTGCTTTGAAAGTTCTTTGTTCTGTTTATACAGGAGAAATAGCATCAACAATAATTATTAACCACTCTTATTAATAATGATTAATGTTTTGAAGGCTAACATAAAGCATTGCAGAGAATTCCACATTCAAATACAGTTATATTGCAGGAATCTTCTATGTGCCTAACAGAATATTACGTGCTTTATTGATTTTTTGGTGTGTGTCATGTTTCACCAACTGAATTACAATTTAAAATAGACCTTTCAGAAATATCAATTGTGGCTGGTTTTCCTTCCCCAGAATCATCTGCTACCAAGGAAATCCAACTACTTCCCATAACTAGGGAAGACTAAGAAAAACTGTTTACATACCTAATGTGACCTGTGTGAAATCTTCTATCCCCTACAGAAAACCTTCAGTTAGGGAACATTAATCCTTCTAAACATACTTCACTCTTCTTCGGTGCTTCCAGCCCAAGCCTTACAGAGGGGTTCGTAAGCCCATTTATCAAAGAATGAGGGCTCAAACATCCAGAGTCTTACCTGATCCCAAAGTTTTTAGCTCAATCTCCTCCAAAAACTCCAATGTAGCCTTTTCTGGCTTGGACAAAAATAAGTCTGTGTTAGCAAGGACAATCCCTGTCACAGCGGCACCAATTGCTCCAAGACCGACAGACCACAAGCCCATGGTGAAGATTCCAAAGTCAGGTAGAAAGGACATTTCTGGAATGGGAAACAAGAAAGCAGCTCTAACACTGAACATTGGTGATGCCAAGGAGGAAATGGATTAAAACAACTAAAAACTCACATGGATATTTTGGGGTTGACTGAAGATGATCTGTATGTTTATAAATGTCCTGACTTGGGTTTCAGGTTTCATTACAGGTCTGCTCCTGGCCCACATCAAAAACATCACAAGGTGATCTTACCTTTTTCTGGTATCAGACTGGCAAGAACATTAATGATTGAAGTGCTCAAAATACAATGGGGAGGAAGGAGACAGAAGTGTATGTGGGTAATAAAGAACCTTTAATAAGATGGCCTCTATGTTAGCCAGTACCTTCAATTATTACAGTAGGACAGTGATTTCTTTCAAGAAAAGAAAAAAAAAGTATTTGTAAACATATTTTTCCTATTTTAAACAGTGCATTTTACCAACATACCACAGAAGACTTTAAAAAAATCTCTATGCAGCTCAGCATAGCTGGCAGTCTTTCCTGTTCCCTACAGTTCCACACTACAACCAAAGCAGACACAGGGCCAAAATCAGAGCTCAGAAGATGTCCCTGCACACAGAAATATGTAGACTTGCAACCTTTTTATTAGGCACAGCGACCTGACATTACAGACATGTCCTGGACAGCACCTTTTATATGCAGACCAACTTCCCACTCTTTCTAAAGCAGATTGTGTAGAAATCTCATCAGGAACAGACAAGTTAAACTCACACCCATCAGTTAGAATGGATAAGTTTGCAATAGAAGCCATTACATATGCTGGCTTGTGATTTAAAAGTACAAACGCTGCTTGTTATTACCAGTGATTGGTTTAGTAGCTTTTTTTTTTTTTTTAAAAAAAAAAAAAAAAAAAAAAAAAAGAGCTGCCATGCTTCTCACAAAAGCCTTCAAAACTCAGTCCTGACCCTTGCACAAGTTTCACAAGCCTGGAGACGGCTGACAGCCACCTTCCAGTGAGGCAGTATCAGTTCTGTGGTGCAGGAACGCAAGCTTAGCCCTGCCTAGAGGTCAAAATTCAAGATCCAACTGCGAGCAATAACTGGTACAAAAGTCACTGAATTTTGGCAGTATAAGAAGTCACTGCCTGTCCACATCACAGTAGTTATGTGTTATAAAGGGCTGCAGATTTATTTCCTAAGTCACCCAATACTTCAGTATTGCACCAGCATTTTCCACAGCCATCTGCAAAACCCCATTCCTTGACATACTGCTTTGCTGAGCATTACTGCCTGTATATATAGTTCTGTTCAGAAGAGATTTTCTTCCCCATAAATATAGGAAAAACATCACTGTTTTGGATGCGACTAGCAATACACCGGAGACACGCATCATCTTTATCCCCACAGCCACCTTTTGTGTCAGAGACACATTCCCCAGATTTTTCCAGGAAAAAATCTCCTTAAAAACTATTTCCATCCTTAAAATTAGTTCCAGGATAATACTGATGACCAAACGCAACCAACTACCAACCTGCAGAAACAGTTAGAAACACCGAATAAAGTGGAGTGGGTTTTTTTTGTTTGTTTTGTTTTGTTTTTCCTTTCAACACCATACTTGGTGCCAAGGAGGACCTTATCACAGTATCTAGAAACGTGAGCAATCCAAGATCCTGAGCAGGAAACAAGGGCAGTTTACACAAACATGCTGCAGATAAGAGAACTTATTCTACACAATTTCACCGCTTATTTCTAACACAGGGAACCCTTCCTTGTCCTTATCTCCTTTGCCTACATACTTTTTTTCAGGCATAAAATCATACTGTAACAACAGTGTGTAGATATCTGCCTGGAACTCGTATCAGAGACCGTTCTGACCCCAGCCTTTGGAAAACATAACTTGAAATGCACTGCTGTAACGCGCCAGTGTCCTTGCGTTAAAACTTATTCTCCTTGGCATACCCAAAAGTCTAGAGCCCTGTTCTCTCCCAGCATTGATTGTCCAACTATTCCTTCCACACTTCTCTGAGCAAGACCTGTTTTTCCTCCTCATTTTCAGATACAAGAAGAGAGGGCTATAAATACCAAGCATTATTGCCATGCACGTTTCATTTGTGTACTGAAATGCTGTCAAGTTGTTGGCAACTGCTAAACGAGCAACTTTTCACACAGCTTTCCATTTCCAATAGCGTTATGTCACTGTTAGCGTTATTAGCATTGCTGAAAGCCAGCTCCACTATTAGTTTACATCCACTCCGTTGTAGCCTCATTAATTAATTGTTAATCTTAGCTCACCTCTTCAGTCTAATTGGGCGCAGCTCACGGACAGAAGAAAATGCAATTTACTAAATGCGCGAATCTTTTGCTATTTCTCTAAACAGGGACACGGGAGAAGCTCTGCAGGGATACTGAAATCCTCCCCCCGCCAAGCAAGCACCGCAGCGAGCCCCTCCGAGCAATCCAGGCGGGAACGCGCAGCCGGGGTTATTCCAAACCCGCTGCCCAGGCGGCCGGAGCCCCGACGCATCCCCTGCACCGCTCTGCAAGCGAGGAGCCCCCAGCAACACCAGCAGAGCGGGGCCAGCCAGCAGCCTCCCCCCTTTGGCGTGCAGCCTCCCACGCAGCAGGTAACCCCAAATCCCCGCCATCCCTCCGGGCCGACCGCCACCCGGCGGGAGGGCAGGACGGGACCCCCCGGGACCCCTCCAAGCCCCTCGCGTGCGCACTCACCCGGAGAGCCCCCGCGGCGGCCGGGGGGGAGCTGGGGGCGCTCCGCCACCGCAGCCGCCACCCGCAGCACTGAGCGCCGCAACTGGCCGGCGGCGGGTAGGAGCGAGCAGAGCTGCCCAATCCACTGCCAGATCGCTTACAGAGAGCTCAACCCGCCCCCCCCTCTTTTTTTTTTTTTTTTTTCCCTTTAAGCTCAACCCATGCATACCATCTCTATAAGGAGGGTGGATTGGGGAGTGCAAGCTTCCTAGAGGCTGAGAACGTAGTGCTAAACTCTAAATTCTGCTGAAGTAGGGGTTTTGTTTGTTTGTTTGTTTTTCCCTGTAGAACCATGCATCTTTACAGTAAATATTTTGCTTATGTTTCAGTCCATTCTGCTTTAACTATCCCCAACCGCCCAGCATACCCAAACAACACAAACAGCTCTGGAAA
Organism: Anas platyrhynchos; assembly: GCF_047663525.1. Classification (NCBI taxonomy): domain Eukaryota; kingdom Metazoa; phylum Chordata; class Aves; order Anseriformes; family Anatidae; genus Anas; species Anas platyrhynchos. The sequence continues at coordinate 14,807,519 of NC_092592.1, forward strand.
CAATTAAACCATCACACTGTTGGAAACTAGTTTCAATAGAGAGGATATACTGATGAATTAACTCGGTGTTAACGTGATTTACCAGCATGTTACCAGCGTTTACGGTAACATCCCTTCACTGAAGAGCATAGTTTTCTCTGCAACTATCAGACCTGCATGCTCTCAACTCTGCTAACTTCTCCAGGTCTCAAAACCTCCAGAAGTGGATGCACACTTCTCTATACAGAGATGAGAGACTAAAGAGGAAAAAAAAAAAAAAAAAGAAGGAAAAACATATTTTTGTGTGTTTTTGTGGTGGCCACAAGCGATCTCCAAGATAACAGCGACTTGTTTTCTGGTCTGCCAGTACTCAGCTAACCAAAATTTAAACAAGCTAAGCCTTAATCCTGCTCTAAGTGCCAGTTGATGGTCTTCACTTGTGTCAAGACAACCAATTAAAACATGGCTCTCTAGATGCCTCATTTCCCTCCCACCCACAAATGGAGAAAAAAAAATGTCATTAAGAAGATAGCTATCCTTAAACATTTATTTTAGCAATGTAAACAGGACCCATTGCAGCTGTGACAAAAAATACTGGAAAGTCCGTGTATTCGTTTTGTCAGTAAAAGTCATGGTAGCACGGACTTTCTTGCATACTTTTCTTAAGAATACAGCTGAGCAAAAGTGGAAACATTCATCCAGCACTGTCACAAGCCGGACTGCACCAGTACATAGCCCCTAGCCTAATAAGTCTTTCACCAGTTGTTTTTGGCCACTGCCTTTTCATCCCTTCTCTTCCCTCCCATCTTGAACCTAAAAATCTTTCAGAGTTTTGTCACAACTTGCATATCTCAAACACAAACTGAGCTGATGATTTTTTATGAAACATTCTCCCCAGAAATGAGTCATCAGATTGCAAATATCTTTGTAATTAACTCCTTTTAAAGAAAATTTACAATTCACAATAAACCAGTGACATGCTCATCGGAATTTGATGAGCTTTTAAATACCCTTAAAGATTGCAAAATAGAGCAACCTATCTCACTTCAAAACCAGCTTTGCTTTACCCAGGGATTGGACTAGAGAACCTCCAGCGGCCCCTGCCAACATAATTCAATCACCCTTTAAACACCAGAATCAATGAACAAAGCAACCTCCTAACATTTTTAAAGGCAAGATTTTTTTTTTTTTTTTCCCCCCTCACAACTTCCCTCCCCCCCCTTCCTTTATTTTCTTTCTGTCATTGTAAAGATCCTGCAAGAAATCACTCCTTGTGTCAATAGCAGCAGTCATCTTTTCAGGCTTCTTCCCAGCCTGCCCATTTCGTTACCAATCTCAGCACTGGGTCCCAGCTGAAGAAAAAGTTGCTGTGTCAAGCAAGCAAACCACACTCCTTTGAGAGGAAGTTAGTTGGTAGACCATATAACCTGCCCCATTCTGAAAACATTTTAAAGAAATCCAACAGCTCGACTGCACTTTCCTTTTGAGCAAAGGAGAGCTGTGAGGCCCTTTGGAAATCTTCCATCTTGTGAGGGGCATTCAGAGGGAGCTCGATGTTGGCTCTGGGAGGACAAATCAAGCAGCGAACCAGAGACGCCATGCGGATGGGAGGCAGCACTGAAGCACAGCCCCACGGACAGCACCATGTGAGAATACTCCGGGCTGAATTCGCTGCTGGGGGCCACAGCTGGAGAGCCGCATTCTGCGGGAGGCCGCAGAGGTGGGGAAGGCAGGGGAACAGCACCGCCCAGCAGAGCCACAGCACGCTGCATGCCTGGCAACGGGGCTCTCGGGTTTGAACCCTGCAGTAAATACTGAATATTAACTTACATTTTCCCCCCTTTTGCGCTTTTGTAGGCCTTAATTGTATCTTAACCTTCACACTCCTCACGTTACAAGGAAATCGTTGCCGAAAGCACGACCACAGGCTCACCGACAGCAGCTCCCGCTGCAGCCCAGGGGCGGCGGCGCCGTGCCACCACCTCGCGGTGCCGCGGAGCGGGGCACCCAGCCCCATAGCCAGCCCGCAGGGACGCCCCGGGCACTGCCGAGCCTGCGCAGGGCGAGCCTGCCGGGCACCGGAGCTGTGCCCGCCCCGCCGTGCCTACTTACGGGCAGCCCCGGGTACGGGGCGGGCGGAGCAGTGCCGCGGGCCCCCCTCGGTCGCCGACCCCCCGGCGGCAGCAGCGGGGCCGAGGGCGCGAGGCAGCCGCCGCCCCCAGAGCGCCCCCGAGGGCCCCGTGCCCGCCCCCAGCGCCCCTTCTCCTCGCTCGGACCGTGGCCAAGCCGAGGGGCTCCGACCCCGCCACACGAGCAGCGGGTGCCGTGCCTCAACGCTCGGGAGGCGGGCAGGCCGCGGGGGCAGCCCGCAGGCCAAGAAGGCGGTGACCTTACCATGGGAGCAGCGCGGGTAATGGGGCACTTGGAGGGCCTCGATGGATGGATATAAATACACTGCGCTCAAGAACAGACTTGCTCAGATAAGGCAGCCAGTAACAACATGTCACAACACCACTTAGCGAGCACACTCGTTGGTCGCTCGCGGTCATTTGGCACCAGTCCAGTCAGCAGCCCTGAGGACTTGCCTTTGCTGTCCTGGGACTATTTCCTGAGGGTTCCCGTTGACCTGGCAAAACAAGAAAGTACTGACGATGGCAGCACTTCAGGAGAATGGACTTAATCCCTCCATGGATGGTACCAGCGGGTCTACATGCCAAATAATCAAAAGTCACTGTTTCTCAGCATGGTCTGAAGTCGTCCTGACCCAGAAGCTTCTCTTACCTGGAGGGTTGCCAGTCAGACCCATGCAACTTACCCCTTGTTGAGGGTTTCTGGAAATGCTAACTGTATTTATCATCAGTGCGATGCTTGGCTTTAGGAGGAACCACACACAAACCAAGGTCCCTGCTAACTGGAGGCAACAGCACTGCCACAGTCCTGACCTAGCACAGACCAAGCTGTGCTCACTGGGATGCACCAGGAGCCGCCACCCAACACCCATCTGAGCACCCTGGGGTGCTGCCACAGAGGCGTTTTGTGTCTCAGCACTGCTCCAGCAGCACAGCGCCACTGGACAGCAGCACTCAGCCCTCCTGCCCCATCACATCACCCTGTGTAATGGAGTCACTCAGACACATCAGCAATTTAAAAAAGAACCTAAGGAAAATTTGAGGTGGGAACATTACCAGACCATCTGAGAGCAAGTACTAGGGAGTCTGGTAGGACTGCAGGGTTTGGGGCTGCTTAATTTCTTTGGAAATGCAAAGAACTTGTATTTGCAAAATAACAGCAAATAATGATAACAAATTTCAGTGAATGCACTCTCTACTTTGTCTCCTTAACTAGGACAGGAAGGTTCTCTGTAAACACCAAACATAATATGCTGAAATGGCTTTCTTGCTCTTTGTGAAAAACAATCAGCACTAAAATACATACATCTTTGTCACTGTGACACAGCATTTTTTGGGAAAACAGCATTATGACAAAAGTGTGATGGACAAATTTGGTCAACCATCATCATATAATTAAAACCCTAGCTTCTGCAGGCTGTCAACATTCCTTTCTTCTGAATTTTATAATGGTCGTAGCTCCAGCTGTCAACACTTGGTAATGGTACAATTGCAGCTTCCACTATTTTTGTTGCCATGGTGAGCATGCAATACAAACATTTTTTTCCTTAATGATCCTTCTGCACATTACACCTCTAACAGCCTGGCAGCTGGCCTCTATTTAGAGAATAGAGGGAATTTAGGGAAGAGCTGGCCTCAAGGAAAAAGAGCTATCAAAAGATGAAACCATCTTATTCTTTTCTCCAGGTAGAAGTCCCTGACAAGCAGTTGCAATAGGCAGTTAATCAGAAGCGACTCTGACTTCATTTATCCTTATTATAACAAGAAAACACAATGCAGAAAAATCTAAGCCCGCAGACCTGGAATTCATCCAGAAAAAAGTCTTCCTGCTTTAATTTATAAAGCAGTGAACCCCTTGAATGAATATACACTTCTAGTAGATGCAGAACTCAAATATAGATGGCATCATGAAAATACATGTACTTAATACTTAACTTCAAATAATCTAGCATTCTCTAAGTTTCCAGACACACTCACATTCCAGGAAAAGTTACTGTTTTGTGTGAGTGGAGTTAAGCGGTAATTCTTTGTCCTCATTAGACTACCACTGCCTTCATTATTTTAGAAGGGTAGTGGAGTTTTGGCAGGAAGCCTGAATGGGAAGGTAACTTTTTTCTGTCTTCCTCTCTCAATAGTTTAGTTTGTCCATACAACTATTTAGATGTTATTTGCACATTTTTCTTGTGAATAAAAGAGAAGTCCCTGACACACGCTGAAAGAATATTTCAGAGCAATAGGCACCAACATTTTCTAGTTCTTGGGTACTGAATAATGCCCTTAAAAAGCTCATACTCTTCCTGCTTTCATAATTCACTTGCATAGCAATTATACAGCAGAAAGAGTATCATTCTGCAAACGGTGTATGTAATTAAGTTTCACTAGCATGCCAGTACATAAGTCATCTGGCATGCACTATACCAGTATGCCAAAACATGATCCTAGCATTACGAAACTTTCATTCCATGTACAGAATGACAAAGCTGCGTGCTACATCAGAAGTTAATTATTTCTGTTTCTTGTTGGTTCATGCTTCTATAAATCAGCTTTAGATCAAGGGTGTTGTTAGACAAAATGGGTTATATAAAAAAACTCTTCTATCAGGAAATAGGAGATCTCAAAAGCAATGGGGTAACAGTGGTGGGCAGGATCTAGGCCCTATGACTGTGGAAGGATTTCCAGACTAATTAAGTCTGGACTAATATGCACGTGTACAAAAATACAGCTTGAACTTTTCACCCATTTCCTTCTGAGGGCATATCTACACAGATGCTGACACAGGTTTCAAATAGACCAGGCAGTAGTCATCTCACTTGGAGGCTGTACACACTGACAAGGTGTTTGTTTTCAACCTCATCCTGATTCTTGGGAAATTAAAACAATCAACAGCCTGGACACAGACCACAGATTTATCTCAAGTTAGATCAGGGCATGGTAGTCACTGAATTAACCAAAGGACCTGCAGGCCTTTTGAATGTTTCATCGAGATGAGCACTTCATAGTGGGGGAAAAAAAAGATTGGTGCAACACCATCCATCTGGACAAGAACAGGAAGAAAGAATTAGTAAGTCTTCTTAAAGGGTATACAGATGCATATACAAATCTTTTGGCAACAGCCTAATAAACACTGAATCACAGAAAAGCCTATCAGTTACTACAATAGGTAACCAATGCCTCTGGAAAAAGCTGGTTAGGTCATTAATGAGCTTACATTAACTTTTTTTTTTTTGCATTGCTTAGAAAATTAAAACAAAATTGAATCTAGGTGGCCTGTAGTTTGTCTTGCTTACTTAAGTGCTATCTGTACCTGTTTACATTTTTAAAGTCTTCTCATATTAGGTAGGACACTGAGTAAAAAGTTGCTATTAACTACTACTCTGGTTATGAGAACAGTGATCAAGCTTCAGGCCCTACAGGCAAAAACAAGCTCTTGAGCATCCCAAAATACCCACACTGATACCGCTGAAAAGGCAGTAACTCTGTATTTGAGAGATCAAGGCACTGGAGGAAAATAAGTTATTCCGCAGCAGTCCCGGTCAACTGCCCACAACTATTACATGGTTTCCATTAAAATCCCAACACTCAAAATTATTTCTATGCTTTCTTTCAATTTGTTGGGACAAAATTGACAGGTTTCATTCTTTACTATAAATCTCAGAATTCTAATAATCTTGCAATCTGTACTAGTCAATGGTAAGGCCAAAGCTACTTCTAATACATCTAAAAGTGCCCTACATTTTCTTTAAGACAGCTCATCTCAACATTCAAACAATTTATCTCACAAAGTTGGTTCCATATACCTAGCACTAATAGTATAATTTCTTTTAATATATGCACTTATGCAAAGATTGGAGTTGGCCATTTTGTAAGGTTTGGTATAATCTGTTGATTTAGCTGTTATCAAAAATTGTTCAAGAACGAAAGAACAGAATGGGGCTTTCTCTAACAAGTTTAAGCTTCTCCAGTAGCAGATGAGCTGCTCTTAATACTTAAAATCTGGGACAAAAATTCCATGACCTCTTTTGTTAAATAAGATCTAGGTTAGAAGAGCAAAACAAACCTACTATGAAAAGCTTTGATGTCAATCCGGGTCATTTTGACAGAACTTGGCTAGGAATCAAATAAACATCCCAGCAAACCTCAGCTGTAACTCCTGGTTATAAGGTAGCAATGATCAGGGTGCAGTAAACTTCTAATCCAGAAGAGGTACAGCCACACATTAACCATAGCCTTAGAGGTAAGCTCTTAATCTTCTTATCACACTGAACTATTTGTATGTGCAACTTTCTTCTGCTGAAGCAAAACAAGCATGTTTTATTCACACACATTGTTTCAACACTGCAAATCTGTATTTTATGTTAGCAATTATTGTCTCCATGCAACACGTCAACATAGGCAAGATCACAAACTACCTATTTCTAATGCATTATTTCCATTGTGAACTTTTTAAGGGGTTGTGCTCATCTTTAGGAATGTGCTGTGTCTATTGACGTATACGAAGTTTAATTTTCTTTAACTCTCACTACAACTTGAAAGAAAAGCAATATAGCACACAATGTTGATTCATCCAGCATTTTAAAGGACTTTAAATAACAACCTAATTTGACAGGGATGTACATCATGCATAAAAATTAAACAGGAAAATGTTCCCCTGAACATACATTTCACATCCACAGCATTTCTTCTGGTAGCTCCATTTTTTAAAAACATGCATTCATATGCCTTTAACAGGGATGTGAAAACTTCCTGCAACATTTCCAGCAGAGTATGTAATTCAACATCAGGCTTTCCTCATAGATCCAAGCTATTAAATATGTTACTCTTTCTGATAAGGGTTTAGTCAAAAATCCAGAACTTACAAATTGACTGTATATTGTCCTGTCAATATTCAGTAGAAGCCTGAACATTTTGTTCATAAGGTAAACCTGGTCAAATGTAATCATTGCTTTAAGGAATGTATACAGCTTTCTTTCCTGATTAAAAGAGCCAATACCGTCTTCGTTAGAAACATTTAAATATGCTTTAAACATTTTAGAAACATTTAAATATGCTTTAAACATTTTTCCTCCTATATCCACTGCCATTTGCATTACTGCTTAAATTGTCAGTCTTAAGTGTAGTAAATACTAAAAATAGTTGGTAATGGGGTAAAATTCAGGTACTTGGGGACACACCATATTACTGAATTAATACAGGCATAATTTTAATGTATTTGTTTTTGTTTGCTGATCTTGATTTAGCTAGGGTTATATTTGGGTAATAACCAGTTGGCAGCAAGACAGAACAATGGGTGGTATGAAATAGAGCACTAATGATGGAGAACATTTTCAAGGTCACCAGTTGCTATGTTGCACCACAAAAGCAGCATTTTAAAGTCATGGGTTGTTCATTTATCATGCAGGTTATATTTAAAACTCAGATTTCTGGGAGGGGGGAAGTTGTTCGGACAGGTAAAAAAAGGTAAGACTAATCGCATTTCAAGTCACAACTCTTCAGGAAGTGATCTATGACATTCCCAATTCTTGTGGTTTTACCATTATGATCCAAGAACATTCACACAGAAAAGCAGTCAGCTCCCTGAATTGTGATTTGGCAAATGCTTTTCCTATGACTCCTATTTTTCTAATAATAGACCACTCCCATGGGCTCTGGTTAGCCTAAGTTGCAAAAACACCAGGGAAGAACAGTAACTGAAATCCTTATTAAATTACAGCATCTCTTCATGCATAGCATGAGACATTTATAAGCCTAAAAGGATTTATAGGATGTAAGCCTTCTTAGCCAGCAGAAAAGGAAACAGGTGAAGAGACACCTAAGACCTACCAAGCCATGTGAACAGCACCCTAAATGCTAACTAGGGAGGGCAGTGAAACAAAGAACTCTGAATTGTAACCATTACACTCAAACACCATTAGAGTTGAGTTCCTACTGAATTGGGGAAGCCCCGGTTAAGCATATGAGTCAGAGTTGTGGCTCTGAACTGAAGGCATTTCTTAAAGAGTAAAATGCTAAAGAAAACCACATCATCAAAAAACACAGACTGAACTTGGATGAGATAGAATAGGAAAAAATGTTTCCATTTGGAATTAAGTTTTAAGGCTTCCTCAAATTGTTTAATCATTTTTTCTAGTGTCTTCACTATTGCTTATCAAGCATTCAGTGTAAGAACATCTAAGTAACTGCTTAAACAGCTACGTTCACCACTGTAGTTCTTACAGCGAATAGACAAGTTTTTCTCCCACAGGAAGCAGGTGTCAGTTAATTCCCCTCTCCACTACGCCAGGGATCTTTCTCAAAAGGTCAGGAGCAACCTACTCATACAGTAAAATACACTGACATATCCTTCCTAGAACAGCATTTCCTCTATATGCATGTGAAGAACTATTACACAATGAAGCCTAATATAGCTTTATCTGCAGATGCTGATTTTGTCAAACATGAAGCATAGATGAATCAAATCTTTGTGATGTAACTAAAATCTAAAACACCTAGAATTGAGAAATGCATGGCTCTTCCTGCAGTGAACTTCAACTATTTAAAAAGCATTTATAAAGGAGTCCTAAGTGACTTCAAACAGCACTGCCATTAAGTATATTTTTAGCTCCATTACACCATCAAGTTTCAAGCCATCAAGTTTCCAGAACGTTCCCACTGAAGCTATATCCTAATCACTATTCCCTTAAGACTGTTAGCATGGTTATCTTCAGGGAAAGCAGCAATGCCACTGTGATTATACGTTGTCTTACCTGATCGCTTGCCTCAACTACCCTGTATTTATTTTCTGGTACGCCCTCAATTACTTTCTTCTATTTCTCCACCTGTGTTTCTATTCCCAAGTTGTGTAAGAATATTAAATAATCAACTCATCACTACATAAAGCACCTGATCAGAACAAATGACCTACAGGATGCTTTCTGCTACCCCCAAGTAAACATGTACTGTTTGAAGCTCCAGTGCTAACAAGTACCCTCATCGCAGTCTACAACTTCCTCGTAAGGGGGTGTCGAGAGGCAGGAGACCTTTTCTCCATTAACACCAGTGACAGGACCCGCGGGAACGGGGTTAAGCTGAGGCAGGGGAAGTTTAGGCTTGACATCAGGAGGAAGTTCTTCACAGAGAGAGTGGTTGCACACTGGAACAGGCTCCCCAGGGAAGTGGTCACTGCACCGAGCCTGTCTGAATTTAAGAAGAGATTGGACTGTGCACTTAGTCACATGGTCTGAACTTTCGGGTAGACCTGTGCGGTGTCAAGAGTTGGACTTGATGATCCTTAAGGGTCCCTTCCAACTCAGGATATTCTATGATTCTATGAAGTAAAAGGAAATATATGCAGTTAATTTATTAACCTTTTTTTTTTTTTGAAAGACTTGGAATTCCACCTCAAAACTCAACTAACAGAAGCTTTTATAGACTCTCTCCGCATTCTCTCCACATCAGTCAAAATTCACAACAGGCAGGGTTTCATAATCACAGAAGTAATCCTAAAAAAGGCAGGACCAGCTGAGTGGATACAGGTAATTGAAGAATAACAAGTCTAGGACTTCATTTGGAATATCACTTTTAATATAAATATTTTGTATACAAAAATAACCAAAACACCCTATAGTTATCTCAAATCTTCAAGTTTTTTTCTACTCAATTTCCTGATAGTTTGGCAAGCGCCTGTTTTCTCTGCTCTGAAGTCATATACTCACAGGCTTCTAAAATATTTACTATAATTAAAGTCTGTTGAACTGTTTTTGCTTTTACCCATATTCTTCCATTCATTCCCAGCACCAGCTCAAATGGGTACAACTGTGACAACTCCTGAATTATTTCACATTTGGGAGCCAAGAGCCTGTAAATAAGATTAAAAAAAGATAAAGGAAAATGTGAACATTCACATTTGATAAACAATGCATTATTTCAGTCAGTAGCTAAGCTACAGCACTGATATTATGGGAGCTAGTGTAACTACCCCAAAAGATGATCCAGTTGCGTATCCATCCAAAACAGGCATACAATATCAGATTTTTCATTTTCCTCCGAAAATATATGCACTTAAAATACAGCACTTGTGAATTTATAGCTGGTTTTCTAACTAGATTCAGAAGAGTTACTTGACAAATTGAAAGCCAATTGTTTCTTTTATAATAATTCTATAATTCACTAAGTTCTAAAACTACTGCTTGACAAAGCAACATTTTGAAGTGCTGTAACTTACTAGTTTAACACCAAAGGTAAAGATGTGTTTATCTAAACAACAATTCCCTCCTCCTCTTTCAGGAGGCAATATTAACACAGAATTAGATTGAGACCATTTTAGTTTTATATCATAATACATCTCACAATCAAGTCAAGCTTCAATAAGCTTTTTCAAAGAGAAAACAAACATATCAAGAGTAAACAGTAATATACTGTTATTTCTTTACTTACATATATAGATGATGGGCCACAAACCAAATCATTTACAAAACCCAGACATGAAATAGCTGCTTCATGTTTTTAAGATAGCTTTTCCAAAGAACCGTCCCCCTACCACCTACCTTAATCACCAAAACAACCTGTATCAGCTGGTACTTTCAGATTGTCACAAAAATCTTGTATTTACTACAACATTAACCTAAGTAACTCCAAAATTTGGAATACACTTCAAAGACTGAAGTTAACATATCAGTTTTATAAAAAAGACTTTTCATTTTTCTGTATCCTTATTTCAAGGTAACATTTTTCTTTGGAAATTATAAAATAAAGTGTATTGATGAGAGAAGATCCCCTTACTTAGTGAGGGATGTAAATTTAGCTGACAGCTATCTCATTAATCAGAAAAAAGAATTTTTAATTTAAGCTTCAAGACAGTACATACTGAAACCACACCTTGAATGTTTGATTCCCTCAGGTATGGTTGTATTTTCTATACTGCCTTGGCAGCTGAATCCTTTTTTTTTTTTAAAAAAAAAAAAAAAACAGGTTACAACACAATATGGATTTCTTCATCTGGATTTCTTCAGGGGGAAAAAACGTGCTATTTCTGACTCAAAATACATGCATCTTCCATCCAGTAAAACTAGTATAAATGTACTAGAACAATTACGACTCATATCCTGATTATTGGTTAGTCCATACTTCTCAGGGACTCGTACTTCTCATACTTGTGCATGTTCTACCTAAAACTACAACCTTACATGTTAAGAATTACTAGCTTTCTTGGTACTTACTTTCTTATAAGACCTAAGGAAACTTTAAAGAGGAATCCATCTTGTCCAATTACTCCCATGCCACTTGCTTTTCCGCTGCTGTCTATACAGACCATCTCTGGTTCCATGTCTTTATTTGCTACAAGGAATTTACCATAAATAAGGTCTCCCACCTAAACCAAACAGGGTCAGAAAGCAAAAAGTATTAGACATGATCATACTGTACATTCATAAAAAATATTAAATTTATAAAGCTCGTCCAGGGTAACACAAAATAGTTGGTGGGAGAAAAATGAATGAGTAGTTTTTGTTCTCTCCTACTAAAGACAACTTACCACATAAGAATAATATTGTATCACTACTAGAATCTAAAAGATATTTAAAAAACACATTTTATTTTACGGACGTATTCTTCTTTTTCTGTTTTGAAATACCTTCTCCAGACTTTAAGGAAGGTAAAAAGCAAGTCTAAGCAGCCTACTCTTGTAACTGCTTATAAGGACCACAAGAAAGCCACACCAGCTTATTTTGTTGTCCTTTAGAGTCTATTTTACGTTCTGGCGATGGTATTTCAGCTGAATGCAGAAGCAGTGACACGCACGTGCCGCGTTTCCAGCGGTGTTACGAAACAAACCCGGTTTTCTCCCAGCTTTAAGAGCTCGTTTCACAACCTCAGAGTGCCCCCTGCGGGCGAGCATTACCGCCTGACCAGCACCCACGGCTGGCAGCATCATGGACGAGGAAACACGGCGCCGGTTTTGCCTTGCGGCCCGGCTGAGCCGAGCACCCCCGGGTGAGGAGAATCCCGCTACCTGCACGTTGGGCCGGTTCCTTTTGGTCGCTCCCTCGAAGGCCAGGTAGGACAGCGAGGCCTGCTCGCTCCCGCCGACGTCCAGCCTGAAGACGTCCCCCGCCCTGGCGGTGACGATGCCGATCACCTGGTCGCCCTTCACCGGCACGTACTGCGGGCAGCCACACGCGGCTCAGCCGGGGCCCCTCGGGAGGGGCCGGCCGAGCCCTCCCCGCCGCCCCCCGTGCCCTACCCGCTTCTGCTGCGAGTCCACCCAGTAGGCGCCTCCCGCCGCCGCCCCGCCGCCGCCGCCGCCCGGCTGGCGGTGCCGCAGCAGCCCGCACTTGGTCACCAGCAGCCCGGCCGCGCAGCGCCGCAGACCGGGCCCGCACAGCAGCCGGCCCCGCGGGGCCGCCTCGGGGCCCAGCGGCAGCCGCTCGGCGTCGTGCTCGGGGCGGGCGGGCAGCAGCAGCACGTCGCCCGGCAGCACCACCTGCCCCACCGCGGCCTCCGCCGCCATCTTGCTGCTGCCCGCCGCCATCTTACCGCCCTCCGCCATGGCCGCCGGGCCCCGCCTCCAGTCACCGGCCACGTGGGGGGCGCCGTTGCTTAGCGACGCGGCAGCGCGCGCGGCGCCCGGGCCGTTACGACCGTTAGGGTCTGAGGGGGGCGGGCGGGGGCAGCCAGCGCCGGTGCGCAGCGCCAGGTGCCTGGTGCCGCAGGGGCAGTCCCGGGATGGAACTCGGGGAGGGGGGGGGGGAAGGCCCCGGGCTGCGCTTACATGGAGCCGGGGGCAGCGGCTGTGGGTGGGGGCCGCAGGTGAGGGCGCTCAGGGCAGCTGAGGTGCACCTGGGGGCCTGTCTGGGCGCCCACCCTGACAGCCCGCCGCTGGCGGTGACTGCCCAGCCGCCGCCTCCCGGCCGACCGGTACCGCCTTATTTCCGAGCAGTTTCTTAATGCTACGTGCCCAAACAATGAGCGGGGACACGCACAACTAAGCACATTTCTCTAAAGTGCTTAGTGTAATTGATCTATCATTCGAACGGTTAACAACTAAAGCAGTGTTAAATCTGAATAGCTTTCCTCTATTAACTGCCCGATTAAATTAGCTATAATAAAATACGAAGAGTAATGCCGTATCCACTGTTTGGGACCTGAGTAAATACTTCTTAAAAATCCTAATTTAATTCTGGCATTGATGACTAATGTATGTCTGTTTGTTGTTAGTAGATCTGAATGGAGTCTCAATATCTGAAGAGATGCCTGGGAAGTTGCCTGACAAAGGGACTGGCAGAGGTTGTAGAGCATCGCCCAGCAGACCCGATAGAGTACCTGGCACATTGGATTTATAATTACAAGAGAATCTTAGATGAAGAAAAAAAGGTGGATATATAGTGGATAAAAAGTAAATGAAATGAAGAATATCAGATTGTGTCTGGAGATAACTCACAGAAAATTTAAGAAATTTTGTAATATAAGTTATGGGAAAGATGTTGAACAAATATTTCATGGCAGTGTAATTGATGGCTATTTAATCTCTATGTTTTTTTAACTGATTCCGTGTTACCTTTGAAATAGAGAATGCAGGAGAGGATTGAGCTGGAAAAAGAACGGGAGGCAGCCCAGGAAGAACTTGAAATGTTAAGAAAAATGAAGGAGGAAGAGCTAATGATTCAGCAGAAACTCGAAGAACAACGTCAGGTTAATAATATTAATAATAGATAATTATAAAAGCATATGATGGTGTAGAAACTTGTCGTATTCAGTATGCCTTTATTCTCTGTATACGGATTTTGAGAAAAAGGTAACGTAAAACAAGTATTTAAACCTCACTTTTCTAAGTAATAAATGAAACAACCTGTCAGCAAGTGGGAAGAAAAACTTACCTACCATGTGGTAAGATGTTACCAAAAAAATGAAGGAACGTAAAGAGGAAATGCCTTAAAACTTACATGACAAGTGACTTAAAATAAGTAGACTGTCTTATGTAGTTCGTTACAAACAAGAGGTGGTGTAAATAAAGCTAGAATTAAGTACAAAAACTTTTGACAAGCTTGCAAGGAGGCCTAGGAGTAATAAGCACTCAAAGATATTTCAATGTAAGGCAAAAAAAGGTAATGAGAATGTATACACAATTATTGATTCCTGAAAATAGTTGGGAATCAATTAATTAATATTGGATATTTAAGCAGCAGAGGGCCCCGATTCTGTCCTTAGCTATTTGAGCATTCTGCTGACATAGTAGTTTAAATGCTATACTATGTGATACTATGTGGACATGAAATATGAGAACTAAAGATGACATCTGTGTTTGAAGTTGTCCTTCGTGGATGAGGGTTGTGAATATGACCATCCGTGTCAGCATGCATGCAAGAGCCTCAGTTGTGCATGCTGCTGTAATTAATGTAGATAGTATTTACTGGATTTTTTTTTAATTGTTTCACTTTCACATGATCAAATCAAAAGTGTGATTTAAAATGTAAGCTGATCATATTAAGCACAGTTCTGGTGTAAGATGAGTTCAATCTATTTCACTTGCACTTTTTTAAAATATGGAATTTACAATTTTAGATACCAAAAGTGTTGTGCTAAGTGAGTAAAGTTAAATAGTATAAACGAAGAATGCTCATACCAGCCACGTACTCAGGCTTGTTTTGATTGTATACACCAAAAAGGCATGTGGAAACCAGTTGCTGCGACATGACAATGTTTGTACTAACTGTTCACAAAATGCTACAGCAAGCAGTATTCTCTAGACCCTAGTGTTTGTTGAATATGAATGCTCAGATTATGTGGTTTCTGAAGTCCTGATGTAATAGGGCTTGCAGAGTGAACACTTTATGTTAGATATTTCCAACTGAAAAATGTAAAGGTTGATGAAGATGGTTAATCTAATAGCTTATCATTTTTATTCATAAATTTGAGTCTATATGATTCATCTGTGAGATTAAGTCAGATGATATTGAGAGGACTTTATATTATTAACATAAAAGTGTGTTTCATGCTTTTTTTTTTTTAATATTTCAACCATGAAATACATTGGAAGCAATGGGGTGGGGAAAATGGACATGCACTTTTTTCCTTCTAATTTGTCCCTTCATTAAATGACCACAGAGGCAGCTGGAAGAAGAACGGGCGAAGCTAGAGCTGCAGAATGAAGAAGACAAGATGCAGTTGCAGCAGAAGGATCAAGAGGTCTAAAACAAAGCTTAATCAAGGGTTTAAAAATGTTGTTAATCAGATGTCTTTTCTAGATGCAGTCACTAAAGACAAAACACAAGGCAGAAACCCAGTGTTGTTATATTAAAACAAATTTAAAAGAAAAAAAGTGAAAACTGGGAAAGAATGTCCAACCCCTTGTTTCCAGTCTGTGTTTTATACTTGAATTTTCGTTTGTTGTGTTAGGTTTCTTTAGTTTATGTTCAGAACAGAGCATAAATTTATTGCAAAATCTGGCTTAATTTGTATGAGAAAATGTTATAACATAAACACGTCTAACTTAAAGATTTATACAAGTATGTTTTACTGTGTGGCAATGCCAAGTCATTTGCTGTACCTGGAAAAGGGACTATGGCTGGAATTGAGATGTCTTTTAATTCTAATATCCTTGTGGTTCCCAGGAATTTATGCTAACAGGAGTGTGTATATGGTGGCCCACGTAAATATATTGTCATATAATGCTATTTCAGTAAAAAATCTAGACTGATAATTGCCATAGCTAACTCAGTAAAGCTTTCAAATCTGAAACACTTCTTAAATTTATATGGACCACAATATTTTAGAGATATGCATGTTTTTAGAGCACTGTTGAAATACTGATGGTGTGCAATTGTAGAAAAATGACTGTGAACGTGACAGGAAAAAATGAATATGGAGAAATTTAAACCAACAATTCCTGTTATTTACAAATGATAAAAATAGTATAGACAAGTATGGAATGACCCCATTGACTAACACATTTGTGTAGCATGCATCCAAAATATTCTTTTTATATTAATACATAAAGTCATTTTAGCATATCTGAAGTATTCACTGTAGATAATTACTCATGACATGGAATACTTTTAACTGAAAACACATTTTCATTACCACAGGAAACTGAAAAGACAATTGCTGAACTTACAGATAGAATGGGAGCACCTAATTTAACCACAGTTGAGGAGCTAGACGAGGGTGGACAGTTTGAGGTAAGTGTTTAGAAAGAATCAGGAGACTATAAATGATTATGTTTAAGGATTTGCTTATCTGTGTTGACTTACCAAAAGCTAAGACTGTTGTAGTTAAAGCTGTGCTGTTTCTCTCCTATGATCTTAAGGGATGGTATTTTGGCCATAGTATTTAAACTGTCCTTAGCCTGTTGTCTGGTTCATGTTAAGGCATTCTAAAAGTCACTCTGCGTTGGCTGACGAAATCCTCAAGATTTAAGATGCATGCCCTTTTGGATTCAGATGTGCTACAAATGAAAGTATGAATATTCTCAGAGTGGAGGCAGCCTTCTTTGGCCATGTGAACAGATAGTTGTACAGGATATGCACTAAATCACGAAACATGACTCACTTTTGAGTGAAGTTATTTGTATTTTTCTGAGTGGTTCTGATTGTTGGTGCAGCAGAATGCAGTCTTGTGCAGAGATATCTGAGCAACTGTTTAAAGTAAAAGACCAGGTATTAAAAGTGCACAGTGCTTATTGTGGCGAAGACCCACTGAGATTCTGGTTGTCCGAGCCCCATGCCGGCATGACTACTGCTTTCAGTACTACAGCTGTGACTGAAGTGTGATATACACGCAACTTGCACACCTGTATTTTTGTTTTCTGTTTGTACTTACCCAGAGAACTGAGAGGACATCAGTCAACCTTCAGTATTGTAAGTCATGGCAGTACATATAACAGTTGATGCCAACTCATGTGAAATCTTCCACTTTATGTGCATTCACTGTAGAGAAAAATATTATGTCTGTCTTTTTTAGTTAGACTATTCCAAGTGGTGTTGAGATTTTGGTAGGTTTCCTTTTTTCTTTTTTAGCCTTACTGATTTGCTCACTTGGTTTCTGACATCAGTAGTATAATTTGAGCTCAGAACTTAAAATTGTGGTATTAATATGCTTTATGCTTAGGGTTACTTTAGTGAAAAACAGTATTATAAGTGTTTTCCAAATATAATTGTGAATATATCTATGACTATACTTAAGGCCAGGTTTTCGCGGCTTCCTTGATATTGCTAAGAGGTAAATCTGATGAGTTCTCAAGGTCTTGTCTAGTCCTAATTTTTATAATTTTCTGACAATGGAATATTAAAAACTATTCATGAGGCTCCAGACATATTTTATGTGTCCTTAAATAAGTGAATTGCAAAACCAGAAGTGCAAATGAGTACTAAACTGACTTGCATCTTCTTGTATGTATCATTTTCAAAGTTTTCATGCCTAACATGGTTTAAAGTTGGATTATGTAGTCCTTTGATGATGTTATTTCAGCTTTTCCAGTGATACATTTGTTGTATTAAAATACAAATCAAGAACAGATATATAAAATGAAAAAATATACACCTGTACTGCTGAAACTGTTCTGTTCTCAGAATCATAATACTTCAACCAGACTTACTGGATCTTATAATAAAAGTCAGGTGATTGTTTAATCATTTTTTGTTGTTGTTGTTTTTTTTTTTTTTTTGACAAAATCCAGTTAATGTTGGCAACCAATAGACTGATAGAACTTTTTGTGTTCTTTTTAGACTGCAACAGATGTCATGGCAGAACCAGAAGAAGAAAATTCCCAACCAATCTGAAAGCAGTAAATATATTTTCTATTCATTGCTTGCTGATCAACTTCCTATTAATTGAAGCGCAATGCCTTAATTTATGTATTTTATATATAGAACTGATTTGCATACCTGTTATTTGAGTTTCCTTGCTTTCTGGGTATATGAAGTCTGTTGGTTCTGGCATGCCATGCTACCCTTTTGCTCTTAAACTGCAGTAGCTGTCATAGATGACTTGAAGGAATAAAACTGGAGTTGTGATGAAAGCAGTAAATGTATTTTTTACTTACTGCCCACTGATTCTTGGAGAGTAACAACCTAAAATGGATTTTATAGATATAATTCATGTGTCAAGGGTGTTTTGGAGTAAGGGCAACGATATGCTAATTTGAATCAATAATAAAAAAAGCAAAAGATCAAAGAAAGTTTACAAGAATTTGAAAGGTTTCTGATATTAAGAAAGAATGATATATATAGATAGATAGATAGATATAGATATATATATAGATATATCTATATCTATATCTATATATATATATGTCAGGAGATGGAGAGAGAGTTCTATACATCAGACTAAATGCAAAAATTTAGTCAGAAGATTTATGCCATCTAGAAGTAACCTTCTCACTCAGTAGACAGGTGTACTAAAAATCCATCTGTGTCTAACATAGAAATCATGAGGTACTTTTTGTAACTGTAGGTGTTTGCTCTGGAGTTCAGATAAACCTTTCTGGTTATTGTGTGATATTAGGTGAGCTACAAGTGTCTACATGTCCGTTTGGTTAATTGGATATTAAAATAATCTTCTGCATTTGTCTTGAATTTGCAAGTTAATAAACTATGTCTGTGTTGATTATCTTTGCTAAATACCGTTATTGGTTTTCAAAGCTCCACATCTAAAAATTTGGAAGGATATTTAATATTTTCCATATCTATTTAAAAATCAGTTTTATATCCCTTAAAGATTGAATTAATTCTTATCACAATTTTCTGTAATCACCAATACCTTGGTACAGGTCACAATGAGTGTTTCATTTCTATTTATTATAAATGGAAAACATACCAGCCTTGAGAAATCCTCTGCTTCTTGGTTAAAAAGTATCTTCATATCTCAGTGTCTTCTAATAACATGGGTTACTGGACAATTAACATTAGGGTATTGCCAATATTGTATGATGGGATACTCTTTGTTACAAATTCAGTGCATAGTTAATGTATTTGCCATTCCAAGTGTGGGATGAAAGAATTGTTTGGGAAGTTTCACTTTAATTCATTTATATTATAGCTAGCTTTAAGATTTTTCTCTTTGGAAAATGTTAAAAATAGGTATACGCAATAGGCAAAGGTCAGTCATGGAATAAATAAGGTCAATCGTGTAATAAGTATTTTTCTGCTCTAAGTAACTGTTCTGTTCATGTAGCTCATACTAGGCAGAATCCTATCAATTTTTAAAAAGGTGTGCACTGTTATTTTTAATATAGTAATATATAGTTTTTTCCTTACGTATAATAAAGTTGTTGGCCATTATTAAAAAAAATGCTATCACCCTCTTTGTTGTCACATTGATTTGTATTGATTGCAGATGCTGCTAACTGTTTATCTGCCTTTTACGACATATATTTTCCCAAGAGGGAAAAATGGCATTTCCCAGGTGTAAATATTTACAAATGTTGATTTAATTTTACAAACCTAACAAAAATTAAACAAATTTAACCAAAAATCTTGTTATTTAGATATGTTGATTATGAAAATTTCAGCCTTCACATTTAGGTAGGACATATGCTTAAGATATAAGACAGGATTTTTAAACATGCTAGTAAATAATTCTAATTACTAATTCCAACAAGTGACTTTCATTGTCTAGTTTTTCATAACACTTGTATCTTCCTTTGAGTTGGTTATATGTGTGTCCACTAGAGTGCATCCTTAAAAAAAAAAATAGAGGCGGCTGTGCCTGTTACGATCCATGATTATTTGTCATTTTGTTTCATCTTGTTTTAGTTGTGACTTTTTCTTTGTGATCTTTCCGTTGCTATTTCTCATTTTCTTTCTAGATAGCATTTGAATTTTCGAATGGAAACTTTTATCAGAAAATTCTGTTAGCAAGGGTCAAAATAAAAAGGCAGATTACAGTTTACTTATTCCTTTGTAGTTATATTAATCTGATCATGTACATAAAGTACATAAGAAGAAATAAGGTGTTCAAATACCATTCAAGATAATTCCCATTGTTCAGAATCTGATGTGCACAGACCTAGTGCACTGATTGCCTCCTGCAGCTTCATAGGAATTCTTATCTTAGATATGGGATCAGAGGGTAAAGTATTGTTGGTTCAATACTGTCTTAAGATGCAAAACAGTTGTAGGTAACTTGGAAATGTTACTATAGTATACAACAGGGATGACTTCTGCTTAGTTGTCTAAGCTGGGAGGGAAATGAAGACAGCTTAAAATCATTGACTTCTCTTTCTGAACTTCAGTCTTTGGAGCATAGCTAGATTAGAGCTTGGAACAGGAGACAAGGAGGAAGATATTGTTCCATTGTTACCGCAGATGATGTGATTCCAGAAGTGGTAGTACTACTTAACTTTTGCATAAAATCTAAGGTTGTATAATGAAAAACAAAACAAATAAACAAACATAAACCCCTGCAATTACATAAGTTAAGCTACAGCTTTCTTTTCCATCAGAGGCAGATAATAGAAAATGTTGGTGAAAATAACTATTGACAGAAGATTACACAATTATAGTTTTTCATTTCTGCAGACCAGGAGCAGACTTTTTTGGGCCATTAAAAGACCCTTAGTACAGATCCTCCAGAGAATGTGCTGATAGTGATGTTCCCAATCACAGCTGTTCTCATTCCAGCAATACTCAAGCATAAGGATGCAAACAGATATGAAGCCCAAAATAGGACAAAATGAATCAGTTCAACTGCCAGTCAGTTTATAAAGATGGAAATTCAGCTCTGCAATGCAAGAAACTTCTCCTGGAAGGAAAAATATATTTTGCAGCAGGCACATTTTTATGTTATCATTTAACAGAGTAGGCTTTATTAAGTAAACAGTCCTCTTTCTTTTGATAGGTGGTTTTCCTTCATAGTCTAAAGAAACTGATCCTTTTGTAAGCAAGTGCTTTTCACAGCAACTTGCTAATGGCAGTGAGAGTTGGATGAATTAGTCAGGATTAAATGCAAAATTGATTTACTCTGAACTTTGCTAATACAGTTTACTTACATTTGAAGTCAGCTATTATTTGTTTTACCTCTGTGAAGTTTTCCTGTTCTTAGGTTAGATAAAGAACAGTGTTGTCTATTGACTACAGCTAGAAAAGAGAGGCTAATCCTGATTTTATTGATATGGACTGATGCAAATTTTAAAATATCTTACCAGTTGTTTTATTATTTTAATTTAATTTATTTTGTTTTGTTTTGTTTTATTTATTTTTTAGGTTTGTTTGGTTTCTGGCATTACCGTTATCACTCATGCAGTCTTTGTGCTGTGTACTTCTGTATTTGTTTCAATTCAGATGATGGAAGAAACTATACTATTATAAACTTTTACATAGATATTGTTGGGCTAGTACTAGTAGAAGAAAGGCAGGATAGAGAAGATACCATTTGAGATGTCATAGTGTAGCGAACTTTTTTAAGAAGCAGAGGGCTCTGATCCAAGGAATTTGAGAGCTTTCAGTTGAATATCCAGCTTAAATACTGTGGATCTTCTCTGTTATCTTGTGTATTCATCATTATCATAAACCAAAATCAGTGTTTATTGTAGATCTGACTTGCTGAGGTTTACACCAATTTTTCTTTGAAATTATTCTAGAAGATGCTACGTCATGAACGATTATATCCATTAGGGCCCTTTATGGAGATGCTCAGTGCTTCCATTGTATGCTCAGTTATATGGCACCTAAAGTCAATGGCTATTTTGAAAAAAAAAATTGTGACAACTAGTTTCTTAGAGTAGTCCTTTGACTGTCTGAACATGAGTTCATGAGGTTGAGGTTAACAAACAAACAAACCAACAAAACCAAAAACAACAACAAAAACTGACTATATTAAGCCATTTGCCATTTTATTATTAATACCAACTGTGGTTGTATTATTAACCAAAAGTAGAGCAACAGACAAACAGTCAAGTAATTTAACAAGTAGAGAAGGCTCAGCATTGGTTTCTTGCTAGTTAATCTTGTTCAAGCTGTTATTTATTAAAAAGGCTGTTTTGATGTTTCAGTAGTGACACAGAAACATATACTACACTAAAAATCAAAAGTATTCTTCCTCATCAGTTTCGCATCTGGCATATTCTAAAATTTCAAACATACTTTGAACAACTATGTGAAGTTCAGGCTTGATTTAGAATAAACATTAAATAATTAGACATACCATATGAAAGTTATCTGAATTACCTTACTCTCTCTAAAGAATATTTAGAAGGCTTAGGAGTCCTTTAACAAACTCTCAGAAGGAGATTTTACCACTTTCTGCATGTAGTCATTCCTGGATATAATAATTGGAGATGCTATTATTAAGGATTTTTTTTTCCCCATAATCTTGGGAAAGTGGGTGTGAAAAACATACTATTTTAGTTTGATGTAAACCCCATGGGTGTTAGAGTTCAGTAAATGTTTCTTTGGACAAAATAAATGATTTTACTCAGTGGCTTGTCTATAATGTAGATGTGATCTTGCAGATTCGAGGTAAGAACATTAGCTTTTTCTGGGGGAGGAGGAAGTATGTCTGAACTTTATCAAGTACTTTGGTTAGTCTACTTCTTTTTAATGAGCAGAATCAAATTTCCAGCTCTGTAATAAATAGAGCTTATTTCTTTGTTGTTGTTGATTGAAACAAATAAAGCAAAAAAAAAAAAAAAAAAAAATATATATATATATTGTTGTTGCACTGAGGAAGGAGTCTTTTAATGATCTCAATTTTGTTCTCACTGAATTTGCTGAAAAAGCTCTGGTTGAAATCATTAGTAAGAGGGTTGTGCTCTCTACTACTGTAAGCATGAATTCTACCCCTGAGAACTCATCTCTTACTTATTAAACTTTTATTATACCTAATTTTAGAATGAGAAAATTGATTGATTCAAACTATATGTAGAGGAAGACACTGCAGAAGAGAAAAGATTCATTGTGGCAAGGAGGATGGGAGAGAGGGAACATTCTGACAATAAATTTTTCCCATTGCAGCAGCAGGGCACTGCAGCTCCCCTTTGCTCAGTTTCAAGTCACATTCCTGGGAGTGTGTTGGGCTTCTCCAATCATTCTGCTCCATTTCTACCCCACCTCCTGAATGTAGTTTCTTCCAGAAATGACTGGCTGCATGCAGACACACCTGTATTTGAGTCATTATTATCTTAAGCAATTTTGGTTTTGCCACTGATGTGTTTAGTAGATAAGTTTAAAAAATGCTATTTATTTAACCGATAATTGTAACCCTGGAAACAGGATCTGTTGTTTCATTGTAAACCTAGCTGCACTGAAAAGTTACCCTTAGGCATTGACAGCTGAAAATTTCTAAAGCTGGGACTGCTGTGAAGTTCTGAGGCAGCTGTTCTTCCACATTTTTTCAGTGCTCATATGTGTCTATATAAGTGGAGTCTATAGGAAAAATGTATGACTATTATTTTTCTCTATAGGGCTTGAGCTATGTGTTACTGTATTTGCTTGTATTTTAAAACTATTCAGGCAAGCTTCTCAACAAGAACTATAAGTCATCCTTGTGAAACATTGTTTATTCTTATCTCAATAGAGTGTGTTTCTAAAGACCCTAAATATATTTAGAATTGAGGTTTTCACCATTGCTCAGACCTAGGCCATTGGTAACATTCTCCTTACCCCTCTTTTGTGACCTGTTTTTTTTTTTTTTTGTATATATATATTATTTTTTTAGTCTATCACCTGGAAACTCATCACAGTTACATGATAAATGAATTTGTCCTGGAATATTTCTAAGCTTTGCTTGGCACAAAAAATCAGGAGAGTACAGACAGACCTGTATGTTCCTAAATATTTGGGCTGACTCTTGAAATACAGCGAAGTGTAGAATGGCAGTTTTCCATTTTTCTTCATTTTCTTCAAATCTTCTTCAAATGCCAAACAGCAGCTACAACTGTTGCCATGCTATTCTGTGACTACACAAAAGTTTCCACCTGTACACATAGAGGCTTTTGCGGCTGGCAGCAGTACACCAATACTATTTTTTTCTTTTATTTTGCGAAGACCATGTAAACTTTAAGAAAAAAGATCCACTGACTATTCTGTGTTTTGCTTTGCTTGGGAGGATAAGTAATTCAAATTTATTAAGATAAAATTTTATTACTTGTAGTATTTCAGTGTTGTGAACTGTAAATGTAAAACCTTCTGTTTTGAATAGGTTCAAATATATGTGAATTCAAAATCTGGAAATGAATTTTGAAATCTAATTTTCTCTCTGTGTAGAGAATACTTTATTGTCTAAGGAGATAGGTCTGTGCTTACTGAACTTATTGGCAGGACTCTCACTTGAGTCCTGGTAAAACATTTGTGCCAGTTGTGTGGGAATGTGTGCACATGTCTTAAAGATAATTACACATTGCAATCACTTTGCTGACCTTACTTCTAAAGACTTACAGAATCCCAGCGACACATTTTGTGGTGCTGCAAAGGTGGAGAGGTAGTAAAATAAAACTGATCACCCGAAAACCTCTGAATGCCTCATTCTCTGACCATTGCTATTGGGATTCTAAGGCATTTATAGCAATTGGGAAGTAGTTAATAATAAACTCTAGTATGGGCATAGTATTAATTTTCTCATTAGCCAAGATTTCTAGAGGTACAGAAAAGAGCATGTCTTTGAGGAGTTGGTTTATGACGGATGCCATTTTCAGTATTAATTTGCAAAAGAAAATACCTTCTGCCTAGGAGACAGAATTAATGAATGGTGTGAAATTGGGAATTTAAGTACTCCTAATACAAAACTATTTGTATGAAGAGCTGAAGGGATAAAAAGTCAAGAGAAGAGAAAATATTAGAAGAAGGAGATACACTTAAGAGCAGTTCTTGCAGTTGTTTACCACCAAGAACAACAACCCTTGTAGGGTAATGTTCAGCTTGGTAAAGAGTGTAGCTGCTATTTTTTTCCTTCTTCCCTGCCTACCAGAGCTGCAGGCTTCAGTTTCCTTTTACAGGGCTATAGTCTGCTTCCTTGAGAAGTTGTAGTGTCACTGGTCTGTTGTGTGGAGTAATGTGATTTTGGAGTAAAGTGATGAGCATAAACTGAATGCATTGCAGAAATTAAAAAAAAAATCAATCCTTAAGAACAACATTCTGAAGTTTATAGTCTTAATTTACATTGTGAACACTAACACCAGATTATAGTCTTTTTTTGTTGTTGTTAGTTTTGGTCCTTGTATGTTTCAGACCAACAGGAAAAGTGTGACATTCGTAGGCATTTCTCTTTGTTAAAAATGTTCCTGTTGTTAAGGATCAAAGCAAGAGGTCATTACACCTCACAAATCCCACTTTACTTTTCAGGCAGATGATTTAGCAGAAAGTAAAAATCAGTCCTCACAATAAATAAATAAATAAATAAATAAATAAATAAATAAATAAATAAATAAATTTTTATACATCTTCTAGCAGAGGTGTCTGGGTTGGTTTAGCATTCTTTTGTTTTACTGTGTTTTCCAATAGGGAATGACTAGGATGTCAGTCACAACACGAGGAGTAAGAAACCACTGCATGCACATATTTTTGTAACTAATAATTTTGCAAAGATCAATAAATTACCCTTTTTCTTTTTTTATACTTTTCAACTTTGGTAATCCTACATGTGACTTAATAAAAATTTCTTTTTAAAAGGATATTACTGACACTTCACTTGTGATAAACATTCTGTTGCAAAAATAATGGCATGGAGAATAGGACTCAATTGTGCTGTTAGCACACCTATAGTTCAGAGCCTACTTCTTATAAGCACCTTCAGCTCATATATATCATTTCTGTGTATTGTCATGATTAAGTGCTTCCAATCAGCTTGTGATGAAAAAATACTTGTTTAGAAATGGAGAAAAAGGAGAAATTTCTCATGCTGTAGAAAAAAATGTGTGCATATATATTTACATTTGACCATATTAAAAAAATGTAGACCTCTTAACCCTTGTCATTCCTTTCTAGTTGTCTATGAAACATTTTTTAGCCTAATTATTTTAATAATTTTTTGGAAAACAAAACATATGGGGGAGGTGGCTGGCTGATTCCTTGCACTGCGCATCTTACAAGTTTTTGCTGCCATACCCCAGAGTTTCCTCTCAATACAGTATTTCAAAACTAATTCAAGAAATTGCAAGTCAACCTTTCTGGAATGCAATTTAAAATGCCAATAGCATATAGTAATAGATGTTGGGCTTTATTTGTCTTGTCTTGAGAAATCAATTTTATTTATTTATTTACAAATCTGAAATATACCGGAAAAAATTCTGAGACATTTAGTCTGCAAAACACTGGACATCATAACAAAACTTTGAGATGGCAACAATGTCTATAAGCCTGAAGATATTTTGGTGGTATTGAATTTTTCCATTCTATATTTCATCTATAAATAGTAGTCCATAGAAATTTTTATGTGCTCCGGTTACTGTATGTATTTTTGTCTAGTACCGTTTATGCTCTTGTGTTGGTTGATGTTACGTGCCCTTCATCCATTAATGTTCTCTGGTTAGGCACACATCTAAGAACATTTTGGCTGTGTGTTATTTAAGACTTGTTTATTTGAAACTGCTAAATGACTAGTTGGAGTGAAGTCTTTCAGACACAGATGAAAGATAATGATGTTTGCTGTCTGATAATGTATTTGTCCAGCTCAAGTATGTGAAATTGCTACCTGAATGGTAGCCTGGATGAACCAACTGGTGACAAGGTCAGGTTGGGGGTGTTTCTGGAAGATGGAACCAATCGGATTATGTACATAATCGGCACATCCCAGAGCACTGGTAGTGCATCTGAGCTCTGTAGCGATAATGGTGGGAGTATTTCTGAAAACTTGTGAATAACCACCTTGGATAGGAGTAATGACTAATGAAGTTGTTGGTTGTATGTTGTATCTTTTTCTCCAGATATCCACATAAGCTTAATTCTGGAGTTTACAGCATTGTGCAGTCATTTTCAGTCATGCAAAAATAAAGTAAAATTCTGCTGTGCATTATTGACTAGGTTAGTACTGAGTATACAAGTAAATGTATTTGTCTGGATCAAGCAGTTTCCAGTATGCAAATATTTTCATTGTGAGCATAAATGAGCTACATCTGCAAATACCGGCTGTGGGGACTTTGTAGGTCAGGCTGATGGTTGGACTTGATGATCTTGAAATTCTTTTCCAACATAGAGGATTCTATGATTCTATACACTGTGCATATAGGGCAGGTATATATGAAGATTTTTGAGTAGTAAATGATTAAGAAAAGTAATTTTAGTCCTATACCACATGAAAGAAAGGTCCTTTCTTGCACTACATACCTAGAAGAAATAAAAAGCATCTGAATTTAACCTAATGTTCCTTGTCAGGAAGCCAGCACTTAGGGATTCCACAACTGTGTTCCTGCAAATAGGTTCCTGCAACCTCACTTCATGTACTAGAGTCAATATTTGTTTCAAAGTCCAAAGACCACCTGTACTGTAAACATCTATGAACCACTGCAGCAAAAACTGTTGGGTAATGGCTATTTGAATGTATCAGTCTGTTTCCTAAGGTACTGAGGAAATCCTAATGGTTTACATATATACACTAATAATGTCGTAAGACATGTAAATGCAGATTGTACAGATCCCAAGCTGCTGGAAGACTGCTGTGTTACCCTAGCCAAATTGTTTTTGAGATAAAGATCTGTGGCTGTAAAGGGATTTAGTCTGGACAGGTGATTAGACCTGTCATTAACAACAAGGAGTCCTAACTATTTGCTCAGAAAGGAATTGTGGTTCTGTATGTATCTGATGTATGATCACACCCCTTGCAATTGAACTTCAGGGTTGCGCTTTGTTACGCGGCAGGTGACAGTCATTCTCAACTGACCATGACAGCTGGAAAAAACATGCAAGGAAAATAGATGGCTTCCTCTAAGGTTTGAGGGAGCCCATTTATAATTTAAGAATTTTCCATTCCTGTCCAGGACATAAATTTAGCAATGAATGGGTTAAATTATTAAATTTATCATAAATATCATAAGCAAAATCTGGAGTTATACAGTATCATGTTTGCAAACTAAAAAAAAGGCTTTTTGCAATGTGAGGTGAAGATGAAATAGGGCTCCATTCTATCTCATCATTTATGGAGGACCCATATAGAGTTTATGATTCTGTTGTAGCAGGGCTTCATATGAGGACATAACACAAGCAAATGCTTTAATAAGAAAAACTGACAAAGACAGAAGTATTATATACCAGGATGGTTTAATGCTGTTTAAGTAATAACATACTAAATAAATAAATAGATAGATAGATAGATAGAAGATGTAAGTGAAACCCTAAATTTCAATTACTGTTGTTATTTTTCTACCTTTTCTGATTTACCAATTCTAATTTATGAAGATTGATTTAGAAAAAAACAAGCAATTTTTTGTTATATAACATGCAAGAAACTGAGGTGTCTGTCTAAGGGCTGTAAAAAATGCCTGACTTTGTAAACATGTACTCTATCTACAGACCCTTGAAGAATGATCTCAGGTTTTACACATAAACAGCTAGGACTTTTATTAAAAATATCAACAGAAAACAAAGTAGTATTCAATTCTCCATAGTGGCACAGTTCTGGGAAAGTAATGCTCCTATTGAATTTGCAATCAAGACTACATTTGACTTTAATAAAAGCAAAATTTAATCTCCAAAGTAACTTTAATTATTTCATAAGAAGCACCTTAGAGTTGCTACTTCATGGCCCTGGCACATGTTACTTAATGACATTATGCTGAGCAACCTGCTTAGGTTGGTCCTGTTGTGAGCAGAGTGTTGGACTAGAGACCTCAACCTTTCTGTGATTCAGTGATGTGTCAGAGTAGAAAAATCAAGGTCAAACAGGTGCAAAGAGGACAAGCACATGTGTGCAAAAATAATTATTTTCTTTCTTATTAATAGTGGAAGAACCTGAAAAGACCTCTTAGGAGGTAGGGAGGAAGGTAGATGGGAGACACAGCAGAGAATCTCTGAAGCTGAAATAACTGTGGAATAAGTCAGATAGAATGCACAGTAAGAATTTACTGTGAATTGGTATTCACTCAAAAATTTAGAAAGCTCAAGGATGAAAACGAAAATGAATTGCTCATGATAGTGTGCAGAGTTTGCAGGAGGTCCTGGACCCCAGAGTGAGAAGGAGAAAGGTGGTATGAAAGAATAAATGCTAGGTGATAAACATTCATCACAGCATACATAACATTTCCTTTCTTTGTGCAATCACAATCTGTTTTTTGCTGTTGTTGTTTTATTTTTCTGTCCCATAATATTTGATTTTGCCCTGAATGGTTATGGGTCAGTGAAATTTTACACCTGCATGTCTGAGAGGCCTTGAGCCAGAATTTTCAGGTAATAATAAGTAAAGGTGAGAGTTTTGAAGCAGGTGGGAGTTCTGTGTTGAGTTCCTGATATACGGGCTCTATTGCTTTGTCTATTGCTTTGCTTGTCATTCTTCATGCAAAAGAAATAAACCCAACTAAACAAATCTTCCTTATGGTAACTTCAAAAACAAAATATCCCCCCCCCAGCTTGCCTAAAACAAAATATAAAAGATAAATCAAATCTTTTTATCAACAAATCAAAAAGCCCTCAAAGACATCTCATGATGCTTCCGTAATGTAATGCTTATTTCTAATAGGAAAAAAAGATGACCTACACTACCTTCTTGAAAACACACTGTTTGTATTAATCTTAAATAATTATTCTAAACAGCACTGATAAAACTGGTATTAGAATTATTTCCTCAATTAGAAGATATATTTCTACATTTTCCACATAAGTGGAATTTATTTCTACATGTTCCACATATGTTAGGAGTAATTTCCTTGCATATTTCTGTGAAGTGACAATAAAATAGCAAGATAAGAAACTTTACTGTTAGTCTGTTAAACAGTTAACATCTTATCTGAATATAAAGTTGAGAGAACAAAATAAAAGTATTTGGGAAAACACTCTCATATGTGTTACTCATATTTATGAGGTATTCTTGTGTATTGGTAAAAGTTAAGCATGAGTTTGGGTCCTTTAATGATAACAGAAGTGTAGTTAACATGAAGTGTATGGTCTCTACAAATTGATTTGTTTTTCAGTGCTTTTGAAAGTTGTGGTGAGAGAGCCAATTGCAAAGCTTAAGGAATGGTTTTCCTGTGACTGATTCTAATAATCTAGGAGATCTGAGGAGTTCTTGACATAATTTCCTCATTACTCAAAAGGAGTTACCTAAAAGTTGCTACTGCAGTGAAACAGTACAACAGTTTAAACCTGTACTGCTTCACCTGTACAGTGAAAATATTTTTTTGCATCCTTTACGTAAGGATGTCCAGCTCTTAAGGACAGCTACCTTCTTCCTTTCCCTTCTGTTGTGGTAGTTTGGAAGTGTTTTATATCTAAGCGTATTTTTCATTTCTACAGATATTATTCATCCATGTAGGCTCCATTCTCAGTGTTTTATAACATAAATAGGACATCAGTAGTGATATGTAGGGAGAAAGAAAAGAGTAAAAAGAGTAAGCAAAGGGGGGGGAAAATAAAAAAAGAAACGTGTCTTAAATAACCAAAAGGATATAAGTAGGACAAGATGAGGGGAGGGGAACAAAGGATAAAAGTTGATAAGGGCAGGAAAGGAGAAGGTGAGCAAGTAAAAGGAACTAATGAGACTATGTCATGAAAGGTCTAGGGTTAAGGCGATTTATCAGTCATATCTGTCTAGAGAATCTGCAACATTGATAGCAGTCATTCATAAAATTCTGTTCTAAGTTACTTCTTGTTCACTTTGTTACTTCCAGGGCTTTCTCAAGGCTGCCATAAAACCATGCCTTCAGACAGCTGACAAATGTTTTATGAACTAGAAGAGGGGTAGTTTTGCAGATCTGCTATGAGTAAAAGTAACAAGAACATGGAATGGTTCCAAACAGATTACAATTAGTAGAAAGAGTTGCATTGCTATTCCAGTGGTTGGGATTGTCATTACTGTCAACATGAATAAATACTGAGAGTATTAGACAGTGTAACTTTTACTATTGTCTTGTATTTAGCCTCATTTCAAAGCAAAGCAGTCATTTAGCCTCATTTCAAAGCAAAGTCAAAGCTTCAGAGGATTTTGCCTCTAGGTATCTTTTGAGTAAAGGTGACAGATTATAGTCTAAATGTACCTAAAATGATGCAGAGAAACTAACTTTCTTAGGGCTCAGTACCACAAAGCTGTTGAGTTTTGCAGTAAAGTTAATAGAAATTCTGGAAGCCTGTTACACTGATAGATGAGTTGCTATCTTTAAAAGGGAATAGGGAAAAATGCTTATATCAATCATTATTTTACTATCTTTTTTTTTTCTTTTTTTCTTTTTTTTTTTTGGCATAGGCAGGAGATCTACACATGATGATAGAACACTATCTTACCTTTTTACAAATATTTAACAAGTCAAATTGTCTGCGAAGAGAAGCCAAATTAAACATTACCTAACCCTACACTGGTTTAGAGTCCTGGAAGATGTCCTGGAAAACAACATGCTGAGGTGCTTCATGGCCATAAAGCAAATGTGTTTCTTTTGATAGTAAAACCACACCTGGAAGCAGTTCAAACTGGAGGTTTTACACAAGTTATGTGAAATGCAGCTGTGCAGCATTTCTAAAATACTATTAGCAGTGAGGCTATTGTCATGAAGGGTGACCTTCCATAGGTCTCAAGGACAAATGCATTTAACTAGGCAGAAAAGAGTTCAATAGGAAGAACTGCAAAGGCAAAATAAACAGTGGGACTACAAACTCATTACTTGTGTGTCAAATTACTTGCACTCTTCAGCATTTTAAGAACTTGTGATTTTTATTTTTAAATAAGGTAATATGAGAGGAATAAGGTTATGTGAGAGGCCAGTTTCTACATTTTGCTTAAGTGTTACCTGAAAAAAAAAAAAGTCTAGTCCCAAACTACATTTTCTGTTCTTAAGTGGCATTGAAAAACAAGACAAAGCAAAAACAGAAGCAAGAGAGAGTGGAAGTTACAGAATGACCATTCAGTCTTGTCTACTTTTGCTGGAGGATTGCTCATAGAATTAGAAAGAGAACTCTTATGTGTACAAAATGAGGTTTTGTCAGAGCTGTTTCATCCGTTCCCCTCATGTCTTTCTGTGTTTCCATGGAGAAAGGCATTTGCATTTAAGAATGAATGAATCTCACCAACATTATTTTACTTTAAAAGTTAATATAATTTTTCAATGTTACTGATTAACTAGAGTTAATCTAAGTAGTTACTCTTTGGTCTTTTTTTTTCTTTTTTTCTTTTTTTTTTTTTTAATTCCATTTTTCTAGGTGTTATTAATGCAGAATTTATTCAGACAGATAGAATCCTAGTGTCAGTGGGGTGATGACAGTTTACTCCAGAGAAAGCTATGCCTCATAACATGTCTGATATGTGAATTCTGCATTATTAAGTTAAACCAGTGCTTTTCATTCTCTGGCATGAATTCTGTGCGAAAGAATACCAAGAGGTTGTTTTTTTGAAACAAACTATTCCATTTCAATGATCATTAGAAGGGGGCCAGTGCTACAGCAGATTACTGGGGAACATTCACAGAAGTTGATCATCATTTTCAGGAATGTTGGTAGAAAGTAAAAAATTCCAATGAATTCTTACGTTAATATGTAGCAATGCAGAAATTTGAATCCAAGGGACTAGTCATTTAGAATAATACTGACAAAGAGTTTGAAGTAAACTAAATTTTTAAACTGAAGAACAGTAAGGATGTCAGTGCTCTCAAAATTGCAGGGGCTGTGGTACAAGCAGCATGTCATTTGTTCCAATCCAACTATCAGGTACTTTAACATCTGAGTGAATGATTAAGAGAGTATGATTCTGTGTTCATTGAAGTAAAGGGAGAATTTGATTTTGGTAGATCAATGGTTCGGTCTGAGGTTGAGACTAGAATGATATCTGTAAATGAATTAAGAGTAGTTAAACTTTTTTTTTTTTCTTTTGTTTTGCTTTGTTTGTTTTGTTTTAATGATGCTGGGCATTTTCTGTGTCTGCCTCATGTAGATATTTACACTTTTTTTTTATTTTGTATACAAGCTTACACAAAATGCTCTCTGTGTTCATACCTGTCATACCATCAACATATTCCAAATATTAGCCATCTGACTGAAGACATTTTCAGTAGCTGAACTGAATACTGAGTACCCAATTGTGGCAGTTAGTGTATTTCTGTGGGTTACAGAATGTAATATGAGAATATGATTCTTGAAAGTTAAGCTGGATCTTAATTAACAGAAAAGAAAACAAATGAAAAGGAAGGCTAAAGTTGAAGGCAGAGGTGTGCATAAAGGAGAAATGTGTCATGTGCTATATCTTATCAGGTGTCTCTTGTCTCAAATGTGCAAAAGTAATGTATGAAAAGGAAAAAAATATTTCAGGAGAGAATGCTACATTTCAAGAGATGAAAAGGGAACAGTAAAATACAGTTGCATGATGCAGAACAAACTTCTCCCAGTCTTCTGCTACAAAAGGCGTGCATTTACAGATCTTTCATCTATCCCTGTGAAACCACAACACACGGTTGGAAACACAACACAGATCCCAGAACAAGGGGAGACACAAACTGAAGAAGCAGCTAAACTGAACTGTCACCAGTACTCCTGGATTACTTCATTTTCATTAGAGTTCCTATGGTATCCAATCTTGTATAGGTTGAATCTAGAATGTTGCCAAGAACAAAGTTAATTAGTGAAATATCCCCAAATTAACTTACTCCCCTACCAAGAAATGGGCTCTTCCATTTTCCTCACATGATTATCTGGGCACTTTCACTTTTCCATATATAGGAGCAGCCCAGAGACTGACAGATCAGGCTAGGTAGGGATACAGACTTCAGACACATGCATACTCCTTGCATGCACGCACAGATACCAGCCCATTCCAGAATCACACGCTGAATTCAAGTTAGTGTTACAGGTAGTGAGTGAAGACGGTGACAGTCCTGCTAATAAAGAACCTTCATCTTTAACAGAAGGCACTAAGGCTAGAACTCTTCAACCGCATTTTAAAATAATCCACCTGGAAAAGCATCACAACCATGAATGGACCAGTGGATGGTTTATGTGACTACACGCTGGATGATGAAGGGGCTTTCATGTTCACATCGGAGTCAGTAGGAGAAGGGCATCCAGGTAAGAAGCCCACTGTGGCAAATACATAAAAGAAAAAATATTTTCATGTTAAACATTTTAAAAGCCTGAAGAAGTATTAAGAAGAAGTTTTGGAAGCTGGAGGAAGTTTTAAAAGCCTGTTTGTTAGTCTTATAGAAAGTCTTTGTAACAGAGTGATTTTAACGTTATTTCCATTGGACCTTTTCTACATAGTGTATAGAAGTGCTATAGCTAGCAGTAACTGCTATAACTAGAAAACTGCTACAACTAGGGTGCTTCCAGCAGGACTTCATGTGCCTTTGCTGGGTGTGTGTTACAGTGGGGAGGGCAATGGTACATGGTTGCTACTCCTTCCTTATCATCTGATTTTAATTTTTTTTTCAGTAGTACTGTGGAGACAGTACTGTATCTGACAGTTCTGTATCTCTGGTAGACTAGAATTTCACATATGGATAAGAGCGCATAGCTTCCTTCTCAAGTTCCATATCACTAGGGGTCCTTATATATATATGCTATGCTCTAAAACTGTCACCTATGACAGGAATATCTATGAGCAGGCTATTTTAAAGCATTTAAAAATCAGTGGTCCCAGCAGCTGCATGTGGCACAGTTATTGATAGATTTTCCCCCATTTCATCATCTGTGTATAAATGCAATGTATGGAATTGTTTAAGCAAACAGCAGACAGTTATTTGCTAAAATTTATGTATGGTCAGCAGAGCTGAGTTTGATTTTATGGAAAACAAATATTCATCTACCCTAAGCATGTACCTTATGTCAACAAGTGTGCCCCCAAATGAATCCAAGGGACAATAAACTCTTTGATGTCCTGAAAAGTGTATTTATTTTAGAACACAACTTGGCATCCTGTACCTTGTGCAAGGTTTTTTTTCAGATATGGACTCATGTAATGTAAGTAAAACATAAATGGTGGATAACAGAGAACAGAAAGTTCAAAAGTGAGAATTTTATATTGATAGTTCTGGTACTCCTCTATATTACGAACTTTTAAGTGCAGGTCAAATCCATGGCTGATGCAATTGAGTCCATTGCTGTCAATTTCAAGGCAGCTACATCAGGTTAAGCCAGTTGGGGTTCTTTCTGATGTAACACCATCAGAAAATGACAACCATATTCAGTCCTTGGGATGTAGGTCCCGTCTCAAATTTGTGTATAATTACATCCAGCAGCTGTAGAACAACATACTTTCATAGAAAAAATAATGTTATCCCGTAAGGTGATTTTAAATTGAGCAATGATATTTCTGAAGATGACAGGACACAACTGATATTACTCCCATCATTTTCTAATCACCTTGGGGCAGTAATAGAGAAATCTCCGAACAGGAAAAGATATAATCGAACCTAGCTAAAACCAGGTTTAGCTTTGTCCCTTAGTTTCCTTTTCTTAACCAGTTCTCCTTTTGTTTTGTTTCTTGTTTTAGAATTTGACCTACTTTTCAGTTGTTATTCACATTGCCTTCTTTATTTCCAAAAACTCTGTGGGCTCTTGGTAAGCCTTCTTTTATGTCCTATGAGCATTGTCCACCTCTGAAATGGATATACATTTGAGAAAATGTTATCACTTGTTAGATTTGTATGCAGCATCTCATCTGGCAGAGCATGCCAGATCTCTGGGTATTTTGAGATTTATAGACCCAAGAGATTTGTTGAGGGAGTGGAAAGTTGAAATTTATTGGACTTTTTCAATTCTGTGATGCTTGTATTTTTCTAAGCAACATAGGTCTTGATATAGAATACTGAAAACCCAAGCACCCATGTCAAAAGAAAGAACCAGATTTGCCCAATGAAGTGAGAACAGGATGACAGTAAATAATTCTGTCTGGGTGGTCCTGCAAATTCTTTTTCCTGAACACAGTCCAGCAAAAGGTCTTAATGGTCTCAGAGAGGTGTCTAGCTTCTGACAGCAAATTGTCCTTTACTTCTGGCCAATCCACCTTTTTCCTGGCTATGGTTTTACTCTAGGGATGTAGACATGCCATTAGCTTTTTATACCCAGGAAAACCTTGGCTGTTTCTTAAAACTGGGGCCAGCATCTGAGGCTCGGGCTAGTTGGGCTTCGGATGTTATCAGTAACACTAAACTTCTATTGTGAGTTGTGAGCTCCTCTGTTTCATATCAAATGGATAATTTGCGCGTTCTTGATTACTTCCCTTCTGTATGCGATAGTATAATTTTGCTAGAGGGCATTATGTGAAGTAAAGATCCTGAACCAGATCCTTGTCTGGTGGAAATTTGAATTGTTCTGATTATATTAGTTTGGGATTGAATGCACTCGTGCAGTCTTCCTTCATAATAAACAAAGCAGGGGAAATTATATACTTATTTATTTGGGTATATAGAAAGCCGCCTTATATCTGTGCAGTGCTTTAAAGCTTTGTGTAATTAAGAAGCTCAGATTCCATAGAGGCAAGTAATAGCTAGCAGTAATTACCATATAGGCATTACCTATGCTCTCCAAAGAAACCCAGAGAACTCTGTTTATCCCATCTTCTCAGTCCCGCTTCTTCAAAACAATGTGGGTAAAAAGTTTTGGACTCCCTTCCAGAAGGTCTTTAAACCTGGCATCTAGTAGGGTGATTTCCAAACTCTCCAAGGACTTATATAATACCTCCTCCTTTTTAATGTAATAAAAACACATGAATAACTTGATTTTTTCCTAGCTTTTTTTTTTTTTGTCATTGCTCCATTTTCCTCCATCCAGAAATGTCTGTCCATGCTGCACAGTGGTTTCATCGTGCTTTGAAAGACATTGTGTGTTACTGTGACCCACAGTGTCTTACAGGTGCCAAACCGCTTAGAATTAAATCCTTCCCCGTTCTGGTGTGGCATCAGGTGGGCTTCCCTGCAAACCGAATGTCATTCCGTTTTCCAGTAAGTATCAAGGAATCTCTTTAAAGTATGGGAAAAAAACATCTGCCAAAAGCACCTTCAGACTTCCAACTGTGTTAAAAACATGCTAATCTTCTGGAGGTCCACAGAAGAAAAATTACACCCACACACTCCCAAGAAAGCAAACCAGAACAAAAACCAAAAACAGAATATACAGATTTTTCAAGCCAGTTGATGCTTGCATGTCTGATGTCTAACATTATATACACCTAATATATGTAATTGTTCTGTAAACTGCACAAAGAGGACATGTAAGATAAGCTGATTAAACAGTGCAGTGTTAACACTGAAGTACCACTGCCATTTTCAAGTAGCACTCCTGAAGAGTGCTTTTAAATAGCACTCATTTTAAATAGGAAAAATGTAATACAGCACAATTCAGCTATATGAAGGTTTTCCAGTGAAACTTTTTTTTTGGTGGAATGTTTATTTTCTGATGAAGTGTTCAAGATAAGTAACTATAGTTACTAACTGTTCATTTTTCATCGTTCATAAGAAAACTGAGAAATGCTCAGTTTCTCATATTTTGAATGCACAATTTCACCTCCAAGTTCTGTTGACATAAATAAGGTATCTTTAAAAACAGCACTACCCAAAGTGATTTTGACACTCACAGGTTTTTAAGAAAATAAACTTTACCTTTTGAAATGTTTAATGTTTATTATAGTTACTGCATGATCAAAGTCAGACGTGTGGTAGTACCTGTTTGTGGTTTCAAAGGGTGGAGCCTTTTGAATTAAATGTTTGTTTGTTACTGTTGTTCGTAGATTTTATTTGTGATGAATGTGTGGGGAGATCCCACGAACTTGCAGATAGAACTGATTTTAGTTACAGAACATATAATTTTCAAGGATATAGCACTTCTAACTGTTA
This sequence comes from Anas platyrhynchos, assembly GCF_047663525.1. Classification (NCBI taxonomy): domain Eukaryota; kingdom Metazoa; phylum Chordata; class Aves; order Anseriformes; family Anatidae; genus Anas; species Anas platyrhynchos. The sequence continues at coordinate 14,845,481 of NC_092592.1, forward strand.
TGCTGGCAATGTAGTCTAGAAGCACATAATAAACCTACAATCAACTATGCAGAAAGATGCTTGAAGATCCTCCTAATTTGTGGAGATCACCTTTGTTGTTGAATACCTTCTTTAATTCATAATTTGACAACTTGGCATTTTAGTAGGGTTTATCATCAGCTCTCCTGGACTCATTCATTCCTTTTATAGTTAGCAGGAGATAGATTTATGGCCATTTGGCATCTCTGCCATAAGGCTAGCTTTGTGGCATGGTTGGATTTCCTAATAATAATTGATGGCTCTCTAATACTTTCCTGTTCATTCAAGAAATCCTTAGATTAGACATTGCTTTTTCAATATTGTGAAATATTTTCTATTTTTCTATCAAAAAGTTAATAATAGACATATTTTGTCATATGTAGCAGCTACGAGAGAAATGGGACAGTCGAGATGAGGAATTTAAATAACGGAATGAAAGGCGCACAAAGCCTGCTAAGTATTGCTAAATATAGAAATGCCTGGTTTTATTTTTTACTAGAGACCTTTCCTAATAGACAGACCTTCAATATGATGCATTAAGCAGCTGATCATCCTGCTGGATTTCTCTTTTCTGGTTTTGATACTTGTGTCTGTATTTGTCAACAAAGGTGTCTAGTTGCACTAGGATTCAGATCTGGCACCAGCAATCAGATCATGCATGAATTATCAAACTCATTTGTCTGAGCCTATTTTAATCCAAAGTGGTTATTTTCAGTGATTGAAATTGTCACATAGACTTTAAAGACCAGAAGGTCTTCTGATGTATAATCCAGCCTGAACTTTATATGCAAGTAATGAAATTTCATGCAAGAATTCTTCAAACGTGTATTAATTATGGCTGGGTTTCATTTGTACTTTTAAAAACATTTCTAATGTAAGTTTTGAAGGAATAAGGGATCCTGCAGAATTCTAGATGGAATAGACTTTTAGAATCTTCATCTTTCTCTCTATTTTCAAGCTATCAAATGCAGTTACGTTATTGCCTATCAGACAGAAACTTTTCCCTCAGTATACTATCTTTCAGGTTTTTAGAGACTGACCCAGTGCTGTTATTTCCTTAAGTAGGTTACCTTTCCTTCAGCCTTTCAAAACTAGACTGAGCTTGATTAATTTCATCCTTTAAGGCACACTTTTCCAATTTTGAGATGTTTTTCTCAGTCTGTCCTAAAAACTTTCCAATAGCTTCTTATAAGTCCCCTTCAAATAAGGGGGCTTAAAAAAAAGATGGGCAGCAACTCTTTGATCAATCGAATAATGATAGGATGAAGGGGAAAGGTTTTAAACTAAAAGAGGGGGGATTTAGATTAGAGGTTAGGAGGAAATTCTTCACTCAGAGGGTGATGAGGCACTGGAACATGTTGCCCAGAGAGGTTGTGGATGCCCCATCCCTGGAGGTGTTCAAGACCAGAGGTTAGATGAGGCCCTGAGCAACATGATCTAGTGGGTGGCATCCCTGCCTATGGCAGGGCAGTTGGAACTAGGTGATCTGTGAGGTCCCTTCCAACCCAAGCCATTCTATGGTTCCATGATCTTTAAATGCCACCACCAAAATTAAGTATTCCTGGAGGAGTCTCACTGGTGCTATTATATGGAGATAATTACATCTTTGTGGCTGACCCCTCATCTGGTTTACTATCATGAGCTTTTCAGAGTAACGCTTCACTAAGATAAGAGTTCCAATTCTGTGAAAGACTATATTCTTTGTTCACAAATGTTTGATGTGCTAATTCGTCATGAGGGAAACAAAGCTTTTTTTTTTTTTTTTTTTACCAATAACATGAAGGAGTGTAGATACTAATGATATACTTCAGGAAAAATAAAAAAAGGCATGGAAACATCTTGCTACATGCACTTTTTCATTTAACTGCCTATTAAAGCTCCCTTGAGAAATTTTCAGGGAAGTTTTAGGTAAGAAAGTAATATAAACCTGCAAAATCTATGTAAGGTTCTTTGTACTGGATAGGCGCCATAAAGAAGAATGGGGACAAATCAGTAATGGGATTACTCGTGTTCCTCTTGAGTGTTTTAAGAAGTCTGTATATAATAAATGATATATTACATACAGGCAACTTTTACTAGTATGGGACATTGATATCTAATGTAGATGAGACATGCCTCATGTAGGACAAGAACAGGGATAAATGTTTTCGTGCCATAGAAACTCTGCATGATGAAAAAAGGCTGTACAGAAGTCTTAATCAGTTGGAGTGTACATGCCCTGAGGTCATCCAGTCCCAATTGCTCTGCTGTCCCACTTTTTTTTTTTTTCCTTGAAAATATGACTTTACTGTCTAGTACAAAATTGAAAATTTGAAGAGAGCAAGCAGAGATACATTTTAATCAAAGTCCTGCTACCTTTGTCCCCAGTCTTGCTATACAAGGTTCATTTGGAATTCCAACTAAATTGCAAGAATGGTATCTGATTCCTGTTTGGTAATAATTGTCCCAAATTTAGTAATCCACTTACAGTTCTCATGAGGCTGAATGTTCTACTGCAGGCTATGTTTGCTAAACATATTTTGTGTTCATTCTTTTCATATTGAAGTGGTTAATATGGGAGATGAGTGTCAGCCAGATTAGTTATCTAGTTTCTGATTTTGTCCCCTCTAAATGTACACCTTCCTCATGAGATAAAATAATTTATTTTGACCTGAGATTAAATGTAGAAAAACTCAAATGACATACTGGTATAAAACATGGCTTTCTGACAGATTGAGTTGCAAATGGCAAGGAAGAAGATGTTTATTTTGCCATAGAGCATGTTATGGCAACACCTAAACATTGTATGCAATAATTGACATTGTATTTTTTAGAACAATAAAATTAAAATATATTAGAAATATTACAATTTTTAGGTGATAGGCGTTGTTATCAATGCTGCTTTTTTGTGTTCAATAGATTAGCTACATTATTCAATAAAGAGTCATTATTCAATAAAAAGGTAAGAAGAAGAAAAAAAGAAAAAGAAACAGAAAAGATAAAACTGAGATGAAACCTTTGTAGTTGGAATATCACTGAGGATATACTCGACATTTATCTCAGGCAGGCATTAGTTGGTAACCCCTTCTTGTTTCCCTATTTGCTCCTCACTCACCCATCTCAAGTGGGATGCAGAGATTAAGAGCAGATGACATTGCAGGATTGTGGGAAGCAGTGAGAAGCAGCAAACCTGAAACAGGTGCTTGACACTGAGCTGTGCATTACGTGTAGTGATTTAAACTATTAGTCAGGCTGTATCAGCTGTGTAACTCAGGTACAGTCCAACTTTTTGCCGGGGAGGTGGAAGTTAGGGGTGGAATATTACCTTCTTGTTAGCATACTGCTGTGGCAGACAAGGAGAAGGCAAGGAGTAGAACATTACCTCAGCCTCTCAGGTAATTCTATGCATAACATAACTTGTTTCACACTGATGTGCAGAAAACTACAGGTGAGGTTGTAGTCAGTATTAGTTTACACCAGTAAGTAAAAGTTTCATCTATCTATTGGTTTTGCTTGCAGGATGTTGCATGTGACTTTTTTTATCTAGTTTGCCTAAATACTTCAGTAATAAGCAATAAGCAATAAAGGAATTCCTTACTAAAGCACTTTTCTGCTGAAATGGATGCAAACGGTCCTCATTTTGTATTAAGTGCCCTGGTTTTGAATAACAACCTTGATGTCTTGCAGATAAAATCTGTGATCAAATCAGTGATGCTGTACTAGATGCCCATCTCAAGCAGGACCCAAATGCCAAGGTTGCTTGTGGTAAGTTTTTTGTTCCTTTGGTTTAAGTCAGTATCCAGTCACTGTTCTTTTATTTTTGATATGTTCGCAAAGAGCATGAAGGTGTCGTGTGCTAACTCATTTTACTCTCAAAAATATGTAAAAATTAACAGTCCTCAAGAGAAGGAGAAACAAGAAGGAACTGAAGTTTTTACAAAGACTGAAGCCTGAGCAGGTAGCAGAAGGATAGAATAACTACAGAAGGACAGACAAGATTGTTAATTTTGTGTGTCAACTGAATATTCTGAGAAACAGATTCTATTTCATCATGGTGGATTATTTAAAGAGTATTTGTATGTTGTTAAAAAAGTATATCCTGTATGGTGTTGAAAAGTACATTTACTATATTTAATAAAGTCCTCGTTTTTCAGTGTTAGACCCTGTAACTGCTTGTTTTCTTGATACCTCTTTAGACAGAGTTGTACCATCAGTTGTACCATGAGTTGTAGCACTCATTTTCCTAGTTCAGTTAACTAAACCCCATCCTCACATTCTTCCTCCTTGGCCTGGAGGCACATTTTCAAAATAGTTAATCACTGTTGAGAATTATTTAGCCTCAGAATATATTTTAGAGTGATTAAAGATTAAAGGGATTTAAAAATCACAGTTTAATACTACATTTCCCTAAATGACTCTGCATATCACTGAATCATGAAAGGAATTGGTCATGGAAGGAGCTAGTTTTGCCGAAGATATGACTGAAAAGTACTAATACTGTATATACCCAGTATATTTCTCTAAATCACCATCATCACAAACCTAGTTGTTTGTCCTAGTGGACTGGTTATTCTGCTGCTTTAATCCTGTTTCCGTCTCCCTTTTCAGAGACAGTATGCAAAACAGGGATGGTGTTGCTCTGTGGGGAGATCACATCTCGTGCTATTGTGGATTATCAACGAGTTGTCCGAGATGCAATTAGACACATTGGCTATGATGATTCAGCTAAAGGTTGGTGGAAAATCTTATGAAATCCTTGAAGAGCAAGCAATAGGCAACTGCAAACCTGGTCTGTCAGCACTTCCTTATGTGGGCTTTAGCAAGCCTGATAAAAACTGAGTATCCCGTGTGAAAGCTGCTTACGTGGTGCTACGTGATACGCTTTCTGGCTTTATCCCTGTAAGTAGAAAAAAACATCATATATTAGTTAAAACTAAAAAGGAGAAGGCAGAATCGACTTTTATGCATGAATGTGAGCCACAGAACCTACCACTAACCCAAACTTGGGAGAACGTGAATCTGTTATTTTGCAAGCTGATTAATGCATTTTGGTCAGAAAGAGAGGGACAAAGAAACTCAGTTCATTTTGTTTTATCATTATGTATGTGCATTGCAGTAGCATCCAGAATTTTCAGGTGGAGAGCAGGTTCTCACTGTACAAGGTGCTCTATTAGCTCTGAGCAAACTCCTAGGCTGAGCAGTCCAGGTCAGGTTTGTGTGTCATATAAATAACAGAAAAGTCAAAATGATTTATATACCAGACTCATTCCACCATCTGATTTGCCATGTATCTCTTTATACACTACAGGTATTCCAAAGATGCTGTTAACAATAATTACATTTTTTAAGGGTTTTTAATTAAAAACAGTAGTTTCCTGCAATCCTTCAATAGCTATTAAATTTCCAGGGAGAATGTATTGGGAGAATAGTATAGCAACACATTTGGAAGTTACCTCTATTATGACATAGCAGCAAGGCTTCCAGAAAGTATTGTCATATTTAGCAGTTTGCAAAACTGATTTTTACCCAAACAGCCTAATGATAATGGCAGATGCAGTGACCCTGTAAAAAACACCTGCTATGCAGAAGTACACAAAAGGGTAAACCAATTGCACACAGACATACTGTTTACTTCTCTAATTAGCCTATTTAAAAGCGGGTGGTGAGGATTCTTCAAATGGATCGTATGCATATGGATGTGTATGTAAGTTTCATTGGATGAACATGAGTGTGGGTAACAGTTAGCAGTAGGTACAGGTTTAGAATATGCTGGATTTGGAGAGATGCAAATTACTCTTAATATACCTAGGGAAAGGTGGAAAATTTTGCCACAATCATATGCAAGTCTGTGATTTTATTTTTAAAATCTTCCTTGTGGTCTTTGAAATTAATGTGAAGTAATTTCCTACTTCCAGATTTGCTGTGAGACTCAATTTTTTTTTCCTCTGTCTATGGCTCTCACACAAATTCCCATAAGACATTTAGGTACATACTCTACATGTATTACAAATAGTGTATCAGGGAACAGATCCCTCAGTTAGAGGTTAATGTCAGCTCATAAGAATTTATAAAAAAAGGTTTTCAACATTGTTTATTTAGGACAGGCTCCCAAATAGTCAATTTTTTTAAAAACTAGTTTTCTCCAGTTAGCATTTCCTAACCCGAGTTGGCTTGGCAATAGGGTGCCAAAGCAAGAGAAAACAAACAGAAACAATCAATAAAGGCGACCCTATATACCGTATCACCTCCTCAGAAGAATGAAAGCATTGTATTGACAAAAATGTAACAAGAAACAGTAGTTAGGTTGTGAATTCTGAATGTGGTATCCTTCAGAATGAAAATTGTGTTGTGTGGTTACATGTTACTTTCCTCAATTGTAACAGAAGAAAATAATTTGCCACTATTCTTTTTTCTAAATAGGCTTTGACTACAAGACTTGTAATGTTTTAGTGGCACTGGAGCAGCAGTCACCCGATATTGCCCAGGGTGTTCATCTACACAGGGATGAAGAAGATGTTGGTGCTGGAGATCAGGTAGACATGACATCATATCTAAAACATTAAAGCTGTTTGAATGGAAAGAACTTACCCCACCTCATTGCCCAGTTTTCTAAAACAAAGCCCATCTGAAGATTTGCACATGTCCATCTTGGGCTAGTCCAGAATAAGAAACATATCTTTATTAAAGCAGTCGGAAGTTTTTTGAGGACAGGCTTTTAACTGGTGTTTGTCATGGTACTCCACAGAAGTCAGGAGAGCTCTGTCAGTTTGTACTAGCTCAGAATGTGTCCTTCAGAAATTAGCAATTTTTTTTTTTTTTTTGCTTATGTTTTTCGTGTGTTTGTTAAGGAGTTTTAGATTCCTTAGACTATTAATCTTGCAGCCTGGTTTGTTGTGTACGATGGAATAAACAAAAGATCTTTCCTCTTTCACAAAGCTCTTGAGATTTTACACAGCAAAAAATTAGGCGATGCTTCAACTGTCTGCAGCATTAGTACAATGAAGGCAAATATGCCAGAGTACTTTTAATTCTCCTTTATTTCCCAGAGGCAGAGATCTGTTTTATTATGGTAGGTGTTCCACATAATTAAGGCTGTCCAAGCTGTGTTTCTGTGAGCGAAATAACACACGTAGATAATTACTGTGTGTTCCCAAGAGAAAGATGCTAACATAAAAACTCCATAATCTGACCGATGTCTGTATGAATGAGTTTAACATTTACAGTAGGTATCATTAGTAGTAATATGTAATTTATAACAATGCTGTTGAGAACCATATCAGAGTTCAGGAGCCAAGCTAATATTGTTCAAATAACCCTTGAGGACTAGATTAAAATGCTAAAAAAAAAAAAAAAAAAGCTACAGAAGATGAAAAGACGCCTGACTTTTTTTGGCGCTTTCATGGTCTCCCTTCCTGTTGAATAGCTACCTCTCTTTATTATTTTTATATCACAGCATGTGCTGGGTGAGGAGACAGAAAATGCTACTAACCGCCTAACAGATGAGAATGTGATGCAGGGTATGTGACCGCATAATAGTAGAAGCTGTGACTAGAAGCATGCGGTATTGCAAATCTCGGGCAGGAACCTTAACTGTTGAGTAGTACCTCTTTTAAGCAACATCCAAATTCTATCCCACTGAAATGTCAGATGTGAGCTGCAGTAGAAGTTAGTGGCAGTATTCATACATGAAAGCCTCTACAGCCTTTCCAGACCAGGAAGAACACCTTTTGCATGACAGAATAGCCCTGATATTGTTTTGCTCAAACGGATCTTTTCTTGAGGAAACTTTTTTCACAGACACCTCTCAGTCTTTGTCCACATTGCTTGCCCAACATGGAAATTTTCAGGCCCTCAGTAAAAAATTATTGGAATGCAGTTTGTTTCTCATTACACTGTAGCATGTTGGAGCCTGATCCCAGTTTATGCTTCTTGGACTATAATGTAAAGAGTAGAAAGTAAACCCGAGGGTACTGTTTACTTTTTGTTTCAGATGAAATCTCCTTGCCTTTAGTTGTGGTGCTTTTTAACAGTAATTGAAGTATCTCTTCTCCTCCTGTAGGGTTTGATGTTTGGTTATGCAACGGATGAGACAGAGGAATGTATGCCTCTAACAATTATTCTTGCTCATAAACTGAATGCCAGGTTAGCAGAGCTGAGGCGCAATGGAGAGCTTCCTTGGCTGAGGCCTGACTCTAAGACACAGGTAAATATTGCCGTCATTCTGGTTTCTCTCTTTTACCAGCAGAGTAGAAATCCAATCATTTATGGATAGTCCAAGTGATTGAAAACTATCATTTTTTACTTTTGCAAAATGTTATATGGTCTTAATGGAAAAAATCAGTGGTGGTTGGAGTATCAGGATTGCTACTGTAAAAGCTACAAGTAGCAGATGAAGAACTTTCAGACTTACAATAGTCTCTTCGACTGTTGGAAAATGGTTAACCTGTATCAGAGTGTTAGATGCATTAGCCATATACAGATGAGGGAACATTAAACCCTTTAGATCTGAATGCTTGGTGCTGGTTGAAAAAGTAACAGGAAATTTGAAGGTTTTATTTGTATTTAGGGCTTTAGACTGGCCTTTTTTGAAGAAGCACTAAGAATGTAAATTTTTGAGGCTTGGCAGTGTAGCTAGGAATCCCAACCAAAAGGTGCATTGTGGACAGTTTCATAGGAAACCAAACTGTCAGTATCAACTCTTTTTTTCCTCACCACTGCATAAATGAAGAATGAAGAAGAAGGGTTCATCCCCAGGTGAGCAGTGGTCATTATAATATCAATATTGACAATTTGTTGCAGTTCTTCTCTTGGAATAGGATAGCATGAGGTTTGATGTATAAGTAGCTACAATTCATAGTAACGGTGGGTTGCTTTTTTTCCCCCCTTCTCCCTGCTCTATTCAGGTCACTGTGCAGTATATCCAGCAGAATGGAGCAGTCATCCCAGTGCGCGTTCATACCATTGTGATATCCGTACAACATGATGAAACCATTTCGCTGGAGAACATGCGCAAAACCCTGAAGGATCGTGTAATTCAAGCCGTGGTCCCTGCAAAATACTTGGATGAGAGAACTATTTATCACCTTCAGCCTAGTGGACGTTTTGTTATTGGAGGACCTCAGGTTTGAATCATATTATTTTGTTGTTTGTATCAGCTTGTTATTGTCAGTGGGTGTGTGCCTTAACAGAAATGGTCAGCCCATCTAGCACATCAGTCCTAAATCATGAGGAGCAACCAGCGTATCACTATAAGTTTGTGTGTCATTGGTAGTCTAGACTATAGTCAAATGGATAGCCAAACTTGAGCTGTAACTTCTAGAAAATCAACCTGTGGCAATCATAGCTGCATGCCAAGCAGAAGGCTACACATTCGAAATTCTTCAGCTGTGCACTGAATTGCAACCACTAAAAATGCAAGGCTGTGAGGTGTGACCTAAACTGCACACATTGTAAAATATAGTATAATTACCCGTAAGTCAACCAGCAATACCTTTCCTGCTCTTGTGGTGGAACTGTATGGCTTATGTTTGCATGTACAAATGCAGACATGTTGCAGCGTATCTTTGCAGCTTTTAAAGCCTTGGATAAGTTTACTTAGTGTGGGTCAATCTGCCTGTGTGTCCATGGCCTTACAGCCACTACTATCATTACCGGACTTGCACAATTTACGATGTGTTGCAGCAATCAGAAAATTACTGTTTGTTTCCTTGTCTGTTATGTCATGAACTTTCTGAGTACAACTAAGTGTTATTTTTAATAAAGCAAGCTATGGAAGGCTGTCTTAAATTGCAGCCTCATTCATCTAAGGAAGATGCGTACCTCACTTGGGGATTTTCACCTTGTTTCCAAGCATAGTGGCCCCTTGAATTCTGGCTGTGCCGTAGTCAGTCATTTTGCTGCTATCACTGTTTTTTCAAAAGTAACACCTGCTGGTAGTATAAGGACATCACAACTCATTATAGAAGTGACTTCCACACAATTTATGTGTGCTCTTCAGCCCCTTTAAATGGAAGTGTGCTTTTTTTCTTTTCAGCTGTCCATTTCTCTTCCTCTCACTCACTTGCTGTCAAGTCATAAGGGCACACAAGGTGTTCCCACCACACCTGTCTGTGCCATAGTCAGAAATTAAGGGTTGAGTCAAGCAGCAGAAGCGCAGGAGGACAGGGTCTTTTAGGCAAGCTCAGCTATCTGCAATTCAGATTTTCAGCTCGCTGTTTTCTTAGCAGAATGGGACAAACAGTGCCAAAGGTTTTAGTCTGTGTATGTGCTCGGTCTTTCTAAGGAAAACCTTGGCTTTCCTCCTGTGTTTGCTATGCAAACATTCCAGCAGCTGAATTTTACTGGCATGATATTGTATAGAAAGGGAATTTCAAGCCTGCCCACAGCAGTGGGAACTGAATGTTAAATTAGACTATGTTTCCATTCACACCAGAACACTTAGAATTTATTAAATAAGGGGTCAGATAATTAGTCAGGTAGTGATCAGCTAACCTAGATTGAATGAAAATATCAAATACTTACAAGGAGCAAGCAAGATAGCTGTGCAGGCAGCCAAAAGGTTGTCTGTGTTTCCCTATTTAATGTCTTACAATTTTTGTATATAAGTATCTGTTCTAATGTTTACTTCTCAATTACCTTTAACGGTGTTTACTCCATACCTGTTCTGTATCGTTTGCATAAGAGTGTAAATATTTTGAAGCTGGAAATGTGTTTTTAACATATACTTGTATGACAGTCTCTGTAGTGATACCGCACCAGAAGTGCTGAGTGCTAGCCTCCACGTAGTGGTGTGCAAGGTAGCACTGGCATACCTTAAATTAAAGGGAAAGACTTGGTATTCACCCTACTTCAGATTTTGGCCAAAAGAAATGAAAGCCTCATCTATTTGTTTTAACCCAGCATAAAGTGTCTCAGTGGTTCATTTATGGCATGTATTATGGTAGCAATATCCTGTATTTTGTTTGTTTGTGGTAGATGGATTGCATTTAGACTGAGGCTCCCATAGTGTTCCCATATTTTTGAAGCAGGAACCGAATGCTCTAGCTTTCTAGATGTAAAGCTCTTTGGTTGGCTACCAAACACCAGTCAAGTATGGCTTATTTTACGAATCTGACTTTAAAGAGCAGTTATAGCCACTGTAGGAGCTCATTGAGAAGTCCTTCAGCTATCCCAGAACAATCTGTAAGTGGCGAACTTATATATGCATGGTCTTCAGAGGGCTGTGTAGTCTTGAGAGTTATAATAAAGTGGATTGTAAAATGGCCTAATTCTTTTACTGAATTAGGGTGACGCTGGTGTTACTGGTAGAAAGATCATTGTGGATACTTACGGTGGCTGGGGAGCCCACGGAGGTGGTGCCTTTTCTGGAAAAGACTATACAAAGGTGGACCGATCAGCAGCATATGCAGCCCGTTGGGTGGCCAAGTCCCTTGTGAAAGCTGAGCTCTGTCGCCGTGTTCTGGTTCAGGTATGTTTTGTTCTGGATGTTGCTTTTCTCCAAAAGATAGGTCATTTTCAGCTTTACCTTGAGCAAATGTCATACAAGGCACTGTACTTGAAGTTGTCTTGCAGTTGGATTGGGGCTGGAGAAAGAAATACATTGGTGTGCTTGGTTCAAGACCGCTGTAATGTGGCTAACAGCCCATCTGCTCCCTGAAGCTGGAATGTGTCACCTAGCTTTCATTTTATCAGCAGGTTTTCCAGACATTTCCTGAGCCCTTAACCCTCTGACACTTACTGTCATGAACATGGGATGACTAGGTAATGAAGAAGAAATTTGTCCAGAGACTTCAGTTTTTTCAAAGGTTTCTCTTTTTTTTTTCTTCCCTACAAATACAGATTATACAATTACAGGACAGGAAGCAGAGGCCTTCAGTTTCCTCAGAAGGCTCAGGAATGAGTGCTTTGGTCTCTTGTATTCTCTTGCCCACCAAAGTGTCATACTTGATAATTGCATTGTATTTTTTGCTGTAGGTGTCTTATGCCATAGGAGTAGCTCAACCACTGTCCATTTCACTATTCACTTATGGAACTTCACAAAGAACAGAGAAAGAACTGCTGGACATTGTGCACAAAAACTTTGATCTTCGGCCTGGAGTCATTGTCAGGTATGGAAACACATATACATAAATATCTTTGCGATCAGATCTTAGAACTGAGTACTTACAAAACCATTCAATGTTACAATTTAATAAGTAGCCTCCAAAGCTAGCATTAAAATGTTCTATGCACTACAAAAGAGACTTTTTGTCAGACTTTGGAGTTGATAGTTTTTATGGATCCATCAGTGTGCCATATTTTTAAAGGTGACATTTGTTTTCCAGTTTCACACACTTTCAGCCTTTGGCCTTATATAGTCTACACAATTGAAATGAATAATTTTTTTATCCCAAGAATTTAAACCTTGCTGTTAAAAAGAAATATGTGTTGTTTTATGAAAGGAAATAGAGATACTTCTTTTCCATTAAAACTCGTAATTTTTGTAGCCCTACAGTACTTAATGTTTAAGTTTTGTTGTCAGTTTTATAATTCATATTTGAGCATGTTCACCAGTGTGTTTGCATCTCCAGAAATGCCTCATAGATAAAGGGCGTGAAATGGGTATCAACATCAGGATTTTATTGTTAAATACCACGATTATCATAATGTGAAGAATTTTCTTTTCTTTTTTAATATTCACAGGGATTTAGACCTAAAAAAGCCCATTTACCAGAAAACTGCATGTTATGGTCACTTTGGAAGAAACGAATTCTCATGGGAAGTGCCTAAAAAACTTGTATTTTGACACTTGCTCTCTCTGTTTAAAAACACCAAGGAAGAGAAGTCCACTAATATGAGGATGCTCCCAAAATTGAAATCTGACAGCTTTGTATTCAAGGAGTGGAATTTTAGATTTTAAATGGAGAGAAAGAAAAGGATATTTTCTTGGAAATTGATTTTTTTTAACCCTCAGTGTCTTTCATTATCTAAGATATCAAAGACGGAGTCCTTTTAATCAGCATATGACAACAAAATGTTGTTTACTTGTTATTGCTGCTCTATTGGTTCTTTTGATAAAGGCAAAATGTGACTCAGGTACTCAAACCCATGGCTGAGCCTCAAACCTTTTGTGGGCAAAGGAAAGGATGACTTTCCCAACTCTGACTAAGGGTCGGCAGATCTCTTGCTTCTAATTAGACAATGGGAAATTCTGGGGTCCAATTTCCTTACTGGAGTTAGCATTGCATGCAACTGGGGGTTGCTTTGATGGGAGAAGGCTGGATATCACATAACAGTGTCTCGGCCTCTTCTGTAGAAGATGTTAACATATATATAATATTTAAATCTTCCTCACTGGGTATGTGCTGTTACTGTTGTGTTTCAATTACCTGTGTTTTTGAAACATGTGTTCTCCTATAAAGCAATCATACAATAAAATGCTCTTTCCTACCATTTATACCTCCTTTGGTCTATGTTTTTAATGTTACAGTATAATGGTTGGCTCCACATAGCCTCTTTTACCCCTGTAAGGGTGTTGTTTAGTAACAAAAATGAATTATAGTATGTTTTGGAGTTGTGATACAAAGTCATTTTTCACTACATGTGATAACTGTGTAGTCCTTCTGATTAATAGAAACTTGGTGAAAACGTATTTGATTTTTAACTCGTATGTTTGCACTTGACAGTATTCTCTCCCTTAGTTTTTACTCCCAAATGTTAGGTTATGGTTATTGTATCGGTTACCAGGTTTTATGTGATTTAGATATAAAATAATGTGAATAGAAATAATTGCAAAAACATTGGAAAAAAAGTAGATTGTGAGGTTAAAATTTGGACCACTGCCCTGTCCAGCAGTCTCTCACTGAAGAACTAGCCACTAGATGGCCGTGTGTCCCTCTACAGCAGAGGAAGTCTTTGCAGAAGCTATGTCCCCATTTGTGCCCATGCGAGGCTGCACCGTCCTGGTACCAGCACACTCACTCCTGCTGGAGATGGCGATGCCTCGCCTCTTACCAGCTTTGGATAAGCAGTGTATATGGTGGGTTAGTTAGGTGACTTAACCCTAGCTTTATGGTTTAAGCAGTGCTTCTGGTAGTGCCTCTATGCTGAAGTCCTGCCACCCCACATTTCTCTCCATATTCAATGTCTTTGTATAGTGGCACCAACACAGATGTTGAGGTGGAGAATGCCTGGCTGATGAGCAATAAAGAAAAGCTGCCATTTTCTTCTGTCAGTCTGTCACAAGCATAACTTCATTCGATCAAGTCAGAAGCTTTTCCATTTTAGTAATTATACTAATGAGCTATATGACCTGTGAGAGAGAGAGCAGAACAAGTAATAGGTTTTTGTGTAGCATCCGATCTCCTTGGGACTTAGAACAGAAATTGGACCTGTGGACACATATTGGCAGAAAAATATGTTAAGGTACAGCTGCACCTTAAATAATTGGCAAAATTTTCCCAGGGACTATTTCCTGGCTGTGTATTGTTCGTCATGCAAGGAAAAAGATTGCTGTGTGTGTCAGCCTCAGAAATATAAATTGTTTGGGTCCAGGTCTGAGTGATCTGCCTAGAAACGTAAACTGTGGCCTTCAGCATTAAAAAGTTGTTTTGCTAATGAACTTTTACCTATCAGTAATGTACACAGGATTAAGTATATGGGACTTTTTACTAGGTAATGAGGGTGTCCCTATTAATGCTGCCATAGAACTATTTTGTGGAAGTGTGTTATGGTCCAACTTACAACCCTGTATCAAGACTTGCCTGACATGAGAGGAAAACCTGTCTTTGTCAGGGCAATGGTGGCCCTGCTGTTGGCTTCGCTGGGCCAGGATCTCCTGGTCATAACGGGTTATACTACAACTAGCAGAAGCAAGCAAACAAACACAGGAAGACACCGGAAAGAGTTCTGTATAAATAAATGTGTTGTGTAACATGACATGAAAGCTGAACATCCCTGTCTCAACAAAAAGAAACACCTGCAGACAAAATGAACAGGTCTACTCTGACAGTAACAAGAACAAGCATTAAAGATTTCAGTGCATTTCTTAAATGTGTGTGCATTCCCAGGATAGGTGACGCAAAGCAAGAAACCTGTGAACTGTAGGTTCAATATATGCCGTAGGAGTCCCAAGAACAGAATCCTTGCTGGGGGCTGGGATGTGTGGGCGGGCTGGCCTGGTGGCCCTGCAAGGCCAGGCAGTGGGGTGATGGTGCGGGTGAGAGGCCGCTGGGTTAAAGGTGTGACACCAGAACTTGCATTTCACAAATGGGGTCAGGCAGATCTCCAGCATGTGAGCAGTGTGCAGATACCGAGTTAACCCACTACTAAAGGATAGAAATGATCACAGTTGTGTGGCAATTTTGCTAGCTATTCAGCTTGTCCTATGACTAGACATGTGTGCGAAATTCATGGGTCCCTTAAAAAGTACAAACTACAAATGGACATACCATGGTACTGATGATAGGATATGTGCAGGGAGTAGGTTCATGTTCTCAGGACTTTTTTTCTTCTTCTTTTTTATTTTTTTTTTCCTGCCAGAGGTGATGCTTTGTTTAATTTTTAGGTAATAACCTAGAAACAGGAAAACATAACTTGCCCTCTTTACTAAGTAGCTGAACTCTGGATGTTACAGGATAGTAGTGTGCATCCCCTGGGTCCAAATATACGTGGCCATTATCTGTTGTTCTGAGCTTTCTCTTGGAGACTGAGATACAGGTTTGGGCCCTTTTGGCCTACTGATGTTGTCTATATGAATGTGCACGTGTGTGTGTCAGACAATCACAGATGGATAGAGTGAGAGAGGAGGAGAGCGAGAGAAAGAGCACGCAAGAGAGTGCATACAGTAAACCTGTTTGCAATACAACAGTAATCTGAACATTTCCCAATGGGGTTGGCAGCAGCCACAGGGAAGCCAGCGCACCTCAGCCGTAAGGAGCACCTCCCCTTGGCCTCCCCAGCCTCCTCTGGCAGACTGTCCAGCGGCTTCCCAGCAAGTTAGGCAATATCCGCGTCCCCCATCCCATCGTAGTGTCCTATCACAGCACTGCCTGGTGCCCAGCTGCCCAGCCAAACGCAGCCCTGTACCTGGCACCAGCACTTCAGCTTCTAGGCTCCACAAGCAACGGGTAGCCGGGCCCTGATCTCCCGCAGCGAAAATGCGGTTTGGCTCCTGCCTGCTCTGGCGAACGCTGCTTTTTGTAAGCGTAGCAGAGTTTCTTACAGGTAAGATAATACTGGTCTTAAGTATGAATTGGAATGACTTAGAAAATGACTATCATCTAAATGAAACGAGGCATCCCACTTGGGAATCCAGGCCTGGGTAGCCACACATAGGTGATAGCATTGTAAACTGTTAAGGGTAAATTGATATGTGCAGGGTTTATTCACATTTGAGCCCTGATTGCCTCAGATATACAAGGTAGCACTAGCACTGCAGCACAGTGGCACAATTCCCATAAAGAAGTACTGGTTTTTGAGCTTTGGGGTTTCTGTGTGTGTACCAGAGAGGATCATTAACCAACTATGTACATGCTTCTCTCTTTGTCTTCTAGTTTTTTCTGGAATGGGAGTTTTTGCCATTCCAAGTGACTGCAAAAGTGCAACCATAGATGACGTGAATAAGTGTCTTGAGGTAAGAGGCTGGCTTTGTACTGTCCAAACCTGGAGAGGTAGCACACACCTTCTGCTGGTGGTGGGAACAGCAGGGCCCTGCCGGGAAGAGTGCGGGGAACAGGGCCCTGCCGGGAACAGGGCAGAGTGGGACGTAAGCATGCTTGCTTTGGCACTCCTGGCCTGCTTTGTACATGGTGGGAGGGGAGGGAGAATACAGGCATTTGACATGCTGTGTCTTTGACCCTGTTACTGCTAGTTGAAAGCCTTATAGATGTGTTTTGCAGTTCTGCTTTGCTCCACGTATACAGAAATGCTTGCACACAAACAGCCATCTCTTTTACCTCACATGTATAAAGTTTTCAACTCCACCTTCAAATGTAACAGTAAATATTTTAAATATTAGCAAAGCTAGGTAACTGAAAGCCTCTGCTTTATGACTTTTTGCCCCTACCTTCTATGGACTACGTATACCATAAGGGAGAGACCAAGCAGCAACCCTTGAATACAGTAGGAAATGTATTTCTTTGCCACATATATGTGATTGATGTCCATCGCTTTTACCAATGTCTCTTAGAGCCTCAAGACTAAGAACCAGAGTTACCTGTTGCTGATGAGTGCCTCAGCATCTGGTAGTGAGAATTGCACTGTATCTTTTTCCTGTGTCTGAGTTCAAAATAAATGGAATCTGTCATAGTGATGGCAGACACTTGTGTTTTGGTTGTTGAGGTTACCACAGTTTTTAACTATCCACAGATGTGTGTGGGCATATACATATGGAGAGGAAATAATATATGCATATCCATGTAGAGCAACTGCTAGATAAAAATACAGAAACGTCTTTGTTTACACACAGTCACAAATACCTACATTTACACACATGCACACACAGAGAAAGTCTGTGAGATGCCAGCATTCTCAGACAAGAATGGCCAACCAACATTTTATACAGGAAGAAGCCACATTCAGCCATTTACAGGTATATATTTTCACACATAGAAGAAAAACATCCATAGCAGTCCTCTCTTTCAAGCCCAGTGTAATGGAAAAAACTCTCTCCCTGTTTTCCTAAAGCAGGTCCCAGGCTTTTCCTCCTCAATTTATCATTTTTTCTTCCCTATCTCCATAGAAATATTCAGAATGCTTCCCTGAAATGGCCAAACAAGGTGGACGAGATTCCCTCAATCACCTCATCTGGGTGCTGCAAGAAAGTCTTGATGTTCTGCGACCTATTCAAGACAAATGTGAGGCCCCTGTTCCTCTTTGTTGGGCGTTGAACGAAGCAGCAGTAGAGAAGCCACAAGATTATTTTTTTTGACCTGCAATCAGAATGAGCTAAGTGCCTGCACTTCCTGAGGGACCAAAAAAAAAAAAAAAAGTTAAAAAAAAAATCTCAAGAGGAAGCCAGCAAGTAAGGTTGCTCAGCCAGTGCTCTGGCAGAGGGCTGGGAGGCATGGCAGTGTCTGTGCACAGCCTAGTTGAGCTGCTGAGCTGCCTCGCAGTGGTGGTGGGGTCTTGGGGTGAGCTTTTTAGTCATATTTTCCCAAGAAATACTTGGATAGCTTTACCCACAGCAGTACTGAATGTCACTGCTGAGATGAATGGCACTTTGATTCACTTGTTAGGCATAACCGGGGCTCCCAGGGACTTTGATGTCACAGTGACAAGTGACGGGAAAATTGGGGGTTGCAAAAATGAAAAAAATAGGGCTTTAAGCAAACAAAAATGCTTACTTTGCCAAAGTCAGGTAGAGGGGAAGTTGCTACCCAGCAAAGGTCATGCAGATATAGGTTGCGTGGAAGAGACTCATTTTCACTTGTTTGTGTTTTTCCTCTTTTTTTTTTCCATCTGAAAGTTTGCAAGCATTCACCCCAATGCCCACAGCCTCTGGCCCCTAAGAACGGTGGGCTGGTGTGTGTCACCATCGACAGTGTTGAGTACTGCAAACCCATGTGCAACAAGGTAATAGTCACAGGTCACTGCTAGTAGGTTGCTGGCTTTATTCATTAAGTTTTAAGTGTTTATTGTGTAATGATGTAGGATTTGTCTTGGTATGCCTTTTCTGCCCTAACAGGACAGGGAGAGGGTGTAGTGTTCGTATTGATCTTCACTGGCTGAGTGTTTCTTCATTTACTGTTACTGTGAAGTATCCTAAGACACACCTGTTTTTCCCATCCTGGTTTCCCAAGGGTTACGACTTCCAGTTCCTCAGAAGAAGCAGGCTGTATGAAACCTGTGGCAACACCACTGGGTTTTCCTGGACGACTCAGATGGTTGGGGGGCAAGCACTGGCTGTTTGTGAGCGTGAGTAGTTCTCAAACATGTGGGCAGAGGGATGGAGGATCAGACTGTTGTGTTGTGAAAAGGGAGGCAAGAGACTGCTAGGGCCGATGCTGGGTCACAAAGGGCTGAGCCAGAAAGCAAGGTAGTTCTAGAACTACCACAAATGCCTGTGCTGATGAGCATTGGTACTTCAGGTTGACCTAGCAAATAGGACCGGTATGCCTGAGGGTTGTGGGACGGTGCCCTTTTTTTAACTGAAAGCATTTATTGTCTTGACACAAAACCTACACTGCCCAATGGCCGTGTGACCAGCTGGACTGGCAGTGGCAGCACACAGCTGCAGTTTCTCTTGCAAGTGTACCCAAAGAGCCTCAGTTAAATTGGACAGCACCTGCAGTATTCACTGTAAGTGCACCCAAAAAAAAAAACAGCAGCTGTCCCCCAGCCAGGAAGACTACCATTTCACATGGCAGCCCAAGGGTTTGAAGAATGCTCCCATTGCTTCCAGCAAGCAGTCTGTGACCATCTGAATCTGTCATTATGTGCCAAATGTAAAAATAAATTTGCATGCAGATACACAAATACACGAACCTCTCTCTCCCCTGTGGTTAATGGAAAATACTAGACTGTCGACTGTGTCCTGTAGCTCGAGCAGTTGTGTTTCCCTAGGCGTAACAAAGCAATCATTCAGTCACTTTTATGCCAGATTGAAAACTTCAGTCTGGGAAATGGGAATGCTGGAGCTTCTGTAGAGATTGGGACAAATGTGCCCGGGTTTAGCTATGTAATTCAGCAGCTTCTGTTGTTGTTGGCTTTGATCTTTTCAGCCTCGGAGACGGCCGTGAGTGGAGCTGAGTCTGCCTATTTCCCTGCCAACAGCAGCTGCCTGCACACATTAGCCTTCTCAGAGCCCAAGCAGCTGAACATTTTCCTCAAAGAACTTGCAGAGCAAGGCGTAGATATCTCCAACCATGACAAGCAGGCGGACTGTCTAATGTGTGGTTACTAGCACCGAGGATGGCAGGCCCGCAACAACGTGTGCCACCAACCAAGCGGCTGTCTACGGTCAGATGTGGGTATTTTGATGACAGAAGCTGAGCAGTGAAATCCCTGCCAAGACCTGCATTTCATTGGAAGGGTAGCAATCATAGTCACCATTTGACCTCAGCTCTTGGGTAGAGGCTACATAGCCTAAAAGTAGCTCACAGTGGGGGTGCCGCAAAGAAAGAAGTTCACTTTTTGAAGCCTTGAATTTGTCTGTCTGGAATTATAAAAGAATTTCAGTTGCCTAATGGTTGTGGTCATTAAACACAGTAATTGTTTTCAGAAATCACTGTCTGGCAAGGTCCATCTTTATGGAAAAAAGGGCTGTAGAGTGAAGTATTTTCACCGTTGCCAATTAATCACTGGTGTTGCTCTGGTGACCATTGAAGCAGTGGAAGTCACAACAGCTGTGCCTGTAGGGTAACTGTATTCACACACCTGTGTACTCGGGGGTGAAATCAGACCTTGCATACAGGTGCTCAGGGCACTGTGGGTCACATGAGCTGCAAACTCAAAGCTTTGCAGTTTGTTGGGGGACAGGTCAAATGGTTCTCACTTTGTACTTAGGAACCTATGGATGTCCCACAGAAGTACATACCCTTAGGTAGAGTGCAGTGCAAGTCTAGGACTCCAAAAGTGCCCTGGGGGGTTGCTGTAACGAGATAAAGAAGCCAAAAAAGTGTGGCATTTCAAGCCAGCACAAAATGTGAGAAATGGGAGTGGCCTGAACTGATGAGCATTGATTGCTATACACTACCTTAAAATTTCATCATATCTTCCTATGCAGATAATGCGGTTTCTGAAAGCTGTGGCCTACCTTCAGAGGAGCAATACAAAAGCAGATGAGGTCTGGCTGGTAGTATGGTTGGGACAGGCTGTATAGAGGGTAGAGCTCTAGGGCTGTGGACTGAGTGCAGGGCTGACTGGCTCCGATGCTCTGGTGTCAGCACAGTAGTGCCGGGGCAGCTGCTGGCACTAGCACAAGATTACCGCAGCCTCTGACTAGTCACCCTCCACAATATCCCCCCACTTGATGAACAAAGATCCAAGTGATGTTGTGTTGTCATTGAATCTTTCCAGGAAATAGGGAAACTCTTGTACCTTCTCCTATCCCCTTGCTTCTATGAGCTCTCCCTCTCTTACACCGCCTTGTATACCCCCTGTGCTCATGTTTACACTGGAAACCCGAAGCCAGAGAGTAGGAAGCAGAAAGAGCAGCAAACGCTGGTTGTTGGCTGTCTGGCATGTAGGGTGAGTGAAGGCCAAGACAACACAGCACTGGCAATCCAGTGTATTTGTGGAGCTGTTGCTACGTAGCAGACGTGTATGTGAATTATGATGAAATCTAAACAGAAAGCCTAGGTATTGCTTGCTTGGTTTGCAGTGGAAGCAAAGCCTGGGGTTTTGTTTGAGTTTTCCTCTGTTGAGCAAACACTGAAGCTGTGGATCTGAAGACATCTCAGACTGTTTGTGTTTTCTGTCTCCTCTCTACCTTTTCCGCAATCCTGTGAATCTCTCAGATACAGAGGTAACACTGCACATGAAGTGTAAGAGACCTTTACCTCAATAGTCAGGTAAAGGATTTGGAGATATAACAGTATGTAAGGAAAATTACGCGCTGCCTTTTGTGTTTGGAATCCAGTTATGACAAGCAAAGAAAAAAATAAATAAATCTGTTGCCTTTGGGCCCAGAACCAGCCAGTCATATGACTGTTTATTAACATAGCAAGTACACCAATGAAGGTATGACTTGACTGCGTTGCCTGTGTAAGAACTGTAAGGCAGTAATGTAAGTAGTCACTGTGTTGGTGAGAAAAGTGGAGTAGAGTAAAAGGAAAACAAATGGTTTCCAATCATGGGCAAGTTTGTTTATGTATGGCAAAGAAATCATGGACAAACATGAAGTTATAATGGCCTTGAGTCTTCCATTTGCAGCCAATTCATTATCAGCCGATACTGAAATGCAATAGCTATCAGAAGCACCAAGAGGTTTCCAGTACAGGTTTTCTATTGGTACTGGAAGTATTTTTCCTTGAGGTATATCAAGATATTCCAGTGACTTTTTCCAAACCATCTGACAGAAGAAAAGAAGCACAGCATTAGATTTCATGAGCAAACCAAGCCCATTTCTCATGTCAAGTAACAGAAACTGAAATAGGTGCATCAGAAATACTAGTAATGGGCTTCATGTAATGTGGAAGAAAGAGGCTGGAAGGCTCCAAGTTGATATGGCATGAAATGGAAATAAAGCTGAAAATTAAGTATGTTATAATCTTGCTGAGAGGCTGTTTTGTTCTATTCCCACCATCCAAGTTATTACGAATATATGGGAAAGGGCTGTTGAACCAACAAGCGTAAAGGACACAGTAGAAAACTGAAGTGAGGTTAATCACGTTACTTCCCAGTGTAAATGTGCTTAATGTAATTCAGGCAAACAGTTGCTCTTTGTTTGCATTAACTGCAAGTTGCCGTCTGGGCAGGCATGTCTGAGCAATGGGCTTTGCCTCCTGCTCCTGCTCCCGCCCCAGCCCCTGGATGGGGAGGGCTTTGTGTTCTGATACAGGATGTAGCAAAGAGAAGGAAACTCATAGTGAAGGAAGGAAAGGGAAACAGAAATGAAATGAAACACAGAAAGTAAGTTTACAGATCAGACAAAGGAAGCACACGATACGTATGTGTTGAACCATTGTCTGTTTTTTAGGTGTCACAGTACAAACAAACTACAAATCCCACAGCCCAGACCACAGTGCTCGCTCTTGATATGGCCACAACTTGTCAGTTGTCTCAGTCAAAAGCTTTGGCAATAATTAACACATAACTGAAGAGAGGCAGGCTTTACTGCTGTAAGTACAGGGAGTACAAATCTGAATTGTGCCTGCCTCTCTGTCAGTCCTGTTTTCAGTCCATTATAATGCACGAGAAGATGTAAATGTAGGAGCCAAGTGACCAATAGCAATTGGAATGTTGACCAGGAAATGGGAGGCAAAGTGCTGGAAACTGTAGGAAAGGAAGACAAATTGCTGCACATCCTCTTTTGACAGGAACGTACCTAGCAGCAATGGATTGGGAAAAGCGTCACTGTGGGATAGATCCTAGGCAGTAGCCAGTCCTGTGAAATCTCATAGTTGTGATGCATCCTATAAAGGGATGCATGGCTGGCTCACACATGGCCTTGCAGCGAGATCTGAGGCAGACGCCGCATTCTCCAGATCACCAGTGCTGCGGGGGGCAGGACCATAAGGAAGGTCATGGTCAGTACCGTAGCAGAAATGACCAGCAGTATTTGCCATGGCGCAAGGATGGTTTTCATCACCGTTTCCTCCATGTCCAGAGTTGGAAGCTGTAAAGGAAAAAACACACTGCATTACTTGCTTTCAAATATGACGGCATAGATGTGTTTGTAGTACCTAGCTGTGAGGAATGTGTTAACAATTCGTGTCCATTAAGAACAATTCTGTTTGAATCCTGTTTGCCTCTGGGCCCTGCACTGGCAATTTAGTTCTTGAACCACAGATGCAGTGTGTCCCAGTCTCCCCCTCATTCTAGTCAATTTATCACATCTTCAGAAAACACTCCTTAAATTTATGAACCTGTTTGCTTTTGTTATTCCGGACTTCTATTTCTAACAGTTACAGTCTTTTTTCCTGTCTTCTTCGAGATTAACTTAACACTGCTATAGATGTGTCTGTGAATGGCTGGGGAAGAATGTTTTAATTACTCATGAAGCGTCAAATAAGAAAGCTGTTTGCGTTTGATGTCTGGGAGTTTCAGAACAACTGATAATAACTAGTGACTGTTATGGGATACTATGTGGATCCTTGGTATCTGGCCAGGGGGCCAAGAGATTAAGAGGAAGGAAAAAGAAGCTGAAGGACGGTTGGGAGAAAAGACTGCAGAAAGTGTTCTATAAACTTGGAATTGTGCCGAGTGAGTACAAAGGTGAGAGGAAGACTACAAGCCTTCAGCATGAAAGACCTCTAGAGACCCCCAGAGGAGACTGATGCGCATGCTCCAGTAGGAGGGACTGGACCCCGGAAGCTAATTATAATAATCTATTTTTTTTAGAAGTAGTAATGAATATGTATTAGTCTAGGAGCATAAAAATCAGCTGCTTGATGTAACTGGTGTGCGTCCAGGTAGAGCGGAGACTCCCGGTGCACCCAGCGCTGTTTGCTTACCTCTATTCCTTTATATTCTTTTAATAAATCCTATTTTTTATTTAATCCTAATTTGAATCCTGAGCCATTTATAACACTAGCAAAGGAATATGAAACAGAGGTGTGAAGTCAGAGTCATGATGTGTCGAGTGGGCAAACAATGGCAGGGCTGGATGGCATTATAGAAATGTCAGGTATAGGACTTCTGAATCTAGTTCCTAATGTCACTTCTCAGAGTGGAGCACCAGCTTTGTTTGTGCGTTTTCTCATCAGCATGCGAGGGGGAAAGTAAAAGTGTGTCACGGGATGGAGGAGGGGAACATCTTCCCCAGACGGACCGCAGTTAGCAGAATAAAGATGTTACTGCTCCGGAAAATTAGTAGTGCTAGTCACTTTTCCGTAGTTATCTAATAAATACGTTGCCCACCAAGCAGGCAACAGAACCTGATGTTAGTGAGTAGAGCCGGCAAAGTGTCTGAGGAGAAGGACAGGGACAGGAGGTGGGAGGCAGACTGTGTTTCTCTGCAGTAAAGACTGGCTCACAGATGGATTGGTTCCAACTGGCATCAAGATGCTCAGTAAAGAATGGTGTGTGTTATGGATGACTGCAGATATATTTTAATAAAATGAAATATAAATATATAAATATGTAATAAATAGTGTAATTTCTAATATAAATAATGCATACATATAGTAAAACCTATAATACATAATACATATAGTAATGTAATATATGGGATTTATATTGTATACTGTATAATGTAGATATCAGGAATGGTATCTAACAAAGAATATTTACGTTATTTATTATTTAGTTAGTCCCATGGTAATGTACCAGGTGGTATTTCTATAAATTATATATTATATATATCTTTATATATACAGTCATTATATATTTTTATATTTATTTTTTATATGTTTATATGTATCATATATACTATATATTTTATATATTATATTTGTATTTATATCGATAATGACTATAGGGCGGATATTAGGGTAGGAATAACAAACCCCCTAACTATTACTTTTCTCTGATTGATAGATAATACTCCTATTAGATATGCAATGCAATATATTGTAAGCTATTAGAAATACCTCCTAGTACGTTACCATGGGGCTAACTTTTAATGAAACCATTAGATCTGTATGAAATTCCTTCTTGTTTGTTTGAAATGCTTTTGATTGACCACGTGAGGAGGTTTGGCAGTCAGGCTGTGGCAGGTACTTCCAGAGCAGAAGCACAGCTACTGCCTCATGACTGCAGTACCATACAGCAGGTGAGAGAAGCAGAGCGGTTAGGAAGGGGTTTAATCAATCACATTTGTTTTGAGGCAAGGAGAAAGGACTGCTTACAGGTGTGCCCTAGTTCACCGAGGGCTGCCTGCAGCACCTCAGCACCAGCCCACACACCTGAGGGCCGTGACGCATTTAAAAGGGGTGGTTGGGAAGGGGCAGGCCTTTCCCAGAGCCCCCTGCCCGTGCTGCCTGTGAGGAGGTTTCCTGAGGGATGGTGGTGCAGCCCGCAGCCTGGCCTTCTCTGCAGGACATCCAAGGTTTATCTTTGGCTACTCACAGTGGGGATATGGGTGGGGGTGTTTTGGTCAATAAATCCTGATACATACGGGAGGTGTAAGACATAAGCGACACTGAGGAATATGTTTATTTGGAAGATGTAGCAAAAAATGTCTCTTTGGAACCAAACATGCTGCCAACACTTCTGTACCTGACTTTAAAGCATTAAAATCATCCACAGGTAGGACCTCTATACAGAGGTCTGTGAGGAGAGGCATCAGGTTTATAGTACCACACCCTGCAGGGCTTGTTTCTGTGATGATACTCCCTAACAAAGGCTAGCAGCCTGCTAGGCAGACTCTAGCTGGAGCTTTGTTGCATTGCTAACCATGCAGGACTCTGCTACTCTGTGTCACACCTTTGCTCTCTGGTGTCAACACCTTTGTACCTACAGCCTTTCCATTTGAGGTGCCAGATCCATCTTTTCTGGAGGGAGAGTAAGAGGCTTAGCAGAAAGCCTGGTCTCCTTCTAGACCCTGCTGTGGCTCTGCCTGCCTTGCAGCACTACCGAGACGTTTCCAGAAACTTTGGCCTTTGAAAGCTCATGTTAGGTTTTACACCTCCGACTACTGCCTGCTCCGACAAACTGGAGAATGTGCTGGAGGGTATGGGTGAAGCTCCCCTAGCTCAGCACCTGAGGCATGTGCGAGGCCTCCCCTCCGGCCAGGCACGCGCCTGTGGGAGGATGGCTCTGGAATGCTGCTTGCCAGGCTTGTTCCCCTGTGATGCCCTCACCTTTCCTATAGGGTGACATTTTTTTCTTCTTCCCTCTGTGGGTGTGTGAGGGTAAGCATGTGTGTGAGGCTGCTCACTGCAGGGGAGGCAGTTGTGGGAGAAGGGCTGCGTGGGGAGCTGCCCTGTACTGCTTTGTTCCTGACACCAAGCTGCATGGGTAGTATCAGAGTTGGGCATTCTGTCCTCCATCCAGTTGTCCTTGTCCATCTATTAGTTCTTTAAATACCTTCATTTCTGACCTTGTGGTCTCTCTTTTTGTCCCTCAGGCTTTTCCTGTCTGTCTTGCTGCTTCTGTTTCCATCTCTAGGTTTCTTTTTGATTCCTGATGCTTCTTTCACTCTTCCTTGTTCCCCTCTTCCAGTTCTTCTGTTAGACAGGCTACTACTCCGTTGCTGTTTGCATAGGAAACCCCAGCCCCCTTTTTCTGTGATTCTAATCCCTCATCAGCAGATGTCTGAGAGATAACATCCAGATAGAGTACCCGGTGGGCCTCACACAGCAGGCTACAGGTGATGAGAGTGGAGAGACCACCCCTTTCCTTGAATGCTGCCTGTTTGAGGAGGTCACACCAGTTAAACTGGCAGAAAACCACCTTTCAGTAATCTTCAGTTGGATTATATCACATTGTGTGGGAAAGAGATGGCATCCTAGATGCTGAGAATGAAGGCAGGCTCTGCTCTCTATCTCTACTGAGACAACAGGATGAGGGGTACTTCAGCACGTTGGCGGTAGAAGCGCCAGAGGAAGGCACCCTCTGCTTCTTCCCTCGGTGCAGATGACCTTGTCTTGCCTGGATAGGTTGCTTGGATATGGTTGCTGTGTTGCAGTAATGCGAAGGTCAGACAAAACCCTACACAAGACTGTGGGAGAAAACACGCTGGGAGGGGCCAGCTTTAGTTGGCCTTTCTGAGGAACGAAAATGCTCTGCAGGCAGGACGTGGTGGTGAGGATGATATGGCAGAGGCAATTGCACCTTCACCCCTTTAGTCTTTTGAGGACTCAATGTGTGAGGAACTGTTCCTGACTCCCCCTATATGATGAGTGGGAAATGCTTACCATGAGTATTGCTCTTTTACATACCTTTCAGTAAGATGCATTGTAAATAAGTTACTTTTATGACTGGAACATGTCCCAGATGCACATAGTCTGGAAAAATAGGTCTGTCAAACTGCATTGCTGGGCAATTAGCAGTCACTGAGGCTGGAGGCCTTGACCTTCCTGAGTGTTGCCTGTCGGTGTCAGCTGGCCTGTTTTGTTCTGTGAGGCTGCGTAAGATCTGGAGCTGCTGCTGAGATAATGAGGTGTTTGTCTCATTGTCTGTACTTGAGGCACATGCACTGTGTGCTTCAGTAATCTTCCCAAACAGCTGGTAACCCTACTAACTTTCTAAACCTCTCAGGTTTGATTACAGGAGGGGTTGAATGAAAAAAAAAATAAAATACTGATGGTCAACCAAGCCATTGCTCTAGAAATATAAAAGTGCTGCTGAGTCTCTTTCAGAAAAAATACAGACACTGGAGCTGTGCAAGCTCTGTGACAACTAAAATCCTCATCAGTAAACATATCACATCTGGTGTCTACACTACATGAGTTTTACACTGAGGAATGCGCTAGATTTTCCCCCAAATTTACTCACTCTGAGGAAGAGTAAAGGCCTCTACCTTGCAACTACTCTGCCATCTTTCCCCACCTGCTGAAACTATTTAAAAGACTGCTTGTCCTGCCTGCTGTGGGCATTGCTGTATATAGAGCGTTATCTTTGATTTCAGCTGCACTGAACCTGTGCTTAAAAATAGCTATTTTTCCTCTGCTCATCTTGCATTTTTCTCCAAGTTACTCATGATTACCTTTGCTAGTCCTAGCTCTCAAAAAAAAAAAAGAAAATCCAAATGTTCTTATCTGCCTATCATACCTGGGGTGGTATGGCAAGTTACTCCTCCCCAGTGTGAGGAGGCCAAATGGTGAGGATTTCAACACTGCTGTACAAAAAAGGGCTGGTTTGCTACCTACAGACCTATTGTTAAAGCTTTCACATAGCCCTCGTAAGCTCGTGGGGTCACTGTAACAAGAGAGGGTCTCTGAACGAGATGCTTGAGGGAGGTGGTGGCCTCCCAGTCTGCGCCTTGCTCTCAGTTGTGGGTCCTCTGAAGATGCTTTGCCTGTGGTGGAAAGATGATCTGGTACCTGAATTGGCATCAAAAATATCTATTTATATAACTCTTCCTCCTCCAAACCTCAGAATACCTGGCTGTTCTGCAATATTTTTTTTCTCTCTACTTGGAAGGGTCACATGTCTACTGCTGCTGACCAACCTCTAGGTACACAGAGAGCAAGTTTTAAACTCTTTTCGGGAGCCTTGTAAAGTACAGTGCAGCCACCAAAAGGCCGAATGGGTTGAGGTCTACAGGGCCTGTTTCATACGAGCACATCGAGTTACATTCCCTTGTTTCTATCAGGTTTTTCTCTTTGGTAGCTTTAGCTTTCAGTGTTGCCCTAAAAGCGTCTGAATAAACAACTGTTGGACATGAGGAAGACTGTGGACAAGGGCTATTTGCCTTTTCTCATCTTTGTTTCTAACAGAAAGGCTGTAGTTTCTCATCTTCCCTAACACAGTATTTCAGGTGTAGGCACCTAGTTAGAGGGTTTCAGAAAGAACCTGTTCTCTGTAAATCCTGTGACCCTTACATGATTGCTGCAGGTAAATAACCTCAGGTGGGGGGCATCTCGGTGCTTGCAACAACAGAAATTCCTGACTAGTGAGCTACTCGGTGCTCCTTTTCCAGAGTACAACCCTTGTTGATAAATATTTGTAGGGCAGGCATGACCATGCCTTGGCCTGACACTTGCATGGAGGCTTGTGTGACCAAGTATTTATGGGAGCACAGCAAGGAAATTAGACCTTCGACTAATGTCCACATGGGTGGACTCAGTGTTTAATTTTGTGCAGGGTGGCCTGCTCTAGGGCTCCTCTTTCTAGTGTTACTGGAAACTCAAGGCAGTAGCACTGGGGTTCTACCCTATTGTTACTTGTGAAGACCTGGCTGCATCAAGGACTGTGGCCTTCAGATCGACCCATCAGCCACAAGTTTTCCATAAAGACTCTAGGCACCTATTGCACTGTTCACTACTACGCGAGGATCTATCCCTCCAGTTTCCTTCCCTACCCAAATGAGCATGTTCCTACGGTGTGTAAGCTTGGATTTTCATTGATATGGAAACAAACTAAAACCAGAGCAGACAGTAAAAAGAGAATGTCTACAAAGAGTGTGGTTGCATGACAGCTTTTGGGAATACCTTGGTCACACTCCACTTTGTGCAAGCACACAGAGCAAACCCTACCTCTGCAGTGCTCAACTCCTGGTCTGCCTTCTTGTCAGAGATAACCACCATCAAACAGCAGGTAAAAACACGACTGACAGTACTAAGCAAAAAGATAGATGAAATGTTAAAGACCCAATATTAGTTATTTCCTTTCACCTACATTTTGGCTATTTTATCATGCTGGCAGTCCTGCTACAGTACACCGATTCAGAATATCAGATAAAACCACATATCTGGTATTGTGTTTCCGGTTTTGTGTGCACAGGGCCTCCAGCTCCTTGCGGGAGGGGTTTTACCACCTAGATGTGCGTGCTACCTAGCTAGATTCATGGGTTAACTGTTGCTTTGGCACAGCTGTAGCTGCAGAAGGCTTCCTGTTTTGCATATGTGAACACCTCGGCAAGCCCTTGTTTTAATGGAACAACAGGTCAAAAGGGCTGAACCCTCAATGATGACCTTGTTCTGCTTGCTGCTCTCCTCACTCTCTGATCAAACCCTTTGCACTTCAAGTGGAGCAAATAAGTATTACTGTGCGCTGCTTCTTGACCATAGCTGCCAGCATCCTATCGACATTTAAAGATTTGACATGGCCACTCAATTTTTTGGAGAGGCCGTCACTGCTGCAGTGTCCCTAGTCTGCCTTGCGACACTGTGTGACTGCAGAAAGGTGAACCCGTATGCTGCTTTCCTGACCTGAGGCCAGAGGTAGCAAAGAGTAGGAATGTGAAAGGTTCTGAAACCTGAGGTTCTTGCATGCTGATAAACTAGAAATGAGGGTGACGGTCAGGAAACCTATCACTGTAAAAGTGCCACTTAAAGCTCCTGAAAAATCCAGAAATTAAATCAATCAGTTTAGCAGCTTGGAGAAAGGGCCACATTTGACCTCTATAACACCTGAAAGATCAAACTGCACTCATCCCTAAAGGTCCTACGCTTTCAAACCACGAGTGCTCTGCAAATGCACTGAATCATAAAATTTTAAGAAAACTCTCTGATTTGGCTTGCAGTGCAGATTCACCTCTACAAGTAACAACTGCATAAAGTGCTACTTACAACACCTACTTCAGCGTTCAGTTTTACAAGGATTTCAATCTTTCTACAGCAAGCTGTAATGTTGTCTGATTGATTAAACTAAAACCAATCTAGCACTGTGAGTAAATTCTCAAAAGACACATTTAGTAGAAAAAAAATCTTACCGAGAGGTTTGGCTACCGATCTCTAATCTAGTTTATGTAATCTTAAACATCATGAAGACAGAGCTCATTTAATAACACCAAAGCAGCTCAGAACATGGGTATTTGGCTGCTGGTGCCTTAAGTTGTAGTACCTTTCATCTTATTTTTCACAGAGGCAGCTACCTAAACTGAAAGTTAAAATGAAACAGCAGACTCCCTGCCATTTAAAATAAATGTGCACGACTTGCTTTGGACATGCAAGTTCTATTTTTTTCCCCCATATTTCACCTAGCAAGGTATTTTTGTTGTCTTAGTTCCTGGCAGGTTTGTTAGTTTTTTCACTCTTAACAGCACTGCAGAGGGCTACATACGCCTGTATGCCACACACGCATTGCCTGTCCACAACTGTTTAAATGCTTTTGGACAGACTCTTGCAAGCTCCTGGTCTGCTAACTTTAAAAGGAAAATAAAGCCTTGCCTTATGCAGTGCGCTTGCTAGCGTAATCACCTGTTTAGCAAACTGACTCTTTTGATGGTAGTGAGCTTAACATTAAATACATGAACAGAAACTTTACATTTTGACTATGGGAAATAAGTTCTAACTATCCCTGAGGTGTGATGCAGATGGAGCAACACATGAGTGCTCCTGTAAGAATTTCGCTCCTTTCCATCCACTCTTACCTTGTTAGTGTCCCCGCGGTGTGTTGCAAGTCTCACCGATGAAATTGAGTAGGTTTGCCCGGGCTTCCATCCTCTTGTCAGGCAGCCTGGGTGGGCGCTGGAGCCGTGCTGGACCTGCTGGGGATCGTGAGGGTGGCAGGCCCCTGAGCTGAGGTGTGCGGTGGTGCACAGGTACTTGTTTGTACAGCAGTGCCTGCACCGCCTCCCGCTTGCTGGTTCTTAAAGTGGCACAATCCTTTTCAAAGCTAAGGGTGAGGCATTTCTGCATTGACTATGGTTTGCTTGGGACCGGTAAAATAACACCCTGCTTGGTCACATGTCCTTGAGCTGCTTTAGCAGACAGTCACTTGGAGGTGATTGGTGATGGCTCTTTTTCTGCCCAGAAACCACCTTGGGCATTCTCTGTAAAAATCATAATTTCTCAAAGTCACTGTTCTGTTGACAGCCAGTCAGAGGCTGAGTTATTACCTGAGAGCATGGATAGCCTTCAGAGTATGAAGGCTGACACCCCTAGGGTTGTTGCATGTTCAGGGGGTTGAGCCACCTGACTCCCAACACTGTAGTTTGGCTCGACATTTGCTACTTATGAGCTTACCTTTAAGTATTTGACAAATCACGGCTGTGTTATCTATTACAGGGAGTAGGAAGCTCATGGAAACCCCATCAGGGGTTTTGCTATGCAGTTCAGGCTCTACTCTTCACTGGTGTGGGGGTGGCCTTGCACAGTTGCTAACAACTGACCCTCTTACCTCTCTCTACTCAGTGCTGCAGCGTTGTGAGCATTGCCTCTGGAAGTGGTACTCTCCCCTGGCTGAGATATTTGAGGCACATTAGTTTGGCTTGAAAGCACACTCATACAGTCATGTAAGGCGCAGCTGGTGTTCATGGTTATAATCAAGCAGAATAGGTTTTTAAAATATTTTCGTAAAGGTTTCAGAAGGTAATACTGAGGTACTGCTCTAGCCTTGGGCGTCCCGTCTTTTTACAGCACCTTTTACAGAGGATTCTCTGCTGCCCTCTCAGTCAGATTTTGGAAATAAATGACATAGGTGTCAAATGCCAGACTGATTGGCTTTTCAGGTCAGGCTTACTGGTTCCAGACCCGTCTGCTGTTGGCAGGGTTGCTGGAGGGACTGAATTGAGGCACAATACTTCCTTTGGTTGAGGTTTTACATCCTCATCTGGAACCACAGCTAGAGTGACTGGACAGCGTAAGCATCTGTAGCTGCAGGGTAACGCTAAATACCTTACCCTCTCCCTGGGAGTCTGTGAGGCAAACATACCCAAATATTGGGCACACGTTTCTGCCATGGCATGTGTTCCCTAGACACCCATTTTCTTTTACATACTTTTAATTTGTTCTGCCTTTGGCATGATTCTGTAACCCCTGCAGATAAGCAAGGAGATGTTCTGATACTGAGGCCTAGGTTTCCAAGCGAGGCGACATAAAATAAAACCTTACCTTATCTTTTACTGTCAGTGGGGGTCGAACCTCATTCTCAGGCTGGTGTTACTCGCTGTAAGCTTCCTAACCTGTATCGAAATACGACGAGTGGAAAACTACTGTACGAGGTGATGCCTGTGCTCCTGTTTCCTAGTGCTTGTGGCAGAGGTGGTTTCGCAACAGGAGTCACGCAAGGCTGAAGGCTGTGGGCGGGTGAGCTGGTGGGTGCATACAGTTACTGGTAAACTGTAAAACATTTCTGAGTAAGAGTATAGTTTGAAAGTGAAACAGTGCCTGCGAACTGTTGGTTCCTCGTTTTCCCTTCACATATCTATTTTGACCTCGGTTAGCGAAGCTACATAATAGTCTACCTAGACCTAATATGAAAGGATTTGGTATTTTAGGTTGTGATTGTGATGCCCAGAAACAGTACTCTAGTTAGCAGCTTGTGATTCTTATTGCATGCTAGATGGGTGTGTTGCATAAATGGAGGACTGTGCTCTGAAAACACTTCTTTTTATAGGTTTGGATACTTTTACCATTCCAGCAACAGGAGAGCAGTCCTATTTCATATGCATTGTTTTGATGAGCAGTCTGAGTATTACCACAGTGAATAATTGGGTACCTTGTTGATGCAAACCACCTGCAGACAGCAAATTATCCAGGCAGAAAGGTGTCTTGGCCTGACATTGGTCCTGTAGTGTTTCTCGTCCAAAGTAAATACCTGTAAGATAAATTGCTTGGTTTGCAGAGAATAGCAGCATGACTGCTTTGCAGGCCATGACAGCAAGCGAAGCGCTGAACTGAAGCCAGGAAGATCGGTACCTTTCCATAGAGCAAGTGGTGAGAATGTGTACCCAAATACTCCAGTACCTGCACTTACACCGGCTCAGTATTACCATGCACAGCCAGTTGCTGCTCTGGAAGTGCAGGGATGTGCACGGCTATGGGGCTGCAGGCAGCCCCCTCTCTGCCCCCAGCATTAGCACTGGCTGTGGTCTTGCCTTCCTCCCCCCGCTTACCTTTATATGTTGACAGTTTGGTCTCCCTCTCACCCAGGGGGAATGAGGAGCCGGTCTGGCTCTAGGCCTGCATGGTTGGCTCCCTCTGACTGTGCTGGGACTAGGAAAGCTCTTGTGAGTGGGTGCAGCTGATAGCGAGGTGTTCGGCCTGGTGTGTATGGAGGTATGCCTTAATGGTCAGCCAGCCTTTGCACCATGTCTCTGGAGCTTATGCCAAGCCTATGGTCTCTAAGCTCTGCTGCAGTCAACTGCCCAGGAGGAAGGAAAAAAAGTCATAGCCATCTCTGGGTGCTTCCATTGTACTGCCCAGCTCTTCTCTGCTCATGGGAATGCCCAACTTTGAGGTGCTTGGACCTCAGCAGTAAGGCTATTATAAAAGCTTTGTTTTAAACAATCATTTAGCTTGCACTGGAGGGGATTAACTCTGAGTGGCTTCTACAAAGAGCACAGAATACAGGTGGCCTCTGAAACCCACGTTCACCAGACCTGGCCCCAGGGAAATGCTGCACAAGATTTACGCAGCTCTGAAACTGCCAGGGGTGCCTAGAAACCAGGGGTGGGTATCTGACTCCATCCATGTTTTGGCTTAAATAGCTTGACCTTCCCCTGGCTCTGCTGATCTCACCAAACTCCATGGGCACTGTATCATCTTGGCTCCTGTGTGTTTTCTTCCCCACCTTGTCCCACGTAGCATGAGATGTTGGTCGTCTTGTCCTGCTAACACTGTCAGGAAAGGCATTAGGAATTGCTAGAGGTGCTCAAGCAAGTGGCTTCTGGCCACTGTTCTTAATCCTCATATAGAGGATTAAAGACTGCTGGTTCTAAAGCTTTCCCATGGAAAACATTAGGATGGGTGAGACCCCCTTGAGCTGATAGCCCTGTGTCTGCCTAGCAGCACTGTTTACTTCTTCTTTCAAGGAATCTGCTGCAGGTGAAGAGGCCTGGAGAAACGCAGGCTGAGCAACAGCTGTGGTAGCAGCTGTCTGCAAGGGTGGGTTTGGTGAGGGAAATCTGGGAACTATGGGGATCACAATACAACTTTAAGGCTTGTGGTTACAGGGGGATTGAAAGCCTTTGTAGCTGCGAGTCACTTTAGGTATGTGCTCAAGAAATCTACTTTTTTCTCTTGTGAAAAGTCAGCAGTTGACAAGAGCGTAGGAACCCTTGTACAGAGAGTCAGTAGCATTGGACCTTCAGTAAGAGACCAGACAAAATGGTCCCTGCTCTCATTAAGAGTCTCTTCATGGATGGTATTAGTTCAAAAGCCAGATCAGGCTGGGAAAGTGACTTTTATTTATTTATTTATTTACTTATTTATTTTGGCTTTTATCTTAGTTCACTAGCTACACATCAAGACGCAAGGGATGGGAGATACAACTCCAGGGACTCTGCCAGGCAGCAGCAGGAGGAAGTGCTAGAACTGGCAGACAATAAGGCGATTCTGGTTGCACTTTTTGTTATTCCAAGTGCCATCGGTGTACATCTCCACACACTCCTCTTCCCCTTTGCCTGAAGGCTCGTTTGAATGCCAGTTGGTATAGCTCGGTTCAGCACCATCCAGGAACTGGAATTTGCCTGGAATTAGAGATTCCTTTATCCCTAGGTAGGCGTACCTATTGAACTGCTTCACGAAGTACAGAATGGCATCGTTCTCGCCTGTGTTCCTTGGAGTAGCAATAGACCCCCCAGCCTCTTCACATGTTTTCACTGTGGTGTGGAAATCAGCCGTTTTCCCGTTGGTAGCAAATATTTTTCCTTCAGATGCTGTTATTATTTCTTTCAAGTGGAGGACTGCAAGAACAGGTGGAAGCTGTTAATCTTTCCTTTGTGCATTGCTTTGCAGTTAGTTTGCTGCCAATTGTAATTCCCACTGCCTGCTTTCCTCCATAATTTTAAGGTAAACCCAGAACCAATTAAGGGACAGGAAAGCTTAAAATCACAGATTACACATGGAGAAAAGAGACAACCCCCAAAAGCCATATCTTTGCATTTAGATAAGGTACGCTATTATTCCCTCTGAGTCTACTCCTGCTGCACATGCCCTTTGTGATGGCTTGCAGAATACAGAGATAGTTGTCAGTCCTTGGGCAAGTAGGATCTCAGATATGATCTGCTTGTAAATGCTTTGATTTTTTTCTTTGGCATTCAGCTTCTATTAGGGACATGACAGATGCCCATGGGGCACTTTCGCATAGGCGGAGCTTTTAGTCACAGTTGGATTTGTTTGCTGCCATACTTCAGGCCTGTTAGCAAGGCATCTCCCCCTTGTTACAGAAAACTAATGCCCCCTGCCCCCAGTTTGTCAGTTATCTCTATCTGCCAGCACACACAACATAAATGTAATGAAAACTCTGAAAATTCTGCCTTTTCCCGAGAGGCCGTTTTGTTGCTCATTTTCCTTATGCCCCCTATTCACGCTACGGCTGTAAATAAAGGTAGATAACTTGCCTCTTTCAAGTTTGGAAATCCGATCTTCTATCTGAAGGATCACATCTCCCGTTTCTTTGCCAGGAAGTGATTTGAAGCCTAAAAACAAAATCAGAGATTATGCACTTCAGTTCGCGGTTTAAATGTTGGCTTTTAGGATAAGGCATAGATAATTGTGTGAAACTAATATTACTTATTGCAATTTGACCTGTTAGTTCATAGCTGTGTTTTAAATAGGGAGTTATTTCAAACAGTAATAATTTTTTTTTTTTTACTATACCAAACAAATTCTTGGCATCATCTTGTGGAGGAGAAATGCTGGAAAATGTGAATTAATAGTCTGGGTTAGTATCTACTCTACAAATGTTTGAGACGGTGCAGGCAAAAGACTGGCACTTGCCCGGTAGGTTTTATTTTTATTCATGCTACTTTGCGCCTGCAGACAGTATTGCTCAGGCTCCTCAGGCACTTACTCACATTTCCACCCTCACACCTGGCACCAAGTTTTTTGTGCCCTGTGCTATGGAAAGCAATATAACCTTTTCCTGATATGAACTGAGCCTCTGAGTCTTTAGGCAGGGCCGTTTTGAACATCTTTCTTGCTTCGTGCAGGACACTAATAAAGATCTGATTATTTTTCATCACGTAGAACCTACTTCAATACACACAGCATAACACTCGGTTTATGAGGCATAAAGATGTTACACAGCAGTACATGTAAATACAAAAGGAGCTGGTAACTGCGGGTACCTGATATAAAGCCTTGAGCTATTCCCTTTTCAGGTGAGATCCTGAAGCCAGGCACCGGGAACTTGTATGCTGGGTTACCTTGAGTGCTGCCGGGGAGCAGGAAAAGAGCCACTGCTAGGAGTCTGTGGAACATCTGTGGTGACAGCATTATTCGAAGCCAAATATAAAAGTCTGGTTTACTCTCCTATGTAGAGTCCTGGTCAAAAAAAAAAAAAAAAGGTGTTTCAGACCTTTGTCTGGATTTGAAGTTTCTCCTAAGATATGCTCAATGAAATGACTGAGATTGACAGCTGCAAAGCTAAGTTACCTAGGAGGTAATGAATGACAACAGTGAACAAACTTGTCCCTCACAAGCCATTTTCATACAGCAGATACTATCATATGTCATTTTCCCCCTGGACCAAGCTACAGCTCCAGTGTTAATCTTACAGGGGAGCAACAGACATATGCTGTAGTAAGGAAAAAAAACAGGTTAGGGCAAACCGCAACACTCTTTATCAATTTAGGAGGGAAACTATTATTAATATTGACCTGTTAAAGTATCTTCACTGCAGGAGCTACCCTTTGTCACAACGTGCTAACATTTAAACAAACCTGTTGAGATGCACATATCTAAACTGCAGAAGTTTGTGACCAGTTTGAGAGAATTAAACACATTTCAAAGAGAAACCTCTTTAGGGATGTTCAACTTACCTGTCAGCTCCTGTCAGAAATAGGAAAGGCACGTTACCTAGTCTAATTTATAGGGTGTGTAACTTGAGATTCATCTTATCTATGGGAAATACCAAGAGTGTGTAATATGATATGAATTTGCACATGAATAGAAATTTCATGACCTTTAACTTGATTGATTGATAGGGGGTTTTCTTCAAGAGGTGGACACTTGAAATGTGAGTAATAACTTTGAGTGTTCTTTCTTGACTTGTAGAAACACTTCCGCGTGGTAGAAAAATTGGAGTGCAACAAGCACTTTCTCAGTACTTACTTGAAATACTTGATATTTCCACAGAATTGCTGTGCAAATGTTACCTTGTAAATGTTGGTTACGATATGCCAAACTAATGAGTTTCCCTGAGGCGTAATATTCATCAGGAACACCCCTACAATGCTGTCACTTTCTTCATCATGACAGGTCCTCTGCCTGTAGTTACTGAAAACTTGTAACTACGTAGAATCACACA
The DNA here is from genome assembly GCF_047663525.1 of Anas platyrhynchos. NCBI lineage: Eukaryota > Metazoa > Chordata > Aves > Anseriformes > Anatidae > Anas > Anas platyrhynchos. The sequence continues at coordinate 14,883,863 of NC_092592.1, forward strand.
TCAGCAACAAAGCCAGAAGACAATAGTACATCACAGACTTAAATAACCTACAGATTACTCTAGGGGAGGTTTATATATTACAAATAACAATTCTACTGTACAATGTAAGTAAGTCATAGTTTTGTCCAACAGCAAAATGACCTTTGAGTGAGGAAAGAGCTGCCCTGTATCAGTCCTGTAATTACAGAGGCCTCAAGGCATGGAGCCTGGCTGAAATGGAAACTGTTGCCATGCATTTCTGAGTTACTTTCAGCTGTGAGTTGTTTCCATCTAACTGGGACTTGCAGGCATGGAGTTTCAGGCTGTGTTCCAGTTCAAATAACTAGGTGGGATCACAGCATCCTTATGTCTGGACAGCATCCTGATGTTGCGTGAAGGCTACTAGCTAGGTCGGCTGAGGAATGGGTGCTTTGGGGTTGGACAAGGAATGTGAGCGGTACTCATACTGGCCTTAGATGCTACTGCTTTGAGGCAAGCCTAGATTGCCTCTGTAGGTATCCTGTACCCTGCACCCTTGCAGGATGTTACCTCAGCAGCTACGGTGGGGTCCTTGGCTATTGGTGTCATACCCACAGAGGCCTGATTAATTCCCTGCATTGCTTCTCAAGTGCCCTGGAAAAGGCACCACTCCTGTGAAAAATAAATAGGCAATACCAGTTGTATGTAGTCAAATAGAGGAGGGACACATTGAATTTGCATGAGTAACCTTTGCTTAAATTTTCATGCTACAATTTGAGGTTTTGACTTTTGAGTGTTTGACTTGGTCCTCTTAACATTCTTTTTGCTGAGGTTTTCTAATTATTTCCTGAAACAAACAGATTGTGAGGCAATTACATGGGGTCCAGATAAGCTCTAGCAAAAGACACTGGCAAAACTTGGGTATTTGCATCCGTGCTGGGAATGGCTTCAGAACTTCAGCTGGATCTGGCAGAAACTGGGTTGGACAGGTATGAGAAGGGCAGGAGGCTTGGCCTCCTCTACTGAGTTTCATGTGCTGAGTGATGGCCTGGGAAACTGAAGTCTCTTTGCACACTTCCTTCCCAGAAGGACCGATGTGGATTTGATAGGTTGTAAACTTTTCTCCTCTCACTTTCCATCAGCATTTTAATATGATGGAGCAAGCTACAATACTTTAGAAACTTTACATTTTAACTGCACTTGTTAATGCTTAATAGAATACTGTAATATTCTTCATAATTACCATACCTTGTAACCTATAATTTATAAGCTACTTTATTTATTCTCAAATTCTGCCAGGTTCACTGCTATGGGCCTCACTGATGACAAATAAGTTTTGATTATTGAGACCTTTTCCTCAGTGTTTCTACCTCTATTGCTAGGAGGCTTTAAAATACCAGTGCTAGCGAAGCACATTAACGAGAATAACAGCTTAGTGTTACACAATGTAGGTAGGTAAAAAAAATAATAAAATAATGCTGTGGACAGAGGTCTGTCAACACATCTTTCTTAGCTGCATTGAGAAATACAGACACTGGAGATGACTTTGAGGTTATGAATGTGGATGCATGTTCCTTCCATGGGCCTCTTTGTTAGCATTTCTTCTATATGTTTAACCTCCTGAAAGCTGTGTGTGTATATATATTTCCTTCATGGAGCTAGTCATAACATAAACAACCTTAAAGTCTCTCGCCTTATATTTGAATGGTTCCAACCATGTTTTCATATATATTTTCTCTCTACCTGGCTCTTTTGCTGTGCTCTGCTGCTGCTGCACTCCTATCTCACTACCACCTGGTCCTGCAGTTTCTGCGTGTCCTTTTCCATGTGTCCTTGTCAGACTGCCCCCTTATGCCTGTGAGTAACAGGAAGAGCACAGCGCTTGTGGGCCCCAGCATCTCCCTTCCCAGTGCGGGTGTCTGGCAGAGCTTCTTAGAGGAGATCTGAGGCTATTCTTGCTGAGCTTTAAAACCCTGGAGCAAAGATTTCAGCTACATGTGAACACCTGAGAGGACAACCTTCAACCCGGTGTTTTGTTGCATTTACAAGCAGCATTTTAGAGCAGAAAGTCTTACCTTTACCTCTAGACAGCATGATCAGTGCTTGTAAATGCAACCACCATCTTGCTCTGCTGACCCAAGTCACGTGTGGAGGATCCAAGTGGAGGTCACTGGGTGTCTCCAGTCTGTCACTTTGTGCAGCTCAGCTGAGAAACAGAGGCAGAGATAGTTGTGCGTTTATAACAGGTAGAAAGCAAAACATTATCTCCTCTATGGTTCCCACTAGCAAAATAGCTTTCTAATGAGAGCGAGAACGAGACCTCAGGTTTCTGAACTAGTTGAAACTGCTTTGCCATATGTTCAGCGGTTGTCCACCATTATCTGCAGAAGACTGTTCATTTGTTCGCTACTGTCCTTATGACCATAACCGCAAACACTGAAACGTCAAGGGTTACAGTGCTCTTGGCACCTGGGGCACCAGGGAAGATATGGGTGAAGGTTTCGTTCAAGGTTTCACCCTGGCATCACACCTGCCTTACCACCCTTAAGCCAACTGCCACCAAACTCCAGTTTCCTAACAGGCACTTCACCTCCAATCCAAGTCCCCTTATCTTTTTGGAAAGGTGCTACTCTAGTTTCCAAGCATCCTGTATTGATCATGCTTTACAGCCAGGCCTGTTTGTGTAACTGTAGGTTAATGCATTTTTAAATATTAGACTTCGACTTCAGATACTGAAATTTACTTGCACTCTGGCTCTCTTCAGGGTCTAAATAAACATGTGTGTTACACCATTACACAATGCACTCAGGACCATTGTTTTCCTCCAGTTCATAAGAGTTGTAGAAGGGCCATTAGCCTTTCCACCTCTTTTCAGTTTGGTTGCAAAACCGGCTAGCATATCCTGGCAGCAAATACTTCTCCTGCTTATGCTTGCTGTTCTAAGGAACACTTGTAAATAGATGTAAAATGTATGATTACCATTTACCTTGTATTTGTAGCACTGGTAGGATATTGCACCATTAGGTACTGGTGTTTTTCCACTACGTATGGTCTCCTAGAAAAGAACAGAGGAATAATATAATTAAACGTAAAAAAAACAGAAAGTGTAAGGGAGGTACCAGTCTCAGTTTTTAAAATATAAGGTAGCCCTACCTCCCTACGTTGTGTCCTGGCATTTACCACACTCGTAAAGTCTCATTTGAGCTCAATTTTCTGATGCTCAACAGGACTTGTTTTCATCGCCTTTTCCAGAGAAATCAGGAATCCTTTAAAACATGCTTATTTGCTGTAATCTAGGGTCAATTTCTTTACACACAGTAGAGATTTCTGGGGGAGTAGGGAGGTAATAATATTTCTAAGATAAAGCATCTATTGCATTCCACAGTTATAACAGGATATCGCTCTAGACCTGAGATCCCCTCTGAAACCAATACCCATCATTTTTATGGCCAGACAACCCCCCCATATGTTACTTACTTACATACTGTAATTAATAACAACTGCAGGAAACCTATTATCATCTGATACACAACCATCTTGCTTCAGAAGACACTGAAATTTTGTGACCTTTCACAATCTGATTTTATAACATTTGCAAAGTTTCTGAAACAATTCTGATTTGTGAGATCCTACTGTTAGATTGCTTATCTGTTATTACAAATAATAAAGGCTCAAACTAATACAGGAAAAAAAAAAAACAACAAAACAAACAAACAAAAAAACACAACACACACCACTAGAAGACTTAAAAATACCAAGGACTAACTTGGAATTTCTGTGTCTCCTCACTATGTACCACTGAGACAGTAATGAACAGGGACAATTTGTTGCATTCATCCTTTTGCCCAGCCTCCTCTCTCTTCATTAAACACCAACAACTTTTTCTATTACTACGTGTTAACGAGACAGTTGGATCTCTCACAAAAAAAAAGACCACTTTAAAAAAAATAAAATAAAAAACACAAAGAGACTGACTGATAACATTTTAAATGTTATTGGAGAGTTTAAATTGATATGGTTACACACTCATGCACAAAACGCTAGCTATAGGAACAAAACAGTTTGGGGATGCTTTTCTGCAGATTAGAACATGCCACTCATTTAATCTCCTGACTATGTACACCGGTAGTTAGTTAAAAATTGCTATAGCTTCACCAGACTTTTAATTACTACACATGAATCCCATGAGATAATAATGATTTATGACTATATCTGTAGAATATGGCTTTTATCGGGGAATTATTTCTTCTGGGCAAGGTGGACAACACTGGATTATGTATTTTCAGAGGTTGCTAGGAGATAGCTGTCCATGCCAAAGAACATGGACTTCACTGTTTAACAAGAAGACAGGATACTAGCAGGTGTTTCCTTGATATCTTCAGATTTACACATGAGCAATAAATAAGTTGAGACTTTGGGTGCAGAAAAAGGAGGGCCGCCTCAGAATAGCATAGGAGGAAGGATGGCGTATTCAATGAGAAGAACTGAGTATGACATTATAGGGAGAGATATTTTCATGACAATAACTGAAACTTGTAGTTTGCTTACCTCAATTGTTTCTGTTCTTGGAGTAAGCTGTCTACATGCAAGTGCTGCCTAGCAGTTCTTTGACTTGATGACAAGTTTTCATTTTTACACACCATGCCTGTGTTTGGTTGGGTTTTTCTAATACTAACAGCTTAGGCAGAAATAAATTGTACTTGGTGACCTAGCTTGGATGCTTTGCTTTTTGATGTAGTAAAACTTAGCTCTTGACACAACAAAAAAGTGTTGTTTTTTTTGACTGCATACCAAGCATTTAAGTGTCTTGAGGTATAAATCCGTTTACCAAGAGATGATATACTATGATAGGTAAGTCATTTGTAATATTTTACATATTAATGCTTTCAGTAAGAACCTTTTATGGTCATAATGTAATCATAAATATGATGTGAATAATTCACTGATTAACCAAAGGAATAGGATGCTCTATAGATAGTTGGGGATTTACGTGTATTAATTTGTGCATTTGTTTCAGATATTAACTTAGCTTTTTAGCAGAGTGATTTTTATTTTTGTGTTTCTACAACATGATGCTGCTTTATGCCATTTATTCCTCTCGCTTTCACAAAAAACCTTTATGTTTGAAATACACAGCTTATCAACAAGGTTTACTTGTTACAATATTAATTATTACCATTCCAGAGGTAGAAGTAGCTTTAGGTTAACCTTAAAAATTTCTCTGGCAGATGCAAACCAGAGAAAAAAAATTCTCTGTCAGAGTCAAACCTAGGAACATTAAACGGTATTACTTTAGTCTTACCTTTTCTCAAGGTAACCTGAGAGTCAGAATTTTTGTTGTGGCATGATCTATTCCCTTCCTGTTTGAAAATTTTGGTGGAAATGGTATTACGGTCATAGGTTTCCAATGAGGCTATTGTGTAAAGTAGTTTCAGACTTTGAAATCTATCCAGCTTGCTACTGGGCATACTTTTCCCTTTTCCACAACCCTGCCCATTTTCAGATTGGCTGAGGTCTTGCATGTGATGCTGACTGTGAACCATCTGCTGCCAAAAGTATCCCCTCATCTTCTGTGACTGAACATCTTAAAGCTTTTCTACTCCACAGGGCTTGAAATGACCGCATGGATAGATCCCATTTCTTCCCCTGGTCAGGCTAGGGACAAGAGATGACAATGCCCACAGTCAAGTCTGGGTTCAGACTGTCTGCCTGCACAGAGCAAGTTGTGGGGGAGGAGGAGAAGGAAAAGAGGAATATAAAGTATACATGTTTATGCATGCATTTTAATTTCAGTACATTCTTTCCTCACTCAGGTTGAGAGAAAATGAGCCCACAATGAGAATGAGCCCAGGACTTCCCCACTGCGAGGTAAGACACTTTGCTACTCTTGGTCTTTTGCTGGGTTTTTACTGTCCAAACCTACTACTCAAACTGAGTGGCAGTGGAAATACTTTCTGAAAAGGCTGTTCTGGATCTTAGGGGTTTTGGGTCTTAGTCTGACTTTGTGCTTTCAGCAGAGAACTAGTTTTTCTTTTGCCTTGATTGAACTTCCACTCTTACCTCCACCCCTGATATACATGTAGTGTATGCTTTGTCAGTGGTTTTGGAGATGGACAGGCAGCCTTCTGCAGTGGTTATTGTTTCATGAGAGAATGTGATATTTAAGCACTAAATAAACTCTTTAGTATTTTATAAACATATTATATGTTTACGTAGAACAAAGGCAATGATTATCAGTGTTTCATAGGTTCTCATTTAACTAGGAAAATTACTTGCAACTGCCACTGTTACTGTTTTTTTTTTTTTTTTTTTTTTTAATGATAGTTGAATGCGGTTGCTAAACCTATCACTGCAAGCCCCATAATTCTAGCAGACACTCAAATCCCAACACCTTAATTACTCCAGACTCTGTCCATCTCCTTTTGGACAGAAACTCATAAATACTTAGAAATGCTTCCACTGTGAATCCCAGGACAATTTTTAACCAGTATCTGAGGCCAAACCTTGGATTTTTCCTCTAGTCTTCACAGTGACCCAGTGCACAGAGACAGTCTGTTGTGACCAAGGACTTTTGAGCTCCTCCCAAACAGAGAGAAACATATACCCTTAGGCACATTTTAATTATGTTAATCACCTTCTACATTTGGGATTTTCTCAGGGATAAAAATACACCATAATATGATTCATTTCCGATTTTTCTGACATGCAACAACTGCAGAAATTGCATAAACCTGAGGCCTAGGTCATTTTATTGTCTCCATACTCTCAGGTGCCTGAAACATCATTCCTTAAAATTCACAGATTGTGAGGCGATAGAGGTTGCATTTCCTGTCGTTCCAGTTCCCATTGGTATACATCTCTACACATTTTTCTGTGCCTTTGCCATTAGGCTCATATTGGTACCAATTGGTGTAATTCAGAGGCGTGCCATTCATATACTCAAATTGTCCAGAGGTCTCATTCTCTTTAATGCCCAAATAGGCATAACTGTTATATTGCTCCACAATCCCCAAAATAGCTCTGTTCTCCTCCTTATTCATGGGAGTTGCAAGAGTTCCTCCAGTCTTCTCACAGGACTCTAGGGCAGATGAAAAGTCCGCTTTCTTCCCGTTGCTGGCAATTATTTTCTCTCCAGCTTTTGCTATTTTCCCTTTCAAGGTAAGCGCTAAACCCCCCCCAAAAAAGAGCTGGTTAGCTTTCTGGGTCCCTCTGGCATATTACTGAGAAAGCGCAGACAGAGAAATCAGGATGACGAAGAGGAAATTAAAAGTTGTAAGAGGAGTGCAGGAGGGAATGGATGAGGGCAAGACTGAGAGTGAGAGGAGGATTACAGGTCTTCAGAGTTTACCCAGTTCAATAGGTGTCCCATAAGTTTATTGCTATGCTGCTTCTGTCCACAGATAGTCTCCTCTGAGACAAGGATATCCTACTCATAGTTGCTATGTACAGTATCATCTCTACTAGCTGTGTGTACTCCCTAAAAGGATCAATTTTGTTTCAAATTTGAGCAAGAAAAACAGAGAAACTATCATTACTTTTGTAAACTCAGTACTCAAAACTTTTTCTAACATCTCTGGAAACTCCATTGCTTGAAGATATAAATGCTAGCAATAGGGTACAAGGCTGACAAGTTCCGATGAATCCATGCAGAAAGTGCAACATCATTTGCAATATGTGTATGTGTGTATGTACATTATGTGTAATATATATATATGTATTTATATATATATATACACACACCAAATCCAAACAAATAATCATTAGGTGTTCCTGAGAAATCCGCGTTTTATTCTCCTACTAAGAAAGTACTTTGGTTCTTATCTCATGTTCGGTACTGCAGTATACTTGGGTATATCTTGCCTTACCATTGAAACATGCTTGACTTTGTAAAATCCAAAGTATTATTCCAGGTTGTTTCACAAGCAACCGTTATGTTACTTACTGGACATCTATTTCTATTGAGCATTGTAATAGCATCTAGGTATATTCAACTAATTCTGGACAATCTTAATAGATGACTATCTGCACAATTATTGTTTTAAAGAATACATTGACAAAGTAGATCTTATTCTATGCTGTCAATAGTGGGAGTAAGGCTTTTCAGGTTTAGGTCTAGTCACCCTCTCTGAAGCCAAAAATTAGTTTGTGGCACTACAAAAAATGAACACAGGCCCTGCAATAGTCCTAGAACAGCTCTATGGTGTCTCACAGCGAGTTCTAGTTTTGTAATACAGGACCATTTTTCAAGTGTGATTTCTGTTCTACAGGTCTTGATTCTATAATTACTTTTGCCCACTATGTTTGGAAATGGCTGAGAGCTGAAAAGGTAAACATGGAAAAATTACCTCCTTCGAGTCTGGAGAGTCGTTGTCTGAAATTCTCTAAAACATCGCTGAATTCAGTGTCAGGCGAGATAGGTAGACCTACACACATAAACATAGAAGTTATACAAGCAAGAAAAACTAGGTTCTGCTGATAGGAACTAATAATTGGCTTTAGCTATTTTCTAAAACTAGCTGGTGCTTGATGTCTTTTAACATTGCCTGGGGTCTAATAGATATTTTCCCATAATTTTTTCACTTTTTGGCTATTATGCATTAAACAAAGAAAAGAAACCCTCTGAAATGCACATATATTCACTTCTGTGTAGAGAAGGTCTAATAAAACCACACATGAAATACATTTCTAAATCCAGTTTGAGGTCTTATGTGTGTCATGCCTATGAAAGTGTACACATCATAAGTATTTGCCAATGGTTTTGCCAGGGATAATTTTTCATTCTCTTAATTGATACTGGACAGGCACCAGGGATATTTTTAAGAGGGAACAGTTCTTGTGGCTTTACACAAAATTCAGTCTATATCATTTCCTTTTTATTCTGCTGAATGGATGTTTTGTGTATTTACAGCAGGATCTTATTTTAATTGGAACTGTAAATGCAGATATAGGTTGGTTACCACATAGGTGGAGTGAAACACAGAGTCCATCCAGCACTGGTTGTTTAGGATGGGCACTGACAGTACAGGCAGATACTTATTTCATACAAATTTCCACTGGTAACAAAGGTCCTACGTGTAGTACAAAATTACTGACATGCTTCTGTGATGGTGTTCCCATTATTCACAACTAAAACTAGTGGGAATGTAGAAGCATAGCACATGTTACACCTGAGTTGCACTGTTCTAACTCTTACATACCTGGCTTCACAGCCAGTAAAAAATAATGTTTCACCCAACAGAGAGAGTTATTTATCTGACAAAACACTATATAGAGATCAGCCATTTTCACTTGATAATAATAAATATTTATTTTACCTTGCAGCCATGTGGGCAGTGGAGGTTCAGGAAGCCTTTCTCTTCCAAAAGGCCACTTTGGGCTAAGAATAGGTTCTGGAAAAGACAGGCATGCTTATATACACATAATTTATATAATGGGTGCATATTTGGGGAATTTCAGTATACGATAGATCTTAAATGTAACACATTGCAGTTTGAGAGTATGAACTATTTTGTTAGCACTTTAGCCCGGGTAATGCACCTGGAGAAAATATTTCCATATAGACATAAAGTTACCCAGTGCAATTTATATGCCTCTCCAGACTCCTTTTGCACATACCATCTTTGAATACTATAGAAATAGACTAGGCACCTGTGATTTACATTTTAAATTACATATCGGAATAACATTTTAGTTATACAAAAAAAAGGCTTCTATGCTTCTCTTATGTAACGTGTAACACTGGAAAGGCTATATGAACTAGAAAGGTTTAAATGTTTGCTTATTGTATTTCTATGTTTAGGTATTGATAAACTGCATTTCCCCTCTTCTCCCAGATGAGACAGGAGCTCTGTCTTTTAGAAAAAAACTTAACTGACCATTTTCTCCATCCGTTTTTTCCCCTCTTCTGCCTACTGCCACCACTTACTTGAGGCCACATGTCCTTCTATGTTACCTGCTTTTATTCATTCAGCCTTTGTGACAAGGATTTTTCCCCCAAACTTGTGTTTGTTGCTGGCTGAAAGTATGGGCCACGAGGTCTGGTAGCAAGTCGCTCTCTGATATCATTGGACCCGGAAACACCTAACCATTTAAATAACCCTAATATTGCCTTATTTAGTCTAAATGAAAAGACAACATAAAGGTTTGTTTTTTCCTTACCGGGGACTTACAGTTAGTACATGTGTATTATAATGAACACAGTCACTATTCTTACTTAATAGTCGAAGTAGTCCACCAAGTCCTGGGATATTGGATAGCTCAGGAAGTCCTGGACAGCTGAGTGCATGGCAAGGCACTAGCAAGGCAGCAGCTGCTGTGAGCATGCAGAAAGAGTAAGACCTCATGGTTGCTCAGGGTACCTGTCAGAAAATGCACATATTTGTCAGGCAGTGATTCTGCAAGAAATGCAAGCATTGGCTTTTGTAATTGATTTTTTTTTTTTCTCTTCTTTAAATATGCCTCTTTGCCTTGTTCCAATAGGGTGCAGTTTGAAGTTTACGGCTCGTTTTGCTACTATTGCATAGCTTATGCACAAAATTGTTTCTAGACTGATACAGATTGGAATACTTACTTATTACAGAATGACAGTTACACCTTTGGGAATAGTGGAGACATATCTTCTTTTTTGCTGTGTCTGACTATTTGTAGGATTAATCCTTGAGAAATGAGCTCGGATATAAAACTGATCAGGTTTAGGACATTACTTCTCTGTTAGAGAAGTTTCAATGAAACGTAGATGTATATGCCCCCAACCTTAAAGGCACAATCTGTTACAGTAGTTCTTGTGATATTTTGGAGCTGGTTAGCAATCTCTTTCTTTAGGCACAATATTGTTTAGGGACATTTATTTCAAATAAGTTTTTCACGAGGGCAAAGTTTTATAGCTCCATTGACATTCCCATATAGTTGCACAAAATGCATGTTTGGCTATAGGCCCATTCATCATGTTTCAGTTTATTTCATCTTTCAGACGTAATATTAGGTAGGGTTATAATCTCAGTGCTGAAATATGATTAAAAAGCACTCTGAAACTACTGATCATGGCTTTGCAACGCATCTGCTGAGTATGCAGCATTGTCTAATGCTGTGCAGTTAAACCTGAAATGATGAAATATAAGATACCATGGTATGGAGATATCCAGTTATTACATGAAAAGCAGATACAGAATCTCTGTTAGTGTCATTTATTAATTGGATACTCTAAAACTGGATTGAGCTTTAAAAATAAGGAATATGGCTTCATCTGCAGGACTGACTTTATTGTAAAAGGCTTTTGACATTATCCTAGATCTGCATCAATAGTGACTATACTTAAGGGCAAATCCCACTTGTTCATCTAGAGGCATGTCTAATCAAACTCGGCTCAGTGGGACATGCCCCCAAACATAACATTTATGTCAAAAATTTCAGCCTTAAGATGCATTTATAAAACTGTTTGAGCAACACTCTCTGTCTCATTGCCAGAATATCCACCCTAACAAGTACATTTCAACTCTACCTGAGAGCATACATGCAGCATTAAAATGCACTGTCACGTTGCATGCGTTGAATCTGAGGTGGAATTCCTTCCGCAAATACCGGCTGCTTTGGGCTTTTTTTTTGCGGTTAGAACTAGATGATCTTTAAGGTCCCTTCCATCCTGAGCCATTCTATGACTCTGCAGAGCAGATTACTAAAGTCCCTGTCAGAAGCCTACCTTAGGTGGCTAGGCATACTTATGTCCCTGAGATAAGGAAATGCAATTACAACAGGTATTTTTCCTCTGGTGCTGATCATTCAGAGACTTACATTTAAATGGACTGTTGCACCCAGCTCGTAATTGGATCCTGATGCAGAGTCAGAGTTCTGATTAGTTAAATAACAAAATGGAAAAAGAGATCTTTGCTTTTATTCCAGTTTCCATGCCCTTCATCTGTAACTACAATCTGTCCTACAGGCATCTCTGCATCTACTATAATTACTAACGTAAGAAAAGTGAAAACCTAAACAACACCAAACAAAAACCCACCACCTATTAAAGGGAAATTTAATTTAAAAATAAGTATGACCACAGAAATGAAAAGAAACAGGTTTGCCTTCTAGCTGTAGTTCCTTGTGATTTATGAGAAGGAAATTCAACTTACCTTTCTGCTTCAAAGTGAAATGAAAGAGTGGCTTTCACAGGTCCCCTTTATATAGTGTGGTGCTTGTTAAATGACACTGCTGAAGTGGACACTGGATATTCAGGGCACAAATGAGACTTCTTAGTATTGCTTAAACACTTTTTATGCAAATAATGAGAACACTTTTAGGGGCTGATAAATTTACCCTTCTATTTCTATTTACAAAGCTCATTTTTCTGTTTTAATGGAGAAAAAGCAATTCATCTAACAGATAACTCCAGATTTGTACACCCATGCGAAAGATAAAACACTATAAAGAAACCTTCAATTAGTCTAATACCTGCAATGAAACTGTTCCCAGTGTTTTCCTTACCTAGAAAATGCAGAAATGATATGTGGCCATGTTTTAATGAACAAGTTGACGAGGTATTAGTGTCCTTTTCTTTCCTAAAAATAGGAAAAAAGGAAAAAAAAAACAAACTTACAAAATATCTATGTTTCACTCTTTCCTGATATGCAGCACAGGTTTGCTTGCAGGTTAGTCACTTCATATAACCTCTAATCCCACTGGCTGAAACTATGGTAGATGAAAAAAACTACTGCTAGGTCTATAGAATGTAGGTTAGATAGCATCCAGTAGGGAAACTGACTTGCTTGTGAACACTGCTGTAGTTTGGGCAGATACAGGGCAGTTCAGCACAAGACATTGGCAGGTCTGTTTCTGAATGGCTGTAGAGCTCTGGGGTTCTTGCAGCTCTGAGAAATTTCTGCAGCTGCAAGATAAGATCAAACTACGAATCTAGACTTAGGGAAGCAATATTTTAAATGGTAAAGTGCCCAAGTTCTTTGGAATCTACCTTACCAGGCCACAACCTCGTACACACCCAGTTTCCAGACAACTACAACAATTGTAATGGTTTATACTGATCTGTGGTGCTGCCCACATACATCTCCATGCATATGCATACAATTATAATATATGTACAACTTTATATATCTTTGCAGATTAGTGCTACGTTTCCTATGGAACTGTTTGTGCTTCGCAAACTTACCTACAAAATTGCAACATTAGGCAGGGAAGTCAGTGAAACCCTACCAGCAACACACTATCTCTGCTCATCTGGGAAAGTATGGCATAAGCAAAACCAAATCTGCAATGGCATGAGGTATATAGAAAAAAAAGGACTAATTACCTTGTATCCTCCTCCTCCCCCCCAAATTACTATGAATTTCAGACCAATTCTTCTACTGTCAGCCAGATCACAATTGCACAAATAGGCTGATAAGACGTTGACACATCATCCACCATGACTGATTACTTAGTCATTACATTTACTTCCCTTTGTGAAGTAACAGAGAATTAGGTAAGATAATTACACTGAAGAATAAGGCAGAAAGAAAGTAAATATTTTCTTTTTTTCTGCAACCTGCCAACCTGTAGAATAGCAACAACACTCGGTAATCTGAAACCTGCAGATACGCTTATGTGGCAATGGCTGAAGGTTTTTGGCAGGGTAACACCCACAAAACTCAGCCAGCATACATGAGTGATTTCAGTGGAACCCGGATGCTAAACCTTCCTTCTGTCTTAAATAGAACAGTGAGGTTCCTTCTGAGGTTCCCTAACACAAGATTTATGCTGCATTTTTAATGCCAGAAAATAAACCTAGGCTCCACAAAGGCCTGTACAACTGTTAGCAAAGGAGAATTTCGAAAAAAAACTGGTATCTCATTTTTTAAGATGCTGTGTATCCAGAAAGAGTGCTGCTTCTTATAGCAGCAGTTCCTTCAATTCTCAAAAAAACAGCGGCTTGATAGCTAATACCTTCTAAGGTGCTTTCAACGCCAAAACAAATTTCAGATAGCCTTCAAACCTGTAATTTCCTAAAAACAAGGTGACCTCCATTTTGCTCAGCACTGTTTTGAAAGGAGCTGATTGCTTACTAACGATGCTATCATAGTCTGATCTTCATAAAGCTATACAGCACTGTTTCACATAAAACAATGTTGTGCAGCCGTGCTAGTTTATTTCGGCAACCTGTGAGACATTACTCTCAAATGTGTCACTGTGCTGCAAGCTCCTGATATCAGCTACCTTAGCTTGTCCTTGGCACAGCATCTGCATGGCAAGCACGTATGGTCAAATCTCCGTCCTCACAACATTCACACTTGATATTTGTCTAGTATTTTCTCTGCAACCTATCTGCTCTGCTGCTGATGATCTTAAAATAGGCCAGACTTGGGTGCCCAAAGCCCGTTTAGGACTCTTTAGTTATCACCTTCAGTCTTCAACAGAAATATAGGAACTAAACCTATGCCACCTACTATGTAATGAAACAGTCCACTGTATAAGTGCTCCCTGGCTGCAGCAAGTCCATGCAATAAACAGGGGAAGGTCACCCGTATCCTTGACTTTGGAAAATAAGAAACACTGATCAAATCCTACTTATACTAGTTTACACTGCATTGATATAGAAACAGGATGACAAAAGTAGAGATTACAGTACCTTACTATACCTCCAATACGGACAGAATCCAAATTCTGCTGCTGTTAGGGCTTAGAACATTTCATTGCTGTGTACTCTAGCCTCGTGCCACTTTAATTGGAAGATAGGCATCCTAGATGTAGAATGCAATTGCTAATGAGACATCTTTATATTTATAAACAAACACAGTATCACTCACATCTTAATAATACGCTGTCATCTGGGCGGATGGATCCCAGGGCAGAGATTTCTAGGTCCAAGTGCATAAGCAGGTAGATGGAAGAGGAGAATTAACTGCTGAATACAGATAATGAGGTTCCTAAAGATAGGACAGTAGCCATAGGGAGCAGAGCTTGGGTGTGTGGGTTTTAAGAGTATACCAAACAGGTCTTGCCTAGCACTGTACTTGTACATAAGAAAATACTTTAGTGTAAGACAAAACAGAATGCCTTCAGGCCCTTTAATGAAGAACAAAAGTCATCCCTTTCAATCTATTTTCTGTCCTAGGAAAAGTAAATTGACACTGTATTATCAAGGAAAGGGTGTCTGGGTTTTCCACAGTTTTTGTGAAAAAAAGCAGGCACATATCTTTCCAGTACAAGGTATATACCCCTAAAACATTGTTGACAGAGGAAACACTTGACCTTTGTTTTCAGATTGTATCTGGTTGCTTCCTTCTCATACACCTGAGGCCATTGATTTACACTACACAGTCAGCATACTAGAGAACATCATTATTTCCTCAGTAAGTTGCAATATTTGACTTTAATCCCTGAAAAAAAAAAAAAAAAAAAAAGTAGTCTGGGGGAAAGGCACGTCACTGATGTATTAGGGCTTATTTCTTTTTCCATGACGTAGGAGGTGATAGCCTTTAAGGCCCCCTCTGCCTCCAGAAGGAACATATTTTAAGAGCCTGTACTCAATGTAAAAGTTGGAACATGTAGCAATATACCTGCAATACTATATTGTGGTATAGTATATACCGTGTACATGTATATCGTACTATATCGTATACTGCAATACTATACTATGGGTCAAAATTTGAAATTTTTTAAAGCTACAGGAAATGGAGAAAATGGCTAAGGAATATTTAAGAAGAGTTAGGAAATGGCACATCATCCTTTTATTTTGATCTGCAGTAGCAGATCCAACTCTGACACGGTCATTTCATGGTAGAGACTGAGGTGCCAAGAAACTAGGTGCCGGAATAAAGTGATGAGTCAAAAAGCTAAGTTCTGAAGAACCAAGGGAAACGAGGCTGCCTTCTGCTCTATCGGGTCCCTATCATGACGGCATGAGCTAGGTCTCAGGAGGAGTCCTGCTCCTGAGTCTGAGGACTTTTAATTGGACAAATTCCTATCAGAAGGAATTTCTCTCAGGAAGAAGCAGAGAAGGACACTCAGGCCTAGTCCATGCTGGGTACAGAAACTGATGTTTTGGCATACTATGTCTGAACCTTCAACACTTACTGAGACCTTACACTTAGCCTTTTGTCCATTTCCCACAAGCTACACCAAGGAGCACACCAATCAGAAAGAACAGGGATGTAAGAGAACACCTATCACAAAGGCAACCTGAAAAGCATTAGAACATCAGGTTGATTTTCTCCTGCTTTTCTGAAAAAATATTTATAGGCACTTATCAATATCTATAGAAATAAAGCCTCCAGAACTACCACTTAAATAAATGAATAAATAAATTTCCTGAAGAACACACACACACACATATATATATGTATTTAGTCCCTGCTGTTTACATATTTTAAAGTGTAGGTTTCGTGTTACTTTGTGTGGGAATACTAATTCCTGGAGCATAGTGAGGCTATAGCTCCTTGTAGTCGAAACGAACAAAAGTCCTGCACAAAGAATAGACAAAAAGCCTGAAAAAAAAAAACCTATTGCTCATCCTCATTCCTGCAGCCTCACCTTCCTCACCTGTGATCACTATGATCAGGTTTTGCAGATACTATGACAAAATGTCATTAATGATTAGGCACGATGCATACACTCCCCTTCTCCTTTACTATATTCTTTCTCCAAGCTTACTAAAAATTACCTGTCCAAGTCAGCCTCTGTCTTGTCCCTTTACACGCAAACAAGCAAAACCCCAGAAATGCTCTAACTCAGATGTCACAACCTAACAATGATTTCTTGAAAGCCTGTACCTTTATAGTTTCTGCAGCTGTAAAACAGGTAGCTTAGAGAGGTGCAATCCCTAGGATCATTGTGGAAGCCTGCTTTTCTTTTCCAATCTCAAAGAGTCTGTTTTCTGTCCTGTAGGCCACATTACTAGCTCTGTAATTCCTCCTTACATCTTCCTTGCTAAGCATATAGCCCTGTTTTGCGAGTACTGCACAACACTCTGGGAGATGATTCCTAATACTTGCTCAACACCACGACAGAAATACCCACTGCAATGACAATCAGTAGTGTCATGATGGCATAAATATTGTTTATCTTTACTGGAAATAATACAAAGATTCATCACAGGGCTGTTCTGTCATGTTGTGTTCCCATGGAGATGAACTATACCTCCTCTGAAAAGACGTAACAATAAGCATTTTTTGCTTTAACAGCCACTGGCCAAGATTGCCTTGGAAACATATGCTCGTACTT
Organism: Anas platyrhynchos; assembly: GCF_047663525.1. Classification (NCBI taxonomy): domain Eukaryota; kingdom Metazoa; phylum Chordata; class Aves; order Anseriformes; family Anatidae; genus Anas; species Anas platyrhynchos. The sequence continues at coordinate 14,901,023 of NC_092592.1, forward strand.
CATATCTTGTTCTTTTGAGCAGCCACCTGGCTCTTGTTGTCAATTTAAAATAAAGATAATCTAGTCTGCAGATAGCAAAAAAACAAAAAAAACTCCACCTTTTTAGGCTGTTATTATGCTATTGCTGGGAAATGGCCCATCTACTGTCTCACTGATAAGTATTACAACACATATATCCAAAAGCACTGCCAAATTTTTATTTACTATTGAAAGTCTAAGTCCTTGGGAGAACCTTGTGGTTGAAAACACATGGCAGAAAATACAGACTTAGAAGTGAAAATAATGAACTCACCAGGCTGCTGTTCAGGTCTGACGGTCACAGTACAATGAAGCTGCTTCGCACCTTACTGAGGGGCTCCCAACCAATAATGAATTCCCATGAAATGCCACGTTTCATGGTTGTTATCTTGCCATTAGCTGTACACAAAGACAAAATAAGTATTACAGATGCTCGTTTTTGCACAGAGCTTTTTAGGAGACTGAACACAAATCTGTGTGTTTCAGTTACTTGTGCTGTTTGATGCATTTAGCACTTAATATATTGAATCTGTTTCATTTGTAACGTTACATTTTAGACTCTCGTTAGTGCACAAGTACAGAGGGACACTTGTTATCTTTGTGATAGCTGATAGACAGATGTTAAGGCACGTCATCATCTCATTTTCCAGGAAACACAGAGCTCTGGAGCACCTTACCAGGCTGGTGACGTGCAGCTTTGAGTCCATCCAGTGCCTGCAAGTCAGCATGGTGGCTTTGTGCTTCATGTCTGGAGGACTGGATTTCACTCCCCTGAGACAAGAGGGATGTGACAGTGGCAGCAAGTGATGCTTTGGGGCCCCATCACTTCTTGCCTTGGAGCAGTACTGTAACAGTGCAGGCACATGGCCCTACTTACAGTGACTGTATCTTGTGCTAATAAATCCCCAGCAGCTCCAAACCAGCCATGCTGAGCACTGCTGGCAGCACAGCCAGAGCTGTGTGATGCCAAGGAAAGGCCATGCAATTAAATGTCCAAGGAAGCTCGTTAATTTCTTCCTCTTTTACTGTTACTTGAGCTGGCCTGCAACTATGTAAGAAACAGTTAATAGAGAGCCTTCAGTGTAGACATATTCTTGGAAGATTCCTCTAAAGGATGAGGAGGAAATAAAGGCTTAGTTACAGACATATATTTATTAAAACAATTTTTCTTTCACCCTGAGCATTCCCTGACTATATCTTCTAATCCAGGACACACTAATCTGGAGCCCAAGTACTATAGAAATTTATTTTGTAGTTTTTGCAGTACTTTAGTTTATCACTAGGTTTCGATCACTCTTAGACTACTAAGGTTAGATAGACTAAAAAGGTTGATAGAAAGGTGCTGATAGTTTTATTCTTTAATTACAAGCCTATTTCTTTTCTGAGTTCTCTGCAAGCTTTTGCAAGCCAAACTCTTAATGAAAATAAACATAGTTTGCTGAAATCCAATTTTCCTCTATAGTGAGATTTGACCAAAACTATTCATATACAGAGATAATAATGAGGATGCAATTGGAAAAGTAAATACATTAAAAGTGAGCAGATTCTCTCAAGAAAAGTATAGCTACTTAGGACCAAAGTACCTTTGTTTACAATACCTGTTACATAACTTCAGCATGTGTTTTGAGATGCTCCCTGAAGAGTGACAAATCACATTTTCACCACCTAGACATAAAAACAGCAAAAATTGAGCACAGACCTCTTCACATCCAAAATAGAGGCTTAACACCTACGCCTGATGCCCTACTAAGACATGTGACCACTCCAAGCAAACATTTACCATGCTTACATCCTTAGAGCATTGCTAAAACTATACTCTTGCTATACCATTCTGATTATTATTCTGTTATTATAATCTGGTCTTTACTGAGGTCTTTTGTTCTGACTGCAAATTGTTAACACCGATCCCCAAAATCAGAAAGATTAACACAATGAACCATTTATATTCAATCACTCATGGGGATTAGAAGACTGCTGCAATGTAACTGAAACTGAAGCAGATGAAACTACAGTGTTTTAACCAGCATTGCATTGTCCAGTAGTATTTCTTCTCTGTTTGCTTCTGTTAATATTTCAGTAAATTATCTACAAGACACAGAGCAAATCAATGGCAAGTTCTTGAATTTTTAGATTTCGACCACAAAAAATGTATTTTTTATACTTAACAGAATGATTCAGGTCATATTATATTAGGTAGGAATATGCAAATTACTGAGTCTAAAATGTAACACCCGCACTTCTAAAAATGTAATTTTAAGTGACCTTCAAAGGCAATTGGGTACTTAACTGCCCTTTAGAAACTTCCTTAGGCATATAGGTTGAGATGAAAGGCAAAACTCAGAGGATGACGCTTTGCAAAACCAGTACAAGGAAATTCTTTCCTCTACTCAGATATTGAGAGGGAAACAAGGTGGGCAGGCTACTCAGTCGCTGGTCAGGATAACAGACACTACCGTTAGCGTTCTCCTTATGCTGAGGCACAAGCCATTGCAACCTTTAGCACAAACTGCATTAAGAAATACATACCCATCTGTTTTCTTTTGGCTCTGCTGTATATTTTCTTTTTTAGCTAGCTAGTTAAAACCCCCTGGAGTTCATCTAGGTAGACAAAAACCAAGGAACCAGTGACATAGAAAGAAAACAAAAGGGAATGAACAGAGTCCTAAAACCTCAGATTCTCTCTGGAGAAAAATGGGAGATCTGATCAGTACAGGGAGATTGGCCAGTACAATTTAAACTGAAACTGTTCAGCAGGGTCTTAAAACACAGCAGACTTAGCTTGCAGGACAAATCAGAGAGAATGTTTAATAACCCTGAGAACCGTAATAACCATGAGTGCCAACTAATTAACTAATAAAATATAATTTTGTTATTCCATGAGGGTCACTTCTTACAGTCTTTATAGCAGCTTTACATGAGATTTTGAAGATTAATTACTGTTTTTCTTAGTCAAACAAGAGAAACCTTAATGAAATTATTACTAACCACCTGAGCTACCTGTTGATTTTCTTACATTTGTTTTGGCGTTCACTGCTTTGAGGAATCATTCCATGAGTTTGGCATGGAGAAGTCCAGCCCCCATGTGTTTAGGCAGCTCACCACCTGGCTAAGGAGCAGTTGTCCTATTCTTACTGGCCAACCTGACCTACAGCCCGGCCTAGAGATTTCAGATCCATTCTGCTAAGCATGACAAATATATGCATACCTGTACAATAGACTGCATATATCTCCATACCTTTTCCATCTGAAAGGCAAAACACAATGAGCACGTTCTACTCATTTTCTCTCAGCTCCCTATGTGCCACACCATGCAGCCACATAACCATTATGTTGCTCAAATATTATCTCTGCAGCAGTGACTATAAAGGATGTTACCGATTGCTGGCCTATCCATGCTATTCAGGAAATATAAACAGCAGTACAGCTATGGGTACCTTTGTTCATTGGCTGATTTATTCCTGTTCACTTCAGCAGAGATGTGAGCTTTCTAACACATGCTGAATTCAGTCGAGCCTTCTCACACATGCTACAATTACAGTGAGGTTTACCTTTAGTCTAGACCAATATTGTCAGATACATATGCAAAATCACGGAAGCAGCTGTTGTCCTGTTAATAATTTTTTCAATTCTTTTGCCTTTTCCTGTATCTCTCCCATCTCCTGCGGCCCTCAGTGGTTTCTCACATCTATCAGGAACCAAAAACTTGCTTGTTTTCTGAATGTTTTTCCGTTTGCTCATGAGAGGAGGGCAGGTTGCAGTATTGCCTCTCTAAAAGCAAGCTATATCTTGTAACCTCTGGTTTGTGAGGGAATGCGCTCCAACAGAGACATCTGGTACATCAGCAGCTGACAGACAGGAAAATAGTTGTTTGTCATGAGTGGGTACCTACAAAAGAGTGCTTCAAATATGCTTACTTGTTAGTAATGACACGTTGCTTGTCTGTCTTACCAGACTGTCTCAGGGGATCAAGCTAGAAAAATAGGCCTAGCATAGGGTTTCTGTAACTGCCTTTTCAGAGTGTGTTCACATGTCCTCTGGGCTAGACTGTGCAATTGCAGCTGTGTCCACTTAGCACAAAGGAAGAAATACCTTGGGACTGAAGAGAGGGTGCAGCCCCCGAGCATGAGGGCTTCCTGGCACTCCACATGGGCTTAGCCTCCTGTGACTCAGTCCTATACAGAGCCCGGCCTACCAAGTGCCCCTTTGAAAAGGCCAGTCCATTTCCACTGCTACCTTGGGCAATCATCTCAAGCTGAAGTGGGTTTTCAGGTACTAACTTCTAAAAATTAGTATTTGAAACCTGCAGAGAACAATCGTACTCCTGGCTTGCAGTACCAGTGTTAGCATGCAAGCGGTACACTCCATTTCTTTCTAACTTTTTATGTTTTTTCACCTTTCCAAAATAACATACTGTGCCACTGTAACAGAGATAAATCATTCACACTATTGCACTTTCCAACAACTCACACAATTTGCTAGAATAAATGCTAAAATCAGATTTATTCTGAGAGCATTAGACAAAGATTAACTTCAGGGCTGCAGCATACAAAACCAGCGGAGAGCTCCTAGTAACTTGAGACAGTGGGTAGTTTACAGCATTCAGTGAACTAACACGTGATACACTATAAAGCACTACAGACACATCAGAAACATTTCTTAAATAGCTTTTACAACTACTGCTGTGCAAAGAGCTGGCAGCTTTCCTTGCCACACTATTCCTGACACTTAAACCTTACTTGCTAGGAATACAGATTCCACCTTATTAACAGACTTTAAAACATGAGATTAAAAGGCAATAAACATTTTCACCTCATTAGCAGAACTTTTCAATTGAAAGGCTTTTGGGCTTTGTTAGCTTCCCCTCCTCACTGTTAGGTATGCAAGCTACTAATGGTCTTTACTGTTGAAAGGGAAAGGTACGATTCTCCAGATGCTGCCAATTGCAACTCTACACTACATAACTGGTACTAGAGGCAGTACTAGAATAGCAGCACACAGAGGGCCATCTGGGCCTTCAGGATAATACTTGCTTTACTACTTTTTGATGCACAAATCCATGATTTGGTTAGCAGGATTAGAAAGTAGTATCAATACCCCTTGTTTTCATCGTAGCTGGTAACAATAGGTAAGATGGTAAAGAGGTTTAAAAAAACATCCCTTTTTCCTCCTCCATTTCTCTTTTCCTATCTTTTCCTTGCTTTTGTTGATACTTACAGCAGTTTATCAAGGGTAGAGACTGCATGAGGGTCATAGAGGTGTTAAAACGTTTTGCTCTGTAAGCAAGGCAGCATTGCGCAAACTGCTTCTGAGTGGGATACCCTTGCACAGGTGCCATCGGATCCATAAAGTGCAAGGTACGAGATCAGGAAGTACTCATTAGTATTATGCTCCAGAGGTTTCAAAATTTCCAAGTAAATTTAAAGTGCTGTGGCCACCTCTGTTTGTTTGTAGTGGTTGCACCTCCCTTGTTTACATCAAAAGCATGGCTGGGAATAATTTATGGGGTGGGTGGAAGCACGCAGAGACTTTTCTGGTGTTTGTCTCAAGCACCAGGTTGGGGTGGCCAAGAGCAGTAGTCCAACCAGTGCATATGGGAGGTGGGGGGGAAAGGTGCAGAGCTCTGACCCCAAGAAAGCACCAAAAGCCTGCTGGGTAAAGCTGCAAGGCAACACCAGGCCCCTGGTTTACTCCCTCTTTACCCTTCACATTTCCTTGATGGCAACATCTCTGAAGGTTTTTCAAGTACTAGCTCTCAGAAATTGGACACCTAAATGTGGGTTGACTACAGTCACGTTTCGTAAACAGTCCAGGGTAAATTCCAGCTGCCTGAAGTGTCTGTACTCACACTCTCCAGGGCTGGAGGAGGATGCCAGCCTGTCACACACTGTGGAGTTTTCCTCCCGCTGCAAAGCTGCCTTGTGCAGGATGAACGCACAAACTCAGCTTTGAGGAACAGACTGTGCTGCTACCTTTAGACATAAACAAACCAGAAACAAAACAAAACAAAACAGAGGGCCAGGAAACAGGTTTCACACTGGTCTGCCCTGCAGCACTGATCTAAACAGCTCAGGCTACCAATGCCTGAAACATCACTATGGTCACAGACCATAAAAAAGAGATGTTAACTGCAGGTGCCTGAGGATAAGATCATTCCCTAGAGTGAATACAAAAGATCTGGTGCTGCTGCAACTGCTGAGAGGTTTGGCAGAGAGTTTAAAAGAGATTTGAAACTGCATTTAGGTTTCCAGACTCTCCTACATTACTTCTTTTCCTGGATATTATTGGCCAAACTACAATCCAAGATTTATTTTTCTTTCCTTGGCAGGCCCTGGGCTAAAGAGCCATACTGATAGTCCTAAAGACACAGGCTTCCCTATGTAACTCTTCTCTGCACATTTCACACAAGAAGGCGATGCCTTCTTCCATAGCAGGAAACAAGCCAGATAAAAAGACATGTTTCTCCTCTGCTCTGAGCATAAATTATCCACTCCTCCCCCACATTTATAGTTTTTGATTAAAAAGGACAGCAGTAAGTACAAGTTGCTACTGATTGAACTTGTTTCCTGTTTCCGTCTTGTAGTTCCCATTGAAAATTGCCACTTGAAAACTGAAAAGAAGGAAAAGAGCTTTTCAGAAATCATGTTTTTTCACAGGTGACAGGATAGCTTTTCCTAAGCCTAAACTTAGCCTAAAATTGTGCTATGTTTCAAAAAAATAAGCCCTGCAGCTGATTAACAAATGCTGCTCTCATCTTGAATTACTTAGAAGCTCTGCATATTAGAGTCATATTAGCACCAAATAGGTCATATTAGCACCAAATAGGTCATATTAGCACCAAATGAGATGGTTCTAATCAGGGGCATAACAGCAAATACAGATTGGTTTCTAATTAATGCAAAATTAAGTGGTCATCAGGGATGCTGATTTAGGCCTCTAGAAAAACAATTTCAAACTCACTTTTTGCTGTTCAGCATCTACTAAAGAACAGTGTTCCTACAGAAAGAATAGTGTTCCTGACATGCCTGGTGACAAAGGTTGGAACTGAGGGAACCTCTGAGAGTACCTCACTGAGTTTAACAGCTTCAAATAGTATAACTTAGGCCAAAGAACTCAATAACTCAAAATTGGTCTGACTAGATATTTACCTGAAGCAACCAATTCAAAAACCTCAGCTCAGGCTTTATACACATTCTCCTTTCTGAAGGCTACATACACCTCTCGCATGCAAAACCTGGTAATAAGGATAGTTATCTAATAACTTTGGACCGTATGAAACTGAGCTTACCTACAACACGAATATTCATCCTCTCCACTTCCATGAACTTCTTCTGTATTTTTAGCATACAACTATTTTTGCACTTACCTGAAACCAGTTTTTTCAGTCTGTAGAGATCCCATCTGAATAACATGTAGTGCTGTCTAAATGCAAATAATCAATATAGGGTTAGAAGAAGTTTCATGAAGTTCAAACAAGTGCATTAGAAATTCAATGGGCAAAATCTTGTAAGAATTAGTCTAAATTACATTTCAGAGCTGGACTCTTGATACATTGAATGACATGGAAATCAGGAATAGTATATCTACAAAACTTCTGCTGAAAGACAGCTTTTAATTGGTTAGAACATATTTGCTTTATGATACTTGTGTGCAATGAAATATCATATATGTATCCACAAGCACTATCTACAGTGCTACAAGCAAGTGTATCTAACAAGCACTACTATCTGTATTCCTGTCATTACTCTCGTAACTATTACAGATCCCAAAAGCTTTTATTGACATCCTGTAATAGTTCGACTCAGCATGACTGAAGCTGTAGATGCAGTCTAAAAGAGGAATGCTCATATCACATTAATATTTTGCCACTTCATTTCTAGCATTGCGAAGCAGGATCAATTTTTTGAAATGACAAAATGAATGAGGTACAAGTGCTATAATAGATATAGCTACTAACATGTAATTTGCAGGTTTTAATCTTTCCTTGCTGTGATTACCTTTGGGCATCTGTTATTAGGTGCTGCATAGCTGATCTTCATGGAGGACAACTTGATGGTTTAGGTGTCTGAAGGTGGGAGAACAGAGCCATTCACATCTGCAAAATACTACATTAAAACCTTTTAAAATTAACAGATAAAACATTGTAATTCATTGGCTGGCCTACTGGAGGCATTGCTCTTAGTTCAGCTATGAATGAAATGGTCACCAAACATAGCACAGTGCTTGTGCAGATAATCTTAAAGCACACTTCCTTATTCTTTACAAGTACATGCACCTGACACTGAATTACCACTGATCCTTACACCTAGCAGCGCAACAGGACTATATTTACCTCTCTAGAATGTCTCTTTTCTGTCCTAAATTAACCCACATCTGTCTTTGAAATACTGCACCTTATCCTGCATTTTCATGTAATAAATATTGATTAAAATCTCCAGGCACATTTTTAAAAGTTCCTGTTTTCATAGCTGCAGGATGCCAATTAATGACGGAAAGGAATGCAGTTCACTTGAGAAACTCTAGGGATACATTGCCAGTAATGACACGGAAAATATACAGATCAGCAGATATATCACACTATAGAAAATACATAACCTTCAACAAGTGCAGTAATTGTTTTTCTTTTGCACTTACATATCCTGGTACAGATATAAGAACTGTCATTACTTACAAAGGTTGACACTGTATTAGGCAATGAAAACAAGAGATGTAAAACACGTGAGCTGAGCGGATGAAGTAGATGGATACTGCCTGAAAGGTCTCTCTTGGGACATAGTGTTGGACTGTTTTAACTTTGGCGCTGTCTTAAACTAAGCTCAGTTAGGACCATATTTTACTCTTGACAACTCCTGGAGACTATATTAGAGCCTCAGGTTCTTCATGCTCCATACAGAGCCTCTGTGTAGAGCAAGGTGAGAGCTTAGTCTCTGACTAAATAAAAAAGCTCTACCCCTTATTGCTGGCAAACACAATAACAGTTAAATATATTACCATAACGACAGTCTCTACAGTAAACCTTTCCATTTCAGTTGTGAAGGCTGACCGAGTAATCTAGGTGCTGTCTATGGCAGCATTTCAATTTACCTCAACGCAACTGCAAAAAAACACACACACATGTAAGGAGGACTTGTCTCCTGTGTGCAGGGAGCACAGCCAGGGGCCTTCTAGACACACTTCAGGTGAAGGTTGTTGGTCACCTAGTAGGTCACAGTACTTCTCATAGAAGCACAAGGTGGAAAAGGTGGAAAAGTTATAAAGATAGGAATTTTAAACAGACTTGTGGAACCAAGACAGAGAGGAATAAGATGGGTCTTCCGTGAAGGCAGAGTTCCAAATCATCTGCCTCATTAGCTGTACACAGACATTTTTATTTTATCAACATGAGAACTCACCAATTATTGTTTCCAACACTGGGCTGCTGTCAGCTGCGTAGACTCCAAACAGAAACACTGAGAAAAACATAGACGTGCACTTTTCTTCTCAGACTCTGAGGAAATCACATTCCCATGTGTGATGATAATATGGCCCAGATCATGACATGGTCTTTGAACCACAAGTCCACATACATGTACAAATGCCTGCTTGATTGATGCAGTTTGCTTGGAATATATGTTTGCAATGGAGCAGAAATACTCTTTTTGAGCTTAATCATTTACTTAATAATAATCACTGCTTTACAAATTGCCCATTATATTCCTTAAACTAGTTTTAAATGCTCTACCTTACCTAAATTTCCATGCTTATAAAAAAGAGTTCCATGGTTTTCATGTGTAAAATTTATTTTGGCTCACATTTTAGGTTCAACAACTCATGAGGTACAGATTAAGCTACCAGGTCAGACTGTGGTAGGCCACAAACTGCAAAACACATTTCAAATGTTGGTAGGCACCCTGTCCAGGGGACCATATCAGAGCTGACGTGGAGTTCAGCCCTCCAGAAGCCTATACGAACGTTAGATCCCCAGCAGCCCATGTGGTAAGCACAAATTAATTCATAGTGATTGAACAAACAGGTCTACTTCATTAGGAGATGCAAAACTGAATGTCAAAAGTAAAACAATTATACATACATGCTGGTTCTGATTTTTCCAGGCCATAAATGGTAACAAACTTCTGTATCAACAAACTTCTATGTCAACTGAGAACAAAAACGTTGATTTTCTCAGATCTGTCAGCTCGAGAATTCACAGATAATTAAAGCCTGTGTCTTTGAACAGTCCACATCATTCCATTTTCCAGATTCGTATATTACCACACAGTCTTCATTTTTTTGATTATTTGGTTCTCCAGTATTCCAATTTGAGTAAGTTACAGCCCCTCCACTCAGGTACACAAACCTGCCCTCAGTCTGTGCATCAGATATCCCTATATGAGCTTGCCTTGCAGGTCTCACTAAGTCTTTTAAAGCTGTATTCTCAGCATCATTCCGAGGAGAAGCAAGTGTACTTCCAGCTCTCGCACAAAGGGATTTTCCATTTTCAAAAGTGTCTTGATTGCCGGTTGAGACAAACATTTTTTTACCAATGCTTCTGATGTTCTTTAAAATTAAAGCTAGAAACAAAAATAACCATCAAACTGACTTTCACTATAAATTGAGGATGGTATACTTATATAACTATTATTATATAACTTTAGTTATTTTCCATAATATCACAGTTGTACTTTGTACACAGTTAACACCAGTTATAAACAGACTACTCACTGCAGTAGTAGACAGAACCCAACAGAAGTCAAACAAAAGAAATATCTGGAAATAGCAAATCCATGCTTTAGGAAAACTGGGTTTTCACAAGACCTGGATCACGAGTCCTGTTTTAATATTTTTTGTTCCTGGTTCATACATTATTACGGTTCTTGAATCAGGACCTTAAGAGCTCATGCTCTAAGGCAAATCACAAGCATGACAAAATAGCTTGCCAGATTTCATTGCAAAAACCAGAGATCAATTCAAATTCCTGCATAGGAACCGAGCTGCAATTAGGAGATCTTCTGTACCCTTCTGCTTTATTGCATACATTCCTGGTATCTCACAAACTAAAGCTGAGAGCCTGTAATGAAATTCAGGGTTTAAAGCAATAGAGCAGAAAGAGGAGACACAGGAACAGCTTCAGCAAGTCTGTAAAACCACATATTTGTCCTGAAAATTTAACTAATCTCAGGAGAAATAGAAATCTGTAGCTCACACACCTGCCAGGTTTTCATGAAAAAACAGTGGAAAGTGAAGCTTTTGATTGTTTAGTAGATAAAACAGGGATTGCAATACCTCTTTTGAAATGCAGTTGCTGTCTGTAACAGGCCAGTTATTTTAACTTACTCTCTCAAACATGTTTCCAGGATTAGCATGAGGTCTGTCCACCACCTTATAGCAACTATACAAAGCCTGTGACATATGCATAGTTACATTTTCCCTGATACTGTGAGAATGGAAACAGTGCAATGCTCCTGTGGGCAAGGAAGCCTCTGCTCTCCTCCTGTTTTAGACACCCTTTTCTAGGGCATTGATATACAAGCACAGGAGAAAAGGGAGATGGCTAAAGGGATTACTGCTACCAGCTGTTCAGCCTCTCCACGTCCTACAGCTTCTTGCCCCAGTTTCAGGTTACCATCAGGCTTTTCACACAACTATGGCTTCAAAGTTGTGCTTTCTGCAGGGAGGACACCCCCCTTGGAAGGATGATCAGAGCTACATGACTTTACTCTGCTGATGTTTGTGCTGTGCTACATTGCAGACTGTGCCATTTCCTTCTAAATTAACCTAGGAACAGTAATGGACTCTGTGCCTTTCCTACTGTGGTATTTGTACCAGTAATTATAATGCAAGGATGAGACATTCTTTAAAAATTTTCACACAGTATCTCCTGGGAAATTACTTACAGCCAGGCTTACACAGACAGCATCCCAACCCTTGTCTACTCATAGAAAACTATCTAGAACTGAGGCAGTGAGAGAGAGATAACACACCACTTAAAGCACAAATGACCAGAGAACATTAGCCGGTCCTGCAGTTCATGTAACAAAGCCCCTGAGCTGTATGTTGGCAATGAGATCCTTGAAGTTTGGCAGGTTAGTTCAGGATGGATGTAAAGTATGCAGTGAGAAAGCGTTTAAGTAATGACCATCTCCCATGAGTGACACAAGAGAAAATTGAAATATTTGTTTTACCCTACTGTTTTCAGTTCCTTCTCCAGCACAAGCATGCCCATCATATCGCAAAGCCACAAAGAAAACAAAAGAATGATCGTATCTTACCATTTTTGTATCTATTTAATTCATCTTCCAGAACCTTGAGTTTTGTTTCCAAAGCAGTCACTTGTCTCTGCAGGCCATCACTTGCTACAACTAGAAGTTTAAGGTATTATTTAGTAATTCATATTACAACGACTACACAACTACTGTCTTTGGTGTAATGTGATGCCATGTGAGAGAACTGTTTGTTTTCCAGAGCAGAAACCACAGGCCACATTGCAGACTTGTTCCCTGGGAAACTGTGCCACTGGGAGAGCCGCATCCCTTAGTGGGATGGATGCTTGGGTGAACTTTGAATTTTCAGGGCTGACAAGGTCATCCCCTATGCAGCTGGGAAAGCCCAGTTCTCAAAGGCAAAACACACATGTAAGCATTTTAAATGAGTTAAAGTTAAAATAGAAAACATACGATCAGTCAAAGAATGAAAGGTAAACTGCTGTTTATAACATGAGTCAGAGGGTTTGTTATTTCATTCACAGACAATAAAGTAATGACTCATTCCAGGCACAAAAAAGTTATATTGGGCAACTCATCTCCTAAGTAACAGACAGTTCATCTTTCTGCTCCTCACACTTGTGTGAATCACACCTTCCCTCAAATGATGTTATAAGAATATCAGACATTAACACAAATATTTCAGGGAAAATATAATAACAGATTGAAAACTAGATTATAGAAACATGAGAAATTTATTTCTTACTTCCTTGTTCTCCTTTTTGTCCTTTCTCTCCTCGTGGTCCTACAACTCCTTTCATTCCAGGAGGTCCTGCTTTCCCAGGAAAACCCTGCAGACCTCTCAATCCTTCTCCTAGAGTTTGATTTAAAAGAAAATGGCTTTATTGTTTTCTGAGACAATTCTCCCACCATGTTTTCTTACTGCTTGGAGGGAATGACAAACACAGGAATTGTTTAACAACAGGCAATGGTGTGCAGAAGGCACAAAGAGACAGAAGACACTCCTAGAAGATAGGTTGCAAGGTCCAGCTGGGAATAGGGGATAAAATGGTATTTGTTTTGGAACAACCAGTTACCATTGATAAATAAGCAGGAAACAGATGATGTGGACAGAGCCATCCATCAGTCTTCCTCTTCAAGGAAGCTTTTGAAAAGCAAAGTAAAGCCCCTACATTCTCACCTAGGAGCCATAGAAATAATGCAGAGCATAAGATGACTTCTTGGTCACCCATGATTTCTTAATACTCACTTGTTATTTTAGATTTTTATGAAGCCCCGTAAGATGCATATGCACTTTATTCCTGATGACCTTGTTCTGAGAAATAATCAACTTCTGAGTTTTGTATACAAGACACAAAACTAGCCCCAAATTCAAAGTGACACCTATTCATAGAAACAATGGAGGCTGGATATTCAGCTTTCTATGGAGCTTTAAAAACAACAAACAAAACCAGAGTAAGATATATTAAGAACAATATATTAAGAATAATAATACTCGATATGCAGCTTGACCTTCAAGGAGGCAAAACAGAGCATGGCCAGGAGTCCTAACTCAGCGGAAAGGAGGGGGATGTGGCATCTAGCAACATCCCCAAGGGACTAGACCACTATATTACCTTGTAATTGTCATCACTCACATTTCAATTCATCTTTGTCTGAATCTTTAACTCTTTCATCATGGGTCAAATACCACCCTCACCTCTACCAGAAAACTGTTCCTGTGGAAATATTCATTTGCTAAGAACATATTTACCATTACTACACCATTACTTCAATGAAAAATCACTTTGATGGAAAATTCCGTACTGCATCTATTTATGACAATGAAAATCCAATGAAATAAATATTTTCTCTTGTTATTGCAGAGGCACACGTGCTCTAAAACCAACCACACCACTCAAAATATATTATTTAGACAATGAGCTAAATAATGATAAAGGTTAAGGATACCTCTGAAACAGTTATTTAAACAGGTAGAGCTAGATTTACTTATTTCACCTATGAAATTGCAGAGGGCATACTGAGGATATGTGCCACTGAAAATGTGTATACAGCATATCAATCCACACCACTGAAATTTTATGTCTTAGATCATATGCAGTGGTATGGGTACTGATGAGAGTTTGCTTTGCTGCTGAAAAGCAATTATCTAATGGTAAGCACCTGACAACACAGGATATGGTAAGAAAGTATACAACTCTGTATGCACTTACTAAATGTTTGGACTGTTTGGACAAACATTAAATGTTTTGGACAAATCTCCCAAGATTTGGCATCTTGGGAGAGCTGGTGACTTGGTTCTATCATGCGACACATAGCCCTTGCTGATCTGTTTGTTGTTTGCAGCAATTGTTTGACACATCATGTCTTAGGGGAATTCAGTTGTTGGGACTTAGTGAATTTGAAGCAATCCAATTATGATCATCAGATTAGTAGCTACCTCTAGCAAGCATGATTTCTGGTTTTGAGAGCTGGCCCCCGGAAAGGAAAAGCAGACATAATTCAGTATGGTATTGTAGGCAACTCTGTAAGTGGTTCAGAGTACAGATGGTACATTCAGATCAAAATCTCATTGCATCTCTGTTTTATGGGCTGCTGCGAAAATGTGGTTCTCATTTATTTATTATTATTATTACTCATTTCTTAAAAGCCAAGTATCCAGTCTAGAATTATAAATGCAGAAAGTGCTTTATAGATAGATTCCTGAAATTGTACATAATCTACAGAGAGTTAATGGGACAGAAAAAAAGGAGATATGTTAAAAAAAAAACACAAATGAAGGAGTGGAAGAAGTATAAAATAAAACTAAAGAGATGGTAGGCAGTGTTAAAAATGAAGTATTGCTAAATGCTCTTAGCTCTGTACCTGGGTCTCCCTTTTCACCTTTGGGACCATCTCTTCCATCTCTGCCTGGTAAGCCATTGACCGCAGGAGCACTGCACTGAATTACCGGGCAGGAATACCTATTCTCTTCAGGTTTATCTGTGTTAACTGAACTCATTACCAACATCAGTGAAATCCAAAGTACCAGGGCACTGAATGGCTGAAGGAGAGTCATTGGTATGGCCAAAGCTCTGCAAAAAATAAAGCAGATTCATATCACTAATTTCTCCATGAACATCATTTTAAAGGGTTGCCTAGGGAAGAGTTGCCTACAATGCCCAGGAAATATATTCTGTTTTCAGTCAAAAGAGCAAGAAGAGGGGGTAGCGCCTGAACCATTTCATCTAGACTCTGGTTGTATCTTCATGTATAAAAAACAGAGGAGAAACAGCCAAGCTTGTAAGAATATGAAAATCTCAAGGTGTAATGAGAATACCTAATAGAAACAGTCATCCATCTCTCATGCTGCAAATCCATTGTACTGTTTTCTTCATTGTATATGTAAACTTCAAACATTTCTCTTTATGCCAAATGAGTCACACACAGTTACAGTTTGGGACAAATCCTTAACTCTTGAACTATTGCCTTTCTGCAGGGATGCTTCTGTTCACAGCTATCAGGATGTCTAAATCTATACTGATTAATCTATTTCTCTTAATAACGTCTTCAGTGCCAGCAAACACCCACAGCTTAAAAGGACCAAAATTTTACATGTGTTTAGGTAGTTATTATCTGATTGCCTCCCGGTTTCTCCTTTCATACCTTGTACATTAATAAGTTACATTTCTTCCTCAGTATTACACCTCAGAGCTTAGGTTCTCTTGGATTCCAGATCTGCAATACTTTGCTGCCCTCTCTGAGCAGACTAGTAACAGGCAATAAGATCATGCTCTGCATGATGTTTCAACAAATTGCACCACTGAACTTATCCTGCATTTTCATATGATAGCCACATTTGATGCAATCATGTCCCATGTATTTTGTGTTTAACTGAAAACCAACCAACCACCAACAAAAAAACAAAAACCCTACAGCAAACACAAGCTGACAAACTTTTATAGTAAATGAGTGCCAAGTCAATTGACTTTGTTTTCTCCCAGTTCCATCAGTCAGCTTAAAATAGCAAACAAGTTTAAGTTCTGCTAGGTTACCAGAAATTAGGGTAAGGAATCAAATCCAGCTTGAATATTGGTAATAACATCATTTATTTCTCTTTACTTTAAGCTTCAGGAAAAATTTCCCATGGAGAGCAGACTCCCTAGTCATGTTTTATCTGATAAAGTACAATACAAAGTGTAATCACTAGCATATTAATTTCTGTAAGAACATTATCATTACAAAAAAAAAAAAAAAGGCAGAGCTTTAGAAGCACCATTTTTCCATATACTTCTCTGTGCTACTTTTAGGCTCAGCTCATAATCTAGAGCAATGGCCTATAATAAAATAAAATACAGTAAGGTATTTAGATGGCCAATGTAACACAGCTATAATCTTAGCTTATATTTTTTAGCCAGCTTCATGAATGAAGCCAGTTCTTTTCTTCTCTCTGAGGGTTTCTTCCTGGTGGATTTTAATACTGTGTTAATTATCCAGTACCACGGACATTGATATCACTGCAGTCTCCCACAAACTCAGTAAGAAAAATATACTATTTATGGTCCAAAAAAAGAAAAATTGACAACAAAATGTTAGGCTCACAGTAAAGTTCTTTCCCTACAGAGAATCCTTCTCATACAGATCTTTGTTCTTTTTGCCTCCTAACCTGTCCTTCAGAAGCTACAACCTATTTACCTCCAAAGTTTTCCATGTTGACCACCCCATTTCTTTATTCTAGGAGATACAAAGTGCCTGTTTACCTTTGGGAAATTGGAGGCAGGGTTTCCTTGCAGCTAAATCACTTCCCCAATAGATTAATGATAGCTTGCAACAACAGTACTTTAGTTAAAAATGCAAAATGTTCCCAATTTCTCTGAAAAAAATAGGGGAGAAAAAGTAGGAAAACCAGATTTTGCATTCCATATTTAGATTTAGAGAAGATGGAGAATCCCGCATGTAGGATCATACTAAGTGTCGATGTAGCGACACTGCTTGGGTCCTGAGGCTTACACAGTTGCAGAATTTCTCAGCAGAGAGATTAAAATCAGGCTCTGAAAGATGTAATGACAATTCTTTTATATTTAGGAGGCTAGTTAGCTCTGGAGTAGATATAGGAGCTATTACTTCAAGATATAAATCTCAGGAAATTCTTCCATTCCTCCTTAAAAGCTGCTTTAGGACGTGATTCACCCAATGCTGGTAAACAGTGCAGAAGGGATTCTGGAAAAGGCAGCTAGGAGTCATTGCTCCAGTCCTAGTCAAGGCAGTGACAACTCTGAGTCATCAGCCCCAAAATCTGAGTTGGACAGCACATGATAGCCCTATTAAGTCAATCACTGGGAAACTGCTCCTCAAAAGTAAATATTACATTTATAGGGGCCAGAAATTAAACTGACAGAGCACATATTGCTAACATTCCTCCTCAATAGCTTGTCATAGACTTGTGGGGCAGCCAACAGAACTCCTTTCTAAGCAGCATGTCTGTACCTGCAAGGGTTGCAGGGCCTCTGTATAGTCAAATAGTTATCAGAGCAAAAGAGAGTTTTACTTACCAGCACCTTTACCTATCACTCTGTTGGCTTTCCTGACAGGCAGCGTGACAGAACGTAGTAGAGAAGAATTGGAAAAGACACCTGATGGATTTTATCTTGAGGACAAATCTGCCAAGACAAAAAAAAAATCCCTTTCATTTGTACTGAAAGCTGTAATTTTGGGCTTTATTTTGGGAAGAGGTGGCTTACTAGCTTATCTCTGTCTTGCACAACACTAGCGATTGCCTACTTCGACCTTACCACCCTCTTTACATGTTATTGCGTATGACATCCTGGGATTAAGCCCTTTGATCTTTGCATGGCCTTGGAGAGATATTGACTGTGTTACAGTACAACCAACAAAAATGTTGAATACCTGCAGGTACCACACATTTTGACTGTAAGATGTTTCCGCTTTATTCTGTCAATGGTTTAATTTTCAAATTGGTGATGAGGCTAAAATTCTCAATAGAGCTTGCATGGCCATCCAATTATGGTACCATTATGTAGATATGAAACATACAGCAAGAATAGTGTGCCTGTGGGGATATTGCCATGGGTAGCTCTGCAGAATGAATAACATAATACAGTTTTGAGGAAGAGATGTCTCTGGCACCTCTGCTTGTAGAAAACTTCCTTACCCTGTGTGAGGTAGCCCTGTTGGACATCTCCAGCTGCAAAATAAAATCAAATCATAATCTCCATACCTGTAGCAGTGGTGGGAGTGATCTTGTTCCTAAGGTCCTATTTCTGGGGCTGATATTCTCCGATGAGATCGAGTCAGATACAGATGTTGTAGCCTGCCAGGCTGCATCACTGTCTTTTCTGTTCAGGAGCTACAATAAATTTAGTGTCAGTAAAAATAAAATGAAAATATCAATTCAGAGCACTGCTGTTTTTCAAATGTGATTTGCTAAAATCATTGCAGACCCAACACCATTAAAAAGGAATTTGGATTTAGAGATTTATTTCTTCAAATAAGCAGCTGGAATTTCTATACCAACCTTTGCTATTGTGGCTAGGAACCTGAATGTGGTATCCATTTGCTGTCAACACGTGACATCCAAGATTCACGTTGTCACCTTGTAACCTGTTAAAACATCTGGTTTATTTTTCCCTGTTGAAATTCTTGAAGGTTTCTTTCCTGCAGAAGTGGAAGCATGTAGTAGATAGAGTTCTTAGCAATTTCCCTACTCCCAGTTCTCACTAGCTCAGAACAACAAACAGTATCACGTGAAGCATCTTGTTGACCTATAGTTTATCACACACTAGAAATGTTACTAAGCTGTAGCACAACAGCATGTTTACGCATTATCCAAGCTTACAGGACTATTGCACATTCCTGCATCTAGTGATAAATAATGCTCATAAGGGCAGGTGGTTCTTACCTCAAAATTATTAGGAGGTTTTCTTCATGTCGTTTCATTTTTTATCTCCTTATTTGTATACAGACTTCCCTTCCTCCAGCTTTATTTGAGTACTCAGTTCCTCACTATTTAGATGCTTGAAATCTTATACCTTCTTTCTGTATATCACTCTTTGTGGGAATGGTCTTTTCTTATGTCTGTCTGCTCTTTGATGTATGGTGCCGCTCCCTGCAAATTTCCTTGGAGAAGCAAGCAGACTGGCACGTGAGAACACTTGGCTTTTGAAGTTTTAAAGTTGACTTTGGAGCCATCAGTTTTGAGTACTCTTCACCAGCAGCAATATCATATGGGAATAATAGAAGTGGGAGCTACATCCAATTATTTTCATCACAGCATAGCAGGGTGACAGCTTCTAGAGACTTGCAACAGAATATATGGCTAAAGCAGTGGATAGAAATGCACAGCCAGCTCATTGATTCACTTTGATGTCAGACCAATAGTGTGCTCTTATCTCCAAACCAGGAGCTTAAAAAGTATTTCAAACTTTTCACTGAGACAACTAGAGGCAGGAATACCAAGTTCTGAAGAACAAGACCCTAGGAATAACCTTGTTTCAGAAAACCCTCAGAGCAGGCATTATGGAGCCCAGCTCTAAATAGGTGCTCATACAGAGGGCTTAATTAAAGCCCTTAGGAAGATGTAAAGTGGAAGCTGTCCTGTGCAGGATCTTTTTCTTCTGAATTAGTAGTGATTTATCCCTTGCCTTTGTAACCTACCATGCATCTGTATTTCTGCACAGCAAGAAGGATGGAGCAGAGCTGAATCTCTTAGTATATTTCTTTTTACTTGTCTGCCAGCCCCAAAGACTATGTGGATGAATAGTTGTTTCCTGTGTTGGGCCACCACCTTGAGTCACTACTAATAAAATCTGTGGATGTCCTGCACCCACTCTATATATTAAGAGCAAAGAAAAAGTATCAATTGCTGTGACAGACGGAAATTTCTATAGCAGGACACACTAGGAACAACGCCATAGCAATTAACACAGATAAGTAGGAGTAGGAATAATATTGTGATTAGAATTATAGTCTCACCCTTTATTCACTGTAGCAATTAGTACAAGCATCAACACGTAGAAAAGTCTGAGTTCATGTTACTGGAGTCTGTCTTTGAAACTAGAGACCTAAACAAGGCATTCCCAGCTAGTTTCCAGTGGGTGTTAATGATAACCAGATATTCTTTTATTTATTTTTCTATCAGGGGCCAAGGAGCCAGGAAACTAGGTACAAAGCTGATACCAACTCCTCCTCCCTTAAACTTTAAATGATCGCATTTTAGTTTGGACCTGTGCTTATAAACCAAAACCTATTCCTGTTTTTTGCTAAATACAGACCCTACAGAGATGCTGGTCTATAGTTCAGAGTTAGCAAGGCTCAACATAATCTTTAGAGAAGCAGTAAGACAGTGAGATCGATCTGAAGCACACCTGACAAAAACAATTTTCTTCACTTAGAGGAAGTTCAGGTGTGTTTGAGGTTTCAGACAAAATTCACAGTTCACATAGTGTCTCCTCACACAGGGAACAGACTACTAAAAACACACATACTGAGTTCCTTCTTTTCCTTTGAATATTAACTGCTTGAGCTTCCAGCCACCTGAACTAAAAGGCATCCAACGCTTTAGGAGCTCATAAAATACTGTTTGATTTCCAGATTTTCACTTTACTTACAAAAGATGATGTAGAATGGCACTTTTGTAAGACAAGTTGCTCATTTTGTTAATTGATAAATCAGGTAAAGAATTCTGGAGGGTTTTCTTCATACTAAAAGGAAAACATATCAGGCACTGGCCTCTCCAAGCACATGACAGCTGAGACACACTTGCTGTTGAAGTATCAGAAGCTGTTTTTGCTTCTCAATTTCAGTGCACATTGAGAAAGATTTTGTGACAATTTAGATAAGAATCCAGATATACATTTCACATGGATTTGCTAGAACACGATAGCGTCTGGTTGTTCTAAAAATTCTTTAACATGCACAGTACAGCTTGCAAGGCACGGGGTAGCTACTGAGATCAGTCACTCAGGGATGTGTCTTAGGTGTGATTATGGGATCAATTGAATCCTTTTCCTGTTTCAACAGAATCTTGCCTTTCTGTCTTTTACTGATTCTAGAAAAGAGTCTGTCATTAGAAGGGTTTTCTGGACTTGCATTTGCACAGCTGATCCAGAAGTCAGCGACAAGGGAGAACAAGAGAGGCTAACCACTCAATTGAAAGCATAGCCAGTAATGAATAAAGTGGCCAGGTAGTGACCTCTGGTGGACAGCAACAAGAGTGTTAAATATGCATATGTATTCATGAGACTAGCTGATTCATTTAACTACTTTACTTCCACTGACTTGAATATTTTTTAATATTATACCATAATCTAACTTTCTCCTTAAACCAGATTTATTTAATGTAAAACTTGGAAACCAATACCAGAGCAGTAGTCTTGAATCATAAACTTTAGAAACCTCTGTCCCAAAAAAAGATTATTGACTTTCCATATAGTAACACTATAGTTTTAACAAAGTGAACCAAAGGCAATCTTTCAGGTGATATAAAATTACAAAATTACAGGCAATTTATTTCAAAGGGAACAGAGTCCTCCTCTGAGGGCATGTCAATAATTCTACAAAACACGTTTTCACAGATAGGGTGAGGTGCTGGAATCTGCTGCTTTCATCAGCACACGCAAGGTGCTGATCACAGCCTCTGTACTAAATCATAAAAACTTTTATAGCTGTGCACTAAAATACAGAACATCCCTAAGGACCTCATCTTTTCCCAACTAAATGTTGCTGAAGAGAATCGTAAGCTTTGGAATTCCTTTTGATATTGTGGCCTGAAGAGGCTCACAACACTGGGCGGTGGGGCCCGTATTTGTGAAGTACATGCACATTCTGAGAGACCATGAACTTTGTGCAGATCCACGTAGGATTGCAAGCTCCCTCTTGGTGGTAAGAGTCGCTTGCCCTTCCTACTGTTTCTCAGTTTCCACCTGGAAACTCCAAGAGCTTGCCTGGGTCTAACAGTAGATACCAGAGAAGGTTTGGTGTACAGAAATAACACAGTGAATTTTTTCCCAAAGAGCACCAGTCTGTCTTGGCAACAGTTGTCCTGGCAACAAAGTCTCCTAGTAGAGGATCATGGCTGCTGATCCATGGAAAGTGATCCCTGAGTCATTTTCCACAGGGCCAGGGATCAGAGCTGAGAGCCCCCCACCATTTGGCTTTTCCCCCAGCTCCCATTGTGAGGAGCTCCCATGAGCTAAGGACGTTAACTGGAATTCTGCCTCTTGACCATGGATCCAGAGCATATCAATTGCAAGGCACATTAATAGGCAGCACCCTTACAGGCACTTTTTTTTTTTTTTCGTTTTAGCTAATTGTGTTAAGGATTGGCTTAGCTCTCCAGTAGAAGACAAAAATTGTACTGAAAAATAACATTCAAATGTAAGTCAGGCCAGCCACGACAGTACTAAGCAAAGCACAGATAAAAGCAGCAGCACACCTTTCTGTCTAAGATCTTCAGAAGTTCATATGAAAGCTTTGAAGAGCTGCACAGCTTTCAAAGGAAGGCTCCACTGCACTTGTAGCTGCACAGCCCCAGACAAGGACCTGCAACAGACGCACATCAGGGAGCTGGAACCGTGAGCTCTTACCTTAGACAGTGCTTCCATGCTCAGCTCTCCCTGGCTGCATGTTATGACTTGATTGATCTTGATTGCTGAAGTGGCATTACTGTAAGTCTGTATCACTCCAGGACAAAGCAAGTGCTATGTTAATCACAGCTCTTTCCCCTGCGCATCATATAGCTACCACTCATTGATTAAACGAGCAACAGATTGAAGAGTGAGCAGAAACTTCCACTACCATGATTTGAAACTGATCCGTTATAAGAATCAGGAGAACTGCCTGGGTCCATTTGGGCTCAAAAGGTCCACCATGAGTGTGAGGATGAGCAGGGCTGCACTAGGATGTCCGGGTCCAGAATCAGCAGGGCTTCCAGCCATTTCTCAGAAATGAATCTGAAAGAAACATTCCTGTTTCAGAAAACATAATTTTTTATTAAAAGCATTTTGTTCTGGAATATTTCTCTCTGTTCATTCTACTTCTTTGATATGAACTATGCCAAACTATGCATATGTTTATTTAGTCATGAGTATTTGGACACATGGCATTTTCAGATAAGAGGAATGCACAAGAGTTTATTAGATGATAGTGCAGCCATTGCATGAACTAATCTTTGCAGAAAAAGATTTGAGGCAGAGTAACTTTTTCCAGCAGTTTACACTACTTTTTCCATTACCTGCACAGTAAATGTTTCAGGAGACTGTTAGGCAGGTGGACTAACAGAGACTGTCAAGGAGGGAGAAAAAAAGCACCTGTGGCAATAAATCATACAGACAGAAAACTGCATAGAAAATACTCGGAGCTATGTAAAATCCCACTTCTAACCTACACTAGTAAACAACTTGAAAAAATGAGCGCAGACATAGAAATTATGAACTGACTACAAATCAGCTGCAAACACATTAAAGGCCTGTATTTGTTCAAATACATAATTCATAATGAATAATTTGAGCAGTAGTTGTATGCAATTTATGTTGTATAAACTTTGGTAAATACCTGTAACCAAAAGCTGGTTTAAAGAATTAACGAGCAATCTCTAAATAAAATTCTATTACTAAATAACCCCCTTCCCAAGTTACAAAGCCATATGTTTCCTTCGACATATATTCCGATATTTCTGTGAGCAGCTAGGCTAGGCCTTGTAATGTTGTGATACTGACAGTTTATGCCTGATGAAGCTTTTGCTAAACAGGGGAAGAAACAACTTTTTGAGAAGTCCTTAAAGTATTTAAGGTTCAACAGCAATACTACCTCTACATAGGTTTACTCTATGTAGTTACATTTCTAATCAAAGATCAATTTAAAAAAAAAAAATTGGTAAAGGAACAGAAGGATTTTTTTTTTTTGTCTCTACCAAAGCACTTCCGCTGACCTTCTGTGCTTGTTTAGACATGAAACATAGAAATGAACATCTCAGGTTTAGAGGTGTTACAATACAGTGTAGCACATCTGCACAGTCTGAATTGATGTACCACCCTGGCACAAGTTATGCTTTTTAGTGACTATAAACAATTAAGAAATTCATATTTCACATGTCTTTTAGTCAGCTGATTCAAAATCTTTTCCTACACACCATGACACACTTATGTCATTTTTACCTTCACCAAGAAAACAGCTACATACTATTACCAGTTAGCTACACATACAAACAATAAGCACAACTTCACCAAAGACTAATTTGTACACCCAGGATATCCTTCCCCTCTCAACTCGTCCTTCCCATCACTACCTGGCAAAATATCTCTAATATGGGTACAAACAAAAACATGTCCACATACCCATGCACCTGAGTGACTGTGCTTACATCTCAGTCCACAGCTTCTTTGACCTCAGTGATGGCTACAGAGAAGAATGACAACTGGGTTTGATGTGCACAAACTTCACACAGTTCTGCACTAATTCTGCACTAAATTTGAATATTATGTCAAACAAAAACAAGTCGTGCTAAAGCAGTATCACCAGAGTCATTAGTAAACCAGATGGTTTTGAATTGTTGGAGATAATGAAGAATGTATACACCTGAACCCACCCTCCAGCTATTACACCCCCAAATTATTATACAGAGAGAAGAACTTCTGTGGCTTTAACAGTTAGCTGAGTTTTTACCAACAGTTGAGACACTGTAGAGCTTCCTAATGACTTTTTTTGACTTGGATCACACACATACCAGTGATAATGTTCAACTAAACAACAAATCAGCGTTTGCACAGAGATGAAAGACCTACAATACCTGTAGTGCAGTATTTTGTATTACCTACTTTCCACTACTATTTTACCAGCTTTCTCATATTCACTTTGTCATGCAAATGGCATGTTTAATTTCCTATTATGTTTCCATTTATCCTCTGCTTCGAAAGCAGTTTTAGAGTTCTGAATGGTTTTGGAATAGATTCACAGCTTGCCACAGGGCAGATGCCATCTTGCAGGTTGAGCCTGTTTAGAGACACACTCCAAGCTTTACTCAATTGTTTGAGATGCATCCAGAGGTTGCTACGTAGCAGACGGGCAGTTAGGCAGAACAAGCTCTTCCTCCTCAGCACCTCCTCTAGATATAACTCTTGAAAGCACAAACAACACTGTTGAAGTTTTGCCTTTTGTAAATGGAAAAATTACCCAACATTGTAGAATAAACCCACATATATATACATTTTTAACCCCCTCCACAATGCAACTAGTTTATGGCAGCAACTACACAACTATTGGTTGTCATCAGTCATTGCTATTCAGATATCAAAGTTGTTTAATTTCTCTAAAATGTGTCTTAGCATTCGAAAACTATTTGTTAATGAATTGTAACTGATCTTGCCAAAAATATGGAGGTTAACAAGAGTTTTTGAACCCGGGATTCTGAAACACTAGATTTTGTAAAGAGATTGAGACAAAGATATGTTGATACATTGAAAAATGCAATAATGGGTTTGTTTATTTATTATGACAGAGCTCCTTAGCTCACAGGTACTTCTTGGTCACATCCCATCAAACAGGAGTTTTGCAGCTCCAGAATAATAAGAATGACTGTTATTCTGTTAGTCACTTACCTCATATAGTCTGAATAACATTTACATGACTAGTAGTTTGAATAGAATCTTCAATGATGTATACATTAGAACAGAAAAAGTACTCCCTGTGACCTGGCACAGACTTTTTCCTGTTAGTAATTGCTGCAGCAGGCAAGCAATGGCTGCACTCTAGAGCCCCTTTCCACTAAAGCCTGAAGACGTTTGTAATCTTTTCGAAAATCTGGTAACCCAAAGTTTTCATTGACCTCAATAAGAGCTGTAGGTTGCCAGAATTTTTAAAAACATACCCATTATTTTCAAAGCCTAATTTTAATGTATGAGTTTAAATAG
This sequence comes from Anas platyrhynchos, assembly GCF_047663525.1. Taxonomy (NCBI): domain Eukaryota; kingdom Metazoa; phylum Chordata; class Aves; order Anseriformes; family Anatidae; genus Anas; species Anas platyrhynchos. The sequence goes on from NC_092592.1 coordinate 14,927,142, forward strand.
CATGTGTAAATGCAGAAATAATTCTGAAAGATGTGGAACAGATCCCCAGCACCTCCATATATATAGGAGAAGCCCTGAAAAACAACCATCTGTTTCTCCCAATGTTTTCTAACCTGTGTTTAGATAATCTTAGGAGACTTCACAGCTCTTCATACATAACTGTGAAACAACTACTAAATGATAGATAAATAAGGTCATGGGAGGATTTATTGTTGCTAATGTCACTTTGCTGTAAGAGGGTATGTTCATTTTCTTTTAGTGAGTCACTACACAGCAGACATTGTCTGTTTGTCTAAAAGTGATAAGGAGGGCAGGTCACAAGAAAATTAATTTTCACTGATGACAAAACAAATGATGGAACAAAGTCATGTGGTTGACAAACTGCAGTATGAAATCCAAGCAGGAATGCTAAAACACTGATGATGCAAGTTAAACCATAATGGGGATATCATTTATCCCCATTATCATTTACAGTCCAAAACGTTACTTAAATCTGATACACAGGCAATATATTAAGTAACATGTACATTATACCAAGTGACAAATAACCCAGGTACAGATTAAAGAGGCAGAAATTTTACCAGGATCCATCTTTCCACTTATGCATTTGTCCGTTCTCTTTTTACCACTCCATTTCTACCAACTCCCTGTCCGAGTTACAGGATTTTATTACATACATGCCTAAGCATTTCTTCTGCCTGTTAGTATTTATTACAGTCAATGGTCTCATTATGCCTACCTGCTACTTATTCTATAGCACTGCTCTCTGCTGACTTCCTTAGAAAAGCAAGCAGCCCAGCAGCTTGGCAAAGAGGAGCTTTTGAAGTCTCAAGTCACCTTCAAAAAAATGGTTTTGAATATTTTTCCACTGCCAATCATGTCTTTTGGGAGCAGGAGATTAAGGAGGACCCAGAAGCACAATACATCTAAATTACTGTCAGCACAGCATAGCAGAGTGGCAGCTTCTAGGAGCCTGCTGAGCAAGGCCACGCTGTTTCCCTGAGTGACCCACATGCAAGAGCACTGCATACAAATGCACAGCCACTTTGCCAATTTACTTTGATGTCAGTTCAGCTGAGTACTGCTACTCCAAATGAAAAGTTTAAATGGGTTTCCAGCTCTGTAGTTCTCTGAAAAGGGGATCAGGATCAAAGGGGTCGTGGAACAAGAAACCCTTTGAGATGGCCTTTACATCATGGCGTTAGTAAGATCCTGGAGAACGACTTCAGACAGATCTCTGAGGAATCTGTTTTAACTCTGAGAAATGTTTCTTGAAGGAATGTTGTATTTCTTGTATGAAGTAATTGGCCGTGGTTTATGCCACCAGCATACCACCACCTGCCATGCAATAGTTTGGCCGCACAGCTCAGCTGTGCAAAACAAAGCCTGCAACTTCTCAGGTGCCCACATCAACTGCGAACCACATCTCTGAATCTAATTCACCTATATGGTGAAGTGACTAATGGAAACTGCTGCACCTCTGCTACGCCAGCTTCTCCTACCTAAAGAAGGACATTATTTGCAACTCTCACCCTGGAAAGTGCACATTTTTTTCCCTACTTTTATGATGTTTGTTCACCCTTCAAGGCTTCTGTCTATAATTGTAAGCTACTCCTTTTGTTTTCTGATTCCTTTAAGAAAAGGATGAACTATGCCACTCAGTTCTCATAAAGTCTTTAAATGTTCTGTTTGGACCACACAGCCCATATTTCCCATGATCTTTACCATTTCATGATCCAATGAGTTGAAACAAAGAAGTTGAAGAGAATGAGGTGAAGAGAAACAGTGCAAATAAAGCAAGTCTATACCATGGTTTCATTTGTATTGCAAACATTTGCATATTGCTCTCAAAACCACTAGACATAGGCCATAACAACTAAAAGGAAACCCTCATCTTTTGCTACAGGTGCAACGCGCAAGATTGAACTTTACAGATCTTAAATGGAATTCCAGAATACATATATTCATCTCAAATATATTTAAAAATTTCAGATGTTTGCATTTATATCCTTCTTGAATATTTTGCTATAATTAACAGAGTAATGGCTTTTTAAGTCTTCCTTTTGGTTTTAGTAAGATTATTTAAATGGAAATGAAGCATTGTTTTCTCTGCAGGTTTGCCCAATCAGGCTTAGTAAAATTATGTGATGGGAGGAGATACAATAATGAAAAGCTTTCTGTGCTACGCAGTGGATTTCTTCTTTAAGAGTGGGATAATTTAGACAGTAGTCAAATTTCCATGTAGACTAAACAACTGCACTGGCCTAAATATACTGCAAATAAATTAATTACAATTTCAGGAGAAAATGTGGTCTCTTTTGAATCTCAAATCATCACTAAACCCTAATACTTCATTCATTAAGAGGGATTTCTCTGGCAAATAGCAGCTGCTATTTGTTACTGTTTGAAATCACAAACTTCACTGCCTTACTTAATCTCAGAATATATTGGATTTATTGGAAAATGTGAAGCAATGATATTCTATTTATAGCAGTGCCATGATGATGAATGAGCATTACCTTAAGGTAAAATAATTATGGTGAGTTAATACTGGCCTTATTAGAAACATGTCTAGACTTCTGTCTTTATTACTAGCTAAGCTGGAAGGCTCCTCTGGCTGGGAAATTGCCACTGTTTTCTCTTGGTCTCCCTATCTTTCTGTAGTATCCTGCTTGCCATCTCTGCTACTCTGACGAATTCTGTAAGGAACAGAAATGCAAAACATTCCTGTCTCATATTTGCATAGACTGGCAATTAAACGCTCTTGACATTGACATTTCTAAAGAGGAAAATGTGGAAAGCAAAAGAAAAATACATTATTCAAATACCTGGCCTGAGACAATGATGGCAAGAAAAGAATTGTGTGTCGGTATGGCATATTTGCCAAAAGATTCATCTGAGAGACATTTCTGCCATCCTCTCCAGGCTGCTTACAGGGAAACTATGACAAGTGCCACCGCAACACCATAAGAGAAACTCTAGATATCTGATATAAAACTATATTAGAAAACCTCTTGAACAGAGGCTGATATTCAGAAGCAATAACAAAAAGTTTTGAAAGTTTTGCCAGGACTGAGGTAGAGTATATGCTTGTGGAAGACTTTTTTTTTGGTAAAGACTAATAAAGTGATTGCTGTGCTGGACAGAAGGGGCAAACTACCTTGCTTTGTGCCACTGCAGCTCTGGTGCTGATGCATAAGGCTGCCTGTTTTGACCAGCATGGATCCTTTCTCTTCCACGATGTCTTTTTCAGCTGCCTGCTAACACAGATGAGCAAATAAGTCACTATCCGTATCGAAAGGATGAGGAAAGGATAGAAGGCCTTGCTTGCTTGAATCAGAAAGGTTTAAATTTTTCTGCCTAAGTAACTTCAGTAAGATATAAAAGTACACTGCCTTAAGGATTTGCCCTAAAGGCATTAGTCTTCTATCCTTCCCTCAGGCAGAGATGGATTGTATGACCTTTCACAACCTTTAGGCAGCCCGCTCTTCTATAGTGCTGTTTTTTCATTGGTTTAATGCCTTAATAGTATTTTCCTGTGAGTGGCTTCATTTTATGAGTACTCAATCTGTTATGACACATACATTTGTGTTCATTACCCTTTTTTCTTCACTTGATAGTGAGAAATTTTCAGACCTTCTCTAAAGTTAAAAATAAGTTTCTTTCCTCTAGCCATCTTGAAACATCAGATTCCTGCAGAATTTAACAGTCAGGATGCTGCTTCCAATAGGTCCAGGCACATTAAGTTTTTCATATCAAATCATTTTAGTTTTACTGTAGGCATTTTAATTTGCCTTAATAATGAAAAACATTTCTTCAACTTTAAGCCATAGATGACAATAATGTCCTCTTCTCTTTACAATGTTTCGAGTGTGCTTGGTAAGGATGTTAGCTGAGTATGCTCGGATAGCTAATGAATCCCTTCCTCATTACTAGCAATAGCTTCTATTGGAAATAGTTCTTATGCCTATAAAATTGACATTTTTATAGATGTTTCCAGCTTTAGTTTAAAATATTGAGCTGGGTTATATACTACATACCTTCATGTTTTGCTTAAAAAAATGGTTTGAAGGATTCTTCAGAAAAATTGCTGAGGCAACTCCATCAGGAACAGACTTCATTCAGTATCAGACCAAAATGGATTTAGATATGGTAACCTAAAACTGAAAGTTCCATAATTATACTAAATCTGAAGATTTATAAACCTTCAACATAGCTATGCTCACAAGTCTTCTAAACATACTCTGAAGGGTGAGCAGAACTGTACTAAATGCCAGTTTAATGAATAGTTGAACACAGTTGTGAGCAAGAAAAATTGGAGAAAGAATTTTATTTATTTTATTTTATTTTTTTTTTTGTACCTGGCTGCCCTCCTGTCCCCCATTTGCTGTTTCTGTCTTTGCCTGGCTTTCTGTTCCGAGCAGGGTCACTGGTGTGGGTTTGCAGCGCTGGAGCTGTCGCCAGGAGCTCTCATTCCCAGGGCTGACATACTCAGCTTGGACGCAGCTCCATCATCTGGTCTGGAAGAGGTAGTGAAAGAGTCACTGTCAGGGCTGCTCGCTCTCCTCAGCTGTTCATGCTCTGTAATACATCTATACTAAATCAAGTTGCCTTGATTACCACTTTTTTTTTCTTTTTTTTTTTTTTTTTTTTTTTCTGCTGTTAAATACATAGCATGAATACTCAGTCAGCTCTTAAATAAACCCCTTAAGAAAGAAGCACTTATGAAAAAATTAATTTCACAAATCACTTAAAATTTGGAAACCCAAAGTGGCAAACTGAGGTTTTATTTCACCATCCTGTCAGAGCCTTGGCACATACGTACTCCCAGATGTATTTTTCCTCGCTTATAGTTGGGGGTGTGCAATGTCCCCTGAAAATAACAGGCCTTAGAAACGGGGCAGGTATCCAACATGCTTGGAAGCCTTTATTTCTCAAGTGTTAGGTGACGGGCTTGGCGAGGGCTAAAAAGCCTGGTAATTATGGGGGTATTTCTGGTAAGCCATTAAAACTGCAAAATTCAGCCCTTGTAATTCTGTATCTTTATATTCCATTTTGCTGTTTCACTTGTTAGCTGTAGCAAATGCCCAATCTGAGCTCACAGTTGCTCTGAATTCATGGAGTTTGTTCAAACAGAATTGCACTAACATCCAATTTAGTGACCTTAGATCTTTGTAATCAGCAGCCAGTAAAAATGCAGACTGGATCTATCAAATATACGTTTATCTACCCAGCTGTGAAAAAGGTAGATATGCACAGATAAACTGTGTTGTAAGTGTAACACCAATGTAATCCAAGGCCAGAATTATGCAATCTCAACAATAAGAGATAGCACATCAATATATCTTCTGTAAACCAGAAGATCAGAAATGTGGCTTGCCTCATACACATTTAATGTAGTGCCATATGTTATGTTAAACTCAGAATCATTTTAGTAGACCTATTATCAGAAAGTCATCTATATAAATGCAGACTCCGAATTAAAAATAAATAAACGCCACCTTTTCTGAATGTATCTTCACTGATAAATGACAAAATGAAAACTAGAGGCAGAAAGAGCACTTGGTTATTTACTCTGTAATTTTTGTTGCTTTACAGAAGTCTTAGCAGAGCTAATTTTGGAGTTCAACCTTCCATTAGCCTACTAAACATTTAGTGAAATGATCTAAAATCTCTCCCCATGCTACTTTACTTTAGATACATTTAAATAATTAATCTAAAAGATTAATCTAAACATGGTAAACACTTATGCTATAGCAGCAATAGAATTTCAGTTGTTAGCTAATTAACTGATATGGCTACTATCTGGCATAATGGAAATCAAATGTAGATTATTTTCTAACTTCCAGAGTACTTGAAAATAACAGAAACAATGTGCAAGTTACTACAAGCTACTGCAATGTACACTGTAGTGCAATGTAGACTTTGCCCATGCAAAGTCTACATTGAAGATTGATCAAAAGTCTAATAAAAGCAATGAAAATATTTCCACAGACCATGATGTCTCCAAATCATTCCTCTGTCAAAGTTAATTTGCATCATGTTGAACTTAGCAGTAAATCCAAACTCTGAAATTCAAACAGAAAGGATTTTTTTCTGTGCTATATCCAATTGACTTCATATTCTTCCAATCACATCTGGAATTCCTCCTGTTCTTTCCCTATATCCAGTTGTCATTTTACTGGCTTCTGTAGGATATCGAGATTGAATTATGGGCTACCGTGGAAGATGTTCCACAGAGGTTCCCATTTCTGTAAGGTTTATTGAAGGTTCAGGTGTAGATCAGATTTTATACTCCTCCTACTCCTTCCTTACATTATTCTCCTATCTTACTTAAATTTAAGATCATTTTTCTTTCCATGCACAGTATTTTTAATAATACTTGAGAAATTTCTAATTTTGCTAAAAAAAATGCTGAAAGATTCTTTGCAAACCTCCTGACAATCTTGAAGTAGGCTGATGTTCTGATAAGGGAGTACACTCAGAATTTATCACCTGTTATGCCAGTTATAAATTCACTGGCATTAAAGAAACAATGAGGAGATTCTAATCTAAAGAAATGTGGATTGGAATGGTTCAGTTCAGTTCAGTGGAAGGGGCCTTCGGAGGTCACCAAGTCCAACTACCTGACAACTTTGGGGCTCACCAGAAGTTACTGAGGGCAGTGTCCAAATACTCCTTGAATACTGGCAGGCACAGGGCACCAAACACCTCACTGGGCAGCCTGCTCCAGCCCTTGGCCACCCTCACAGGAAAGCAATGTCCCCTCCTGCCCAGCCTGATCTCCCCCATCGCAGCTTGGTGCCAGTGGTGCCCAGGGAGCAGAGCCTGGCATCTGCCTCTGCACGAGGTTGCCTCTCAGCCTCTTCTCCTCCAGGCTGGGCACCCTGAGCCTCCTCAGCCTCTCCTCACAGCACCTGCCCTCCTGCCCTTGGCTGGCACTGTTGCCCTCCTCTGGGAGGAAGTCACCAAAGTCCTTCCAAGGACCTTAACATCCTTTTCATACTGCGGAGCCCAGAACTGCACACAGTATTCAGAGATGAGGCTGCATGAACACTAAACGTAATGGGAAAATCACCTCTTTTGCCCATCTGGCTCTGCTGTATTTAATGTGTCCCATGTACTTCAGCATCTAAGCAGCTAACACACAGCTACACCACCACCATTACAGCAAGGTTGAAGACTAGTGCTTACCTTAGTTTAGCAGCAGGCAGGCAGGCACTGGAACTCTGGCAGCTTTATGTTTCTCAGAAAAGGTTCTCAAAAGTCTGCAGAAAAAAATCCAGACACACACACAAGGGTCAGCTTCAGTCTTCTTTCCCCTGAAAGCATCACAAACTTGGGTATGTTACCCCTAACCTTACATCTGTTCACTTCAGTGCTCCTTCATGCTGTCCGAGCTTGTGCCTTCAGCTGCAGCCCCACGGTGAGCCCAGCTGAGGCTGAGCAGGGCTCAGCTGGAGTCCCATCTCAGAAACCCTCGTCCCCCTAAGCCAACTGTAGCCATAGGTATCCTGGTCTGTAGCATACCTAGCTTCTACCTGGATCTTGAACATTGCTTTTGCGTTTTGTTCCAGGACTTTAACGTTTAGTACGGTCTAAAGGTATCCAAATCTTTCATTCTTGAGCATTCATTTAAAACAGACTTTCAGCACTACACGATATAAACCAGTAGTTCTTTGGATCAACTAAAAAAAGAGGTTAGAGCCATGAAAAAACAGTAAATAAATAATTGCACATCCTGATCCATCTTTTGTCCTTTAAGGACATCCATCCCATTCCTTCATTTTAGAAGTATTATCCATGTATTTGGTTCCTATTTTTGGAAAGTCTGTGTTGGAGTAGAGCTAGCTGTTATCATTTAGGGATTGCACCAGAAGAGGAGGATGTGAAACTGGTGGTAGCGGTACCATGCAACTGCTCACCAGCTCAGTTGTAATCACGCGATCTTGATGCCAAGTAAGGTACATATTTTTCAGTACTATTAAAAGCCTCAAGGCATGCTAAACATCTACAACAGAACTTATTTGCATAAATACATGCATACAAAAATGTCAGTATTCATAAAGATGTTTTAAATCTTTAGTCTTTCAGGCAGGTCTTGTTAAATCATAAATGTTCAAACAGTTCCTCGTGCTTGAACATTCCTTACTTCATGTCCATACAAAGAGTCAATTTGTTGAAGTTGCCCTCTAAGGCATTTACAAATTGCACTAAAATATCTGTACACTTAACATTTGAGTGCTCCTACTGAAGTCCTGCGATTTTTGTGCTACAGAGCTAATTGTGCAACTACAATATGTAGGTGGGCTTTTTAGGAAAAGGAATTGCTGTATTTGTAACCTCATGTGCTTGCTTTAAAACTACTATTCTTGCAATATTTCACTCTGCAATCACAACTGCACCCTTGTCACACCAATAATTTTGCTCATTTTTGCCTCAAGTTTCCTGCATTAACAGCATAAATTTAGAGCTGCATTTTTGCTGCTCTCAGGAGAGCATAAAAAAGAGCTCCATATTTAATATCTAAAAGGCAAACATGTTAAGGAAGTGAAACTGTGGCAATTTATGTATTGCTTCACCCTGAAAGAACAGATTTAAAAGACACCTAATGGACATCAGTCCCTTTGAAATTATGTTTCAGAGGATCTTTAACATAAAACCTTCCCTTAGAATCTGGCACATTAGACACATACATTTATATGCGTATGCCATTGATTAGGAGACAAGAGCTTTGGTTTCTCAGCTGTGCCAGTTTACAGTAAACAGGAATGGCACCAACCATTCCTAAATGTAGTTTGCACTGTGAACTGAATGAAATATAATTTAAATTATTATAATAAATTATAATAAACATATTATTAATAAATTATGCTGCTAAGGTGATGAAATAAATGAGTTAGATCATCATATGCAGTGAGTGAATACTAACAGTGGGAGTTATATTGATTACAATATCTGTGAATCTACAACACAAAATTAATACATCAGACAAGTGTTCTTCAAACAAATTTTCTTTCTATTCATCATCTTCTCAAACTTCAGTCACTGGCTTCTGTTTGTTTTTCACTGTTACCTGCCAAGCACACATGCCAAGTTCTGGCTATCTGGGCTTAGTTTTACAGAAAACTAATCACTTACCTTGTGATACAGCAAGAGAGGGGCAAAAGAGTCATGCGGCATAACTTGAATATTACTTTTCACATGGAAAAGTTACTTAGACTGAGATTTTTGGATGATGACCTTGTTTACTACACAATACAGAGCAAGGCTATCATATATTCTTGAAACCTTTACCTTAATTTAATACACCTCCAGCACAACTATATACCAAATCTAGATAATACAGATTTCGCAAAATAATTTTATTTAAAGAGTTAATCAAGTAAACTTGCCTAGAACATGGAAACTATGCTGGAGCTATCAATATCCAAAAGCTCTATCTGCACAACGAGCAAAGAAAAATCCACACTGAGAAAAATACTTCTCTGAAAGAGTGGAAGATCTCATTTTAAATACCTAAATACATTGTGCTTTTTGGCATGAAAAGAAACAGAATTGCCCAAAGTAAGGGCAACATTAGGTCAGAGAGAAAATACAACATAAAGCAATTAACTACAGAGAAGTGTACAATTAATTTACTCTTTGGGGACATGGCCTGATCAGAAACAATTTATATATATATATATATATATATATAATATAATATATATATAAACAAATTGTTAGAAGGTTTATGCTTTTAAAGACTTATTAATCTGACCCAGAATGACTCATAATCCTTGGGTCATTCAGCAGCTTTATCTCTGGCAGTTTATAAACTCTGTCACGATCCCCTCCTCTCTAGTCGAGGCCCCAGACTCAAAAAATCCTTTCCACTGAACCTTTTCTGTTGTTTCTTTTTCCCCCTCACGTTTGCTTGAACTCTGCCCTTACTCCATGTAGTCTGAACAGGGTTGATACATTGCAGCATTTTATTGAACCTTTTTCAAGTAATAGATATGACATTGCTGACTTTATTCAAAATTGCATGTGCTCAGTTACCCAACAAGGTCATGCTTCCAACAGATATTTTGGCAGTTAGTGAAACATTTGTTGTGATTCAGTCAGTTCTAGCCTCAAGGTTTTACTCGCCCGACAGAGAAGCTTGCTCAGTATTTCTATAACACTTTATCACATGTGGCTTTTCATCTCAAAAAAAAAAAAAAAAAAAAAAAGACAGAATCCATCTTTTGATCTTAATACATCATTTTTTTTCCCCATGGTTGCAAGTTAAGGGAAGTCCTAATGATATATGATGGACCATTAACTACAAAAAGTCACCACCAGGGTTCCATTTCAAGCCAAAACTGAAGAGATCAAGTGGATAAACTTATCCCCCAGGTGAAACACTTCAGAAAAAATGACTAGAAGCAGCGTATTCTGCTGCTTAAACATCTGATGACTGTAACTTCCATCTGTGCCTTGCTGAATTCTGGCAGCAGGCAGGATTATTTAGTCTATTATTGTTCAGCCAGCGGGAAGACTTTATTATGGCAGGAAATGTGGGACAGATTTCTCAAATGAAGGCAGCTCTCAGAACAAATTAGTAACTGAAGAAATAGGACTCCACTAGAATGATCTGATGACCTGCTTATCTATCGGCAGACTAGGCATTAAACAAAAATTGGAGTGATTTGTGATGTAGGATATTTAGATTTTGATTCAGCACATATCACTACCTCTTCAATCAATTGTGAGTTATTACTTAGAGTACTGAGTAAAATTAAGCCTTTTTAATAAATGAGAAAGGTTTATACTGTCATATGATAAGAGTAGAGATGAATTAAACTTTAATTCTTTACTTAAATTAATGAATTAAACTTTACTTTTAGTGAAGTTTATTCTAACAAAAGCATTACATACAATAAAATGTTCATACTTACCTGGTATGCCATGGAACAGCAGCTCTAAATCCTTTTTTTGAATATGTTCGCTTGTATTTTGTTACTTCAACAAAAATACTCTTTTAGACATATTTTAATAGTTGGAGATTGTACAGGGCACTTAGGTATAAGCAAGCAAAAATTTCATCATTTAACGATGTCCTTTAATTATGGGATTAATCTTCAAAGCCTTGTAGAGTACATGTGCAAAGTCTCAGAGAGAATTAAAGGATTACAGAGGATAAAAACCACACACAACACTAAAGGTACCAGTTGTTTAAGTGAGCAGTGATAATCAAAAGATGCACATACACTAAGGCTATATTTATACACATAGATTACACAGCATATGGATGAAGGAACCACTATTCTTCTGTCCCCTTATACCTGCAAAACATATTGAGACTAACATTTATGCAAGGCTGCTTTCATATTTTAAAATCAGCTCTTTCCTAAAACTGGGTGTTACGTATCACTTACAGTCAATCTCAGCAGGGGAGCTTCAGTGTATGATACAATAGTTCTCGGTCACAGTTCTTTATCCAATGGATTCTGAAGGTGGAAACTTCTGGTTTAATGTAGTCTCCCCCACAATGTTATTAGACTATTAAGTTAAAATATCTTTCTTTTCACGAGCTCTCCTAGATGACCACTACAGAGGTATACTTGCTTCAGCTTCAGAAAAGCTTGAGGTTACATGTGATTAAGAATCAGTCCTCATTCATGCTCATCTTGGCCTCTGGGAATTTCCAGATATGCTCCAGAATAATTTATTTAAATTATCATCATGTGAATTAAAGTTGTGAATGTATCTGAAAATACATTTTTACTAGCAGGTGGAAGATGTCAGTTCCTTTCTGCTTTTTATACCTACGCGTTAAAGCTAGTCACCCTTGATAAGTGTTTTGTTCCCAAAAATACTTAGGATAACGATAGCATCCCAGCTGAATAGTGTCAGCTTTCTCTTCTGCCCTCTGAGAAACTTGCAACTTGAAAGTGTATTTTGAATTAAATAACAAAGCGCAAAGACCGGTCAGATTTTTCCTTAGTTGAAGAGATATGATTCTATTTATGTTTATAAGTTACTGGAGAAACCTGTTGAATTAGGTCTCAAAAATTGTTTCTTGCTGAATTCTCTGGAGAATACTTAATACAGAATCTGGTGTCTTTGCCACATTACTTACGCTTAACAATGAAGAAGAACAGTCAGTCTTTTGAAATGAAATATAACATAAAGATATAAGGAACACTGAACATAAGTTATTTGAGATTATTGGATAATTTGTCTGTTATAGAATTCATATCTGTGCAGATAGCTAACATAAAATATATGCAACACAACTAAATTAAATGGTTCATAAATGGTTCACTGGCCATATGTCTGGCTATGTATTTCATGCAGGATATACTCCTAGACAGAAATATTTCCAATATGTATACTAATCAGTTCAGTATTTTCCCTCTTAAACATAAAAACATTATGACTTTGTGCCCAGAACCTCATAATATTAATTTAAAAATTAACATAGTTTTCTTACAACAAAACATTTTCTGAGATTTAGACATATAAACCTCCACAGTGCTCTGAAGTCCAAATTCCATTGTTAAATGCACCACAACACAGAAGAAATCTTGGAAAACAATCAGTGTAGGAAGGTGATTGGATCTGAATAGGAAGGTTAGGCTTCAAAAAAAATTCAGAGATGCAGCCAGGCTAGACAAGAGAGAATACTTTGTATGTAAAACACCACTACCTGCTTGCTTTTTATTAACACTAATGAAAGAAGAGATAGCAACATCCTCAGGCATCCTTGAGCACAGCTAAAGGTTGCTGTCTGGAGCCTGAATTCCTTCCACAGCTGTGCTGCAGACTCCAAATGCCCTGAGGAGGACCAGTAACTACCCAGCGAAAAATATTACAAGAAATGTTTAGCTCCACTGAGATATACTATGTGTTCACTGTATCCCTACATCAGTGTTCCAGTTGCTCAAATATGAGGAGACACAAACATATCAGAATGACATTTGATAAAAACTGACACCAACCAACCCCCTGGGTAGAGAAACTAAGCAAGAAAAATAATTACTTTTATCAATTCCTTGAAACGCAAATCCAACAGATCTGCTCTGCTATGACATTATTGTTACGTAGGATTTCCTGGCTGACAAAATAATCACATCCATTAAAGGGTAACCAGTGTCTGACCGAGAATGGAGAATGTGTTGGACTCAATCTCTCCTTGGAGAACTTTCATGTACTTTTGCTGTTCTACTTCAAATCCTACCTGAGGGCATGCAATCTAGCAGAGGCCAAAAAGGTCAAATTACTGCCCTTGTAGGAATTCCCTTAATCATTTCGCAATATTCTGTGTTTTTTTAAACACAAAAATAAGATGTTCTGTTTTTATATGGTTCTTTCTTTTCTACATTCTCCTCTTAGCTTCAGTTTAGAATGAGATGCCTGTTAAGAAGGTGGAGTCTCTGAAGCGATAACAAAACATTCTCCCTGGTTCTCTGAGTAGCATTTCAAATGCTACTAAGATGTAAGCCTGTCCCCAGTCTCTAGATCTGTCTTCTAGCCAAACTTTTGGAGCGGAAAATAACCTGATAAAAAATTAGCAAGCTCTCATTGCAAATGCACTCTTTTCCCTAATATTTGTTCTCTTATTTTTTCATTGCCAGTCGAAATAAAAACCTAAATACCATTCTATGATTATGAGGACTCAAACAAATAACAGTGCTAATCATATGCTAAGTGGCAATTTTATAAATTCTGAGTATAGTTCAAGTAAAACCAATCTGACTGAGAGCATTACATAGCCATAAAAGTAATATGAAGCTAAGCTTTATAATTTAGTTGCCATTTACATACATTACTTCCAATATTAGAAAACAAATTTGTAGCTCAAACTGTCTTCCTCAGATGCATTTAAAGTATATGAGATTAAAGAAGCTGTAGTTTAAATTACTGTAATGCAATTATCACAGATTATTACTTGTGACCCAAAAATGGAATTTGAATTGAATTTGGGATTGGTTTGGAGAGAAATGGTACTGCTGCCGAATTTTAGACGTCTTTCTAGCCACTTAGACAACAAAGTCACCTTCTACTTCTTATTGTGTTACATTTAATGAAAGCAATAAATTAAACTAGAAAACTTAAGTACTCATAAAACTGAAGGGAAACGTGAATGCCTTTGCATCTAAAACTGCATGTACACATTCACAAACAAAACCTACTAAAGAACTATGGATGACTTTATTCTGGAAAAAAAATGCTTTTCCTGAACCACTTTTGATTTTCAACAATGATTTTCCATATGGTTTCAAGGCCAACCAACAAGTACAAATATTCTATTAACAATGGAATAATAGTATGCTATTGCTTTTATCCAAAAGTACTTCACATTCTTGCTCCTACACACTATTATCTAAAATTCTATGTAACATTTCTCCTTTCAGTTCTGTTCAGTAAAATAAATGTGTATACAAACACACAGGAATGTCATGTGGATAGATAAATGTAGAGTGGCTGGAAAAATGGTCTGGTATCACTTGGAAGGAACCTCATCTAGTGCACTGGAATCTGTTAATCAGTTCAGTGAGCACCACAGAGCAACTCTGCAGAGGGAAACATTTCAGAGCCTGGCATCCTCTATCTAACGTGCTCTTTTTTTTTTAAAACTTGTCTTTATGTTGCTTCTGTATTTTCTAACTTGCATACAGAGATGATCATGGAGAGGAGAGATATCAAAATATCAGGAAAAAGCAGGAAATTGGTATTAACTGTAAAGCACAACAGTATATTACTTCATATCTAAATCCCTTGCTATCTTGACAGAAAAATAAATTGTCTTGAATTTTGGAGCCAGGCATGTTTTAAGGATGAGCTCCAGGTCACTTAGAAAAGAGAAAGGGAGAAAATTAACTCTATAAAGCAAGCATTAGTTATTTTATTGACACTCTTGTTTACCAGTAGTGCCTGAAGTTAAGCATGCTGGGACATAAACTAGATAAATGGTTGGTTAAAAAAGGAAAAAAATATAATTTATACATATTAAGTAACCTAAACGTCACTTGCTGACAATCAAGTTAAAATACCAAAATGTTTTCTAGCATGTTTTTCTTTTACTTGCCAGTATTCTCTTCAGTTTCTTCAAATATATGGTCTTGGGGTACTGTCCGTGTTTTTCCACCATTTTTCTCCTCTACGGGCTTGTGCAGGCTGCAGTGCTCTCCTTGTGTGCTTTTCACGTGCTCTTCCTCAGCCTAGTTTAATATTAAACACAAGAATTATGTATCTCTCACTTTTTCCCTTTGAATCAATTTATCTCATAGTAAGCACCTGAGGAACAAAAGTACAGAAAAACACATGTATTAAATTACTATGAATTTCTGATACATAATTTACAAGTTTTCCTTTCCAAAAAAGTATCTAATTGCCTCTTGAATTTAAATGCACACTTAAATAACATACAAGTAACAACTCCTATTTCAGATAAAAGTTTTAGCAACGAACCTGCCTACTGCTGCATTGTGCTTGGACCCGTTGCACTTTTTGTATGCTTCCACAGTTCACAGTGGCAGTAGTTTGAAATAGCTTCTAAAGGCTGGCGCCTGCTAAGGTGCTGGAAGAACAGATTGACATAGGTATGGTCAAAACAGATCGATGCCATCACGGCACTCTGCAGACACCCACTCGGGAAGTAGGAGATGAGAAGGGAAGCAACGCTAGTCTGTGGGATGGAGCTGCGGCATCCTTTGAGCGTGGCCGGCCAGTGAGTAAGCTCTTCAGATATGGGCAAAGTACTGCATTTAAGTGTTGCAAAACACTGTTTTGGTTTGCTTCATAACTCCTGCGGCTGTTATCAACCACCACCAAGGAAAACTGGCTGGGAAGGAAGACAAAACCAACATTAAGGGAGAACAAGGGAGTTTACTAAGGGAGAATAAGCTGTAACGTAAGGAAATGTTCCCATTTCTGTGTCAAAATGGGCAAAACGGGCAGCTCACAGCCTTGCAGCTCAGGCAGCCCTGCAGGCAGGTGGGAGAGCACAAGGCTTGGTGCCTTGGCCCCAGCCCGCTGTCATTTGGCAGCAGGAGCTGTGGGCAGGCCTGCACGGCATTGCTGCTGTGCCAACGTCTTGCTGAGTAGCGGTGCTACGTTAAGTCCCCACACAGGGAGCCACAGTGTGCGAGAAGCCCCAGCATCTCCCTCTGGCCTAGGCCAGTAGCAGCTGCTCTGACAGCGCTTCTCTGCCTGGGCACAGGCTGCTTCCCTATGGGCGCTGCACAGCCTGTCATCCCCGCTGGTGCCTTAGGCATAGCCAAGCCTCAATGATGAGGTTGGAAGGAACTGGGGATCTTCCCTCAGCTTGCTATTGTGCGGATTTCTGGGCCCCAAACCACATTGGGCTTTCCCATCTCACCTGTAGGAACAGAAATCACAGAACACCTATGGCAATGTCTTGCCTACAGCGCTGTTTCCTTGCATGCAGTTACACTTCTGGCACAAAGATTTTATTCCAGAGCCAGGTGTGGCTGTTATGCATCAGAGTCAAAACACATTGCTGGTGACAGGGCAAAGCTTTTCTTCCCCACATGTATCTCCCTCCTTTGATGCTACCGAGCACATCAGTCTCCAGCCCCACTGCTCCTGTGAAATGTACTTCTGGTACATTTCATTTGGAGTTTCTGACAGAACATTATGGTCTCTCTGGAAGACTGTCTTACAACTGAATCACTAAGCTGAACATGACGCACATTCAGCTACCCCATTTCTTCTTGAGATCCAAATGTAACTAGATTGCATGTAAGCCCATTGCTCTTTTGTGCTGTAAATCACCAACCTCAGCAATGCCGAGTCATAAAACTGTAACTGAAGAGGAAGAAACATTCCTTATGGCAACAAAATGCTACCACATCTGATGACTCCTACCCTTTCCTTCTCTTATGCTGTCTTTATTCTGTCATGTTCAGTAGATAATTAATTAGAAGATATGAATTAATGTCTTTCCTCTCTAAGCAGTACTTTTGTATGAATTCAATCATAGTGTAGCATGGAGCTCCAAATCCCATCTCACATACAGCTGAATGTTATGTTGTTACACCTGCGGCATAATCCCTTTTCTGTAGAAGTACAGATAGATGTTTTTAACCTTTTTGCATTCATTGTAATTGCCGTTTGAGTCCGGAGAAAACTGATTACGCTGCCTGCTTTGTTTGGGCAATTTCAGGAAATTAATATGTGCTAAGCTGTTTCTCTAGATACTGCAGACTTCTGTTAGCTGCTACAGTTACTGAGCAAATATAAAATATGTTCCCTGGCAATGTAAAGACACCTATGGCCTTCACCACTGCCTGCTTCTACTTTGATATCCAAAGCCAGATGAGGACACATTGTGATCTTAGGTTGCGAACAGCCATCTAACTCCTCAGTGCTACTTACTGCAGCTGATGCAAACCCGTTCTTAGATGTGGAACCAATCCCAGCTTGGCTGCTCCTGATCATTAATCTCAACACATCATGAGGGAAACTGGCTGCCCTACCCCGAATAAACTAATGACAGTGCCATGTATCACCTGGATATTGCTCCCTATCCATGTAGCATGGTGCTCTCCAAAGAGATCTACATATTTTATTACAAAGATATTTGACAAAAACAAATTGAGAGAAAATACAAACTGCCTATATGACAGGCAATCTAGTTAATGCACTTCTCTGATCATATATATGAAAGAATTTTCACTTAAATTCTCTTGTATTTCCTTTAAAACAGTACTTCTGCAATTTTTTTTCTTGGCCCTTCTACACATTGCAAATAATTTCCAAGGTAATTCTTTTTCCTTGCAAGTATTAGTAATACAGCTAATGAATCCAGTTTCCCAACATGATGCTTGGCATATGTAGGGGAACTTCTCATCTGGAGATGATGTACACAACATCGCAGCCTGCCACAGGTCTGTATACAGCTACAGCTGTGACATCAGGGCCACACAAAAGAACATCATCATTGTCAGGCTCTGGGTTCTTCTGACTCACCACAATCACTGGTGGTCCAGAAAGAGTAGGGGACGTCCAGATAAAAAACAAAGGAAGCCCAGCAGCTGAAAGCAGGGATAAGAAATCCAGAAATATGACTGTAATATATAAAAATATATTCTTTTGCACCACTTACACTGGGCATGCTGCCTAGGTCACCTCTACTACTGTATCTTTTGGTAGTTGCAGCTTTCTGAGTAGACATTTTTCAACTAGCTGCAGCAGTGCTAGCTGTCTGCATCATTCTTATTTTCATTGTTCTCCTCTGAAATAGTTCATCACGTCTTTAACATCTTACCTGCTAATGCAGAAGAATTATGGACTACTAGGAAAAGGGAGAGCATGTAGGCACCAGATCTGCAGGAGTTTCCCCATCCACAGCCACTAGGAAAAAGAACAGATATGTGTCTTTCTCAATAATTTCATTAATTATATTTCAAGCTTTTATTTACATTTGAAATTGATATAAAATGTACCTCATTTATTCTTATGTAGTTTGTGCATTTGTATTGCCACAAGCATTTTCTCCTACCCTTGTAATGAAATCTTTAGTTTACGTTTTGTTTGTTTGTTTGTTTTTTTGGGGAGGATTCTGGCTATGAAAAAATGAGACACAAGTGAAACTATAAGTTCCAGAAGTCTGATTTTGATCATGTTTTCCTGGTTTGTACAAACTGCCAGGCTTTCTCACCAGATAAAAATTCCTTGTTTTTCAATTCTGCTCTGTCAGACACTCACATGCATGATACTGATCTCAGTGCCACAAGAGAAAACTCAAACCAGATTAGTGACATAATAGAAGTACTGTAACACCTACAAAGGAGTAAATAAAAACAGAATCTGGCCTGCAGCTCATACCTTAACATGCATAAAATTTTTATTTCATTTCAATTCCATACTTTTTTTTTCCTCCCCAGCACTTTCAAAAATTTATTTTGGAATTGAAACCTTCCAGGCTTGAATGAGTGTGTTTTTTTTTTTTTTTTTTTTTTTTTTTTTTGTTAAGTGAGAAAAATCCATTTGGCTGCCTTCCAGTTATATAAAACTAAAAGATAAGTTTTACTGACTTAAAAAAAAAAAAAAAAAATGCAGATGCTTTTACTTCCACAGACATCATCCAAATTACTTTAATTCATGAAATTTAACAATTGAATATTTTTTGCATTCTAAGTTCAATCATCATGACACAATTGAAAAAATGTTTGCATGTGAAAATTGGTTTGTTTACATGTCTTTTAAGATAAGAAATAACTCCAAATTTAGAAAAAAACACATGTATTCTTTCAATAATTCAAGAAATACTGTGTCAGGTTTTTGTTTTGTGATCCCTCTCCCCCATCCCATTTTTTTGGGGTAGAAACACATGGGGATGGGGAAGAATTTTATTTTTTTTTCCAAGATGTCTTTTGAAGGATTGTTTCTTGTACCAAGTGCTTTTTATCCATTGTACTGGGAGTAAGATCAGATCCAAATTGTATTCTGCTTGCATGATGACTGATGTGTATAAATATTCATGAGTTAACACCTGCAGTTGGCTATTTTCTAAAAGCTGTGCAACTGTTATTGCAGTTGTAGCTGTGGACTGTAACATCTCATTTGAATTCATGAGACTTGTTATACATTTTTAAATATATATGAAGTGATATTAAAGTCTAATGAAGAACAAGAATCCCATCTGCTACCTGCAACCTAGTAATACCTGCGTAACATAACAGAGGGAAACAGTAATGTAAGCAGTGAAGATGGAAACTTGTTTGTTTATTAAAACTTCAAATTTGTTTTGATTATTCCTTCTATTCCCTGTTGGTAAAAGTTATGTTCCAAAGTGGCATCTTTCCAGAAATCTGTAGAGATCTTTGAGTTTTAGCCCACTAAAAGTTTGGCAGAGAATCTAACTGCCAAATTTTTCTTAAAGAAGAAAACGACATAAAATTCTGTAACAGCCTATTTGATATTCAACTTTGCTCACACGAGACTCTCTTGAAGATGTATGCGCATTTGTTTCTACACGCTGCAAGACAAATTAATTTAGGGTTTTCAACTGAGTTTGGTGTCAAGAGAATTACAGGGACAAAAATGTTATTACTTTAAAAGTTACACTACCAGGAAAGATGTAAGATTTTCTTCTTCTTAATACAAAACACCATGTTTTTTTCTCATTTGCCAATACCTTCCTGAAGTGATTTTTCCCAAGCTTCATTAGTAGTTATTTTTGAGCTCAGACAGGAAAGATTCAAAAGTGCCTTCCAGGAGGCTGTGAAGATTCAGAGTTTAGAATATGATGACATTCTTGGTAGGATACTGGTATCCACTGCTTAGGGATAATAAGCACCATAGCATACCTTTAAAACACTTTTTTTTTTTTTTTTCTCTTTACAATTAGATTTATGGTGAAGGGTGGAGAAGGCATGTTTTCCACTGATATCCACAAGGCTGACATTTCATGCCCTGCCTGGTCACTGGCATCATTTACTGTAGTATGTAAACATCTCATAGCTTGAAAAAGCTAACCAACCCATTCCCAGAATATTTTTAGCATAATGAGCTGTCACTATATCTAATTTACTGAGAACACAAGTATTTAAAGAGTTCCCAAGAAGCCTGGAGAGTAACTGAAGTAGTTTGGCTGTGGGTTGCAATTAAGTCCCAGGAAAGCACTCAACCTGTGTGGTTTTGCATAGGTAGCTAATGTAAGTGTGCCATTCATACCTAGCCAAAATGTTTGTATTTGCTGTGGTATAAATCCATGGCATTATCCAGTAGCCTGAACCTCATGTTCAAAACTATACTTGTAATGCAATACCAGTATTATACATCTTTATGAACAGGACAGGTGATCACACTTGACTTGCAGGAGCAGCAAAACTCTAGTTGCAAGAAGGATACGACAGCACTCTGCGGTGCCTCACGATCCCCAAAGGGATCATACACCCAGCACAGATTTGGAATTCTGTACACTAACATAACTATTTAGGCTACTTAAACTCAAGTCTGTTCCAGCAGTCTTGGTCACCATTTCTGATAATTTTCTTAAACATCAAACTATGCTAGAATAAGGCAAACTGCCTAATTATTAGTCATTTGTGCAGCCTGTAATAGTTCTGATCATATAACACTGAAAAGTCAGAAACCAAGAAAACACTGAGAGAATACCTGTAGTTTAAATATATGTATATATCGATCAATCCACGTAACAGAAAAGAACATATTTTTCAGTTAAACTCCAGTTACTCAGATGACAGATGACAACCAACATTTTAACCTAAGAGCTTCTCAAGCCTGAAATGTCATTTTCCTTCTCAGCTGTCCTTGACCATATGCTTTCAGGTGAAAATGGAAGAATCTGTCATACATCAGGAAAGTAGTTGCTTGCTATTTATATTCATAGTCACTAAAGGCAAGAATATTTAAGCTTACAAGAAAGATTAGTTTATAGGAACTCATTTATGCAACCTTCTGTTCTGTTCACATAAAACCTATGCACATTCACAAACATTCATTATCACCTACTAGATAAACATTAAAAATAAACACAGTCTAGTAAGAATATTACAGGGCTGAAGTCTCAGAAATCACTAATAGAACAATGATACAGAGCCCTAATGCTTTTAGGCAATATTCAATTGTGTGAAAAGTCAGATTTGGCTGAAATTAAATTTTACATGTTAAGTGCCTAAATCACTTTTGAAGAGAAACCATACCATCCTAGAGTACTTAAAACTGACAGAATCCCATCTCATTTGTGGTCTTTTTTTTTTTTTTAAATACCTTATCAGTATCCAAATTGCACTCAGAGTACTGCCAATCACTTCTTTTTGATGCATGATTCAGGACTTTGCATATTATTACAGCTTTGGTTTTCTGTGGTTCCTAAGCAGACTTCTAAAGGAAATTGGGGAAAAAAACAAACAAACAAACAAACAAAAAAAAATTGAAAGAATTTGCAGGCTATATGTTTTTTTAAAATCCTAGGGAAAAACTTCGCTCTTAATAGCATTTAGTTATCAGAAGGTAGATAGACAGAAAGCCATTGGAAAAAGAGTATCTTGATCTTGAAATGATCATATAATCAGTTCAGCACCAAAGGGAGTAAATTCTGACCTCAACACATGAAAACACATTGCATGAAATATTTTACTGTATAATATCAAGGGGTGAATCTAAAGAGTATTGAACAATCAGTGTCATTTCCTTTGTGTGTATCTAACCCCAAATTCATCTGAAATTTACTATCAGTTGACTGGGGGAGAATGAGCTCACTCATGGACTGTGACTAGGTCTGTGCAGATTCCTCACCACATTCCCTGTCAAAGAGGATGAAAACACAGGACTCAGGTCTGGTCCTCAATGATCACAGTTTCCTTATAGGTAGGGTCAAGCATTTTCTGTGTTTCTGAAACTAAAAGAATTAAATGCAAAGAGGGGGAGGAGAACTTCATTCTGAAAAAAAAAAAGCTATAGGGGGAGGAAAGGATACAAGAGCAAAAAGCCAGAGAAGTATGGAAAGGATGGGGTAATGACGAGTTCGCATGGACAGACATAGACAACATTCACTGCGTAGACTTCAGGAAGAAAAAGGATTTTTTTAATATTTAATTTCCAAGTGTAGCTTAACACCAAAATATGCTAATGATCTATACTAAAAATCTTCTTTTTTCCATTGATACATCAAGCTTCTTTACTAGAGACATTTCTAAAACTGTTTATATTGGCCCCTTGTGACAGTCTCCAACATGCACAATAATTACAGCATTTTTGTCTCCATATCACTGAAAATATGCAATCATCTACATCATTTCCCTTGAAAGATGCATTTAAACGCTCCAGTGGTGCCACACACAGCTTTCTATGCTGCCTTTCACCCAGCAGCTGCAGCAGAGGAAGAATAGGTCTCTCCAAAAAGAGGAAGAGGAGGCAGCAGCAATGCTGACTTGTTACAATCCCTGTCACTAGCACAGAGAAAAAATTTCTACTCTGTTAATAGAACTCTGAGTGTTTTACAAATGGCATAACAGATGCAGTGCACCGATGGAAATGCTGTAGACAGTGATGCTGCAAAAACTCTTCAGGCAGAAACACAGTTGTCATGGGCTGAACAACGTCTCACACACACGTTGCCACAGGAATAATTTGAGGAACAATTGGTGGGGCCCTAAGGTAAACCCCCTGCTCTTTCTGAAGAATTCCTTGGGGCTTTAATTTCCAGATGGAGAAACCATAGAGCTGAGTTCATCATGTCATCTACAGGATGACATCTCCCACGATGCAATACCCCCTGTCACTGAAATACAGTGCCAAGCATTGGGTATGAGCCTAGTACATGAAGTAGAAATGGAAACCACAGCCTTCTGCTGCAGAGATGCAAGCCAATAGTTGAGTCATCTCAGGACCTCCATCTAATCCTTATACACTGTTTTTTACATTAGAAAATTGATAAACTGATACAAATGTGTGCTGCCAGGATCCTGCCATTCAGGTGGAAGGAAGGGAGTAAAGAGAAGAAAATACCAAAGTGTTCAGGCAGAGTTTTCTGATGAACGGTATGCTCCGCTTGCATTCCTGGCTGCATAAAAGACTGTATTGTAATTAAAACTGCATGCAAAAAATAATTCAAGATTAAAAATGCATGGAAACAAACAAACAAAAATCAATGCTACCTGAAAAGCAAATCAAGACCTTGCCCTGACAAACAGCTTGGCAAAGGGACAGCTGGCCGAGATTTCATTTACAATTAAACTGTACTAGACATACTGTTTAGCTGCATTATCCGATGCTACCTCATCTGACTCAAGGCCTCATTTGTTATGTCCTGCCTTTTAGTCTCCAAATACAATGGCAAAGTGATTGCTTGTGATTTCATGCTTTTCTGTGCCCAGCACAATGAGGCTGCTCAACTGCTCCAAAGAGCTATGATGAGAAAAGAAAGTCCAAAGCCACCAAGGAAAGCACTATAAAAGATCTTATGCTAAAGAATCACTTTATCAATATTGTATATTTTTAACTGCCTTAGAGTTTCTGGAAGTAAAAAAAAAAAAAGAATAGACATGTTGAGACAAGAAATTATCGGATGCATTTCATCCAGTTAAAATATTAAAGAGCCATTTGGAACTGCATTAGTCCACTGTGATTCAAAATGCTACATGCTTCATCAAATACTACCAGATAGGAGGATTTCAGTAGCAATTTGTGACCATGAAGGTGAAGTAGTTGCACAGTGGGCTTCTATAATAGCATATAATCTCCTTAACTCTTAAAGAGGAACCTGTTTGACACTTGCTTGGCTTCCCGCAGACAGCCTGTGTGTCTGGGATGCTTTATGCCTTTCAGACTCATTAGAAACTCTATTAGAGTTCGCTGTAAATAAAGTGGAGCCTTCTCACTGCAACAAGTTTCAAAAAGAAAAGAGAACATTTACAGAAGAAGAAGTTAACTTGGACAGTTCTCTCTTGCTTTTTCTTCATTCACTTTTAGGTACTCATACATGTATGAAAATACCTTAACCCCTTGAATCCAGGTTCTTCTATTGCTTAATTCAGGCGTCAAGTCATAATTCTGTGTTTGCAACATCACGAGCTCTCTGGAAATGACTGCCATCTTACAAAATCAGCACTTTAGAATTGTTCTGCAGAACAAATGAAGAAGAATAAGGACCCATCCCTATGTGACACTCTATACCAAGTGCAAGAGTTAAAGCCCAGTTTTTATTCCATAACTGTATAAAGTGTTTGGGTTTATTGCAGTACAATTACAGGAACCAAAGGATCAATACTGAGAAACATCATTTTATCTAAGAGGAAAAAATAGTTTCCAAACAAACATAAGATGACGATTCTATTGAGCTTTATTTATTTACACACATACTCACACAGAGGAACACACACCCCTTCTTTCCTAGAAAACGTCTCCCAAATCATATCTCAGAATTATTTTCATTTTAGAAGGAAATACTGATTAAACTCTGTCTGGGGAGAAGAATACGAAGAACTGCGATAGACTTATATTGAATGGAGCTGCAGCATAAAATGAGAGGAAATTCCTTTCAGGCTCTGCCTAAGAAGTGGCCTTAGCACTTCTAAGACCACATGGCAAGCCAAATAAAATAAATATTGTCTGGTAAAATTAGAATTATATTGATAGACTATATGCTGTAATTTCCCAATATAATTGCATTTATGTATGAGGGGGTCTCTTGACTAAGAGCTAAATGTCAGGTTTGCTCCTTCCTTGTTGCTTGCCAGGATATCAGAGTGACAGAAATAATGACTGAAGTCCAGGATTCACGAACACTGGGCTTACAGCAAGGATGATCAGCCTCAGCTCAAGAGACTGCTCAGTCTTCCGAGACTGGAGCTGTGAAGCCACCCCTGACTGGGCATGGCTGGCGGGCAAACTCTCCCCTAATATCAGCCTGGGTTTCTTTCCTCAATAACTCTGAGGCCTCTTGATATTATATTATCACATGTGGATAATGTGTTACCAGAGGATACACTTGCTTCCTGGAAAGGCTAGATGATACCACTTAAAGAATGCTTTATGCCAAAAATAGATAAAACATTAAAATAAAATCCTTTCTGCTATCAAATATTTTGGCACTGTAATATAGAATATACAGCCAGTGTTGAATGGGAAATGGTGTTGCAACAAAGCAAGGAAGTCTTTAATGAAACTTCCTTTTAGGAAAAAGTTTTGCATGTGCTTAGACAACTAATGACAAATTACTAAAATTTTTTAAGAAAAATCTCACTGAAACACTTTCCCCTTTGGCATACTCTTTTCAGCAGGCTCAAGAGATGCCAGACAAACATATCTCCAGACATTTAACTGTACATAGAGTCTAGCTAACATAAAGATAACTGGGAGTTAGAACATGCAGTTAATGTCTTAGATAGTGGGAAGCTTTCAGGACAGAAAGATTAGCATCTGACAGCACAGAGTTATGATGACAAGACAGTGCAATAAAATACTGTTAGAATAGCAACTAACCTTCTGCAAAAGAGAAAAGACATGAATAATAAAATTAAGCAGACAAAGGAAACTACCACAAAAAAGAAAGATTAAATGGTTTTGAATCCCTGCATATACTGCAACATTATTTCTTCAGAAGCTTTGTGTCAATAGCAAGCATCAATTGTTTCAAATAAATGACTGCAGTGGTATGGACAACAATGAGAAGGGGATAATTAACCCGCTGACAACACAATAATAAATTTAAAAAAAACAAAACAGAACAAAACACATTCAACTCATTTAAAACCTGAAAGTTGAGGGCAGTGTCAGGAGCATGCTGGTAGATGTTACAGTCAGAGTCCTATACAAGTGATAGAAGACATCATATTTTTATATATATATATATACACACATATACATTAATAAATATATACATTAATATATACATATATTTATATAAATATATATAAACATATATATATATATAAATATGATGTCTTCTACCACAAAGAGGTAAGGATCACACTTGTCAAGTAAACAGCATGTTGAACCCCCAGAGAAAAGGAAAATGAAGCCAGTATTCACAGAGAGCACTAAAAATTGATGCACAAACCTGCAGTCCATCCACATCTGCAAATGCATCTACAGTCCTTTCAAGAGATGCATATGGGGATATAATCCTGGTCAGCATTTTCTGTAATAAACTGTAATGAAAAATAAGTTTGTTTGATTTTGAAAGCTCTAGCATCTGATAAATTAAATCCAACTCCATTAAAGTCAAAAGCAAACCTCTACTGATTTCAAAGAGAAAAATTTCACATAGTGATATCATAAAATACAAACAATGCAATAGCAATATTCCTTAGTGTTTAATTATTTTTAGTCCTAAACCATTCCCATCAATTTGCACAAAAAACAATACTAATTCTAGCCCCTAGAAGTTTTGGTGTCTTCACTGAATTCACTGGGACAGCAAGCTTGAAGATTTATTTACAACTGTGGAGATCCAATCTATTCTTAATTAAAAGGGATTCAAAATTGTCATAGAAATAAAAGTACGTCCCAAGTATATTCTGCCAGGTGAAGAGAAACAGTGTAATGAAAATCAGAATTAAAATAAAATCCTGTCTGTTTGCTCAGGTTTTATTGTAATGCACCTGCACTCTTGGAGATTTTTCATAGTTCCCCTCTTCTACTAATAATATTGCATTTTCATGGCTGGAAAGCAAATTACCTCTTTTTGGGAGGAGCTCAGTTTCTTTGCTGATGATATCTAAGATCGTGCTCAGCAACACGCGGAAGCTGTGAGATTTCATTGACATGATCAACATCTCTGACTTCCAGTGGAACAGCATATATAATCTTCTAACTGAAAATCTGGTAAAAGGCAAAAGTACTTGCCCCTGCAAGGGCAAGTTTCTAGGTCTTTTCTTTGCTGCCATTGTGTTTTTGTTGTTGTTGTTGTTGTTGTTGTTGTTGTTTTTGTTTTTTCCCCTATGAAACAATTAAACTACAGAAACATTAATTTCACTTTAAAAACCATTACTAAAATTTTCATTTTAAATATGAAAATACTTAGTAAGAGATGAATGTACTTGTTGTGGTTACTATATAACCCAGCCAAATTCTACTTCTAAAAGTTCAGCTTGAACCCCAGCTCTGCTGGGATCAGGAAACAAAATTGAACATGGAGTGGGTTGAAATAGCTACTGCTGTAGGATTCATCCTCCCCAGTGTACAGCTGGGAAAACTTGGTGAGTATCTCAAAAACGTCTTTAAGAATTCTGGAAACCACAATATAGCAGCAAGTTTTTCTTTTTTCCCTTCATAAAATGCTGAAATCTGAAGCTGAGATGGTCAGTTCAAATCACTGATATTGACACCAATTATCTCACTACTTTTGACAAGATAAAATTGAAGAAACCAAAATAACTTATCTGAGACTCAAGGATGCTTAGTTTCAAGATTTTGGTAAATTCTTTTGTTTATTCTTTATTCTGAAAGTGGACTGGCCTTCTTAAGGTCCCTCTGGACATTGACAGGAACACTTTACAAAAGAGTTCCTGTCCACATATAAAACAAACAAACAAAAACTATGCCAACCAACCAAATAAAAACAAACAAACAGACAAAACCTCACAATTTAAGCTTACAATTTATTATTATTTTTTTTTAAAGTTCCCTGTGATTAGTTTTGGACATGAACGGAGTTGCTCCTGCTGTTATTCACAGAACTTCTTAAAGCCCACAACTAGGTCCTCAATATGATTCTGTAAGTTATGAAAATCTACAAAATTCTAAGATTCTATAAGATATGATTCTATACGTTACACTGAAATTGTGTGAATTTTAAACTACAAATCACTATAGATCCAAAAGTTCTTATTCAAAGTGGGCATCATCCATTTTTCTTCCAATTTAATCATATTTTCTCAGCATTTTTTTTTCCTGTTTCTTCTATTGTTCCATGAATATGTTTATTCATACTCAGTGTACTTAAAGTTACTTACTCTACATTCTGGAGAGACAGATAAGTAATTAAACTTCAAAGACTTTTCATTCGTCTTGGTCCATACTGGAAGTGATCTCACATTACTCAGATGACAGTGACATGAAGTAAGAGCAATGTCCAGAGACTGTGAATGGTGTGATGGCAGACATTTTTCATATAAATCACAGTGAAACACAACAACACCAAACTGCAGAGTGTATGGAAGGAAAAGAATAAACGATTCACAGGGAGAAACTTCACATGTGCATGATCATGCTGCGGACAAACCTACTTCCAGTGACATTAATGGAAATCTTGTTCTTGGCTTTACCTTAATCCACACAGTATGTTCATCTTTCTGCTCAGCCTAACGCTAGACGTGAAGCCAAGCTATACCAATCATCTCACACAACAGATGCTGAGATCAGATTGTCAACAGTATACCAAGACTCAGATCATGAATATTGTCACCTTAGTGTGGTCCTGGATTTACATATCTTAAGCATTCACCCAGATTCACACACAAGCATCCCAGCTTGACATAACTTGGAGTCTGAGTTCATGAAGATTCAGTATTTAGACAGGAGGCAGCAAAGAGCAGTTTCTGAAAATGTGCTTTGGCTGTTGCAGCCTGTGCTAGTGGACTGGGCCTGCTCAAGGCAGGGTTAGCAGGGATTTGGGTGCCACTGTAATGGGCTGAAATGCTCCATGCAGCTGTGTCTGTGGAAGGAGAGGAAGGAGCATGCCTTTCTGCCTCAGCCCTCTAACCGCACCTTGCTGTGGCCTCTTTGACAGGCATAGCAGGTGCTAATTCATCAAAGGAGGCTTCACACTTACCACATTACAGACAGGACATGGCTGGGTGAGGAGCAAAGCTCACCACGTTGTCATTTGGACATGTCTATTTTCAATGCATTTCCCTTACTGAACAACCACCTGCTCTCTGCTGGGGCATTTCACACTCTTACCTTAACAGCTTTGGTCTGCTTTCACGTGCTGTTCCCCAGACAGGTATCAGATGAAGAGTGAATAGCTGTTGGCGTCTCAGATCTCAAGATATCCCATGGACAGACTTTCCACACTTTAGCCCTGCCAAGCTTGCTGAACCTTGCAGCCAGACTAAAAAAAAGAAGGGAAAATTCTCTTTATTTCAGGTATAACGTGGTTTGCAGCATAAGATCAAGTATTCTCTCCTTTCCTAAGCAACCCTGTACATGCACAGTGGGTGTTTAGTCCTTCTCGATGGGAAGGCACTCTGCACAGCCCGTCTAAAATAACTGGGCTGCAGGGCAGAGGAGCTGCTGCAGGTGGAGCTCAGCCTGGGGCCATGCAAACGGCCAAGCCAGGGCAGAAGCAGCTGCTACCTGTCATCAGGATGTGACCCTCTCTCTGGTTGCCTCAGCCTCTCAGTCCCTGATGGCAGCATAAATGATGAGAGAAGTGAGCAGAAAGCTATTTTTTTATCAATTGATAAATAACACTGCACCTAACAGTCCCTGTACACTGCTTAGGAGTGAACGAGAAAAAAAAACAAAAACAAAAACAAAAACAAACAAACTCTAATGGTCTGCAAATAAAGTTCCACATGAACAATTTACTTTTTTTTTTTTTTTTTTCTTTTGGCATTTTAGAAATGTTTTCAGTTGCTGTGTTTCCTGTATAACACACATATCTGAAAGGGGGAGATGAATTGCAATAATATAATAAACAGTTCATAGGAATACACATATTACAGTTTTTCAGCTCTCTTGTGAATTGAATGAATTTCTGTAAGCTTTTGTTTAAAAACAAGTAGCATGATTAGAGTGGAAAATAATATAAGCCCTAGATTATTATAACATATGTCTGAAATATTAACGCTACACCAAAATCTTCCCTTCCCCAACTACTTTTCCTTAGTGTGCAGGTGTGGATCAGGTAGATTACCTGGCTTAAACTGAGGTTCTACTTTGAGCTGTTAGCAAGAAAAGCAGAAAATGCCCAGGACAACAGTATTGCACAACAGAATTGCTGAGACTATAGTGCCTGCTCAGTGGAGTGGCCCATTAGTGCTGACACATTACCCACTCCTGATGGCAATCAGGCTGTACCTGCTAATTACTCATACATATGGCTTTCATGTTGGCTTTTGCTACTTGATTTATTTAGATATACATAGCACTTATTAAAAGATTGTTAGAGGAAAACAGGAAAGGAGCTGATAAAACTAACAGAGGTTGTAAATATTTTTTTTAGTTACAACTCACATTGGCATCACAATTTTTGTATGTGCATGTGAGATTGGCATCCAAGGTGACAAAAAAGGAGACAAAAGGAAAAACAAAAAATAGTTAAAAGCACTAAAAAGGAGAGAACAACAACAACAAAAAAAAGCAATAGGATAGAAAAAGAATAGCTTTAATTTCATTGTATTATGCCATTTATGTCCTTTTTCTTCTCCTCACTTGTAACCCTTCGGAGGGAATCATTTGTAGCTGTACAGATCTTTGGTAAATACTCCTGTCTTTGTATCACAGAGAACCCGTAAGACACAGTGTCCTTGCCTCATTTTCACACATTCCCTGAGTCACCAGATGAAAAGCACAAAACATTAAAAAAAAAAAAAAGAAAAAAATAAAAGAAAAAAGTGTGATTCCCACTATGGTAAGAAAGTATCACAGGACCTCTAACACTACAGTTGTCACAGCTGCAAGTTACTGCTGTCTGCTTACATATTCAATAGAAAACAACAATAGAAAGCAGTTTTATGTGGCTTAGGTGCAGTTTCTGTTTTATATTTAGGCATGAAGGCTTTTCAGCTGTTTCTCATCAACTCAGAAACAGTATATCCTAAAGACTGACAGTTTTCAGTGGAATATAATGCAGTCTGAGATTATTTACATTTCCAAAGCACCATGATACCGTGCTGAAAATAAAACCAGGCAGAAGTAGTAATGTTAAATACAGTTTACTATGAAGATAGGAAATAATTTTCAGTTTTATTAGTAATACCTCTGAGGATTTGTACCAGAAAATAACTGGTAGGAAAGGACAAAACTGCTAATATATCACAGCACCAGATTTGTGTTAGTTCATGAAATGTGTTTGGTAACCATGGGTACTAAACAATTTCATGAGGACTTCACATAATCTAGGATCTATAAATAGATTTGGAAACAAAGTAGGAGCTTAACTGTAGTATACATGGGAAGCACAATATTATTCGTAACAGAATTCATTTCTTTGTGCTCCAACAAGCATTGTAAGGTATTTATGACAATGCCACCATCTCTTTTCTTGTCTTTCTTCTTTTCTAGCTTTCCCTCCCCATCTCCTGTGACTCAATCAAGCTGAACTTGGGTGATAATGAACAGGGTTGTAATCAGAAGCTCTCACTGAATTACATTTAATTTTTAGAGAAAAGCATGCAGAATAATGAATAATGGTCAACACAAAGAAAAACTAACCAAGTGAAAGATGTGAGGAATATTAGTCAAGAACTTAACAAAAACTACTACTCAAACACAATTATAAATATTCCTTCAATGTTAACTTTTTTTTAAAACCTCTTTGCACACTTGCCTTCAATAAAATAAAATAAAATAAAATAAAAAAAAGAAAAAGCAAAAAAAGGCAGCAGAACTGAACATGTTCTGGAGACAAACAGATAAATATAGTGGGATTCTCCACAATTCAAGGAGCTGCCAATGAGCAGATAACTCAGTTAATCAGATCATCTAAGTCATGGTATAAACTGCTTCAAAACAAAGCTATCAATAAACTAGGTTCAGTATTGCAGGTTCTGAGGAAAGCTTGGAAATTTGTGATAGTATAAAGACTTCCAACAGAATAGGGTCTGCTATAATTACTTGGAGTAATAATGCAGTGGGACTTCAGCCACAAGTCACAGTTCAAGTTAGCATATTTCATCATCTGTTAATCGGATCACTCTGGGCTCCAAAGGCTGTGGCTAGGCTGGGTGAAAGAACTGGCAGCACAGCCTGCAGTGAAGACAAAGGCTGGGAGCACACCCAGCCAAGTTTAAGCAAATGCTCCAGCAGTTTTTCCTCTGTCAAACTAATTCATGGGTGCTCAGCTTTTAATGGGAAAATCTTAATGAATTTAACACAAATGGCTCTTTTTCTAAAGGCTAACTAGCATGTGGATTTATACTTATATAGCTGGAGCTAATTATAGATTTTTTCATGCTTTTTGGCTACCCTTATCATTAAAGTGGAAATATATGTACAATACAACATTAAGGCAATGAAATGTTTTTCTCATCCTAGCAAGAAGTCTCAGTTAGATTTCTCATTTTAAAATAAAAGTCCTCGGTAATCTTTGCCAGCACTGACTGGCCACAATCTTAGCTTGGCTAATCATTTTAATGGTCTAAAGAGGATTTACTTTAGTTACCTATGGGTGTTAGAAATGTTTTAATTGTTGAGTGTTTAAACTCACACACTGCACTCTTTGAGAGATTGGACAATGTCCCAGGGAGCCTGGGGACCTGATCTGCACACTGGGGCTCTCCAGCCTCAGCACACTGACACCCTGCCCGGCTGGCAGGTCTGCGCAGAGCCCCTCCAAACCACCGGAAGAAATACGCTCCTGCTGGGCTGGCCTCTACTGAGGAAGGCTGGTGCTCTGCTAGGAGAGACACAGCAAGAGCTCTGAGATGGAGAAGGCCACTGCCATCCCACTCCAGATATGACTGGGATCACTCCTAGCAGCACTCACGCTTTCCCATCTGTGCCTATGACTGCATTTTAGATCATTAGACAGGAATTATCTTTTTTCATGCATGTATACCTACACGATCATAAAAAGAAACCTTGGTTTATTCCAAAATTGTGCTTGACTTCACATTCATTAGTAGGTACCCTCACAGACATGTTAGACATTCAAGCTGATACTGCAGTCTAATGGAGCTTCAGGAGTGAGGCCCAATGTAACAGAATGCTCTCACTTGTACGCCTTTCAGCAGAAACATGACCATTTATGGATGAATTCAGGCACCCTAGAAAAAAAAAAAATCAACGCCTTTACCTGTATTGTTTTTTCAGTACTCACTAAAGAAAGAAATCCATGCCAATTATCCCACCAGGTAGTACTTTCTTCGGTGAGTTAGAATCTTAATGGAACCATAAATCAGGCTTTCCCTGGGGAAGGAGTGGAAACTTCATTACTTTGTATCATTTGCAGATGTGGCCACCCATTAAAATGGTTGGCTACCACATTTTGCTTCTCAGAAGTGGAGAGGTCAAAGACCTATCACAAAGCACAAAGATGACCAAATGTTTGGAAACTTATAAGCAAAATGTTACTTGCAAACAATACATAAGCAAAAATATACATATATCTACCTACCTGATAGTGGGTACACACTATACATGTATACACACATCCCTGGGAGATACAAGACATATTTTTTCCTTCTCTTAGGAACTCTGTTTTTCAACATCAGTTCTAAGTATCAGCTTCCATAAATGGCAGTGGTAGTTGAAAGTACAGTAGGAATTAGTATCTCTTCAGTTCAGGCCATTTTTCTTTCTTCAGAATCTACCATGAAATCCTTTTGTAAGTTTTATCCTGTCTGAAATAAAGCCTAGAGTTCTTATTAGTTGCTAGAATGAAGTAAACAACTTTATCCTTTCTTTGCTTCTCTGATAAGGTCACATCACAAAAAAAGACAGAATAAAAGCAATTGTGTTTCATCTAAACATGAAGTATGGGACAGAAATGATAATTATACAAGGAATATGTGATGATGATTCACGTACTAGATCTGTAATTGGTTAAGATGAAAATTTGACCACCATTACCATCACTTGTATTGAAGGAGCTCTAGTTCATGAAAGAAAAATATTCTCTTATTCTGTCTATAAATTTAAGAACTTTTTTTTTTTAAGATAGTCACTAATTACACCCGCAGAAGATTTTAAATTCTTAACTACTTTTTTGTAAGTCTATACTGCTAATACTATCTAAACACTGCAGTTATTTTTCTAGCAATAACCTGTTTGAGTCTCACAACAAACCAACAATGCTCCCAATTTACAATATGCTCAGCATCTATGAAGACTTAAAAGAGATTCTGAAAATCCCTTGAAAGTTCACTATGGAATAAATATCTTAAAATGACCTTATTAAACAAAGCAGCTATTGGAAAAATTGTTACCTTCTTCTCCAACTGCATTCATCTGCAGAGTCCTGCACATGCTTATTGTAGTCAATACATGACAGTTACATCATTAACAATCAGAGAGGAATACCAAGCTTACTTCTCATCCACTGAATAACTTGTGTTCTTTCAGCATTGTTTCATGGAAAGGGCATCTGAAAATAACAGATCAGGATTAAGATCTGTGCCAAACTGCTCTCTGTTAAGTTAGTGGGATGTGAAATAAAACGTGAAAATTCAATCTCAAAGTTTTTCAGTCATTATCAACCTTTGCATCTGTTTTGTCTTTTCTAAGGGTTAAACACAAATTCCATCACCACTCTATTAACTTCCTGCTGCCTGCTTAAAGGGTGAATTACTCGAAGGCTGAAGCCTCCTCCTGTTACCGTGGTTAGCAAAGTCTTCTATCTGCTGAATCAGGTTCCAGTCAGGATATCTCAAGCTGCTGCTACTAGTAATTATGTTTTCTTTCCTCTCTGTTGTTATTCAAACAACAACAAAATATTTTGTATTTTGGAACAATCTTGACTTCCATCCTCTGAGGAGTGTCCTAGGACTTAGCCCCTCCTTGCACCTAACAGGTGCTTTCATTTACTCCATATCTACTCTGTAATAGCAGTCTAAAGAAAAAAAAAAAAAAAGGTTCTGACAATGGAGGAAAATGAGCTACCAAACAGAGGACACAGAGGACACCTTCCAGTCTGACATCCCAAGGGAGTGGCCCTACTTGGCAGGAACCATGTAACAGACAGACTGAATCTGATAGACTGAATGGATACAAATCAGATGTACAAAACACACTTCCAGTGGTTTGAAGAACCACCAGAATCCCTAAACACATATAAGCAACTCTGAAATGGACACATTTTTTTCTTTTTGTTTCTGGAAAGCTGATGATGAAAAATAGCACCACCAGCTAGACAGCCCTGCTTCTCTGCACTTTATTTATTAATTCTTTTCTGTTAAATAATAAAAGAAGCCATTCTTTTTACAGAAATCAAACTGCAGATTCAATCCAGGGTAAATGCGTGGCTGGACCAAACTACAAAGTTACTGATGAAAAACCACATACAAGAGGTCATTCCTATGTTAGAATTCTAACCAGGCTGTAGTGAAACTGCTAGAGCAAAATTGTGGTAACATCCCATGGCATCTCAGCCATCGTGTACACTTTGCAATAGTTCGTTTTTAAAAGGATACTGTCAATCCCAACTGTGAGTACACACAAATATTTACCTAACATAATAGTGCAACAACTCACGAAGATGAAATAATAAGCTTTTATGGCAACTTCAAGTTCCCTGCCTGCGTCTCCCCTTGTGTGGTTCCTCCACAGTACATAAACACTGTCAAGCATTTTCCTTGGCTTCTTTAAAATTAACAACAATTATATTTAGCTTTTAAAGTGAAACAAACCTTTTAATTTTGACAGGATTTAATTAAACCCATCTTATTTAAATTTAACGTAACAGCCCCAAGGCGGGAAGGGAAAGGTATGAAAAGGTGAAGAATCAAAGAGTAACGTAGGACATTAATCAAACTCAGACTAGAATGAAATGTTGATTCCTCTGCATATTTTCCAAAGAAACTTTCAATACTGTGAGGACTTTCTTGAAAATTGTTTTTCACTGACTATCTCTCATACCTCATAGGGTTTCTGTTTTAAGGCTGTGTGATAAGCAGAATGTTATGGGAGCATTCTAGGTATACAGGACGTACTTGGTTGCGCAACTTGGTTTAGCAGTTACACAAACCATTACAACTGTGAAAATCATTCCTTTTTTTTTTTTTTTTCTTTTTTTTTTTTCCCCCCTCCACCCTCCTCCAGCAAGAGGGATGCAAAGCTTAGAGAAAGGAGTATAATGAAATTCTTCATGAAACTAACACCTCACAGATATTTTATGTCCTTTTTTATTTCTGGGGTGTTTTTTTTTTTTTTTTTTTTTTCCCCATTTAAAGCAATATTTGTTCTTCTAATTTTTAAAAATAAAGAAAGCCTCAAGATCTTGTTTAAATGTTTAGTTTACATAATTTGAAGGGAAATAGCTTGAACTTAGGTTTTTAAGTTTTGCAGGCATGAAATATTTTTTAACTATCCTAATGTAAAAATCTAGGTAGATTAACTTCAATAGAATAACCAGTGCTCAGCAAACTGTATTTCTGAGTTGACAACAGGGATAATAAAACAGAAACCCCAATAATTTTGGAACCTCATACGGAATTCATTTTCTACACAAAATTAAAAGATCACTGAGAATGGAAGTGAGGCAGAGAACTGCTGAACTCCTCCATTTCTAGAACAGCTGTTAAAATATGAAAAGATCCTAAAAGATAAACTCCCAGGAAACTCTGATTTTATGAGTTAGGGTCTTCAGTGTTCATGCTATATCTAAATTATTGAGGTCTACGTATTGCAGCAAAAGATAGGCCTCTTTTTGCCTTCTGTTGACTGACAATACAGACAATTTTCATCAACAGAAAGCAATGGAGAAATGAACATTTGAACATTTTTAGGAATACACCACAGGATTTCCTGGAGTTTCAGAATTCCTGCCTAATATCAAAAATATCAAAGAAAGTGGTTCTCAAGCAGACAGATATGAGAAACCTGTACAATGATAATGCGGCTGCCCATCTGCCTACTGAAAATGAAATCTATTTATGGCCTCACAGTACAGGCAAACAAAATTGCTATGACTTTAGAAAACCTTGGCCAGCTGAATTGCTCCAAACCTGTCCTTCACATGATGTGCTGTTATATTTTTGTTATAATGTTAAAACAACACTGTCATTTCCTTAGAATAACCAATACTGTAATTTGAAAAACCAAGGTGATGGGAATAGATCACGTCAAGAGTTATTTTGGCTTAAAACTTAAATGTCCGATGAACCGGGTGAGACAGAATCACAAAACTACTGCATAACAGTTGTGGGAACACAAAGGGTTGTTTGAGGATTTCTAAACTGCAAAGGCAAAAAAACATAAGATGGAGGAAGATCAGATCTGGGAAGCTATGCAGCTGTTGATATGTTAAGGTCTTAAAGTTCTATAAATTACAAAAGTGACATGGAAAAATCAGTAAGATTTGATGGTCATAAGAAGAACTGGGCAGGCCAACCCTACCTTTCCAAAATTCCTAATAAAATAATCCCAATAAATCCTAAAAAAATGTTAGAGGATCATTGTATTCCAAAAACAACAGTCTAATGAAAACCAACATTTTGGAACATCATATATGCCACTGTATATTATTATTTCACAGTTTCTAAAATACAGTGTTTAAGGTGACATTAGCAGCAGACTGATTTAACGTCCGTTTGGAAGGCAAATATGCAATTTTAATTCCATTTACTTTCGCTGTGCTTTTTAAACTCAGCTCTGACAGAAAGGAAGTCAGACATCTGGATAAATGAGGTAGGTTGATTGAATATTGATAAGCCAATTTTTAATTTATCAAGGTTATCTAGAGGTGCTAACCTGGTGCCACATACTAACAAGAAATATCAACACACTAAGTGATGTGTGCAGTGAAATATTTCTTTGGGGAAACAGCTCTGGATGGGCTGGGATTATTAAAATTAGAACCTTGCAGTGGGGATAGAAAGTGACTTCCTGAGGGGAAATTAAAAGCAGGTGCGAAGTGTGACAGAGAGACAGAGATGAATAGGTGGCAAGTTTTATACTTTGCTCAGACTGAAACATAAAAGCCACATCAAATCAGTACAGATGAGAGAGAAAGAAAGAGAGAGAACTACCTTTGTGAAAAGTACAGTTAACATGGCACAAAAAATGCTAATGTTTCGCTTTTCCAAAGTTTCACAGCAGGGCAGGTAATCATTACAGACCTTACAGCGCACTCTCTGCATTGTCACAATCCGCAAGGCTTGGCAGCCGCCCACATAAGACCACGTCCAAACAGCAGAGAGCGGGTGAGCAAGCATTGTTCTTCAGTCTCAGGGACTCAAAGCAGAGCACAGCACATTGCAGCAAGAATAATGTCACAGAAATATGCAAGACTGTGGGGAAAAAGAAGCACAGATTGGCCCATGGAAGAATTTCAATAAAACGGCATTTTGCAGTAGCATGGGAGCAATCTCAGATATTTGCATGTTTGTTTTCATTAGAGAGAAGTCATTAGAATATTTCATTTCATAGATTTGTTGATAATTTAAATGCAACGTGAGACTCTCAAGTAAACATCAGTGTGGGCAGAAAAGAGCAGAAATAAAGCTTTTCTTCAGGATTTTTTCTTGTGAATCTAGAAGTACTGAAACTTTATTTCAGAACTTCAGTCAGAATAAGAAAATAAAAAAAAGGAATTTTGATGCATGGAAAGAAACTGCTTTGAAACACTGCTTCCTTCAAATTCTAATGGTTCCTCAAATACTTCTCAATAATCTTATCTCATAGTTTATAAAATTTATAAGAGAATAATAATTTCTTAGAAGACAATTAGCCTACATGGACATGTTTGCCTGATAGTTAAAATCAAATAACACAGGCACATGACTGTAGCTGCAACCTGCCTCCTAACTGGAACTAAATCAGCTTGCCACATTTGTACACATCAAGATAATTTTCTTTTCACATGTTTTAGCTCCTGCCCACTCTCTACTATGTCAGCAGTAAGTAGCATAACTGTGGCATTTCACGTTCCCCCTGACTGGTGCCAGCTGGGATGGCCGCAGTAGCAGTGTCTCAGTGTTGACTGCTGGCAGCGTAGCTCTAGGCATGGGTTTTCTGCCATAGCTATGTTATGATGCAACTTCACAGATCACTTCCTTGTCACTGCCCTGCGTGAATAAACTGAGGTATTCAATGAAAATTTCCTGTCGTTACTCATCTTTACATCTTTTCAGATTTTGCAAGACCTTACTTAATGCAATCTTTCACCTTTATTTGTAACAGTGTGGGACATACAGATTGAAATAGGATTCCCCCTAACTTGAACCAGAAGTGTCTTCTTTCATCAATTCCTCAAACACTTTTCCCTAACAGTCTCAGTTTCATAGTTTGTAGCAGATAAATGCTGTAGCTGCTTTACTTTTCAGAGACAGACACAAAAATGTTCTTACAGCATTTTCCCCCAGATAGAAACACAATTAAGTACACCAAAGAGAGAGTCCATGCATCTCCCTGTCACATGTATCCTTCTAGTCTCATGCTTTTCATCTGTTCACTGTTCTACATGCTTCTGTGATTTTTCTCCTGTATGAAACAAATTACCCCTGGTTTGTGTTTAAACACTTATGTGTTTAGTTCTTCTTAAGGTTTTTCTTAATTCTTCACTTATTTAAAATAATATCTCCAGACTTTGTTAGATTGCTTATCTTTTGCTAGAGAGATCCTATCTTCATTACAAAGACAAATTCTTTTACACCCCATATATTTGCGTTTGGTCTGTTCAGAGTAGAATTCTGTCCTTCATGGCTTTACAGCTGGTTACAACTGAGCACAAGCTATATCATTAGCTCATGGTTTGTCCTCCTTTTAGGACAGCTTACCACCAGCTGCACATTTTGGCCTGCCATTTGTAAAATCTGCTCCCCCCCACACACACACTTTTTTTTTTTTTTTTTTCTTCCCATTTGGGGGGGACCCATTTAATAGAACTGTCTGAAATGAAAATGACTCATTGAAAAGGTAGCTTCAGAACCTGTCTTAGCACCTACCTATGTACTCCACCATTTCCCACTTGACAACTTGATCAGAAGCATGTTATTGTTTCTAAAAGCTTACCTTCATGTCTGCATATAAGGTTGCATTTCTTGTTTGTTCTGAAAATACCGGTGTTTCAGATTGTTACAAGGTTTTCCCAGCAATAAAGAAATAATACTGGGTGTTTGCTGTAAAATAAACAGAATAAAGCAAAATAAAATATATAAAAACAAATTCATACATCTGAAAACACAGGCAAATATGGCAAATATGCCAATAAATGCGTAGTGTTTAGATCAACACATTTGAGACAGATTCTGATTTTTTGCATTCAATGCACTGTAAATGAATCAAAGCCAAGATAAAGGAGTAAATCACTACTACACTTGAATAAAGATAACTAACTCCTGATAAAGAAATTGTTTAAGAATTATTATAGATTCCAAAAAATATTTCATGCTGCCATAGTTTTTCTGTGCTTGTAAAACATATCTGATTTTATCACTGCAGCTGAGATTCTTCATGATTATAAGTTTTTACTGGTCACATTCCTCTCAAAGACAACACAAAGGAACATAGAGAAGCTGGAACTGAAAAGGGCATAGTCTGAATTTGACCTCTTTTGAATGACCCATACTACTGTCTTGGTTCAATTCCTCTTACCTCTTAGAGGCTATCAATTGGAAATAGAAATCTGAAATATTAAACTGATAATGCGCAACTTTAATTTATTTCAGACATTATCATACTGTATCAATTTGCACAGCTCTGAGAATCAGTCTCTGTGAATTAATGATGCATCTCCATATCTGCATGGGAAAGATAGAGGGCTGTGACAACGTTTACATCTGATACTATTAGAGTCTCTTCAATGATAATCATTAACAAGTCCATTAATGAGAATATATTTCCCTGAGGCACTATGGCCATTTGGCATTGTAATCTAAATCTATAGTCTCCAGAAACTCTATTCGGAAGGCAATGAAGTAAGTCCCTGAACTATATAAAGGTTATCTGTCAAATTATCTCACTGAGCAAAGAAAGGTGACAGAGACTTCATTCAATATTGGCAGTATAGAAGATTAAAATGTACAATTGTCTATTTTTGTAAACCGATAACTACTAGAAACGCAGTGAAAAGCTAAATCCTGCATTCCAAAGGCTTTGAATAACCAAGCAACAAATACCCAGATCCTTAACTTTTAAAAGGTTGTATTTAACTGGAGTAACAATGGTAAGAAACTCATCTCACTGGTTATTTTAAGCATCTAATAATAATGACAGACTTGTTAGAGCACAAATCCTGTTGGCCTGAAATCTGTACCATAACTTATTTAGATATGACTGAATTAAGAGCTACTGCAATATGCATTTCCTTATTGCTCAGCAGATGAAGCAAGGGTTCAAGAAACAGAATAATTACTTTCATTCCATTTTTTCCCCCTTTAAATAAAAATACAAACTTCTTTCTATCTGCTTTGAAACCAGTTTCACCTAAAACACAGTAATAATCATTCCCCCTACACTGTGTATCTTAGTTGACAGCTTCACAAGCAACAAATATTATGGGCAAAAATAGACAGCTGTTCCCAAGTCCTAATATTTACTGACAGAAAGTGGGCGGGCATCATTGCTGCAATCTTTCCCTCTACAACTTTAGAGCAAACAGAATTGCAGACTTCTGGACAATACTCTTGGCATCCTTCATCTATGTTAAATGAAAAGCTTGCTGGAGTCAAGAAAATGGAAGTCTTCCTTTAAACCTGTATTACTGAAGAGGATTTTTCTTAAACCACCATAATATCACCTCCAGTTATTCTCATTAAAAGTCCCTTCATGAAGGCACACTTTCCCTGAATGTCAGTATTAAGTGAAGCAAAATAAATTATGCCCAAAACATAAAGAAAGTATAGTTTCGAGTACTGAAGCTATGGTTAATCATGCCTGGAAAACAACCTAACATCTCTATAACCTAGTATAACCTACTATACTATATATATAACCTACTATACTATATATAGACACTACTATAACCTAGTATCTTTATAGCCTCTAAGATCTCTGCTGAACAAGTCCCATATTACCACAGATCTGCCCTGATCCTGAAGGATTTTGCTTTTGTGGATAAATATCAATTTATCCTGAAAATATTACAGAAATTGAAAGACAACTAGCAATAAATTATTATTTTTTTTTTTTTTTTGGGGGGGGGGGGGGGGGGATTATATTGCAATACAAATGTAAACAATTTCCTCAAGAGATAGCACTGATCATCTGTTATTTTGGGGATTATCAAAGTATTTTTTTTTTTCCCAGCAATAAAATCTATTGATTTAGAAGCTGCTTGTGTTTTTCACTCCATGTATCACGAGGAGATCCTGTATGGAGATTGACTGTTAGCACAGAATTGAATACTAATGTCTTTTCACATGTTTATCATATTCATGATGAGCCCTATCCTTTATTAACATACTGACATGAGAAATAAAATAAATGTGGAGGAGATTGAATCCTACACCTGTTTAATGTGAGATTCTTATTTTTTTTTTAATTTTTTTTTGGTGTAGCTGCCGTGAGAAACAGAGGAATGAACTAGACAAACCTTCAGTTTAATCCAGTGTAAGAAATTCTGTCCATGTAAGCAATACCTTGTTTCGAAAAGCCTTAAACATCTTCTGTTTCCCTGTAGGTCTCTCTCAGACATGTTGTATTTATGTGTTTTTACGTGTATTTACATGTTGTATTTACAGACATGG
Organism: Anas platyrhynchos; assembly: GCF_047663525.1. NCBI lineage: Eukaryota > Metazoa > Chordata > Aves > Anseriformes > Anatidae > Anas > Anas platyrhynchos. The sequence goes on from NC_092592.1 coordinate 14,970,125, forward strand.
TAATTACATACTCAGCTTGTGTCTTTCCTCAGTTTCTTTAGCTATGTTACAATTTCAAGGTTAATTTCCTAGAGTGAAAAACATGCTTTAAAATTTCATCTATCACATACTGCTCTTAGCTGTAAGGGAAACATTAAGACCATCAAACTTTGGAAGCTATTATCACTATCTAAGAATCTAACATTTAAAAACAGAACTTGAAATTTCAAATAACAAATGTGTTATAATTTACTCAGTGAACAGTTCTGAAGAACTGCTTGTGAAATGTTACATTTAGAAATGTAAAGCAAGTCTTGTATTATAAAATACAATGAAGTGTTTTAAAATCCAAATCCGTCCACTCTCTCAAAAGGAACAGATTATTTTTTCCTGGAAATAAGCACACTGCTAGATTCAGAATATGTTTGCCAACTCTGAGCCTGGATTAATGTTTCAATGTGAAGACATAATACCTTGGAAAGAGAAAACAAACATAATGAACCTGACAAGAACAGCAGTGCACACAGGGGTTAGCCATGGGAACAAGAACTGTACCAAAATTAACGACTTCTAGTGAAGTGCAACTTCTTCATGATCATCTTAAGCAGTTGCCAATGATGAGGACACCTTTCAACATTAAGCAATATAGTAGATAGGCTTTCTTTAAAAAAAAAAAAAAGAAAAAAGACAAAGAAAAAAGATTAAAGAATGGTCTCCTCATATTCAACCGAAGTAATAAATAGTGATGAATTTTCTGAAACACTGAGAAGCATGCATCAGCACACAAACGTACTTGAACCGTATTTGTGGCAATTCACAAGAAAACTTGAACTCAAATTTCCCAGCAAAATCTTTCTTTCCCAGTATATTCAACCACCTGGGTGTTCTAACAGTGTTGCTCTCATCCTTTGTTGCACTGGCTGAGCAAAATGTCAGGCAGAGTTCTACATCTACACTTCTGCAAATGCAGTTGAATTTGAATTCTTAACAAAACTATTTAAAAAATACTCACTAGATTTTTCACTATCCCTATCGTATTTTTTTTTTTTTTCTGGTATACAGAGCAGTACTTGCTTTTCTTAAACAATCAACTGATTTTTTTTTTTTTTTTTTAACTGGCTCACAGGAACTTCAACAAACTACTGTATCTGTTGTCTCAAGTAGGTGCTTACTATCTATGTATAAACATTAATTTGGCACCTTCAAATTTAAAAAGAGACATAACTTAAGATTAATTGAATCATCTTTACAGGATAATTTCTCTAATATTTTACATACAGTGCAGCATTACAGTCTCCAAATTCTATTTCAAGCAGGGTATTAAGAGTTGTCTGCTTCTGTGATCCATTATATTCTGCTTTAGAGTATACTAATGCATAACTTGCACTACTGAATTGTCTCCTTGAGGTTTGGCATCTTCTTAACAAGGCCATCTCTGGCAGGAACATGGCTTCCATGGTAATAAAGTAGCAGAGAGATTTCTAATTACCTTTGATAGCTAACCTTCATTATTGTTCCATGACTTCACTGAGTCAGTGTTCCTGGAAATCACTCATCACAGGCGATGCCTCCAAACAGGCTGACTCTGCAAGACAGGAAAAAAGTTTTTTTTATGACTTAGAAATAATAATCAGACATATACAGAGAGATGAAATGGAAAAGGAGAAAGAAAACACTGTTATGCAATGATATGAAAATTAAAACAAAGCAAAATAGGAGAGAACAGAAACAGATCAAGTGGGAAAGCAAGACTGTGTAGAACGCAGCAGAATGGGAAGAAAGCTCAGGGACAAATGTCAGAATAACTACTCTTGTTTCTCCATAAACAGAGAAGTTGTGTGTCAAGTATCTCAGTCTAGGTACATATACAGACTAATGTCAGCTTGCTGTACAGTATCTACCTCTCTAGTCTTCTGGGGTAATTTCACAAGTCAGGCTCAAGCTCTTCCAAAAAGGCTACAAACTGAAGGGAACACCAGTTTCTATGGACAATTGCTCCCTGACCTGTGTAATTTTATAAGAAAAACAAACAAAACAAAAACCTAACTCTCTAGATTGGCCTTGCTGAGTCTCCAAACACACTTCTGTGCAAATCACATGGCAGCCCACTTTTGGGAGAGAAATTGGCAGTTGCTGGCAGTTCACAGTCTCAAAGAAAGCTTTTAGTAACTTGTTCACTTCTCTGTATCTGACTATAAACAAACCTTTTGTTATCCTCTAAAATACCAGTTGTACTGGGAGTACACAGAGCTTCAGGAAGGATTATATTTATCAAGACTGTTGCTGCAAATATTACTTTTACAGTCTCAAATGTCATCTTCAAATCTAAATGCCTGCAAGTCTCTGATATGGCCACATCAATTCTGATTGGATCACCCTGTAACAAACTGTCAAGTCTTGCTGGTTTTGTGGTTGTGTGCCTTTACCTTTTCCTTCCTGTAGTCTGCAACATCTTTCTGGGAATGTATAATTCATTGGGAAATTTAAGACCTGCACTTGTCTTTTCAATGAAAGAAAATATTCACCAGCTTTATAAACAGTAAAAAGGGCTGTAAACATATTCACAGTAATGAAATGGAGCAATTTTCTTATCGGTTTGAATGTAAATACCACAGTACAAGATGTGCAGAACTGACTGCAGATCCATATTTTGTTATGCTGTTGGCATATACGTGATGCTTTGTACTTGGGAAAAATTGATGTTGCAAATGCTGTTTGACTGACCAAGTCATGAAGAAAAAATAATTTTGTCATTTGTGCCCTGATTTATAGCAGTAGCATCCAATTAAATAGTGGTCTAAAACCATAGCTTCCCATAATCTCATGACCACCACAAAGTATATACAACCTTTTTAAATTTCAGTTGCTGCTGATGTTTAGACAAGTATTCCAGTTAAAATATTTGCCTTCCAAAATTATTTTCACAGTAATTCTTCAGTGAATTTTGGATACTTTCGATCATTCATGTTTCCTACTTTCAAACGTGATCTGCAGAAAAATCTTCATCCCTGATACTAGTGCCATACAGGGAACATGGGGACAAAGAAACGTCAGGCAGCAGAAACCTTTCTGCCAGACTGTGAGATAGGAAGACTCATACCGATTGTCACTCCTGAACCAAGACCTAAGCTGAGACTTGCTTTTATCTATATGTTTTAGTTTTGGGAAACTGTAGAGAAAAAATGAAGTAGAAGGACTACATGAAAGTCTCCTGAGATTGTCAGATATTCAGGACCTCGCAAAGGAAGAAGGGTTGAGAGTAGGACTAGGTACAAATTTGGATCTTAGAAAGGCACTCCAAACATTTTGTTAAAAGTGCTTTTTTTAGAGTTGGTAATTTTTTCCATCTTTTACTATTTTTAATTACTCTACTAATGCAAGAACTGACTCCCAAATAGGACAAAAATATGTGTTCCAACAGAACAAGGCATTTTCTAAAACTACTTATGCCTTTTTGGAAGGCAAGGAATTTCAGAGGTCTTCTGAGATGAGAACTAACTATTTTTTAAATAAGCTCATTTAAGTTTCTTATACAATGCCTTGACTAGAATTACTTGCATCTTTAGCTTCATCCTAGCAACCAATTGCAGCCCCAAAATAACTTTGTAGATTGTCCTCCCATAGGTAGTTTTGAGTCTTTTGAAATAACAAGTACCATGTGGCATAATTACAAGGGATAATTTGGTAGCACAGAGAATATAATCACACAGTATTTCATAACTGAGTCATCTCAGAGACAGAAATTAAAAGTAGCAACAAAAAATAAATTGATTGTAAGCTTAAAATATTCTGGCCAATAAATGAAAGCATCCAACATACTTCACATGTATGTGCTACAAGTAGCTCTGAGTAAATTATGCAGCACCTGGTAAATACTGTTAATTCACTTGCATCTAAGTTAATTACAGATTCAAGCAAGCAATCAGATATGATTAAATTACTTTTTGGGAAATGATCAAATGGTTCAGGCTGAAGGAAGACAGCTTAAAATAGACCTTAAAAGGTAGCACTAATTAGGCAAACTCTTAATTCTACTTATTTTTCAGCTTCAGAATTTTCTTCAGCTTCAGGGACAAATTTTCCTTTCAGAGCACCATGTGAAAAACAGCTGTAATCATTGCAGGGATTGTACAGGTAAACTGAAAGCAGTTTTCCCATGGAAAACTTCTTTTGACCTCCTTTATACTCCAAAAAGTATTTGACCCAAACAAACAAAACAAACAAACAAAAAAAAAAAAAAACAAACCAAGCTTTGAGAAAAAACATATACCTGTTCTTACTGAGTTTTTGTAGTGACTTATGACAACTGTTCCTGATGCTGTGGTGAATTCACACATCAACTCCCTTCTTTAGAAAGACATTAAAATAAGGGACTATTAGAACATTCTGAAAGCAAGAGGTGGAAGAAAACAGCTAAGCAAGCAGCATTACTTGAGAAGAGAGAATAAGTAGGGAGAGGAAGGAGATGGGAGGCCAGGAACTCTGGAGTCATTTGGGAAGCTATTTTCAATAATGCAATATGCAGAATGATTAATATCACCCAGAATATAAATGATCTCATATCTGTCTCTGACATAGTCTCTCAACGAGGCCCATTTTCCATTTTGATTAGAAGTTACCTGTTCCTCCCTGACTTCCTTAATGCTCTTCCCTTTCTCACCTATTCTTAGAACGGTCATATTTTCACTTTTTTCGTTGCACCAAAATATGCCTCCTTCAGTAACCTCAAAGCACCTTCCTTCTACCTCTTGTTTCCATTTCTAATTACACTAGAGACTTCAGTTAAAAACAAAACAAAACAAAAAAAAACCTCTCACAACCATAGTTTTCAACTTACAGACCTAACACACAGAAACATTTTGCATTTACATTTTACAGAAACAAATTACAACCAACTCCTTCTTCTGCAGTAAAAAGACAAACCTCTGTATCTACATCACCAGGAAACTGCCTGATTAAAGATCATGGGGCAGCAAATGTGTTTTTAAGTGTCACTAATGACAGCAAAAGATAACTTTGTACACCCAAGTACAGCCATGCTGTAATAATCACTATTAACAATAATTGCCACATTTTTCCTGTTTGATACATTATGTCATTGCATAAAGACAAGTGACATGTGCCTTATGGGTAGGTAAATCTTGGTTTATATTCAGGATCTACCTAATACCATGCGATCTTACAATCTCTAATTGCCAGGAAAGTATTTCAGACCTCCAAAAATACCCAAACCTGTTTTATGATCAAGAATGCTTGGATCAAGAATACATGATGCAAGCTGAACAATTACAGATATAACCAAATACATGTTTTGCTTTTAATAATGTACTATTAATAGTTTTTCCATTCTTCTCTCTCAATAAAACTATTTTACCACACCAATACTTTACCTTGAATGGGAGTACATATAGTACATACAGTTTAACATAAAGAACTAAGAAATGTTAAAATAATACTGAAAATCTCAGGTTTTATGAATTGTTCTGGCTACAGCTCAGGCTTTTGGAAAACACCAGCAACAAGTTCATTTACTCAGCAGTGTATTTTCCCACCTGAAGCATACTATTTGTTCATCAGTTTTGTATTACTGAGCCCCAGAGTGCAGCACTTAGATGAAGACAGAAAGGACAAAGTGTGGGTGGATAGACATAAAGTGTTTATGTATGCCAGGCTGTCTGATCACAAAAAAAAAAAAAAAAAAAAGGATTACTCATAAATGGGACTTCTGAGACAAGTATTAGACACAACTCTGCCTCCTAATTCTGTGAAAATTCAAGAGAGCCTCCACTCCATTGCAGGTAGAACCTGACTAAGTAGCAAATTAGAACTTCTTTATTCCCTTCTTCTGTTTTTCATGACTCATCTGGCACTGGTAGAGGGCTTAGTCTTGCAAGACACATCTTTAGTTGTGAACTTCAGTGTGACAGATCAAGGTCTGCTACTGCTACATTTAGCAAGATCAGTTCCTTAATGTAATTGATATGCTGGAGGGGAATGTATAGTTGCTCCCAGAGGACCTTGTGTAATTAATCCATCAGACTGAGGGAAGAATGGATGGTCTCCCTGTCTTAGGTGGAATCAAATCCCTTTGGACACCCTTGAATCTTTTCAGTAAAAAGCACTTGTAAGTTCCAGGGATATAAAAGTACTTCTGAAGATATTACTGTATTTTTCTTTTTAACAGACTGGTTACACCAAAATGCCAATATTTGTAAAGAAATTGCCAGTTAAGGAATTGTGAATATCACAGAAGAATCTTCAACCACATACCTGCCTAAACAAGAGGTACTGAATATGTTCTATGAGTAATAAGCTGACAATAAGCACATATTTTGATAATAGTAAGGAGCTCCCCACCTTTAACATAAACCTCTATATTTTCATGTATAATCATATATTGAAGTATACATTGGTATATATATTGATAGATTTATATATGCCAGTTCCCCTTCTGTATAATATATATAAATATGTGTATAGACATACATTAAAAAATGTTACACACATGCAGAGATACAAAAAAATGCAAATAAACAGAGGCTCTATCACAATGGAGTAAACCAGCTGACTTTTGTGCCTACTGCACCAGTACTCAACTGTGAACATCTACATCTTCCTCCTTTTCCCAGGGACCCCCACGTCATACAAGATTTGCACTCAGTTTCCATCTTTAAAACAAATTTCACCTGAAAGAGGCATCAGTACAACTTTCTGGTCACACATTTTTTCTGTAGCTCCTCCTGATCACCACCCTTGCACTGGCTGAAGCATTTTCATTTAACACTTAAGCTGAACAGCTACTAAGCTCTTTGGGCTTTGGAAGGTGCCTGTTTACATACCCAGAAATAAATCTTAAAATAAATAAATAAATAAAATTAACACATGGTAGGACTGATGAGAACAGCAACAGCTGCAGATGTGCAGGGGCATGAACACTACCACCACAGGGAAGTGAATCAAATTAATAAATTGTTCATTTGGGGGAATGAAATTGATTTTTTAAATCACCTCTTTTAAATACCATCATTCCACCTTCATAAGAACTACAGCATGCATCTGTGTGCACACAGGTGAAAGTGTTAAGCATGCGTATTTCTCTCTCGTTTTGAAGCTGAAATTCACATCTTTGTTTTAAAGGGCACTACACATCAAAGTATTACATAATTGGACTATGATTTCTTCCAGAAATAACATTTGCTGTCAGTTAACACCCACTGAACACTATGGAAATGCAAAGAAAAGCAGCCTGGGAACATTGCAGCTGACCCATAAACAGGCCCATGTGATACATGTGCCTTTTCTCTCAATAAACAACTCAGCCACAGGAAAGTTACCGTGCAGAAAGGTACAACTTTTGGAAAATTAAGATAATCTCTGAGAATGACTGCTACTCTTTTAATGAAACTGGTGTTGCAAGATACCTCTTACTTTACAGCAGTGGCTTTTGAGCCACTTGCTCATAGCTAAGCTTCAAAGATGCACTGAAGTCAGTTAACACTGATGCACCAGAGTTGCAGAGATGCAACCAGAAACACATTTAAAATAATAACAATATAAATAAATAAATACACACATACATATATATATAAAATCTTATCTTATTCCATACCACAGACTTAATATTTCTTGGCTGCAACTTCCTATGTTTTCCATAATACCCTTGTGTCTGTCTCTGGTGAATACATCACCAAGGAGAATACTTTTGATCTGAAAGCATTTGATGTCTTTAGGCAAGATTTTTTTTTTAAAAGTTAGAAAGATTATAAAGTTTTCTAGCTGAATCATCGGTACACATCCAGACCAGGACAACAATAACTAATGGAAATCTGGTGACCAGGACTATAACAAAACTGGTTGTTGGGTCCATACCTGCAATGGGTTTGCAGTTAACAGAAAGACAGTAATTGAATAGGGATATGAGCTGTTCTCAGCTCTGAGCATTTCTCATTTCTTTCAACTTTATTTACAAAGAACAAAGGCAGAACAAAGAACAAAACCTCGTGAGGTTTTCTTTTGACCTGATATAAACCAGGTTTTGCAACAAAGCCTCTATGGTTGCTATTCTAGTGGTTTTCTTGAACCCTGAATACATGCTTTGAAAGCTGAGATAAATATCTGTAGGTTTTTTTTCCTCTCTCTTTTTTTTTTTTTTTTTAATCCTTTGTACAATTCATATTCAACAGAGTAACCAGACTGCTTTCTTGAAAAATATCTGATCTTCAAGTAGGGGACAATTCATTTGACACAAGGCAATCCACCAGTGATTCTTCAGTCAATCACACAGATAGCCCACCTTCCTGTAGTGCTACAATAATGCTGAACGACAATTTTAGACTTTTTTTTTTCTTTTAAATGCTGAATTTATGTTACTATGAATGCAAAAATGGTACTCTAGCTTTCATTTCAGAAGACACTGGTTATTCTAAACAATAAAACCATTCAAACCAGCTGCTGTTTGGTCAGAACTGCATGTTTCTGTGCTGAGTTTTCTTGAAGCACATTCTCTTACTACTACCTAATTTAAACATACATTTCATCTGAATTTCAGAATCACAGACTAAAATACATACACCTTTTTTATTTTTCAAATATATCCCTAAATTAGGCTATACGAATTAAAGCAAAAAAAAGCTTTGTAAAAATCCATTTAACAGTGATGTCTAACAAATAAATGTAGCAAGAAAGTTGGGGTTCCATTACATATGCGTTGCCTATTAAATTGCAAAAGCATCTCAGTAATGTTCAGATCTTGTTTATATTGGTTTAATACTATTTATTCTGGAGATAATATAATAACATCAAGAACACCCTGATTAATTAAAACTATCATTAAAGTGAATTTTAAACTTTCTTGGCATGGTTTCATTTAGAAAAGCTTTATCCCCATAATACAGGCAATATTATCAGTATAGTTCTTTGCTTATACGTACACCATTAGTATCCTCAGAGATTATTCAAGAACGTCGCTAACATGCGAATTAAGAAAGTTTTTTTTAGACAAAGAGGGATGCTGGAAAGGATTGTCTGGTGTCCCACGGCAGAAGGGTGTTATAACCCACAAAACAAAACCAGAGAGCAAGTTTCAGTTCCGTGATTCTGCGTGACACTGAGAAATTGTTTGGTCTTAGCACAGCCCAGTTTACTAACTTTAAAAGAAAAAAAGTAACAAAACTACTTCAGCTCTCATTTATCAATCTATACACTTAGACTTTTTGATTGAGTTATAAAAGAGTTTACTTGAAATTCACTCTAAAAAACAAACAAACAAAAAAAAAACATACCACGACCAGCTAGTGGGCTCCATCTATGCCACAGCATAGCAACAGAAGAATTAAACTGTTAATCAATAGCAGATATTGATTTATTTATGTAGCATCAAACCAAGAATAATCTCCTTAAATGCACATGCATTCAGGAATGCATAGGCATTGCTGAATTTCTCCTTATTTGTACTGCCAAAGACAAAACCAGCTATTTAGATCTGTGCTGCAGCAGCAAACTCAGTTCTCATCTGTATTTTCTCTCTAAAATACTTACATCACTGAGATTTATCCCTTTCTGGGATTCTTTCTAGTGTTATCCAATTAGCCAACAATGCAAAGTAATCCTCAGGCAAAAGTGAAAGAACACACAAGGGTCCAAATGACTGGAGTTTATGAAAAAATCAGATGGATATTAAGACTCTTTCTTCTCTTATACCATGTAAATACTGATACAGTGAAACTGCAGCAATAAAAACAGGAAAAAATAAACCTCATACGACAAATAGAAAACAGGAAGAGAGGTGAAAAATGCATCTGTGGGAAACAGAAATGGACAAATAAAGTTGTGGGTTAAGGAAACACTTCCCAAGATGATGAATACGATCTAACAAGGCCTTTATCAGCAGAAAGGACCAAATGACACTATGCACAATGGTAATTCCACATTTTTTTCTAATAAATAAATACTTAAAATTTTTTTTAATTTATTTTGAACATTATTTTCATTCTAAATAGGCCAAGTCATTTTTGCCCAAATGAATGCTCAGTTCACAGTTAACGTATGTTTGGTTTTAGTCACTCACCAACATCTGGCTAAGTGGTTCCCTGTTCTTTTCCACCCTTTTCATGTCACATCTGTGGGAGACGTGGTCCTTATTTTAATGCTGGTGGTTGGTTACATCCTCTTGACTCTTGAATCTTCTGGTAAATCAGAGTAAATAAAGACTGTTGCTTCCTCTGACAGTAAAGGCAGGCCCATAAGTGACAATTAAAAGGCCTTTAGGCATGTCTGTAAATACCTGAAGGGAGAATGCAAAGAAGATGAAGCCAGGCTCTTTTCACTGGTGCCCAGTGCCAGGAGAGGAGGGAATGGGCACAAACTGGAAGACAGGAGGTTCCCTCTGAACACCAGGAAGTACTTCTGTGCTGCACGGGAGGCAGAGCACTGACACAGGTTGCCCACAGGAGGTCTGGAGTTGATGGAGATCCTTGGAGATCTTCAAAATCCTTCAGAATGCCTCAGCAGGAAGAAGGGCTGGACCAGGTGGCCTCCAGAGGTCCCTCCCAGTCTCAACCTTTCTGTGACTCTGTGATGTGTTGACCTGGAAATCAATTATCGTAACCTGTGACCACTATCTGCTTAGCATTTTCAGACCTCCTTCTCAATCTCAGTCTTCACCATGAATGGAAATTAATGCTCAGAAAAATGATTCCGTATTTAAAAGCAACATTCAAGTTAGGGTGTTTCACAGAAAGACAGTACAATGTCATGAAAATCCACACCAAAATTGTGTGCATTTTCTATTTCAAAAACTGAGTTACTTTCAAAACAGTGAAAACTTCTGTAGTGAATGACATGTACAACAGGCAAAAATCCTACATTGTTTATTTAAAAAGCAAAATACATCTCTTGCTTAAAATCAAAGTGAAATGAAAGATCTGTTGATGTACCCTACCATCCAGAACTTGCTTCTTCCACATGACAGTACTAAACTAAAAACAAAAGTTTGACACAAATGTGGTTAGCAAATTTACTGGCACATCCACTCAAAACACATAAAACACACACTGCTGGGCTTGACGTCAAAAAGTTATAAATCAACTCAACACAGAAAAAAGCTGGAGGAATCTGACATCAGACGAAAAGGCCCGTAAGTGACAGAAGCCTGGTTTCAGCCACCTGCACGTGCATGGATTACACTACCACCTGTGAATGCTGACACTGTACTGTGGTCTAGGCTTTTAACCTGCCTATCTAGCCAGCCAAAAGCAGTTTTCTGTCTCCAGCTAGCCCAGCTGCTATTTATGAATATTTTAATTGTCATTAAAAACACATCACTTCTACCCTCCACTTACAGCTTCACAGGGTTGCTTGAGGCACATGTACAAGCTACCTAATTCTTCCAAAGAGTTGCTAGCAATTCTGATTTTAGGACTTAAAGTTTTGGTGTATTTACTGGATACTTTGTGGGTATGCTTGGTCATTCACAGAATGAATCTGATAGGCTATACCTTCCTGTACATTTTGTGCAAGAACATTTCTTTCTGTTTAATTTATTATCATGACTCACCATCTTTTCCCTCTGTAGAGCAGACTTTGATTCTTGAGGGATCCCTATCCCAGTCCCAGCAGTTGTATTTCTTTGGAAGAAAGAAAGTGGTTTCATCTCTGTCCTAGGACAAAGGATCTTTGAAACCTTTCTCTCTTCCTTCACTTCATCATCACTTCCACCCACTCCAACTCGTCTCCTATATTATCAGCTCCAAGGCTGACTCGTGGTCTTATCAAACCTCAGCAGCCCACCTTTCCTTTAAGCTCCTTTTCTCAGCCACCTTGTACAGTCTCTCCTTGATATATTGTCTCTCTTTCTTCCTTCCTTTTAGTTCAAAGGGCTCTTTGCCTAGCGAATCTCCACACATGCACCTGTATGGTATTTTTGCACAAGCCATACAACCTGAATAAAGGAATAATTTCTAATTCACTAGAAGATATGAATGGCAGCTGTGCTATGTGCCAATTAACTTATAATAGGGTTCTTCAGAGCTGAAAGCTAAATGAATAACTTAACATGAGAAAAAAAATTAGTAGTGAACAGTACCCAAAAGATCTATCTTATGCTATATTAAAAAGAAGATACACATCCTCCAAGACTAACATATTAATTTTAAAATACTGATGATTGTATAAGACTTATTGCACAGTGTTGACTTCAAGAGTTGAAACGCTATTAACATGAAAAAACATGATCGAGAAAGTAATTCAGAATCCTCAATCATTTAATAGATGTGTATATCAGTCTTTTCCATTCCCTCACTTCTACATTAGCATTTACCCAATTGCTTCACCTCATAAGATAGACAGTGGGTCAGAGATTGTAGAAGTGAAAGCAATCTAATTTCAAAAGTATCTGCTATTCCCTTATGATTCTTAATTTGTCTTTTATTCTACTGAGCAGATAATTAAAAGAGCTTCATGAAATAAAATTGGCAGACAGCTTGCACAACCAAGATAAATCACCATTGTTACATCCTAACACGTTATAAAGACACAAATAGTATGGAAATATTCCAAAGAAATGACATAGGAACAATTGACTGAGATCCACCCAGTTTTTCTGCTCAAGTCTTTTATCCAAGAATATACTTTAAATTATTAAGCTATCTTTCCTTAGCCATTCAGTGCCTGTTCTTAAGCACTATCACACTGAAGGAGTTCAATAAAATACCACTAGTCTTGACCTTTTATTAACTTTGGTTCACTACTACTTTCTAGGACTGATAAGTTCAGCTTGCACTACACAGTGCCTGTTTCACTCCTACCTGTGCAATACCTTTGTTTTCTTTTTTTCATGACTAGTTCGTGCTGTTGAAATAACATTTTTTCCTTGAAAAAATAAAATGAAACAAACAACCAAATATTCATCTTAATTCATCAGTTTCTCCATCATGCACGAAGCAGTGGAAAGAAGTAACTGTTATAAACTGGTTGTACCTAGATTGTACTTTTTTTTTTTTTTTGTATTTATAAAAATATAAGAGCAGGGAAATTGATTAGCACTGCAACATACCAAGTAGAGCTGGTATGTGCCTTGGAATACTTGCATGAATTACTAATGGAAAAATAGTTCTGTCTCCCCCATGCTGCTTCCTGTCCTTCCCAGCTTTGTTCTCCCCTAAAATCATATGCTTCTCACTAAGGTATTTTGGACTGCTGCAAGGGAGTTAAGAGTGAGGATTGCTTCATTTCCTCTTGCAGATAAGTGTGGTACTGAGGAAAATGAAGTGAAATAGAGGGCCTACCCTCCAAAATGGTGAGGAACCACTTCCCTCTCACAGCAAGTCAAGGAGATGTCCCAGATGGATGAAGAGTCCCCTTCTGTACATTCAGCCTATGCTGTCTGAGCAGAGACGGCATAGCTCAGCCCCACTGCTTCAGCTCCCCAGCAGGTACCCACAAAGGGTCAAGGCAGGAGCACAGAGGGAGCTGCAATCACCCCCAAGTTAAGGAAATGGAGAAGAAAGAAGAGAAAACTGTTTCCCAGGAATAAGTGGGAATGTGCACAACACATGACTGTCTCACACTGACCTCTCCTTTAGCCTGTGGAAGATGTTTACCTAGTTAAATGTCAACAGCCCAAAACTAGCTTGCTTCATAATGCAGTGAAATACTGATGTCAATAACTGGATTCAAAGTATGTGAAATGTACTTCTCTGTGCTCCTTAATAAGCCTGACTTTTTACAGCTGACCTACAGAAAGGTCCCAGAGCTCCATACCGATTAGTCTGCAGACTACGTACTTGAAACACCTCTGCTGTCAGCAGCGAGCTAACAACTTTCTATCTAGTCATCTCAAAAGCAACGCATATTTCTTCCTTGCAACCAGCTGAAAACATTTAATGCTTTGACCTCCAGAAAGCACACTGCAAGATTACTCCCAAAATTACAAGACAGTGTTAGAAAGCTAATGGACTGCCACTGTCTCAACTGTGGGGACAACAGGACTCTTCCCTCCCAGAGCTGTGGATCTGCTCTTGCATGGTACGGCAACAGCTACATGGCTGCTTGCTTACAACTGCAGCAGTTCCTGTGGCAACCATTGTTTCATATTCTGTCACAGAAAATCCATAAATATACGCGATTACAATACACAGGATAAGGTAAGTGGGTTAAAGATGTTACAGCACATTAGATTTACATGCGTTAGAGTGACATCTGACTAGATGTCATCTATGAAAGTTTCATATTATACGTGTAGCATAAAAATACATGCTAGAGTGTAAATAGAATAATGAATGATGGAAGATTCACTATAGGGCAGCTGTACGGGAAAGACTATTAGATATATAGTCATTACCAATGGACTTGATTGTTTATACACACAGTTTCCCCCCCAGTTTCAAATGGTCAGGTTTGCACATCCCTGAATTCCCAACAACTGCTGCTCATATGCCTCCGTGTGGGCAGAATCAGGAATACAGCCAAGAACGAAATGAACAGGAGGAAAAAAGGCTATATTCTCACAGCTGGAGGGGACCTACAAATGGAGCACTGGAGGAGCCGGGCAGCACTGCTCTGGGCAGGCACTGGCAGCCGCTCCCACCCAGGCTCTCAGCCTGGCACCTGCAACAAAACACAAGGTTCCCAGCTGCTCAGAAATAAGAGTCTCTGGACCACACGGCCTCGCCCCCGAGCTGTAGCACTTTTAAGTGGTTCCCAATTCCCATTAGTGGCAGATAGGGCTGCCTTCGGCTTGCAGCCTCTGAGTCTGGCAGGCCTGGGTGCTGTGCCTGCCTCCTTTATGTGAAGGTTTTTCTGAAATACAGACAGGCAATGCCAGCTGAAGTTTGATTAAAGCCTGCCGTATCAACCTTTTGCTGTCTTTGTGCAGGGCTGGAAGAAGGAGGGAGGGGGAAAATTTGGAAAGTTCCAAGTACCTATTTTCTATGCAAATCTCATTTTTCTATAACTTTTAATGAGTTTTAAATAAACCTGTTATCAACAGGCATATTATGTGAATTAATACAGAGCACTAGAATGAAATGTAAAATGTGTTCAAAAAGATAAAACAGGGCAGTGTTATTGGCTGTCACTTGTTTCACTGAAATACTGCATTCCCTCTACTGTACCATCAAAGCTCATCTTCTCATTACTTTTTATTTGCTTTACTTCCCTATAATACATTTACATAAAGAATAAAATGTCATAATTTTATGTGCTATGAATGGGACATAGATAACAAGGCAGGGAGAATGCCTTTGCACTTCATAAAGGACAGCTCAAAAATGATGCCTCTGAAGGAGGGAGTTTACTGCAGAATACATTCATCAAAAACAAGAGAGCAGTATCACACTGGAGAGGAAGCGAGCATGTCTGGGACATTTGTCTGGCTCTGGGCCAGATCTGCATCTCATTCATGCTGATGAAATTCAGAGCAACTGCACTTAACTAATCTTGTATCACTTTACCCACAATCAAAATCTTGTTCAGAGACACAAGTTTCTAATCAAAATATATCAGCTTCATTCCCCTGCGATGTGATCTATCAAAGACTACATTAGATATAGCGATACAGCCCAGTACTATGCTTTTCTATATAACCAAGTTGGCAACCAATTTAAGTTTCTTCTGTGAAAGGAAGATGATACTCTTCCTAATTTTTTTTAAGATATCAGAATGAGGTACAATACATTAAGTGTGTAGTATTTAAAAAATATTTATCAACAGTTTTCAATAACCCTATACAGCACCAACTGTAACTTCAAAGGTAATTTTACAAGACAGAGTGAAAACAACAATGCCACTGTTATCAAAGCAACAATACTTTTGCAATGTGTCCTATACAATCCTGTTACCCATCAGTTTCTGGGTCTAACACTATATACAAAAGACAATGCTGCAAGATATCATAACCTAATTTATGGATAAATTATTAATTGAACACAAAAAGTACAATGGTGATTGAATTACTTACCTGCATTCCTGTAGGAAGAAGTTGTCCATTCTGGAAAGATGGGAATCCAAACATTCCTCCACAGTCCTAATCATAAGGAAATTGATACAAGCTTTATTTTACATTAGAATATTGTTTTTTTTAAATACACTATCCCAATGTATAGTAAGGCAACTTTATAAAAAAATTCCTTTTAGCTTAAGACAGGATATCATGACAGAGGACTTCAGTGATTAAAAGGACTGGACTTCAGTAGTACTATGTTTGCACTTTGTCTAAGGGCAACACCATATCTGCACTGAACGTGATTTTGAGGCAAGGTTTTCCACTCTTAACAGTTGTGATCTGAAGATGAATTTCACAGTGAGTAACACCAAAAGATGAACTGTATGTGTTGTTTTCACTTGTTTCTACAAGCCACTCTTAGTCACACATCGATACAGACCAATACTAGACTGTCCATTGTGATCAATGCACAGATATCAATTCTGACCTGTCTTACTAGACTTGCTATTTAAAGCACAAATGTTTGTACTCCTTCATTTCCTGAGTTACTGTCAAGATAGTAAACCTTCCCCTTTTTAATTAGTAGATACTGACTTGCAAAATTAAATCTTTATTCTCTGTTTATGCTTGGAGATCATTTGCATTCATGGTAACTCTCTAAGATAACACAGCAAAATGAATATGGGAACCTCCACAGCAGGCTCACTTCTTTCTTCAACTTGTGACCTTAATGTTTTCAATTTCATTAATTTAAAATTATACGCACTCTAAGGTCAGAAGGTGCTGAATCAAATATCTTAGGAGTCAAATGTCTTCATGTCAACTTGAAATGACTCTGCAGAAATCCATGTTGTGGAAGTTAACAAAAGTAAATAAGGTAAATAAATAAATAAAATAATCTAACAGGCATGCAAAAGGAAGGGCTGGTTAATATATACTTTCTCAATGAAATTCATAGGTACCGAGGAATGAAGTAGTAAGACAGTTTTGTCAGTGCCCTGCCGTTAACAAGTGATTGTTGTTTAAATACAGAAAATGAATCTAACTAGATTTGAATCACATTGAATGTAAGGTCCATGGAAAAGTTTAAACATATGAATTTCATGCTTTCCTATCTTGGCCACCTTATTCAGAAATATATTAAAATCTTATATTTATATTCAGGGACATAATGAATTGGAGATTTAAAATATTGTGAATTTTCACAACTTCCTTCACAACTTTTTGAACTTCTGTCACTTAAGTTTTTTGTTTTTTTGTACAAAGCATCCAATCTGCACCATCTGTGGGAAGGAAGCAAGAAACAACCAAACATCAGCAAAGTAACAATGCGTAAATGAACTGGCCCTGTGCAACTGGCAGAATGGGGCTTGATGACAAAACCAGCAGAGCGCAAGCCCACAGACCCTAAGGAGCCCAGCAGTGCTGGGTATTCTCACACAAGCTAGTTAAGCAGATTGTGTTGTAACCCGTCTTTTTACAACTCCTCCTTTCCCATCACTGGTGGGACCATTTTCCTAAAACTACTTATTTGGATTGAATGTTCTCCTTTCCAGATGTGAAATCGCAAATATATTTTATATGTTCTGAGGACCAAATACTTCTTTACTACTTGTTCCCGAGCTGATCTGAGTAGAGGACTGACTTCCAGGGGCCTGTCACTTTTCTTTTTTGCTTCTTCCTCCCATAGATGGCCAAGCTGTCAGTTCTGACTGTCTTGTCAGACAGTGAAGAATGGCTGCAGTTATCAAGAGAGCAATTACTTCAAACTAAGTTCATGGAAGTCAGTGGTTCTAGCTGACAACACAGATGGATGAAGTGAATGCACTGATAAAGAAGGTGGTCTTCAAACCATTCACAATATACTGTGAGGACTGGCACATGCACGTATACTTACTTCATGGGAATATATCCATTTTTCTGACATTTTAATTAGGAAGATATTTGTGGCCCTAGTTCTGGAGAATCGTCTGACAGAAGAAATTCGAACTGAATACTTGTTTAGGAAAAATTTTGTTATGCAAAATCTGTGCACAATTTAGTTCCCATTGCAGCACAGAGCTCACTAATATCAGAAGACTAAAAGACCCTATGAAATAGACCTGTCTTCAGGCCAACATCTGTAGCTATGCCATCCAATTCAAAAGGCAAAGATGAGAATAGAATAACTCTAACCTTGATTGTCCGAGCTGCAGGAGAATGGTTTGTTATGACTAGGGTTTTAGGGACTTCATTAAAAATATCGTCCTGCACAAACACATTTATAATTTTTCTTGCTAAGTTCTCAGAAGCTTTGCTTCTTTCTTTCTGCTCTCGCTCCCTTAATTTCCAACTAGCATAGACATTTTGTACCTACCACAATGTGGAGGTTCGATTCACTAATGAGAATTCAGCTTTAATGCATTACCCTTTGCGCTCCATCACTGAGATTTTAAATCCCAGCTGGATGTTCATATTCATGATGAGACTGCAATTATTTCTGGATCTCTGTTGTACTAACATGAGAACTTCACTTTCAGCAATAAGCAGAGAGGTTGTAAATTCTCTGTGTATACGTGATTATCTGAGATGGTAAAAATCCAAGAGAATTTTCATTATCCATCACCCAAGGGATCCAGAAAAATGTGCTTTCTCTTCTAAGAAGATGTAAGAATCTACATTCATTTCTCAGAAATAGAAATATTCAGGTGAAGAACTTTTCTGTATACAACTCCTTGTTTGTAATATTTTGCATGAGTGTTGTTTTCCAATTTAATTTCTCCAACATGGAACTTGCCTGGGTGACGATGGGACAGAGTTGCTCTGAGATTATCGTAATGGCAATTCCCAGAACCAAAAGGATAGTTGATATTCTACATCTACTCTTGCTAATTGCTTTTACTTTGCTATAAAAGCTGAGCTGTGTTTTAATTTTCAGACCGCTTAGAATTAACTGTAACTGGAAATTATAGTCAGTAAATATTGAAATTTGAATATTTAGATTGAGATTCTCAGGTTGAGAAGTTGAATTTAGGACTCAAGCTATGCCCAAACTACACTGGTGCCACACCCTCCATACCCTTTAGATCATGAAAAGGCTGAGGAGCCTGTAATGATCTGTCATGTAAACGAACCGCTCAAATACTGATTATTTGTAATCAGCCTGCATAAACAGTAGTCTATAAAGAACCTGCCTTAATTATGCATCCAGCAGTCATGGGTAGGTCAGCAGGTTTTAATCACAGAACTAATTGCCAACTCTTTTGTACCTGGTCCCTAATGAATTACACTATTACATGTTGTTCCTCAAACTGGACAATACAGCAAATTTTTCATTTTGAGGATGTAATACATTTTATACCAAGTCTCTACATGCCTCACTTTATAAAAAGAAAACTCACAGACTGTATATATTGCTTGTGATGAGAAGCTGATGCTTTTGCTTCATTAATATATCCTTGCCAGAAAAGGAGAGATGGGAGCAGAAGTATTCCAGCTATAGGAAGAACACAGAGAGCAAATCTGAAGAGGGCAGCAGCAATTACTATGCACAACACACGGGCCAGTATCTTGTCAGAGCCCTGAATGCAGGTGATAAATTACATTAGCAGAGAGCTGAAAAATTGCCTTCTTAAAATACAGTAGTAACTAAAAAGGGAACTGATCCTAACTAGATTAAATACAAACACAGCACTCTTTCTTTCCCCCCCCCCCCCCTTTTTTTCCCCTCCAAATTAACAGTTACGATGCAACACAACATTATGTCTATCATGCAGACCTAACTAGAAAGCCAAATGTTGCACCTTTTTGCTGTCTAAAGTCAATAGCTGCAAAATATATTTGATTCACTTCTCCCTGCCTAATACTTGCATAGGGGACAATCTTTATAATATTCTTAAATGTAGCAGGGAGCTGAAAAGGTTGCCATGATTTAAGCTTCAGTCTCACACTTCCCCCAAAATGTATTGAGACTGGCAAAACACCCCACACCTTGCTCCTTCTCTCCCACACAAAGCAGCGCTTCATAGTTTGGTTCTCTTCCTCGTTAGAGAACCACTTCTTTCCTGCCTTTTATTTTCCTTTGTAGAAATAAGGTTTGCACTTGGGCAGGTAACCAGCACAAGATGCCTGCAACACTTCTCAAGGTCTGTAATATGAACTCTGACATCATTCCTGATAGACCCTTAGCAAAATCACCGCACCCTTCCAAGATGGGAAAATGGCACTCATCATGTAGAGCATTACAGACACAGGTTCAAGCCAGAGTCCTGAAGTAGCCAGTGGATAAGTCTGAGCTCATCTCTAGAACTAGCACCATGGCATAGGACCATTCCTTCTTCAAATATGCCTTCTGCTAGCGTATGATGTTCTGCCCAAGGAAATCTGCAACTCACTTCCAGCAGGCTGTTTGTGGTCTTTTGGTAGACTGGTACCTCTACCTCCTGCTCCACATCTTTCTTCATCCTATTACAGGTTCATAATGTATCTTTGCCCAAACAATTTCTACATAAAGTTGCAGGTTTTTTGAGTGGACAGGGAGTCACTCACCTGAAATTCCTTTTTAGTAGTGGACACATATTTAGATCCAGCTAATTACGAAATACAAAGAACTGAAATGCAACAACTATGTGAAAGTACTCCAAACACTCCTGTTGAAATTGGAACAATTACAAGAAGGCTATACATACATCATAGACACTTTGGTTGTGAACACATATATGCAAAGAGTGAAAAAGAAAAAAATTCTCTGATGCAGATAATCTCAAATAACTTTGCATTTCTTTAATATCCTTGAGCCTGTAAGAGGGGTAAACTCAGAATGCCTCCAATTTTGTCATGAATATTTCACACATCTCTAAGACGAACAACACTTATATACATAAGAGGGGTGCTGTGAGACTTAATTAATGTTTGCAAATCACTATGAGATACAGGGATGAAAGGTGCTACAAAACAGCAATATCTCATTGGTAAAACTTTTAAGAACAGATCCTCAGCTGGTGTTAATTGTCAGCTCCGCTCTAAAGCCACTGAGGCTATCCAATTTATAATAAGCTCCTGTTCCTCAAATCACAACAGTTTTTGTAAGAGGACAAATACCATTCTTATTAGAGTGATATCTGCAGAGCAAAATGCCAGCTTATCAGCAAGCTCCCTGTACTCTCTGTTTCTGAATTTTAAGATATGCTTTACTTCTGACAAGTTCATTTCTTAAACTACAAAAAAGGTACTTTTTTTTGTGTGTGTTCTAAGCAAGTGTCTGACAACCCAAAAATGAAATGCTGTAGGTGCTGACAAGTTATGCCTTGTTTTCTTAAATATCAAGTACAGATATAATAGTCACCATCTAAAACAGATGAAGTTAAATAAAGGAGGCAGGCTTTTAGCTGGTGTGCAGGTGCAGTGCAGTGGGATAGAGGTGAACCATGGAGGTGCTTTGGTCATGCCCACCTGAAACATCAGAATAGAGCTCTTCTATCTATGTGTCTTTGTCGACGAACAATTTCTAATGCTCAGAAAAGACTGAAACTCACCCCGCAATTCCTCAGCTCTTATGACTCATGCTTGCAGGTGCAAACGGTTTCCAGGGTGACACACATTCACAGGCTACAAGCCTCAAAATCATGTGCGATTTCGTACCACGTCTTGCGACAAGCTGCTACACCAGAAGCCAGGATTCCTTCTGTGAGAGCTCAAGTAATTAACCCACGAGGCATGCACTGAAGAGCCTGTAACGGGAGTAAAGGATCAAAACCATGCTGGTTCCCTGCCTGTGTTTTTAATACCATCTGTCAGTATTGGCTATTATGGCTACTTTCTGAGGCCAGAGTGCTTTTAAAGACTTGCAATCCTCTGAACAACAGGGAGCACTTCTTGCTAAGCTCATCTGAGAATTTTCTAACGGTCATCTTTGTAACAGCTCACAAATATTTATTGACAATGTTTCTTAGCACTCAGTTTCCCTCTCTCTCCATCTTCCCCTCGCCCGCCCTGCTCCCAACCAACAAGCACAATGCTTGCTTTCATATAATTACTTTTAAAGCTAAAAAAAAACAACAAACAAACAACAAAAAAACAAAACAAACAAACAAAAAAAACATAACCCAAAGTGCATTTAAGAGTTAAACACCAATCCTTGTATATAAAAAAACATGAAAAAATAAACATAAGCAAGCAGGTGAACAAAGCATACCACGCTGCTAAATCCATTCCTAAAGCTCTTTGAAGAGCTGTGAAACCCTCTTCAGGGACAAGGTTTGACAATCACATTCCAGTGATACCTATCACTACACCTACTACCCTAAATTTTGCCTAGCTCCCTTGGCATTGCAGACTCACAAAATAAATATTGTTGCTATTTAGGAAAACCTGTAATTGTAATTTCTCTACACCTATATGTATCCAAGCTGACAGAATCTAGCAACGCTCACGCACTTCAAAAGATTAAAAAGACGAAATAATAAATAATTACATTTATATCCACTCTTCCTTAGAGGATCACCAACCACTTTGTGAAAATAAGATTTAAGCATCACTGAGCCTCTCTGCAGTCACATTATTCTTATTTTATCAAAGGGGGAAATGTACAAAAAGAATAAGGGTATTCCCTACAGTCGTGTGGCTAGTCAGCTGCAGCACAGGGAATTTAATTTATGGGAGCTGAATTCTAGTCAACTTTTTTGCTTCCTGATACAAGCACACTCTTCAAGTTACATAGCACTCTATGTACTGCCTTGTACATTTTCTTTACAGTGGGGAAAATATCATCTATACATTTCAACTCATTACAGCACTGTTCTCGACTTCAAAGTATTTTGAGCATAATTAAGAGGTTTTCTTATAATGAAGGTGATTATAATAAAATGCAATGAAGCTGGGAGCCATGGGACAACAGTCTTATATCATTCTGTGGAGATTTGGTGGATTAAGAGAGACATACCAAATTATGATCACAAATGCAACTAATTAAAAATAGAAGTACATTTACATCATCTCATAAGACAATTATGCTAGAGGGACTCTCCTTTGGTGGAAATCATCTTATCACCATCTTCTTTTTCTCTTGAGAGACAAATGATACAAAATGTTCATTTCATAGATATAAAGTAAGATAAATAATCAATAATCCCAATTATCATCAAAACTTTTTTTTTTCTTCTGAAGTTTACAAGCAGGAAAAGCGCTGTAAAAGCCTAGCACAAAACCAGGATAAGATAGCTGCATTTTAATTTAGACTTTGACAAGTCTTAGCACAGATTGCTTGAATGATTCCTTCTGCTGAACAGGGACATATGCTGGCCAAGAGTCAGAGTGCCAAAACGCAGCCCTGAGAGGAGAAGACATAAAAAACCTTTCTGTGCCTCAATCAAAGCTCCAGCTTGCTTTTCCCTTGCAGTTTTAAGTTCCCCTTTACAATCCTGATTCCTTGCAAGAAATAAAAGGAATAATATTGCTGTGCAACATGAACTTGTGATGGGAATGGGGAGATTACAAAAAGAAAACTCATTCTGCTGTAGTATATGGACAACTGGTAAAGTGTAAAGAAACCTAGTAGCAAAAATAACATCCTATTTGGAGAGACAGAGAGCAAAACAACAAACCTTATTTCTGAACTCCAGATCAAGCAAGGTTATTTGAATTTGACTTTCATCACAGAAAGATGAAACTCAAGATACGAACATAGACACTAGAGTATCTTTCAGAAAATCTGGGCAGAATTCCTAGAAAGCTTTTTTGTGGTTTGGAACAAAACTTAGCCAAGTTTTGAGCATTACTGAGGCCAGCCTGCATCCTGGGAGTGGAAACAAACAGTACTTTCAGACCGATGAACGATGCTAGGAAAGATTCCTGTAAGGGAAAGCACCATCAGACGACAAGTTTTTTCTGTGCAGTTCACACTAAATTCAAAAAGCTGAAGGAATCCATTTTGTAGGAACCTGCAACAAAGGGAGGGCTTTAAGCAAATAGATGTCAGATTCTTTTTAAATATTCCTTAACGTGCTCCAGTTGTGCTGGACTCCTACATGATAACCTTTCAGCCTACAGACTTCACTTTTTCGTTTACTTCTCATAGACCTCTTTGAAATAGGTTGTGGATTTATAAGGAAACCACCATTTAAGATCAAAAAATGCCACGAACAAATCTAACAAACTCTTATTTCCCAATGAAACAAATCATCCCGCAGCACAAACACAGAGGAGGCATAAAGCTTCAGGAAGTTTTCTTAAAACTGAGAGGAGGGCTCTGCTAGGGTAATTTAACAAAGTGACTCAATAGAGCTGAGATTTCACCTTGTGCATATAAAATTATTTAAATCACTAACCAGTAAAGAACTTTGGAAAAGGGTATCAATCCCCCAAACAGGACAACATTTATAATTGCCATGCAAAATATCGTTAGCACATAGTATATCATTTTTGCCCAGCAGACTTTCCCTGCATCACTTTTAGAATGTCATCCATGTGTTTTAATACACTTTTTCTGGGAGAAATGATTTGGGATGAAAGAACAATACAATAATAATTTTAAGACAGTTTCATGACATCGGCCATTTCCATCTATCAGGTTTCTTATCTCATGGGCAAAACATCCAGCTGTTCACAGCTGGGATGCCCTCTCAAACCATCAGAACTAGTCCCTGTTAGGTAATGATCTGCCTTCGAGTCCCAGCAGAACAAAAGCTATGAACTGCAGAGAACAGCATCAGAATGGATCTGGCACCAAATGATGTGGGTTTAGGGAGGATTTTCTGACAGAGACTTCAGAGAGTCTGCTGGGCTGGTCGTGTGTAGGCCAGGCTCAGGCAGCAGCAGGCATTCCCCAGCCCACTTGTGGAACCATCCAGGGCTTGAACAAGCTGTATACATGTCCCATGCCTTGAATTCTCTGCCTAGAAAAAAGGGGGGTGATAAGAGCATGTGCTGACTTGGTAGGAAGTAAATTCTAATGCACAGAAATACACACACGAGGGACTGCCCATAACTCTTCCCCTCCCAAACAATAGATGATAAAAAAAAATGCAGTAATTATTTCAAGCAGCCTTAAAAATAACAAGAAACTATCTTTCCATATCTTGCCTTTTCTTTGGGCAGCAGATGATTTCTCTGACTGACTGCTCTCTCTTAATATGTTTTCTACCCTAGTCAGTGATCATTACTAGGTCAATTTGCAGTTTTAAATGAAAGACCTTAAAACACATTATGGGGGGAGGAGGGAGTACAGAGTTGAAATCACTCTAACAACAAATCAGTTCAGATAACATCTTTAATATGGCCTTGATTTTGCAAATCACTTATGCATATATTTAACTTTAAATCCCCAAATTATCATATTAAAGCCAATGAGATCTTTACTTGCAGAAACACTCTAGTAGATTAAGGGATTTATTGCAATTTGCATAGGCCTCTTCATTTTTTAAAAAATCAAATCTAGTATCTATATGTATAAGAAGAAAGAATGAAAGAAGGAAACACTCCATATGTAGCATTTGTGCCTAACATCAACCTCCAGGTAAAAAAAAAAAAAATAAATAAAACCACAGAAGAGAAGAAACGCATTGTGGTCGACTACATGGTTTGGAGATAAATATCCTACTAGTACTAGCAGTCAAATTAAAGGGCCAAGGTTCCCCACAGCCACATGCACTGGATTTAAAAACACAGAGAGTGAAGCAGGTGTTTCCCAGGTGACATTCACCCCTGGTGGAGCAGTGCTCCCACACCAATGTCTGCTATTTATTTACTAGAGCACTGCAATTCATGACAGTATTGAATTATGCAGTCGAGTTCAATTTGACATTCACTCCCAAATTACATCTTCGCTTCTATCATTTCTTCACTTCCATCTCCTAATCAGCACTCTTGGAGCTTATATTTATACATTTGATTACCTGCTCCCAAAGGGACCACTATAGCATTCACCATTTCAGCCTCACTCTTCTGATTTCTGCCTATTACTTCTCACTTTTTCTTGATGTCTTTGCCTCAGAATTAAATATGCCTCCTAATATTTGTGTCAGTGTATTTCAGCAGATCTCCCTTGAAAACTGCACGATGCTCAGCACTGAACCACTTGAGAGATTTGCTGACTTATCCCCACTAACTGTCAGATTTGAAGGTTTTGATTCAAGGTTTTCATATTTGGCCAACTTCTCTTTCACACAAAATGATTTGTGCAATGTCTTCCTTCTCAGAAAAGAGGAAGCCTCTTTTTGCCTTCTCAAACTGCAACCCACAAGAGATGATTCTCCATGAATAATGCAGGACTATTAAAAACACTGAATTGCCACTTAAGAGGGCAATAGTTTTCCCATAAGGATCACTTTCATGAGTGAAAGAGGAAATTGTTTTGCTTCCTGGCCACTGAAAGAACTTGCTCTGGATGCATCGTCTAAATTTGCAACAGTTCAGGATACCCTGTAAATGCAAATTGGCTTGTGCATGTGGGTGGTTGCTGGGCTTTTTTTTTTTGTTGTTGTTGTTGTTTTGTTTTCCCCTTAATCTTTCAACAGCAAAGCTACCAGAAGTTTCAATTAAAATTGATCCATCCCTCTCTGGCTTATGTGCTTCTTCCCCCGCCCCACTTGCAGACAGGAAACAGATACTGTAGCAGTTAATTGTAAAATCTTACTCTATTAGACAGATCATAGAACATGGCAATTCAGTCAGTTTTATTGCTCCATCTTAGGTTACTCACTTCTATCATTCAGAGCTATTTATAGCTGATTTTTTCATGGCAGAAGTTTGAAATTTCAGTAGCAAGCTGCATAGAAACAGATCCATCTCTGATGGCATGCATCCTTCTCAGCACCAAGATTAAAGATGTTTGATGCCTAAAATGTGGCTTGGAATTTTCTCAGCAGAAAGATTCCAGCAAGCGGAGTATGCAAGCAGCACAAAGCCCAACTGCCTGTGAGAAAAAGTGGAATTCTGAGGTTATATGCCCATTTGATATATAATCTCTCAAACAAGGAGCAATAGCAATCACGGAGGTGAAGCATGTCATACCGCCTCCTCCAGCGCTCCCCATTCCTACCCAAAGAGGACATGAACTTCCTCATCAAACCTTAACGGTGCAGAAATTTCCCTGACTACAGCAGTCTACAGCACATTTTAATTTATTGCATTTAGGGCTATAAAACCATGTTTTACTACTGAAACTAATTGTGTCTGACATTTCCATCACATTAACACACATTAGGCACCATGACCTTTGGACGATCAAGGAAGACCTAATTTAATAATTTAGAGACAGTGTGAGGCCTGAGTAGGTCCCAAAGGGGAAAGAAATGCAGTATGAAAAATGACACTATTTCACTAGTGGGGATATTTGCTTACTAAATCTGCCAGGCGAACTTTGGCAGCTACTTTACTGTAACATCTATGGGTCACATGCTGTAATTTGAAGTTCCCAAAGTACAATATATTCCTTATAATGCTGGATGTGTAATGCTCTGTCACATACCTTTTAAGTTCTCTGAAGAACAACCCACTTTTTCTTGCTAGACTCCAAGCTCACAACAGACAAATGTTTCTAAAACAGCAGCTGGAATTGCAAACAGGCCAGCAACTGCAATTAAACAAAGGCATCCCGAATTCAGTTGGAGCTCATGGTACAAACTGTAGTAGAAGCTATAGTAAATAGTGATAAAACAAACACACTTCATATGGGCATTGGTTATTTAATTTCTAGCTATGGTAGCTAGAAATTTCAAGCTCTAGGGAAGGGTGGGTAAAAGTATGAGATAGAGGTGGATCTAGAAAGAAGAAACATACACTATACAGGGAAGTGAAACAGAAATAGATCAAAAAAGACGGAACGTGATAGGGTAGTTGCACTGAATGCCACAACTGGATATCACCACTGACAGAATAAACCAAGCAAATAATGAAGACAATTAAAATTCTTCAATGCTAAGTGACAGCTGTGTATTTATGCAAAGTAAGTAACTGTTGCATAGATGTACATACTACATTGCTGCAATATATTTACCTAAACTCCCACTGATTTCAGAAGATAACCTCCCTCTTGATAAGGCTGTAAAGTTTTAGATGTAAATTAGTAGAGGGGATCAACATTAAAAATATAATTTATTTTCTCCCCCTTCAGCAAATTTAACACTTCTGAACTCCAGTAAGACAAACATGCCCCAAAAACCTATCCAAAAGGTAAGACTGCAATTCTCAGGCAGTGCAGCCCGCTATTAATGGTGTTATAAAACCCATTTCATCTGGGATGAAAAGGATAAAAATGCACAAGCAGGTAAAACACGGGGCTATTTTAGCTTCTGATTGAACCTTTATGGACTTAATGATGAACCACGGACATCTTGATAAATACATAGCTTGAGAATGGCAACTTCTTGCTACAAGATGTAATATACCATATGGAATGTTGTACAGCACACGCAGCCAGACAAACTTTTTCTCGTTAGAAAGAATTAAGCTTCATTCTAATGCAGTAACAAGCACTTATTTACTTTCTGTATCAGCTGCCACATCAAGGCTCCTCTAAAGCAATTAGCAGATTGACAGGAAAGCAGTCACAGCCACTTCACAGGCACCGGACAGTATTTATACTCCTGTTTTTTTCACACCTCGAGAAGAGCGCCCTAGTTTTCCAATTTGCCTCTCCACACTTTCACAATTGTGTCATGCTTCTCTCTCTGTAACGCAAGCAGTTTTGTTTTTGACACAGATTTATCATCCTCAGCGTATAGTGTACTTTCACGAACAATTTCAGTGCTGGTTAGGCTAGAATTTTTTTGCCATTTCCTGTACAATAGCTCAACTCATCTTTGCTCGTGGTGTTTACTAAAACAGAGCTGCTAAGAAATCTTCATCCCTAAGAAGTGGTTTGTGGTGCTGTAAGGGAATGCAGGATGCATTGCCTGTCATTCTGTCTCTCACCCCAGCACAGGCCTGGGTTAGGAGCAATGTGTCCACAGGCTGGGGGATTTGTTCCAAGGCCCCTCCCACCTGCTGCCTGTTTCCCCTCTCTCCTTCTCCCTTCGCCCAGTTGTGTGGGTATTATTTGATCATTTATGCACACACTGGTGCTTTACAGAGAGAAGATAATCATAAATTAAGCTTTCTGTTTCATCGGATGCAGTCTGTTCTCTCTCATTTCTCAATGATGTGAAAACCTCTGATAAATTACGGCTTAATTGCATCTTGACCAATTGGAGGTTAGGAGTAGGCATGACATTTTGTAACTGCAGGCACAGAGTACTGCTTGCTGCCTCTTTATATGGCTTAAACTAGGACAGATTTACCATGGGACATACAGGAAGCACACACAACTTACTGTTTTCACCTAGCAGGTTCATATGTGCTATGATATGTGCTATGTATGTGATATACCCCCCATCCCTGTTCAGGCTAGGTACACATGTCACTACACACAAGAGGGTATGCTGGTAGGAACTAAATGGTTTCTGCAAGCTTCCCTTGCTGTTTGATGCGTATATACTCCCATTCTTGGTTTGGACAGTGATGCTACAGAAGGATAAAAATACACATACAATACCAACTTCTGTTCTAAAAAATTAGTAAAGGTTTAGGTTGAAAAACCCATTCTTCTTTTGTCTCCCCTAAGCATTCACATGATGACAGGGAGCTGCTGCTCTGCTGGGAATAGAATCATTAATTAAAGTGAAGCTTAACTTTCGTGTCATATAAAATTCCACTGGGAATGCAATTGTTATTGAAAGTGAAGCATAAAGTTTTCTGTGATATAAACTTCTGATATAAACTTCTGTTTTAGGGATCTTCTTCAGTGCCTCTGCTCTGGTCTTCCTAATGGATGCCTCACATCCAAAAAAAAAAAAATCCACAACAACCATATGTACATGTTCTTCTTTGCTCTTCCCTCTCAGAAGCGCTTCTTTTGCTTTTTACATCTAAGAACTCAAATCATCTTTACTGATCAAATATATATAATTTTTTCAGTTTTAAGCCTCAACCTACTTTGGGCCCAGTTTGAGAAAGCACATTAACATGCTAAAATCTATGTCAAAAACAATACTCCCTTTTTCAGCTGGTTGCTGAATCTAGTTGCTTTGCTTTTAATGGGGCAACACAACATTAACATCCTTTCAAAAAAAAACAACACACAACAAAACAACAAAAAACATATTGCTTGATATTACCTAGTATATACTACTTGTTATTAAATGATCACTATTATAGAGAAGCCAAAGCACCTATCTAGCAGTGTCCGTTTGTCCATTTGATTGGAACTGTTTGCCTCTGTTTTGTTTTCAGATCTCCTTTCTCTTTTGGGACTTTTCTATTTATCGCACAGGACATGGTGACAGAGTGTACAGCTTGACTCTGTGCAAAGTGCTCTTTGCTGCACAAGTACTCCCTGTCCTTGATTACTTGGGGATTAATAAATGTGACTTTTTTTTTTTTTTTTTTTTTTTTGTTCTGCTAAAATTACAGGGCTTGCCAGGACCAAAACCACTTTTCATATATTTCAGCAAAGAGTCTCTGTTTATCTCAGGCAGAAAATTATCAATATAAAATCTTTACTGTTGGAGGGAAAAGAGGGAAAAAAATATAGGCTAAAATTCTTGAAACATACCTCTCTATCTTGAAGGGAAAAACTCATCCATAATTTAGACAACGAACTGAATAGAATGGCATCCTTCCTTGAAATAATTTTCACATGCTCTACTGCCTTACCTGCTTTTGATGTGATAACTAGGCTTAAAAGTGCTGACTACCCACCTAGAAAACAATGAGGGAAACTTTGGTCCTGCATATGTTATATGGAACAATTTGGAAAGAAGAGGAAAAAGGAACATGACATTTGGGACCATTTTATATATTGGCAGTAGCAGATAAAAATATCTCAAGAAATTTTTTCATGTAGAATTGTGCAACATGAACTCTGACTTGCAATTTACAATCTGCAGCTACGTTCACCAAGCACTAATTAACTGGCCTCTAAAAATGCTGATATCAAGCATTTGGGGGGTAGGAGGGAGGTAGGAGGAAGGAAGAGAAACTTTGGAGACCAAACCAGTTCCATAAGTTTATCAGTTTGGATTATTGCTTGAGATTTCATACAGCTAAAAATAGTCTAAAAGCACTACTGTTCTGCACTGCTATCCAGTTCTTACCATGGAAAGGCATCTTGTTTTGAAAAGATGCCAGCCAGCAAAAATTCCTGAGAAGCCACATAAGAAAAATAAATAAATAAATGAAAAGCAAATGGCACTGTGTTTTCCTCAAAAATACTTCTGTCTTTTGGGAGTCCTAGAAGACAGCCCCTGCAAGACACCGTGCACCTTGAGTATATGAAGTATTCTCAGGAATTCCTCCCTGTTGGTATACACAGATGCATATTCTCTTCCTCTTTCTTCACCACCTGTGAATCTGGGACAGAAATTCCTGCCATATCTTCACTATAGAGATCATAACCAGTAACAGCACCAGATGAGATGCACTACAGGTGCTGTTCCTAACCTCCATGGGCACTACCAAAAGCCAAATTTTGGTCTTTATCACTTATAACCTTTCGTACCAGCAACACAAAAGTAGGAATGTCTCAGGACACTTGCAAGTGTCACTCTCATACAATTTATTTAAGAATATGCTTAACAGAGATGCTCCATAAAAACAAAAAATCATTGCGATTAAGTGACATTTTTCCACAGAATTTCAAGTATCAAAGTGCTTCTGCTTCACAGGCCAATCCACTTACTACCTCATTGAATACAACTCAGTAACTTCAATGATAACACATCAAACCAGCATTTGTATGCTCTTTTTCAACATGAAGACAGATGACAAGGAGAAACAAGTCTTCAATATTACCCTCCAAGGAATACTTGAAAAAATGCCCAAATAAATTTTATTCCAATGCCTTCTTTACTTTACCTGTGGTGATAGGAAATCAAACAATCAACTTACTGTTCAGAATCACAAACAGTATTTCACTTCATTTGTTTCAAATCTTAGGATTGTATTCATTTGCTTGAGAATTTTAGCTTCCACCAGAAAACAAACAAACAAACAAACAAAAATAGCGCTATGGAGAAAATATGGAAAATTTAAAACCTTCATGATTCAAAACCCAAAATGTAAAAAGGAAATGAAGTTTAGATTAGTTTTCTAAACAGCTAGCTTTCTGAGCTTACCTCATCAGATTTTGGTTTTAGTTGTTGAAAACACTTCTATTGACTTACCAAACTTCTTTAGAGCAAAATATCAGCAAGAGTGAAAGATATTTTTCAAAGATAGGATACGTATCTACTAATAAACTCTGTTTCTTCACGGTCTTCAAATGCATCTTTTCACATCAAATCAAGTTCCTATACATATGTATTTCTATTTCTTTTGAATTTTAGGCACTGATACACACTATGGTCTTGTGATATGGATAGTAATGAGAGTTCTTCACAGAGCATTATTAAGCTTTGACACCAGAGAGCTGGATAAACAGCATACACAACACAAATAAAACACCCTCCCAGAACTTTTGCCAGAAAGATGCTACTCCATTTTCCAAACTCAGACTTCATTTTTCCTCAGGCAAAAATTTGTATATAACTGCTTGCAACATAGAAATGTTGTATTTCTTTAAAAAAAGGATTGATTGCAAAAATGTAGCAAAATAATAAAATTTATGTAAGTATAAATATTTTGATTTTACTCCTCACCATGAAAAACACCCCAGGAAAGGAAGAGTGTTATGCCCACATTTCTCAGAAACCAGGGATAAAGAAGTGCCCGTCATGCACTAAGCATGCTTGTTGCTTCCGTAATTCTGCAGTAGCATGATTGAGTCAGGTCTGTGTGAAAATGGGGAATTACTCTCATCCTGGGATGGATTTCTTCAAATGTTTCAAACAAAAACTTGGGGCTAAAATTAAAATAAAACTTTCCCCATGAAAGAAATCCCATGGGATTGCCTGATCTGTATTCCACTGCCCTTTATTAAACACAACATCAGCTCTCATCAAATCTGTGATCGTTATTAAGAACAGAAAAACTGTACTGAGACATTTTAATCCTACTAAAGGGTGGAAAGTCATGGCTACACTAGAGCCAGAAGAGATTGTTCCATCAAGCAGAGAGATGTCTGTTAAAACCAGGGCTCCAAAGAAACTAGCAATGACAAACTGCACAAGTACCTTTGCAGGTCAGAATGAGCAAAGCCTGCTAGAAACATTTGAATGGTGTTGAGAGCACTGCAGTAAAAAACTTCTTTATAGGCAGAGTACATAGCAAATGGGCAAAACAGAAGAAAAGATAGGAGTCTGACAGTTTTACTAAATCTAGCAGGTTTTTGTGGAATGAACCAGAAACACATGAAATTCAGCAGCTTGAGACAAAGCTGAGCCTTGCCACGTCTGGAAAAGGTTGCCTGAGAAACCATGACTGGTGTCACAGGGTCTACAGGATGAAACCCCTTTTCTTTGAAGCTTGTTTTCTGTTGATCCTGTACCACCCCAGGGATGTTTCATTGTGGCAGGCTTCAGAGCTGCTCATACCACTTCTTATCAGACATGGTCATAGAGCAAACGTCTCTGGATTTCACTTAACTAATAATGTTTTATGTATCTATACAATCATGCAGATAGCATTTATTTATTTATTTATTTTTTTTAGCAACTAAGCAACATAGTGGGTGCATGAAGCGTATTTCCAAGAAAATATTGTATGCTACAAATCACCAAAGCTGTAACTGCAGATGTGATTAGTTGTTGGTACATAACAAAAATTAGATTCCAGATGTGAAATCCTGGAATCAAAGTCAGCTGTACTGCTAACTCCTCCCTGTTTCTTACAGCCCTTCTCAGATCCTCCCCCATTATTTCTGCCTTTGTTATTTTTGATTTGATATGCAGAAGAGTTCCATGGACTCCCTTAAAATAATTACACTTTCTCCTTCTGCATTACCTTATTTTTGGTAGGTTTACAAGATGCTTTTTCCAGTCATTCTACCACTTATCAAAATTTCAGAGAGAGAAATGAAAGGAAAAGAAGATACAGGAGGAAAAATATTTATTTTCAGCAGAGATTTGAAGTGACAGCTGAAGGCAGAGCAGGCTGTCCTGGGAGCTCGCTGGAGAACCCCTGGGGACGGTGGAGGGGCAAGGGCCATGCCAGTGCCAGGTGATCCCAATCAGCAAGGACATTTTTCTTTTTCTCCAGGTAAGGCTTTTCTGCAGCACTGATGCTACTGTGAATGCACTTCTAACCCTCACATACCCATATCACCCCATTTATCCCATGTAGCCAGAGGAGCCTGAAGCTCACAGTAATTTTCTGAATGTTCGTTCAGTTTCTCAAGTGGGTTTTATCGCCAACAACATGCCTGAAATATTGCCTCTTCCCAACCAAACCAGTTTAAAGCTGGATCCAATCCGTTGCAGTCACTGCAATCTGGACAAGCCCTTAGAAATCCCACTGTGCAGAGCATGTGGAATACATCAGGGCTCTTTGTCAAGTCACATATTTCTGCTCTCATAAGCAGCAGCTTTGGCCTAAGGTATGTCCTAGAAGCGTAAGTATTTCCAGTGAAATAAATCTACTACAAAGTGCTACAAATTAAAAGAAAAGTTTGGAGATCATATCAAAATGAGCAATTTCATTGGCCTTCCCATCCTTTAGCAGTTGAAAAATAAGCAAGGAGCCAGAGAGTGACATATGCATATCCCCAACACACATAAAATACATCAACATAAGAGCTAACTGGAAGTTTTTCAGCTGAACATTATTATTATTTTTTTTAATCAGAATGTGTCAGTTTGCTGAAATCTTAAACTTTTAATGAGAAAACATCAATTTCTGGCAAAAAATGTTCATGGGAGAAACTTCTCATGCCCCAGCTCCTGGGAGTTTGCACTGTGGTTTACTGAGCTGCTTTCACGTTCCAAGTATTTCTGTAGCTGGAACTCCTAGAAACGCCAAAGGCCTTCACTGGAAACTTGCAGGCTCATTCCTGGGAAAGAAGGAGATTTGTGGGATACTCTGAAGGCACCTGGAAATACACAATCTTCTTTTAATTCTGAATTGTTGTTCTACTTACAATACCATGGAATATTTTGAGAGAGAAAAAAAGATCTTTCAACATTTTCTCATGCCATTGGAACAGTTTAATTTCTACCATTGGAACCTCATTGCAGTAAAGTCAATTAGAGTCTAAAATCTGAAATGCCAGTTTTCATTGGCCTTAAAAACCCTTATGTTAAATTATATTGAAAACAGCAAAACACATAAGCACTTCAAGATCTGGCATTCTTAATATGAGTGTTATAGAGGGATTGCATAATGAATCTGTAAGAACAATTCTAAAAGTTTATTTCATGTTTCACAACACCAAGAAATCAAAAGCACCACCAAAAGAGCTGTTACTCTGAAGTTTGCCTGAAAAATGCTTCCACCAAAGAGTATGCTTAGTGCCCATGCCCAAAAGGAGGTGATTTGCCTGTCTCAGCACTAATTTCAAAGAAGAAATTTGCAAAAGCAGATCCCAAAGAGCCTTTGTGATCAGGGGAAGGTCAACACTGTTTATTGAAAGTTCTGTATTTTTGTATTGGCACAAGAAGTACTCCTGGGCTTGAAGTAGTTTAAGTGAATCTCGGCTTAAGACACAGAGTCCAGGCTTAATTTATTACAAATTCTCACGAGAAGGGCTTTTATGAGATAAACAGCCATTTGAAATGTTTTTCAGCTGGAATACACACCCTCTAGTTTCCTTTACTTTTCAGTTCACATATGTGGTTTTGTTTGTTTTGGTGCTACATAGAATGCAACTTTCCCAGAGTTTGCTTCCTAAAGTAATCAGGAATGCTGGCAGCCCAAGTGACAGAGCAGACGGCGCTCACTCTCCCCTCCTATCAAAACAAAGCAAGAAACCAAAAAAAAAAAAAAATAAACAACAAAAAAAAACACCAGCTGATGTGGTACAAACTTAGGTTTTAAGACATTGTGAACCATTCCTGCATCTAATACTTTAATGGAAAATTTTACCAACCTGCTTTTACTGAACCCTGCTAGTAATGTTCTACCTAGCATATACCTGTGAATTACCACAATAGGTGGTAGAACTATGAAACTTAGAGGTGAAAGCAGTATCCTTGAGAGAAGAGACCTTCCTCATCAGACCCACAATAGCACCTATGTATGTGCAAGCATGTGTGCAAAAGACCCTATTAATTAGCCCTGCCTGAGGGCAGCAAACAGGTACTTTTCTAGGAGGATCAAGTTTGCTTTTGGATGTTCAGTTCTTAGAAGGAAGTCCTAAGACTGCTCTGCTGTTTTATGGACCCACGTATGTTCACGTTCCACACTATGAAAAACGATCTAGGAAAGAGCTCTAACCAAAGACATTTAACAATCTGTAAAAGCATTAAGTTCATCGCACTACCATCCATACCAAATACTACTGTGCAGTTATTTCATGTTGTGGCCAAAGCCAGCGAGTAGTCAGTCAGCGCCACAGGAGCTGTCACAAAAATCATGACAAAAAAGAGGCTAGCCCACACTGCAGTTCAGAGGCAGGGTGCAGGAGGAACACATAGACATGCAATTCATTCAGATGAAGGAAACATGAGCAAAAGCACAGATAGATGCACCTTTAAATTCAGAAGATTATTGATTACTCTATCAGCTTTAAAGAAACCTGAAAAAATAACAGGGAAAGCAAACTCAATTTTGAAATAGGAAAAGGGAATGGCAAGGCATAAATTAAAACCTGTATTACCATCAACTACCCACCAATCCCAAGTGTTTTCTGTTTAGTATCAATGTAACTATTAAAATATGCATTGTTCTTTTCACATACAGCTTGTTTTCTTCTGTACTTTTCTGTAAGAGTCACCAAGATAATTTTTTAATTATGTAAGCAAGAATTTTAAATTCATAAAGGCTGTATTCCTTGAATGTTAATGCAAGACAGTCTCCACTCTTTTGTCGTAATACATAGATGCTTACTTATAAGCAACTTCTTTGTAATCAATTAATTGACTGTATTTTAATATGTCCCATTGCTAACTTGCACTGGTTAATAAATTTCCTCATCCCCCAGATCAACTAGTTATGGATCTTAAATGAGGAATCAGAGCAGCAAAACTTAATCCATCTGTATGAATATAGTAAGGCTAGAAATGTTATTCACATAATAGTAGGAAGAAAGGAAAATGGACAGAAATTACTGCATTATAGTCACGCACTTGAAGAAAGTCCATTTACTCAAAGAGAATTGAAAAAGGGTTATAATCTTCAATGGACAAAATTTACATTTTCACCAGTTAAGCGGTTTGGGAAAAAAAAAAAAAAAAGGCTTTAACATTTCTAAAATTTTGAACATTACCAGATAAAGGATTTTCCTAGTATGTATTCACATACCACCAATCCAATTAAATTTTTAAATAAAATCCAATTTGTTGCAACTTGGTTGACTGGATCTATGAAGTGCTTATAAAGAGGCACAGCAGGATGGTGGAATAAAAAAATAAATAAATAAATACAAAAGTACTGCAATATTTAGCATAACAAAACCAAGTCTGCTTACCCCCCCATATCTATAGCAAATACTTGGTTCTTTAATACAAACGACACCCTACAAACACCATCTCCAAGTGAGGTTCATCAGTATGCACCAGCTTATTACCTAATGAATCCAGCAAAAGCAGAATACATCACCAAATTACAGTGCATTGCACACCTTGTTACTGAATGTATGTTTGGATGATGATGGTTATCAATACAACCAGATTACACTACACGGGATTTTCCATCACACACCCCCACTAATACTTGGTATTAAATACCACTAGTATTTCTTTTCTCAGGTTGATAGCTCGCACTAAGCCCATATGAATAGTCCCAGGTAGCTGCTCCTGTTCTTGAAATACTGTAAACTGATGAGGTGCAGGAACATCACTAGCTACAACTATAATATTAATATTCTCTGATATGCATTGCTTTACTTACAATTGCCCAGCCCAAATAAAAATATGTACAAGGCAATCTCAGCTTCATTTAAAAGAGTGGGTTGGGGAAGAAATGTGTTGCAGAGAAATCACAAAGAGTGTGCTCAGAGCAAGGTCTAAAGGCACTAAGAAGGAATTAAAAGAAAATAATGAAACTGAATAATTTTCAAGCCATCTACTGAGACATGAGTTAGACTTTTTTCAGCGTACTCTCTGATCAGAAATACCTCTTGAACGCTGATCATCTCCTTTGTTCCTAGTTTAAAGGAACAAACCTGTTAGAGAGAGAAAAAGAGAGGGCAGAAAAAACATGCTGAGATGTTCCAACAATGACAAATCCTCCGGTAACACAAATAATGCTGAAATACACAACTAATTCCCTGGAAAACTATGCACTGCAATTCTATGGAAACATCATATGTGTCCACATGGAAGAAGGCTGCAAAGCAGAGTGACAAACACTGGCATGCAGGAAGGACACATCTAGCTAAACGGACTAGGCTGGGAGGAGATGTGGTGGTGGAATGCAGCTCCAGCAAATGCCTGCAACAATGTACATAGGAAGACACCAATGCAAAAACACCTCATTTGCAAAGGCAGGCCCTAGGTGAGTTTCCCTCTGCATGGGAATTCAGACAGTGCCGGAACACTTTCTTGCTTAGAGGTTGATTTCAAAATGTGTTGTACCAGAGAGTCCTTTCCATCTCTTGCACCTGTATTTGTCAGATGTGGTAATGAACAGTGAATGCCTGAAGCATTTAGCGTTTCCCAGTGACAATAGTGACCTGGCAGTAATGTCATGTAAGTAAACGCAAAATCACATTTCTTCCCCACGTAGCAAGGGAGAGATGGAAGATAAAATGTGTACTTGGACAGGCTTACAAAGTTGGCAAGTGAGAATGAATGGAGCAGACAAGAATAGAATATGTTCTCCGCTCCATTAAATCACACAGATGATTATTGAAAGTTAAAATATTCAAATGCCAGTTTGAAGCCATGGTAATACCTTGATTTCAGAATCAGGTAATGACTAAATTTCAGGAATATTGCACCATTTAGAAAGACTGCAAGGCCTAAAAATCAAAATAGGCAAAGCATAGTTCTTCTCATCTCAGAAGTCTTGGGGGGGGGGGGGGGGGGGGGGGGGGGGGCGCTGGTCTGACAGTATGAAATAGCCAAAAATAGAACAAGGTATTTTTTTCAGAATCACATTAGCTAGAGATGGACAGAAGAGAACTATGAATTAGTGAACCAAATTTAACATAGCTTAAAACGTTAAACCATTATTATGCACAGTTTTGCATTTACTCTGTATTTCTGATCTCCCCGTTACATATTCTATTAGAAATAGAGATGCACATATACATACATGCACATTTTTCTTTTTGCAAATACCACCTCAAAATTGAAGCAGAAATACAAATGGATTCTAATTTCCTTCTGCATAAACAGCAGGAATAATGCTTCTGAAAAAAAAACTTTTAGCTCTCCAGCAAAGCTGCCCTTACTCTGTACCTTGCTATTCCCATGACCTTCTATTTCTCTGGCAGTAACCTGCCACAGCATTCCTAACTCTGTAATTTGAAGCCATTGCAGTTCTCACAAGCAGACTTCATATTGACATTTTCTTAACAGCTCAGGTGCCATATCATGATCACCAAAGCCACTCTACCTTACTTTACTCAAGATCCATTTATGCAGAGCTGACGGATATTTATTTCTAATGAACATCAGGGAGTACAACAATAGACCAAGGGTAACTGCACTAGCAGACTTCACAGGTTTTCAAGATTCTGCCCTTTTCATAGTGCATCTTTTCTACCACAATGCTGGCTCACAATGTTAACAAAGATCTTGTCTTTCATCAAGCCATAGAGAAAAGTTTTCTCCAAGTGTCTTATGGAAAACGATAAAAACCCTGTCCTCCTTTTAGCAGTAGCTTCAGAGCTTCAGAAGCTACACAGCTCCTGAAACATCCATTGCTGCTGCTCTCCTCTCAGGCTTTTCTCTTTTTTTTTCATGCTATTTGTCCCACAACAATTTTCAATAATAATAAAATTCAAATCATCAGTCCTTGTCTCATCTTTTCTGTTCAGTAAGTCTAAAAGCATAAGATGCAATTTAAAAAGAAAGAAAATTACATCCCTGAAGATTGTGTTTATTTTAATTTAATTTAAATTTTAGATCTCTGGGTTTAATTCCACAGCATTTTACTGCATCCCTATGTGTAAATACATCTATTTTTGCATTTCAGGGAGGAAATACTTATTGAAAATATTTTTTCCCCCACATTTGGATTAAAAGGTTGCAGAAAAAACACTATAATTGTCCTACAGACTAATTGGTTTATACTCTACATCTTTCCTACACAGACTATATAAAAATTTAGAACAAAAACGTTATGGGTGCGTGCTCAACATGATTGCTATACTCAAGAGCAGTAAAGGCCGAAATGAACTACTCAGCTACAGTCAGTGAAGCACCAGTAAAATCTTTCAATGCTCCACACTGATGGCCAGCATTCAGCTTGTACTACATGCTTTGCAGAAAGACAACTTCATAAATGTTTAATAGATCCTTAAAAGGGCACTGAAATACTTTGTTCTTTCTCCTGTAGTTAGAGGTGCAAGCTTCTTCTAAGTTGAATGGTACAGGGCTCAGAGAAAACTATAAAACCTAAAAAGAATCTTAAAATCTCTTTTGTACCAACAGCATCAGAAATCCTTAGACCTGTTATTACAGTTCTTTTCAATGATAATAATAGGAGCTGCATCTCATTTGGGGGAGAAATCCAAATTTTCAGACTAAAACTTCCCAGGATCGTCTACCATATAATAGAAAAACATCTCCTTTTCTGCATGATGTAAGTCATTTGAATCATGGTACACATATACACTATTTTAAAAGGCTGTATTCTTGAAAATATGTTTGCTCCTTGCTACAATATTCCAGCATTAGCGAACTACCAGGCCTCATCCTACTGCACTGTATTTGTAGCTGCTCAGAAAGAGGAAAAAAAAAAAAAAGAGAGAGAGAGAGAGAAAGAAAACTGGGTACATAAAGCATTCTATTTGTAACTGGTGGATGTTATTTAATTATTGGAGATGTGAGGGAATCATTATTAAATTCGGACATTCTTCAGGGTGGAAATACCGTATCACAGAGAACATGTTTTTTACATCATCATAAATCAGGATCTGTTGTGTCATTTTGAATTAAAATTGATAGACTTTTTATTATCTCCTGTACATTTCATTGTTCCAAGAGTTATTGCTGGTGCATCAATGTAGAAGTTTTATTAAAGGTGAAAGTACAAATATTATAAATCTTTTGATTTCTGAAACATAATTAACTCATTCCCCTACTAGAAAAATTATCAAAGAACTGCATTCAGAGAAAAGATATTGTACTGATGAACAAAACAGAATCTTCTTCTATATTCAATAAACATACACAGTAGTTCTGAGGTTTCAACAAATTTCAGTTGGCTAACTGCTATCTTTAAAAAAATTTCATAAAATAACTGTTAAAATTTCTAGTATTCTTAAAGTATTCTTAAAGAGAGAGGGAGGGAGAGAGAGAGAAAACAAACAAGCAAAACAAACAAACAACAACAACAACACACACCACAGGATGATGTGCTATTTATTCCTTGCAATAAAAAAGGAAAGCAAAACCACCATTATTCCATGTCTGACTTCATTAGTCCAATTCTGTTCTGCTTCCTAAGTGATCACAGTCCTGGTCTACTGATGAGAAAGGGTTTTACTGCATGATTATTTGCTTCTGCCTACATCCTTGGGCTCATTTTCTCCATTAGCACATTAGTGAGGGTTAAGATTTGCACTGCAGAAGAGATAACCCAATGAACATAAGGAAATCTGGATAGTTAATGACTTCTCCTTAGTATGCAGGCTATGATTTGCATTAGTGTAACTCTTTAGCAACAAGCACCGGTATTTCCCTTAGTGAAACTGCGCTAAGAGGTAAAATGATGCAAAGGCTAGTACACTACCACCAATCATTCTTGCTGTTAATCATCCAATTTGTTAATGTCTCACCCATTTTCACACTGGGAGCTCAGTTGCATAGCGATATCAGCTTCAGGCAACTATTATTCTCAGTCATCCCAGATATTTTTCCTACTGCTACAAATGTGTCTAAATCACTCAAAAAGGGCTGTAGGCTCCTCTTATTTAATAAGTATAACTTGTAAGAATACTTTAAATATTCCAGTATCTCATTGACCTAATGCTTTAGATCATTTGGGTAGCAAAACCATGATATAATGCTGAACAAATTCCACAACAGCTTTATGCCTGACCTGTCTAATGTTTGACGGAAAATGTTCACAACAAAACTAGCTTTCAATGTTTCTGGCCATCTTTCATTTTGAAATGTTAACCACACAACAAGACTTTATTTAACTGAATACAGATTATAAACAACACTGAAAGACTCTTCATAAAATGTGATTTCAGCAATTATAAGTGTAAAATGTCAGGTGCTGAAGGTACTCTGTCTCAGCCTACCACTCTAAATCCAAGCTCAAAGTCCATCCCTTTCAAAGGGGAGCTCATATAAGAGTAAAAAAAATATCAGACACTTCTATTTGGAGAAACCAGCCTCAGTCTCTACATGGAGCAAAGAACACACAGGACTTTCTGAAAATTTTGTACCTTTAAAATGCTCTTTTATTGGACACACAGGATGAAAGCAAACACATTCACCAAATCTTTGAAGTTCTTGCCCTTGGACCTATAAAGACTCAGTACCATGAATATTCTTCCACAGTCCCAATTCCAGCTAAACCATGGCTATAGTGCTTGGAAAGTTTTAGGTACAGAAATGAAGCTAATATCTTTGCCAACTATCTCCACTTGAGTTTTCCCTCCCTGTCTTAATCTGCATTCAGGACTAAAACAGGTACTCCGCAAAAGGACTCCCAAAACAACACAGGACATATCTACCCTTGTTCATCCTCCAGCCTGGGTGCAGCTAGATTAATGCATCTGCACACAAAAAGAGGGATGTCCTCTCTCAACACTTCAGCATGTAATTTGGTCCAATTTCTAGGGAAAGCAGTTGACTATTGGGATGACTTTACGTTGTGATATACATAGAACTTCCCAAAGATGTGCTACCAAAAACTGCAAAGCCCAGTCCTGATAGATCACAAGCTTCCATCTCAAAGCTGAACAGCATAAATAAGACAGAGTAGGAAGCCTGCTGTCATTGCTATGGCATATTGTTCTTGAATAAAGAGATATCATTAGATTTCCAGTACCATAAAGCTTACATCTTTTATGAGGTAGAACACATAAATAAAGAAGATGCATCTCTCCTGTCTCAGAGAAGTGGAATTACTCAAACACTGGCATAGTATTATGATGACAGGATCATTTTCTCACAAGATAGTTTTTTTCATTCATCTGGATTATAGCATAGGGTCTTCAGAGTTCTCCATTGCTTTTTGGAACACCACCCATTCTAAAACATATTTGCCCTGTAACCTCATATATGCCCTCATATTAAGGAGTCAGGCAGAATATTTCATCTAAAGCATTGTAAAGCATTCTTCTCAGTCATATATTTCTGTCTAAATCATGCAATGTCTGGCTTTGGCATGACTCATATACACAGCGCTCTGCAGTCTGTGTTTTAGCATTGCTGCTAAGACAATTACATAGGTACAATGCGTCTCTCTAGCCTTGGATGAGATTGTACTAAGAACAGGGAACTGAATTCTTCTCTGCTATCAGATGCTAGTAACATGCAAGTCAATGGCCCAAATAGCCTTAAATACAAAGGTGTTCTTTTTTTTTTTCTTTTTTTTTTTTTTTCTCTTCCTCTGTACATAGCGGATTAGGAATGGAAAAGTTCCTGTGTTAAAGGATTACTTTATTCAGGGTGGAGAGATATTGACTAAATAACCCTTACCTATCTCATTCAGATTATTAGATTCTGAACATTTCCTGCTCCAAGCGTTAGTTTTTAAAATTGCAGAGCAAATTGCTTCCTTTAAACTCCACTTTTATATAAGTATCGATTTAGGAGATTAAGCCATTAAAGCCTGAATGGAAAGATTCACGTAATGCCAAATACTGATATAAATGGCACAATTTACATAGCATAGGCAAAAAATAGCTAAAAGAGGCCAACCACCTGCTGGAAAGAAAAAGCCTTTAGGCCTTTGTTTATTAACCTATTGATTATTTATAGTAATGGTGGCTCGCAATGGGCTTTGGCATCTACAAATGATTGTGTTTTGCCCCCATCCCACAGTGAGGAAGAAAAACAAACAACCTAACAGTACTATAAACTCCTCTTTCAATAGGCTTCCCTATATCTACCCAAACATAGGCTCTGCACCACCTGTGAAATGTTTTTTGGCTTCCCACTGATCTAGTAGAATTCATCACCAGAAACAATTATAAACCCTTCTCATGCAGCTGTTCTGAGGGAAAGACTGAACAGTTACAAAGGCAGGGAGAAATGCAGGAAGAAGTAGTGAAGGTGGACACTGGTTTAGTCTTGCCACTTGAAGCTGACA
Organism: Anas platyrhynchos; assembly: GCF_047663525.1. Classification (NCBI taxonomy): domain Eukaryota; kingdom Metazoa; phylum Chordata; class Aves; order Anseriformes; family Anatidae; genus Anas; species Anas platyrhynchos. The sequence goes on from NC_092592.1 coordinate 15,014,529, forward strand.
GCTTTATGCAACAATTAGCAGCAATGCACTTGTGGTAGTGTTGATATATGAGATATGAGTTATCTGCAGAGTTTGAGGTTTCTTTCCATAAGGAACCTGTGTGCCTACCTAAAAGAAAATTTAATTTTATGTTGAAGGACAAACACAATAAGAGGTGTTTAATTTAAAACCTTCACATTTCCCTCAACTGCCAAGCCATAGCTTTGCACATAATAACGTAAAGAGATGAATGGTTTCTGCAATAAAATGGGATTTAGAACAGAGTAGATATCATCTTTGCACACAGAAATAAGGCAGATAGTCTGGACCTGTTTTACCTTGGGACCATAAATCCTCATGCTTTTGCAATGTAACACTTCTCTGAAAATTCTCAAGCCAAAGTACCATTGCCCTCTCTTTCCATGAGTAAAACTACACAGTCACAATCTAAAAAAAAACTACACAATCTGTTTACATAAAGATGATATAGAAAACAATCAACAAATATGTGACAATGTACAATGTAGCAATAAACTTGCCAAATGTGGAAGCTCAAAAATGTGTGTTTTGTTTGGAAAACAGAAGTATCTGAGAAATACTGCAGAACTAATTTGCAAAGTCATCATACATGACAAAGGCAACAGATTCGGCTTTTACATCTAACACCTAAATCGAGAAGAAAACCCTCAGGCTCTGGGGCACATCTTCAGCTGTAGTAAAACAAGACAGCTAGAGGGCACTGGCAGAGCTAACACCGTTTTAACCCCACTGAGGATCCTAAATCCCCAAAATTCAGCCCTCTGCATCTGTTACTGAGAGGCTTCCCATCAGTGCTCTGTGTATATGCTCTATTCACAGTGCCATCAAGGCACCAAAATGTAATTCCAAAGGTTCTTCCAGCCCACAGATGACTTCTGCAAGACAAGCAGGAGCGTGCAGGACTTGCTTTCTTTTGAAGGAGCTCTCAGCCTACACAGGAAGCAGAACTGGTCCATGTGGATGCCAAAACCCCTGTTCAGGTTGACTGACCCTTTCCTGACTGGGAAGGAAGAATGTCATGATCTGCACAGAGCTCCTGAACCCATCCAAACAACTAATGTCTGCCTTAACTCTACTACAGCCCCCATGCCTTTCTCTTTCTTTTCCAGTCTGAGTGTCAAGGGGTATGCACACAAAGACATGGTGCTAAGCAGCAGACCAGAAGCCGACCACTCCTCTCTGGGATGCTCTTGGGGGTAAAACCAAACTCCTTCAGGGCAGGCAACAACTCTTGCTGTGTTGGCATGGTTGTAACAAAGGTTGCGTACGACCACACGATTATAAATTGCTGATTTTTTCTTTTGAAAAACAGCATTGCAATGTTTACCAAGTGCTGAAAAAAATGCAACCCATTTTTTTCAAATGGAAGTCAACTTCATGCATTTCTTCAGTATCTTCCTCACACAACAATTAAAACAAACCAGAAAACTGCTCGCGTCTCTAAGCAAACTGCTGCGGGGGAGGAAGGGAAGAGGAAAAGTCATATAAACACTCTTTAAATGTTAATTCCAGAGTTTAATTGTAGCTCACTGCAAGCCTGTTAAACCCTGACTAAGTGCACCTGACAGACTGACAACAGCATAATGCTAATGCATGCCACGGAAGAACAGTAATTAGCTTTTTTAAAAGGGTGAAGATTTGGGGGAAACTGCTAACAGAACAAAAGAAAATGGGAGAAATGGGAGGAGGGAGAAGAGAAGGAATTTTTTTTTCCTGTTATACCTTTTTACATAATATGTAAATTTCTCTATAGAACTCTATGCTATAAAAATTCTGAAATAGCAAAAACCCAACAAAAACAACACCAGCAAAACCACCAAACAACAAAAAGCCACCAAAAACAACAAAGAACCACCAAAACCAAAGCCACAGAACACCAAGACTACAGGGGAGGAGAGGACTGTTTACATTTCATAGAATCATAGAATATCCTGAGTTGGAAGGGACCCTTAAGGATCATCAAATCCAACTCTTGACACCGCACAGGTCTACCCAAAAGTTCAGACCATGTGACTAAGTGCACAGTCCAATCTCTTCTTAAATTCAGACATATCTTTCGTTTTCTGCATGGACTGTGAGCAAGCTAAGGCACCACTGAAATGGATGTTAGAAAAGACCTTGGAAAGAACGTTACTTGCTAGCCTGAAATTTCTGCCAAATCCATAGAACTGAGAACGTGTTCAGTGAGTAACCTTATCCAATGTAACCCTTTTCTTTGCTGTGCACATCAGAATGACCATGTGTCAGGCAGTACCAACCTCGATTTTGGTAATCTCCCTCTCTAAACAGATGCATTACACTTCACTGGACATGCAAAGTTAAAATTTGTTCAATTCTAAACAAGGATCAGATCCCTCACCCAGCATAGTGCTCCACAGCTTCAGAGTACAAAAGGCCTTGGGGGGTTAAGTTTTGCTTTTTGAAACTATACTGCAAGTATATGTAACGCATTTACCTATACATTAGATTTGGCCTACTGTAATGCCAAAAAGATGGCAGATTTCAGTAGGAGCCTGAGCTAATCTTGTTAGGTAAAATTGTAAGTTTTACTAAAACTTTTCCACTTCATCATTTTATTCAAAACTATGAATCGAGAATTCCATGCTATAAATCTGGTATTTTTTTATTTCTCTATTGCCCTTTGCAGCATAGCCCTTAAGTAATATTCTCCCAGACTATTTAACAATATGATAGCTAAAAAATAACAGTCTTGTGGAAATCAACACCACTTCTGAGATTCCTGACACAAAATGTCCTGTTCTGCAGCAGCATGGCCATCGTCTAACAAAGACATCACTCTACGGAGAAGAAAAGCTCAGACAACACGTGGCAGTGAAGGAACTCCAAAACATTAATACGCTGACACCATGCAGAGAAAGCTGAGCCAGATGGAAATACCATTTCTCTTTCACTTACAGCAAACATTTTCTTCAGATCTTGAGGGTGCATGTCTATGAAAAGCATGTACACTATCCTAAACCACAGTGAACTGAGTGCAAACTGTAGGTGTACTTTCACATATCTGCTTCCTTATTTAGCTACCTTTGTGACATGATCTAAAAAATCTTTAAATTAAAACTAAAGGAATTAGACATTGTTTTCATAAACATTTTTACTCTCATTTAAACTTGTTCCTAATTTCTACACATATCAAAGCAAACTGCCAACAGTGCTGTTGTTTTTCAGGTTATTGGTCTTACAGATCTCTGTTGGTTCCCAGGCCCTGAGGTTTGGAAGCAAAACAATAGAGCAATTAGCTCCCATTTCGTTGGAAGTGTGTTTTGTGCACCTGGTGGGAGAGATGTCTCTTAAATGGTTGCCCCAGGAAAGGGGGAAAGTCCAAGAATTAAAGTGTCTCCACAGCAATAACTGCGCAAGCTGTTCCCTTGGCTCTGTGCTTGCTCTTTGTTAGAAACGACCTTGCAAAGGTGGCACAGGCAGCAGGAGAATCCAAAGAAATGAAAACAAGCAAGGAAACAATTAGAAAGCAAGATGTTCTAGGAGATGGAATAAGAAGTGATCCTGAAGGCTCATGAAAGGCTACCTCTTTTTTCAGTTTCCCCGCTCCTCTCAGCCATCTAGTATTATTTTAGTGTACTATAGGGTATGAAATACCACCCTGAAATATCAGTTTCTTAATTTGTGCTTTCTTTTATCAGTGAGTAATACATTGGAGTTGTGTGTGACATGCATTGCGTATTAAGAGACGCTTTTTTTGGTGAATGCAGGTAGCCTCTCAGGCAGGAAATCACAGCTATAAGCAGCATTGTAGGGGACTGAGGCTGCCTTTTGTTGCTATAGAGAAATTTACTCTAAGACTGATCCTTTCACTGTTGTACTGTTTGTGTCTTTAATGACCCACTGAAACTTGGAAGCATTTGTTCGCAGCTGCCTCTGTCCCTGTGCTGGATCACTTCCACCATCTCCAGCTCCTCGCGGGTGGCTGTGGTAATTCATTTGATTGCGCCAGCCTCCTCGCTGCGCTGCCATGTGGCTGCATTAGAGCAGCCGGTGGCTGTTCTCTCACCTTTTCCAGTTACCATTTGAGCCACCATGCGGCAAACTGGCAGGTAGTTAAGAGATGCAGGGCTAAGAAGCTTGCAGTACCAGGTCCTCTCCGAAGTACCTCACTCTCCTAACAAAAGCGTGTGCAGCCGCCCTCAGTTGGAGCCTGGAAGAGGCAGAGGTTTGTGGCAGGGTGGCCAGGCTGCCCACTGCTCCTTTTGTTCCTAGCTATTGTTCCTCACCATTATTACAATAATCCTCTCCAGATAGCAGCATTCAGTGCTCCATCCAAAGGGCCAGCAACCAGCTTCTATTTGTCATAGTCAGAGGGTCGGATCAGCAGGGACACCCCATGCCTCCAAATCCCGTCTTTGCTGTAAATTGCAGATCACCATGGCAGACACAGCCGGCCGGCTAGGTCTGCAAACACAACCCTGATCCTGTCGGCTTTCTCCTGCCATGTGCTGTATTCGCACTCAAATCCCCAAGCTGAGAAGTCTCGCAATTTCTCATTTTCTGTTTGATTTTTCCATGACACCTGGGAGAACAGCCAGGGAAATCTAGCCAGATTTGCCCGATCTGTAAGCGAACAGCACTGCAGAGTATTGTAGATCTCCAAAACATGGCTAAGGACAACATGTTACAGTTCTCTAAGCTTGAAAAACTTATGATACATCATCCTTTCTCTTCTGATTGATGAATTCTGTCATTTCCTTTCAAATAAGCAGATCCCTTTAAAGAAGCTGACTTCTAGCTTTAATTTTGCAATGAGACAAACCTGTTCCCCAGGTAATATACACCACATATTTATTCAGCTTTGTACTTTAAAGAACAGGAAAGAATACTGGGGAAAAAATAAAAAAAAAAAAAAAAAGACACCAACCAGAAAGTGAAGATTATCATACTTTGCCATGTTAGAAATCAAAGTTTATGCTTAAAAAGAATGATATTCTCTGGAGACAACAGACAAGGCAGATGAGAACATGCTCAGTTTCGGGGGAAGGCATCTCCTAGAATCCTTTAATCGCTCTGCCTTTCCTTCGTATCGTTATAATGCTCTGGTGCAATTTGCAGACAATACTCAATCAGAAGGAGTTGTGAGCACCAGTCAGAGCAGAGAAGGAACAGTGACAGAGCCACAGGCAACAGTGGGCAGAAAATGACAGTGTGAGTTTCAATTTAGAAAAATGCAGATAAAAACCACCTCAGGAGACAGGATTCCACATGTGGCTGACTTCTCCGTAGGTGGGAAAAGTCTCAGAAAGACGAACAACAAAAGAGAAGTATGGGTGACAGATGCACCCGTATTGCAGCAATTCCAAAGAAACACACAGGCTCAGTCCAGTTGTCCACAGAGTAAAATCTGTGAAGAAATGCATCTCGGAGCACAGAAACGATAACTGCCTGTCCAAGACAGCTTTTAGCGCATGCACACTACAAAGAGTGAATTCAGTGCAGGACATAATGTTAGCAGTAAGGGTGACGAATTGCATCAAGTTAAGACAAGACCAGCAGAACAGATTACAGCACGGAAGAACTGATTTGCTAGGGAAAATTTATATAATTATTTATTGGCCTGCCTAGCTGAAACTGGTGACAGGACAGGAAGACATAACAGTCTGCCTGTTAATACCTGGAAGGCTTTTAACAACGGAAACAGAAGATAGATCATGCATGCCCAGGTCTGCAATGTGCTGATGTCTGGGATCAAGTTCTAGTACAAGATATAAACACAGAGTCCTAGGCTGTTGCTCAACAGGACAGAAAGAACAAGTGAATGGTCTTACAGGGAGAACACCACAATTCTCAGTATATCAAAACTTTAAAACAAGCTTGGAGAAAATCTGAGCAACGAGCACTGAGCTCAACGAGCACAATGGCACTGAGATATTTAGCATAGCTTTGCTAATTTGTAGTGAGAGGGGGTGACTCTGCTGTGTTATGCTAGTTATGATACACTATGTTTCTAAGGATCATATGGGACACACGTCCGCTTAAATGCATACTTATGAACCTTCACAGAAACCTCAATATATAGTGATGGTTCCAGAGACAGGGAAGTGCTCAGAAGCATAAGTCACTTTGCTTGCTCAGTGTATAACAAACATTGCCCAAATTACAGCAGTATTATTTACTTTAACCTGCAGTCGTGTGAACCCTAACATCCTTCAGCTGTCAGCTGACAATATTATTTTGAAATATGAAGAAAAATACAAAAATTTGCAATTTGTTTTATATAAAAAATAACCCAATGTTCTGAATTTTTGAAAAGTAAACACATTAGCAGCAACCAAAAAGCATGCTTTCATCCAAAGAACCAAGTGACTACTGTCACAATGAATTAAATCCTAGTTCTAACTGATACAAACTTAAACAACTGTGAGCAAGGGAAAGGAGACTGTGAGGTGCCAAGGTGATAGAGAAGAAGGAAAGAAATTCACATGACCTCTAGGACTCTATTTTTTTCTTATTTCATGTTTTGTTTCACCCTACAACAAGAAATTATGCTTCCCTTGCTGGTGCTGACTGTTTTTCTTTGTAATGTATTTCAGCAATACTGCAAAAAAAATACATATATTCTACCTACATCAACTGGTTAAATAAAAATGTTTTACTGTTAACAAGATCAGGTGTTGGGACCTTAATTCAACCACTTGTGAAACCTCAACTTTTCCCTATTCCCAAAAGATGGGACATTAAGTCACACTGTTGGTTTAGTTCACCTGTTTGTGAGAGATCGATTGTGTGCACAACATCACCCAAATCCCTTACAGAAGGGAGATGGCTTACAACAGATTTAGTGTTGTCCATACAGCCACTGACTGAAGCAAATGTAGTACAACTGCATATGTGTAACCCCACCATTAAATCTCTGAACAACAGACAGCCAATATAAGAAAAAAAAGATGTAGTAAAACCTTCATCAAACACATCATTCAATGTACTAAGGGTGCACAATTTAAACACTTCTGATACTGCATTCTGCAATATTTCAACCTTTCAGTCACGCTTACACTGAGCATGGTTCTCTTGGATAATTACATGTAGTCTCTCAAAAGAGATGGCTGACTTCCTAGGATTCAGGTGAGAATCTACTGCCTTTAGACATAGGTCTTGGAGACAGTATTCAAAAGGAATTTTATTTGTTGGAAAATCTATCCAGGGGTGATAATATTTACCTACAATTCCCAAAACTTTCTGGGTAACTTAAATGCAATATCTGAGAAAATCCATGAGAGCTGATGTTATCTTTAGAAATAAAAGGAGATATTTCTTTTTCTTTTAATACCTTTTATAAGCCTTTCTCTTCCCCAAGAACTCTCATGATGTTAACCATCACAAGTAACATGTCCTCCTAATGAGTTATATGTACTTCTGATCATCTTGCTCACTGTATAGGGGATAAATAAAGTCCCAGGTTGTAATTTCCATTTTTAAAGGTTCCCCACAGACACATTCCTCGACCATCTGTTCCCTGGACCCAATGGAAACGGATGTCTGCACCATGCGCTACCTGCTGGGCAAGGCTGACAGCTATCCTTGGCTTCACAGCACTGTGCTGGCCTCCCAAGAGAGGCATTTTTCGAGGAATTAATGACTGAGAGGAACTATTACAGAAAGCTATAAAATCATGAATAATATAGAGAAAGTGAGTGGGAAATGAATATTTACTGCTTCTCATAATATGAGACACGCAGGCAAATCAGTGCTAGGCAGCTGGCTAACACAAACAGAAGAGTACAAACAAGTATATTTTGAAGCTCGCTATCAAAACAGCACCAAGATCCAATATATAGATTGACCCAAAATGAAAGGTGAGAAATTCATGTAAAGCATGTCCAACAGTACCTGTAAAACCAAAAACCTGAATTCACATCTGAATCCAACTCAGATGTGTTACAACACATTACTGTTTCCAGACCTTCTTCTACCTTGCTTTCTCTTAAATTTTGACTGCATCTGTTTAGTTCCCCTCCTACGCAACATCTTTCTCTTTTATCATCCTCTAAACCTTTTACACACTTAAGAATTTGCCTTTTGTTTATGCTGAATATCTGTAAAATATGCATTTCCTGACTCCAGTCATACCCATCCACCCTTGTGCTTTCACCCTGCTATTCCTCTGCTTTAAATAAATTTGGTCACTAGACACTTCAGCACACTGAGGATAGGAAAGAGTACAAGGAGTATTAATTTGGCAGAAAATATTGCCATATAACTCGTGTCTTGATAAATAATGTCATTAAATCTGTAAATACCAAATATTTTTAGCAATACACATATGGAAATGAATCAAAAGAATGCCTTTTGTAATTTATTAATTTGAATTCTTAATCAGTCAGAATTTACATCTGAGGAATACATTTTTTTAAATTAACATTTAAAAATTACTATATATATGTATTCCTAAGTGGTACTAGAGCAATACCCCAATCTTTTTAAAACAAAGGTCATATTTGTTTTCTTGCCTACGCCTAGCAATGCATTTCACTTCAATATGGAGCTATGAGACAAAGGCATAACTCCAGTTTGCATTCCCATTAGCTGCAGATGCTGCTAGGTGAGTACCATCAAAAGAAGAAATGAAGATGTTAGTGTTGCTAGACAACCAATTCTCTTTTTAACCCTACTGATGACTCAAGCTGTAAGAGCAAAGAGGAAAATTCACTGCCTTGTCTTAGGAACCTTTTCAGATATATTTATGGTGACTTATATTATGCTACGATTTTTCTATTTTTTAAATTAAAAATAAAGACTCATGATCAGTTTAAGTTACACAACAGATTTGGTGCTTACCAATGAGAAGTTACACATAAGGTTTGTAATTAACAAAATGGTCCAGCTGGAAGGGACCTTCAGAGGTTATCTGATCCAACTGCCTGACTACTTTGGAACTCACCAAAAGTTACTGAGGGCAGTGTCCAAATGCCCCAGACATGGGGAAAGAAATGCCCCTGCCCAGCCTGAGCTTGGTGCCACTGGTCCCCAGAGAGCAAAGCCCAGCACCTTTCAAGGACCTTAACATCCTTTTCATACTGTGGAGCCCAGATCTGAACACAGGTGAGGCTGCACTACCAATAAATATAGTGAGAGCATCACCTCTTCTACCCAGCTGGCTCTGCTGTGTTTAACACGTCCCTCAGTGCGGTTTTCCCTTCCGGCTGCCAGGGCATCCTGCTGCCTTGTGGTGAGCCTCCTGTCCCCAGCACCCCCAGGTCCCTCCTGCTGAGTCCCTCGTCCCCCAGTCTGTGCCCATGTCCGGCACTGCTCCATCACCAGGGCAGCACCCGGCATTCTCCTTTGTTGAACTTCATGCTGCTCCTGATAGCCCTACTCTCCCATCTATCCAGATCTCTCCACAAGGCCTCTCATTCCCCCAGGGAATCCACAGCACCTCCCAGTTTATCAGCAGCAGCAAACTTGCTGAGGATGCATTCCACTCCTGCATTCAGATCACTGATAAAACTATTGCACTGAAAATTTTCTTACAGTATTAAATTGATATAACAGCAATTAAAATGTATTGGTTTTTAAAGCCATTTAAAATATATTTTTATTAAAACATAGATGAGACTTCTAAACAAGTTCATTTTACATTTCTCTATATTTCCAACAAACTGGCTTGCTGTTTTTTTTGTAGCAGCTCTTGGGAGTAGACTGGAAAGCATGAGGAATTCACAGATAAATGGAAATCCTGATTCTCTCCTAGGTCATCACATCTATCCTCAGCTCCCCTAAGATAAAAAGTGCTGATTGACAAACCAAGTACTTGAGAGCTGTAAGTTTGTGAGGGTGGTCAAGGGAAAAAAATTATGCATACTGTACTATCATGAAATACATAGGTGTAGATTTTTTTAAAATCTCAAATATAACAAATTGAAAGCTCATATTTATATTCTTAAGGCTTAAAGCTTACTTATTGTGCATGAGCAAGTGGAAAATCTTCAGCATTAAAGCTCAGCTTGATGTACTTCCTATTTTTCTGTAGTACTCATCCAGAAAAGGATCTAACGGAAAATTAATCATATATTTATAACAGAGCTGCAGAAATCTTCAGCTCTTTATAGACTGCTGAAAATTGTTTACAAGTACCCTTTTTGCTCCTGTCTCTGTCAGAATAAATACATCCAAAACAGATTTCACAGTTCATTTTTAACAACTTTTTTTCCCCCTGCTTAATCCAGACTTACACAAGTATTTTACTGATTTATGGTACTGCAAATATGTACAAACATCCCCTCTCCCATATATGCATAGACATACAAGGAAAACAATTATTTAGGTAGCTCAACTGCTAATATAGCCCAAGCGCTGTTTTAAACCCAGATTAAGCAGCAGGTTTAAAATCAAGCACAACAGTCTCCCTCAATCTAAGCCAACAACGGAATGAGAAGGATTTCTACCTTTTCCTAAAAATGTGAATTGGAACTAACATGTTAATTTAGCAATTCAACATGCTAGTAGCATGGCTTTTTCTACTGCATCCATATTCACAACACAAAAAGCCAGAAACGCCACGTGAGCTATCAGAGAGGACGCCCTTTGACCAGCTCTTAGAGTAGTCAGTCCACAAGAGTAAGAAACTTTCTTTTTGCTCTTTGGATTCTTTCCACTCTTTCAGTCAGAGACTGATTGGAAAAAGGGTTCACGTGGCTGCAGCAACTGCCTTATCCAGTCAACTTATTCTGTATTTCAGACAGAAAGAGTCAGGGCTCTCAGCTGCCTCACCCCAAAAGGTGATGGGAAAGCTGTGCATGCTCCAGAACAACATCCAAGAGATCAAGTGTTGCATGGGGCTTACAAGTGACGTGAAGTGAAATAAAACAAAACAAACAAAAAAAAAATAGGTTTTGCAATTTTGCCTACACACTTTTTTTTTTCTTTTTTCCCATTCTCATTTTTGCATTGAGAATGGATTTTGTGTGTGTGTGTGTGGGGGGGGGGTATTTGCAGACTCAATCTAGCAAAATTTTATCATCCTTGCATCTCATCTATCCCATGAAAACATTGAATGTTCACCTCTCCTGCTGCAGCATGCAAACTGACCCCAACAAACACTTCTGAAAAATAGATAGAAAAATATTTTCATCATGAAACAGTCCAAGCAAAATCAATTCTGCATGACCATGTTTATTAGGCACAGGGAAACTGAGAGCCTGTGGGTTTAATCTAAGAAATTATACACGCTCAAATGTGCATCTTGGATACTAAAGCAACTCTGGCAGAGTTTGTAGCACGAGTGTTGCAGAGCAAATCTTAAAGTTCTGTGCTCCTCTCTTTTTCCAGTTAAGAAGTGTTTTCAAATTAGAATCCCAGATCCATAATTTTAATACTTCATTGCAGTTTCCAGCCTACACTACAGAGCGGTGCAAGTTTTTTCATGAAGTCAGCTAGGAAGGTTCCGGATTTCTGTTTGTGAAGACCTTTACTATACTTGGCACTACTACTCCAAGAATGGAGTCAAAAATTTTATCCAGCAGAGACATGCATAGAAAGAAGAGATGAGCAGAAGTCTGTGGTATAATCATTCATCTACTGAACCTCCTGTTTTTCTTTTCTTCTGGAAAAGGAGGGAAGTTTTTTTTCTCCAAACCAGAAAATAATTTTGAGGGACCCTTTCCAGATCTAAATCCTGGCTCAGCCTAGGTCACCAGGAGCTTTGCCAAAAGCATTAATAAAACTAGGTTTCCAGCATTTGTGTTTAAACTGATCTAATAGTGATAGCTAACAAGGGTCAGCTATTGAACTGCATGACTGGGAGGATTAATATTCCAGTCTGTAGAAGGCTTAATCTCCTAAACACCAAATATAATTTTCTTTAAATATAAATTGCCCTTTCAGTTTGGAGAAAGGATTTAGATGTTAATTACTAGCCTCAATATTTTTCATAATTCACAAAGTGGCTGCAGCTGCAACAGAATCTTTTGGAAAAACAAATACCCAAACAAGCGATGAAGTACTGCAGTTACCCCCAAGAAGTGTGTCACATCTGGGGAACTCTTTTGGATAAATAACTACATGTATTTGGAAATTTGTAACAACATGAACAGGAGCAATATTTATTGCAAATAGAAATTCTTATCAATATATTAAAATGTGGAATGATTTTCAAGAAAATCAAGAATATACTATATAGTTTTCATTATGTGAGAAAAAAACAAATTTTCATAAAAAAATTTGGTCAACTTAAAAAATATGTAGTTGTTAACCATATTCAGATATTTTATGCTATTTTGCTGATGAAGTGGCAGATATACGTGGCTAAATATATACACACATGGCGGCTGATCTTTTGGCATAGGTTCTTATATAGATAACACAGATTTTGAAAGAAAATCAACTTAATAAATGAGCAAACCAGAACTGTCTTTACTGGGTGACGGTATTAAAAATGAATGGAGCAGACAGATGTTGGACCAAGAGAAAACAAGAGGGCAGTAGGGTGAGGGGAACCTTGAAATCTCTGGTGTAAACAGGAAAAATACTGGAGCTGAAAGAAGAAATACTGAAGCAGGAGACCAAGTCACACCTCCAAACACATAGCCCTTAGTCAAATGTGCTAATCATCAAACTGAGAAATCTTCACACAGGAAATGAATGTCCATTTCTAAACTAAATATCATTTGTTGAAAAAATTAAATTGCATTTAACTGAGAAGTGGCACAGAACCAGGTGAACAACATGAGCATAAATTTTAGATAAAAGCAAAGGTGATAACTGAAATGTCAGGGACTAGAGCACAGCTTTGAGATCACATAGGCTTCCTGGATGTTTTGAATTAATATGTCAAGGTTGAGGAAATAAAGAGCAAGGTTGGTAAACACTGTTTCAATTAATTTTAAAATGTTGTGCATTTTAAGTTGGTACAGGTCCTCTTTCTAAAAATGGACAGCAATATTAATTGCACTGGAAAATCTGTCCCTATGCCCTGCTTTTCTCTAGAAAGGCCATTATCTACAAAATCTGAAATCCTGATAATGTAGTATTAATATCAAGTTACATTAAAAAATACAATTTACTGTATTAAAATAAAAATTATGTTGTAGCCTAGAGAAATATCAGCTTGTTGGAAATTATAACCAAACATAAAAATAAAAATAAAAAGCAGGATACTTTGGGGAAGAAAGATTTTTGATTATTCTTTGGAAAGGATATTTTTAGCTCTTTTTTTGAGCAAGAGAAATGAAATCTTAATTGTTGAGAAAGTTCAGAACATCTCCTGAAATATACTTTCTGATAAGAAATTGCAGAATTATTTTTAATTCAGATGGACTGATTCTGGCATTCAATAAAATAGAAATATTAGTTAAGTAAAAAGCAATGAACAGCAAAAGCAATGAAATCTCCCAAAGCCTCCACTGCAAGGTATTAGCTATGCAAGACATTTAATTCACTTATTTCATTAAGTAAATTTACTTTTTTAAGTAAATGGGCCACAGCTACTGTGGTCCTGTTCCCCCCCGGCATGCTGACCAGGGCAGCTGGGGTGCATGGAGCCAAGCAGTGGGTTGCTGCCAGTCCTGGGGAGCAACACGGCCTGTGCTTGCTAGGTCTGCTACAAGACCGAATCACTGATAGGGAAGTTTGCAGTAGTGCTGTGTATACATATCTTCGGTAAGGGTATTACGAGTGGTGCTAGTAAAGGCTCCTTAGTAACAACGTTTTGCCTGTGGCCGCTAACAGTTGGTTTGCTGTCCTGGGTATAGCTCTTTCTAAGCAGTAATTCCCCTGAGCATCTGCTGTCCATTTTCTGCAAGTGAAAGACCTTCCGAGAACTGATCGATCCCAAAGAAAAGCAATGAAGTTCCAGCTGCAAACAGGCCAAGTGAATAACTGTTATTCTCGATTATATATGGAAGTAAAAATCCTACAAATCCAGCACTAACTACTTCTGTTAAGAACAAGCAATCCGTGTTCATGCCGCTGCTATTTTTGACACAGCTGCAGTTACAGGACAAACTCAGGTAATGGGACAGATATAGGGAACAGGCAGTAAATTCTCCAAAGCGAGGACCAGAATTCAACCCAGAGTGAGGTGCGGTGCCTGGAAAAATCTCCAGCTTGGCCAGCTAGGATCACTCCTCAAGTAGCCCCAGTGCTAACCAACAGCTACTTTTGGCCCTACACAATGCCCAGATTAGGTTTTCTGGTCTAATTTGCACAATCGCCTCACTGTATGAAGGACACAGGCAGGACAGAAGCAGACCTGGCAGATGCCACACCTGTTGGCAGTTTCTCACATTGGAAAGGAAAGTTAATTTTGTTTCTTTGCTGCATTTTATCTGCAACAGCTGTGGAAATGCTAAATATATATATATATACACACAAGATATGAACTTTTAAATTAAATTATATCAAGAACATCCTAAGGATATCTGCTCAGATTTCAAGTTCTGGTGATAACATAGTTAATATAGGACTAGAGAAGATGCTCCAAGTTTCTCCCTTTAGTGAGATTATCTAGATTTTTTAAAATCATTATTTATTTAAAATCTTAAAATACTAATTAATACTAAAATACGGCTTGCAGTTTCTGCAGTGGGAAAACCAAAGCAAACATCTGCAAACATACTCAGCAGTCAGGAGAAACCGTTTATATCTAGCACCCAAATATGCATGCCAGGAATACAGTCATACTTAAGTCTCACCCACAATTAGATCAGAAAAGTAACCAAAAGAAGCAGTCAGGGTTTATCTAGCAGATGTACAGGTCTGGTCTTGCTGAATTTGGAAAGACTAACACTACCGCTTCCACTAGCTTAAATTTGTGAAAATTAAAAATGACATCCAAATGTCATAATTGGGCAAGGCTGAGAAAAGCCCACTCAGAATTGTCATTATTAATCAATCTGTCACTCCCTGCACCCTCCTCTCCATTTCTGTCATTATGTCTGATTAGAGCCCTGACACCACAAACCCCTTCTGACTGGCCTGTGCAACAGGCTGGTGTGAAACCTCTCCCTGAATCACAGTAAAAATAGCTGCATTGCATTTGGTTTAGACACTTAATTGCATAATATATTATTTATTTTGGCTGTTACTCATATTTATAATAGAGTCATTGGTTATTATAGCATATTTCAGAGGAAGAATGTTAGAAAGACAGGAAAAAAAAAAAAGCTTTCTTCCCCTTTTGTAAGACTTCTCCCATTTTGTCAAAACTACCCAGGTCAGCTGTAAATTTCTATGCCACGTATCCTTCTGACATGGAATTAAATTTATTAAATTTGTGTTTGTGTGGGTGTGCATGCATGTGCACACGTGAAAAAAGGGGGAAAATACATTTTTCCCATAGAAAAAGTAATACAATTCTGTTGCAAACATATCCTAGCAGACCCAGGATGTAGACAAGTGACTTACATTTTTAATTTGGCAGGGAATATGCTGCTTTGGTAAATGATGCCATGAAAATTAACCCTCTATAAACCCTGCTGCTGTTCAGTTACCACAGCTCCCTTCAGGTCTGCACATGCAGTTCCTGAGCTGGGCAGCATGTGTCATTTTTCAGCCAGGCACTGCTGGGAACAGAATTCCTCTGTTTCCAGTGCTTTTACCTTTGGTGCTCACCAGGCCATTGCTGTGCTTTCTATAGGTTTCTGCATGGTATTAATAAGGATAATCACAACAGCAGGAAATAAGCTGACAAATGAAAGGAAAGCCAAGGATGACATCTAGAATAAAATGGAAGCAGTAAATTATTACATGGAATGGTGGAACCATAGGCCAGTGATATTATTGCAACATAAGATACACACTGCAAAGGCCTAATTTCATTAATAAAATAAAAGTGCTTCATTTGCCACTGCTCATTTCAAAGCTACTGAGGACTTAAATTTAAATTATACTACATGCATACGCTACCAAAAGAACACTCTTCATGCAACAAAGCTCTCACGGTGCAGAAGAACAAAGCTTTTCAATGTGCTAGTTTCAGTTTGGATTTACTACCATAAATCAAAACTAGAAGAAAGTGAATCATTCTAATTAAGCAATTTATGGATCCATTTGTATTGTTCTTAAAAGATATTTTAGGAGCATCTGCAAATAAGATCTCTCAACACAAAAGTTTATTCTAGATTAGCAATGAACTTGTGAATTTACAATGAATAAAGATACCAAAGAATTTTGACTTAAATCATAATGCAGGAAAATAAATTAATGTAAACTAATACAGATACAAGTTAGTTAATGCAAACTATAGGGAAAAAAACAATCAGCCTTTTATTCCAATGTTTCAGCTAAGGAAGAAGTCAGCCAACCACTGCCTGAAGATTTAGAATTTTTTTTTGAATGGGATACCTACGCTAAACATAATACACTCATAAACACTCATACAGCTAATGGAAGTCACTATGCTAAAAAAAAAAAAAAAAAAAAGAGAGAGAGAGGAACTACTGTCATTGTTCAATACTCTCTATCTCTATTCAATACTTGTTAATGCTCTAGCATTTTTAAAAACAAAACAAAACAACTTATAACCCATGCCCATCCTCCCTATGTCAAGGAAAAGTGGCTGTGCTTGAGAAGTAACCTAATGTGTTATTTATGATCCTAACATTTATTAGATTTAAAAACAAACAAACAAACAAACAAAAAGCCTACTACTTGTGAGAGCTTCTTTTAATGAAAACTTCTAAACTGAATTGTGGACTGTAGCAAGGAACAGACAGGTATGTCAATGTACAACGGTTAAAATAGACTATTGCCTAGGATAGGCATAGACTATTGCCAACGGTCCCGTATTTCCGAGTTTGACATTATTTGCATCTCAATATCCTCATGGCATTTATTATTTGCTACCCTTATCAGTAGGTACTCACAGTGTCCAAACACACTGGTTTTCAAAACCTATGTTAATAAATAAATAAATAAATAAAAAGACCATTGAAATCCACACTATAACACTCATTAGGAAGATGTTCACTAATTTACAGTTGGAAGGCACCCAACTATGGGAAGATAAGGAAAAGGACACAAAATCTTTTAAGCAGTAAGTAAATATTTCAAATCTGTTGATAGTTGATGGGAGGCAGAAAGAGAAAAAATGTGACAATGGATGCTAGGATGATGGCTGAAAGGATACCAGAAATTGGAAAGAAGAGGCAGGAAGAAGAAAGACCAAATTAACCCCGGTGAAAACAGAGAATTTTGTACTGTTACCAGAGAGACAAACAGAACCAGTATTTGTGTTGCTCTGGAAGACTAATTTTTCTGGTGGGGAAAAAAAAAAAAAAAAAAAAAAAGGCAGCTAATATCGATAATCCAGGTATTTATCAATGTCATAGTCAACAAACTTCTTTGCCTTCTGTTAGACCGGCTTTGCTGAAGAGCAGTCATAGGTGGGAAAATACTCTCATGCAGAGCAACAGCAAGTTGCTTCAGACAATGAGGACACTTTGGATGTCAGAAAAAGTAAGGATTAACAAGTATTAAAAAATATCTGTAACAGAGGTAAGAATTGTTGAAAGCCAAGCTACTCAAGAATTTGGAAATGACATTGAAACAAACAGCAGTGGTAACACTTGGAAGACGACCAGGAAAATTCAAACAAACCCTTGCCCTTTTTTCCTTACAGGGCTGATGAAACCGAAATTGAAACATCTGTGTACTAAAATGGAAATGTCCACATAGATGTGGAAGCAAAATTCATAAAAGAAGCATCAGGGGAACTAGGGACTGGATGACCTCCAATCTAGATTGCAAAGGAACTAATATATGACACTCCAGCTGCATAAGCCAGGTTTTCTAATAGCATCACCTGATCTAGTCTGGTAGTGCATGACTGAAGAACAGAAAATATAATAAACCACATTTAATAAGGGATGTGATAAGAAACTACAAACCACTTATTCTGGCTTCAGTAATATGCAATCTTCAAGGGAAAACAGATTTGGGAGTAAATTATATAACATTCTATAGTGTGAGACATTCCAAACTAATCTAATACTTCCTCCCCAAAACAAACAGAACCAACCACCATCACAACAGCACAGACAAAACACCCCTCTCTCCCCTCATATCACTGTGAATTCAATAAATCTGTTCAGTAGGGTTGAAAATAAATCACATCTTTAGTAACTACCTGAAACCCATACACCAAACAGGTCTGTTCCCAGTCCTGTGCTCCCTGTTTCAAAATCAGAAGATGTTAAGCAGATAAAAATAGAATCATCTGACACCAAAAATTTTCCCTTCATCTTTACCTTTATTAAAAATATTGACCCTTGAACATGATGTCATGGTGACTAGGCCGTTCTGCCACTATCCTGTATATAGGATTGGGTACCCAAAAGGAAGGCAGAAAATCTTTAAAAGAAGATATTGGAAGAAAAAGTCAACAGAAATGAAATCAACAGAAATGAAGGGCAGGCCAGAAAACAGGGTTAAAATTTCTTAATATTTTGAAAATAAGTCACATAGTTTCTCAGCCATTAAAGAGGAAAGGCTTACTTAGAAGTAACAGCTGGCCCTAAAACATTCCTGGTATTGCAAAAATAGAATTCCTCCTTCCATTGGTTGCCCTATTTCTGGCATGAAAGAAAAAAAAAAGAAAGGAAGAAAACCAGACCCAATTGTTCCTTATTGCTGTGACCTCGGTGGCTAGACTACAGACAAATCAGGCATCCCTGTGTGATTTCTCCAAGCTCTCCCCAAGTCTCATGCAATTAAAAGCATCAATACTGACGCACATTAATGACAAAAGTTAATGCAAGGGCTAATTGAGACCATCTCCCTCACAGGCCATTTCACAACATTAATAGCACAGAAAACAGCCATTAATATGCAATTAAATTTCTGAGATGCATGGGCTATCAAAACCAGGTAGCTGGAACCTTTCTTCACACTTTTTAACCTCTCACTACCTCTCAAGCCCAAAATAGCTGCTGTGCCAGGCACTGCTTTCCCCTACAGCAGCAAACTGGCCTGACACCAAGTGCCAGCTCTGCCAGCAACCAAAGCCAGCTCAGTGAAGCAAGCTGCATCTTCTAAGCTCTGCCCATCAGGGAGCTCAGCAAATGACAGATTATTAACTAGTTTTTCTGGGGTACAGGTACAGAAATATTTTGCTAACTGCAGATACCAATTGCTTGGAATGTCAAGGCTTTGAACAGTTTATTCTAAAATATAACTGTTTTCTTCTTGTGCAAACAAACAGGTTTCATTAACAAAAGAAGAAAGTCCTGCAATTTAAATTGCTTATGAGTCTTTTCCTGCAGTGCATCAATGGAAAAAGATTCAAAATGAAAAATAAATCTAGCTAGCTGGGGTTGAAAGGGGTGCTTTCAGTGTTGTTGGGAGAACACTGAGATTTTGGAGAAAGGCTTTTTTTGTGTTCTCTGGATTTTATCAATTTGCATTCTCTGAATTTATTTATTTATCACTTGAAATTTATTTGGGTTTTACAGCAACCTAAACCCAAGATGTGTTAGTAATCTGGAATAACAGTTGATATGGCACATTTCCCGGCTCCTCTGAGTCAGGGACAGTCTCTTTATCATTCAATAGAAGACAGAATTTTGAAAATGGCTTCAGAAAAAGAGTCTTAACCATGACTACTGGCTGGATCTGAATCTATCTATCATTCATTTGAAGTGAATTTTCATTCATTTGAATAAACTATTCTAGATTTTATTTATTTATTAACCGAAACAGATGCATTTCCAAGAGTAAAGCAGGAAGGGGTGGGGGGGAGTCCTACTAGCCTAAAACTGAACCAAGTGGATTTTTTTCAGGAATTTTTCAGACCTCAAAATATTGTTTCACAGTGGAAACTGCAACTGAACTAAGCTAGAGTATTTCAACTGTGTTACAAAATCTGTTTTCACAGGCTCATCATGCAGCAGAATCGTGTAGTACTTGATATATATCAAGGCTATTGGTTTAGAAACTGGAGATCATCTCCTTGATACTCCGGGATATTGATTCACTGATACAGCCCTACAGAATTAAGTTCACTTGAATATTCGGCAGGAAGAGAATCCCTTCTAAAGCACCCTCTCATGTGAAGATACAGTAAGAGGGCAATGTTTTCAGAGACTGGCTGCCCATCTTGTGAAGGTGAGATGTGGGGGGACGTAAGTGCTGCAGAAGAAGAAAGGGATTAGTCTGCTCCCTTCTTTAGGACTAGGACAAAAAGTGATGACAATCAGGATATTGTGATGAAGCATTGCATTAGGCATCTGAAAAAAAAACCACAACTTTCTAACAACAAGCATAATGAACTACTAGAACAGGTTGCCAGGGGCAACTGAGAAACGCATACCAGAGACATATTCAGAGGCAGTGCAGGAAAACCAAACATGATATTGCTTCACTGCATTGTGGCACAGGGATGAACTAGATCCGTTTTCTCAGTTGTGATTTTTTTTTTTCAACCTTTTCACATTTTTTTTTTTTTAATTTTACCAGTTTCCTATGAAATACAAATTTCAGCTTTTCAGTCAACTCCAGCAATCATGAAATGCTCTTGGCAGTTAGCATTACAGCTTAGTCATCTGCAGACCCAAAGTCTATTCTGTTTTCCACAGTCCCTCAGTGCCATTCCCCGTATTTAAAAGTAAGCAGAAACACAGAGCTCTGCCTATAGCCAGCAGCAGCCACATACATCCATCTTTTCATCTCAGGCACTCATTCATACCATTCATTTCTCTGCTTTAAAAATCATCATTTTTCAATATGAATAACTTTATGGGCATAATATCTACCATTTAAAAATAGTGGCATTAGAGTCAGTTCAGATTCTTGAATATGAATAAATTTCTAACACCCCATACTTCAGACTGCAAACTGAGTATTGACAAAATAAATACAACTTTTGTAATGGCTTTGCACTCGGGAATTGTACATCGTAAATCAATGATTTCTGTATCTAGCAGATCATCACTGGAGCAGGTTTGTCCTTAACAGGCAAGGTTACAGTTTCTCTCAAGTCTATATTACTTTCCAGAACTCGAGCTCCATTACTTGAACTTCAAAACAATGCTTGTGAGAGGAGATACAGAAGGTCAAGCATCAGGACCAATGCTTGGAATTCATTACCAGAGTTCAAAATGACAAATAATTTCAGCACTTAGAAGCGCTAATTTTTGACATGGTGTAACTTCAGATGAAGTCTTAGCTGCAACTAAACCTGAAAGCATAATTGAAGAAAAAGACATTTATTTAAATATATATATATATTGTTCTATCTTTGCAGTTAAAAACTAAGAGGTATGAAGGGATGAAACTGAGAAGCAATAACAACTAGAATGAGGAAGATGAAGGCACAAGTGTGTGCCTTGTATTGCTTCAGAAGAACACAGGAAAAGCAGTGATTTCCAGAGATTTCAGTCATTCCTTGGAAAGCACCCAGCTACTTGAAAGATAAAGCTAAACAGACCAACAAGAGGTTCTGCACTCAGGTGGTTTTGTGGCTTTCAGTAGTAAGGCAAGGAAAAAGACCAGCTCTAAGCCTGCTCCATTCAAGTATCCAGAGACTGTTCTGCACACAGGAAAGAAAGAAAAACACAGCAATGACATGCAAATTAAAAGTGAGTTCTCTCTGCTGGATGCCTGCTCTCATGTACCTGAGCAGTTTCTGAATGTCGCAGTGATGCGGACGCCACACCAGGCATCCAGGGTGGTGTGGCAGCTGCAGGCAGATGTGCTCACTCCACAGGGTTTTGTACGCAACCCTGCCAACTCCTGCCTTACAATAGCATTTAGTTCTTGACTTGTTTACCACCTCCAGAGTAAAGACTTCCAGTTATATCCTGTGGGGTTGTACTTTTTTTTTTTTTTTTTTTTTTAAACCAAGGAGTAAAGGAGTAGCCTGGCATAGCCAGCTCCCAAGAAGGATGACAAGCAACCCCCCCAGCAAACAGCCATATGCGTTAATGCTGTCATTAACAGACCGCGGGTACCACTAAAAGGCACCTGAGAAACAATCTTATGCAGCTGCTGTGATACCAGGCTGTACAGGTGTAATTGAAATTAGAATTGACTCCATATTGCATATATGCAAAAGGTTATTGCCAAAGCACAAGCAGTGTTCCCCCAGCCCAGCTGGGGACAGACTGGGTCAGTTTTTCCTCAGCCTCCCTCACTGACTGGAATCGCAACGGAGAATGGAATTTGCCAAGAACCAACACAGTATCCCCTCAGGGATCTAAAGGACAGTGCTGTAGAAAGAAAGATTTTAGGTGAGGCCTTCTTCCTTCTTTTAAAGCATTTTTCATGTTCATTTTGATATTAATATTAATGTCCTGTTGATAACACAAGTTAGTATCTAATGACATTTCTATCAATGGGAAATGTAGAATGAACCGCACTACAGAATAATCTACTGAGTCTGTGGTTCCCTGGCCATGCACAAATCCCAATTGTAGTCACTTTAATTGCTCTTAAAAAAAAGACAATTGATTATATTCACCTGCTTCATTTTTCCTCCATCAGTAAATGTCTGGGTAAGCAGCCAATTTCGGACTACAGAAACGTTAATTGTGTGAGCAGAAACAGGTATGTATGCATTATTGTTTTGCCAAGTGATACTGGCAACAGTGACAAATGAGTTCAATTAACTAAAGGTCTCTTCAAAATACACAGCTCAGGTTCACACCTGCAGGGTTCACATGGCTGCTGAGCATCCTTGACACACTACCAAACAGACAGAAGGGGACCAGTGTGGAAGAAGTGAGAGCACTTTTCCACTTTTTTTTATTTTGTGAGTACAGGTCCTGCACACAGCTAATTCTCCCTGAGGATGCACTTCTCCACACTAACTACCCAGTACTGCCAAAGACCCCTTTCTCCTAATGAATTTACGTTCACAGAGAGTTCACATTAAACACTTTCCCACATATTCCTCATGCTGTTCACACATGAGTGAAAGGATAAAGCTCCTGTTCATGAGCCCATGCAACATTGTATATGGAAATTTAAGGTTAAAAAAAAAAAAAAAAAAGAGGTGCTGTGGTGGTTCAAAGTTATAGGGAAAACACAAAGTAATGTTTGCCTCCCATCAGCCTCAGGAAACTTTTCATAAGCTCTTGAATCAGGGCTGCTGTTCTGTTTCATTATGAATGATGAGGGTGGCAAACCCCTAGTACCTTCAGCACAGTCAGAATTATATATATAATTAAATCAGATGTTTAAAAAAAGATCTGAAGAGCTCGTATCTCATTCTCAGAGGGCCCTCCGCAGCCAATAGCGCCAGAACAGAAGAAAGCATCGTTCCGTGCTCTGCAGAGGGGAACAGGCCGAACTCCTAGCGGACATTTAACTGGTGCAATCATTTGGAGTAGATGTGAAAAATCAATTCAGTTTCTCATCGAGAATGCATGCGTATTTCAGCTCTTCCACCTTTATGCTGTTATGCTTTATTTCTTTTCCTAGTTTACTTTGGGAATTGAAATATGTGTCAATTAATCAGGATTAAGACCATTGCCATTCACACTGCAGGAAATGTAAATTATGAAATACTGCCCTTTCAGAAGGAGATGGATTTGACGAATATTCAGAGCATCTGAACAGAGCTTGACACAGAGGTCGTAGCTCTTTCTGATATTCTTAAGACCCCACAGCAACTATTTTTAGCAAAGAGCCTCTGAAAGCCCATACAAGCCTTCCACGTGTGCCCTGTGAGAGAGGCTAAGACCAGCAGCAAGCAGCGGGCACCTCAGCGTTTCCTTTTTCCCAGCCACACGCCAACTGTTTTTGGCAAACACATCCCTGCGAGGCTACCTAGTGCATTCTGGAAAAGCACGGGTACAAACTTATCTAGAGAGACTCCTGGGTGAGGGGGTGCGGTGGCGGGGCTGAGATTTAGGGTGGTCGGAGCCCAGCAGCGCATCCCACCGGCATCCCTCCCGCTCCGCCGGGGAAGGAGCCCGCTGCTTTTCCCTCGGGGACCCCGCGGCCGGGCTCCTGCCTCCGGCACCGGCCCGGGATGCTCAGAGCGGCGGCGGTGCGGAGCTGCCCCCGGCCGGGAGCGCCCTGAGGCCGCCCCGCTCCCCGCTCCGGGCGGCGACTTTGCTGCGGGCGGGCGGGCACTCGCCGGGCTCCCCCCTCTCCTTTCCTCGCCTCTCCTCTCCTCTCCTTTCCTCGCCTCCCGTCGCCGCTCCGCCCGCCGCCGGCTGCGGAATGGGCGGCTCTGGCCGCCGGCTGCCGGCAGCTGTCACACGGCGGAGGCAGCCGCAGCCGGTGCGAGGAGCGAGCCCACCCTGCCGCCGAGGATGACTCACGGGGAGCCGGCGCTCGTCTCCCTCGTGCTGGCCGTGGACGGAGAGCAGCCGGCGAGCTCCGCGGGGCGAGGACAAGGTAAGCGCATCGCCCACCCCGAACTTCGGCGGCGGCCGCAGGGGCGAGCCCCGGACCCGGGCATCCCCCGGGCATCCCCCGGCGGGCATCCCCCAGCGGGCAGCCCGGCCCCTGGGGCTGAAGTAGGGTTTGGGGACGGGTCGGGGGCTGGCTTGAAGGAGAACATCTCGCCCAACAGCTGGGGCTCCTTTGCTGTCGAGCCACTGCTCGCCCACCTTCAGAGGGTGACAGCGGCACGGGAACCCAGCAGGGCGCTTTGCTATTTCGGTAGGCAGAGAGCAGCCGAGCTGGTGCCCGCTGCAGCACCTCCAGCCGTACCCCGGCTCTCTCGTGCTCTGACTGCAAGGGAGACAGCCGGGCTGGGTTACAGCCTCTCTGTGCTGTGAAGGTGCTGCAATCGTGACTGGATCTACCTGTGCTTCCTAGGCATTTTAAGGTATTTTTCTGCAGCCTCTTACCCGTTACATCTGTTCAGACCGCCTATGTGCTGGCAATCAGCTTACTAGGAGTTGACTTTTAAGCAGTGTGTTACAAATTGCACTGGAAACCCACAAAAAGCTGCCCTGACATTGCTGCTGTGAAAAGGCAGCTCTGCTGAAGGACGGTGCCAGCTCCCACTCTGATCACAGGCGTGGAGCTGACAGGACAGGCAGCTGCAGTCAGCCCTGGACACCACTCAGCCTCCAGGTAGCCACTGAGACCAACAGGCAGTTGACCCAGCAGGAGCGGTTTTGGAATAAACTCAGTAAGAGGATGATGGTAGTGATGGGCCCTCCCCTCAGCTACTGCCCCTCCAGCCAGTCTTTTAAATAGGTTAGGGGGACACATTCTTATTTTGGAGAACTTAAAGCACTTGGTAGGGATCCTCAGGAAGAGGCAGAACAACTGCTAGATGTGTCAGCATGAACCCTACCTCGTTTTCCATCAGAATATGGTACATTCTTTCCCTGTGGTAAAAATGGATTTACCAGCATTATGCTTTAAGATTATTTCAAATCATTTGGACTGCTACAGAGACTTCAGTGTGTGTGTAATATATACATATACATATATATGTATAATATGTATGTATTTGAAGTTACCTTTTTTCTTAGGACTTGGGTACAATACCTGACTGCAAGGGTATCAGATTGCTCCCATGGAAAGTAACCCTGCAACACCCTTCCCACCACAGATTCTGGTGATTCTGTCTTAAAGCTCTTGGTACTCTTGGTGCTATCTTGTTTTAAATTAGTAGCTATTTATTGCGTGCAAGCTCTTTTTCACTTGCTACAGTAGCACATGTTGTAATCTCTGGGGTCTGAACAGCTATTTTTGACCCTGTCTGTCTGATGTCTAGAATACAAAATCATCTATTTACAAGTTGGGTTTTTCTGTTTTCTTCTCCTCTCTTCAGAGACGTCAATGTATTACCAGTTCTCTTCAGTATGGCTCCTCTAGGTGGAACCTTAGTCTATTTAGACAATCCACTGTGATAACACGTTTTTTTGTAACTTGGCAACAAGAGCTAAAAAATCAAGTTATATCCATCACACATGCAAACCTTGCATTGTGCTGCCCCATACTCAGCAAATTAAACCCTTGAGATAAATGGCACCGGACTCGTGGACAAGTCGGTTTAATATCATTAGCTTGGCTTGACGGTTGTCCTAATTACAGAAGTCAAAGACTGCAGGAAGCAGCTGCAAAGTCAGCACACGTGCAAGGAGCTGTCTGCAAAGCAGAAACACATGCTTTAATTTGAGGCTTCTTTGTTGCAACGTGAGTTATTAAGGAAAAGTATGGCTTTTAATACAGTTGTTGAAAAAAATGGTCTGGCTACTGTTCAGGTGTTCAGAATTGCATGACTGTGTGGGGTTATCACTTGCCTTTCTGTGAAGGTTCACCTCTGACATGGTATTTTTACTAAAGTAAACAAACAATGTTTGTTTTGTTTTACTAAAGTAAACAAACAAAACTTCCAATGCTATTTAGTTGTGATCAAGCTCTCAGCTCATTCATTTGCTGGAGAGGACAGCAAGAGGGAGATAAGTCATGGTGCTAAGGAGAGGTCAGCACGGTACTGCGCCCGTCCTCCCTACCTCCTCCAGGCTAGGCAACCCACCAGCACTGTAACTGCATGGGCAAGGGACACGAGGTGACACACAGCAGCTACACAGGAATCTCAGTAGGAAATTCTCCTAAGACACAGAGGTGCTCAACTCCAGGCCTCTGACTGAGCCTAAAAAGATTAAGCTAGCCACAGACATTGCTCCTATATCTAAGCCCATAGGTATCTGGGGTCAGGCAGCTGCTTCAGTGGGTGGCAGGGGATGCCCCTGCTTTGAGAGCCACATCTCTCCTGGCAGCTCACCTCCACAAACTGAAGTCAGGGGAAGCAGAAGTTTTTCTGTGGTAGTTAAGTGGATTTCATTCCATAACTGATGCCATTCAGAAAAGATTAAGGTTCAGACAAGTTCTTAATCTTAAAAAATATATATATAAAAAAATAATAATAATAAAAATCAGCCTAAGGAGAAGCTGCTTGCAAGAGAAATCCACAGAAATAAGCGAGAACTAAAGAGAAGCAAAATTGCACGCAAAGATAAGAGCTCCAAACAAATCAGCAAGGTTTTTACATGTCAGGAACATACCAGCACATGATTACAATCTCTATGAAGGTATCTCCTTCATCTCAGCTATTTGATCACGCATACTCTCCTGCACACAGATGTGCAAAGATGGGTAAAAATTCATTCTCCAGTGCAACAAGCACACTTCGCCCCTTTATGGTTCATTGTTAATGGCACTGTAACGCAGGCAGCTGTAGCTCAGCTCATTGCACACCGAACAGTTAAGATTACCTCCTCCTCTTTGTGTAGTACTTTGTTAAATGGTAAGCAAACAGGATCTACTGGGAACACTTCAAACAGAGTTATTATCACCATCAAAATGGTATTTTAAGTTGGATTGTACACAGGCACTAGTTTTAGGATGGGACATTTCACACACTAGCTGTATTGCCTTCCAGCAACATCTTGTTACATAATCTCAAAAAGTCACTAAGTAAGATAAAATCTAATCTTAGTCCAACACTAAGGTGTTCATAGAGATGAAAGTAAGGTGTGCACGCTATGCAAACCATGCATCCAGCCCTTATGATCAGTCATTATATCCTGATCAGGCAAATGACTTTTCCATGAAAAATTGTATTATTTTTTCTTTATTTATTGCAAAGACTGCTCTTTATGTTTTCTCAGATAAAACACAGATGGTGCAGTTTCCAAGGCACCATTTTAGTCCATTCTTGCTCAAGCAAAATAAAAACAATACTGTGTTTACCACAAAGTAGCTTTCCCCATACTTCTGAGCTTTGCCATATAATTTGAATTTGTGGAAGCTGATGTCTTTCAGCTAATGAAACAACAGAAAAATGCTTTTGTCTTATCCTTCCTTTCATTAACATGTGAAAAGTCTTTTCACTCAATATCAGTTTGTCTGTTTTCCTGTGATTGTGATTCAAATTTCCAAAATGATAAGGAAACTAAGCATGCTAGGCACATATTCCCTTTAGTTTTTAAGGCAATTTAGTTATTGAGTTATTGGCTAGCATAGGGATGCAACGTTAAAGAAACTGCATGAAGAAACTAACAGTTCAAAAAAAAGGAAACCCAAGAGCAAAGAGTAAATTCTCTAGAGAGGTACTGGTGGATGACACACCTGAAATTCATCCTAGCCATAATATGAACTTTGGGCTTTTCTCTACAAGCTATGTGTAGCATTTACTTCCTACTTCTCCTTGTGGCTTTCCCAGCCTTGCCATATTAATTCTGTGTGTTTGAGGAAAACGTGCTTATTCTGAGGGCACCAGCAATGCTGGGCAACATCTAGCAAAGTGTGTATCACCTGAGCAATTCGTAAGTGACAGAGAGAACGATATCATGATCCGCAGGCTGAAGCAACCAGAATAAAAGCCATCCAGCAGCAGGTTTTACTAACACATTTACTGAGGCTGTAGGTTCATAAGGAGCCTGTAGCAATGCATGACTTGAAACCATACAGCAAAGGACAGATTTGCATACTGCAGAGGTACAGGACAAGACCAATGCGTCAAGATGCACAAGGGCACAAGCAAAGTGTGTACTGGAAACAGCAGATGAGATGCACAACTCTAACAGACTTCTTTCCAGCTTTTACAATGAAAGGATTCAAGTTTTTTTATAGGTCCCAAACAATACAAGTTGAATAAAAGATAAAGCACTCAAAAATCATATGAACCCATGTGTGCCACATATATATACAGGTGCATGTATTACATTATAACAGTGCCAGATACTAAAAGCAGCAAACGAACAAACTAAATTAAAAACAAAACAAAATAAAACAAAGCAGAAATAAAACTGCAATTCCACAAATCATATCTGGTCATTTTGAGGCAAGCTTTCAGGCAGAAATAATGAATTTAAATAGACATCCTCAAATAAGTAGAAAAGAACACAGAAGCTTTGAGAATTCTATCTTGTCTGAGCTCCTAAAGCAGCTCCAAACTCTGCCTTGGTTACAACCACGTCCTCACAACTTTCCCATCACTACAACATCATATCTACTATATCGAATGAGAACATATAAAGTAGGTATCTAAAGAGATTAGAAACCTTTTTGATCAGGATGCATAAGATCATCTCTTCCTTGCTGTTAAACAACATGTAACAAACCTACTCGTATGTTATTCATGTGACAAGTCCAAGACCAGAGTTTAAACGTGGTTAGGAGTTTTGCACCTTACTGGTTCTGGTTACACAGAATAGTACAGACCTAGCTCTACTTCATTCCCTGTGGTCTTGCAATCAATGAACATGCAAAAAAAAAAAAAAAAAGCACAGCAGAATTCCTTTCCCTGCTTGGAAATTGGTTGGTCAATTGGTTGGTCAATTTTCACTTTTTCTCTTCTTCTACCTCCTCTTTATGATGGTGAACCCAAGTTATGATCAAGTTATGATGATGAACTCAAGCAAACTCCATTATACCAGCTGATTCTCAGCCAAATTATCCCATCTAGAAAATCACCCCATAAAACTCCAGGGCACAATTCAGGTCATAAGACACCTACAGACCTTGCCATGCCCAGGCAGGGTTCAGGTTTCCTTCTTGGGGACACCGCTGGGGTGGCATGCAGCAGAACAATGGCACATCCGTCCAAGAGGCACCTGAACCCTGCATGCCTACCTACTGCCCTTGGAGGTTGTGCCCAAACAGAACTGCAAACGGAGCAAAACATTAGGCAGAGAAAAGACAACCTACACAACACTGAGAACTGCAGAGAAGACTTATCAGGTTATAGGATAATAACCTTCTTTATACAGGAAAGGAAACAATACAGAAAGCCATGCACTTCTAAGAAAGCCAAGTAATTCTACAGCTAGTTTATTCACCAGGAAAATGGAAGAAAGAGTTAATTAAACCTGTTATCTGTGGTCTGAAATATTAACCTGACAGCCGTGTTTATCTTTTCTGAAACAGCTTTAATGATGTTATTTGTGCCTTTACATTTTTCCTCATTGCTTTGCTCACTGTCCTCTGATGCTACTAGTATTATTGCACTTTCAGTATTAGTAATAAAACAATTACCGAGTCTCTCTGCTGTTTAATGGGTTTGAAACCTCAGGAGTTGAAAATAATTAAGTTGAATATTTGTGCTTGCAATGAAGTTTGAGATTTGATGAAAAAAGAAAAAAAAAAAAAAAAAGAAACTAACAGAAAGATCCATAAATATTAAAGTCAAATGGGACTACTGAATAATTAAGTCTAACTTCCAGCATACCACAGCAACCATGTAATTTCATCCAGTTTTACCCATGCCAAGCCTAGTATCTTGTACAGATAAGTCCATTGTTAGAAAAATAGATTCAAGATCTTGAAAATGATAATACAGGCTGCTGGTGCAGGATGATACAACTGCAGATCAAACCAGAGTGGGATTGATCCCTTCTGGCCCCACAAGTCATGGAAGCCAGCCAACCCTACCTCATAACATATCCACTGTCTAAGCATGAGAATTTAATCTCAAAACCTATTTCTCACAAAAAGCTAAGAGAAACTTAAAAAGGAAAGGCAAAGTGTTGACAGAATATGAGCTAGGATTCAACGCAGGTGACTGGCACTATACCACTTGCTATCCAAAAAAAAAAAAAAGTTATTATTTCAGAACTCTGAGGAGAATTGCAACAACATCCCACTATTACCTTTTTTTTTTTTTTTTCCCATGCCTGCATCATTTATTTTTTTTCTTCAGCATATTGTTACTAGATACCATAATGGGGAAAAAGGTAAACTACTAAGTTTAACATTAATCAAAAATGTATCAGTGCTGTAGCTCTAAAGGTAAATGTAACCATTAATTCTCCTTTTGCACTTTTTTGCTAAGGCAGAGGATAAAGTTGTCTGGAGCCAAATGTCTATGTACTGTTATGAATTCCAAAAACAAAAAGACAGCTTTTATGCAATAGGAGAGAGGGAGACCAGAAGAGACAAGTATCCCTGCACAGCTCTGTGGTAGGATTTACTGACAGGGCAAACTCAGTTCCCTCAGCCAGCCTCTGCATTCCTTGCTGCAGCCTGAAAAATGCATTTGCAGCATCGCTGATGATGATGAAGAAAATGAATCCTGCTAAGGAAAAAAGGCAGAGGTGGGCTGGCAAATGATGGAAAGGCATTGGGCGGGCTGGAAGCTATTTGCTCCCCTCTTCTACTTTCAACGTTTCCCACATTTGTAATGGATCTAGGGAATATTCAGTAAAGTAGTAAGGATTAAAATACAAATGAATTCAAATAAATGCAAACAGAATGAAATTAAGTGGCAAATAGAATATACAGTTTTTTTTTTTAACAGAATTACAGACGTCATCTCCCTCAAACAGGGTTGTCCAATTGTCCACGCTCCAGGTGGGAACTAGAACAAAAGTCTTGAAACCCAAATCTTCCTACATGGCATCTGCACCTTCAGGTTGCAACCCTTGTGCCATGAAAGCAGCTGTAACGACTGCCAGAGACAGGGTGAGTAAGGGAGCAGATACCATAGCAAGAGAAGGTTCTCTCTGTCACGTTAGTTTATCGTACATTACAAAATCAATTCAACATCATTCATGGTCTTGTCAATCACTGTTCTGAGGCACTGCAGGACAAATGGATTTTTTTTTTCTGTGGCAATGTGATAGAGAACATGAATTTTGAACCTTACAGTGGACAGTTCGATATCCATAAAGTTGTCTTGTCAAGTCAGCAGAATCCACACTGCCTTTTAGTCTCCCAGTGCTGGTGCACAAAGGTGGGCGACCAGAAGCAGCAGGAACAGTGCATTTTGTGATGTGCAAAAGGAAAGACCTAGCAACAACCACTAAAATAAAAAATACATGGTGCTAACATCTCCTTAAAATACCCAAACTGGAGAAACCTGTGGTCTGCTGAAGAAAAGAGAAAATGAAGGGAAGAAGTGTGGATGTTAGCGTATCACTAGTGTGAAAACTGAAGGCTGTAGAACTAGGTGGGGACTTGAGTTTCAACTGCTGGGACTCAGCCATGCTAAATTGTGCCAACCTCTTTTCCCTGAACACTTGGGATATGTGAGATCCAAGCCTTCTACATCAGTTAACCGGCTGGGAATGGGAAGCTGATATTTCTGAGCAAGGAAAAATAAAAGAAAAGTCCATAGCAATACAACTAAATACCTATTATTTCATCTATCATCAGCCTACAGTTAACTAACAGCGTTGTTTGTACCTTCAGATCTGTACTCACAGTAACTAATATCCCATTCATATACCACTAATTGATATGTTTTGACAGCCAGAAAATTGTTCCTCTGCCAGAACTTAGGAAACGATTTATTTTATTTTCTGAGGTGAGAATGTAAATATAACAAGGCACTGCAGAAATATCCCAGTCCTCCTCTAATAAATAGGACGATTAGTGGCATGAATGCTCAGCCCTCATTCAGAAACCTCTTTCTGTGAGTAATAAAACTGCTTGGAGGGTAGGACCTAGAAGAGTTTACCTACTTCTAAGTTATCAGTAACTGTTAAGACATCGTGTGTCTGAATTGTTTCTTCAGGATGACTTCTATGGCTGTTTTTTTTGAGAAGGAATGGGGAGCTGGTTGCTGTTTTACAGACTCACAAGCTATTTTATAAAATGCAGACACCACCTTATTTTACAACTCTTAATCAACATAGATTTTTATTTTTATTTTTTTGTTCTCCCTGCCCTCCCCTTATTTTCCTCTGATGAGCAGAACCATGAAAACAGTCAATGAAGAATCTCAGAAATAGAAACCCTTTCTATTAAGCTGTGATTGCAGCTAGAAAAAACGCACGGTACCTTTCTGGCAGGTAGAAGCTCATTTAAAATCCTTGAATGAATTTTCCCTTCTCCTTCTCAGTCAACAACAGATCCTTCCAGGACAACAGCTCTAAACTGGAATGCGTGAATTTTGTCTTGGTCAGGAGGAAGCTTGAAAGCATACATCATGTCTTACCACAGACCACTGTTGACTGAGCTTGTGAGACCCCAGCGAGGCATGTGCCCACGGCCTGTGTTAAGCCCTGGCACTCATGGCATCACGGGCACACTGACACCTTGGTGCTATGCACAGACACGGGATGGGATGGCTGCAGGAGGGAAGTGCAAACCAACCCATTGACAGATTGCAGGTGATGTGTACCAGAAAGGGGTGGGAGAGGTGAGGACACAAAGTTTAAGGTCCCATGCTCTGGAATGCGGACTGATGTCCAGCAAATGGGATCTCAGCCTTGTGCAATCAGTGCTGTCTAATTGCATTTTGTCTAAATACAGGGCTTTTGCCACCCAACCCTCACCTCTGATCATCATTACAGTTCATCTCTGAAAACTGCCAGCTCTTGCCTAGGCCTCTGCGAATACAAATAACTAAATGTCTGCAATAAGCCAGGCAGCTGACTCCAGGGTTTTAAAGGTCAATAATTTCTTTTTAAAAATCAATATATTTGTAACTAGCTAGGTAAAAGCTTCCAGCCTGAAAACATGCTTAAATGGACAATCCAATGGGACATTTTTCCAAGCTGCATGAATTTTAACAATGCTCACACTTGTCAGTTTTCCAATTGTCAGAAGGTCTTTTATAAGGCATGGAGGATTCTGAAGATTAATTCTGCTCCTCTCTAAGAAGTCACCATTTCATCATCTCCTATTCACAGCTTATCACATACAATGGATACTATTCAACAGTGACGACTCAGGTACATTAAAACAGGACAAGTGTGCAGGCTATAGCTGAACAATGGCGTTTCACTGTGTCAAGGGGAGCAGGCATGGTGCTGTGTGTAGCTGCCCTGAATGGAGCATTTTCTTTCAGCTCGTTCTATTCTCCAGCTGTTGCTGCTGGAATCATTGGTGGTTCTTGTTTGTCTATTTATTTTTAAAGGGATTGTCTACCATCTGAGAAAAGGGGCTGAATTTAACATCCCCCCATTTGCATAAGCGTTTGTGCAATAAATAAGGATGTGAGTGAATAAAATCACCTGTCTTTCCCAGAAACCATTTGGTTAGTTAGCTATGATATATTTAATATTTATTGGCTTAAACTGTTACATCATAATGACAGCTACTCAAGTGGGCCTGCATATTAGCATTCAAAACAAGCATGATTGGGAAATGCATTTGATTCAAAGGAATTAAGATTATTTAATTTCCCTTTTTGCATCTCACTGTGACCACAAGCAGCAATAAACCATGATAGCCACCGCCTGAACAAAAAGATACAAAACCTCAAAGGAAAAGTTATGGCAGGGGACAACTTTCATGCAAGTAAGAACAACCTACAAGAAAATAGCTGTACATGTTGCTGTTGCCTGTCATTAAGGTCTTAGACATCAAGTCAAGTCTTGGCTATTTCCTTGTAAAAGGGGTTCGCAGAAAATAGGCTAGGGAGTTACACAGGCCCCACAGGAACCCAACTTCCTAAAATTAGGTCAACGCTGATATAAAATTAGATTCAATGTTCTGCTGACCAAACAAATAAGGGGAGGAGTGATTTTTAATCAAGAATTCTTCAGGGTAATGTTATATCTTGCTGGAAGTCACCAAGTATGGGCTATAAACTTGCACACTGGTTAGCTCCTTTCTCTTGCCAACATCTGCTAGCACTCAATTGAAGCACAAATGAGAACTTTTAAATTAACTATGTTGCTTAAAGTTAAAACATGCAGTATTATTGAGACAAATTCTTACACTCTATCCTTAAAGGGCATTCAGCCTAAGACTTATCTACTAAAATTAATTTCTCAATTAAATTGCCAGATGACAGCACCCATGTTGTAAAAAAAAAAAAAAAAAAAGAAAAGAAAAAAAAAAGAAAAAAAAAAGAAAAAAAC
Source organism: Anas platyrhynchos (assembly GCF_047663525.1). NCBI lineage: Eukaryota > Metazoa > Chordata > Aves > Anseriformes > Anatidae > Anas > Anas platyrhynchos. The sequence continues at coordinate 15,049,232 of NC_092592.1, forward strand.
ACACATACCAAACCACAAAACACAAACCAAAATCTACTTCAATTCAAATCACTCAAAGTAAACATTCAAAACATGTCAGTGAAGTGGAGTTTGTATTTCTATAAAGCATGATGTAGCAACCTAGGAACACACTAAAAAATGATCTTGAGCAGTAATTTCCTAAAATCAATTCTAGCTATCCACTGTATTACCTCACAGTACCTCTGAGGCTTGGGAACCAAATGCTGGGGAAAAGAAAATGTTGCTCTCTAGTAATGAATGACCTGACTTTGACTTAAAGAATCCTTTGAGCAGAAGGACTGGACCGGAGTAATGAGAAAGGAGACACCACCTAGTACTGCCTACTTAGTAGTTCAAGACCATTTCAAAATATTGCTATTGTTTAAACAAGTTTATAATGCAAGTGTCATTTTGATTTGGGGTAGACTGTATACCTGTACACCCCAGCGTCACTCTGGTCATATCCACTGTGATTCCTGTTTGGAGGGTTAGGTGTACACAGCCTGACCGACGGAGGTCCTGCTGGCCTCACCAGCACATGCAGCAATTCAGAAGGACACTCATAGAAGTATCTAGTGCACACCCAATTCAGAAAAGCCCTTTTGGGGATTGCAGCGATGTGCAAGGATGCTGGAAGCTGCCAAGAATGATATAAGGCAGGTTTTGACAATTCTTTGACAGAATTTCTTTGTGTACCTGGGGAGCAGGCCAATTAGTGCAATGGAGGATTTTGTTGTTTTGCAGACATAGTTACTGCAGAAGCTCAGCATGAAATCATCCAGCCTGAACCTACCGCAGACCCAGACAAGAAACGTCTCCCACTCCTTCAGCATCACAGTCTATAGCAGAAAGTTCTATCCAGTATAAAAGTCTGTAAATTATCTTCCCCAGGCCATCCAATATTGGCACAGGTTCATGGTTAAATAAATGAGAGCTTGGGAGATTAGCTCCTGGGCTACTAGCTGGGAGCAAGCTGGGACAGAGATTTTTCATACTAGTATGAAGATAGTTTACCCAGAGCTGTAAATTGCAAGGAATACCACTCCCTCATTCTGCAGCACTTGTACAGCACACCAGAAGGTATATGAACACCCATGTGGGAAGCACTAATGAGATACCTAACAAGAGTGCTTTGAAGAGGACTGGCTTTTTGCAGCTAGGGAACATGTATCCTCTTTTCATAATGATCACTGACCAGGAGCTTTGTTCCCAGTAAAGTTCCTCCTGGGGTGCTGAGTTATGGAGGAATTCACAGAATCACAGAATCACAGAATCTCTAGGTTGGAAGAGACCTCAAGATCATCGAGTCCAACCTCTGACCTAACACTAACAGTCCCCACTAAACCATATCCCTAAGTTCTACATCTAAACGTCTTTTGAAGACTTCCAGGGATGGTGACTCAACCACCTCCCTGGGCAGCCTGTTCCAATGTCTAACAACCCTTTCAGTAAAGAAATTCTTCCTAACATCTAACCTAAAACTCCCCTGGCGCAACTTTAGCCCATTCCCCCTCGTCCTGTCACCAGGCACATGGGAGAACAGGCCAACCCCCATCTCGCTAGAGCCTCCTTTAATATACTTATACAGAGTGATAAGGTCACCCCTGAGCCTCCTTTTCTCTAGGCTGAACAAGCCCAGCTCCTTCAGCCGCTCCTCATAGGACTTGCTCTCCAGGCCCCTCACCAGCTTCGTCGCCCTTCTCTGGACCCGCTCAAGCACCTCGATGTCCTTCTTGTAGCGAGGGGCCCAGAACTGAACACAGTACTCGAGGTGCGGCCTCACCAGAGCCGAGTACAGGGGGACGATCACCTCCCTAGCCCTGCTGGTCACACTGTTTCTGATACAAGCCAGGATGCCGTTGGCCTTCTTGGCCACCTGAGCACACTGCTGGCTCATATTCAGCCGACTGTCCACCATCACTCCCAGGTCCTTCTCTGCCTGGCAGCTCTCCAGCCATTCCTCTCCCAGCCTGTAGCTCTTCTTGGGGTTATTGCGCCCCAGGTGCAGGACCCGGCACTTGGCCTTGTTAAACTTCATACAGTTAACCTCAGCCCATCGGTGCAGCCTATCCAGATCCTCCTGCAGAGCCTTCCTACCCTCAAGCAGATCAACACACGCACCTAGCTTGGTGTCATCTGCAAACTTACTGAGGGTGCACTCAATGCCCTCGTCCAGATCATTGATGAAGATGTTAAAGAGGACCGGCCCCAGCACCGAGCCCTGGGGGACGCCACTAGTGACTGGCCTCCAACTGGACTTGGCTCCATTTACCACAACTCTCTGGGCCCGGCTATCCAGCCAGTTTCTAACCCATCACACCCTGCCATAGCATTTGAGGTTTTATCACACAACTTAAAATCCAAACAGATAATCACGTTACTTTCCTTAGGGTTCTCCTGGGGTGGTACAGCGGGCACTTGCAATGCTGATGCTGCTGCATCCAAAATCACTTTTAAGCTATCACAACAAACTTCTTGTGCAGGCTTATAGCCTGCTGCGCTCCAAATAGCATCTGTACAACCAGAAACAAGCATTTACTTACAGAGGTAACGTAACTGATTCATACAAACAAGCAGCACTCCCAGGAATAGCATCCTCATATGTATGTGCATTTATTGCACATGTGGCAGTTTTAATGAGTAATGAATTGCTAATATGCATGCTGTTTTGTGACAAACTGCTGTGAAGCATATTGTTCTCATATGTACTGGGGTTCTGAAGTGCCAGTTGTGCTTATTTTCCAAAAGTTCTTGGATGAAGAGCTTGCCAATCTGCATGCGGTATTTTGTGGCTGATTAATTTTATAGATTGTGCTAGGTAAGAACTCTCTGACTTGCTGAATTCAATATCAGTTTTAATCAACTCTAGTTGCTTGCTAATTTGGAGATGCAGGGTGCCACTTTATTGGTTTCTGTAGATTGCTTGCTCTCCCTATATATAAATAGTTCAGAGAATCCTTTTGGCGTACCTATTCCTTTCCAGATGAGTGGACCAACACGATTTTTTAATCATAAATTTCATGGTTTCATACAGAAAGTAATTTAAAAGTACTGCAGCTAATTGATATACATTAAAAAACCAAACCAAAACAAAAAAAAACAGCTAATATAGCAAATGGAAAAAACAAAGTTCTAACTGAAATATAACACAAAATTCAAGCATGACAAAAGCCAGAATACTGCTTGCAATATAGACCACTGACCGGGTCCTGGAGAGCCACAAACAATTGCATCCCACAAGCAGTCAGCAAATACTGAAAAAGATGTGTGAAGCCATGCCTAACCCTACAATGAACTGTGGAACTGAACAAGGATTAGTAGGAGGTTCTGTTTCAGTATCATGCTCAACATGTAATACTCTGTGGGGTCCTGGGTCTGCTCCCTTTCTGTAATCTCCAATCTTCTATAATCTCATTGTGCAATTTGACAAAAGCAGCTTCTGCGCCCCTGTTCACAGTATGCTAACAGTAGCTACATGGATCCAGTGAATCTCTGAATGTCATTCTCCACAGGATGGTTTCCTTTGGCCGCCTGATGCTGCATCTCTGTGGCCAGGCTCATTTGAAGATGTCTGTTCTTAAAATCATACAAAATAACTGTACAGAGTTCTTCTATTCCTGTTTTCAGAGTCAAAAAATTATTCTCTGCACACTGTCTGCACAAGACAAGTCCACAGATTCTCAGGATTTCACCCTTTTGCATTTGTAAGTTTGTAAAAAAAAAAAAAAAAAAAAGCAAAACAAAACAAGATAATAACTGAATACAGCAAGTTGGTTTTTGTTTGTTTTTGTTTTATTTTTAAAGGTTTGCTACTTTTTTTTTGTGGATAGCATACTATATGTAAAAGATATACAATTAAGTTATCTGAGTTTGGGGTATTTTTTGTTTGTTTGTTTTGTTTTGTTTTTTGTGAGTTAGGCTGCCTGCTGAGGACACACAGTCTGGAGCTCATGAAGTAGAAGAAAGCAGTTGCAATCCAGGACAATGAATATTTTTGCAAACCTGGAGAATACACAGCACATAAACAAATGGCTTAGTTTTACAGCTTAGGCTGCTTTGCCAACCAGCTTAACTAACCAGCTGCATGACAAATTTGTCAGAATCACCTTCTGGCAAATCATAGTGGGTGGAAGGTCCAGAAGGAGTACTGACAACCACTGATAAGCTGTGAAGTCAGTGGTGTTTGACAGACAGACACACAGCAAATGACTTCATCTACTATGTAGAGAACCACCTCTACTATCTAGAGTACCACAAGGGAAGGAAGGAAAAAAACCACACATTTAGTGATTTTTTTTCCTTAACACTGGATATTCAGTAGCAGCCTTGCAATAAAACTGAAAAACTTAAAAAATGCTATTAACAGCAGTGGACTTACTATTTTGTTGATAAGCTCTCTAGAAATAAATAGGGAAAAGTCCTTGTGCTCATTAAAACTGACAGATATAGCTCACTAATGAGACTATGCCACCTTACACAAAGATACAATTTCCTGAATTCTAGGACTTTCCTTAAACAACACTATATGAACCGTGAATATTTTACGGATCATGACAACACTTTAGAAACGTTAGCTGATGTTCCTTGACAACTCCCATGAAACGTGCGGCTCTGTAATTGAATTTAGTTTTTAAAAAAACGTCCAAGTGATTGAACATTATTTAGCCTATTTCATATTGTCATACACAACTGTATATTTCAAGTAATTGAGGATAGGGAACTTAGTGAGGAAGGGTGCTGAGGCAAAGTACAAGTACCATGTTGCATGCACCAGGAGGGCCCTCTGCCAGCACCCCTCAGCAACCTCCCTCCGACCGTCAGCAGAGGCGGCCAGCACACATTTGCCTGAGGATCTGATCATTGTTTTTATGGAAAAACTTTAGGCCTAAAGGAAGCTTTAAGATGGCACAGTGGCCAATATATTTTTTAAAGAAGCTAGTCCAACCATAGGGGTGGCATGGAGAGACCCACGTACGCAGACCCACAAGCTCCAAGCCGTGAGACTGGAGTGCAGTGATGGCAGCGAAGGGCTGCAGGCCTGAGAGGCCTGAGGTTGTAGACCTGTGCAGGAGGGGCCATACTGCCTTTCCTGTAGTTTTCTCTGAAAGCACGGCTAACGAGATCAAGTCATCAGGCTAATGTGTATTTGTTGGCTTTATGCAAGTGCTGGTAATGTGCGTGCTGGCTGTGATAAGCCAATTAGAGGCTTCTGAGGCCTGATGCCATCTGTCAAAGTAACGGCTGGCGGTCCTGCAGGTAGGAGTCTGTCAGCCCCCAAGTGGGTTTCACATAGAACCCCCTGCTCTTTGCAGTTACCCTTCCCAGTACCAGAACGGGCAAGAAAACGAAGAAAAAAGCCTTAGGCATTGTGAGAAGAGGCAGAAGAGACAAAGAGAGCGTTTACATATGCGTAAAGTTGGTCATTGCGCCTCCTCACTCGCTGCACTTCCCACTTCACCTCCAGGAGATGGAGGTTTCCAGTTGCTGTAGCAACCGTATTAACAAATATCAGCATGGACCTGGCACAAATGATGTGATTGGCAGCAGCTGGGGGGTAGTTAACAGGTTTTTATGAACCTTTTTTTTTTTTCCCTCTACAATACATGCTTTCTCCTAACTTACTAGCTGACATAAATCCATCACTTTTCTTTCCTTACTGCATACTTCTCATTTTATAATACCAAAGTTTTTTTGATTAAGAGAGTAAACCTATATCAGAAGCTTCTAAATAGGATATACCTTATCTTTCATGTCTGAGAAAGGTGTCACGCGACTGCAGCATTCTTTAAAAGGCATAGACTGATTTGCATTAAATGCTTCTCTCAGCAAGCTAACTGGGGGACTATAAATACAGCTCCTCTTTCTTCAGGATTACTTAGCATTTTTGCTCTGAAGGAAAAAAAAGGCAAAAAATCTTCTGAGACAGATGGAAAGGGGGAGAGAATGTTCTGTACGTTATCCAAAAATTAATGAGGAATCCATTGGTTCCTTTTAAATGTGAAATTTATAAAAACTGAATTACACCAACTTCAACACTTGAACATTTCTACTGCATGGTTTTCAAGGTTCATACGCATTTTTTGAATACATTACTGATACTCCACAGGATTAAATATTAACTTTGGCAGACTTTATTTCTAGAGAGAACAAAATTTAATTTTAGCTGAACTATAATAGTAATAGCATTTTGCATTTCTGTACTCCCTTCCATCTTCATGCTTCTTTCAAAAAGCACTTCAAATACGTCAAAGCTATTAACTTGAAATATGATCACATCTTAAGGATAAAGAAACTAAGATCTGATCCTCAAAGGGACAGGAAAAGTCAGGGGCATGATAAACCATATATCACAGTTAACACCAGGAGCTGATTAACTATTCTCTATGCCTAAACATTTGTTCATCTTTCCATCAGCAAAATAAGACAGATGAAGTTTCCCAAATAATGTCCTGTAATAGAATTTATGGATCTGTTCAAACACAATCACAATATATGTGTACAAACATAAAGAAAAAAATTAACTTTGCCAGTTGAAGGCTTATTTTGTAGTCACAGCGAATTTCCTTAGCCAAAGCAATGGCTTTCCTCCTGTACTAAATTTGCTTTCTACTTCTCATAGGTATTCCACTAGCTCCAGAACTTGTTTTCTTCCAAACTCTTAACTAGTTCCATGTCAAAAACTGTTCAGCAGAAGTGCACTCTCATGGCAGCTGGCAGCCAGAGTTTCAGATACCTACATTACACGTTTTCACTCCACTGGCCATTCCAACCTGAGGAAGATGCTAAGATCCTGAGATAAAATTGTGTGGAAGATTCTTATAGAAGGTAGTTAAGAGAAGCTCTTTAACTTCTGTTTTTCCTTATTTTGTATCAAACAGATGTGCTTTCCACATAGCTATAACAGACTACTATTATCTGGAAAGAGAATGAGGCACTACTATTTGTACCTGCAATTTACCTTTACCTCTGCAACGAATCCTGAATGAATCCTGGTTCCATTGGACATCTTCCTGGTTCTATTAGACATCTTTCATCCATATCTGGTTGTCTTGATAATGAAGCCATAGATACCCTTGCCTGCAGCTGGTAGTTCTCTCTCTCTCTCTCTCCTTCCCCCCCCGCCCCCCCTCTCTCTCTTTTTTTTTTTTTTTTTTGCTAACACTGAAAACCAGGTTGAAACAGGTGCTGCTAGGAAGACTTCTAAGTGCTTTCTCCTTCCCTCCCCTATTAGCTTCCCAAGTAAAGGGTTAGAATGATTATCTTTAACATATAACAACTGTAGCAGCAAATATTCACTGCAAACAGAAAATGTGACACAGGTGCAATTTTCCCTTTTTCTTTGCAAGCCATATCACCTAGCTGGGCTAAGCAGCTACTTATTTCAAGTACCTTTAAAGGAGACTGAGCTCTTTATACTTTCTGTATATCTGTGGCAGGTAGCACCTTGGAGAGCCTGAACCAGCCAGTCAGGCTCTGTACTGATTTCCACAGGGAGTTCTCTCCCAATATCTCTAATTATGCCTAAAGCATTTATAGAACAGCTCCATTTCAAAAATAGCTCACAAGATTTGTATAACACAGAGAGGATTCACTTCACCTACCCCAGGCAGACCGCATGGCAGTCTGACAGCTCTCAGCACTACCACACTCCACACTTTAAGGAACATTGTGCAGGAAGAAATACATCCACTTAACACTTCAGGGAGAATTTACATAGATGAACTACAACCACATAGGTTGGGGTGATATTCATACTCCAGGGTGAAAAACTCTCAGGGCTGTAAAAGCTATCAAAGGGATCTTAAATGTCCATCAGCTTATGCAGTATTGATTTTACATCTCATTATATATAGTAGATTTCATAGACTGACATTCTTCACCAACATTACTAAGAGATTGTGAATTTTTTTTCTTCAAGGAAGTTGTCATTTTTGATAAGACATTTCCTTGGAAAAGAGATTTTTTTTTCCTCCCCCTCTGGTCAAGAATGAATGTTCCCATTTAAAACAGAAGGGTCATCATGATATTTAGCAATAGGCAAGTCCCTATCTCAGCCCTTTAGGAACTATTTTGGAATCTGTATTTTCTGTTTTCGGAAAGTCCTCTGTATAACATGACAAGTGAGAGAGGTCTACTACCAGTGCCTATCTGCTGAGTGGCTCAGGTTTAACGGTGCCTTCTGAGTTCCCTAGAGTTCTCCCAGATGCTGAGAAGTGCTGAGATAATGCTGCAGGTAGTATGACCAAAGGTTTTTCCATCTATTTTAAAGAATTCTAAGGAAAATAACAACTTACAGTGTCAGGGAAGGCAGACACAGCCAACACCTGCAAGAAAAAGAGCTTTCTGCAGCTATTTGTCTATACTTGACAGTCACGTGCAGAAGAGCTGCTGCCACAGTTGCAAGCAAGACCTAAATAATCAGATTCCCAAGTTCAAGCACAGGTTGTCACACATTGACTAACATAGCTCCTTTGTCAGTAGAAAAGGAAAGCAGGCAAAACCACAAGAGGACCAAGAGTGTGGTCTGACAGAAAGTTACTCTTTAGAAGTATCGTGCTCTGCCAGTACCACACAATGTAATGCTATGCAGAGACACCCAAACAAGCAAAAGCATCCCAGCTAGCAAAGTAACAGACCTGCTTTAATGCAGTCCTCCATCCAGGCTCATTAATCCTTTTGAGAACCACCTTGCCACAACGGCAAAGCAAATGTAGGCAGCTCTGCATGACATGGCATTATGTCCCAAAGATTTGGAGCAGAAGGCAGCTTTAGCAAACTCCAGGTTAAAAAGAAACAAACAAACACGAAACTGACTTGTGACTAATTACTACCTGCCTGACCACTGCATTAAATCACACTCTATACAAGAAGTCACTTAACATTTAATTATTTTTTTTTAATTGAGAAATACTGTTTTGATAATTAAGTAAAAGTGCACGTGTGGCATCTCTGAGGAATTTTTATTGTGCTTGAGAAAGGTGCCAGACTAATACAGGCATGGAAATTGAACCACTCCATTAAAGCAGAGATAAGTAGAGCATGGGCAGTAGCAGTGCAAGCTGCCTCCACAGCTTTCACAGCCAAATAACATTAATCACAGCCACAAGAGGACAGATTTAAGCATTGGGTAGTACTGCACATCTACACCACAGCCAGGCAAAATTTGGCCTTCCTGAATGACTCCCAGAGAGTGCCTGCTGCATGGCATGGACAGCTGCCCACACGCCAGACCCACCAGACTTTTGAACACAAAGAGCCAAACAGCTGTCAGAGTAATATACTTTTGTCATATTAACCAGATTAAAAAAAAAATCTTCACATTCTTCACACCACTGCTAATCTCATGAGCCACCCTTTTGTTGCATCATTTCAACAGACATTCCTGTTAACAGATATCCTGGCCTTCGGTATTGTAGTTTCTTGATTTCAGTTGTGATTCATGTGCAGATAGCAGCAAGTTATTGAATCATGCATAGGCCAAATCTTTAGTGCCATTGGTTGCTCATGGGAAAGACATTACCCCATTAGAATATTAGTGCTGTCTGATTTATATTATTCTTTATTTCTTCCTCCCCCTCCCAAAAAAAAAAAAAAAGGAAATCACCATCAACGGTGTACGACTTCTTGCTGTGTTAAGAAGATACAAGACCCTTTGAACCAGACAAAAATGATATGATGAGAGAAAAATAAATAAATAAATAGCTTTCTTATCATATTATTATTATTATTATTATTATTATTATTATTATTTTTCCCATATGAGAGGTGTTCCTAGGAGAGTTCTTTTCAGAGTTTTTTTATATGGATTTTAAGACCCTTACTGGAGGCCATGAAAGATTCCAGTGATTTGGAAAGATTCAGATGTGGAATTTGACGTGAGAGGCAGCTACACCATCCCACTAGTTTCAGAGCCTCTCTCACAGCCAGAACTCCGGCGAGTTACCCCCTGCAAAATATTCTGATACTCATTAGAAGAAGTATCCTGAAAATGGGAAAAAAATGCTATGGGAACAACATGGAATGGCTGCAGTATTTGAATTATGATCTGAAGAGCTATGTTCAGCTTCCATTTGTGTGACTTTGGGCAGAACGTTTCCATGACCATTTCCCTCATTTATGTGGAAATGTGGCAAAACATGAATGTTATGCTCTTTTTATGCATTAATGCTCTTCTTGTCTAGAGTGTCTTTGCCCTACTATTAAACTAAGTTCATCACAAGTTTAGTGTAGGTTTATCAGCTAGCACGTAAGTAAATGATAGTAACTGCCCTGTTAAACCTATGCTTGAGGAGCATGCAAATGTTTTCTTGCCTTTAAGATAAGATCAGGAATCACTGCACAGCTGTAAGCACAACCAGCTCAAGACACTGATCAGAAACAGAAGGATGCACTTGTCCTCATTCAGGTCAATTTGGATGACAATGCAGGTAGACCATCAGTCTACAACTAATATATTATTACAACACCTTAGTGCAGGCACCAGTGTTTTTCTGTTTGCTTGTTGGCTGTTGTTTGTTTGTTTGTTGTTTTGTACTGCTTGCAAATTAACAGTTAATTCAAAACAATTAAAAAAGAAAGAGTAGGGCAGTAAAAATGAGTTTTTTTAACACTCATCTTTACCTAAAGTGACAGTAGTAAAGTAATTTGCATGACATGAAATCAGAGAGATGTAACAGCTATAATCAAGGGGAAGGCCAGAATAGCCCTGTCTGTTGTTTTTTATATCTGGAAGAGAAAAAACAATCTTAAGACAAGGAATATACCTAAGAAGTTTATCAAGAAGATGAAGCCAATTTCTTTAAAGTGGGTTTTGAAGGGAGAATGGAAGATGGGGTGTAAATTGGGCAAAAATAAAAGTTTTAGAGCAAGTATAAATAAAGTTATTCATCACAAAGAGAGACACTTAGCACTGGTTGCCCAGAGACATTTTGCCATCTCCATCCTTGGAGATTTTCAAGACCATATCAGATAAAGCCCTCAGCAACCTGGTCTGACCTGACATCTGACCTTGCTTTGAGCAGGAGATTGGGCCAGAGACCTTCTGAGGTTCCTTCCAACCTGATTTATCTGATAATCCTGTAACAGACACTGCCAAAAATAACCCAGATATTTAAAGGAAAACATTCCATGCATAGGAAAGACCAATGAATAATGGAGCCAAACAGAAGAAAAACAGAGCAAAAGAGAGAGTAGGGCTTTGTATGTAACTGTTTCAGATGCATATGGAGACATATTAACTTTGCTTTTGCAATCTACATAGGTTTCTGCATCCAGAAGAAATACCACCATATTTGTGAAGAAAATTATAGTGACAATACTTCTCATCAAAATTCTCATAGTACAATAACCTCCTTACAAAGTACAGTGTTTATGATGAATGTATTATCATTTTTATAGACCATTTATAGACCAAGACCATTTTTACTTCTTCCTCGAGAGAACATCTATTTATAGGGAAAATTGTCAAGTTTCAAGACTGAAGTAAATGAACAATAGAAATCTTGTCTTCATATCAGCAAAAAGAGAAACTAGGAAAATTCTGTCCTTCTCAGAAATTTACTAGTTATTCTACGTCCCTGCAATATTCACCAGTCTTGTGGGTAAAAGGCAAGTTGCACATTGCTGTCCTGTGATTCATCCTGAATGCAAAAATGCCCTTTTTGTATGACATGTGGTGTTAATCACCGTCTTCCTCTCACTTGATGTCAGAGTTGGCAATTTTCTAGCATCTTTGCTGTGTGGCCATGTGTATATCATTTCTGATTTTTTCATTACATCCAAGAGTGGGCAGCAATTGCAACTTAGCTAAAATCTCTAAGAGATGTTTTGGACATATTCAGCATCTGTCTCATTTTTAGGCAGTGTTAGATATTAGAGAGATTAAACTACCCTCAGTCCCAGTGGATATAAATGAATGTTTGTTTTTTTTTTTTCTTTAAACATTTTTTCTTTCCTCAACTCATATTGCCGTAACCCTCTCAGTTATTTATTTATAGGTGGGGAAAGCCAAGTACATTTTTCTACCCCCTGCCAATAAACTGATTGTTCTTTGGCTCAAGCTGTTCAATATATTCCAGATCAGAGCAGGCAAGTTATTTGTCCTCAACAGTTTGGCAGTGTTGTGCTATGTTAAACAGATGCTGTGTTTTACACCCCATTCGTAATTACTTATCACTGGTGGACTTAAAGATCTTCGTACATCAGGTCTTTGTTCCCAGATACCAAGATGCACATTATAATATCTCATTATTTCATCCGTGTTCATACTGTGTGTTAACTGTATTAGAAAACTTGGTTTAGCTCAGTTTGCAGCATTAGGATTTGCATGTGGTTCTTGGAGTAGGTCCTTCCAAACCTCTAAGGTTTCATGGGCAATTGCACAAGTAAATTCCATGTAAAGTAAGTTTCAGTTCTCACCACAATGCAAAGTCAGTGAGAGCTATGAAAACTGCAAACAAGTAACAGGAATATGTCACGTACTTGTGAAGGAAATTCTCACTATTACAACAGTGTTTAGTTCATGGACAACTGTCTGTGAAATGAATAGTTCTACATTTCCCCACATAATCCTGCAGCTAATAAATATCATCCTTGCTGTAGCAGCAAGGGGCAATGCCAAATCTACCATTATGTCATAAATATTCTTCTAAAATAAAAGCCAAATTCTAGAACCGTATGTTGTTAGATTTTATGCATATGCCACTCCTTCACTCATTCTTCAATTATGCAACTTCTGAACCACCTAGCTCACTGTACTCTTTACAACATCATACATTTTAGCCAATTCATACAGTTCTTTCAGAATAAATAAGAGATAAAAATAAAATAAATAAAAAAAAAAAGATACTCTAGCACGGAACATACCAGCCTAAAAAGTGATAATTATTCCTCAAGCACAGGACAGCATAAACCCATTCAATATGTCCATAAATGCTAATCCCTGCCTACCCCAGTAACAGTACACACAATATATTCATTATTGCGTTAGGTTAAAATCACAGTTAATACAGAGTTATCTCTTATAGACAAGTTTACATAGGAAATTTAGAGTGTAGATATTGTTGAAAATGAATGAACAGAGCTAAAAGATAATATGAAGGAGGCTGGGAAGTATGGTAGGAAAAACATGACACTGAGAAAATGTCATAACAGACAGAACAATTAGTCAAAATATGAGCATTATTTGAATAGAATTTAAAAAAAAATGCACTCCTGAACTTATTAAAAGATTCACTAATTCCTAATGAAATAGCTCTATTGAAATAAGTATGATTCAGCAGAGAACCCTTTTCAAATCTGTAGCAATTATTTCTTACAGTAGGATCCCTAGCAATATATCCTCTGATCTTAGCAACATAAGAATCAAAACAAAAGAGTAGTTTCAGAAAAACCTGGGTTCTTCCATGCTTTCACAGTAAATGTACTCAGTAAATCAAAACAGAGAAGGTCCATCTATGGAGGAAAGAATAATTTAGGTAGAAATATTTATTTATAATATCTGATGAAAATGATCATGAGAAAAAAAAAATTCCTTGGTCTGGAAATGTAAGTGCATGCCGAGATAAAAATTATAGTAGGAACTTAGATGATGATCAAGCAGGTATAGAAATTATGATGAATGGAACATTTTTTTTTAGCAAACAAGTAACTAGTCACTTCAGCATTTAATAACACGTTTAATGATATAAAATGATTGCTAGCAGTATTTTTTTTGTTTCAGACTGAAGTATAATTTGTGCATTAGGGCCACTGTATCGCAAGAAACTGCTGCGTGTGTGTGCATGTGCAGGGGGAGAGCAATTGGCTCAGTAGATGGCACAGAAGATACACACAGCTCTGATGTTGTCTGCACGTATGTTAACAGACACTTTGCAGGAGAAAAGGAGGCCAAAAGGGCAGGGCAGAATGCAAAAATACTGGCATGGACATAACCTTGGACCACTTATTTTATGTGCAAATGAGCATGTCTACTCTGATAGCAGCTTTCTAAGTGTCAAGTTAGGGAGGAAAAACTATATATATTATTCAAACCCATTTTTTAGAACTAGCTTTTTGCCTTTGTATACATTGCAAGATATACACTACAATATGAAATATGCACACTAGTGTACTCTACTCAAGCTAGCGAAACAAAAATAATCCAAGAACTCATTTCTAGAGAATGAGCTTTTAACTGGAGATTTTTGGTGTGACATCAGCTCTCTCCTCCTGTGATGGATAAGACTACGTGACTTGTGGCTGGAAGATGGCGGGTCAGCTGCATGCCATATAGGACATAAAATCGGTAATGTCCCGTCATTTCCCTTTCGTATTCACATTCAATCTAGAAGCATAATCAGCAACATATAAAATACTTTTTAAAATGAACTTTTCTATGAAATGTTCATTCACTAGAGATGAATTCTGACAAAAACGATACTGGTTTTCTGAACACATAACCCTATTGTCCAATAAGCATGTTGAGAAAAATCTTCTCAGGACAGAAGTTTCCAGTTCCCAACATTTCTATAATGCACAGTGGTACAAAGCAATCAGATTATCTTCCTCTTATCCCTCCCAAATTTATAAGCTCCATGGCAAAGAAAAAAAAAAAAAAACATAAATATGAGTGAATGAACTGCAGAAGGTTGCAAAGTCAAACTCAGGGTTAGAAATCTGTTCCCAATTTCAACTATTCACATTTTATTGTAGCAATGTAATGTAAAGCACTACTTTGTTGTTTTTTTGTTTTGTTTTGTTTTGTTTGTTTGTTTTTAACAGTCATGTGGGTGGCAATACCTTAGTTATTTCCTGCTATTTCTTGAAAAAAAAATATAAATATGATCTGTGTACAAAGAATTGTTTTTCATTTGCTGCATAGAAATTTTCTCCCAGTGGTGACAGATAAGCTCCATATTTTTGCTTTGAAAAAGTAGGTAGTATTTACTTGTCCTTTGTTTTCAATCAATGTATGTTCTAAAACTAGACACCGTCTTGAATTAATAATTAGAAGTAAGTGTCATGAAAAGATGCAAATTGAAGTACACAAAAATTACTGTTCAGAAGTATAAAATCTGCATCTACAAACACAACCTTTCAATTGATACCCTTTTTCATGAAAGCCTGGCAGAGCCACACACAGTTCTCTGATGAGTCCCATCTGTGCTCAAACAAGGAGCTGACGGGTAGCATTATCATACAGGGTAGTTTACTTTCACAGGCATTACTTGCACTTTGAAACCAAACCCATCAAGGCACGTGGTTTCTCAGAGCACTGCCCACAGAAGATGAACTGTCTCATGAACCAGGTGAAGAACCTATTGGCATATTCCTCTGCAGTCAGCAAGCAAAGCCTGTTGAATTAATCAATGAGAACAATTTAATTTCTCCTCAGAACACTCCATTTAGAAATAGTTTTATTACTTACCTATGATTGGTATAGCATTTGACAAATAAGTGAAGTAATAAAGACTTACTTCTTTAAGAATACATATGTATTTTTTTTTTCTATTGGCTGTGCTGGGTAATTGTGACAACCTTAGACATTATCTAACTAACTCTATTTGCAAATTATTAAAATAGTTCTTTTTTTTTTTTTTTTTTTCCACAAAGTGAAGTTACTCAAAAAATAGGAAAAACAGCTTAAGGATCCAATCCAGCTTGCTTTGGCATTCCACCTATCACTGTCCTTGTGGACAGCTGGAATGAGGTATGGCATCATTAAAGAAATCCACCCAGAGAGCATTAAAAGGAAAAATTGCATTCAACAGTCATCAGACATAACTGCACCATACAGAAGCTTTCCACTTTCAACTTTTTTGATAAATATATTTCGCTATTATCTTAACCCTAAATTGTGGCCATCTTGTCAATGGCCCTGTGAGCAGCTATACATAACAGGTGGAACAAGCAATCACAAAGGACAAAGAAAAAAAAAGTACCTGGCTGACTTGAGAAAAGGTCTTGGAGAGCATACACACAGCCTATGATCTCTCTATCTCTCTTTTTTATCTTTCCATTTAAAGATGGAGAAATATTGATTCCTCCGCTGGACTTTTGAGTAGTGATAGAACTGATCTGTAAAGCCTGGAAAACATCAGGGGGGTTGTCAGGGACTGTTTGTCATAGGCAATGCCTAATAATACAGGCACCATCTCTGTGCAGATATTAAACTGTCATTGGAAACAACAGAAGCCACAGACAAAGAGACATAAATAGTGCTTTGATAGAGAGGTGTTATACCCAGCTTTTCTCCAAATGTTCCAGTACTGACTATTAAAGAGTAAGTTGATGCCAGGCCACCGCCAGATTTTCATTACTGCTATTTTAATGTCTTTGCATGGAAGCATGATCTCCTATTTGATAGATGTCAAACGTGTTATGAAAGTAAGTAAAAATCTTGTTCCTACATGTTGAGCTCTACATTTCAGTGCAAGCAGTGTATTTCAACAAGTATGGTTGACAAGGAAATGTTTCCTTTGTCTTTCAGGTGCTTATTCATATAACACTTTATGTACAAATGCAGATGCATTTTTCATGGAAAAATACATGGACCAGATACCTATATATATATATATATAATCAATTAATTAATTATAGTATTAATTAATTAATATTATATGTAACATAATAATATATAAATATATTAAATAGATAATTATTAATACTTATATGTTTATATATATATATATATATATTAAAATACAAAGCTGAAGGGTCCACAGCAGATTTTGTAAGCCCAAAGCTTCACACTTGCAAATTTTCTTTCCCAAAATGATCCAGCATATGTTATGTACAATGTCAGAAGAGGTTACATGAATCCAGGACTTTAGCTTGCAGTAGCACTTGAATATAGACACTATTGAATCCAAAAAAGTGACTTGAGCACCAAGATTCTGGCAATGTGTGATACCCCAAAAAGCCAGCCTTCAAGAGATTTATATTTTTTGCAGTTCCCTAATATATCTGCTTTATTGCCTGCAACTATATCAAGCTGCGCTTTCATCCTATTGCACTTTCCACACAAGCAGAATAAAATTGCCTCGTCACTGAGAAAGAAACATAAAACTGATTCTCATATTCAAGGAAATCATAGTTTCAGTAGATAATGAATCAATAATACTCCTGGTTATCAAGGTCCCATAACACTTTTACAAGTGGAAGTCAAGAACCTGAGCTCAGACAGTGTCCTGGTGAGACTGTAATTTGCTTACCTCTTTTCATTCCTCTTACGCAGTTTTGTCTAAATCGGATACTTCCCCCAGGTAGAGCACATTTGTTTTTAAACTGGCCTTGATCACTCTTTCCTGTCAATTGCTTCCTAACCTTTGTCAAGCCCTGTAATTTCCTACCAGTGCTCACATCACCCAGTACTCCAGCGGGAACGCCAATATTAGGAATGCTGACCTACGAGCAACACCATATGGCTGCAGATGTTCCCAAGTACCATGCTGCCTAACTCACCTCACTGTAAGCCCAGATATCAGAGTAATTAAAAGCTGGATACAATCCAGAGGCTAGTCTACAGCGCACTCCCATCATTCTCCAGTATGCTAAGATACTCTAATTTTATTAATAGACAATTTTAGGAAAATAGATTTCACAAGAGTTAGGGTAACATACACAAATATAAGCCAGGGCATGCATTCATAGGGGGGAAGTAACTGTGAGTCTTTTCCTGCCTTCATACTGTTGGTTTAGTTAATATTTAGATGCTCTCTAACTAGCTATAGTACACCAGAATATTCTTGCAGGTGTGTTTATTTTCACTTATATTTTACTCATTGATTCCAACTTTATTTCTGTAACATTGCCAATAAGAATATTTAAAAAAATATAAGCCAAAGTATGAACATTTATGCGGAAACAGCTTAATTGCACAAACATTAGTCCTAAACAAACACCAAACCGTCCCCTATCAAAGCAACCTCATTTAAACATTTAAATGTACACTCAAAGGAAATACTTCTATAACATTTCTCCTGTAGCTCTGAGAACCTAGAATATGCATCCAGGCCTTTTAATCAAGAATCTTCATGATCATCAAATTAAATTACAAATACTACAAAATGGAAGATTCCATACAGTAGCACAAAAACCCATCAAAAGCACAATATGCTAGTCATTTATTCTTTTTCCCCAGAAGTCAAGGCATGTTTTCTCTGCATGAAAATATTTTCCCTATTGATTATCAGTACATCTCCTTGAAGATTAAAATTACTAAATGTTGTTCCTGCATTACAGAACAATTTTATATTTGACAGTCTATGAATGCCCTCAATAAATATCATTAAAAAGGATGATATTTACAAAGAGGGACATATCATCTCTCTCTCTGTAAAGACATGGAACACACTGTCAATCTATAGAGAGCAACTGCATTTAACATATAATTAGCTAACTATGCACACCCTTCACTATACATTCAAGCTAGGCTTTTAATGCCATCCTAGGCTATGGGTTTGGACACAAGTACAACAAAGGACAAACTACTATTATTGTTTCCAGTTTTACTGCTTATTTCACATGTATTTATTGCATAAAGATTATAATGTAGGAAATCAGAAGCAAGAAGAGTCTTCAGACAAAAGGATGATGAAGATATCTTTAGTAACGTAGAAAGGCTGTTTTGGGCAAGCAACTATATCTCTCTTTAATGAGGAACTGCCCCAATGCTAGAAGAAGTATGTTCATCTTAACTAGTCGCTTGATGATCACAATTGTATGCTATGAGTAAAAAGGGATGATTTAATAATGTATGTGTTGCTTGACCAGTCAAAGCACAGTTGAGAACATAGTATCCATAAAATGGCCTTGGAGATCTTGGAATGCTGCTTCTTAAGACTGAGTACTTTCTGCTTCCAAGTAGAAATGATTCTCTCTAAGAGTATTCCGAACATTTCCACACATGAAAATAATAATGCTGCAACCATCATATCTATGCTCAACCCAAATACATAAATGGAGCCTCTAGGTCGCAGCCTAATTATCACCTATGTCATCTCAGTGAGTAATTGGACTTAGATCCCTATAAATTAATTTCTATGGAAATAGGAAGCAACTCAAAAACAAAATGCTCTTTGTTCAAGGAAACATAAAACAAGACAAAAAGGGTAAAAAAAAGAAGTGCAAAGGGCATAAATGCAAATTTTTCTTCCAAGTTTTGGTAGGTCCACTTGTTCCAAGTACCTGCCCTAATTGGGAGCAGGTGAAATGGCTGTCCAGAAACTTTTGTCTTAAACTGATTTAATCAGCATGCATTCCTCTGAGTTCACAGGCAGAGTTTCTTTCCTTTTGAATTTTCTTTCTCTGTTATGGGAATTTGGAGCATTTCCAGTCTGATTAGTTCATCAGTAAAGGTGCAGAAGACAAAAAAAGCACTTTTAAAGAAAAGAATTGGCTGTTTATTCAGCACCTTAAGCTAAGTTAGCGTCATTGCAACCTTCACAACCTTCAGGTAGGCCTCCTTTAGGAATGAATTAATGCTTTTTACTCATGTAGGAGAGATCATGAATAAAAATAAATAAATAACAACAACAAAAAACAGAATGTACTAGCACAAGTAATATTAAACAGCAATAAATACCGCATCCCCCACTATGGCACCAAGCTCCTTACGGAAATGGCTATGTGCAATGATGACCATGAGTGTTGTATTGACACTTTACAACACTTTGCAAATATCTCATTAGAGCCATACACTGGCATCCCGGGGCTCCAGAGTCTCTGCTCCTGCCCCTGCCATTGGTTACACTTTTTTAGTGACTCAGTGAAAAGGCAAACAACATAAGCATACAGGAGGTAACTGGGGTCGCAATACAAGCTGCTCAGATACTGTGAGAACAGAATCCAGATAATAATCTTGGACAGATTCATTTGCCTGGACAGAAAATAATACTCTCCCATGAAGATGGAAGGATTTATTAATGAGAATATTAACTAAATAGAAAAATAATTAATTTCCCTTTAAGCTAAAAGCAGAATTTAATAATTTATTGAAGGGCACAAGCCTGGCTAGAGAGAACAAAATTATAGAGTATCAACTTTGCAATGTTATCACTGACATTTGACTATGCTACGCACACAGCACAATTTAAAACTGCAAGAATGAGAATAAGGAAAGCCCTTTCAGTGCTTTTCAGATCACAATTCACAGGTGCAGATGAAATCATGCTAGCATCATGGTTTGTGGCAAGACTATGACAGTAACCAAGACAACAGCACAACTGCATACCACAAATTCCTCTTATTTGTATAGAACATATAGAACATGGTAGCCAGTCTATACTTTACTCCATATAAAGCCCACTCATCTGTATGAGCATAAAATCTCATTAAGAGCAAAGCTTCTCTTCACATTGCATTTATCATGCCCAGATTTAGTCAGCTGCTGCACCGTCAAGGGTTCAAATTGGGAAGGAAATGAAGGAATCCCTAAACCATACAACACTCAGCAGAAACAAATCTTAAATTCCCTGTGGCAGATATCAGTACAAGGACATGCCTCTACAAGTACTCTACAAGTATACAGACCTACTATCCATACCAGTCTGCTGCACTACACTGTGGTCACTTCAGTGCACTTCAGCATACATGCTGTTCCCCTGTGGGTAGACCTAAACACATAGCTAAGTGCTCCAAGTTTGCAGAGTGGCATTGCACTGAAAATGGGATGCCTTCTTTACAGGGAAGGAAGGCAAAACTTTTTCGTATTAACCAGTCTTTAGCAACTCCAGCACATCGTGAATGCATTTCTGAACTTTGAAATGGGTTCCATTAAATTTCAATGCACCTCTGCTCTTTTTGCTTTATAGTCAGTTGAATGCTTATCTGTACAAAACCTTCTGAGTTATGTTCATCATTACTTTCAGGTTCATGGCTGCTCCAGCTTCCCTGACAGGATCAGAATGACCTCATTCTTCACATTCATTTGTTCTTCCCATAAATAAATTTCTCAGGTCATGAAAGTTCACCTCAAAGAGGTGTTTTCTTTTGCTAAGCACCGTGACACGTCAGTCATCAGGATGTGTGATGGTCCTTAGTTGCCTACTTCATCATGGACTGTCTCAGCATACACCTTTCCTTTGCACTTAGAAACAGGCTTAATCCAAACCTTAACAAAATCAAAGGGCCTAAGGGAGCCTTTTCCTTTTCCAGTATCACTTAGATTAGCCCTATTTTCTAACCTGCAGTTCTTGATACAAAAAAATCCTATTCAACCAAACGTGTCCATCTGTTCAGGCCACCGATCATTATCAAATGTAAACTAATTCTTCCCTTCTGAAAACTCATACCATCTGGGGGAGACACAAAAATAATTCTACTTTTTTTTTCTTCAAGAATTACTGCTGCTAGTATCTTTTATTTAATAAGCTCTTGAATCACCACAAGAAGCATATTTTAGCAGAAAGGCTACAAAAATCACCCACCTATGATTTTCCACATGTGCGCTAAGACATCATAAATTTGGGATCCAGTCCTTACTAAAGGTTCCACATTTTATTCAGTCACTGTGACACCACAAACAGCAAGAACAAATATCAAAACTCTATTTCTTAGATAAAACCATTTCTGTTTACAATGCCTAAATTTCTGTGTCAATATCAAATTACTATTGTAGTACAGAAACTCACAAGTGCACTGTTTTTTTTTTTTTGCAAGAGTCCATTTATTTTTATATGCTAGTAATATCTAAGCTACTTAGTATTTTTTTACATCTCTTTTTAAGAACTTCCCAAGCTTCTCAAAAAAACAATCTGCATTATCCCAGTAGGGTTTGTTTGTTTGTTTTGAATCTTACCACCATTTTTGATGGTGAACAGAGGCAACAGTGAGGTTAACTAAGAGGCACAGAGCATCTTCTTGGCAAAATATAAGGTTGCCATTGTAACCACATGGCAGTATTTTATTCCTTCTTTTATTTATAAATGAACTTTTAAACATAAAGATTAGGGCATAGAGCCTTGAGAACTTGCATTAGATCACTGCACCTTTGAAGATTCTAATGGTGGACTTAGAAAGATGCCAGTCAGTAAAAAGCAGTTACAGGAGTTGATTGGATACTGAACGGAGTTGATTTGTTATTTAACCAAGAAACCTGTTGCTTAGGTTTACATTTGTTTTCTCTCATATTATTCTGCTGCAATTGCCATAAAATTTAAAGGCCCAACTGGCAGACAAAATATAATGAGTTTTCACACTCATATCGCCTGGTCTGGGAATTAAAAAAGGCCAAGTCTTTCTGAGCACGCAGCGAGGTTTTGTAAGAAAATCACCCACAATTCTTTCTGAGAAGAGAATTTGAATATCAAATACTCATTAGTTTTGAGTGGTGAGAACTATTTAGGAAAAGGTCAAATCCATATCCACTTTCAAATCCATTAAATGAAATACTTATAACTATACTTCAAAATAACTCTAAAATATTTGAACAAAGAATGTCTGGCTGCTACTTGCAACTATTTAGCAAAATCTCCTGGGTTTAAATGTGAAATTTTGAACTTTTCCATCAATTGCATGCAGATTGAGAAAGATACAGTTAAACCTCTGCGAGACTACAAAAACGGAGTCAAATGTCAGAAAGGATATGAAGAAAGCCTTAAAAGTTAAATACATGTATGTTAGGAATTCCCAAAGATGACTTAATAGATAATAAGTACATTTTCTAATTACTGTCTCAGAGAACGGTATGTTGATAAAACCGACTGAGGTAGCAGGTAGATGTTTTAAGGCAGTTACCAGAACAGGGAAATACATCTGATTTAGTACTTTACATGGGGGGTGGAAAAAGGTAGGCAAGTTGATAACTGAAATAGCATTACAAGAGAACAGTTAATGTCACTGCAGAAGAAAATGACGTCTTACAGCAGAAATGCCGAGGTATGGTCATTACTATGAGCAGATTAGATGCTTTTATTACATCATTAAAAGAATCTTCCCCTTCTTGCATCAAAATCAAAAGCAGCAGACACCTATTTGTCAGGCTGAATTCTCTTCTGCTTGTTGCTAAAGCTGACTCCTCGGCACACTTAAGGCCTTTACCACTTTCTGTCCTCCAAATTGTTACTGCTGAAAGTCCCCCACATGTCAAATACCTCAATACTGTCAGCCTTATTTTAGGGTATGTTATACTTCATTGTGTAAAGTTTTGATTCTAAGAGATATACCAAGTGTAAGATCTTTTCTATATGCAGGTTCAAAGTATGATTCACTAACAGCAGTATAAAAAGGTTGTGTATATGAAGAACTATAAGTAAAAAGTTGTATAGATATGTATATTTCACATGTATCCAGTCTCTACTTGGGAATTAGTGCACAAAGAAATGTGTTTAATATTTTTGCTCAATTTAAAATAATTAATTTTTTTTTGCTCAATTCACTGCCACCTACGTGGCTCTAGCTAAATTTCAGGCTAACTTTCCCCATATCAAGCAACAGCCATAACTACTGCTAGCCATAACTACAGTTAGCATGAATGGTTTTCTCTCCACTCTAACTGCTATGAGTTCCTTATTCATGTTTTATCTGATGCACTTAACAGAGAGAGCATGCTAAGGAACCGCAGAAGCCTTTCTGAAGGCAGCCAGATGCCAGCACGCAGTGTGTAACCCCCAGCAGTAAATTGCCATCCTTTATCATGCATATATCCCGACTACACACTTCTTTCTGTGAAGTACAGCCGGACCCTTTACATAGTTCACATGTGGGGCTTTTTTTCTGTCTTCTGAATAGAACATTTGATGACAACCTGGGCTAGATTTGACATGGTAGCTTCACAGAATCACAGACCTGGGCTTTGCACCCCTTGCTAATCCATGTAGCATTATGCTGGCATCCATTCCCCCTTCCTTCACAAACAACAGGTCTGAGTGCTAAAAGCATTTTGGCTCCCCACTCACATTCACTTCATGGCTCATGAGACTTCAGAGAACCTCCTGCTTTCCTCCACCATCAGGGACACCAAAACTTTACAGACAAAGAAACATGCATGTTTTCTACCTACTGATGAATTGCCTGATAGAGGAATGGTAAAGAGAAGGTATAGAAAAGCATTTTTTGGTTTCTAAACTACATCATTAGTGTAAGAAGAATGACTCAGAATATTCTCTGCTTTCGAGACAGCGCATACAGCATTACACCTACTGAAATGGATTCAGAACCTCTCTGCACGTCTTTGCTTTAATCCTGTTATCTGTCAGATAGCACAGACATACCTGGTGTTGGGCAAACCAGGATAACTGCAGTTGAGTTGACTGATCAGCTACCAGTATCACTCTATAGGTGTCTAATTGCTGTGACAGACTAGAGATTTTGGCAATAGCAACTAGAACTTTTAAGAAGAACTTCTTGGTAAAATAAGATCATTTTACAGCATAGTTGGAAGTCCTCAAAAAAAACATGAATCCATGATAATTATTTTATTCAACAATTTACCAAACAGAATGTTTGTTGTTGTACACATTTTCTTCTCACATATTAACCTTTTCAATCAATATGCCACTGGTCTGTCAACAATAGTTTAAAGATCAATGAGCTGTCACATTGCTGTAACATCTTTATTTTTCAGTCAGCTGTAGGCTGGTTCTTTCCTTTGGTTCTTTTATTTCTTTATCTTCCATCCTAGGCTTTTCCTCTGATATGCCACTCATTTATGATTCAAAACAGGCAAGAGTCTCCATACCAGCTTCAATAAACAAACCTCATAATCATTCACTCTTCTATTTGCCAATTATTTACATCCCTTCCTAGCCCTTCCCCCCAGTTTATGTTTTTAAATGCCATTATACCTAATACTTGAAAGGTAACCTCTCTTCCAAGCCCAGGACTCTCTACCAGCTGAATCAAGAGCCTGTACCCCAAACAGGATGAAAGGTCTTTGACACCAAATGCTTCTGTTATCACATATATCAGCGATGGGGCTGACAAGGCTATCCATGCTTATCCACAGCCTCTGCCTTTCTGAGCACTTTTGAAACTCTGTGTGCTGCTGCAAGATGCAAATAGAAATTGTGGAGGAGCATATTGCCATGGAGATACTTATGAAGGCCTTCATTTCTGACTCACACTACCACAGGGAGTTTCCAGCTTGCTGGGAATGACTCAAGTGTTTATCTCCCATTTGCAAATTATATCCCAATTATGTCTGGATTTTTAAAGTATCCCCTTTTCTCATGATTTTCTCCCTTGAGTTGAGCTTCATAGCTCCTGCTCCACGAAACTGTTGTGCTTATTTCTTTATTTTGTTTTTCTATTTTCTTCTATACATAAATCTGATGAGAAGTCATGGCCCTTGCACAAGTATCTTTTGATCTTAACAGGTTTCTTAAAATGGCTCAGAAGTTTCCGAAATGTTCCCTGTACTTCAGTTCCTACATGGACATTTACAACCAGACCTTCATGAGCAATTATCATCCACTTTCAATACACGTTAATAGCAAGGCAACAGTGTGCAGCTCCATTCATTCCCATTTCAGCTCTCCAATGCAAATTAATCCTTTTGTTAGGACATACATTACTAGATGCTATTTGTGCATTACTTATGGGTTTCTGTTCTATGCAGTAGGTTTTCCCCAAACTAAAGAATGCTTAATTTGCTCAGCTAATATATCATCAATTCCTTTCTACAAATTCAGTGGGCACAAAATAGGAAAATTTAGTCTCATTGAATGGATCTGCCCAAGAGAACTAATCCTCCTTTGTTTCCAAGTCTGTGAAATCTAGACTTTCAAATAGTTGTTCCATATTCAAAATGTAATATATAATCAAATATATTATAAAAAATGTAATATATAATCAAAATACCTTTGCTTACTTTAATCCTATCTACTAAGTGTTTTGAAAAGTTTTTAAACAGATGTCAGTACAATATTGTACTATTAGCCTTTGACAACTATTTTGTCATTATCAGCATATTTTCTTGAACGTTTGTTTTTTGAGTAAGACATAGATTCTCTTCATTTTGTAATAGTGGCAATTGGCAAATGACTTTTAATATAATGAAGCAGGAATGACAATATAAAGGCTAATCCTTTGCAGATAGTAATGAGCAGCAGTACAAATTTGCAACTTAACCTTGGTTGTCAAGAGAAAATCAGGCCTATAATTATGAGTTGCTAAGCAGAACCTATTCACTCTGTCCTTCGGACAAGCTCTGATAAGTTACAACTGATTAGTAAGTTCTCTAAGCAAAAAGAAGTAGCAATTCAAGGTGCAGCGGTCACCTTTACAAGAGTATTGCATAAATCTTGCATCTCAGCTTATCTCTGTAACATGTCAACCTAAATTCCCTAGGTACTATCCAAGCAATTTTAATTGGAAGAACAATAGTTATCATTAAGAAAGGCAGGCTTGCATGCTATTGATCCACTCATGGCTTTGTCCTATCCCTTCATGCCAAACTGTCCCCCTCTCAGAACACTGTTGCTGATAAAATACTTGTTCACTTAATTACTTTTATAAATGATAAACCTCAAGCTTCAAAACATGCAACAAGGACAAGAGACTAATTAGGTATTGAGTTGTCTTTATCAGATTAAGTTCAGTTAATCCCCAACCGTTCCCATTCAATTATTTAAGACCATACATTTTTTCTTCTCAGATGGGGATATTTTTATTTTTTTTTTTTTTGAAAAAAGTCATCCTATTGAGCCCCAGAAAAGTATAGTAGGTCATCTTATGATGAGATCTAGAGGAGATCTAGAATTGAAATGGGGTTTCAAGCCAAATTTGCAGGGCACTGAGATGGGAATGTTCTCAAGCAATTTTTACCTCCTCCAATCTATGTGGGAAAAGTACAGAAATAAGGGAATAATAATAATAATAATTAATAATAATAATAATAAGTATTAGCTGTCTTAGGAATTACACAGCACCTATTGACATTGTCTGACAGTTTCCTGTATAAGTCAGTGCTCTGACTTATAGACACTCAGACACTAGGTTAGTAATTAGTAGACAGAATTAAAATCAAATTTCTTCATCTACCTTGGGTTAAGAGCATGACCATCTATCAGGCATTAACTTGCTTCAGTCACTTACTGCATGTCTGCACTTTATCCCACTGAATTGCATAAATGGAAAAACTTCAAATTAGTAAGCATGATAGGAGCAAAACAGCTTCCCTTGTGGGGAAGAAAAAAATAAAAAGGAAAAAAAAAAAGGTTAATCAGGTGAAAATGCAGAATGGTTCCTACCATAGACTCATCTAAATGTGGCTATGTGTAGTAGAGTGAAATTAGACAGATAAAACTTAATTTCCATGCATTTTATTTGTCCTATTATTCATATTTTAACTGGCCCTATCATGGAAACAGCTCTCTTTTCAGGGGCTCTTAGACATAATATATATGTGGGGCTCTCTTTAACCACCACCACTTAGATTACTTATATGTACTTGTTGCTGTAAACACATCGAACATCTGCTGAAATTAAGTTAGCCTCTTTGTGAAGTTTATTTCTGCTATATACTTCCGTCTATCCTGTTTTATAGTCATACTAGCAGTAAGGCATCTTTTTGGCCTGGCAGCAATGGTGATTTATGGGAATATTTCTGCATGGTCTATAAAACACTGCAAAAATCACCTCTCATTAGCAAACTTCTTAGAGACCCTCATTGATTTTTATGGAAACACTATAGAAACAAAAAGATAAGGTTTGTCAGTAACTGAAATCATAGCCTAAAAAGACAGCCTAGAACAATGCAAGTAAAACTTGAGAGAGTTAAAGAAAAACAAAACGAAACTCAAAAGACCCCCAAACAAACAAAAAAGTGCCAAAAACACAACAAAACAAAAACAAACAAACCTTCCAAGAGTCTAGTCATAATAAATTCAGGCAGCAAATCAAAAACTGAAAATGAGATACACATGAATTTTTCTTCCTTTCAACCAAAGCTGCAGGGAACAGTTTACCAGAAATTCAAAGTCTGGTGAATAAGCCTCTAAAGACTCACTTGGAAAAGCTTGAAAACTGACTGGCATTTTCCCACCAGGCATGGGATGAAAAGCAAACCTGAGAGTTGCCAGTATTTATCTCTCTGCAGTTGGAGACTGTGGTTTTTATCTGTGGAGGAAACCAGCTGGGGAGAGGAGAAGCAGAAAGACTTTGTGAAACCAGAACAAACACTTTACAGTTCCATTTTTTCCCCACAGAGATTTCTCTGCTGACATTAATTAAAATTTCTTAAGGGTTATGCACTTGGAGAGCTTGCTTTCTTTTCATTCTTAAATAGCTTATTCACCATGCAACCAATTCTGTTCTGCTTGGTGCACTAAATGCTGCAGAAGAGGGAGAAATGTGTATGGGAAGATGATGTTGCCAGTGGTTTCAAGCACACAGGTGGAGCCTAACTCAAAAGTCAGCATAACAACATAAAGGATCCAAATATTGTGTCACAAAATGAATCAAACCCATTGCACAGGCAGCTCTTGCACAAGTCATCACAGTTTGTGGATGGCACATGAAGGAGCTGCACAGTGCACATGTCAATTCAAAGAGCACAGCTCCATCATCTCCAGAACTTGTTTTCCCAAAAACAAGGGCTATGACCCACCAGCTCTGGCACATTTTAGTGTCACAGCTTAAAATGCTACTAACCCAGACATTTTTCCTGATTCTCTGCTCTCACACAGGGTAGCATTACAAGAATGGTACATGCGTAACTAGTAGCCCTATTTATACTAACTCAAGTGAGCTGTGCTTTACAGCTCAATCCCACAGGTTGTCCTACACAAGCCAGTCCCCACCAACTCCTCAACTGGCACCAATATCAAGCCTTCTGTTGTAGATTTCATTATTTAAACAGAATTTTTTTACTTTACGAGATGGATCTTGGTCTACTCATTTTTATTTGTTATTTTTGTCACTAGCTAGCCAAATTAAGGCAGAAGTAAAGATGGAAGCTTATATTTCTTCCATGCCATTATGATTTTATGAAGAGAGAAACACAGCAACAGTCTGTCAGCATCATGTGCTGACAATAAGGCATCATTTTTAAATTTGTAATTGTAATGACCGGAATGAATAGATTATTATACACGATTCTTCTGAAAAGCAGAGAAAATTAGACCAAAATATTTGCCTCATTCTCTACCCAGCTAGAAATTTTGTTGTTTAAAACTCCTGCTTTCCTTTCTACTCTCCTACGTTTTCACTTCATTTCTCTGTGCAGTCACAGAATTAGAATTCTATGGCTTTCTATGACCGACCTCAGTACCCCCTGAGTTTTGAAGTTATATATTGACATTATATAGGGTCTGCATATGGCAACAGAAAATAAGTGAACTTTCAGCTTAGATGACAAGCTAAGTTTGTTATCTATCAATTTAGTGGGATTTCTGGTTAGAAAAACTAGATGCCTGTCTGGGAGCTAACCACCAAGAGTTTAGACTGCTGATGGGAGTACCTTAAAGAGATCATGAGTCTAAAGTTGTTTGGAATAAGTATTAAAAAATAAAATCTCATGTTTCTGCAAGTTTCCCAAGTCTGCAGAACTTGGCAGAAAATCATGTGAGAAAATCTTTCTTCGTATTGCCACTGTTTCATATGTCCCATCAGACTGAACGCTTGAGGATTGCCTTATGCCTAGCACAGCACAGCTAGTTCTTACGGCAACCTGCAGACACCAAGTTTACACAAATGCTAATGAAATGCAGGTTTTCCACAAGATTGGATGAACAGGGATGTTTTGCACTTCACAGCTGGGTTTGCCTATTTAGACATTAAAAGGAAAGCTGAAATACGATAAAAGGAAATCATGTCATTTGATTAGTGGGAGAATTCTAGCAGCACTAATTGTAAGGCTTACTGGCACCATAGCAAACCTCTAAATATGTGTCTAAAACTGCCTCCAGAGTGACTAATGCAGCAAGACTTAGTTGAGCAAAATAAGTTGGGAGAGCAGCATAAAGCAATCCCAGCACATCACCGGCAAAACGTTCCAAAACAGTTCTGAAAAAAAATATATATTGTATTTTCAGACAAATTGCTAACTAAATAGAACAAAAGAGCCTAGACTGAGAAACTAAAGTTATAGAATCATTCTTCTGCAGTCTGCCACACTAGTCAACTTACGCCGATTCAATTACTGGAAAGATTTCCCAGTCCAGTGCTATTTTTCTGAATCCTCTAATCAGAGGTTATTTGCATGCAGTGGGCTCTCAAATGATGATGGCATATCATTTAGTCATTTATTTTTCCTTACTAAAAGGGATCCCTGAAAACCCTGTTCCACTGCAAAGTGCATTGAGCACAACATGGTTAATGTCACCACACAGTGACGCTGTCACCAGAGGAAGGAGCATGTCACACACACCAATTAAGGTGTCTCTGTACTGCTCTTTAAAACCTACTTTGATCAAACCTCAGGAGATGACAGATGAGCATTACTCTGCCCTGACATACAACACATCAAGTGGAGAAACAACCTTCTGCTGACTGTTAAAGGTGTCTGAACAGAACCCACCTGAAATGCCTGGAGACACAGAGCTCATTGGAAAGCAAAGTTTGTGATTACTCAGTATGTGCCTGTAAATTCAAAACACAAATGCAATCTAAAGTCTGCTCAAGTATACTCTTAATTGGCCAGTGCTTCTTCACTTCGTAACTCATTTCACATTCCTACAGCATCATGACAGTCAGTACCTATGGCATGCATGAACTGAGATGTGTTAAAGACAGAAATGTTACACGGTTCAAACTCTCATTATTATGCTGCTACAGCTATCCAGCCAGCAATAAGTGAGTTTTTATAGAAGGTAAACACAGTGATAGTTACTTTTTCTCCAAAGGAGTACCAACCATCAATTGTAATGGAGTTCTGCAAATCAAAATCTGTAGAAAATCCAAATTTAATTCTGTGAGCTATGACTTGGGTATAACACAATCTAATTGTGTAGTTGGGCAGCCAGCTCTTGGAGATGTGTTACGGTATTTAGTTAAATAATATCATAATGTTTTTATAAATCATTATT
Organism: Anas platyrhynchos; assembly: GCF_047663525.1. Classification (NCBI taxonomy): domain Eukaryota; kingdom Metazoa; phylum Chordata; class Aves; order Anseriformes; family Anatidae; genus Anas; species Anas platyrhynchos. The sequence continues at coordinate 15,080,179 of NC_092592.1, forward strand.
AGATTACCCAAATAAAAAAGCAGATGAATTCTGTAATTTTTTATTTAATTTGCTATTAATTTAGCTGTGACCTTCAGAAATGCAAAAAGCATCACTGGGAGACAGAAGAAATATAGTTAAATGAGTTTACATATTCAAAAACATTTTCGTCATCTATTGGCTCAAAAAAATAGAGAATGCTTTACTATATTATCAAATGAAGCTGACTTGCAAGCAGATTTTCTTTTACCATCAGTATTACATAAGTCACAATGCTCAAGTCACCTACTCCTATACCAGCACATACCATTCTTAGCAGATCCAGGCTCATCAGCTTTCCCTTGTTATAACAGTGTTACCTGTTGTATCCGATTTTTTCTAGTACCTTTTCTACAAATTAATTGAGCTGTCATTTACTTGTATAGCATAGATGTGTAAGTGGGCACGCAATCCCCATTAGAAACACTCAGTAGAAAGAGTTGAAATAAAACAGAGAATTTAAAATATCTTTTGTTTAGAGTTTAAAAGAAAAAAAAAAAATAAATCCAACCAACCAGTAGCTAACACACTCCTCCTTGTATTTTATAAGTATTTATGCATTGGGCAAATAATTGTTTAATGAGCAGATATGGAAAAATACCTTCAGTGTTTTGTGTTTTTTTTTTTGTTTGTTTGTTTGTTTGTTTGTTTGTTTTTTCTCTGTGTGTGTGTGTGTTTTGTTTTGTTTTGTTTTTGTTTTCTTTTTTGGCAAATTTCAGGATAATTTCACTAGCTATTATTTTGTAAATGCTTGTGAATTGGTGAAAGAATGACAGAACAGAAAATGCATGGAAAGCAGCCATCACACCAAGTGTGATCTGGGAGTACACCCCTAAGAAGAGACTCAAAAGAAAGCTTTCCAGGCTGAATGACAGATCAGGGGGATTTGGAGATGAGAGAAGAAAAAGGGGGAAAAAATAACACTTACTATTGAATTAATTTCTGATATTTTTCATAAAACAGGATACATCGGTTACCTGTGAATTAATTACACACCATCTAAGTAATATGTAGGTTTATCTTTTTTTTTTTTTTTATTGTAATTGAGGTGGCAAAAAAAATTGTTACCATATTAATTATGCTACCATCTATACCAGTTTCAAAGTAGCTTACCCTGCAGAGACTAATCTTAGGTTTGAAAATTTATCTATATTTAAATTATTCCCCTCCTTCTCCTTCACATCAGTTTGACTCAGGAGAAATCCATTCTAAAGAGGAGCCAGGCAGTGCACATTAATAACATGGTAGAAAAGGGAAAAATGTAAGAGCAAATCAAATAAAAATAATTTCAAAAAGTCTAAAATTTAAAACTTCCAGTGTAGACAAATGAATACCACGAGAAGATTAAATAACTAAGTAAATAAAATCAATTAAACATTTCCATAATATTGCCAAGTAATTTGCTTTTGATCAGCAATTTCTGTTTCACAGTCCCATGGTTCATAATTCACACATGTAGCATTTTATGGAAAGTGCAAAATGGAAAGGGAGGGGTTGCTCCATCACTGCTAGTGAGAAGACACACTGAATAAATTGATCTCAGCCAGGAAATTGCCCAATCAGGAACACAGATTACAGAAAAAGTCAATCCCAGAGAGCAGTTCTTGAGACCCCCGCATGATGAAAGTTGATTAGACAGAATCATTTTTGGTACAGCCACTGGGAGTTCTGAACATTCAGCAGCTCAAAGGGTCAAGCTTCAGCTAAGTTTGTGGAGATGAGCTTTTCCCTGTATATCACATTAATCGAAAATCAGCATTGCAATCAGTACCATCACTACAGACAGAAGAAAAAGGATGTAACTAAGATTAGTCGACACACAGTACTAACATACAAATTTTCTTCAGCCATCTACAGCTATTTGTCTTTTTTTTCTTTTTTTTTTTTTTTTTTTTTTTTTTAAACTGCTATAAGAGGGAGTGGAGTAAAATCACTGGTTTATGAAGGCCACAGCCAACCCAATTCCTTGTGCAAAATCCTAGCTAAGCCCTTCTTCAGTACACCTACAGGACTTTTCTCCTCTATGTTCCTGTTCATATTATATCACTACTTATTTTGTGAAAATTATCTCCTGATTAGATGGCTTGAGAAACAATTCCCAGCTCATGTGACTGCAGTAGCTATCAGACGATGCTTCTGTTCCCATTAGCAATAATTAACTTTTCTTCCAGATCTTTATAGGTAGGGGAAAAAAATATCAACAATATGGCAGTCTAATAAAATTGCTACCACTCAGCTTGAACATCTGCTTCTAAATAGTAAGGCAAGTGCTGCCTTTCTCTGCAAAGGCTGTTTTCCCATGAGAATCTGTTCCTTCTACTGTGGTGGGTGGGATTTAAGTTAAAGCATGGATTTATATCAGTATTTCTGTTTTATCTTTCTCAAATGAATTCATCAAGCACAGGACTAAGGTAGACATGATTTTCTGAAATTTTAATTACAGCAATGTAACTCTCTGTAGATCTGACCTGTAATTATATGGGCATGTTCTTGAGGCATGAAGTTATACACTAAGCCTCTAACATGCATACCAGAGCACTGCATGCTTGCAGATCTTTCTTTAACCACAGGACTGGTTTCTCAGAGAAGATCAATCTGACCCTGTGCAATTAAATTAAGAGGTGCATAAATATCTCTTACCTAAGTATTGCTTTAGTTAAAGGTATTTTTATTTATCTTTATTTATTTTTAAACAACTACTGTAAGTAGCAGTGTAGGAAAACCTCAGCATAATTTGTTCAAGGAACAGAGCTTTCAGACCTGCTGGTTTCTTAAAACATAAAAGCTTGTTGGAACAGAAAGACCGTCCTGACATCAATAAATTGGGAAACACTAATCCAATAATCCCCCACTTTGAAATGCTAAATCAAAAAAGGAAAGAAAAAGGAAACCCCCGAGCTCCGCCCTCGCATAAATCCACCAATCTGTAATGGAAACCATAATCCAGCACTGCTTTCATCAGTTAGTAGGTTTATACCTCTCTCCAGGAGTAAAAATCTGAAACTTGTTAATACAGAGAAATTAATGCTACAACTGATGTAACTAAGATCTCTTTTCTCCTGATCTATGAAACTGATACCCTTCTAGTTATTTTTATTTCTAGTCTTAACCCCACACTTGCTTAAACCTCCTTAAAATTAGTAGCCAATTTGTGTGTAGTACAGCACGTAGAAAAAGAGAACTGGCATTATACAGTGTGTGATCACAAACACACGCTTGTGGGATCATTTTCCACTTTGGGAGATTCATTCTAAATCAAAGACTTCTGTTATTATTCAAGTCCTTCCTAAAGTTTCAAGCTGTTTGGTTGGTTTGTTGCTTTGGTCCCATTGACAGACAGGATTTCTTTGCAAAACTCTGGTCCTGCTGCCTAATGTCTCTAAACAAAACAAAACAAAACAGAAATCACAAGTCAAATGACAACTTCTCTTCTGATTTCTCTCAAAACAACTTTCTAAAGTCCTTACATCTGCTTAGCACGAAAAGCACTGTCATCCATAATTCTCTCAGATCCCAGGTAAAGGTTGCCCCAGCTTCCCTACGTATGACCGTCATGATAAAGTAGCATGATAAAGCTCATAGTTCTAGAACATAAGTGACAGATACCATAAAAATGTATCTTCTTAGAAATTTCCTTTTCTAATAAGTTTCTGCTGTCCAAATCTCAAAAGCACTAACACACTGTGTCTCTGAAGCCTGCAGTGCGATTCCTAGTTCTGCCACTGCATTGATGGGTCAGCTAGAATCAACCTCCTTTGCGCCTCAGACACCTCAGGTTTAATAGGAAGGAAAACATACAACCAACCGCATGGATTTCAACAGTGGTAAACATATGATCAAGACTGTTTTTCAATTAAGGTTACGATAATTTCCTGTATTTGTATGGCAAACACTTATCTATAAAAATGATGTTATATTGTGTGGGAGACAAAGGGATATGGCCATCCTCTTCAGTGGTATGTGGGCCAGGACAAGGGGTGATGGCCACAAAATGGAGCACAGGAAGTTCTGCACCAACATGCGAAAGAACTTCTTCACAGTGAGGGTGATGGAGCACTGGAACAGGCTGCCCAGGGAGGTTGTGGAGTCTCCTTCTCTGGAGATGTTCAAGGCCCGTCAGGACGCCTACCTGGGCAGCCTGCTCAGAGGAACCTGCTTTGGCAGGGGATTGGACCCAATGATCTTTCAAGGTCCCTTCCAACCCCTACAATTCTGATTCTGTGACTGCAAAACGCAGAGGTTTGATTTCAGATACTAACTACATCATCAGCATTTGACTAGAAAGATTACTCAGTGGTTACAAACTGCCTTTACCCCAAAGGTTTTTTAAATAGTTGATAGTTACTGATAGCGCTTGGTAGAAAATGATAATCTAGCCACATTTACACTTACACAGATAGATGCTGTAAAGAAACTTGAAGGGGAAAAAAAAAAAAAGAAAAAAAAAAGAGAGATTTTTTGAGGGAAAAAAGTAGCTTTGACCTATATAAACACTCAAAAAAAAAATCATTAAAGGCTAAATATTTTGCAACACAACTAAATGTAGTGAAAACATAAGGTTTGTTTCTACTATATAGTTATCCATACTGTTTGATTATAAAAGGAACTGAAGTAAATCTTAAAGATGGCTAGTGAATTTGCTTTTAAAATTATGTTAATTTAACACTTATGGGAAATTCCAAGTATTAAATCCAGACATGCTTAATGATGAGCATTCTCTGAAACCATATATTCTCTGTTCAAACTTAAACTTCATTTAAAAAATTCTTCCTTATTATTTTTCCATAGCACAGAAAGGGGGAGAAAGGGATGGGAAATGGGATCTGATGAGACATCTCTCCCTGCCTCCTGCATAATATGGCAAGTGTCTGGAATAAACCTGAATACCACTCAGAGATATCTCTGCAGAGTACATAAAGATTGGCTACAATAAGTAGATTTGTATTACCGAGTCCCAGCAGATCTCTCCAGGAGTAATCCTGGGTCACGGACCAAATCTCATTAGCATTCCTCTATATCCCAGCTGGTTTTCAACCAAGACCACCCAGCTGTTCACTGACTACCGTCTCCTAGCCAGACATACATGTGCCTCCCCACCATACTTCCTCCATGTTACACTTTCCCTGTCCAGAGTCTTTTGGGAAAGCGTATTCCACTGGACATAAAAGGTTTACTAGATGTTGCCATTAGAGCAGAACAAAAACTAGTTTTATTTCTGTTTAATTCTGGTAAGAGAATTATTAAGTGAATTGAAAAAGTTAGAATTTCTTAATGAAAAAAAATAAAAATCTGAAAGTGTCAAAAGTCCTCTGTGGTTACATTAAACTACTCTTATTTTTATTCAAACCCACTTAAAGAAAGAATATAAATGAGGTAATACTTATTCTGCAAGTGAAATATCTATCCAGACCGGTCTGAAAGATAGAAACAAAACCACATTTTATCTGGAGTGTCCCCTCAGCAGGATATATTCTTGAATTTTTTGTATTTTAGGCCAAGAGAAAAATGTTACATCAGACCAATTCCATTGTGCTGGAACGTTCATATTTACAGTCTCCGGTTGCATTTTTGCACTCACATCCAACTCCTGAAAACTTTCATTTCTCAGCCACCTCTGCCGATCTTCACTTCCAGCATGAGATGTTTCAATGACATTTTTTAGATTAAAGACTTTACCAGAAAAATACCTTATCTTCAAAACAGTTGAATTATTCTCTTAAGTCATTCTAAACACATAATCAAAAACCAGAAGAAGACAGACCATTTCAAACTTAGCCAAGGCAGACTCTAACTTTGCCTTAATAAGATTTTTTTTTCCCCGGTGCTACTCATTACTGCTTAAAACATGAATGTTTTGATGAGTTCCTTTGTAATACACCATATAATATAGACATCCATTAGCACTTTCTACAAAGACTTGGATTAGAAGAATGGAGATGTTGAACTCTGTACAGTTTTTGAAAGATCAATTAAGTCTTAGAATAGATCACATCATCCAAAATGTCATAAACTACACAAAGGTACAATCAGGAACTGCTAAGAATTGATCTGTTGAACAATCAGGAATCAATCAATCCTGTTTTTAATGCAGACTACTTATTAAAATAAATTTAACCACTGGGTTACACATACTCACTTTAGTAACCTGAGTAACTAAGCAGAAAACACAATAAAAGAGTTCAAGTATAAAAGAATTAGCAGTAAACTTTGGAAGCTGTTCTGTTCCCTTCTCCCTCTATTTTTCTAGATACCTTCGAGCACAGTATACACTTAAAGAACGAAGTGAGGTAGTGTTAGTTATTCATCAATATTTCATGTCAACATGTAATTAATTTCATGTCTCTCTCTAGTGGCAGCAAATTGCACTACTGCTTAGTATTAGCTGTCAGTTTTGCTTTGGAAATGGTTTTATTTACAGGTTACTAGAAAACAAATTTATTTGCTCCTTATGTTTCTGCAGCACATTTGAAAGTTAATTATAAGATGAAAAAACTAAAGCTAGTGAAACAATAATACATTTCTGTTAAACAATGGCAGACCATTGAGAAAAGCCATTTTTCAGCAAACTGTGATCCATTAATATAACAGGAACTGCAAAACCAAGGCAGCATCTGTCACCACTGACAAATCATATATTTATATTGGCAGAGAATTCAAGAACTATGAGGACAAACCAGCACAAGTTTCTCAACTAAGTTCAGAAAAGGTGTGAGATCTGTGAAATACGGTATATCCCCCTAATACTAGCTTTTAGCATAAATCACATTAATACCAGACAACCATTTCCTTCAAAAGACCACCCACACAATTCATTTTGCTACGTCCGGACTGCAGTGATGCAAATTAGGCTGCTTCAGGTTAAAAGCACAAAATGAGCATGTACTAATAGAAATATTCCAGAGATCCGAGAGTCCTGATGACATAAGTACTTGTCTGGGATACAAGAGACAGACTAAATTCCAAACTATTCTCTGCCTCTTTTCTCAATGCTTACTTACAGAAGAGTATAAATTCTTCGTCTGCTTATTTTATTGAACTTTTTAAAATGAGGAATTGCCTCTTTCTTCTGTATTAAAATCTCCTGAGTACACAACACTGAAATCAAGATAACTCTAGACAGATGAACACGCATCTTCAACATCTACCAGTCTTTAAGTATTTGCAGAGTATCTCACTATTTAGAGCACAGTTGGAAAAAACTCTTCTAGTCAACACAGTACAGGCTGACACACCTCTCAGTACTCAATAGCATGACAGCTGCGTAAAATGTTCAGTGTGTTCTTTCTAAGATTAATTCAGAAGGAAGGGGAAAAGACTTAATTTACGAACCTCCTCATGACTCCCATTTAAGAGACTGCGCAATCCAGGTCACCCAGTTGGTTTTTCAACAAATGCTTGCTGACTTTAAGTTTGTTAAGGGATTAATATGATATATCTGTGCTAATTGCATGACATGAGGCGTTTAGCTTTATTATCAGCTGCATACAGTATATTCTATGCAGATGGATGATTTCTCCTCTCTGATACTGTATGGGGCTTTACTTCATACTGTATCAATTATTATTTTGAACCTGTCATGGGCAATGATGTTTGCTTACAAAAAAAAAAAAAAAAAAAAAACCACCAAACAAACAAAAACCTAATTGCAACTTTCTAACACTGCTGGAGAAAAAAAATATGGGGAAAAGTTGGGGAAGGGAGGGAGTGGGAACAAACAGCTCAGAACATTTAGCAATATTCATTTATGGCATGTGCTGGCTACACCAAAATTCACTTTATATTACAATTGTGTACACCGATTATCTATTTTGAAAGAACAACATGACTCCAACATCTTCTAGCCTTTATTCACTGCTCATTCTGACATGCAAGCACACAATTTAGTAATAGGATTATATATATATGTATATATCAATCCTATTACATGATTGGATTACAGTTCCTGATCCCAGGGATGCTTTTCAGTCCTAGCAGAGATTTTAAGTTCTACACATTTAATGACCGGCAATTTCTGTCTGTGAACATTTTAAGTTGCAAAATAGCTACAGATACAAGTAGATACTGAATAAGATAGCAGAGATTAATATAGCTTGCACACATGCTTACTTACATGCTAATCTTATGAGTTCTGTTAATATAATTTACTTTCTTTATATTGTTACTCTGTCTTTATAAGCATGATTCCAAGAAATTAAAAGCTACCTTTGGCAGGCTATGTTTCAAGAAGCATAGACAGGACACTCCAGAGATAAAACCTACAGCATCTTTTCCAATACTTGTGATCAAGAACAATTTGCCTCTTCTACATTCCTCATCTTGCATATTAAGACTTTATATTTCCTCTTCCTAAGAGGAATTATCTTTTATTATAATAAAAACGTGGTCTGAGTTCTGTTGTTGTCGTATTTGTGGATTTACCTGTTTGAGCCATGGAAGTATTGTTTCATGGAGCATGGGGTGGCAAGAAAAGCCTTCCCTATTTTAGTCTATATAGCTGAATAGATTTTACAAAGTAATGTTAATATTCACTACATCCCATTAACATTCATTGTTATATATTATATAACATTATATATTACTAACAGTGCATCGTTATATAATTTATAACAACACATTAACATTATATAATATGTTAAATATTAACATTATACACAATATTATATATTATTATTTTATTAATATTCAGTACATCTTAAAACCTCAGTGCTATCAATATTGTGTTGGCAAGACAGAACAGGTATAAAATGTCTTAAAGCTGTTTGGTCTGACCCATCTGGAAAGCACCAGTTTGCTATAGAAATACTATTGATCTTGCTGTAAACCCAATTTTTACAATGCTGCAGCACAGTGATGCAGCATTGCAGTCATGTGATTGCCTTCCATTGACATGGGTTATGGGAGCAATTGCAGTATGACTACCAGGATAGCTTTGCTTTTACAAATGACTATTTCATTGCTTTCATGATTACCCTGAAGGAAACAAAGGGAAGGGATAAAAGCTGATTAGAAATCTCAGTGTTGCCCTTTCTGAGTCAGTATTGAAAACAGGTCTGAACTGAGGACAAGGAAACTTCTTGTTACACACCTAAGAAGACTCACAATTGATTACTCGTTTGCCATCATGCCAGTAGTTCCCCCTGTGGCTCAGACAGAAAGGTGGTGCAATTTCTCTTCTGTTAATTCCTAGTCAATTTATTGTGGTGATGTGAGGGGAAAAAATGGAAAAAAACAGTAAGTGCAGATGGTGAAATGTGTCACCTTTACCATCACGAATGTTGATATAGTTAACAAGTAATATGCACAGACATAAATAGTGACAGATTTCCAAGCTTATCATAGCACATTATGCAAACAGATAGTCTCCTATTGTGGTACCCAAGACCATCTTCCTTCCAGTTTTTATTAGGCTTAAATTTGACTAGTGAAAACGAACTAATATACTCTGGCAATCTTTGTCTCAGCCTTAATTTAAAGGAATACCAAATACAACCTTCTCCCTCAGAACAACAAAAACTCTAAAGATTTTTAAAATATTAAATTGTACTTTACAAATTTTCCAATGTACAATAAGGATTAGAACCTTTGATGTTTTGAAGGTGTATCTATCAAACAATCTAAAAGACCTATACTCTGGTTTCTAGCTTTAAATACCTGAAAGATAGTCTCATGGAGCTCATGCTTGAAATTAAGATGTATTTGGTCCTTGCTTAGGGCTTTCATGAGCTTCTTTACTTAATTGTATTACACAAAACTATAATACAATAATACAATAAATGCTTCTCCAGTATTTTTTTTTAAATGCTAATCACTTGCCATTTCTAGTTTTGCCCCATGTAGAAGGGTTTTTATTTATATTTTTAAGGAATGTAGATATTTTCTCATAATTTGTTTTGCTATATGATACACAGAGAGAAATAGTTTGTGCTCTAACAGTGAGGCAGATCCACATGAGAAGAGTTTGATTGAAAGTCTAGTGACATAAAGAGAAGAGGGATCCACAAAAGGATTATTCACTTGTGAAAGTACCTAGCCTCTACTGGCAGAGAAAAAATGGGACCAAATTTTCCTTGAGAGCAGTGTTCTGGCACTATAGTTAATTGAACTATTATAGCTCGACTTTTTCTTTAAAAAAATAATCACATAAAAATTCAGAATCCAGAATCTTCTTTTAAATTCAGAAGCATTTGTTTAAAAATAATCACACTGCTGATGAGATGCAGACTAAATTTGCAGTCACTGACAAATTTACCCATCTGATACTTACGACATTTTGCTTAAAAAACACTAAGAACTTGGTGAGCTGAGAAGTCAAAATGCCTGCACAGCATTCTCAGTTTACGTCTGCTTCCCATAGTCTCAAGCTGTGAATTGGACACATGATATGCACTATAAGATAGCAACTATAACTTGAGAACAGCACAGAATCAGGTCAACACATTTTGGGGGGAAAACTGCTTACAATGCAAAGCAGCCAAGTAGCCATGATGACTTGCCAGATGTGATCGTGCTCACTGTAACACATTCCCCATATCAGCACATATTATTAATCAAATGTTATAAGAAGCTGCCTGCAGCAGCACTCTGCAACCATGATTAATTAGTCAGGGGCTTGTACGTGGAACCTAGACACTTTTTTTTTTTTTCACAGACTAGAGTCTCTAGATCAGAAAATTTAAGTACAAAGGTAGAACTGCAGCATGTCAGCCGCTCAGCTGATTGCATCCATCTTGAATGGCAGAGGTGCATACCAGGCAAATTAAATGTTCTTTCATTTCACATTCAGAAGTACTGTAGAGAAGCATCACTATATGGTGCTGAGTTGCCTCTGAACAGTCAATAAATAATGATAAAGCTTGGTTTTCCGTGAAGCTTGGCCTCTCTACTGAGAGGATAGGGCCAGAACCAGTAACTAGTGACAAATAACTGCAGTTTACTTCAAGTCCTCAGCTATATTGTGTCACAGGAGGAAAAAAAAAAAAAAAAAAAAGAAAAAGAAAAAAAAGAAGTCTGAATAAAAACTCAAACATTTACACTTAACATATTGCTGAATAGACATTCTCCACTGGAAGAAATACTTGGTAGTTTTGTCCTCTATAATGTAGGCAACAGCAATACACATGTTCTAAAAGTACTGTATGTTATTGAAGAAAAAAACAGTCGTGCCACATCCAGTAAGCAATTAGCCATTTCATCCCTATCTAGTTCCAGAAGCTGATCACATATCTGCCTTCACAAGAAAACTTTTTGCTGTGGAATTATATTATTCAATGTTACACCAAATTATCATAGTAATTTACTAAAATATCCAGGAGTGGTCAAGATTTTACTTAAAGAATCAATTTGAATTTGAAATAACTTTTAGTTGGTAGAAGAGAAAGTTACTGAAGTTGAAGTCTGAAAATATTCCACATGTAATCAGAAAGGGGGAAATACAATGTGATCTGTATTATTGAGCACGTGTATCAGGAACCACCAAAAGAGACAAAAACATAGAAAGATGAAATAAATGACAAGTGCAAACAATGAAACATAAAAAGAAGAAAGAAATGGAATAACAAAGATAAAGAGTTTAAAACAGCAGAAGGGAAGTGTTGTCTTGGAAAGCTTTGATTTCTTACTTGCCTTGACCTTCACAGCTTATGGTAGCCCATCAGCCCATAGGTACTTCCCAAGTTAGAGCATTGAACACATCCAGGCTTGGTTAAAGTGACACTATTATTATTATTAAAATAGAGAGATGAACTCCGGGCACTGGACTACCAACTAAGTTTAATTCCTACCTCTGTAAAATACTCTCTGCAATAGGTCTTGGTTTCCCCTCTGCAGATAGAGCACCATACTTTCCTTCTCATCCTTTCATTTCCTTATCCCATTTCACTCATCCATGTACTACATGCCCTTAACATTTTAATATCCATATACCAAGACTTGGCTAAGCCCACTGACCTAGAACGTGTTTAGGGTTTCCAGAAAATAGAAGTTTCCTGGGAGTCAATATGAGGTCCAACCCCACCACACTGACACAGAGCAAACAGGTAGGGGCAGAAAAGCACCAAAGAGCACATGTACTGATGTGAGAACACACTAAATAAATACAGAAGTGAGCAGCTACTGGTGGCAAGAAGGAAAGATACAGTAACAGGAATATACACATAAAATAATACTAAAATTCCTCTTCTACCGTGTGTGCAAAGGATGGAGGAACATATATAACTGCAGTAGCCTTGGAAACAAATCATCTATTTTGAAAGCTCACACTTCTTTTTTTAACAAGCCCCTGATTGAATGACATGGCCCTGATTGTGCTGAAGGCAAACACTTAATGGTTTTGAACACATTTTAAAAAATGAGTAACTGATGTTTGCTTTGTAGCAGAAGCGTCAACCTGCATATGTTAAGAGCTGTCAGAGAAAGATATCCAACAGGCAGCACCAAACAATCTCTGTTTTTAAACCACTATTGATTGTGCTATAATCTTCGTACTTTCTTGATAATAGCTGTTTCCAAACTGGCAGACATCAATTATGACTCACATTGATGTAACACAAAGTAATGCATTTGCTGCCACTGATTACAGCAACTTTAAATGTTTTATCTGCAAGCCCAGAGCATATGGTATAAAACTACTTTGTAAAATGCATAGCAGTGGAAGAAGCTCCTATGTACCAGCAAAGAATTAAGCAACAGGAACCAGAAGAACAGAACAATTACAAATTATCCACTTCCCTTTTCAAGTTATAGTTTTCATTTATTAAGAAAATGTGGACATGCAAGAACCAAAAATGTGCCCTGATTTTTTTAAAAAATGAACAGTACTTGTTAATTCATTGTTGCAGAATTCACTGAAGGGCCACCACTAGCATTGCTATGAACCCCTAAAACTAGAAACTCAGCTTGGAGAATGACTGCTGTGGGGCAGGTAGGTAAGCACAGCTTGTGCAAGCAGTCAAATAAAGGCGGCTTGCATTCAGCCACCCCCACTCTCATATCCCCTTGCCCTACCAGGGCTGTGGAACATGTGCGAAACAAAAAACCTGCCCAGGTTAGGGCTGTATTTGATGTCCTCGGTGAGCTTGACTCTGACAGCAACACTTCAACACAGAAGTCCAGGCTTTTATAATGCTATCTCACAGATTGCAGTCTAATCTTCTTATCTTTTTTAGTACTAGCCCAGAGGATCCTTGAAGATCCATCTTTGTAATTATCACATCGAATTTAAGAAGCAGTGAACTATTCTGACATGTCTTGATGTAGTATCCTAATTGCTGCTTTGTAGCCCTGGATATTCTTCTGACTATTATTCTGTTTCTCATATTTATGTGGACATGTTCTTATACCTCTCAGAGTACGGAAGTGTTTTCACCCATCAGAATTGCTTAAGAACATTTTGAAAGAGAGGGAAAATGACAGGAAACATGCTTTTGCCTGCAAGTCTTACTGCCTTATCTCTCCAGGAGTGGGGAAAAAAAAAATAAATCAACAGCAAATCCCCTGAATAATCTTATTCTGATACCCATACGTGCACCCATATGTGCACGTAAAAAAAAAAGCATTCATTTTGACAACTGACCTCTACTCCAGAAAAATGGGATCATCCCCACTGTGTGCAACTGCAGGGCTAGCAGCCTACCTACCCCTAGGCAACACACAGCACCATAAGCAGCCTCACTGACCTTGGTGGCAGTTGGTACCATGCTAATTGCTCAAGACATTTGAAAAATCAAAACAGTTAAGGTCTGGAGTCAATCAGAACCCCAATTTTTATTTTTTGATGGAAATTCTGAAAAATCAGAATTTAGGTTAAGTTGGGGTACATTAGGATTTTAAGACACCTTTTCTTATCAAACAGTCAAATCTACTTCTCCCCTGCTTTGTTTCAAAAACAAACAAACAAACATTATTGCTACTTTATCCCATTTCACAGTAGCATCATATGATGTGTCAGAAAGGACATCAGTCACCATGGTATGACACTGGACATATTTAATCTTTCCTTCATTTTCTATACAAATAAATGACAATGGCTACATACAAGCAATATTTTCTAGATTCAAGTGTTTTGTTTTGGACCTGAATGGAAGGATTTGACATTGAAAAAATGAAACCTGTACTGATAAAGATATTCAAAGATATTTGACTAGCTCCAGATCAAAAAGCCACTGTTATTAATATTTCATTTGCATGGGAAGAAACCAAAACCCAACCCTCAGAGAAACACAGCATTGCGTATTTTTTCTGTTCTCCTGTCCACTGCCAGTGGGTGTAGTGCTTTTATCCCCCCCATGCAGAGGAGAGCGCCCACCCTGGGGTCAGCCCGGCCACATGCTGGGGGCTCTGGGGCTGCAGCGGTGTGTTCACAGACACTGCCATCCCCAGGCCTCGCCAGCGTGCTGCCTCCCTGCCCGAGCTGCCAGCGCAGCTAGTACCTTGCCTTACCCGTAGCAAAATGGCAATGCAATAATACGCGCAAACCAAGTACTAAGCTGAACACATTGCCACCTGAAAAGAAAACCAAATCTGTGTGCTCACATCCTTTCCATCCCATATGCCCCCAGCTAGTTGCCAGGCAACCCAAAAACTTGCCTTGTGCTTGTGAATCAGGAGTGGGGAAAGAACACAAGTGCATGAAGGGAACACCACAGATGCAGAGAACAGCCTGCATCTGAAGGGCTCCGGGGGCACGCATCCTGAGCTGGCTGCAGGGCAGTGACACACTTTGGCTCCTGACAAGTGCTCCTATGGGCATTTTTGCAGTTGCTGGCTGAAAAAGGACGTGGATCAGGCAGTTCAAGTCAGTTAGGTGACTGAGCTGCTGAACATGGCCAGGGGGTGCAGCAGCGCTTTCAGAGTAACTGCGGGAAGTCAGAGAGGATTTGCTTTATTTCTCACAGGCAAGCAGTGCTTTCTTGCAACCCGTCCACTCTGGGAAAGGATAACTCCTGTAAAACAAGCTCTGGTGAATTTGGAGCACTACACCAATGCCCACATTCTGAACGGTAACTAATGCCACATGAATACTACACATGCACACCTGGCATTTTTGCCAAAGGGAATTCTCTGCCGTGAAACAACCCTGCCTGCCAATTTGTTAAGTGGAACATCTCATGACCAAATTCCAGCCTGTGTTTAGAAAGGACATCGCAGTGGCAGCAGGCTGAAAACATGGCTCTGGGCAGAACCAGGCAGGCGAGAAAATGGCACCAGCAGCAGGACAGCTGTTTGTGAAGTGGGGCAAACTTCTTCTGTTAAAGGACGCACCCTGAAGCTTAATAAAGTTATTCCAAATCATCCATCACATAAACCAGTGCTTTCCAATAACAAGGCTTATCATGGAACCTTAGAAATGCTGACTGGAAGAGACCCACTGATGGTTGTTAAATCCAACCTCACATTCAATGCAGGACTGTCAACAACATTACCACAAGTCAGCTATGGCACTGTCCACCCAAGGCTGAAAGCCTCCAGGGATGCAGCCAGGAGCCCCGCAGGCAGCCTGTCCCTGAGCAGAGCCGCATGCCCCAGTAAGAAGCAGGTTTCTCTGATGGATTCTTCACAGAAGGGGCAACATGGCCCCACGCAGGAGCCGAGGTAGAGGTTTAAAGATGAAAGGCCCAGGGTTCTACCACCAGTCTCCAGAGACACTGGGTTTATTCCATAATCCTTTGCAGCTGCTGAACAAAAAAGCTGGCTAGAAACATCCCCTCTCTAGACTACAGCAGTACTAGAAGCTGGCACGCTTTGATTGAGATGTTAGCAAGGCCATAACAGAAACTGGCTTAATTTCCAGTTGGACTGAACATGGTTCAACTTTGATCTCTTCTGTATCTTTCCCTATGCATACGCTGCATCTGAGGATGAATTTTGGTGATAAAGATCTCACATATATGTTTCAGTAAGACAAAAATGGATTTGTATCTTGAAACAGGCCAAGCAAAATCAATTCCTTATAGATCAAGTTTTTAGGCACAGGAAAACTAAAAGTGTAGGTTTAATCTGTGAAATTATGCACACTGGAACATGCACCTCACATCGTAAAATAACCCTGCAGAGCAGCAGGCTTGATTTAAAAACATTCATCCACTGTTCCTAACACTTAGCTGGCAAGGGGGAGGAATGCTATATACTCACATATCCATGCACGGTACTTAAACGGAGAGCACTTTTCTTGACTCATGACCAAGAGAGAGGCAGAGTAAAGAAATAAAGCACCGTATGGAATTCTCTGCGCTCATCTTCACTCGCGTTCATCCTGCCTGTACATGACTCATTCAGATGGGTATCAGCACACCATTTTTGAGTATTCATTCCCAGAGAGCCACCGAATTATTACAGTCCCAGGCTAAAGCATCCATAAACGGCACAGGGAGCTTACACAGCCTGTGAGGATTTATGCTCCTAACTTTCAGCACTACCCTAACAGCCCTCTGCAGAATCCCCTGTTGAAAACTGAACCCCATAAAGACCAGACCCAATTGTCCATGTTATAATCTTATCTACACTAAAATGCATCATGTTTTGCCTTTTTTTGACAATGACAATGGTTAAGCCTCCTATAAAACAAACATATGTAGATTCCAGTTTATCTGATTTTTATTTTATTTTTTCTAACAACAACCTTGACATTACAGCAAAGCAACTTGCAGATTTCCTCTAGAAAGCTATCTCTATTAGCTAGAATCAATACCAGGACTACAGAATATTACTTGCAAAGATAATTAGCTCCCATGGACAAAACCACTTGCAGGTTTGTGTTTGTAAATATTGGGTGGCAAGCTCTTAACACCTATTAGATACACGTCAGTACTACTGGAAAGCTAACCACTACACAGCTGCTTTGTTTAACCACCAATTAATCTGCTGAAAGATTCAGTTGCCGCCAGCCTGGCTACTGTATATCCCAAAGTGTTTTGCTATACCAGAAGCTCAGATCCAAATACATTTTACTTATTAACATCTTTACCTGACAGCTACAGCAAGTATATGGAGGACATCCTTTCTCCCAGAGGAGACAGATTTCCTAGCAGCTTTACTTGCCAATTTCTCTATTTTAATAAACTTTCCATTGGGATTATTAAAAACATCTGACATTACCATGAGTCCAAAATGATTTCAAGGGTCTGGTTTACAACAGCTCTGACTTCAACACCTTGTTCATCCTCAGAGCGGATCTGAGGACTTTACTGCTTCAAGCACAGCAGCCTCTTGTCCAGCCAGCTTCCAACCCAGGCAGCAGCTTCTGGTTGCAGCCCTTAATTAATAACAATGAGAAGGCCTGAGTGTTGTACATACGTGACTTCTAAAGAATGCTTGTTCCTTTCCTACTCATTTTCCAGATCATTTTCCCCAAGAAACATTTCCTCCCACAATTATAACTTCTCCCAGCAACCACTACCAACAGCCTCGTCTGTTTCATGAGGCTCCTCTCTGGAGCCAGCCCGCAGTCAGTTCTCATCCTCCTCAAGTACTGGGGAAACGAGGAGCCCTTTATCAGCCTGCTCTACTGCCAACAGCACCTTCACGGTTTTCAAGGTAGTCTACCCAAGAGAAAAGTAATTTGTCTTGCACACTGACATTTAGCTCTCACCTCACAGGCAAGAAAATCATCAAGGCAAAAAAACATATCTGATGTAGAACAGATGAACTAAAGCACATAAAGAGAAGTATGAGTTTTATGCCAAAATGCTGAGAGACTGAGAGAGGCAGAAAGGTTTTCTTCTTTCTATGACATCTGCAAGAGAAAATAGAATCAATTTCCTAGGCAAGAACATAGTATGGAAATCAACTTATATATGGCACCATGCCCTCAACATAGCAGCACTGGTCGGGTACTAAACCAGCCTGGAAAAGCCACATCGCATTTTTCCTGTCACTCCTTGCTAGAAGTCTGAAGTGAATGACCAGAAGAGACAGCTCTGCTCCAGGGACTGCTTTGTAGATTAATTGGCACTTAGTAGTTACCTAATAAATGAGGTATGCGAGTAGGTAGCATTGAGCAGGGAAAGGGATTAAGTACAAGAAATAACTTTCAGAATGACAATGTGCATTTTAGGATTGTGTCATTTGCTCTGAAAAAAAGAATAAAAAAAAATATATTCAGAAGTACTGAGGCACATTTCAATATATTTTGACAACTCCTTTTGTTTTTATTTTTTCAGAAATTTGTTGTCAAATTTGTAGTAGTAATAATAATAATAATAAAGTTTGTATTTGACTTAGCAAGAAAGAACAGACTATTTCCCCTGCATCAGACAAGTAGTTTAGGGGTAACATGACAAGCAGACTACCCTCCTCCGTAAGGCAAATCCATGCCCAGTACTGGCTGCGTAATACGGACAGGCCACCAAAAGTGTTTGGTAATTCACGACCTGCAGTGACACGTTTGAGATCTGCTGAGATGAGGAGGGAGGTTGTCAGTGGGCTCATCTCCTTGGCAAGCCTGAGATAACCCCTCTTTCAAACAGCAATCAGTGGGTGGTGGCATAGTTTATGTCTAGGAAAGCCACTAT
This sequence comes from Anas platyrhynchos, assembly GCF_047663525.1. Classification (NCBI taxonomy): domain Eukaryota; kingdom Metazoa; phylum Chordata; class Aves; order Anseriformes; family Anatidae; genus Anas; species Anas platyrhynchos. Next base: position 15,098,703 of record NC_092592.1, read on the forward strand.
GTGCTATGAATCCTCTGAAAAATAAAAGCAAATGTCTATCATCTTAAATAAGCCTACCTTGAAGGTAGCAAACTTAATAGTTTATAATGCTTTTTAACAGCTACAAAGCAATAACATTTTAGATCCTACTAATCTGGTATTTATACTACAGTATAAATAGCTACCATGTCCCTGTTCATGCATAGGCATGATTCATTTCAGTTCTTCCACTCCCCCTTCCTTCTTCCTCCCGTCAGCCATCTACTTTATTTCTGAATATAACTGCAGAGATGTGAGAAAAAAGCCTGGGCAACTAGAGAACTAAAATACTAGTTATGTAACAGAAAATGCAAACAAAAGGTGGAAAAATCCCAGGATAAGGATAAAACTGCCGTCTGTGACTTAGGTTATAATTCAAGTCTGCAACAGCATTGCAAAGACTCGAGTACCATAAAACGGTAGTACAATATTTGCAGTACTGTTAAGAGCTGTTTCCAGTATATATGATCCACAGAATTACTTACAGCGTCTGTTCTGCAAAGCACTTAAGCATGTAATTAACATTAAGCGTATGCTTAAGTCACCATGATTTTGAAGCAGTTTAGACACAGATAGGCACTCACAGAACTGGAGGTGCCAGAGCCAGCCCATCAGCTGCCTGCACGGTTCTGAGTGAGCTACTACGCACTTCAGATGAAGATCTGCATTTAACTCCTCCGTTTTGGTCCACTGCATCAAGGAAAGCTTTTGTTAACCTTTTCTTGCAGCAAAGGCAATCTATAAGTTTCAAAAGAAAATCACAGAATGTGACTGCATGAAGCAGGAGAAAGCCCAGAGTTAGAATTCAAGGCCTTCTGAACCAGAATGACTCAGGAATTAAATTGTTGCAGCAACATTTTTTCCCAGTTTACATCACACAGAAAGTATTGTGTGAGCCTTTAAGCACTTGTATACAGCCCTTACTGCTTGTTTCAGGTGATCAGTTATTTCACTATTTCTACAATATATTTTTGTTTTGTTTTGTTTTGTTTTTTTTTGGGGGGGTGTTTTTTGTTGTTGTTGTTTTTTCCATACTTAACTGATATAGATTTATATAGTGTAAATGTAGTTGTATAGATATTATATAGGTATATAAAATCAACTGACTTTCTGCTGATGTTTCTACAGAAGATAGTTATTACAAGAGATACTGATTAGGGAACAAATATTACCTTTGCAAATTTTGCAGGGGAACTCCCCACACACACCTGCATGAAAGAGAACCAGAAAACACTGGGGACAGATTTTTCAAGTCTCCTATACCAAGACAAACTGTACCTGAAATAAACCTCCAGAAGCTGTCAGTCGTGCCAAATGTTTGTTCCCAGGCATCCCATTAACTTTCAACACATGCTGTCAGTACAATTGCTGCAGAGCACCATCAGTGAAGGTCTCAATACCAAGCTACGGTTCTGGGTCAAGTGGCTATTTAGCGGAAGTTATTAATAGAGCATTCATTTTGTGTGTTATTACTGCCATACCAATTACATCGCTTCAATGTCACAAAAAGCAGGGCAAGCCAAGATTTCCTAACATGAACTGTGTCCAAAACCTGCCCCTACTTTAATTGCTTCGGAGGAGACAACACTGAGCACTGTGCTTTCCTGGCCGTGCCATGCAGTTGACAAGTCCGCAGAAATCATCAATTTACAGCCGCGGGAGCTGTGGGTGAGGCAGCAGCAGGAGGTGGCCACTTCCCAAGAGAGGCCCCTTCAGTCCACAGTATGGCAGGGAGAAAAAAGGGGGACAGGCAAAAACTGGGGATGGATGTCTGCTGGGTACTACTGACCACTGGTAGTCCCAGACGTATGCTCTGCTCTGGGCTTCCTGAAGTGTCTGTGCCTGCTGGAGCATCGGCAGGCTCTGCAGAAGGTTGCCTTGGTGCAGCTCCTCTCTGCCTGGCAGCCCTCTCTCGTCCTCTGGCTGTCCTCACACATGCTACATGGACCCTTTCTTCTTGTAAATACATTTACTACTCTCCTGACGATAAGGGTTTCTACTGATGTGTGAAGTTCTAGTACTTTAATTATCAGCCAAAAAAAAGGACATTTTAAATCTTACAGTATTAGGAGTCATTCCCAGGTGTGCAACACTGATCAAATGTGGACACCCAGAAATATTTGTGGTGACTGCTACAAAACAGAAATCCAGTGCACATGCAGCTGATGTACTGTCAGTATCACAGACTGCACTAATAGGAAACAGTTTCCTAAAATGCAAACAGATGAGCAGTGCATCCACATTGCTCACTCTCTTCAGTCACAGCCAAACTGATGTTGTCAAAGACAGAGACACAGCATCCTCATTTAGTCGTAGCTCTAACTGCATTTTCTGGTGTGATGCCTGTGGAAAGCAGAGCTCTGCTCTTTTCAGCACATCAGAAATTTACCACTGGGCTGATATTGACTTAATGGAGGAGTCCCCCGAAGGGAACACAATAAAACTTGATTTTAACTGAAAGTGCAGGAAAAAACTACTTCTACTTAAGAGCCATCATAATCAGTGAAGACATTTCCTAAACACAATGGGTGGAAATCCTCTCCTCCCCTTCTCCCCAGTATCTGGGCACAGATCTCTCTTCTCCTCCTGCATGTTCCTTCCTCCCAGCGACACCAGCTTGCTTCTCAGCGCTCCAGGTTACGCTGGCAGAGCACACAGAGCACTCGCTCCTATAGTGAAGGTGCAAAAGGTGCTGTGCCAGGGTGCTCCTGGAACCCCAGTCCCATCACGGCCATGTCCCAGCAGAGCTCTTCCTCTGAAAAAAAAGGGACTCCTGGGTGCCTCTTCAGACATCTACCACAAACATCAGGGATTGAGGGGAAAGCTAGTAAGGGAGTGCTCCTTTCACGGCCCCTTTCTGATTTTTCTGCTGTGAGAAGGAATGGTCTGGGGCTCAGATACTGCAGGTATACGAATAATACAGCCGTGCTTTGGGGATTGGGCTGTAAGCGTGTCTAATTAAAATGAGTGCAATAATTCTGTCCATGTTTCTAATGGGTTAAGTTTGAAAATGAGTGATTATGAAACTAAATGGATGTCTGCATATGAGAACATTAATTACGATATCTCAAATGAGTACAGAAAAAGCCACACATCTTTTAAAGAACCATATGTTTCTGCTTTTAAAATGAAAACAAATTAAAATATCCACAGGAGCTTCTCTAGTGATTAAAAACTGCCAACCAACTGAGCTAAGTAAGTTAATTAGCACCAAAGAAGCCTCAAGTGATCTGCAGTTTTAGGCACTATTCCTTTGTCTTAAATTTAGACAACTAAGGTTACTTTAACTTTATATATATTTATATTCAGAAAGATTTATGCAACATGGCACCAAAGACAAAGAGTAATGTTGGAACGATTTTTACCTCATTTCTTTTCTACCATATTTCTTGTGCTTGCTTAGTTACAGCACAAAGCTCACATCAGATAATAGGAGGCTTTGTGTAATCACTGCTGTATCAAATGCAAATGCCATGAAGAGGAAATTTACTTTTTGTAAACTCAAATAAAATATCTGATAGAGCTAAATGGCTCAGCCATGGCCAAATTTAAAATGAATGTAAAAAATATCTCCTTTTTGTGCTTTTTGGATCTCAAACTGTTTGAAGGTCTTTGTACCATTTTAAATATATCTTCTAAAAGAGTTGATACTACTGCTTTTCCTCAAAAAAAAAAAAAAAAATGCAAACCATATTGAAAATCCCTGACATTAACTTATTAGCCACACTCTAGCAGTGGCCGAGAAACACACACAACAGGAGTTGCGCCCAATCATAATATCGTGAACAGAAAAAATAATTTCTATTTTACTTTTGCAAATAGGTCTGCAAAAGTACTGAAACCAATTTTCTATGAATACTAGTTGAATTTTTAAATTAATCTGCCATTGTATGTATGAGCATCTGTGTTTATTTTCTCTGAATAGTCTATTTACTGGCAGCATTTCTAAATGAATAAAGTTACTGGCAGCGCAATTCATGTAAACAGAATTCACTTCTTGCAAGCACCCACAGCAATTCAGCAAGGAGCTCTTCCAGTGAAAGAACAAAAATAATAAATGCAAAGAAATAAAAGGTGATAGGAGATAATGAAGCACCTCCTGTGTCAGCACAGGACCTGGGCCATGCACAGACAGGACAGGACATTTGACCAGTATTCCCATGACCAGTATCCACAATTGCTTGTTAACGAGCTGATGAAATTATTTGATAAATTCCCCTTTGAAATGCATTTGGGAAAAATGTCATCCATCAGTGACAGTTTGTAGACATGAAAAAGAAAGAAATTAGTCAAATAATTAGTACCAAATTACAAATAAAGAATGAATTGAGACAAGTACTTCAAACAGCCAGTGTGCACAAACGAAGAGCATTAATAATAATTGTAGAAATGCAGTATCTGTGCATTGTGCAGGTGCAGTGAACCAAATGGTTTCTATGAACAGATCCTTTATGTTTTCTCCCTGTTTTTCAGGAATAATCATAATAATAGTAATTAATAATAATAATAATAATAATAATAAAGCCTGCAAAAGAAAACCAGGTGAAAATGGCACTGCAGTCCTCTGCCCTTTGAATGCTGAGGTAAGGCTGCAGTGGGCATATCAAAGCTTCCCCTGCCTGCTCTCAGCTGCCGTAACTGACCACTACCAGGCATTCCAGGCTGATGTCCCCAGTTCACACAATACCCTCAAAATCATTTGGCGAACTGACATGCAACAATTCAACATGTTTGCAGGTTTTCCTCAACACCTAATAATAATAAATAATTTCTCAACACCTAATATTGAAGTGCTGACACAAACACTGTTTTGCTTGACAAAATGGGATTTCACTATCATACCCCAATCAAGCTGTGCTTTTTATTAGTATAACACCACAAGGGAAGAATGCATTTCTAATTTTACTGGTATCGCAACGCCTTTTGCAGGGTTTCCTTTGCATATATATAAAATTGCCTTCTTCCTTATTGCAAGTCACGTGGTATTTCAGCAGTGTAGCACCTCATAGTTCTGATGCATAACTTTTTGTTTTGTTCATGAATGGCAGAGCCATGTTTAAAGACCAAAGATAGGAACAATATTCATTATTATGGAAACCTAATCAGGATAATAGCAGTCTCACAATTAGATCATTAAACCTGTGGAGAGAAGTGACAAAATACTTGACTAACTCCTACGTTTTTCTGACTGTACATTTGTTTTATGGCTTTTCATCAAGAAAGCTTGACACCTTTATCACAAAGTGCTGATGATGATCTTCAGTGACTGATCTGAGGCTGGTGATCTCTAGGAACCTTCCATGATACTTATTGTATTGTAAATTAGTTTAGTCTTGCATGCCTCGTGGGGTACTGTGAATATCAATTTTTTGAAAAATCTTAGAGACATAGTCATGGAAGCACAGAGTAATGATGAAAAAGTATAGCAAATGTGGAGGCTTCTTTTCCCAAGCCCAGCCTGAGATGCTGGCTCAGAGAAAGGGGCCTGTGTATGAGAAAATACAAAGTCTTCTTCCCCCAGAGATTTCGGGGTTTTGGTGTGGTTATCCACAAAAGGAAATGATTATGCATTTGGAAAAACTGGCAGTAATGGGCATTTCCTTCACCTCAGCAAGATTAGAGTAAAGTAAACAGTCTGCTACTGTATTAGGGGTCACTAATGTCAATTGTACAGTGGAAAAAAAATGTATAGTAAATGAGACAACCTTACGGCAATACAGATTTATTTATTTAAAGTTAGACCAACAGATATTGCTGGGAAAAACAGGTTTCATCTCCAATGAGTTCTTCCTCAGTCTGAAACTGAATTGGTAACTTTAAGTACTAGCTGAGATGAAATTATCCTGTCAGTTTGACTTGATTATGCTAAATGATCAGTTTGACCGAAAGTAGGTAGGAGCACAAGGAACAACAAAAGCATTTTTAACCTGTTACATTTTGTGCTTTCTTGAGTTACTGTGCAGATGGGCAGACTGAAAGCTTTTCTAACCATGCAGCAACACAGCAAAAACTAGTAAATCGTGGCTTAATCTATCCATTAGTCAGTTTGAAAGAAAATGTTAACGGTGATTAATTTGCTTTGTTAAATCAACATGGGGGCTGTTACCTTTGGCAATCAACATGAGCTTAACCAGCATTTCATTTCTATGAGATGCCAAATTAACAAGCATTGAAAGATTATTTTTTATTGTTTGGTTGTTTGGTTGTTGTTGTTTGTTTGTTTGTTTGCTAACAGATGAGGGTTTTCCTGACATTTGGTACAATAGGTATTGGGTATTCTTACTAATTATTTTGTTTTCTTTCATAAACATACATAGTTTTACACTTAAGTAGAACGTCCATCCTCTCCCCCACAATATGACCATGTCACAAAGGTTTAAATCTTAGGCAAATCAAAACCGGTACACCAAACTCTAAATTTGCCAGAAAGCATAGATTTGCATACAACATCTGCAAATAACAACTACAGTCATGTCCACCTGCAAGAGGATGTGGTACTGTGGGGATATAAAGGTGGGGTCGCTATAAAGATGATAACACCATTTAAGTCCTACAGTAACGTGTAACTTTTTTTCTGAACTGTGACTGTAAATTATCATAAGCCACCTTTTGTCTACAAGATTTGACAAGTGGACATCACAAATGTCTACTAACTTAATATTTGAAAGTAACATCTTTTTACACTTCTCTCCTCCATCCTGGCCCATATTCAAGGACTGTCACCCTACAGATACCTAAAACAACAAAGACAAAATACTTCCTGAGGAAAGGGAAAATGATGTTACAGAATCAGTTCTCCAGGGTAGAGAAGACATTCATTAATTTCGACACATAACAATTCTCCAAATTTGTACAGTGTTGGCATGAGTTTGGAACTGAATTGTGGATGTATGGTCATTTCTAGTTTGAGCTAAAACATTACATGATTCAATCTTTGTGAGAATCCGTGACATTATTATAATCTAATGTAGATCAATTCCATCTTTTTCTCCCCTCAATCTTACTAGTCTAAACTGTGATTGCTATCCTATTGGAATCAAGAAAATAAATTAAATACTTCCTTTGTCTAGGTAGCAGATAAATGAGTTGATTTAAAGGGAGAGAGGATTGAAACATGGGAAATTTGAGAAAAAGGGAAGCGCATACTAACATAAGCAAACATGCAGTCAAGTCAGAAGCTTTGCAAAGAACTAAGTAACTTGTGGGAAATACAATTTACGAGAGTACAAGATATATATATATTACAGAAAAGGAAAATAGTGGAAGGTAGGTCTAAGAAAAAGCCAGAAAAGGAAGGAGGTTTAATTGTTAAAAGTCTGATGAATAATAACTAACTCTCAATAGCTAGAAATCTGTAAGCAGGCAAAGGAGCAACAGCACAAGTGTTTCCCCTTGGCTGCTGTAATTCTTTCTCTATCTTTGGATAAATTTGGAAAAAAATCAGACAACCTACAGAAGTATTAACTGGGGTAGACCCAAGGCAGCATTAGAGAAACCTACATTCCCCAAATATTATGTGCTTAGGGTGAAAATAGATTGGAAACAAATTGCATATATTCTCCAAACATGTTCTGAAACTGCCCATTTCATTAAGAAAATAAATAAATTGAAAATCAATAGTCAGTGACTTATCAGTTTGAAATGACACATTATATAGTAATTATAGCTCCAGTCAGCCTAAATGGGTCACACAGCTAAAGCTCACTCCATTTGAATTCAGGTTGGTCACTTCAGTTTGTTTTCAAAATTATTCAACTGAGAAATAAACAGAATGAGATTGATTTGGTTTTCTCCTGAGTTAAGAACAATGATTATATGTGAATTGCACTATTAAAACAATATTGAAAGCTGGACACAACAAGGGATGTTCAGACTTTACTTGTAGTATAAACTCATCATTTCTCCAACTACTGCAAATGAGCGTGGCAATGACGTATGACTAGACATCTTGATTTGAGAAAATGGTAATGTGGTCAGCAATTTTTATATAATTCACTTGTATCCATCTTCTGCACTTGCAACACTGCAGTGTGCTCCAAATGTAAAAGAATCTTTGTTCAAATCAGAAATTTATATACAGCAGTTTATGGCAAATACTGACCATTTCTGAAACCAATAAATTATCCTTTAGACATGTTATCGGGCATTACTTGCCTTTAGTGTAGATATTTCTGATGTAAATACTTGTTCAGTAGAAAAAGTGGAGAACAATTAATGCTTGGCCAATACTTTGAGTTTCTCCAGCATTCACTGTCACAATGTTGTCAGGTAACAGCCATTTACATGATTGATTTCCCATGGATTTTCTGCTATACTTTAGTCTCTAAACAATAAAACCAAATGCTTTGTCCCAGACAGTCTGGCAATACAAACTGTAATTTCACATAGCTTCATTTGGACGTGGAAGAGAGCCACTCCTATCAGAATAACTAATGCAGTCAATTTCTTCTAAAAATTACAGAAATGCAGCGATGCACAATTGAAAGGGAAAGGTGAAGAGATGATCTAAGCTAACTGCTGCTTTGAATTAGTATCCTTACAGATATCCATCTAATCCATTTTTAAATATTTTCAAGAAAACTTATTTTGCAGTTTCATAAGGGGACAAGTCTACAGTTTATTTCTTAATGTACAAAACTTGCATTCATCATTTCTTGCTTAAATGTCCCTTGCTACAGTTAAGTAACTAAGTATTTGGCCTGTTCATAATGAGAGTTGCCATCCTTATGACAAGATTTTTCAGATGTTTCAAACACCGATGGGCTTTTTTCTCTAAACTCAGTCAAGCTAGCTCCTCAAGCCCTTCCTCACAAATCAAATTTTCTAAAGCTATAATTTTTCTGCAGTTCCCTGGACTCTTTCCTATTTCTCTGCATTTCCCTTATATGCAGTGCCCGTAATCAGATCAGCCTCACCGCCTGCATGCCCTGGAAGCGACCAGAGGCAGATGATTGCCTCTCATATTTTACACACACTGCTATTGCTATCACACTCAAACCAGACTGCTGTTTCTCCATGCCATCACACTGTTGGCTCGCATTTAACTTTTCATCCATTGTAAACTTCCATACTGCTTTGTGCCATACTGCCCTCTAGCCAGTTGTTCCTGTTTGTTTTTTGTTGTTGTTGTTGTTTTGTTTTGTTTTATGAATTTGTGGTGTTGCATCTCTATGCAGTACTTCACCGTAATGTTACTGAATTTCATCGTGTTGGCCTCAGACCGTCTCGCCATTTGCCAAGCTCTGCTCTCACCAAGCAAATTGACCTCTCTCAGCTTGGTGTCGCTGAAGGTTTTGCATAACAACCCCAGTCATGATATCTAAAACAATAAGGAGTAAAAAGTGACCTGGAAATACATTCATCCCTTTGGGGAAATCAGGTAAAATGATCTCCCCATTGATGAATTTTACAGATAGATATTTTGAAGTGCCCTACAGCCACTTGGTAAGTCACCTCATGGAAAGTTCGCTGATACCACTGCTCTTCAAATTACAGATTCCTGTCCTAAGTAGTATTATAAGCCACTTTCTACTCAGTCACAATGCCATTGGTTTATTTGAAAGACATATATGAAGTGAAGCTCATGAAGTAATCCTTGTTTTCAGAGGAAGCTAAAATGAGAAGAATGTGAGATCTGCCAACCTGAACCCCATTTCCTCAGCCGTGGCAACGTCATGTGGAATAGTCAAAACTGTGACAGAAATCAAGGCAAAAAATCAGCTAATTCACTTTCTTACACTGGCCCAAGGTATCCTGTCAGTATAGAAAACTAAAAAATCTTGATTTTACCTGAGTGTATGATTTACAGCTGGATTAATCTCCAGCTACCTATCTGTCCACGCGTGCCAGCAGGATAGCTGGGGCTCCCTGTGGCGGCAGGGCAGGGCAGAGCACGGTAGCCAGGGCCCATCCCACCCCTGCCAGGATCTGGGAATGCTGGGGCAGCCCCAGCACTGGTCACCTCGCTGGGGACAGGGACAGGCTGCGGTGACAGCCCGCGGGTGGGCCTGTCTCAGTGTGGCCACAACTGGGCTGACCTGGGGTCCTAGGCCAGGGGCTGAGGTGAGGGTGAGGTGGGAAATCAGCGAGGCCTGTAGTGCCCCTGGCATCAGCAACTGAGTGCTGAAACTTGCTCTCATGCTTTTTTCATACACCACAGTTATAAAGCGTACAATAGATTAACAGACTTATGATTTATATTATTATTATTTTTTTGCATCTTTTTCCACTTTTCACATTTCTAAGCTCTATGCTTGCACTCTGGTTGGCTGGGATCCCATCCATCCTCCAACACCTCACCAGAAGTAACTAACATTTCAGCAATATTGTTGCAGTTAGTTCATGATTTGTAATTAACTAACACAGAAACTTTGTATTTACTAACACTAGTTATTATTTTAATTTCTTGCTATCGATACTATCATCCAAATTGCAGTCTCCCTGGTACCTGATTGCAGTTGGTCTTTTCTTTTTTCAAGACAAAATAAAACACAGTAAAATCCATCGGACTCTTCAACCTCACTCAAAGACCATGAGATATTTCAGGCAAGCTTTCACAAAGGCAAACCCAAATCAAGGATTTAAGAGAGCTTTAACAACTCTTTGGATTTAGATATTTTTTTACACATAGGCCTTTACCCCTCAGTACCAAGATGAAAATCTTTAAGTTAAATTTAAAAGCAAGTTTTATCCTAGTATCTAACTATTTCTTTAATCCTTAAAACATGTAATCAGAAACATTCATTATTATAGCAACCTACATTTTGTCCCCAGATATTCATTTTTATATACACGATTATCACATACTTTCACAAATCAACTCCAAGGGAAGGCTTTGAAAAATTTCTACTTTAGAAAAAAAAACAGATATTTGTACTTATGTTTATGAAAAAGTTTATATCTTCACAAGGAGAAGGAAGCACAATGAGACCATGCACGATGTTCTGAATTAATTATAGACTAAGATAACATAGTCGGACAAAACTGAATTATTTTGGTAGAGTTGTGTTGTTAGCAGAAGTGACGAGTCATTTACTGCAACCAATCCAACAAATGTAGATTATTCACTCTGAAAGACCATGCATGTCATATGATAATGGGAGCAGAAGAGCAGACATCTCCATGTCAGTCAAAGATTTTAACTGCTATATCTCTGAGCTCTAAATCTTCCCTAAACAACAATAATTAATGTAAAAGAAAAATTTAAAACACATACAGAACAGTAAGTAATTTTAAGGAATAAAGGTTGGAATCAGAATCAGGGTTAAAGCTTCATTATTTTCCCTACTGGACTACTTCAGCTTATCTATATGTTTTTATTCCAGCTGCTCTTCTTACTAGAGCTGCCAGTTCCTACTTCTGGTCTATTAAAGACAGCATTATCAGAGGGTTTGTGCTTTATGCTGGGCTTTTTATTTTGCTCCACAATTCCTTCTTCTGAATCTTAAACTCACTGCTACCATTTAAGATGCCATCTAAATTCAGCACCTTTTTTATATAGAGAATTTGCTTCCTAATATTCAGCTTCATATTTAGCTCTTCAAGAATGCTTCAGTATTATCTCATTTCTAGTTACAAGCAGAATCTCACTTATCTACATGGTGGATTTAATTTAGATTTTCCTGCTTTATTCAGAGCTTGATTTTCTACATCTGTTAGTGAAACCACTTGATACAACATTAAGCCTTTCAGCCAACCTCCATAAAATTAGTTTTGTTTCCTGTTACATACGTTTAAGGTTTTAAGATTTGTCACTCAACAATCTGCCACCAGTCTCCTAAATTTATGTCCCTCTCCCTTGTACAAAATGTTGTCAGTGGAGAATGTAATCTCTTTGCTAATGCTACTCTTGATACAGAGCTAAGTTGCCTTTTGTGTGTAGTGACAAAAGCAAAAATGTGCTTTGTGTCATTCTTTCTCATCACCTATTGACATTTTAATGACTTTTCCTGTTCCTGAATCTCTCTACCATCATTCATATTCACTGGGGAGAGCATCTTTTGTATAAACTTTTCATCTTTAGCAGAATGTTCTTCTACTTTGCTGTCTTTAGCATACCATTAGTTTCAACCCTTTACCTATTGTATTACTTCTTAACCATAACACTTATAAAAACTGTGCTTTTATCTGTAAGTTTCAAAGCACCTTAAAATAGATGTATATTAATAGACAAAAATATCATATAAATATGCTGGAAAGTTAGTTGAAAAAAACTGCAAGAGGGCACGTTTAGCCCTGCTAAATACCTGAACAGGTAACTCCATAACTTTGGACAGCAATAAAAGATAATTTTGAAAATTATTTCCACAGTTGTGGATCCTACCAACCAAGTCACATTCATGCAAGTCTTCCCAGATTACAGAGTCTACTGTGCCTGTTTTCAAACAACTACAAATCTGTAGCTCTAGAAGCTAGGACCAAAAAAAAAAAAAAAAAAAAAAAAAAAAAAAGTTAGACCAAACCCATTACCAATATATAAAAATCTGCCCTACTAGGGGAAAGCTTCACATCACTTAAAGTGTTATAGGATTCAATGAATTATGAATAAATAATTGCTACAGCAGAAGCTACATCTCAGCCTTCACTGAATCAAATATCCCCTGAACAGGGCATGTTAAAGCCAAAAACTAAGATACACTTCAAGCTACCAGTCTCCAGCACTGCTGTTCCCTTGCACCCCTGCACAACCACCACTCTTCTCTTGTGCTAGCACAGACACTTGTTATGTTGCTTTGCAACTCCAAAGGCTGATTTACAGCTAACCATTTCACACGGGTTTTGTTCTGTGGGCTTGGTTGGTTGGTTGGTTGGTTGGGGTTTACCAACACTTGATTTAAAAAACTCTTGTTAGTATACATTGCAGCTTAAAATAAATGATTCTGGTTGATTCTGAAGGTTATGAAGATACTGAGAACAGGAACCAATATACAAAGGCCAAAAAATATTTATTTTGCACAGTTACTCACTGTTTCATACAAACTTCAATTTGACAGACAACAAACTAAGGCAGATAAGTTATAAAAAGTTTCTAGCAATATTTTGTCCTATGGACCACCCTTTCCAAAAGCCCCCATTTTGGATAAGTCAAAAACTAATTGGTTTCTGCTCAGGAAGCTCAAAATAAATGCTATAGCAAACACAGTCTTTATCATTCCACTGAGCTGACTAGAATACAACATGGTTTAAAGCAAAACCTGGAAGAGTAATATGATATTTTGTTTTTAATACATTGGAATGCAATTCTTTTCCCACCCCAGTTGTAATTGACAAATGACAGTGTCGCTCTAGTATACAACAGAAGGAGGCAGAAAACCCTGTACTTTGCATAACTAATGGAACAGATTGCTCTAAATCAGAAATGACTTCTTCACAATTCATCTGTTAAACTTACACCCAAGAAGCATTTTCCTTTAAAAAAAAAAAAAAAAGAAAAAAAAGGCAGAAATCTAACTGCCACAGAACATTTGCTTCTATAAGTAGCTTCTTTTGCTAGATATTTTGGGGCTTTGATAACAGAATCAGAATTGATTCTGAACAAATGGGGAAAGCAAATTTTAATTAGGGAACTAAATATTGCTTCTCTTCCATTTTGCACAATCGTAACCATTCATCTTGGCAAGGTAAATGGATATGAAGAAACGGTTCCAAGTTAAGCCAAGGGAGCTTAGACTGGATATTATGTAGTATTTCTTCATGCAAGGTGTGGTCAAGCACTGGAACAGGCTGTCCAGGAAAATGTTGGTGTCCCTTTTCCTGGAGGTATTCAAGAGGTGTGTGGATGTGGCACTAAGGGACATGGTTTTGTGGTGGGTTTGGCAGGTCAGGTTGGTGATCAGGGCTTGATGATCTTGATGGCCTTTTCCAACCTAAATGATTCTGTGATTCTAAGGCCCATACTTCACTACTGATAGTCTTTTGACTGATATGAATGTTCAGTTTTTGCTCAGTGGAGGGTGTAAGCTCCATTCGGAAGTGCAAATTTTAGAGAAGAAGTCTAAGAAGTAAAAACAGCTGTGGACATGGCATTCAGAGTGGCAGAGAAGAACACAGAATGAAGCAGCAGAGTCAATCATAAAAAGGAACAGGAAGATCTGCATTGTCCAGCCTGTGGCTGCCCACACCTGATGTCTCACTCTGAAGGGTAGCAGTGTTCAAATACAGCATGTGCATAAAATTAGTGAGAAAGCAGAAAGATAGAAAAGGAGACAAAGACCCTTTCATAAGCATTGGTTTATGACTAAAACCAAACAAAACTGAACAAAGACAACAACAACAAAACAAGGACAAAGAGGAAGATAATGTAATCTGATTAAGCTTCAACATTCTCCAAAACCAGCACCACTGTTATTTAGTAATATCTTTATGAAACAGAGATAAAAGGTTTTGAAGGAAAGAATGAAGTGAAAACACTAAGCTCTGAAAAGAATGGACTGAAAATGTAGATGGAGTGCACTAGAGACTGCAAAATCAACATCCTTACTTTTCTCAGTAGCTAAGCACACATAACCTAATGGCGTCACCCTGTCACCACAAGCACGTCTCAAATAAAGTTATCATCACTTTAGCATATCTATGAACTCTAAACCAAGGAACTTCAAAGTACTTCCCTCCATGCTTTGGATCTCACTACCAAGTCAAAACACTGAGGCACATTCATATCTGAGAATTTGAGCCTGTCCGTCTTCCCACCAACAAGAACCTATTCTAAGAGGTTCTGACCGTGACTCATTTCTCAAGTGCACATAATGGGCCAGTTTGCACTCAAAGCTGGCGCATCCTGTTCTTGATTACATAAATAAAGGGGCCAATTTAAGTAATTTTTTTCCCTTAAAGTGATTACTGTACTAATGAAAGATGCCAAAATGACAGCTCCATAAGATAAGTTTCACCATTAATCACTGGGTGGAAACAGTTCAGCACAAAAGTCAGCAGAGCAGACTGCAGAAGCAGCCGTGGCCTTTCTTTTCTTACTGTCCTGCCAATACATCTGAGCCAGCAGTGATTCCCCAGGCAATTGCTTTCCTTGCTTTGTCTTCTTAGCTTCTCAGCTGATATTCCAAAGCATGTCAGCCAGGGTTGTTTCCGTTTTTGTTGTTCAAGGTGGAAAGATACTTCAGTAATTCCAATATCTCACCCCAAACTGATAATCCATTTCATGTAGATTAATCAGACAACAGTCAATTGTAATGACTTCATTTTCCATTGAAATCTGTATTGCACACCTATTTTCAGCTCTTGAATTGATTTCAAGTCAGCATTTCTAGGGTAGTGTGCCAAACTAGCTTGCAATCAGTAATAAATTCATAAACTCAACTTTTAACAATGCTCATGTTATTAAAATGGGCTGGCAATGGGAAGTGGAATTTGCTGATTTATTCAAATTTCATGGATTTCTCTGTAACCAATTACCATTGAAATTTCAACCTGCTTTTTAGCATCGCAAATGACAGAAGCTTTAAGAGTTACTGAAGGACTTTCTGAGAGCTCAGAAGGAAGTCTTGTGGTCTGATAACACACAGGGAATCTACAACTAGTTGGAATGCAAAATAACATTAAACTGCAATCATCCTCTGAAGAAAAATATATGAAGTAAAATGTTAAATCACAATCCATGACAAATTTGTCTAACTGATGAGCAGTTCCAGACCAATAGCCTTAAGCTTCCAAATTCTTTCTGCTCACAAAATTAAATGAGACATATGGAAATGGAAAGCAACAAAAGCTGCAAACATGAAAAATGGGAACAAACACACAATTAAAGGCATCTGAGAGTTCACGTCCTTTACTGCCTCCTCAGAACAGACTGTCTGGAAAGATAGATAGATAGCAGTAATGACAGATTATAACTGAAGAGCTGAAAAATAACAACATCTCCCTGGCTGAACCTGATGGTTACCCCAAACAAAAAATGTTTTCCCTGAACTGGGATATGGGTGCCAACTTTTAAGCAGATCTTGAGATAACAGCAATAACATTATTGTTTTAATATCAGAGTACAGACATACAGGAACTTTGCCTAGTGAGATTCCTTACATACAAGAGTTTTACTGAGATACTTCAATCTCAAGCGAGGTTAGCAGCTTTCCTGTGCCGTGAGACACAGCTACAGGCAGCCAGAGCATGCTGCTGCAGCTACAGGTTGCCAGCTTGCTGAGGTGAGGTCCCACTGCCTGGCAGTACAGAAACATAGGGCCTGGTACTCACAGTGTGGAGACAGGGCACAGGAAGCAGGTTCATAATTTTACCAAAGCATGTGAAGAGGCTCACTACAGAAGGAAAAGGGGGTTGTGAAATTCCCCAGGAGCAATGCAGATGAATTTCACTGTTCTGCCCTAGCAGATAGGCTATCCCTCTGCTTTCTCTTTCACAAGTCTAAAAGATACCTTGCTACCTTGATAATGGAAAGCATGAGTTTTAGCCAAAGAACAGATTCTGTTACCTCTACAGAGATCCCTATCATGATTAGCCAAAATTCCCATTCCCTATTTTCACATTCTTTCTACCAAATTGTGCAACAGTGCTGTGCCTGCTTACTTCTCCTTTTTGCCAAACAATAGTTGCATTTCAATGATGCTTTACAAATATGTTCTTGGACTGTGCAGTCCTTTGAATGAAATGCCTTATATACATGTACAATATGCCGTGAGTATTGTCAAGGAAACCCTAGCTGTGAAATGCAGCAGTTGCTAAGAAACACCACCGCAGAAAGGGAACAGGGCGGACCAGCAACTTGTTTACTGGCAAATATATACATATTTACAATATTCATCATTATTATTTGGGGTATTTGCATCTCACACCAAACCTATACATTCTTAACAACCAGTTCTAATTTAATTTTCTTCCTGAAAAAATCCATATGTATATTAACATTTCTGAATCAATGGCCCCAGTTTCCCCATGCTTGCCATAGCTCACCATCGCCCCAAGGAGCTGACTGACCTGCAGGAATTTACTTCCACTCTCCATGGGCTCCAGCAGATTTTGTATCAAGCCTTTTGAAACAGAGATGTTTTCCAAAAACACGGTTTCTGTTTACTTTCAACCAAGGCAATTATTTGTATAGCTGCTTGAACAAAGCACCTAGAGGAAATCAGCATTCCTGAAACTTTTGCAAGGAATAAGCAACACAAGAATAGGACATACTGTATATGTAAGCTGCTCAGGTTAATAAAAGAATGTTGTCAGAAGCCGCACGCTCATCCTCTGACTTTATTGCAAAATGGAAAGAATTTCCTCAATGTAACTGAGACAAATGAATAAATGAGATTCAAGTTCAGACAAAAAGAGAGCAACACAAATTTTTACAAGCACAATCATCCAGTTCCAGAACAACATGAGAAAGCACAGATTAGGAAAACTTGACTATAGTGAAGTGAAGGCCAAGTGAAATAGTTAGAAAGTGCAACATAATATAATAGAAAGCAAATAACCCCCAAACAAAAACAAAACAACAATAAAACAACAATAAAACCTATACCACTTGAATTTTGTTCTTTTCTAGATATAAAGCACGTTAGGAATTGTGTGATAAAGAAAACCCTTTTTTCCAAGATAGCATTCAATAGCTTAAAACATTCAATTTTTCTATGCATTTCTCCAAGGCAGTTAAATTTCCAATTTGTAACACATGAGACAAAGGTTTCACAAAACTGCCATGCTCACTAGAAAGAATGTACATAAATCCTGTACCTAAATGAACCAGAGAACCTGTGAAAAATGCTGCAGTAATTAAGAAGTAAAGAATAATACAGGGGAAAAGGCAGAAGCTGCAAAAGCTATAAAAGCAACATCAAAATGGAAGCTCTCGATTTATTAAAACTTGACATTGCACATCTAATAATATTCATGTAAAATACAGCCTTTGTACATTAGAACAAATGGGGAAAAAAAAAGGAGTTTTAGCATCTGGCTCTATACTGGCACCAGTGTGAGTCTGCAGCAGAACCAACCGGTTTGTTGAAAATGTTGATAACTTACTTCCATTGTAAAACTCCACAGAAACAAATCAATTTCAGAAACCTTTCATTCCAAAGGCAAAAAAAAAAAAAAAAAAAAAAAAAAAAAAAAAAGCATTTCAGTATGAATTTTTTTCTCCAAAGTTCATTTTTAGACGGCAATTTATATCAAAGAAAGCAAACCAAAAACCCTACTGTGAGCAACCCTTTCTGATTTAATGGAAAATACAGCATTTTGACTACAAAGGCTACAAAGGCAGCTAGGCAGCTAGAGCTGTTGCCATTATTTCAAGGGGATAAAAATACACTTAGCTGGACCCATATGTGGCCCCAAATGGGTTGGAATTGAGTAAGGAACATTTGGATTAGCACATGCCCAACACACATTTATTTTCTTGTGCCCAGGCACAAGATGAAGGTTTTGTGTATTGTGTGCATGCCACAGCCCAACTGCAGCCACCCAGGAGTGCCACGGTGCTCCCAAAAACCCACTCTGCAGCACACAAAGTCCCTCTGTCGCTCAGACTACCTGTGCAGCACCTGCCCAGCAAACTCAGTACTTTCTGCTTTTAATGAACTCATCAGGTGCAGGATGTGAACCCACAGCCCCTCAAAAAAAAACAAATACATTTCCATCTGGGAAATCTCCAGGAAATATGACAACAACCAACTTCTTGATGCATTATAAAGGCCTGCTACAAAGCACGCTAATATTGAAAGAAATGGCCACTTGAATATTTTACCAGAAGAAAAACCCTGTATTTGTTTCTGAATTTCTTATGAGAAATAGCTGAGATTAAAAGTAAGCACTCTACAAAACAGTAACACAAGTCAGAAAACAAAACAAAAACAAAAACAAAAAACACTTTAAGAACTTGTAATAGGAGGTGTCTGTAAATTTTACTAATTCAATGGTGTTGATGATCTTGGTATCAATGATACCCATAACAACTATCACAAGAGTAGAAGCTGTCCATTAGCAAGTACACAGAGACCCATTTGTAAAAACTCCCCTTGCCAAGTTGAGTTTTTGATGTCATCATAAAGGGAATTAGATTAAGAAAATTGTCATGAGCCCAATTATGACTCTATTCCATGTCCATTTTCAACAGTAAATTAAAAGGTAAAAAAAATACACATTTTCCATCATCCACTTTTTATAAGCTTGATGCTTCATCATTATATTGTGATTATCTGGGAATAGAAATTTTATAGTGAAAAGGTTGCTTTTAATAATACTGGTCATAAGAAAGTGACTATGAATAATAGGTCTTGAATAGCTGGGGAAAAATTCATTATATCTGTTGGGGACAGATAAGCATTCATGAACAGATTCCTAAAGTGCAGATGAGTTCCAAGGGAACGTGATCTGTCAATCACTCCGGTGGCTTTGGGAGACAAGCCTGCTGAATGGACACGTTATCTTCCAAGTAAGCAGTTAAAAATGTAGGTGCTCTTAATCTGACTCTATTAGAGTTCACTGGGTAATACCAAGATGACATTTTTAATGCTCCACAAATTTGTATTAAAAATATATAGTATGGAGATCTACAACATAAAAATTACTTCTCATGCTAATAGTCATTACCCAAGCAATAAATTGGCACATCTACTATGAAGGAACAAATATGCTCTACTATGAACTAATTGAAGTTTCCACACCAGAGCACAAGCCAAACTTGGAGAAAAGAAATGAGTGATTTAGCTCCACGCTTGTATAGTAAAACCAGAAGCAGAGAGCAGGAATGCTGGGAGGCTTCTACTCAAGAAAGGAGATGAAAGCCTCGTCTAAAATTTAGGGAAGTATCTGTGTTTTAGAGCCCTTCCCCAAATAACTGTGCACAGTTACTTGATAGTAACTTGAACACCTAAGAATTTCTGTCATTGCTCACTTTCTTAAGAAATTGATATAAATCTTTGTGATTTTAGAGTTTTAAGTGTCCAAGGAGGTCAGGGGTTTTAGGGACCAGCCTTTTCCATCACAATATTCCTTAAATGTGAATTGAAAGAGTTCTGGAAGCCTTGATTTGAGCCATAAACTGCATAGAAAAATGGTACATGCTCTCTAGATCTAATATATTAGATGTATTAAAGCACTGAACTCATTTAAAGGCAATTAGGGACAGAAGATGAGAAACACAGGTATAAAAATAAGAAAAGTTTAAGTGCCTGAAATTACAAGCTGTGTGTTGTGGAAATTAAGGTGACACTATTCAAAGGCCATTTGCTGATGCCTATTGATAAACAGGCATAAGAGCTTTTTTCCCCATGTGGATTTATCTTTATATCACCTAGCCAAAAGGAAGCTATCAAGATAGTTGGTACACTAACTGCCAGTTTTCTGAAAATTGCTTAAAAATAGGTATACTTCAGTATCCAGCATGATCTTCCTAGCAACTTTCTTAGAGCTGTAATTTACTGATAAGAGCTACATGGAACCAGTGTATTATCATGTCTCTTCATCAGTTCCGTGGCTTTAGAAAAATTTATTTCCTGAGGCCACTGAGAGAATTTCAGCTTTCCACAGCCACATCAGCAGTTGGAGCTGCAAGTTGTGTACCTGACAGCACCTGGGATGTGGCCGCCTGTGTCAGCCAGTGTCAGCTCTCTGATTCCAGTACTGCGATGTTGCTGTGGCCTGAGGCAGGCCAGGATTGAGGCAGATCCCCCAGGGCATCATTGCAGGCTCTGCAGTGATTGCTCTGGAAGTCAGAGAACTAACATAGCTGTCAACAAAACCTTTGGCTGTTCTTCGGCTACCTTTGGGTTCCTTGCAAATTCAACATTCATTGCAACCTTAGTCAGAGCTCAACATTTCTCAATGTGGTAAATATATCTTATTAAAGTTAACTATGTGAGTAAGAAAGCTATAGAAGAAGTATGATCTGCTTCAGAGATGGACAAAATGTACATTTTATTTCTGAATTCATTTGAGCACTTTACTGCTATGGTTCTTGAACTGCAGTCACAGAAGTGTGACGGACCACCAGAGTCAGATATCCTCCTCTTGTCACGAAGTGTACCTGTGGCCATGTAGGCCCACAGAAATTGTTTCTGATTACTCAGCTAACCAGCTAACTGTTTGGTACCATGTATGATTTAGATGGACTGACAACAGCATGCATGTTTAAAGAAATATTTCTTATTTTAGTTCTCACAAGATTTCATGAAGCTACCTAGCATTCAGGTTATATATTCAATGCTCTTATATTATTCCTCAGTTGAAGCATAGGAAAAGGGAGGCACAGAGAGTTTGAAAGCACACAAGAAATCTGGCAAAGCAAAGGAATAGAACCAGGGAGCAGGAGGCTGGACTAGATGACTGCTTGAGATCCTACCACAAGTACCCCATAATCCCATGAATTCATCTTTCCCTAGCCCTTTGCACTAGTCCTATACATAAGTATAATGCCCTTACAGGAAACCTAGCTGCAGAACTTTTACTGAAAATAAATAGACACAGAGCCTTGCTTTGTGTTAGACATGTACTGTATTAGACTAGTATTGAATTCAAACGTTGAAATAAGAACAAAATCTCAGGGATTAGCTCTTAGATTCACATTTGCTACCTGTATACTTCATCCCATAATCTCCTCTTTTGGACTGCTTTACTTGCATCCTACACAGCACTAACTCAGGGCAGCCAAAGCTGAATGAAGGGATTTGATGAACAGCAGGCACAGAAAAAGCAAGGAAAATAATCTCAGGCTTCTCAAACTCACATCGGTCAGGATGATCATAATGTCTGTCACCAATCTTGTTTTTCAGCTTTTATTAGCCAGACATTTCATCTGCTGTCCAAGGCTTCAGCTAGTGACTTTGTTCTCTCATTCTATGTCAGACATGATATGTAGCTATGAAGAATGATTACTGTAGCTATTTTTCAAGTGGATCTTCACCTAATACACATATAAATTCTCAGTTCAGCAGCTAAATGATGTGTATGTTTGCATGATGAGCTAACAGCTCAGAAGGGGTCATTATATACTGCAACATAAAGAAATATGAGTTTCTTAGTCATCTGTTTACCTTTTCAAATTATTGCTGCATATCAGGTCAGTATACAATAACCATACCATAAAATGAGATGGGCAGGTACCCTTCTCAGCAAAATAACCACCTGCTTAGCAGGATCCAAACAAACAAAAACCACAAAACCATTCTTAAATAGACCAGGCTAAAGTCCTAAAACATGCAAGCACAATGCACATATGTAAAATTTTATTTACACAGGGGACAATTCCTTGCAGGTTGTGTTTCTTAAGCCACTCTGCAGGGGCAGCAAGGGAAGGAAGTGTTTGCAGAGCAGCTGTGGGGGAACAATGGAAGGAAGAAGCGTCCTGCGGGTGTCAGCCCTTTGGGACATCCCCATTGTGTCACACCTTCCGCAGGGCCGAGGGCAGGAGGAACAGCAAGCCTCTGGAATCGAGGAAAAGTTGTGCACTCCTCACACAGTCACTGGTTTCTTACAGCACAAGGAGCACAGCAGCCCATCCCCTGCCACTGCCTAAGTGATGCCTGATGGCTTATACTGGCCTAAGCCCCTGTCAGCTCAAGAAAATGATTTCCCTACAGTATTTACTGTTGTTGCCTCTGCACACAGCTTACAGATGTTTAAACAACCTCAGTAAACTTATCCCCCCTTCTGCAGACAGTTGCCATGGCTATTTAGCATTCCTCTAATACACATTTTTGTGGTACCTATTATACAAAAGCTGGGACTAAGCTGAAGCTGACTAAGGAAGGTGGCTGCTTGATGGCGTTTTCACAGATTTCTCTTTACGGTAGCAACATTCAAGAAAATAAATAAATAAATAGATAGATAGATAGAAAGCAGCTCTCCACATATTTCAGCAATTGATGGCTTCTCAAACCCTAAAATCATTCTTGATAGAAACAGAAATTATAATGCAAAGACGGAAACATTTTAGACATAAGTGCAGGCACAGAAACAGAAATTACTGATGAGTAAAAATTGATTCCTTTTGCTAAGGAAAGGCAAACACTTTGAAGAGATCAGATTGTGTTGTGTTATGCCATTAGAAAGCTGATGAAGTTTGAAGCTCTGCAGAGGCAGAAGAGCTGGTTCTGACAGAAACATGCTGACTAAGAAAAATCCCTTTCTATATTTAAAAATTGCAGCAGATGGTGCTAGCAGTGGGATGCTGCACCAAGTTGTTATGACTGTGGGCACTCTCATCTATCACGGCAAGTCTTGAAATGCTGTCACCCTGCTGCAGGTCTCAACCTGAACTCTGCAAAATGCTCCAAGTATGAATATGATTTATTGGGTACCAAGTGCCTCTGGGTCAGGCTTCATTGGAAAAGCTTCAAAAATTACATTCCTATAGCCTTGGAGAACTTCGGATGTCTTTAGGAAAGCCAGGATGCTGGAGAGCTGTACCTTTTATTCACTACACAAAACTGTTCTCCTACCTCCAGCATAAAGTTGGCAGCTTTTGGAGGTCGGGGATATTTCTGCGTGGCATAACAGAGATGCTGCAGCCCACAAGCATGCCAGAAGGTGTGCAGGGCTGCCAGGTGGGGTCTGGCATGGAGAGGATGCTTCCAACAGACAAGGTGCCAACCAACAGACATGAGCTGCATCTTCAGCCTTCCCGGTGCCATGAGGCACGTGGGTTTGTGGGCCTTCACCCAGTATGAGGGGGCATGAGTACAGGCTTTCAGACACATCAGCTAGCAAAATCATCCCCAGCCTGAACGTGCTGCCAGCCTCTCCTCCTCCTCCTGGCAGAGGGGAAGGCATGAGGGATGCTCGCAGCCTCCCCGCCTGCTCACACCACCCACGCTGCCTGCAGCAGCACAGCTCCCTCCCACTCCGCAGCCCTCCACCGCAGTGCCAGGGAGCTCAGCTCCCTCCGCAAGAAGGTGTGAGCAGGCTCACACCCACGCCAAGGCTCAAAATCACACCGTCATGCAACTACCCCTCCCGGTCACCTCTGCTCTCCAGCAGCATCTGCAATCATCTGAACAGAACGAGCCAAATCAGTGGAGAAATTCCCTCCCTGCCTTCTGAAAAACCCACAGTATTTTTTATGAGTTATTAAGCACACAGCCCTGCTGAGTGATGATTTTGGACTTACAAAGGTATTCGCTGCAGGAATTTTTTATTCTT
The DNA here is from genome assembly GCF_047663525.1 of Anas platyrhynchos. NCBI lineage: Eukaryota > Metazoa > Chordata > Aves > Anseriformes > Anatidae > Anas > Anas platyrhynchos. The sequence continues at coordinate 15,122,814 of NC_092592.1, forward strand.
TCTCACGCTTGCCATGGCAACCAGGGTATCGGAGTGCTTCAGAGTAAGACAGTGCCTCACAGTATCTAAAATAATGTTTGTGGTACAACTGACTTGTTTCTTTTTTCTATAATGGATTAAACATCTTTAAAGCTGTCTAAAAAATTGGGCTGAAGAAAACAAAGCCTACAGAGCACTATTTTTTTCTGCCTACTTTAACAAAAGAATGTTATTGTAGCCTACATTAATAGAATTAGAGGACCAGAACTCTAATAAAGAGAAAGACTGCAAAACAGGACCCAGTGGTTTTTTTTCTTAAAGCTACAGGGCACCTAAGGGAGCTGGCAGAAGTACAAGAAAAATCTCTTCATCTTCTAAATGTGATTTTATGTAGGATTTATGGAAGTGCATTCACTCAGATTTCTCTTTTTTGGGTGGCAAAGCTCAAAGTTCAGGATCCTGCCCTTCTCATATCTTACCTGTACGCCAGCAGCTGATGCCTCTCCTCAGGTGTACAAGACAACAGAGTAATATAGGGAAAAGATGACATACCTGGAATGCTGCATATTTGTGGAAGGAGGGAATAGATAGTTGAAGGACTCCCTTCACCAAAGTATGGATGAAGCCTGTAGAATTTCTCTTACCCAACCACAATAAAGCAGAAGATTTTCTCATTCCCAAAATATGAGAAATTATCACTGTAGTGTTAAGAATTTAGTATACCTGTTGGGATCATGACACGATTGGTAGCAATGCTAGCAATGAACCTCTGAGATTAGAAACTATTCTGAAAAAAGAGCTGTCAAAATCAGACTGGTGTCCATGAAAAGAGGCTACACCATTAGCAGGTACCATCTTGCCCTTCTGTTGGTATCCTTGTTGAGGAAACAGCCCTGTCTCTATAATTCTTATTTGAGCAAAGATAAATTATGTGCCCTAGGTAACATCTCACGACAGTGCTTTCAACCAGTTAGCTACAGAAATGTTTTTTTACTCTAAGTTGTTTATATATACACCTTCTTTTGTCTCCATTCCATCCAAAAAGTCTCTTTTTCCATTTTGGGAAGCTCAAACCACCAACAGGCTCTTACTGACCAGAATATTAAAGAATAAGATAGGGCACATCTCCTCTCTTATCCTTCTTTTGGTATTTTAAGATGAAAACTGGTGGTGAAATGAAAATAAAACTCTTAAGAATTGTCTGGAAATAGCTTTTAGGCTTTCTGAGCAATGCAACAAAAAATTAGGGAAAGGACTCTATTCTCAGCTATTAATAAATGTAATTTCCAAGAATGAAAAATAATGAATACTTCCACTAATGAGCACTTCCCAAACACTTTCACACTAGCATTGATTCTATTATTCATTTGCTGTAGAACTACAGTTATCTACTCTTATGCAAATTAAAACCAGAGTGAAGAACAAATAGGCCATTTCTATACAAATCATGACAGATTCTTGAGTTACCAACAGTTATTATATTATCTGATATGAACAATTCAAATTCAGGGGCAAAAAAACCCACAAAAACAAAACAAAAAAAAACACCAGACAGTATTGAAAACAGATTTCTCACACACTGATGTTATGAAACGAATCACAATGTGCCAAAAACAAAAGCAAATTCTATCCTTCTGTACCAACTAAATTTTGGAAACCAGTCAAAATCTAATCATCTGATAATTGTGTTACTGCCCATTGTAAAACAAAAGCAATTTTGCCATCCAACCCTAATATCTTGTTTCATTATCCTAAAAAAACATTTATTATTGCCTATTGCTAGAATAAGTTCATTTACTTCTTTCTCTTTTTCTTTTTTCTTTTTAGATATGTTGTTTTAGTAGTCCATAATGTACAATGGGAAGGAGGCTTATTACTTCTGAAGAACAGTATTTCCATGGCAATACCAATCATTCATAGTAACAATCTCCCATCATCTTTTCTCGACACCTATTGACTCTTGGAGCTTTGTTTAAAATAAGTTAATAAAATACACTACAAAGAATATATTCACAATAGGTATTTCATTACTTCCTTTATGTGTCTTAGAGATTGTTGAAGAGCATTTGGGTCACAACATCTCTTAAGAAATTAGAAGCTCTTTAATTAGATGCAAGTCCATGCAATACTGCCACACTTTTTCAGAAAAAAACTTAACTGTGTAGACTCTTCCTGAAGCTACAGGGAGCAGAGGACCATATCTACAAGACCAAAATATCTGTTCTTACTTCTTTTGCATGTACGTTAAAAATATATATATCCTGTTGTAAAAACAGTTAAATTAGGGGTTTGGGTTTTGTTTTGAAATTCACAGTAGGTGTGAAGAATAGGCACATGGCAAAACTAGCAGTATTTGCTCGTGCTTTTAACTTTAATATCATAATACTGGCCATAGTTAGAAACACAAGCCCTATTCCCTTGTCCACAAGGCAAAATCTGCCACCAGTTGCAAGGAAAAGGCTGAAGTTCAATTATTACTCTGTTGCTCTTAAACCTGCAGTTGATTTTCACTGTATCAGAAAGACAGCATGACTGACATAAAAATTAAGATATTTTGACACAGCAAACTGATTATTTTATTTCTACCCCTCACTGATAATTATCCCACTTTCAATCTGATCCAGCGAAGAAGGAACACAAAGGCCCATTATAAACTCAAGCATATGGCACCGATCAAAGGAATTTAACTTTCTCTTCAAGGCTAAAGTTATTTTCTTCGGTAAGACCAGAAAGCAGCATCGATCTGCTGCTTTCCTCTTCCTGTTTCACTTCAGCAGGATAACAACAACTCAACTTCATTGTCAGCAATGGACATGGTCCTCAACAGACAGACAGCAGTAGCCAGTGAACAAAGTCTCAGACCTCTTCTGCATCCATGTGCTCTCATATATGCGTTTGCTGCCTCAGAGAACACAGAGATATAGTAGAATAGCAATATAACTTCATCTCATTCTTTGATAACACAAAAGCAGTCTCAGAATTCAATAAAAACAGAAATGTTAACTGAGCACTTCTCCCAGAAGTTTCAGTATAGACAGAAATCTAGCAGCAAAAGGAGGAGGAAGAAGGAGGAAACCTTGACAGCAAGTTGATGAAGAAGGCTACATGTGAAAGGAACAGAAACAGACTTGGAGAAGTGAAAACTGCTCTGGCTTCTCTCCCTGCAAACTGGGGTGCTGGCCTCCAGTGCCCCAAGAATCCTCACAATTTTCCTCCACACAAGATGCCTTTTTATACCATTAACCCTTCTCTTTTCCCCTTCAGATACACCTGGATCTGATTCTTTTTAAAAGCTGAGGCTCAGAAAGAAACAAATCCCTAGCGGATAAATCAAAGCGATAACCCTGTGGCACATCACAGCCTAGATAAGGAACCAAGCATTACCTCTCCCCAGAAGAAATTGCCTTTCCAGAACATCACACAGGCATCTAAGAGTCCCCTTGCTCCTGCCTACACGTAACTAATTGTTTGAGAAACCATTTTCTGTTACCAATCAATACAGAAACTCCACCCTATTAATACATATTCCCAGATATCAGAAACTTAAGAAAATAAGCTTAAAACCTTGAATTGAATTTACAATGCTTTTGCATGGTGGCTACAGGCATCGGTCTTCAGGCTGTTCAGAGGATATCCTTCCATAGCACATTTTGTACAGGGAACAACTAAATATCAGTAACCTCTATGTTAAATTGAAGGAATAGTAACACTGAATCAGTAAGGACCAGTACCGTGCATTTGTTTTTCAGCAGGCAATTCCAAACAACAAAACCATTAAACAAACCATAGCATTTTGAAAGATAAAGACATTGTGTAAACTGATGGTGCATGCTGAAAAATCTCCCCTGAAAAATGTGAGGAATTTGCTTTGATGGCTTCCCACATTACATATGGTTCAGTGACATCTCTCATTCCATAGCAATCAAAAGTTGCTGGGGGAAGGGGCAGGAGAGAGAGGAAGAAGACAGATGACTAGTTACAATGACTGAAATAATACATACTAATGAGGATTTACTCTCTTGATTACTTGTGCATGCAAATATATACCTGAATCAAGAATATATACAAATACTTCAAGATCTTCTATAATATTTTTTGTATGTTTTTAGTCATCGTTCCCTGACTACTATTTCTTTCTGATTTAAACTCATTGGGAAATCTGGACTAAGTTATTATTGAGCAAAATAGAACATGTACCTTTGTATGCTTTGCATGAAGAAGAGATGGAATATAAAATTGTAATCAAAAGATAGTGTGTTAAGGAGACAGTTATTAAGGCTGCAGAATGATTTTATTAATCATTGCATGTAGAAGTATTATAAAACTAAAGAATGATTATAAAACTAAAGAAGTCTGTGATTAAGCAAGTCTGTACAGTCTTGACTTCATGCTCTGTGTTATGAACCAGTCCTCTAACAGTGCAACCATACCTTGCTTGCTGCATACACAACCAGCAGTGCTCAGTGAACCAGTTGTCAATTAGCACTTTGGTTCAGCCTCTCTATCTGGTGTAAAATGCCACATACTGATGTAAGATTTAATGACAAATTGCATACTAACTAAAAGCTGCTTTAAGACAGAGCTGCCCCTCCATAGCCATCATTTCGGCATCCGAGTTCTTCCCCAAGTCTTCACTGCAGCCTGCTCTGGGAGGGGGCACAACATTTCTTACTCTGCATCAAACTCTGCACTGCAACTTTGAGATTCATCATAGAAAGTCTCTTAAGGCTGTTTCTGTTACAATGGCAGCATCAACTACAACATTTCACAAATAAAACCCTTTTTTTTTTTTTTTAATTGATGCTATCCTGCTATTAAATCAGCTTCATCCCTAAATATTTACAGACCCTTTATAGAATCAGGGACACTGAAATCGGTTTGAACCTGTGTGACCCAGTAAATCTTACGGTTCTCTCTTAAATTGTCCTGTCTCAGACATCTGCTTCAAAGCTCTTCATTTTCATGCTGGGTTGAAATTAAGGAGACTATAACGGACTTGGAGGACAATCATACAAACTATCCTCGAATTTGCCCATAAGTTTAGAATAAATTTTATTCTCTCCACTTCCATTCTGAAAGGTTTTGTCATGTTTTTGTATATTTCATACTGCTTCCAATCCAACAAGAATTAAGAAAAGAAAGAAAACATCAGCACTTTATATAGGCTTCTGAAGTCATTAGGTTTAGTACTTTGTAACTCCTTCTTTTGCTAAATATTTTAATCAAATGGTTTAAGCATTTTTAATAGAAAACTGTTCCCTCTGGAAAAATATAAAGAAAATAAAATAGAAACTGACAAGTTACTCCCAGTTTAAATACACAGAGAAAACTGCACAATGCTTCTTTAAGAAAAAATACCCCAACCTTTTTACAGAAAAACACCTCATGGCCAAAACATCAAACATGTTGTTGAGAGACTAGGAAGGATGCAACTGGTACCTCAGAAGAGCACAGCCACACTTACTCAGCACATCTTCTTGTTCAGTGTTTTATTATAAAATCTGTTGAATGCCTTTGTAAAAGGAAAAAGGATAGGAAAAAGCTTTCTAAAGAGAAAAAAGGTAAAAATCCCTTTGAAGTACACAGAACTCCCTTCTTTCGAGGCTTTTCCCACCTTTCTCTATGTGACAATATGAGATGTACTTTAACTTTTCTAACACCTCAAAAGAGCTGTAAAAGTAACTTATTTACGTATTCATGCATTGCTGAAGGAAATAAAGTCAAATTGTTTGAGCCAACAGTATCAGGAAAATAAAATAAAAAATTGTGACATATTTTGTTTTATCCAATTCTCAGTTTCTCAATGAGGAAATATTTGGGCAGAATGCATCTACAAACTTAGTCCTTTGCCATTTTTTAAACAAGGTAGGGATTCCACCTTTTTAACCCAGGTTCTAGATCAACCAGTTTTGTTTGGGCACTGGATGGTCATCAGGCCATTCAGCTGACTTAGCTACTTGAGCTCAGGGAGCACGGGTTTCTCTTCGCTTGGTGCACATTACAGCAGTTTAGTTCTCCCCAAAACATCTTGCTGTTCCTGAACCTAGGACAGCAACATGAGTAAGCTGCTTTCACAAACCAGATTTTCTCTCATCTTGGAGGCCTTCTTGACAAGGGCAGGATTTTCTCTTATGGATGAATTGACACTCCGGGATGCATATTTCTGCAGCATGCACCACTACTGAGACACTGATTCAGAAGAGCAAGGGCAGCAAAGCTAACTGCAATGTGAGCCACAAGAGCATTTAAAATAAATAGTGAGGATAGAAATTGAGTCCTTCAGAGTAGAACAATTCTTTGGTGGCCTCAGCCTGGTCCTGGAATTGTCTTTATGTCAGCACAATTTACATATTTCTTTTCTTTGTTTATTGCAATCACAGAACTGCTTCCAAAATATTTAGATACTGGGAGCTCAGAGAAGACATGTTTACATAGCTGACATTGTGAAAGGACAGAGATTTCTCTGGTGTACAATGATCCAAGGGGTTTTATCCTTTGAGCAGGAAATATTAGTACCCTAATCAAGATAAATCATGTTTTACTAATGTAGACAGACGCTAAAAGGATATTTTTCAAACAAGCAGTATGACACAAAGTCACTTGCTGATACACTACGCCATATAACATTTGGGCAACCAGGTATTTCAAGAGAAAGAAAGCAACAAGATTAAACATACTAGGTCCAATTTTCAGAGCAAGTTAAGCAGCAAAATTAGTCAAGTGGTTGCTAATGGAATACACTCACATTAGCAACAGATAATAAGCCTCCAAGCAAGAACTCTTAAAACCTGTTTGCCCTTTTTCTGCAATTGCAGTGAAGCAGCAATTGTGTACCTGCTTGGTACTTTTGCTGTCAGTAACACAATTTCCCAAGGAAAGCAGTAAGCCAGACATTCCAGCACAAACTGAAATACATATGAGGTACTCTGTTAAAGGAATGTGTGTGAGCTTAAATGGATCATCTTTCTAAGTGATAACAACTCAGCTTCCAGATCTACATAATCTTTGGCATCTATCTAATTTTATGATAAAGCTACCAGTTCCAGTAATCTATGGAACAAACTCCTAACCTTTCAAACAGTGCTGAGGCAATCAGCAACATACTTTACGGCAACAAGACTTAGTCGTTTCAATAGTTTTCAAAGCAGCTCAGCTGACCTTGTACTCACATATACCTCTAACATGAATAGCAACAAAAAGTCACATTTATTTTACAACTCAGGTTAAAACTAACTATGTCCAAGTTACTGCTTACAGGTAGTTTGTCTTGGAAGACTAGCAGATACCCCTAGATGCACCTTTAATGTCTGAGTTTTCCAAAAGAAAGGAAATGCTGGCAGGTATAGGGTTTCAAAGTTCTGGAAAGAACACTGATACCTCCACACAAATGTTAGGATGTGCATGCTTTTTCAAGGTTATCTAAGGAGAAAAAGATTTCCCGCAGATCAGGCAAAACGTTCACATGAAATTGGTGTGACATTTCTGTAATATTAATATTTTTAAAAGCCTCCAAACGTTCCCATCACAAGCCATAAATTGCTTAACAAATCACTGGGGCTGAAGACCCATACAGCAATTTTTTTAAAAACCTGTCCAAAACCCTGTGGTTAAAAATGAATAATAAATAAATATGCCCATAACACCAGTAACTAGCACTGTCTAGAGCAATAACACAGAGCTTGAAAAGCCCTCTCCAAAAATAACTTTGCGGAATACAGTGTTATGAGTGATGTTTGTGCCCTGGGGGCTGCTTTAACAAACACTGTTTCTGTTAAGGGGATTATTACTGCTGGGCAGTCATAAAACTGATGGCTTCTTTAAAAAACTAAAGTAATCACTATACAAGTGCTGAAAAAGGTTTACTGTGGCCAACTTAACAAGGGGTCAAGAGCAAAACTAACACAGAAAAAAATGTGACTCAGAGTCTATCCTGAAGACATAGATAAGACTGAAGCCAGGAAGACTTGAAGTTATTTATCCTACAATTCTCAAAGGAGTGGACAAAGAAGTTACTGAGATCTGCAAATTTGGGTTGTGGAGAGTGCTAAGTAAATGTGATTAATTGGATTAAAGGACAGAATGTAGCATCCATTTTTAAAATGTAGAGAATTAAGATTTGCAGAGTTGTCAGCCTACACAGCAGCACTGCTGAAAAATATCAGTGCTAATATGAATCACAGTTGAGTCAGTTATATAACACTGCACAAAAAAAAAAAAAAAAAAAAAAAAAAGCCATTCTGGGAGGTAATAAAAGGAATATTATATGCTGTACGCAAGATAGGAGAGGTAATTATGCCTTTCTTTTTAGTATGTTCAAATGGGATACTGGGCTCAACTGAAGTTCTTCCCATCGGAAAGGATGTAGACAATGTGAGGTGCCCAGAACAGGCAAGCAGAAATGAAACAATGTTTTAAGAAATGCAGCTTGATTATTTTGTTTAAAGAGCACTGATCCTCATTTTCCAATAAGTAAAAAATTTCCATGCAATCTACAGTATTAATTGTTCTCAGTGACCATGCACACTGGGGGTTGGGAAAGGGAAGAAAAAGGAGGCTGTGAAGAATTTGCAGCAAGAAGCACTGGGGTTAAATATTGTGAAACTGTTGACTTACTGTATCACTCAATCACGACAGGTATTCACAAAGTCTTGGTCAGACAACAGAGTGCAAGCTTTGCACAATACAGAAATGAACTCACCACTGGACATTATAAAGGGGGAAGAAGAGTGAGCAATGGGAAGAGGCTCCTTGAAAAAAAACAAAACAAAACAAAACAAAACAAAAAAGCAGCCCTGAGTTAAATGAAAATGTTCAACAACCTTTCTTAATACAGTACTTTCTTAGTATTTGAAAATAGTTCCAAAAATATCCACCAGGAAATTTGCAGATAAATCTGATCTTCCTCAGTGTATAGTATTGCAGTAGGTAAACTCCTGGGGAGAAAGAAGCCTTCCTTTCTATTATTCTATTTTTAGATGCAGGAAAAAAATCATTTTCAAGAATAAATTAGAGTACCTAGAGCACAGCTTTAGCTGAGGTTATTAGGAAGAGAGTAATGAGGCTCAAGTCCTAATGAAACTTTGCCGTAACATGGAGACCTTAATGTGGTTTTTGGTTGGTTTGCTTTCTTGATGACTAAATAATCTACATAATTTAAAGTATTTCAGAAATAAGACAGTCAAGCACTATGGCTAACATATTTGCCTTTTTATATGGCTTAAATTTTACTCCTTATCTTGAACAAAACCAGTCAGCTAAAGATTTTAAACCAAAGAGGAGCTAGTTTATTAGGTTAATCTGGCTTGCAGGAAAAATTAGCCTTTTTCTAAATTCCTGATTATCTCAAAGTACAGAACAGCAGCAGATGCCAAACAGGCTGCATGTAAGTTGCTGGTTTCCCAGCAGGTGTGTTTCCTAGGACTGCCTTATGCTATGCTGCATTTCAGAGCCATAAAAACCCAATCCTATTATAACTAATACATTGCCTATAGCCATAACGTTTTTGTGCCATGAGGTGGTCACCTCAGCCAAATTATTGCCCAGTATTTCCGTGATCCTCGATCCTCGATGTCCAACTTCTATAAGGATTTGGGCAACTGGAGAAGCAGAGTGCTTGCTTCTGGCTGCTAACCCATGTTTCCTGCTTCAGCTTCTAAATGAACTATTTGTTCCTTTGGTACTTTAAAATATCTTGACATTTTGAACCGGTCCTCATTTCCTATGCAGGTCCCCCAAGCGGTGCTGGTAAATTGGCTATCAGTGCCTCTCATGCCTACCTGAAATAGACCTTTTCCCCTTGCAGTGAATGAATGGATGGCATCCCATATTTTGCAGGAAAACACTTTTGCAATGATTTAATGAAGCTCTGAGAGGAGTAAGTGCGCCAGGAATAGCTACCGTTTGATCTACCTGAGAGCATCCATTACCAGGAGCAGTGCATGACCTTCAGCAGTTCGCTGTCGATGTGCTGCCTCCTGTGGCTGGTTGAAGCGGTTTTCCAATACGCCCTGACACTAAGAGTTACAGCTGCACGCGTCACAAGCGGTTCTCTTGACTATGAAGTTATCACAAGTGAAGCATCAAGCTCCATGTGTTATTGTACTTATTGTACTCTGCTGCAGCTATTTTTAGATAGATCACTTTGCAAAGAGAAAGTTTCTGTGAGCACCTGTTTTCATTCGGCTTTTATGTATTTACACACACAGTATTAGGTCTAACACCTATTTTACACCTCTCCATTTTTCATTTATTTTCAAAAGAACAAATTATATGACAGAAAACAACAGAAAGCTGAAACACAGATGCAGTCAGTAATTTTATGTAGATGTTCAGCTGATGGTGTTGCTTTTGAGATTTATGACTTCCGCATTATCTCTCATTTCCAATTACTGCTTTGTGTGCAAGTTGCAGGGTATGTGGTATGCTTTATCACTGCCAGATGGTTCTGAGTTCAGTGAATGAATCCGTAAGGTTTCCAGGCAAAGCAGTGGTGTTGGGAGTAACAGGGAAGACTCTGTTACAGATTTTTGAGCATCTCCCATGTTGTACTAATTCAAATAACTTTTATTTACTGTGGACTGCCCTCCATGTCAAAATGAAATGCTTGGTGGGGGGAAAGCATTTCCTGGTCCACAGCAAAACACATGTCATTAGAGATGCATTTATAATGGCATTTGACTTAATGGAGGTGGAGGCCTACAGTCACTGTTAAAGCTTTACAACAGTAAGGTTGTAGCAAGCTTTTAGCACAATATAATGATTTGCCAGGCTAAAATTATACACAGAGCAGCACTCGGTTGAACTAGTGCATTATGTTTTCACTACATACTCACACAACTTGGCAAAACACAGCTCCTTCAAATTGCAAACCATTTATAATAATTGGCATTATCATCCAGCTACGCTGCCTCTAAAAGCTCCAGACAAAAGGGGGTTAAACTATCCACAATGTCATCATGTAACTAGTTTTATGGCTCCCCTCACAGGTCTCAGTATTAAAACCACAGATAGTGTTGTTTATGGGAAATTCTTAATTAATAAAACCTAACTATAATGTTGTTTTCAGTAGGAGAGCATTTACAGAATACATTCTTATCAGCTCTGTACAAAATCCTTTTAGACGAGCTTGTAGAATGCCTTTGTGAAGCAAGGAACACCAAAAATCACTGTGAGGTTCCCTGTCAGTGTTTATTTTGCATTAGCTACAAATTTTCATTTGTAAAGGCATTACATAAAATTATCAGAAGTGGTTCTATGACATCTTTTAATAAGAACAGAACATATCAAATGTTCTTGCACTTCTCTCTCTTTCACACCTGTGGAATTTTCCAGAGCTGATAAGAATATTTGTTGTTGTATTTCAAGATGAATTTTAATATGCGTAGAGAACGACAAACTGATGGCTCCTGGGAGTAAAGCAGCCTGTTTATCTGAATGACAGACGCAGCACAGGCATCCCAAGGGCACATTTCCCTTACACATGCTGCCCTCCCACTGGCCTGAAAGGATCACCTCTAAGTTGGCAGGGGATATTCTGGGTCTACGCAGCGTTACTTGTGGCCTCTCTGCCGAGACTATGAGCAAAGGTCTCCTCCTGCCCGTGATGATAGGGACACCTCTCCACCCATGGACGACTGAACCCATTACTCCCAAACCCAGTCTCCTCAGACAGAAAAGGCACATAGAAATCAATGTCAGACAGCAAATAGGCTTTCCAACCCAGAAAGTAAAACTGCCTTACTGGTAAACAATCTAATATTTTCTTGTTTTAAGTGCAAAATGGCAGCCAGATTTTTTTTTATTTGAAAATAGTTGCATTAGTTTGAATCAAACTGCATTTCTTAGCTTCTTTTAATTTACTAAGCTATAATGCCTAATTCATCAGTCTGAGCTGAAGGAAAAATATGCTTCATACTACAGCCAACTCTACTAGGCAGCCAAAAATCAGACTTCAGTAACAGCAAAGTCGGATATTTTACTTTCATAAGTTTCCAAATAAAATATCTTTGCAGAGACAGTTAACAAGTGAGAAAGGGAGCTGGAAAAGCAAGCCAATAATCCCCTAAAATTATTGTGCATATCTGTGAAATGCACTGATATAACTGGGAGCATCTAGACAAAAATGTTGAGGATTAAAAACTGAATGGAACATTAGGATAGAACTGGAAATACCAATATTTTTTGCCTACATTTCCAGACTGCATTCTTATTGCACCAAAAGTCACATCAAGATTTACACATATAGGGACTGTACCAAACTCTCAGGCAAGCGGGGATTTGAGATACATCACTAAATCCCACTACTTTCCCGCTGTGTATTTTGTCCCTTCTTTCCACATCAGTTCCCAGCACAGATCACAGTTTTCACCCATCCATGTCAATATACAAAGTCTGTAGGAAGCTAACCAAATGATCAAAAATCAGACAACTTTCTCGCAATATTGAGTGACGACAATGAACACTGAATAGATCTGAAAAATCATGCAGATATTCCAGGTCAGGCATCTGAGTTGTAACTGCTGCAAGCTGTGCCCCAGGGCTCATCCTCCCTCTTGGCAGGCTGAACACAGGGCTATTCTTCCTTACTCCTCCTGCCCACCCCACGGCATCAGGTGCAGAAGAAGAGTGGGAAGCGCACTTACCTTGTGAAGCAGCTCTAACCGGAGGCCTGTTAGGTGTGCAGGCAACTCAGCAGTGAGGGTTTCTCCCTTGGCATTCCCCAGAACAGGAACTGTAAAAATAAATGAGAATGCTTTCACTCCTTTTATTCCTTGGGACAGTTATCAAGAGCAGCTCAAAGCATTTTAAGCAACATCTACCATTCATTGCTTGTTACAAAACATCAAAATAGGTATGGTAGCAATATGTTTTACAGAACCAAAATGCTCTCAGAGCACTTGTTCTTGATACATTGCAAGCTAAAAGTATGCGTTGGTTTGTGGGTTGTTATGTTTGTTTTTAAGCTTTCCTAATGAAATACACAGAAGAGCAAAGCAAAGTGACTGAGTCTCTATAGTAGGATATATGCTAAAGGCACAGGGTTTGGACTTTGGGTTAGAAGACCAGGGAAACAGCAACAAACAAGAGCCACTTGGTAAACATCCACCAAAGGCAGACACAGGAATAATAAGAAAATTAACATTCCTTCAAGAGAAATACAATAAGCTGCAGCTCGAATTCTGGATCCAGATGTTTTTCTCTGTACCATTTGGAAAATCATTGCTTGATCATTTGCATTGTAGTGTCTAGCAGAGAAAAATGGTTACATGTATTCAACGTCATATCTATGTGACAGAAACCTTACAGTCAGAGACCACTACAGCCCCACAGCATAACAGTCCTCAAAAGGCAAATAAGATCAGCTTCAGAGACCGCTCTTATCCTGCCCTGCTATGTACCTCTTTGTTCTCCCCAGCCTGCACCACCACTGAGCTTGACGGACAGGTGTGTAGCCTGTCCTCCCGAAGCACAGCCATGGGGCTGCTGGCAAAGAGCTGGCAAAGAGCAAGTCAACCACAGGCTGTGGGATATTTCTAGTGCTCGAGCTGTGCCTAGTCCTAGAGAATTAACTTACTGCTAGATATTTCCACAGCTGCTGGTATGCTCATCTCAAGTTATATTTTCAGTAGCTATTGCAGCCTCTCTTCCCCCCACACACATCCTAATCACCACCAGCATCTCACATGCAAAACCACTGAAGTACAATTAAGTAATCTAAATGAGATTATTGCAAGCACTACACAGACTAAAACAAACAAACAAACAAAAAATAAAAACACTATTTTTTAAATTAAATAACGCAAGTACATATGCATATATATACGCAAATCAATATCCATACAATTTTCACAGAACAAGCAAGGCTGTTACACCAACCTATTACTAACAATAATTAATCTTCTGTATTCAAGGGGCCAGTCAGTCTCTGCTTGACTGGAAAAGACCAGGAGTAAGACAATACTAGCTGGTGCTATTGGCATGGAGGCACTACTTTATAGTTCACAGCAGTGTTATTTTGAATTATTATTCTGCCACAAGTTCTAACAGAGTATTAAAGAAGCAAAAAGAACCAAAACCTTGCACATTTTGCTCAACAGCAATGGCAGTACTTTAACAACAGCACGCCTCTTCAAAGTCCTTTCTAACTCTCAGATCCCAGAGCGCTAAGTTGTCACGGTACCCTTACCATCTGTTAAGATGAACTGGCCACCTTCATACTAGTTTGGATAAACCTGGTATCCCAGGTCAGAACTGTATAGTTATAAACCCAATGGACGGCAATGCTTAAGATGTGTTTGCGAATAGGGATCTAAGTGAGAGAATTAATATATTCATGCCACCTCCTGCTTTCTGAAGTATGAACAATCTCATCAATGACTTCTTCCTTTTGATTTCCTCAGCACATTATTTACAATTCCAAAGCATCAGAATTGCCAAAGGTGACCAAGAAAAATATTATCATGGCTTTGTACCATAAATAAATAAATCATGAAAAATGATTGATAAATAAATCAAGAAATCATGGTGAGCCAAATCAAAGAGTTAATTGAAAAATAAATTAAAAATCTGTTTATGAGCTAATTGCTTTTACCTTTAAAGATCATCATTACTACAGCACACAGTGATTAAGGTTTACAGTTGATTTAGCAAGCTAAAAATTCCAAACTGTCAAATAAACTTTTCTGAAATAAAATATAATGGCAATTTCCATGGAGAAGAACATTGAAATAAATGCAGTCAAATTAGATTGCAACTATCTCCAAAGAAATAACGCTTCTTTTCTAAGCTGACAAAAAAGGAGAGACATTTAACTGTATAATTACAAAAAGCTTTATCACATAAAGAAATAAATCTAGATCTGAACATATGGAAAGTTATACTTAGAATTGATTAAGTGTGAACTAAAGCAATGCTCCAAAAGGTTAGAGTGGGAATTTGCAATCTCTGAAAGACACAAGCTTATTTGCAACACCAAGCACAAAATACCTCTCTTTATGCACAGTATTTTATGTAGTATCTCTGCCAGCTTCCACAGGCTCCCCTACCTTGCATAGTACGTATGGTGAAGTACTCATCCATAAACATGGTGGGGAATAACGCACAGTGGTATTTTTGGTTCCTAGCAAGCTCATCATTATTTTCAGAGTACTCCAATTAATGATCCATTTTTTTCCTGTTAACACTAAAAATGTATTAGTACCCTAGAAAGCTTCCTCTGCTCTCTAGATTTTGGAATGATGTTATAAAATCTCTGCAAACAAGTCATCACACGTCTGTTGTTAATGGCTCTGGTCATTATCCCTACATGGAAAAACCCTTATAACAGAACAGAGATTGTCTGTGTTTAAATCACACAAACAGGCCAAGGATTACCCCACTTAGCATAGGCTGATGGCGTTTACGTGAACTTTATTCAGCGCACAACAATCCTGCTAAATTTGTGACTATTAACAGGATCTGTTCATGAGACACCTGATGAAGTTTCCCTTGATATCAATAGAAATCCCCCTACCAGCTTCAAAAGGAGATCCAAATCTAAACCCAAGAGATGAAAGATTAGAATTACTTGCTCATTTTTTCTGAATCAGATGCTTTGCTGTTATCATAGAATCATAGAATCATAGAATATCCTGAGTTGGAAGGGACCCTTAAGGATCATCAAGTCCAACTCTTGACACCGCACAGGTCTACCCAAGTTCAGACCATGTGACTAAGTGCTTATGCTTCAATATTCAACATAAACAGCTTCCCCTCTGGAAACAAGAGATCATGTCTCCTTGGCTGACAAGGACTCCTTAAAAATACACAATCTCAATGATTAATTGTACTTGTCTGTATTCAGGACAGGGTTTTTCACAGCTGGCTTGTAAGGTGCTAGGAAGACAGCTGATGGCTACCCTCTACAAATTCAATTCTAAAATAGAGTTGACACTAAATGACACATGATTTTTTTTTCTGCAAACATAACCCAACCAGTTTACATCCAGAGAATACCTTAATAGTTTTACTAGAACTAATGCAGCCAAAGGATCTTTTGTCATAACCTGTAGCCCTGAGATAGATGGACACTGAGATTTTGAGGGTTAAAGACTGTGGGTGAGTGTAACGGCAAGCAAGAAGAAGGCGTACCAGCCCAAGAAACAGGAAACCATGAGTGGGTAGCAAAGAGAGTCAGAGAAGTTTTCTTTCTCAAATGCCATCAGTTAAATTTGTGATAATGCTCAGAAAAAAAAAAAAAAAAAAAAAAAAAGAGAGATTTGCTGGAAGCAATACTTGCAGTCGTGTAACTTCTTGGAAGTATGCTTAATGCTAAGCTCGTGAATAATCTCTTTGACATCAAGGAAATTTTAAATGGTTACACACATATTTTGTAAAGATCTGCAAAAGGATGTCAGATACAGCAACAAATGCTTTGCCTATACGATGCAACTATGGAAAAGGGGGATCCCCCTGGATTTTGACACTTCAGTTACACCCCTGGTTTGCTCTATTTTTTCCGTTTCTTTAGGTTGGAGGAGTGCAAATGGATCAGTGCCAGTTTTGGCCGTTAACTGCTTTTGTTAAAGATATGCAGACATATTTGAGCAACTGCTGCTAAGGTGGATTGCAGGCCTGCTACTTTCAGGAGTTGTTGAAAGGGCTCAAGTGTCTATTTGAAGCAGGGCAGTTAATTTGTTGGTGCAAAACCAGCAAAAGGTTTCCTGGAAACTAGCCGTATTGTACCAAGGATTAGTTGTTGCTGAAATTTGTGGACAAAAATCACACCAAGTTTAGCATAATAGTATTGTGCATGATGTAAAGCTGAAATATCTGTTAGCTGTAAACATCTAACGTTTGTTCAAGCTAATTAATCCTCTAATAGCTGCAGTATTCAGATGAGAAGCTCATGAGAATAGACACGTAATTAGTTTTCCATTTGTGCCAACTCTGTAAAGTTCTGTTTTGTAAGCATCGCGGCGCATAGATGGGGAGACGCTCAATTACTGGATAAAGACAAGCGCAGTATTTTAGGAGGTGTAAATGGGAAGGACTCCCTGTGTTAAATACAAGGACATTAATTGTAATGCTCCTGCAGACCCAGGAAGAAAATCAATCTGTAAGCTCTTAGAGCACAAAAACCCATGAGAAATAGCCCACACGAACTTGTCAAGAACAGATCACGTCAAAGCAATCTAATTTCCTTCCTTGACAAGATAACTGGCCTGGTGGCTAGGATGGAGCAGTCAGAGTGACACATCTTAACTAGGTTAAAGCTATTTGGTCTGTCACAGAGGGCATTCTTAAATGGAGCCAGAGAAAGTTTTCTCTGCAGGGAATGACCATAAGCAGGATGCACAATCAGCTGGAAAATCCTAATGGAGCCACAGTGATCAGTGTCTGGTTGCCCTATTAGCAAGCTGTGTCCAGTGGGACAGTACGGGGGCTGTGCTGTGTGCTGCCCAGTGTGTTCAGGAGTCCATTAAAACCACTGTCAGCGGCATCAACGACACATGAGAAACTTGGGAAAGTTACTAGAGTGGGTGGAGATGTACTCAGGAAGAAGGCATTAAAATTCAAAGTGTTCCTAACAAACCAGAACTTCAAAATAACAGGACAAAATTCAGATTAGACATGTGCACGATGAGTGGAGAACTGCGAGCAAATGCACTAACACAACCAGGAGAACTCATTAGGCAGGAGGTGCAGTGAATCATGATAGGAGCCAATAATGTGACTCAGTGCGACTGCTAAAAATAAAACCAAAAAAATAAAATAAAATTAAGAGATGAGAGGAATGTTATATGCAAGCAATGGCAGCAATGATTCCACTAGTTTCAATACTGGCATCTCTCCAGCTGGAAAAGTGCCCAAATGTGAGCTCCAAACTACAAAACCCAGGAAGTGCCCAGGAAAAAGCAAGAGAAATGAAAAATACTGGAAGACATCCTAGAGGCAAACACCATGACTGTTTTGTTTACAACACACACACAAAGCAGAAAACAGAAGGGTTCATGATAGAAATCCCTCACTCCTTCATTAAAACCTTTCAAGAACCATTGCAAAACTATGCACCAAGGATATTGGGCACCTTATCTTTGGTGAATTTTAAGTGAGAGACCTCACTTTTAAGAGACCTCAGGTCTCTTCCAGGCCCCATTCCTGTGATGCTCTTCCAGTAAGTAAAACAAACCCCTCTCCTGAAAGCCTTCATTGCACAAAATAGTTGTAAAGGCGGACAGTCTCCTACCTACTTGGAAATTAAAACAACTTAGTGAGATTATCTCTATAATTCGGAAGTCAAAATGAAAAACATATTTAATCTGTGAATATCTAATCTGAACTATGGAACATTCTTGTCAAGAAAAGCATGCACAGTGATAAGATAATTCAGAAAAAAAAAAATCACATAAGTTCTACCCCTGATATTAAGAGAACAACCACTGCTAGTATCCCTACATGCTACAGTAATCAGAGAAATTACAAATAAATAAAAATAAAAAGAGGAAAAAACCCTGCTAGTAATTCAATTTTAACATCCAGTAATCCAGGGAAAAATTCTTGTTCAGATACTGAAAAAAATAAAATAAAAAAGAATATAATTACCTGCCTTCCAAATCAGCTGAGATATATTTAGGATTTGCAAATGATAATAAGGAAGGACTTAATACTCATAAATGTATTGGAAAATATTTTGGCACTCTGGCACTGACCTCAGTAGATGGAATTGCATTAGGCTTGTTAAATACAGACTAATCAGACTTTCCACAGGAGATCATATGCTTATGTTAACTATCTAGAAGAAAACCGAACTCACTTTCATAGGGTTATGATTAATTATGAATTATCTTTACTAGACCTCTTTATTTTATTTTCCTTTATGAAGCCTCCTTTGTATTCAGTGCAAGCAAAGAGGTACCTGGAATGATTTCTTTTGTACAAACTAGTGCTATCTCTACTGGAAAGCTGCATGGAGAAGAGTTCACCCACATGTACCTTCAAACCAGTGATAAAAGGCCAAACAAGATACTTTTGCTCTGGGTTTCCTGGTGTTTTGGTACCAGCAAATGGGCTGAATGGGTCACAGGACCAGGTGTCGTGGAAGCTGGGTTCTTCACCTGGCTCTGCCTTTAGCCCCTGACACTTTCCAGGGACCAGGGCAGTCTCCAGCACTACGCACATCGGCTCATTCTGGCCACCAGAATTAGTTGACCAGGTTAAGTTTCAGCTAAATGCCAACACTGGGTTTCAAAGCAGTGTAATCCAAACACACTCCAAAAACCCAAGAAGATTTTACTTGGCACTGTGGGGAATCCTAAAAGCACAGAACTTCTAACAGTGTTGTTGCTGGCTGCAACAGAGGACAAGGGAGTCAAAATTGCAGGTCTTTTCCTCTAGGGTCAGATGCAGCACACAGTTGTGAATTTATTTATTTTTTCCCGTGTCCCTGTGGGGATGACTGTCATTTCTTTAATCACCAAGGGCAACTTTTTTGCTCGTCACAGAAAGTGCTTAATATGTGAGACATTTTTTCCAATAAATAGATGCAGACATTTTTTTCAAACTGTAAACTAGAATGGAGACATTTCAGTAGTGAGAAAGGCTCAGCAACAATCAGCATCAGATCACCAGCTACCCTGTCGCCCACCAGCTATGAGGAAAAGAGGGTGGAGAGGTGAAGAGTTGCTTAAAGGAAAGGCAATAGGGTGGGACAGAGTTTTCTATTCTTTCTGCTTTTCTCTGTGTGTGATGCCCACACCCAAAACACTGGAGCACAGCCAAACACTCACTGTTAAAAAATAAATAAATGAAACACCACAGTGGTGTGGGACACTTAAACTATTCAAAGAAGGAGAGGTGGCCTGGGCTTTTGGCAAGGAAAAAACCCCTCTGTGTTAACCATGATGCTCTGAGCACAGTGTTCTTCTCTGGGAAACAGGATTGCAGGCAGAGTACTTCATAGTGGATAACACCACTGTCACCTGCATTTGGTTTGTTTTAATACAGGTGCTCACCCCCAAGCAACTGAAAACAACATCCTCCTAACAAATGTCTCCAATCAGTCTTCAGATAGCAACCACTGCCAGCCTTTATCATCAGTTTCATTCCCTCTTAAAGCAATTCACATATTTGGAAGCCAGACGAGAACAAAATCATCATCTGAACTAACTTCTCACATAATCAGGAACACACATTTTCACCCACTAACACTCCCATCACGCCTCTCCACACTTGCAGCCATGGGAGAGCAGAATGCCACACGGCCCCTGGCCAGCAAACCACAGCTCAGGGCTTCATCACTGCTGCAGACAGCAAGTCTCCTGCCGATACCGATACTGCCTGGGGAGCCTCTGATAAGAAACACTGCTCGCACCTTGCTAAAGCATGCTAGCAGTGGTCTTCTCCCACCATCCTGCTCTGTTCTGACATCTTGACATCTCCATCCAGAAACTTGTGAAAAGCCAAGGATGCCTCTACCCAGTATTATGTAACAAAGGAAAACACACTCAAGCAAATGCTTGGGAAAGAAAGGATATGATCAATAAAACGAACCCACTGGTATTCTGAAGCCAAGTGTCTAACGTTACCTTTACCACCTCACCCTGACAAATGAGCCATAGGCTTTTGCCTCTACACAACACGCAGCTGTAAGACAAGAACCTGGCAGGAGCTTCTGGCTGAGCCTTCCCTGAATGTTTTCTACAGAGTGATGTGACATGGTGACCAAGCTGCAGCAGGGCTGGTTTGTTCATTTCTTTGGTCCCATTAGTCACAGCAAGCTTAACTTATTAATTCAAGTCAATTTTCCACAGAGCGGCCTTTTGCATCTACCAAGAAAACGACATGTCACTGAGCAAACCAACAACACCGCCATTCATTCCAGAAGCCAAGGTCACCGCCTGCTGGCCCTCAGCCCAGATCCTGGAGTATCCATGCTTATTTTGTATGTCTGTATTACCAAAAGGGCAATGTTTTATTAGCAGAGAATTTCAAACTCCTAATTTCTGTCAGGCGTTTTGTGGCTACACGGCACATGCCAAGCCCAAGCTTTTCTTCACTTCCTTTTCACCTAAATCCCATGAAGCACCCTGGCTGCAACACCAGCCATCCTCTTTTTCCAAGAAGTATTCCATCTCTCCAGCTCAAATTGCCTTTTTTCTTGGAATAAAGTCTGCTTCTCAAACCTGTTCACCTTTCACATGATCACTTTCAAACACCTTTTGTAACAACTCCCATATGGTTACTGTAGGAACCACTTTGCCAGCAAAGAGTTTGGAGCTGCCTGTAAGCAAGAAAAATGCTGAAGATTTGTGTGAGAAATCTTTTGGTATTTTCCAAGCTGGATTTTTTTTTTTTTTTTTAGCTGAGTTGCTGGGCATTTCCTTTAAGAATTAGGGATAGCTGTTTTTTCTGCAGCTTCTGCTTCGGTCACATGAGGTGACCGCCTGAGGCCTCAAGCTCTTCTGAGGATCCTCATTCTATTTTGGGACACAGTGGGGGACATCAAAAGCACAAGACTGAGGCCATGGGGAGTAGCTGAAAACATCAGGTCATACACTGATGGCTCCCTTTGAACAGGCAGGCTACAGGGAGCTATCTCAATACCAATCAACTCAAACACTGCCCTTACAATAACACAAAGCAAAGAAGTCCAATTCGTTTTAAGACAACTTTTCAACCAGATAGTGTTTAGTAGTAGACAAATGATGGTTTGTCATGAATGCAAATCTGAAGTGATTCACCGGTTATGACACCTGTTTTTGTAGGAAAATAATCTTCCAGTGAGATCTGAGTATAAATATTTGTGCTAAGAAAGATGATCAAAAATGAAGATAGTGTCCGCTGAAAATTTGGCTCAAATCTTGCAAACGTTGAGCCTGTGCCAGGCAATCCGCTTCACCAAGGAAATCCCCAGTAAATAGCTTATTTCCTAAAAGTGCACAGCAATTCTATGGCCAGAAGTTCCACTTCTGTTTTGCAAATAGAAATCTCTTTAAACAAAAAAATCAGCAGACTTAGTACAAGTAATTTAACCCCCATATTCAACATCGCAATGACTCCTACATGGTGAAACGGTAAGGTATAGCACAACCTTACCAATCAAGTGCCCATTTCCACTTTTTGAAGTGAAAATGAAATCAAATGTTCATTAGGATGTGGATGAAAATGGAATTGTTACTAAAAAACAGAAATATACATATACATGTATATATGTATTACATACTCCAAGATTTTTTCAGAGAAAAAAAAAAAAAGTCAGTGCCAGTGTAGCCATACACGTACCAAAGCAGAGAGAAGGAAGCTGACACACAACCACACTGGCCTATCCCATTCCTCAAAGGGATCCAGAATCTGATCTCGGTCCCAATTTACATCTTCAGACACTCTCAAGATTACACTGCTGTAATCAGGTTTATAGTACCAGTATATATATATAAACTGTCAGTGTGCTTACGTGCCTTAGTGTATGTTCTGTACTTATTACAAACACAGCCAACCTTAGTTTAGATCCCATTATCGTGGTTATCAGAAGTAACAAAGAGGCTTTCTTTCAAACACAGATGCTGGTTTCAAGCTCAAAATTTCTCTTTCTCACCAAAACTCTCTCTGAAACAAGAAGTTACATTGGGTAATCAAAGATAATCTTTGGAAAGCCACAAATCAGACATCAAGTGATGATATTCTGGGCCTTTTTTAGAGTGCTTCCTCTTTCCTACTTTAAATAAAACTGAAAGGGAACAGTTTTATTCATCATGTACAAGAAATAGTTCAGAGGAGATGACAAACATTCCTCAAAATCTTCTCTACTAAATTAATCATTTGAAATAGAAGATACTAAAATTCCTGCATATTGAAAAAGCATGACTGTTCTCTTTCACTTTTAACTCTCCCAAGCTGGCTTTCAAAATAAGATACAAGTTTCAACATCAAGTAATGCGAAGTAAAAGCACTGTTCCTGCAGTCCTGGCAGCTGTATTTTACAGCAATGGTGGAGCAGTAGAAGAACAGAGCAGCCACCACTTTCTGCAGGCTGTGTTGCTGCCCACCCCGTATCAGACCGTGCTCCTGTAGGCAGGCTGCTGTGAAACAAGCCCCATGTGTACAAGGAGTGGCACAGTTCAGCCCAGCCACAATAAAATTCTCCTGCTCTAGGTACAGGCCTATATGTATCTGGACCTTTTTGAACCACACATGCTCAGACTTTCCCTTGGGCTCCTTGCAGCTGCTGGCAGCTGTACACAGCAGCAGCCACCAGCAGGGCATGCTCCTGTCCACAGGTGCTCTGCTGCTCTGCTCCTGCCACCACTCCCATTGCTGGTGCTGGTGCCATGGGCATCTGACAGTCAGAAAACAGGTTCAGCTCTCGTTTGTGCAATAGCACATACCCATTACAAACACAGCAACTCCATCACAGAGGAGGCTGTAGACTCTGAAGGATCACTGGCTTCCGCAGTAGCAGCCAGCCAACTGTGACCACTCTGTCCTTCAACCTGATGGTGGACTTTCCAAGAACCCACACGATGACAGCTTCCTACACATCAAACTATGTATCTTTTGCTAGCCAGCTACTCATCGCCCTCAGATATTATGGATCACAAAACTGTTAAGCTCTGTGGATTCCCCATCCCTTTGTAAAGCTTTACCTTCTTTCCATTTTGCTAACAGCAGAGTCAATGGTACTGAGTGACAATAACAAACGGGTACTGAGCATGAGGTGACACCAAGACAACTTTTATCAGCATAACGAACTATAAATCAAAATACAGACACTATGCAGGTACAAAGGAGTGAAATGAAATCTATATTCTTATGTTGTTGTGGCCTTGACACTGCTTAAAGATAACACTCCATCAAAACCAAACTGCAAGAGTGATGCTCAGACAGGGACTCTGCCGCCAAGCACTTGGAGCCGACCTTCGCACATGAGAACAGAGGGAAAAAGAAGTGTCTCCTCCCAAAGGCAGTCACCTCCAATGACAAACAAAGGCTATCTCTGTGATCACAACTTGACACATTAATCACAACCTGCCTCCATAAGGCACCTCTTTTGTTCAAACATGTGCAACGACTAGCGGCTTTCTTGGGAAGTAAAGCTCTTCTAATTTTAAACCTGCAACATATATGGGTCTTTTATATTAGGAAAAATCACAACTGTCTACTCTCAGCAATAAACAGCACTAGTTCATTTAAAAACTGTATTTGGGAAATTATTTTTTTATCTTGCCATCATAATATCTCAGGAAGGAAGATGGAGCATAAGAGACATCGCTGTTGTCTAATACCAAGTATGATCTTCAGTTCTTCAAAAACATCCCCCAAAATTCAGCAATTTCTTTGGGGCTTTATTAGCTTCTCTTTTTTTTTTTTTTTTCTTTTTTTTTTTTTTGGTCCTTTCCCCCAAACAACTATATTCAAGTAAGTGGGAGGATGACGAAGAAAAAAAAAAAGAGAAATTTTCACTCCCACAGCAGTTTCCCACTTCTCCAAAAATAGACACACCGTTTGTTGTGTTTTTACACTTGCTGTAGGTTCCACTACATAGCACTGAGGGGGATGGGGGTTTCCATGCTCTGCGCAGGGCTGTACTGCAGTATGGGGCTGGCAGGAAATTGCTCTCTTTACAAAAAGGGAAGCTGGCTGCCTGCGTTTTTTGAAGCCACAGCCTGGCTTAACCCTATATGGGCAATCCAGCTTCCTTCAAAACCGAGCCCATCCAGTGTTTTTAGGGGTGAGATGTGGTTGTGAGAAGTAGGGTAAGGAAAGACAGAGCAAGCGTGGATCACAGCCACACACGCACACAGTTCATAACTCAGCAACTACAGCAGGTCACATCTCGCTAGTGCTGAAGGTCAGGAACTTCACGTGGATCCCATTTAAGCTATGGTGTTATGAGATTTTCTCTGATTCTCAGGCAATAGGTCCTTCTCTAGGCTTTTTGTATCCTCATAAGTATGAAGGAAAAGCAAGAGCTGCCCTTCCTTGGGAAGTCCGTACATGTGGCATTATGGCACTGCAGGCTTTACTGAACAAGAAATCTTGAAAAGGAAACTGCACAAACATAGCTGGTTTCCCAGAAACTGTGTTTACTAATATTGCAACCTAAATACAAACGTGTGCTCTTACTGTATTAGGTTTTGACAGCTTCTGCAGCAGGGCTTAAAGAGGCCTGCCAGCAGAGCTCTCAGTTACCTGTATGGAGTCATCCTTGTCCCCAAAGTCCTTAGAGGAGCTCTTCCAAACCAGGAACATAGCTATTCATTGATTTTTGTTTTATTTTATTTTTAAGTACTGCGATCAAAACAACATTTTCACTTCAATTTCAGGCAAAATCTGGAGCTGTTAGCATGGAATTGGAGAAGCATTTTTGTATTGATCTTTTTAACAAGGAGAAGCCTTGCATCATATAATAGTAACAGAACAATATATTACGTCCAACTCAAAATTGCATTTTTCTAATTACTTGCTTACTTCCTGTATTTCCTTATGTTTGGATAATGACAATCAAAGAAATAATATTTTGTTTCGAAAACAGAGAGTTACTTTAGATTAAAATTGCCAAAATTGAGACCACAGGAGCCCTAGAAGTTTTGCAAAAGTTGGTTTGAAGTAAAGGAGGTCAAACAAGTACTACCTGAAAGCAAAATTAACCGGTGACATCGAACCACTGTGAAACATTCAGGCTTGAAGGTGCAAGCGTATGAAGATTTTGTCCCTAGTTTCTTATGGCTGCCAAGTCACTACCACAGCATTAAACCCTTATATTAATATAAGCAAATGCGCACTCAGTACCAGTAAGGACCACGCGTACAACAGGCACATTGTAGGCACAGCAGGGATTGTCTGACAGCGGCCTCAATCTCCCTTTCCAGTGGTTGCAGCTATAGGCACAACCAGTTTGTGCCCTACTTTAAAAATAAATGACTTTAAAACACATTTTCCTAGCTGTGCTTCCTTAAGAAGGGAAATTTTAATTTTTCAGCCACAGCAATTCAGTACCTGTCAGTTATTTGGATCAGGAGAGAACAAAAGAAAAGGTTATCCCTAAAAACAAGGCAAAAAAGCTGAGATTACTCTGACACAGAAGTAAATTGAGCTTTTTTCACCCCTTTCATCATGACTTTCTTAAAGCTAAGCTATTTTAATTTCATTTTGAGGAAAAAAAAATAAAATAAAAAGCCACAAACAACAGCACCCAACTCAGAATCACAACTTCAAGTTCAAGAAAACTTAAGTCCTGCTAAAAGCCTATGGGATTCTGTTACAAAATTGGCCTGTGGCAAATTATCTCTGTATATTGTGTACTCAAATTTGGATTCTCTTCAGTACATTTTATCTTAGGTGCCAAGAGAATGGTTGCCAGTTTCTTTGTATCTTTATTTTTATGTCACATTGAAGACAGTTTAGCAGATATTAAAAATATATATAGTTAATGATTTATCCATCATTCTGATGAGATATGATTGTGCTGTCACTTCCCTTTGTGCTGCCATAGTACTTCTCAAGAAGAAAGATTTATAATTCTTCTAACACCATAACTGTGCTAAGGAACAGAATTCTAAATTCCACAGCTTTTGTTAAACGCTTTTCAGCACATACTTTTATAACCAATTTAACAATGTAAATATTATTGATATTATTCTAGATAATGTTTTTCAAGGACTATTACAAGACTAGTGTGTTTTGGTGGTGGTGGTGTTTTTTTTTTTCCAGGGACAGTGGGAGGCATTTGTTTTACCCCAAACATGCTCCCAATTCATTTCCTATTTCTCTTCACCTCACACCTAGTATCTAAAATTCTGCTTTTTTTGCTGTACCAGAATTTGTGCTATTTCCTCCTTCTTATGAACCTCACCTCTTTAAAGCTACACATCAGATCTTATTCTGATTCTATAATGCATTTTCAGTTTAAAATAACAGTCTGTTCTGAATAGTAATCCATTGCACCCCTCATTTTAAGGGGAAGGAGGCAAGACACATGACAAAAATCATAGAGTGAAATAGCTGGAAGTCCACTCACTGGGAAAGGCTGGATGGCAGAACCACTGTGCAATGCTGCTGTAAAGAAATGCAAAGTAAGTATTATTTTACTTCTTATGATTTTTATGTAAAAGTTTCTTTCATATGTGAAAGCACTAGCATAGGCTAATTTCTAGTTAGAGATTTATTTTGTTCAGAAGTCATACTGGGCAGTCTTACACTTCAGTAATTCCATCCAATTCCATAAATTATGCCATCCTCTTCAGCAATCACCTTTGGACCTTCTTCCTCATTTCCTATGACAATTTCACAGTTTCCCCATTTTCCTTATTTCTACATACTTATTTCTATATCTCTATACAAAATCCAACACAAACAACAACAACAAAGCCAATAGCATGCCATCTTCATTAACTACCAACTAGCATCACCTCTATAGAAAATTCCTTTTGCTGTTTTCTGCTTTGCCTCTTCTTGCAATAATTCAAACTGTGGACATATGTGTATACAGAGAATTCACTCTTCGTTGTTATTTTATTTAGCAAAGATACGATACCATGTAGGAAACCCATTCAGGTTTCCATCAAAGTACATCTAGTATTGTTTCTGTATGAGTTAACTGAGCTTCTGAAAAGTACTTGGAATACTGCGGATATTACTGGGCAAAAATTAAGTACAACGAGTGGTCAACTGAAAATTCATTTTGAAGAAAAAAAAAATCCCAACAAGCTCAGTTCTAGAGTGTTGGTTCCTAGCTGCCAGATTTCCATGGGAAACACTGCAACTAATTGCCAGATACATGTGTAGGAATTTTATGTGTTCCCCCTAAAGATAATCAAATTGAAACATCTGGGAAATGTTGCTCTAAAATCACACCAAGCCAAACCAAAGCCAGAGAGATTCTAGCAGCAATGATACAAGCAGTGGGACAAACAGAAATTCCTGCCCCAAACCTTATTCCTCTCCTTGACCACATCGAAACTCTGCCCTACCCAGCACATGAACTCCTACGGACCTATGTGCAGGGCAGATAGTAGAGCAGTTGTGGCTTGGCTGGAGTTCAAGGGAGGCTGAGGCCGGCATGGAAGTTCCCAGCCCAGCCACCAGCAGCTGCAGCACATGACACCTACGTAGTGGAAGGCTGGGGCTGTCAGAGTTTCCTCTCGTGCGCAACCCTCAGCAGCACTTTCAGTTTTCCTGGGGTATAACTGGCATGGAAACCACAGCACCCGCCACAGCCGCCAGCACACTCCGCCTGAGCGCGGAGGGGACGCGGAGTGGCGGCACGGCAGGGAGGGCCTTGGGCACCCACAGAGACCCAGCTGTGAGCAGAGATGCTCCTGCCGACCCCGGTAAGTTCAGCACAGCACCATACCTCCAGCTCCTCTTTCAGGGGACACACATGTCTCTGGGCAAACGAGGGTGAGAGCAGATCCTGCTCCTGCAGGGATGGCAGCGAGCTCTTGGGTGGCTAGCCACGCATGGGTGTTTAATATGATGGTAAAGGGAAAGTACATTTTAAATGTGATGCAGTTTGTATATTTACTGGTGGTTTTGTGTGTTACATTATGCTTAGATTGTATATAATCATTGAATCATTTGGGTCAGAAGGGACCCTTGGTGAAGGGAATCTGTAAGGATTCTGTGGTGTTGGCTTTGTGCAATATTGCTGTGGAGAAAAAAAACAGCGGTTGATATTTTGTGCTACTGTGGTACATAAGTATTTCTTCCTCTTGCTGCCAGTGTGGGATACCAGAAAAGACAGAAGGAGTGGTGTGAACAGACGTTCACTGAGTGTGGTGGGTCAGCATTGCACAGGCAGGTACTTCAAGGGGTGTTCAGCTCCCGGGGGTGCTTCAATTTGCCTTCGGGGGTCCGCCCATCCCAGACCCAGAGCATCAGCCAGTAGGATTCAGATATTCAAGTAAGAGTTCGGTATGCTGGGACAAAGATTTCATTCTCAGCCCCATTTTTTTCCTCTGGTTAATTAATTAATTAAACAAATGAAGGGCAACAGCAAGCAACAAAGTAATCCTTCTGTCAGCTTGTACAACCAAATAAATATTTTCCTTCAGACCAAGGCATAGCAGGTTTTGGCACAATAAAATGAAAACAATTGGAAAGTGAGAGCTCTTATTTTCAGATGTGAGAATCACCATCCCCAGAAGATGTTGTTCAGGGGACAGAAGTGGTCCAGTACAACTTCTGCTAGATTGAAAATGCTATCCTAGTGCTTTACAGGGGAGGGATGGTTCTGCTGCAGCCAGCAAGGTCCCGCACAGAGTTTCTCAGTCTGGTGAATTTAAGCTTTAAGTGGATTGGTAGGGACCTGATGCACATAAGCCATGCAATCCCTTGAGAAATGATTTTCAAATTAACTAATAAGATATTGTACTGCTTATAGCTTATTAGACAGAAACAGTGAGCAGCAATACTAATAGCTACTATGCCTGGGATTTAAAAGCTGGATTTAGCTGTCATGTCCGTAATTCTTATTGCACTGGTTGTGTAAAGGAGTAGGTGAGAAGAGGGTTTAGTTTCATATTAAGGAAAGTAAAAGGCTCTACAGCAACATAATTGCAGGATTAGTAAAAAGTATAAGGCAGCTTTGCTCCACTATTTACACGTCAAGGTAATTTATGGAAATCCTTGTACAGAAAACTTCAGTAATTGAAAATAAGAGTAAGCTGTTTCTGAATCTCAAGTTAAAGGACAAGCAAAATTATTTTTCATGTTAAAATATAATGTGTAGAAAAGAATGGTAAATTTTCACAAGATACTTTAAAGGTCATCTCCCCAGGGGAAAGGAACAAGATATGAGAGCTTCTTGACCAACAGTAATAGCTATGATAGTAATTGATCTGCAGGCCTGTAGATATCCAAACTACAAGCTCACAAGATTTCTACACAAGACCATTTTGACACTAATTGCCATTCATCCTGCAGTAGAAAGTTAAGGCTAAAGGGGCAGAGCAACCAAACACCTTGAGAATAACCTGGTACAGGAGCATCACAGTATGTGGACAACACGTAAGAACAGAAAAAACATAAAGACAACAGACAACAGGAGCCGAAATATGAAGGGGCTCGGCAGACCCAGCAGGGTAGAGATACTAGCCTGATTAGAATTGAAGGTAGAAATGGTCAGATTTTATGACAATATATAAAACCCTGAGCACAGAGAGTGAATCTTTAGCAAAGACATCATCTCAAAACTAGAAAAACACAAGCTTTTGAGATTGCACACCAGAATGCATCACTGAAGGTGACCAAAGTAGCAAAGGGAAGAAACCAGGCAGCTAAATTTATGAGCAACTAGTGGAACAAGTAATCTAATTGCATGTGATAGCAAAAAGAGGCAATTCACAATAAAATAAAGAGCCATTACACAGGACCAAAGTTAAAGTGCTCTGCCTGGAATACATATGAGGCCAGTGACTACTGCTTTCTAAGTCATGAAGCCAATTTCACAACCTTACCAGCTCTCCTAATACAGACGACAAGTTAGAGGAGCTAAATGAAACAAGCTGTTCACATGAAAATGAAGGTAACTAAAATAACTATTTGATGTTTGAGGCGTAGGTAAGGACCTTTAGTTTCAACCTTTAGCTGCGATCCAAATGGAGACGGATTACCCTTTTGTGACAAAGCCATCCTCGCACAAGCCCTTGCACAACTTCTCTCCTGTCCTAAGGAGGCACAGATCAACCTCGCTGTCACATCCCATTAAGAGCAGAGCTGATAAAATGCACTGGGATTCCAAGGTGACACAGCTGCTTTCATTACATTTGTCACAATATTGATTAGATTAGGTCTGAAGCCCATCTTTGGCCTGCTGCTGACCCATCGCATCTCTAGGGAAATTCTGTGGAGTGGGAAACAGAATTGAAAACTACTAGAACAACAGAGATGTTCAAGATGGTTACAGCTCATGGGACTGACATCGGTGTGACACGTGCTGATTTTTACTAACTATGCATCCTAATCCATTAATCCCCAACTAGACAACTAAATATTATGTTATCATCTCATTCACAGTAGTTAGCTTTTGGGAGCTTCATAGCATCAGAAGAACACACTAAATATTTTTACTTCATTCACTGGAGTAAATATTAATAACAAAGTGCTGCATAGATCATTTTGACCACCAAACTTTTAAAAAGCAAATAAAAAGCAGTAGGTGTTCTCTCTGTGGAGCTTTATAGTGTATCATCTGTCTTCTACAGGATGTTCAGTTGTAGCTATTATACTGCACGCAGCATAGCTGGTGATGTTTCAGCTTGGAGAATTGTGCAGCTGAGCTGTGCGGCACCCAGTCAAGCACAGCAGCACACAGCTAAGCACCCTTATGTCTGTTCTCATGTTTTCAACAGGCTTTACTTACTGCCATTAAATATTTCCAATGTAACACACGCCCTTTCATTGATGTAGCCTTTGTATGTGGCAGATTTGACAGTTCAGAAGGCACAAAGGACTACTTTGAATTGCTAAATATGCTTCATGTTTTGGACAGCATGGACACCAGAGAGAGTTTTTTTATTTTTCCTTTTTAAGCATGAGATCATTTTTTCTTCCCTTTCACATGGGGGTTACCCTTATAAATACCATCGGCAGGCACATCTGAACTACAAGGAGCCTGAGCAATAAGTTCAGTAAATGTCATCCCTTTTCCCCACGCCTTTACCTCCCACATGTAGCACCCACTCCTCTGACAGCGCCACGATGGTTTCTTTTTTCCTCTGTCCAAGTGTTCCCCTTCTCATTATCTTCATACTGCTCTACCAAATACCACAGCTAAATAGTTAGCACCCTGTAAGTAAAATAAACATTCCTATCTGCAGCAGGGAAATTGCAGTACACCCATCGTGCCCTGCAACAGAGCCCGAGACTAGCTGACAGGCAGCCTGCTGCAGACCACCACTGTCCAGAGCAGCTTCTGCATGCTCTGAAGGATGCAGCAACATGAAGCAGACCAAGCCGTGCACTGTTATGATTTACATAACAGGGTGTTACAGCTAGATCCTGCATTTATTTTATTTCCATGGGAGTGGGGGGAAAAAAAAAAATCAAGAGAAAAAAGAAACCTGGAATTTTCCTCTACTTAAAACTTTGCAACCTCAATGTACCTGTGACAGTATATGTTTCAGGTTGCTATTTTGATCCTTTTCAAAACTGTTAAACTTTCTTCAAAATTAAGTCTAGGAAATTGTTTTGCCCTGTTCTTAACCTGGTCATACTTTTTTTCACTCAGAAAGAAGGAGCATAACTTTTCTTAATAAAATCCTAGATTTTTTTATATTAATATTAAATTAATATTAAATCTAAAAGAAGCTCAAACAACTGCTTTGCAGAATTTTGCCTATTATTACTGTGCAGACCTCAATTAAGATTCTGTGAAAGCCTTCGCATCCTCAAACTATGGTTTGCACCCTAAGAATATGAAAGAACCAAACTTCTAAGAATTGCCTGGTGACAGATAGGTGGTCAATTTTTTCCACTTTAAGGGCTGAAAACTTTGCAGGGTGGTTTCAGCCAGATTTAGAGTTTTCCTCGAAAGGGTACAGGTTACGTCCCAAAGAAATATGTTCAGAAGATCCTCTCCAGAGTTGTCAGACAACATTCTCTAATTATACTAAACGTGTTCCACTTACACTTTTGCCCTTGCTTTTAAACAAAAGTAGTACAGCAACCACAGCCCTTAAAAGTTACACATTAAAAATTTTCTGAGTGTAGACCAAAAGAAAAGTGACCATCCCTTGATAAAATACATAATTTTAACATTTTTTTGTTGTACATTTTAAACAGTCATTTATTTTTGCGCAGAATAGATACACAATCTAAGAGAACACTGTCTTGAAACTCATCATTTATACTGACATGGGAAGCACCTTTATCTCCTCTGAGAAAGAACCAGGCCAATGCGTGGGTAGAGAGAAAAAGTTCTGACAAGGTTTAAATGACCTACTTCATCATCCTCTCCATCCTTTCTACACCCGCTCCTTACACACAACCCTTCCCCAGCTCATCCATCTCTCCTGCGGTTCCCCTCACAGCATGTTCCTCTCTCCCTGCCTCATCCTCTTCTCCATGCTAACCTGGACACGCTGTCTTGTGTCCCATTCTTAATTCCATTCCTTCCCTATCAGTCTCTGGCCTCCTCATCACCACTGCTGGGTCTGGTTACGAGAGCAGGATCTATCCCTGCTCCTTGCCCACCCCTCTGCTGGTCTGCATGGGCAGGTCAGGCTGGAACCATGCACACAGCCTTGACAGAGCTGCTCCTGCCAGCTGGGGGTCTGCATCCCAGGAATGAGAAATGTTAGCTGAAGGCAGACTGATAGCTCTTGCAGTTCGGGTTTGTAGATCACAGACTAAACCAGAAATGGACTTGACGTAGTTGGTTCTGTCTGACAGTTTCTAACAGGGCTTTCCGCTACAATAACAGAAAGCTAAGGCACCCTACAACTCAGCTGGCAGTCCGCTGCAGCAATTTGCTACTAGCATACTTCAGAAGGAAGCCAGAAAAAAGAGGGTGGAGATGCAAAAAGCAATGTCATTCTTCTGGACTACGAGCAGCTCACTTGTGTGGGATGCCCTCCGCTCCCCGGTGACCATTTCTGCCACACACAGTCCAAGGTGTAAACGTGTCCCCTGCCTGCGCTCCCTTCTCACCTGCAGAGAGCTTGCAAGTCAAGTTTAAAGAGTACAGCAGAGCACATGAAAAGAAGTGTACAGGAATCCACTTCTTTGAAAGTGCTGACACTTTGGAGGATGAAAGAGACTTGAAATCTCCAGAGTTCCAGCCTCATGGGCACTAAAATATCCCTTGAAAAGGAAAGAAACAGGAGAAGGAAAGAAAAAGCACATCTCCGTATTTAGAAGTTCATATATTTAAGTCTCTTGAGGAAGGAAATGGGCTAGGAAACTGACAGTGAAAAATACCAGATTTGAAACGCTGAAAATAAATCTGATTTTCTGATACAAGTTTTAATTCTTTTTAAAACGAGAAACAGGCCTTAAAATGTAATAAAAACAATTCACAAAACACAAACCCAATACGATTTATCCACTAAAGGGCAAGAAGTTAGGAAAACACATGCTAGGAATAGTCTGGCCAAAATTTAATTTGCTTTCAGAGACTACATGTTAACCATCAACAGCGGGCATCCCATTGCTGTTCCTGCCACCAAGCAATAACGGGAATGAACGCCGCTCATTTGTTATGCAAGACGCAGACGGCCTTATAGTGCAGAGCAACTGAAGCTTTAACCTTGTAAAACAAGTCTCTCGGTAACACATACAATTGTTTTAGCCAAACTGGATTTTTTGAGAATAATCTGGAAGAACAGCCATAATGCATCTCGGGTAGCATTATTTACCTCATGTGCTGACAATGCCTGCAGAGATAGTACGGAGTAACACATACGGCTCGCTTTGATGTTCATTTGCAATGAGAAGAGCAAGTCTGTGCTGTTCATAGGGAGGGGGTAGTTGGGACAGGGAAGGAGCAGCTCCACATATTGCATCTCTAAAGGTCTTCACAGAAGAGTAAGGATGCACAGTAAATAAATAGCTGAAGTTTAAAGAACAGACTAGAAGCAAATAAAACTTTGCCTCCTGCAAAACAATAGCGTAAATAATGGTTCAGGAATTATATTAGAGTGTGATGGCTTTTTCTGTAGACTAATGACACCCAGGAGAAAAGAGTCTCTGCTTTGAATGAGAACATCAAATTTGATTTGTGTAGCCTAAACCAATAAATAATCATCTCTTAATTTAGACAGATCTGTACAAAAGCAGAATCCTCACATTTTAATTGTGGATGAGACAGTAAAAAGCAAACAAAGAAGTTGGGCAGTCCTTGAGCGTATGAAAGGGGAGAATCTGCACGAGGCAGATCTCTTTGGTAATTAATCATGGCAAATTGACAGGCATTGCATCTGCTCAGCACCTTCCAGCACCGTGACTCAGAGCCGCCCTGTGAAAGCCGCTCACAGCTCCTGTCTTAACAGGGAGCTTGCACTGAAGGGAAGGGCGACTTGTCAGCGGGCCGAGGGCAGGACTGAGAGCTTCAGCTACCACTGCACAAAGATAACATCTCAGAGACTTTCTGGGTATTGGAGCTTGCCCTAGCCACTTGGTACTTCCTCAGCACGCAGCAACAACCTGACAACCACGTCCTCTGTCAGGGTGCTGAGGCCGGCGGAGGGGAAGGCAGCAGAGGCCACAAGCAGGCGCACCCTGGGACGTGAGGGTCCTGCGGCCTCCAGGCCCGGCCTTGCTCGTGGCCCTGTGCCCCTGCAGCAGCGAGCCCAGCTCTCACTGTGCGCTCACTGAGCAGCTCTGTTCGGCACCACGGTCACTGGTGAATGCTCTGACCCCTGACTAATTGATCTCTGCAGCAGCAGAACAGAAGGCAAAGGCTGGCAGAGCCCAAGTTTTGGATTGGTGTAAGCAAGGACCTTCCTGTGCGGCAGTACCACACCTTGCAGAGCTGTTCGTGTGAATAAACACAGGCCTTTCCCCAACCCCAAAGATCCCCATTAGCCTTTTCTCAAATTTAGGAGTAATAAAAAAGCAAGCAGGTAACTGATCCAACACAACCATATGTAATTCAAAGGATAACCTGAAAATCCAGAGCAGCCCACATGGCAGTAAAAGAGTTTTAATCAATTCTGAAAGAGTGAGAATAGAGAAGGGAGATAACAACAACGTTTAGTTTAGTTTCTACCAGGCAGAATTTAAAAGATCCTGAACCCTTTTCCCTTAGAAAACTGAAATAGGAGAACAAGTTTTGTGTGAGAACAAGTTCACACTTCTGTGAACTGCTGTGGGTCAGGGACTCTTGAGACACACCAGTGCCATTTTAGTTACCATAAGGAGCTTCAGCTGTGCCTAGGAGGTTTGTTCATCATGGCGAGATAACTGGAAAAACCCTGAGACAAGCACAACGCTGCACTGTCAGGGCCTGAAAAACCTCTGCACTTCCAGAGGCACGAAGCCAAGACAGACTGCAAAACGGGTGATGAATGCTGGGATAAAGCCGGGGTTTGGGAAGCAAGAAGCAGTGGGTCAAAGGCCAGGGCCACCCATGCTCTCCTTCCACCCCGTGCACTGTCCCTGCCGGCTCTGCCCGCACACCAAGCCAGGGCTGCCAGCTGCCACCACAATGCCAACCAGGGCTGGGCACTTGCTGTTTCAGCACCTTGCCTGGAGTAGAGGGGAACAGCAAATCTGTTTCTCTGTGCTGGCAGTGCCAAGAGAGGAGTTTTATGCATCGTGTTTTGCAAAGGGCAGCACACAGGCAGAGAGCAAGGCCGGGCAGCCGAGGGGCACGCAGTCCCCAGGTAGGCAGGCAGCGGCGGCCGGCCACAGCTCACTCCTTCGGTATGAAAGGATGGCAGGGAGTGAAAGGGCATTCTTTTACACAACTAAGAGGCAGAGAAAGGTCCTGCGAGCACCTCATACCCTGGTTGTGAGCACTCACAAGAGCTATTTAAATCAGCAAGCAGTCAGCACCCACAGGAATTAACACCACGGGCGCAGAAGCTCAGATGCACACCCTCTAGATGTTCTTTTCTACCAGGGAAATTTTCACTCCACGCAGCTTGTTTTAACAAGTTATCTGTTGTTAATTCAAGAATTCTAGGTACTTTTCACTCAGATATTCACTTTCAGTTACTCTGTCCTCAAGGCGTACATACTATTAACATAGAATAACAAACACAGCTCAACAATCAAAATATTATTTCCTCTTTCTTATGTATGACTTTTTCCTCCTCCCTCCACCAGGGAAACAAATGGAAAGTATTCACTATAACACCAGAAAAAGTTAACTTGGAGTGGGATGGATCTAAAGACTGACAGAAGCCTGAATATAGCCATTCACCATAGCTGCTTACATATTTATATACATAATATATATATTTATATACATAATATACATATTACTAAATTCTCTTATGTCAAGGCACTATCAAAACCTAGCTGATAGTCAGCTACATCCAGTCTATAGAGCATGCGTTCCTCATCAATTCACATTCCCACACACAAAGCATCTTCCCCCTTACTTGTTGCAGGCAAAGTCATTTATGTTTGCATGTGACCATAGCAGCAACGCTAACAAAACTCTGCTCCCTAGGCTAAGGTATTATTTATGAGATCATCCACTGAATAACAGCTGGGTACTTGCTCCCTGCATCTTGGGACCCAGCCAACAGAAGTTACACATAATACCTTTCCTCACTGATTTGTCCTCTCATTGACAGTAACATTGATAGTCTCATTGACAGTTTCTTTAACATCACAGACATAGTTTAGACATAGTCATAGTAAAAACATACATTTATGTTTTGAAATCCTGACAAAGACTGCCTTTCCTTTTCTGAAAACACATGGCGTGACAATATATACAATTGCTGATGTGGTGGGGTGCTGAGGTCAGATTAATATTTATGATCAAGAATTAGTGGGGAAAAAAAATCAGCTAATAAATCCCCCCAAACTAAGCAGGTATCATGATTCATTAAAGTATGAAGCATGTTAGGCTAATGAAGTTTTTACCAAACCAGATCAAAGTTTCAGGAGCTAAGGATGATTTTTAGGTGGCAAAGTAGCTTGGACCAGAAGAGCAGCAGCTCTTCTGTTTGGAGCTTTGCATTTGATTTTTCAGGGTTTATTTTAACCCCTAAAAACTCAAAACAAAACTCCTTGGGTGTGGACTGAAACAAGAGGTTTCAGTGAAAAGACTGGACGGAAACCACTGAGACTGAGAGCCAAAACGAGCACTCGGACCTGTGCTGTGCACATGCCTGGCAAGCCTGACGCAAGTGTTCAGTTTCCTTGTCTGTAATTCTAAGCCCAACTAATTTATCCTAAGAGCTTTCACTGTAACCAAGGGTCTGGGGGCCAGGGACAGGAGGGAATTAATCTGAAGTGGCACCTCCTAATGAGGAAATAAAGATCAGAAACCTTGGGATCTGCTTGTGCAAGAAGAGCAGGGAAATTACCTTTGAGCATTTGATTTTCAAGAGATGAAGGAGGGAAAGAGCGAAACGGAACTGTGGCCACGGGGGGAAATTTATGAGAAATGCAAGTTGTGTGGTTGAGGCAGCCTCAGGGAGTGCTGAGAGGTTTCAGAAGGTGGACAGATTCCTTTCTCATTAATGAAGGGGCCCTGACTCTGGATCCACTGAGCTCTCTGCGAGTGGAGGGCTATTCAGCAATCTCTTTTGATTGAAAGCATGAGCCTGCTGCTCGAGAGCTCCTGGAAGCTTTCCTTTTAATGAGGAGCTGGGGGAAAGGGGGGGGGGGGGCGATGGCTGGAGGAGGGGAAGGAAAAGATGGGTAGCAAAAGCGCTGGTAGCTGGACATGGGGCTTGAAGGGATTTGCAGGACGGGCCTCTGGGGGAAGGTTAAAAACTTACAAGGTAAGTGACGCCTTGCCCAGGCTGACTTTTTGCTTGCTGTTCACTGAAAACTTCTCTGCATCTTCAATCCATCCTCAGCCTCCTAATTTCTCATCGTTTTTATCAAATCAGTTATTCTGCTAGCACTGAACTTAAAAAGAGAAAAATGCTGATTTTCAGATTTTGCCTAGTTGATATAAGCTATTTGAGTAATGTTTAAATATATACATATATAAATAAAATCCTGATCATCTTCGCTGCTGCAAGAGGGAACATGCAGCTTGCTGTTCTGACTTGTGCACAGCCGTGAGCTCTCATCAGACTTTGTGTGGGCTTGAAATGCTCTTTTAGTCCTCTGCAGCTGAAAGCTGAACACACATTATCACTAAAAAGGATATGAAAGATGGTGCTGGGACATTTGCCATAAATATACAGGAATGCTCCTCAAAGCAATCAGGAATGTGAACAGATTAGTAGCTAGCACAGTTTTGAGGATTGTACTGCCAGATAGCTGTTTCTGTTGAAGGTTACAATTTTATATTAAAAAATTACAAAAAACACTTGAAACAAATTCACACCTGTTGCACATGTCCATATTTACTTGCTTGTAAGTGAGCTGCAACAGAGTGTGTTTAAACACTGAGGTTTACTTTAGAAGGACAGAATCTTAAGTCACGTATTCAAACAATTCGGGCATAATTGTCACAACGGATCTTAAGATATTTAAGGCATAAAAGAGCCTAAATTAAAAATAATATGAAATGTCATTATAATGACTATACCAGCAGTGCAAGTACTTCCAGTACTTCCTTTGTGACGCAAAGTGTAAAATATTCAATTTTAAAGACCCAGTTGATGCTTTTACAAGGTATAATGTTATTAGTGTTTAACTTAGTATTCAAACCTTTCAAAAGCAATATAGCTACAGAAAATGCTTTAAACTTACTCACTTGTGGCCAAATCTGTTGAAGCCCAAAGTCTTCCGCTACTTCAGTGTTTGGACCAATCTATAATGGGAACTTCTGGGAATGGTTATTGTCCTCCCCAGAGACAAACTCTACATTATTTTAACCTCCTGTGACATTCCAAACCACATCTCAGACCAGAGTTTGCAAACCCAACTGAGAATACAATTTTATTTGCATTTATCAAACCAGCATGGATTTACCTCATCGGCTCCCCAGCTAGCACACAACAATGCACAAAGTTAGAGTCTTCTCAGACATGGCTCTCAAAGAAAAGCTGAACTGTTAACTACTGAAGCTCTGTGGCCACACAGATGCTTGTGTATATACATGTAGGATTGAGCTCAAAGTCTGATAAAGGCCAAGATGACACATAATTTACATGAATTAAAACAGTGTCACAGAAAAACTAGAGTTACCATTTTCAAAAGCATACTTGAGAACAGTTGAGCATGATTAAACATCCCTCCCTTTCCATTTTAACCACTTCAGTGCTCCAAAAAACAATTGCAAAAGATCTCATTGACTCAAAATGAGAAACCAAAGTACTACATAGGAATAAGTAAACCTAGCTAATTAATAACTACTTTCTAAAAACAAGTAGGTGATTTTTAAGCAAGTACTTTACTGCCCAAAAGGTATGGTACAAACCATTCTTGAGAAAGGAGAAAAAAAAAAAAAAGAAAAAAAAAACGTATTTTCAATTATTTGTTTATCGACAATAAGAAAAAAATGAAAGGTACAGAGAAGAGCAGGGGTATATTTATAAAGCAAGGGATTAAATTTTCAGTTATATCTGCTAATGCTACTGGTGTCTATAGATGTGTGAATTCAGTTTAAACAGCATTTTGCTAGCTTTTATCAGCTGCCAAGGAGGATATATCAACCTCTGCAGACTGCAATCACTTTGTTGATTACTTTCTAAACTGAGCAGAGATCTTGGTGGGAAACTGAATGGGAAGTTCAAGATAAATCTAAGCACTGCCTGTGTGTGTTGACTTGGGGTTCAGTGCTGTGATGTCTGGAGTGCTATGATCTCAGTTTGGTGGAACTCCTAGGTGTGTAGGATATTAAGTCACATTGACAGACAATATTATCTAGGGAGTAACAAAATATGAGCAAAATCTTTTTTATTTTATTTTTCTAGGCACATTAATGAGACGGTTTGTGTCCACATTTAAAACAAAATACATACAGAATCTGATTTTAAGGGTTGAGCATGTCATCACTAAGAGAAATGTTTTAGAAGGAAAAAATGTAATGAAGAAAGATGAGGCCATTTACCTCAGTGATGAAAATAGTGACCTATGACTGTAGAAAATAATGATATGGGTTATTACAAATTATACAGTAGAGCACTTGAGTGCTTAAAATGATAATCCACCCAAACCAGTTCTCAACATTTCATACATTGCAAATGTTAGGAGGCAGATGCTAGTGAGAGGCTGCTCGTAACTGCCACTACCTTGCAGGACAATGGCACGCTGTAACATTTGTGAGGTTGTATGAAGCATATAAATCAGTCAGATTTTAACAACTGTACTCATAAAATATTTAGAAAATTTCAAACAGGAATTAGGCATGTGATGTACTTGAGCCTTTGCAAGTTTCCTTCATCTGACGTGATCAATATCACACCAAGCACAACACGAAGCAGTTCAAGCAGCCATCCTTAGCCCAGGTCTAAGCCCTGCTCTCCCCAAAGTTTCAGATGCTTGGTTATCTCCCATTCCTGCAGGAGAACCCATGCATCTGATTACTTTCTTAGTTTCTTGGGCAACAAGTGCTATTTCAAGCCATAAACTTCTGCACATCAAAGGCTAATCGGGCAAAGCAGGACTTCATACTCTGCTTCCTCCCAAGCAGATCACTCAGCAAATCCCACAGCTTGAAAAGCAAATATCTTCTGATTCTCACTGCACTCCTCACCAGTCCACCTGAATTTGGGCTGAGCTTAGAGAGGCAAGGAGGAAACAGGTGCATGCAGAACTAAAACAAATAACAGATACGTGGAGGTGTTGATGATTCCTGCTAACAGTCTTACAACACCAAAGGAAAAGGGGTGATTAGGTAACTCTGATGACCTACCTTGACTCGGGGATTTACTTAAAACCTGCTTAAATTAGTTCTGTTGCCTACAAGGAGTTTTGGACCAAGACCCAGATATGCAGCATTGGACATGATAACCTAGTTCACCACTCCAATGAGATCATTGTGATTATTTAAAAAATCATTTATTTTTGAAAGAATGGGGAATGTCCCAACATCACTAGCAAAAAAAGCACCTCCTCATGCTTTAAAACACACACATACATACACTGCAAGAACGATGCTGTTTGCCGACTTCACACTCTTTGATGTGTGAACGTATAAGACAATTGGAGACATTCCAATTATCTCCAGTTCAAAGTTAGGCCAAAATTAGAAGCAGTTATGAATAATGTATTAGGTTTTAGTGGAAACAGCTATGCTGAGTAGAATAAAGATGAAAGTTTATCTTACTTGTGAATAAGTGAAATAGGTGAATATGTGAAATAGGTAAGCAGCACTGCTGCCTTAGACAGAGCTGGTTGGAACTGCACATCCTCAGAAGTTCAATTAACAAAACATGTCAAAACAGAGTTTTGTGACAGGTTATAAATTGCTTTCAAATGCACTTCTGATGTTTTCAGAGTAGTACTGGAAGCCTAACTTTCCAGTGAAACCTCCTCTAACTTCTTTATGTGGCTTTTTGGAAGCAATAACCATGTCAGCCCTATTATCATTTGCCACTGCAGGCTAGAAGTTGTTTCCTGGTCAGAAGGTGTATCCTGGGAGGCTTCTTAGCCAGTACCGCAATACAGTGAGACAGATCCTCAAAGGGTGCTAAGCAGTCTCTTTCCACTAATTTCAGCAAACTTAGCGATTTGCTAAAAATCTAGTATTTTAAGTAAGGAATAAACTACTTCCAGGTAGAAAAGCTTCTAGATAGATAAGCTGTTCTTGCTTAGATGTCTACCTTATGTACCAGATAGATGCCCAGTAGGTATTCCAGCATTGCCTTCTATTATTGCAATTCTGCTTTGTGGACTTTGTGAAAAAAGATCGAACCTCAGAAGATGATCATGAGAGTGCAGGCTGTAGAATGAGAAGATAAATATAGGTACTTCTTTGGTTTTGCATTCTAAGAAACCTGGTTTTCCACTTATTACCCCACATCCTCATGTTCTTTTTGAGTAATTGGAAGGAAGCCTTTTTGGTAATGCAATGGTTACCACTTGGGCATGGTCAGCAATAAGGACCACACATCTTTGACAAGAGTAGCTGACAACAGGCCAGAGATTATTTTTCTTTGTTTTGCATATAAAGTTATCTGTACCGTTATTTACAGATGCCCTTGCTGACATCCTGTGTTGCTTTCCTTCACTGACTTCAGTTTAAGTTTGCTAGTGGTTTTCAAACCATAAAAATGAAGTCATTGTATAAAACAATCCCACATTCACTAGGTTTTATTAGCAGTAAACAAGCTTTAGCAACAATAAAAATTGTATCAGTCAACAGACTCACTGGGGATTACAAAACAATAAAGAACATATTTCAACAAACAAATTTGTAGCACATCTTATAAAAGTTAGTTAATGTACCAGCTAGTATGAAATATTTTCCACTAATATCATGTAATGCCAGGGCAATTCTAGATTTTCATTTACTTTGGAAAATAACCACCAATACAAACCATTAGTGTACAGAGAGCTTTTTCCTCTTTTGCCTTAAAATTTCAATTCCATTTCCCAGAACCAAACTGTTCTACTTGAGCAAACCCTCCTCTATGTCACTAGGTGTAGATGGTAGATGACGTCAAACACCTACCCCTCTAACAAGAGCATGCAGCAATTCGTCGTGCATCACCCAATTTTTATGCCAACGAAACATAGCAGATCCAATAAACAGCATGGAAGTAAGCACAATGCCATTTATCTCCTTTTCTGGGCTTGTCTTGCGCAAAGCAGAATACAACAAGGAATCGTACAGCCTA
Source organism: Anas platyrhynchos (assembly GCF_047663525.1). Lineage (NCBI taxonomy): Eukaryota > Metazoa > Chordata > Aves > Anseriformes > Anatidae > Anas > Anas platyrhynchos. The sequence goes on from NC_092592.1 coordinate 15,166,136, forward strand.
CGTATCTCAGTGATGTGAAACAGATTGCTGGGTAATCATAGGAGTAATTTGCCTACAATGTTCTATATTATGCTCATAACCATCCTTGGAAAACCATAAAACAAGGGAATATAGTGTCTCCAGTTAAGTAGAGTGTTTATAAAAAACTTAGGTTGAACACATAAAGCATTTCTGCATCTCGCTGATTAAGATACAGGCTAGACTTCATTAATGGATTTGAAAAGATCACTATTCAAGTAAATTAATGCATTTGCAATACTTCATGTGAACCAAGTTGCATTTTTCACTTCAGGATTAGACTGCCTGATACCCTTTCAGTTAGATCTATAGCACAACTAACTCCCAGCGGAGTGGCTTGTCAGTTTGGAATTTCTAGCTCATCTTCGCCGCGCGCATATCCTGTGGGAGAAGCTAGTGAAAACAGAGCAAACTAGAAAATGCTTATATGGAATTATTCTCCTATACAAGGAAAAAGTAATCTGATTTTCAGTGTTATCAATCACTAGAGCAACACAGTTAAGTAACTATTTTTAAATACTTATATTTGAATGCAAGGCATCTGGACATCAGTTTCCTGCATATAGATCTTACAGAAATGTAAGAGTACTGTCTAATCAAAATTCCCTTACAACTATGAAAATTAAGGCTGTCCAGGAAATCTGCAATAGCACAGAAGAGCACACAAAGCTTTTACTTTTATGCCACCAGCTCAAGTCTCACTCAGACAGTAAGCAACCACATACCAGTTCAGAAGGCAAACCAGCACAAGGGAAGGAATGGAAAAAAAAAAAAAAAAACACCTTCCATTCTTACTACCCAAAGTAATTTAAAACTTACTTTTGGTTACCTTTATTATTATCATGCAATATACATGATTGTATGAGCATGAGTTTTACATAACATTTCATATTTTGCATGTATAGTGATGTCAATTTGTTTTGAAAGGTTACTGAAAGAAAACTAAATAACAGAGACAATAACTACATTTTCCCAAACTAGTGGAGGCCACTCTTCCAAACACCACTTCATGATTCTTCATGAAATTTATTTGCATTTCAGCCATCTCTTAAAGATGGCTACCTGTTTCACAAGCCCAGCCTCTCTCTCTATATAGCTTGTCTCCCCAGATACATCCACGATCTGGACCCATTTCTGTTTTGTCTAGCTCTGGAGAAAAAAAGGTGGTCAGGAAAGCTGCATCAATCACGGGAGAGTGCTGTGAACTGTACAGAGATTACAGATGCAAGCTCAAGTTCCTGACTCCGATATGACTGTTTGTTTCAGGGAGATTTGTCATCCCCACCCAAATGACAGTATTTAAAAAAGCACATGTCCAGATAAGTTTAAAAAAATCCCCAAACCTGAGCTAGGAGAGAGCTAGGAGTAAAACAGGCTCTACTCATGCCATGTACAGCCTTCACACACTAAGAATGTTGTCTGATGAGGAACACCAGTGAGCACAAGAAAGAACAAGCTTCCTCTGGGGAAACGACATCAGCTTTAAGTTTCCCACATGTTCATGCCTGGGGAACCCCCTCTGAACTCACTAGCTGAAGTGACATCTGTTTCTCACCACTGGAGCAAGGCAAAGAGCAGCAGTAAGGTTCCGTCTGGGGCACATGAGAGAACATACAGGGCTCCACCAGTCCTCCTTATTCTGGTGAGGGGGGAAGGAGGAGGGAAGAATATAAATGATAACATTCAAATAAAATAAAAACAAAGTTCCCCAAAAGATCCTTAGTGTTGGTGCAATGAATTTAAAAAAGGCAAAGGAAAGGGAAACAAGTTTGATAAAATATTATCCTACTGACAGTGAAATAACTAAGTGTTCCACCTCACCAAAAAAGACAACGTACGAATATGGAGACTACCGTAACTAGGTAGCCTGCGTAATAGCTAACTTTTGGATGACTGCCAGTCCCGAATGGTAAAGCCAAAAAGTTCAAGGCACACATTGTTTATTTGTCGTCAGTTATTTGATTTGTGACCTGGTCAATACAGAGCACAGGGAAAATGCAAGTTCCAGGGAGAGAATAAATCTCTTTTATTTGTAGTTCACATGCATTTATTCTCTTATGCAGATATTGTCATAAAGGGTTGGGCACAGCAGCTCAGTCATGTTAATTCTTTGACCAATTCATGTCAAGCTCCTTTAGCAAAACAGACCACTAAGTAATTGTCCAGTTAATTTCACTCAAGGAAGAAAAATATATAGTCTGTTTTTGTTTTACTCTCAACATTTATGCATATATAGTAAGGGGGTGTTCACCAGCAGTTCAGTCCTCAGTTTTATCCCGTGCAAAAACTGACCCCATAGGGTCATCATGTCTTAGTGTTCCATGTTTGAAGTTTATTTTGGAATAGTCTGGGGCTGCATCCCATGATAAATAGAAAGGCTAAATTCACTTATAGATGAGACAAAATTGTATATTCTGTACTACTCAGCATCAACTCAGTATACATTTGTTTATTCACTGTGCTTGTGATAAAACAGGGCAAGTCCTTCCCATGTGCCTCGAACTATACTGAAACACAATGTAGCCAATCCATCTACACACACATTTCTAAGTAGGCTTGGGGACTCAACCATCCGTTTGCCAGCTCCCGTTGTTCATCAAAATGTTTCCTTAAAAATAAATTCATTTTTGAATGCTTAGTATTTTGGTGACAAGTTTCTAAAATCAATCTAGAATTATGTTCTCAGTGTTTCTCCTTACCTTTTACTTATGATATTAATATACATACCTCGAGGTTCCTAGTTTGGTTCAATCCCAAATAAAGTCAACGGAATTAAACCAACAGCTGTTAACTGCCTGTACACTGAGTAGAGTTTAGGCCACTCTAAAACTTCCCTAATAATTGTTGCTGAACTTGTTACTGGTATCAGCAAAAAGAATCCAAGCAATAGATGTGCACAGGAACTGAATTACTAGAGATAATTCAGGTAAGAGATACATTACGTGTCCAACAGAAATTTGCTTGCAACAGTACCGGTATACAAACAAATTACTGCAAGTGAGCTCATCCAGCCAGCATTCTCACCATCAGCTGTAAAATTATATTTGTAAAACCAAAGAGACTGAAAACAGAAAAAAAAAAAAAAAAACCATCTTACTGACCTTAATAAATCTTCCAAAATACCTGTGGGAATGCTAACAACATTGTTATAGGTTCTGCTAAAGCAAACAGAGGGTTGACTTCTCAGATTGGCAGTTTTGATCTGCTAATTGTGATACCCCAAAGCCTATAGCACTAAAAATAAACTTCTTTTTTGTTGAGATGGTTTAAAAAAATAGCAACCCACGTGCATTTACAAAAATACCATATCAAGAAGATTGACATCAGCACACATGCAGATTTTTTCTTCCCCTGGGCACCAAATTGCTGATGTATGTACATGCTCCTTTCTTGGCATAATTGATTTTCGCTTTCTGCACGGTGGCACATTCTTGGAATAGTTGGTGTCGCAGCAAGCATGAATATGCAAGTGAAGGACAAAATAGCTAGGATTAGACCAGAACTCCTTCATTTTGAACCCAAGCTTGACCCCGTTTAAAATAGAACATAGGCTGCTTTTAAAAATTCAGCTTAAAAAGACCCTAAAAAAATAATAGTGCATATTACATTGACATGCTTCTGTTCTTTCACATTATAGTCAAAATCACACTGAAACACTCACAAACATTAAAAACAGCCTTTATATATTTTGTATGTCTTTTCTTTAAAAAGAAGACACGAGCAAAACCGAGCAGATTCCAACATCTCCACAAACATACAAGAATAAGAAGGGAGCAAATCTACAACTGTAGTAGAAGCAGCTGTTCAGCTACACCCCGATTGCCTAAATTGGCATTTATGCATGACATGTTGTCGCAGCGCCTTTAAGCAGACCAGGCTAAGCCAACTATCTTTTTCCGAGATCTTTTTCTGTCACTCACTCTCTGACTAGCTCTCTACGCATTTAAATGACCTGAGATCATCAGACTTGTAAGATGTTCCTGTTGCTACATCAATGATTCATGGAAGTTTATCACCCCTTTTTAATCTGTTTTGTATGCACGCGTGTTTGTTTTTTAAACAAACTTGATTCATCCGTACCACCAAGAACATAAGGACACCCATGATACATTACAGCGATGTTTCCCTAAATGTACCCTAAATCTCAATTAGCAGGCAAGTTAATTCCTAAAAAGAAGAGAATTCTAACACATATGAAAATTGGGAACCAAACTTACTATTAGTGAACTTCTTTAGGCGACTGTGCCAAAACAGCCATTAGCATCTCAGTCAGTACTGAGCAGCCACACCCCAGTATCACAGTCAACGTGTGTCACGTTATGTTAAGAGTCTGCTATGTTGGCACCAGCACAAATAGCTGGAAATAAGCACCATGCCCTCTCTGAATCCTGGGGAAGAGCATTGCTTTCAGTCCAACGGCAAGATCCAGTCCTGAGCATCAGCAAAAGATTAGTTTCACAGTGCTCAACGGTTATTCTCAGTGGTGTGTCACAGGGCTGACCTCATGGCAATAAAAACATAGTTTGTCCCCCAGATAGGCGGGTGAATTTTCACAACTAGCTTTCCATTTCAGGTAGCATTGAAAACATACAACAATGAAACACATCTTAAGTTGTTCTTATATTTTCAGCTTGGTTTGCTCTGAAAATTGCTGGGTATCTCAGGGGTAGAGCTGGTCAAGACCTCTTCAACACATTTTTAAAATGGAAAATGCCATTTCCAAACTACAAAATTCATTGGCTCTGACAAAACCATTGTGTGGAAATATTCATCACGTCCCAGGTCAGAGAGAGAGAGAGAAGCGTGGTTGATAGTAACCACAGACTGATAGCTACAGCATTCAATCCCACTTCAAGTCGCAAGCTTTAAAAGCCTTGCTGAACTCAGAACCACGATTTGAAGCACTTGTCTCCCACTCCCATCTGCTGCCAAGTTATTAACGTGCCATCAAATTATTCTGCAGCATGAATCTCTGAAATTCAGCAATGTTTGAATTCATCTAAAAGCTGCCTGAGAATAGGTTTCAAGTCTTAAAATTTCTGTGCAACAAGGAATCCTGCAACATCTGTGCAGCCCAACAAATTAGTCTAAAAACCTATTATTCCTCGAAGACATTTGCCTGAGGCTTTGAAGCTGCACCTCCATTCTGCTTCTGAAATTGTAAGTTCTTACACTCCATACTAGGCCACTATCATTACTGCTTGTAGAATTTGATGGCATTTCCCGGACAAATTCCGCATTTCAGATCCAGTTAAAATTGATTGGTCTATAACCAAGACCACTAATCAATAAAAAATATGTATAATAATGTGCATTTTTAATTCACCTTTTTTTTTTCCATTCTCTAAATGATGATATTAGGCTTTATTCACGAAAGCCTTCTGAAATGTAAGAACCAAGAATATACTGCTATAACTATGCTTGTAACAGGCATATCAAAATGGTTTCTGAAATCATACAGCTCTGCAGGGGTAATGCACTGCTGGAGAGGGACAAAACATGCTCCTTTCTATATGCTGGCCACTCTCATCACCACGTAGATCCCCGAGTAACAGTTCACCCTCAGAGTAAGAAACAAGGCTACACACTAACTCAGGCTTGCTTCAGAAGATGTAGGCTTTGTCCCATTTTGTTATTTAATCAGCACCGTGAAGAATGCCATGCTCAGTTAAGTTTCCTTTCCATGTCTTCTCTGTTTTTGCGCCTCTTTACTTCCTTTGCTGCAGATGCTGGGCCTTTAAATCAGGTCGGCATACTGGGTTATGTGAAACCAAACAATAACAACTAGATCCCTGTGCAAGGTGACCAACAAGCCTAGCTTGACAAGGAAAGCTACAAAGACAGCATTTCTGGGAGAGTCCCTTTACACTTGAAGTTATAGTCTCAGATCAGCATTAATGATATTTGTAATTGCTTGCTTCTCTTCAGTACAGTTAGGTTTTAAAATACACAAAGGCACATTTGAGTCAGTAGCTTCCAAAACGCTGGTTTATAAGACCACGGAAGGAAACTGACTGTTGTTTTACAATCTTCACTCTCAAGTCAGTTTCTCCATCACTTTCACCCAACCTTCTTTGCTAATACTCCTTACTTTTCCCAAGTCATCGACTAACAGCCCCCCAAGAGAAGATGTGACTATATAAGGAAATTCAAACAGCAAAACAAGGACGTACTATCCAAATATAAAAATGGACAAAGTAATGCAACAGTGTGAAAACACATCCTTATCAACATCTCACAGATGAACACCGAGGCTCAGCAGGATCAGGCAATTTGGACAGCAAGTGTGCGGCACTGGCAGGAACTGAACCCAAGTGGTGCAAATGCCAGTCCAGTTCATTGATCATGAGGCAGCAGCAGGTGTTATACGGTGTATGCTGATGTTAGCTGGTTTTAGACGGGCTGAAGCAGCCGAGGAGGCTGAGACATTGCTCTGCTGACTCACGCTGCAGCAAGAGATTCCCCGGCCAGCCCGGCTGAACCAGCGCGGCGTTGCCTCAAGTTGTTTTTGTAGCGAGCCGCAGAACAAGCACAGACTGCGCTGGTTGCCCTGCTCCAGGGCCCGCCCACCAGTAACATGAGGCAGTGCCTAATGAAAACATCTCCAAAATGCAAGCAATTTGTTCAGGAACAGAACTTACATAACTCCAGCAAAACAAGCAAGCAAGCAAACAAAATAATTTAAAAAAAAGAATTAAACCTTAGGGAGTTTCCGTACCTGCAGATTTCAACATTCAGAATATAGATAGCTGAAGGTTTTACAGAGAAAGAAATGGAAACGGAAGGATACAGTGACTCATCTGTTGCACGCTACACCAGCTGAATTTAGGTCCTCAGCTTCTCTGCCTTGTAAATGTTACCTTTGCAACAACCTCCCAACACTACGCGATACAGTGCCCCAAAAAAGAGCATCGCGCGTGCTAGAGAAGGAGCAGTACCCCTACCTCCCTGAACTTGCCTTCTGTGACACAGGTGCCTATATATATATATATATATACACACACGTGCATGCGTACCAGCACACGTATCTACAGGTATATATATATATAAACGTGCAATACGCGTATGTATGTGACCAGCGCGCGGTGAGCCCCGGGTGTGTGTCTGTGTGTTTCCAGACCTGGCGGCGCGCCCAGCTGCAGGTACCGGAGCCCCTCAGCCCGCCCCCGCGGCGCCGCCTCACGCCCTCGGCTCTGGGGTCCCCGCGCGCGCCCCGCGTGCGCGCGCCCCGGGGCCCCGCCCCCTGCCGCGGCGGTCGCCATGGGAACGGGGAAGCCGGGCCGCGGGGAAGCGCGCCCCGAGCCCCTCGGGCGGGCGCGAGGCGGGAGGCGCGAGGCGCGCACACGCGGGCGCGCGGCCCCGGCCGCCCCCGCGCCGTTGGCCCGGCTCCGTTTGAACGGGCCCCGCTCGCGCCCAGCCAACGGGCGCCGCGCTGGGCGCTGACGTCACGGGCGGCGGGCTCGGGGCTCGGGGCCGGCGGCGCGGCTGGGCTCGGAGCGGGGCGGCTCGGGAAGATGAGGGTGAGCGGCGGGACCCGCGCGGGGGGCGCCTTCCCCACAGCCCCGCAACTCCGGGGCACGGCCAAGGGGAGGCAGGGAGGGAGGGGGAAAGCCCGAGGCTGTGCGGTGGCGGCGTTGGGGGCAGCAGGTTTGGCTCCTGAGCGCAGATCGCCCAGGGGCTGCTCGCAGCGCTGCGCGGGGCAGGAGGTGCCGCAGCACCCGGGGGGCACAGACGGGCAGGTGGGTGCCAGGGCTGTGAGCCCCCCGGCCCCAGCGGCACGGACAGGAGGTGCCCTTCGGCAGGGACCCTGGCTCGCGTCCAGCGCCAGGAGCGGCACAGGGCTGCTCATCGGCACTGCACCCGCAGATCGGCTTCGGGAAAGGGCAAAGAGGGGCGTCAGGCCAGAGGGGCTGTGGGTTGTTCAGCGAGGCAGGATTCAGAACGCAAGTTACATTTCATCCCCGTGCAGCGCTCAGCATTGGGAGCCAGGGGAAAAGTGGAGAGAAAGGAGGAATCAAGTGCAGGGAACAGAACTGGTGCAGCTCCCGCGGCTGCAGCCTCGGTGACAGTTTCACGTGCATTTCAAAGCCAGCAGCCAGCTGCGGGACGTGCGGCTGGAGGCAGAACTTCGCTCAAGTGCCCAGGCTGCAAGCAGTCAGATATGTAATTGTGTGCAATGTACGCCTCTGTGATTCCCTGAGTGTGTCTTATGCAGGGGTAAGCTTAACCCTTTTTTTTTTTCCTCTCCCCACTTCTGCAGGAAACTATGCCCCAGACGCCAATATTTTCCAGTATGCTTGGATCCAGTTGTAGTGGGCAAGTGCAGCCAGACATGGGAGAGAGGTGCGTGGACCCTGTTTATCAGGATGGGAACATTGTTTCTGGATCTCTGGAGGCCTTGATAGAGCGCCTGGTGCCCACCATGGACTATTATCCAGACGTAAGTATGCACTGAAGAGTTTTTTTTTTCTTTTCATGGTATCTTTGCATTAGGATCCAGCTTAGTGCATCCTCAAGAAATTCTACCTCCCCCTGATTTGAGATTAAGATGTAGGCTCAAGATGCATTGATTTCCTTTGCAATATTTACTCCATAAATACGTTGCTCAATGGGGGGTACTCTCCTTTGTTAATAAGGATGCCTGCTAGAATGGTAAAGCCATGTTGAACCCAAATGGTTGCCTTAAGAACCAATTAAAAGCAGCATTAGCCATAACTTTCAATCCTTCTAAGCTGCTTTACCCCTAACACAGCCAAGATTAACTTTTAACCAGCTCCTACATAGAGAAATAGACCAGCTCTTGCAGCTCAAATCAGCTCCAGTATTTTTTTACCACTTAATTTTCTATGCATCTTCTAGTTAGACCATCAGAAAAAAAAATAGATTGTAATTATAATGCTGTCTTTCTCAATACATTTAATGGGCGAGTGCTGTAATAATGTTTCTGAGCCTGAAAATGATTTTGCAACTGATTAAATGTCCTCACTGCAGTCCCCTGAAGTAAATGTTACTGATAACTGTAGGGCATGCAGTAAGATTCTGAACTTAGGATATTATTAAGAGATCACTTTATCACTTAAATTGCCCCTTTGTACCCATTAATGAAAGATGTTATTTAAACTGGTTGCCAAAGATTCAAGAGGCTATATAGGTTATATTCTATCTCAGTGTGAAAAAACAGCAGATATGGCAGAAGCAACCCCACTCTTTTTAAGACTGATAGGGCAACAGGAAACTGCATTCAGTACTGACTGGTATGTTGAACTTCCACTGTCTTAGTGGGCCATGCTAGAATCTATACCTTGCAGTATGTCTTTCAGTCTGATCCATTTAGAACTTTTTACTCTGGTTTCACATGGGTCACAATAAAATCCCCTCAAGCTCACACATACACACCACACATCTTTACAGTTACCACGCACAAAAAAGGCACTCTCCATATGGGTTTAGCGGGTAGAAGCAGAAGAATTTCCAGCAATGATCAGTGAAAGATTAAAACGAAAAAGCAAAATGAGGATGTTTTAATTTTCCAATTCTATTCTAAACCTCTTATTTCAATATGCACTACCTTCAGTGGATGCTAAGTACCAAGTCCTTTATAAGACACAGGGGAATCACCATAGTTACACATTAAACTCCAGTTGCACCCCACACAAACGCGTAGTGTAGAGCAGATGCAGAAGAAAGTTGGGCTTGAAGAGAACCTTGAAACATGGCATACCAGTGAAATAGTTCCAGGCTGCAATAGCTAAGCTTTCCAAGGACTCTGCTCCTTGGATTTTGTTTAATACTAGAACGTAGCTATTTGCTGCTTGGATTTCTGGAATATCGTTAAGTTTAAGTAGCTGCTAATGCACATCCCTTGTTGCAATATAGGATCTATTTATAACACAGTCACTCTGAAAATTGTTCCATAAAGCGAGCATTACTTAAGGGGTCTGTGACTTATTTTGGAATGCTGCTGGTTTCCATGGTGCTATCCCATACGCTGTGCAAGGGAGCATCGCAAACCATGCAGGCACAGACCCCACCCTGAGAGGCTGCAGTTTAAATAGACAGCGAGCTGACAGCTGGGAGAGATACAGCAGAAGCAATCAAGAGAGCTCCTGGGAAAAGGAGACGGAAAACAGTATTAAGACAAATCCATCTCCTCTACAGCAGGACACATTCTTTTAGTTAGATCAGATCACCCAATTCAGCTAAAAGGATTCATTTTAAGATGAACAGATAAATAAGCTTTGAGTGACATGAAGAGGGAGCTGTATTTGAGGCAATGCAAGTTTTGCATTTCAGTTCAGTTTCATGTTTATGCTTAACTTCATGCCCACTTCTATTTTTAGGGAAGTTGCCACAAAAGGTTAGCGCGATAGCCACTTAATGCCGATGTCCTGTCAGAAGAGGGGCCAACACTGTTTGTTCAAGAGAGAGGTATAAGCACCTCCCAGTTGCCTGTCTCTGGCCACACAGGCAGAGAAAGGGGACAAGGCATCACCCATTAATTCTCACCAAGAGAAGCTATTGGTTATGTTAGCAGAGATTACCTGTAGTTTCAGAGCGACACATCTACAAGTTGCTGTACACATCCAAATTTTTGGATTAGTACATCTAAGCATTATGCTTAGAAAGCATTCCTGTCTCTGTCGACATTAAGCTAAAGATTGCAGTAACCTTCCAGCTGGAAAAAAGGGGGTGGAGGAGAAAGCAAACACAGTATCTTTCTGTGCCGGTTACAGAGGCAAAACAAAAATGTATTTGCCATGTTGGCAGAACAAGAGACAGACAAGGGAGGACAGGAAAGATAAGGGCCTACATTTGTGTATGCTCTTTTGAGGTTTGTTTGTGTACAGGGACTTGTTCAGCACACAGGAAAACGTATACTCGTGAGACGGAGGAGTTCGGGAGGTTAGGAATGGAATGTACCAGTCTGCAACCCTTGTGCCCAAGCAAGAAAGTGTTTCAAGAAAATGTTTCACAAACAAGAAGTTCCAGAATGAGCAGTGAGTGCATGAAGAAAGTATTTTTTTTTTTCTCCTCCTCAAGACAACACCAGTACATTCTTGGGTCAGAGAGTAACAATTCCTTCTTTAGTCTTGTGTGCTTGCCTTTTTTTTTTTTTTTTTTTTTTTAAAATATAATTCAGCTCATCTCTTAGCAACAACTTTAGGCACTAGAGGAATCTGGCTTCTTTTTCTCTTGTAAAGCACAAGACCCTTTTGTGTCAGCTAAGTTGTTCCAAGTACAGGAATATATATAGATATTTTTTTTTACTTCTCCTCCCAAATACCTGTCACTTCTGTAGGATAAGAGGAGCTTAATTTTCAATCTCATAGATTATGGAAGCATTTTTAATCATTTTTTGTCAAACCAGCTAGCTTCATAGCTAAGTTTCCTTCTCCAAACCATCTTCTTCATATGTGGGGGACTGCTTATGAGAGAGTGGGGGTCTTTACTCTGTTACAGCATCGAGCCTATATGGGTGTAGGTGTACAGGTGTAATAAATCACAGAAATCCTCCATCTGGAGAAGGCATCTGACATTAGCATGAAATATTTCCTATCCAGAAAAGTGGTTCCTAACCACCGAGACCTACCGCTGAGCTGACGTGTATGGCTTGGTTCAGCCTCGATCCTCTCTATTGGATAGGAAGTGGTTATTAGCAGAGGCAGGGAGATAGGGCTCAGCACTGCTGTCAGACACAGGATTGTTTACTTGCAGTTACTCCCTTGTCTATGCCAGCATAAGCAAAAAGTCTCAAATCTCTACCAGCAGTATCAAAAAAGAAACCTAAGAAGTAAGACCAGACACCCATATATTGTAAACCAGCCTCAGTTAAGTGACTTAAGAAGCAGCATAAATACAGCAGATGGGTTCCAGAAGAAGAATAATTTGTTTCTACAGTTTAGCAGTTCAGTGTTGTCTGGAAAAGCATCGCACAGGTCCAGTACAGATACTGCTGATTACAGAGAGACACCAGCAAGCCTAAAATGGAAAGCACACGCTTCTACGGCCGCATATCTTCCTGTATCTTGCCACTTCAGCAGTTTTTTGAACCTCATACAAAACACTACTGAAGAGACCAAACACAAGTGCAGGTCATCTGGGTCACTCTTCTCTTGCAGTATAACATCAGGAAAATGATACTCTGAGTGGGGCTTTCTTGGAGTCACTCTGGACAAACATTGTCCCACATCACACAGACTTCCACCAACGAGACCTACACTAGAATTAGTACAAGAAGCAAAATTATATCTTTCCTTAAAAGAATGTGTTCCAGCTTATCCGAGCGAAGGTCACTGACAGGGCAGCGTGGCTTGCATTTTGGTTCCTTGCCACTTATGTGTACAGGCAACTTTTTCGTGGGCTTCCAGACTTCCAAAGAACAAGAATGTGTGGAAGGGATGAAAAAGTATCAGAGCTCTTTTTTTTTTTTTTTTTATTCCCCAGCTCTCTTAAATGCAAAATAGGGTAAAAGCAATAGCTGCTTCACATTTCCAGAATAAAAGTCTTCACACAACCCTGTGACAGCTGACACACCCAGCAGCTAAATTCCTTTCCCAGATAGGCCAGACTTACAGTTTTAAGTTCAGGGACAGTGCTGATAGAAACAAAGACAGGAATTGGCTACAAAAAATAAGAGAGGACAACCAGGCATAGGTTACCCCCCAAAACCAACAGCATTCTGTCTCATATTTTAATTCTTAAAAGAAGTGTATCAGTTTAAGGATCATTCTCACATATATAAGCATACAATGAGTGATATGTTGTCCCCATAACATACCCAAGTCCCCGTCTGTAACCAAGTCAGCTCTTCGGCCTGTAACACATTGCATGCACACTACTCAACATTTTATATATCAAATTTCTCCAAAGCTAGCACAATCTCATCAACTGTTTCCAGATGCAGGTGTAAGAGCTACATTAAATTTCTTGTTAAACTTCATAAACATTTTTTTTTGTCATGTAACTGTAACTCTGAAAATTCTGAAGAGACACATAAGCTTGTTGGGCAGAAGCCCAGTTTAAGTTATCACTATGTCCATTTTTGGGACGTTTGCAGCCATGCCACCATGAAGGGAAACTGCTGTGTCCTGCCACTGTCCAGGCCACCCACTTGAAGTCATTATGAATTATGAACTCATTAGATGGCCCCAGCTGTCTGTCTCTGGTAGACCATGGAAGTGCTTCTCAAGAACCCAACCCAAAGTGCCCATCCAGTTAACCTAGCCCTTCTCCTCCTCTCTTCATCTATTCATAAGCTGTAGAGGAGGCAAAACCTACAGATGAATTCATTTTAATTGCACAGATTTAATGCTATTCCTAATTTACAACATGAACCCCAGTGCTTATAAGGCCTTAAAATCATAATTTATATTTTAAATGCCTCTGCAGCATCACATTTCACTCTGTTCCTTCATTAGCTTCCTCTGCAAGCTTGGGAAAGAGTTGGATTTTGGATTTTCCATGGATACATACTTAACCTATTATGTACTTCGCACACTCTCAACACTCCCAACTCTCAGCACACTGACCTCTAGTTAACTTCATTTATATTTTAAAAACACTCCTTTTTCCCATTCTGATATTTGGAAGTATTTTAATACTAAACTTATACTGTAGGGCACTCTGGATACTAGAGAAGTGGAAACATTTTTCATTAATAGCACACATTATTATAATTAGAGAGGTAAACTCCATAATCTTTTTGGATTTGAAGATGCTATCATTGTTTGGCTACAAGTATGCTTTAGAGACTACAAGCAGCAAAATTCAGTAGCAAACTGTAAAGATGCCATATTTTAGACAACTGGCTTTAAGTTCTTAGATGTCTCAATTTACTTGCCCAATCCAAGGTGACATATGTGCACAGTGGTTATTTATATGCGCATGTGGCTGTGGCCTGCCAAATCACATTTCTAAAAACATGGTGGAAAGTAACAGTACACACTGCAAACATAGCATAGGGTAATTGAAATCCTTAGCGAAGGAGATCCCCTACAATTTCCTTACTACAATTTTTGTCAGAAAGCTTCAAGGAAAAACAGAAGCCCTTAAGAGATGCTAACAACATTACTCTGGCGATTACATCCAAATACAGAAGCCAAGTTTCAAACACCAAAACAGGACCAGGGCACAAAGGCATTCTCCCATTGTGTAATTGCCCAGAGTATGATTTGGAATACGATGCATTACAGCTTTTACAGAGCAAATGAAGAGGCTCTTTCTAATGAGAAATAATAATTGTTGACACATACTGGTAGAATTCATGCTGAAAGGAGTCTGAAACAGGCCCACATAGGTAAAAGTAAGCCTAAAACTGAATTACTGTCATATGGCCTCAATCTACGCTCAAGCTTGTGTCAGTGACTGTGGGAAAAAGGAAAGAAAAAAGATACATGAAGAAATTACAGCTGTGGTTTGGAATACACATGAAGCAGTTTTCTGCAGCTCAATGAAAAACAGTCACTCCTGCAGAAACCAAGTGGCAAAAATAATAGTGTTCAAATGACATAACACCCTACACTGGACGTATTTCATTTGTCTTTTGGTGAGTGATGACTAGTTAGGCATATTAAGTTGGCCATTTTAAAGGGAAATAATCTGGCAATCTGGAAACAACACCACAGTAGCCTTGAAGCCTACATTTCCTCTTAACAGTGCTAGAAAAGACCACAACCTCTCTGGAGGAAGCAAGAATTACACAAAGTTTAGAAGTAAAGCTACATTTATATTTTATAGAATAGGCTTTTTTTTATTAGTCTCCAGGGAAGACAGATGATTTTGCTAAAGTTATGCTACTTGCTTTCTTCCCTCTCTGCTCCCACAGAGGACTTACATCTTCACTTTCCTGCTGAGCTCCCGAGTCTTCATTCATCCCCATGAGCTCCTGGCTAAAGTGGGGCAGATCTGCATCAAACAGAAGCAGCAGCTGGAAACGGGGACTGAGGCAGAAAAGGTAAATGAACATTTATGTCCTGCAGTTGGCTGTGCTGCTGTTATTTATTTCCCAATCTCTGCTTTTCATTAAAAAGCTAAATAGATAGATAAAGAATAAATTGAAATTACGATCAGCATGTATTACTGAATGTGCTTTTGTGTTGTCTTCCTTGAAGTACTGTTGCTTCTTTGCTGACTACAACTGTAGGCTACGTAGTACCTTATCAGCCTGGTACAGCGGCCAGAAACACAACCTTGCTCATGAGCTCCAGGTCAGTGCTGCGTGCTGGAGCAATGCTTATCTGCCATGAAACCTGGCCAGCAACTTGCTTTGCACCTTTGGGCTTTTGCCAGGCTAGGTCTGTCTGCAATCTGAGTCCCGTCATCACGCTATCAGAGCTGCGAGCCCTGCTAGAGGTACACTAGGAACCCGTTATTGCTGGGGTGTTACACATAGCTTGGTGTAACAGTAAATCAGGAATTTTCCTCTCATGAAAATAAAGGGATGCACTACTTGAAATGGTAGCCTATGCTTGCACATATGAATATGCAGTTTTACTACAACTAATTAGACGTAACGGGGACAGTTTATGATATGCACTGAAATCCATTTAAGTCTCACCATTATGGAAAACATGTATTGAAGGACTTGACTGAAAACAAAGTACCAGAATAGTCCCAGCTGGGATGCAAATATAAGCGGCAGAAACAAGGATGAAGTCAGCAAATACTTACAGATCTCAACTGCTCAAATCCTGGGCATATTTTAGATCCATTCTTCTATAATGCAAAATTAGAGGCTCACATTCCTAGTTCTCAGCACTTTGATAATCCCATTTCCTTTTCTCCTTGTTGCATCAGGAGTCCAAATGGGGAGCACAAATGGTAACCCTGTGCTTTGGCAACACAGGCTTTTTGACAGCAATACTGGCTTAAGGGCTTCTCTCCCCCTTTCTATTCCTGGTCTGCAGTCTCATATTATGCCACAACACTCCTCCATGGGGAAAGCTAACCCCTTGGTGCAGGGTGACTTGCATCCAGGTCAGTCCCCTGCTCCACTCACCAAACAGCTGTGTAACTAGCTGTGTTGGTGCTGGGAAATTGGAGGTTCTCAGGGAAGGCAGATCTAAGGACTACTGCATCCATCTTTGTACAGAGGTGCTAACAGTTCCCATCACCACCCCTGAACTAGTTCATGACTTAGCAGCCCCATGCTGCTCCTTTGTAAATTGTAGTGTTTAGTTAGACAGAGCTGAGGAACCATCAGAGGTAGGAAGTTGTAAGATGCTGGGACTGAAACATGTCTGAAACATGGGGTAAAGCTGTCTACAGATACATGGTAAGGATGAGTGACTGCTGTCAGTAGTTAGTGTCAAAATATGTACGTGAAATGCTTGGATTTAAAAATAATGGAATATAAAATGAAACTCTTCTGTGAAAAATAATACACTTAGATGAGTTGTGTTTTTTTCAAGCTCAAACAGTAGCTGGAGACTAAATCTCTCGACTGTTAAAGATATGGTACTAGTGGTGAAGTAGTACAATTCTGGCTTTTCAGCAGATGCATTTAAGAAATCATGACTTCCACACTGAAATGAATTAGCATTACATCCTAACAACAGGATGTGAAGTAGAGCTGCTCATATTCCAAACACCCACACTCTTACACCTTCTGCTGACAATTTGGAAATGGGCCTACAGGAAAATCAACAGCAGGGTGACAATAAAACATGAGTGTTTGGGAGGCTGCTGTAATTTACATGCTTTTCTAGTTGCTTTTCCTACTACGCCCTTGATCCCTTCCATCCCCCTTAATATGAACTGTAATTTTTTCCAGCTCACTGAACACAGCATTCTTGGGAAATACTACATAAAAATTCTAACATCCCTCTCGAATGACTACTTTGCAGACCTGTACTACAAGCACCTGTATCTTTTACACAAAAACTTGGCCACTAGCATATGCAAACATTTGTTTTTCTATCTGGCAACAAGTCAAAGCTCATTTTACAGGTAGTGTGGAAATTCTCAACTCAAGGCACTCAATCTACTCACACTCATAACCCATCATCAGCTGACCTTACCTTCTAATAGGGGACTTCATAGCAGCAAATAGCTGGCAAAAGTAGTTAAAGCAGCCCTGATCATGTCTGATAAAAGATTTGCATAAACAAACTCTAAGACAAGAAGCTGGCTGACTTGTTGCCTGGGTACTGTGTGAGCTGAAAAAGTGGCAAGGAGACGGGTGTTTAGGTTAGGCACCACAATATTGATCTTTCCTTTGTTTTTGACATTTCTGGCAAACTGCAGAGGCCTGTAGAAAACAAGCTGAGAGAAAAGTACATTAAGAAGACATATGGGATGTCTTAGAGCCCTCTGAGAGTCTTTTTGGCCAATCATAAAAAGAAAGGGTTTCACGGTTTAAAATGCTAGTTATACTATAGATACAAGTAGTTGAGCTTGACCATAAGGGATAAAATTTAACCCTCCATAAGCACACTGGAAATTGGAGACTCAAAGAAAATGGCCACAGAAAAAAGCACTTGTGTATAAAGTAAAAGTTAGCTCTGATTAAGCTTGTCTTACCTGTCTCAGAATACATAAGTCCCTTCAAAAATACTAATCGCCCTCAGTTTCTGTCAGCAGTAAGATCTCCTTTTTAAACCAAAAAATGGGAACGGTACTTGTAACCAGGTCAATGTCATTAAGCCTCCCCTTCCTGCAGCCATGTTACTGCAGGTGTAGCCCCTAAGCTTCTGATCAAGAGTGTAATAAGGAAATTACATTGCAGATGAGAAGAATGAACAGCTGTTTAATGGGATTTCTTTAGCTTACACAAGTAGGAAGGTGAACAGATGAAAACTTCCTCATTTTCCCCTCAATGCATCACCGGTTGGGTAGAAAATAAACATAACTCGAACAAAGTTTTGATTCTGGCTTGTTAAAAGTCTTCCTAGCACACCCACCCAGTTTTGCATGAGTGCTCCTTCAGATTTACTGATGCTGCTCTCTATTGCTATGGTACTGGTGTAATTGGCATCCAATTCAGGTCTATCCGATGAAAAGCCTTTGAAGATTCATGAGTAACAGAAGAACTTGGAAAATAAAAAAATGTGTTGGCCCTTACTCAAAAAGCTATCAACCACAGAACAGGGAGGAAGAACTATTTTCTCCGTCCATTTTGATTTAGATGTCACGGAGAGAACACACACATCTTTCCTGTCATTCATTCATTTTAATACACAGCTCAATCTGGAGGGTCTGATAAATTCTGTAGAACAGAAGTGTCTTTGTGAACATTTCTCATGAAAGATACCTGGTACAGGGCTGCATTTGGTATGCATTTGAATTGTAACAGTAAAGGTACCGCTGCCTCAGATGGCATAAATCAGCTTAAGTCCCACGGACTTCAATCAAATAAGATGCTTAAACTATCCTGTCATCTTCCTGGCTTTATAAAGCTAACCTTGAAAATATCTTCAAAGAGTTCGGTAAGAAACATTGCCAAGCTATCCTGATAGGGGGCTAAGTCATCTTATTTAGGAATCTGGCTCACTGTTAAATATGCTCTTTTTTTCTCCCCTTGACCTACCACAGATGCAAAGTATATTCAAGGGCATCTAGTTTTATGCAAACCATCATCAAGTATTTACTGTCAGACAGGTCTGTGGTCAGTAATTAACACATTGCTTCTTTCTAGGCAAAGCTGAAATCCTTTGCTGCCAAAATCATTCAGCTCCTGAAGGAATGGACTGAAACTTTCCCCTATGATTTCCAAGATGAAAAATCCATGAAAGAGTTGAAGGAGATCGCTCACAGGATCACACAATGTGATGAGGTAGGGGCGGGGGGGAAGTAATATTTGTGTCAGCCTCTATGTAGTTTATCGTATTAAATTGGAAACTGTTGCTCCTACATGCAGTATTTTCTAAACAGACTACAGCAGCAGTTACTAAGCTGTCAGCGTAGCTGCAGGACACAGGCTGAGGGATGAACTTAATGGCCCATTAGCAGAAACTCTCTGTGTATAATCACCGAGTATAAGATGAAGAGACAGAAAATTCAGTGATGAAAAATAGATGTATTGCAGAAGCAGAAAGAACAGTGACTATAATGGCACAATACAGTTAACTCTCATGGCGACTTATGTCCCATCCTTTGTGCTTTGCTGCTACTCAAAGACTATCAAGTACGTTGTATCAGTGTACTCTAGCTCAAGATGAAGATGCTTATGAGTGACTGTTTTTTTGTGTGTTTTATTTTTTGCTACGTTTAAGGTGCCCCTGAAGTATTTCCACAAAGGAAGTTTGAGACCTGCTAGCTGGTCAGTCACCACTCTTAGCAGCCTTGAGTTTTCAGTCTGTGAAGAAAACTAGCTCTCACAAAAAACGTTTCTGAAGTGATCAGATAAAGCAAATTAGAAGATGACTACAGATGTTACTCTTCTTTTTTTTTGTTTGTTTGTTTAAAGAGAAAACTGACGAAGCCTATACTTCTTCCTTACTGAGAAAGTCGCTCTACCTACCAACAGACAGAAGGAAGGCTATAATTGAGAACTGCAAGGGAATTCGTGTGAACACGAAGGGTTACTTATATACAAGGAGAAGCTTCTTGTTTTGAAAGCCAAAACTTCAAGATTCTTTAGAGAACAATTAGCAGGAAACAGGAAGACAATTGTGTGCTGTTTTCATTGATTCCAGTACAGAGACAAGGAAGAATAGCAGGTCTGACAGCACGGTGTGAATCAGTGATAGGACGCGACGCAGTTAGGCGTTACCAGGTTGTCAAAAGGAAGTATGTCAGTTCTGTTACATCAGCAGAGCTGTTTACCTGGATGCTGCTATGAAAATGTCAGTGCCTTAGTAGGAGGGAAAAAGCAGATAGGATTATAAGGCACCTTCTATTCCCTTTGTAAACAGGGCAGAGAGGTGTATGTTGGCAGAGATACTGTGAAAGGGGACTTGGCAAAATTGCAGGGGGT
The DNA here is from genome assembly GCF_047663525.1 of Anas platyrhynchos. NCBI lineage: Eukaryota > Metazoa > Chordata > Aves > Anseriformes > Anatidae > Anas > Anas platyrhynchos. Next base: position 15,186,069 of record NC_092592.1, read on the forward strand.
TTGTTTAGCACGTGTATCTTGGTATTTATTTTGTCTATTATTTTGATCTTGAAAGAAGTTGTGACCTTTCTTTCTCTTCCTCTTCCTCCCCACTCTTACGTATAAGTTGTCATTTGGGAGAAAACATCTCGCAATGGCTCAATGCTCTGATGTCTGAGGCTTCTGATGACATCTCTTAATTACAGCATCATAGTATTTATCCCCTTAGCAAGGCTACAAGTCAGGTTTGATCAGTGAAAAGCTATGCCACATCTGACCCCTAGGAGATTTAATCTGACACTGACAAAAAGCAGCTCTTGCTCTCAGTATTTGTTACCATCTTTCTGTCCTAAGAAATTACCCATGCCATGCTTCAGCAGGGGATTATGGCAACACTTTAGAGTTTTATTTTGTATTTTAAAGCTTTTCCAAATCCCCCTAGGACACTGTTCACATATATAAGATAGGAGGTAAATCAAGAACTGACACACAACAGTCAGGTGCTTGTGCCAGTGATAGAAGGCTGCATAACAGACAGCTATATCTACAGCCAGGGCTAAGTACAAACATCTCACCTGAACTCAAACAAGGATGAGTTACTGTCAACTCACCGATGCTGGAAACCGAACTCAAAGTCATACCTCTCAGATCAGCTGAAACTTTCACCTTTATTTTCTGAAGTTATAAGAAAATTTAGGACAAGATCACTAAGGAAAGGAAACTGCTAAAACTCTCAAAGAGCCTTGGTCTGAAAATTAAGATACCGATAAAATCACAATAGCTTAAGTAAGCCATAGTTTTTAATGCCATTGCAGTTTCTTTGTACACTTCCAAATAATGTCTGATAGCCTCACCCACCCTCACATTTGATTCCCTGTGATCTGCATCTACAAATGTAAGGGGGTAGGCATGGGTAAGTGAGGCACAGTGGCTGAAGTCAAGTGGTTCACAACATAAAGCTCAGCATACTGGAGAGCAGAATTAGCTCTCTATTTTAGTCCCCCCACCAAGCTCCCTCGGCATTTCTAAGCACTTGTAGCACAATATCCGAAATGGCTCCAGCCAGCTGCTGTTCCGTGGTAATCTAGTTGCCTCATCAAGATGAGCTACACTGCCTTCAGCTTTTCATTTGATTCCACTTGGGAGTCAGATTATTGCCTTGTAAAGCAACATTCTGACACTATTATTGCTTAATTATAGCATGCGATATACAAGTATTTGGTAGTCATCGTCTCTCACATCTGCTACATAATTTCAGTCATCACTGCACATTAGTGGCTTCTTTGAACGATCAGAGCCATTGCAGATCTTCATACTGCATCCAGTTGACTGGTGGAAACCAACACAGCGTGCTGTAAACCAACAGTTAACCTAGTGGCTAACTTCAAGAGAAATAATTTGCATAAAAGCAAGAGAGCGATAGCCTAGTAGAAAGGAGGACTGTCTGATAGAACTAGTTTTTGTTTTGTTTTGTTTTTTTCCCCTCCACCAGCAGGGAGACCAGAGTCAATGAATTTGTATCATTTCAAGTAGTAATCAGGGAGACCAAGTAATAGGAACTTGATCAAGTTAGCTCTTTGGAGTTGACCTCAGAGGGAAGTATAGGACATAAAAAAGCCATGGTAGAAAGAATTCAAATGTCTTAGATGTCTAGAACCTGCACCTGACAAATAGAAGGGCATTTAAATCCTCCAAGAATTAAAGATATTGTGCCACTACGGTACTTTGCAGGCATGTTCCTGGATACAATGTGCATTCCCTGGATTCTGTTGGGCTATACAGGCCTGGTCATCAGAGGGTCTGCTCGGAATGACAAAGCTTTTGTCACTTGGTACACAGAGGATCCAAGAACGCCTGTACAAGTAGCTCTGCCACCCTTCAGTAAATTCACTTCTAAGCTGTTTACCCAAAGGCCTTGAAAATGGGGTGCCAGTCAACAACTGCCAGGAGCAGCCCAGCCAGGCAGTGAAACAGAGCTGGGAAGGCAGGCAGGCACAACATCATTATGTGGCTGTGTAGGCAGTTCCTGTGTCACAGGATGCCCAGCCCAGAGAAGATGGAAGATAATGGATTTATTTTTCCCAGTCAGAAATTGTTTGGTGATGCGTCTGCAAGAGTTAAAGGTTTTTAGCAATACTTGTTTCTGCCTTTTGCTTAGGAAAATGGGACAGTGAAAAAGATCATTAGCCAGATGACACAGAATCTTCTGATGGCCCTCTCCGCACGGAGCCAGTACCAGGAAATCAGAGAGAAATTCCGGCAACCTGTTACTGACAAGGGCACAATCCTCAAAAACAAGCCGCAGTCAACTCAAAAGGACATCCTGAGCGTGTGCTGTGACCCTCTGATCTTGGCACAGCAACTAACCCATATTGAACTGGTGAGACATCGATTTGTGTGAATTATTTCATCTTCCATTTACTAAATATTCTCATCAGTATGAATTTTGCTATAGGCTTCACTGAAAGCCTCCAGTGTTCTAATCCGAAAATGCCAAATGACGAACAAAAACAATAAGGTACACTCTGTAGAAATGTTTCATACTTATCAGTAAAGAAAGCTTAAGGAGATGAAAGTTACCAAAACAATCTCACAGCTTTGGATTTATTGATGCATTTTTAACTGATCTCCCTGTCTGCCTGTACAGTGACAATCTCTCATCTCTCTGAACACAGGAACGGGTGAGCAACATTTACCCCGAGGATCTGATGCAGATTGTTAGCCACATGGACTCCCTAGATAATCACAAGGTACGGGAAGGGGTACAGAGGGGAAAAGAAACAGTAATTAGGATTTGAGTATACGCTGTGCAAAAAAGGCTGCCACTTTCTGATCTTTGTGAGGCTCATGCCTTGAGAAATACCCATTAAGATTTCAATCAAGACATGACTGGAAGTTTATCCTTTGGTGTGTTGTCTTTATCATAATACAGGATAGGATCAATATGTGGCCTTTTCTCTTGCAGTGCCGAGGCGATGTTACCAAAACCTACAATTTGGAGGCCTATGACAACTGGTTCAATTGTCTCAGCATGCTGGTGGCTACAGAGATTTGTAGGGTGGGTACTTACTGGTAGAAGATAATATAGCAAAATAATCCTGTCCTTAAGGACAAATGGCAGGCAGTGGTCTAACAGATTTAAACATGAGCAGTCCAATTGAAGATAATTGCATTATTCAAGCATTAAATTATTTGTGTGCTTATGTGATTAAGAGTTCACAGCTACATTTGGCTTTGCATGTATTCTCTGGTTTTGTGTAGCTTCCATAGTAACATTAGTCATGCCATGAAATGGAAGTTGTGTGGCATTTCAGTTGGGAGTTGTTTTTCTCTAAAATACATCCATAAAGCGTTCAGGTACTCACTACCGAAGCACAGAGTTACTGATAAACTGCTCTCCTTCCACTGTACTTAGAGATCATTACTACAGCCATATGTACAGTTTTGTTATAGCAGAAAAAAAAAGAAATGAGGAATAAACTCGCTCTTCAGAAGTATAGAAGGAGAAAGGTTAAAAACAAAAAGAAGAAGAACAGCCTTAGTAGAGGCTAAAAGTGACTTTTGTCATACAACTAGCAATGAAATGGAAGATACTGCCCCAGAAACCCTTCTTGTACATATAAACTGTCTTTTGAGATTGCTAGTAATAGGTACCAATTGTATCAAATAGTACATATCCTCTTTATTCCCACACATTTGGCAACCCCATGAGGGAAACCCAGATGCCCGCAGCAGCTTCATGCTGTCTCCTTTATCAACCCTAACATCTTAAGATTTCCTGCTTCACAGAACTTATTACAAAACATACTAAGTCCTCTTCTTCTAGATCTGGCTGATGTAACTAATACCTTTATTAAAACAACCAAGCAAAAGGTTTTAGCATAATGAGAGCTAAGCTAACTCATTGACTACCAAGCCATTTTCTTCTGAGAGATCCCTGGTGAAGTAGTCTTCAGTCACCACTCAGAACCCATTTTGTATAACCCAGACAAAACTTCTAGATGCAAAACATGGGAATGAATGACTAATCTAGGCAAAAATAAATAAAACTGATGGATTTTTGAAACAAAGTTCGGAGACGATACTATATATTAGTTTTGCTTCACTAATTATAAAAGAAAATCTGCAAAGCAGATGCCCAGTATCACTGCTAGATCCCTCACATGTTTGCATGGATGAAGATAATGTATATCCAGGTATACCTACCTGCTCTCAACACTTCATTTAAGAGTGTTCAAAGCATAATGTGAGAAATCAGGACATGGCAATTAGTCTTTCCTCACATCCAGGTTACATGCCCTGCTCTCAAGTCCCTTCATTCTTCTCCCCCTCTCCTTGGTGTTGTTTTTTTCCCCCTGTATTTTTCTGATAGCCGCTTCTTGTTTTCTCCTTTTTCCAGTAACAGGAAGTTGCTTGAAAGCGTCTGACTTGATCATACAAGTTCCTTATGACACTGAACTTCATGTATAAACAAGAAGTTACACTCTCCCACAACTGGGCAGATAACTGATAGCAGCCCCAAATACTACTTTTCTGTTAAAAAACAGATCTTAACAAAATATGCCTAGCCTTTCATCATCAGATTGCTTGACTGGATAACATCTTGAAATGTCTCTTCAATCATTTTATAATAATGCCTTTACCTGAACATCCTATTCAAATTTCAGGCCACCCCTTCCCTATTAACATTTTTTTTTTCAGGTTGTCAAGAAAAAGCAGCGTACAAGAATGGTGGAATTCTTCATTGATGTGGCAAGAGAGTGCTTCAATATCGGAAACTTCAACTCAATGATGGCTATTATCTGTGAGTATTCTCAATACAGATGACAGAAGGCACTTCATTTCACAACCTGACTGGCAAGACTGTGCTCATACTTGCCTGAAGTTGGCTGACCACATCAGCGCTTCTACAACAGCAGCGTGTTCCAGTGACAGATCAGTGTGTGGGTGGGCAGCATTAGCTACCACTTGTGGCTGTCAAGCTGAACTGCCTTCCAAAGCATAAGTGTGGTACTGACATACAAGCACAGAGTTGCATTAGCCCTGTATTTTTTCAGCTCAGTTGTTTCCGTTTTGGTCTCCTCTCTCTATATATACAGCTGGCATGAACTTGAGTCCTGTGGCGCGGCTAAAGAAAACTTGGTCAAAGGTCAAAACAGCCAAATTTGATGTTTTAGAGGTATGTATAAAGTTCAGACTTTGTTTAGAAATACACCAAATAGTAATTCCACAGCAGATGTTGGAAAGAATCAATGTCAGAGATCACAGACACCTCTGTCAGTGGTCAACAGTAATATAAACATTAGGCAGAGCATTTCCCAGATTTCAAAATCCCTTCTTGCCTGAGAAGAAGATCTAATGCAGGTTTTCTGTAGGTTGTTTCTTCATTCCATGTCTTTATTACAATCACAGTACTTTCACCCTTCGTGCAAGTCAATGCCTTTTTACTAACCATAAAACTGATTAGAGTACTCCATCTAGTGGCCAACTGAATCAAAACAAAACTCAACTGAAATCAAAGACTGGTGAGAGCAAGCAGGAATTGTTTTTCTTCCCCCAGTAGTCATTTATTATTTCCTTTCAACCTCCCATTAGCCATTGAAAGAAAGCATAGATGTCAAGCCAGTGCAGAACCATCCTTTCAGGCAACATAGGAATTAGAGAAACTCTGATTTAACCTGATCAGTATAAAGGACTATCTTGACAGCTTAAAACCGTGCGCAGATATTCAAAATATTATATGCTCTCTGATAAGATACACACTTTTTAAACGCAAAAAATGTTAATTACACAACTGCCTTCTTTCCCCATAAAAACAGCACCACATGGATCCTTCCAGCAACTTTTGTAATTACCGCACAGCCCTGCAAGGAGCAGCACAGCGATCTCAGACTGCCAACAGCAATCGAGAGAAAATAGTCATCCCAGTTTTCAATCTGTTTATTAAAGATATCTACTTTCTGCACAAAATACATACGAACCGCTTACCCAATGGACAGATAAACTTCAAGGTAGGACTTAATTTGTTGGAACTGTAATGCTAGTTAAACATTGTACATTTCAAACATTTGTCACTTTTAAACTTTAACTTGTTATATTGCTGAGTCCCTTAGATTCTTCAGCATTGCTGCAATCTAGACAAAGTGATATCATTATCTAGGGGAAGCAATTTTAATGTCTCAATACCACGTTTCTGTGAAAGATAGGGCTTGCAATTGCCACGTATGTTATATATATGGCAGATCCACACACAACTGCACATACAGAAGAGAGTCCATAAAACTGCTGGAATGTAACCACCTTTAGTTAAAAGATTGCTTTAAAAGTATACTGAAATAGAGATTAATTCGTACGTTTTATGTGAAGTAAGACAAATGGACTGCAAACCATAAAATACACATAAGCAGAACTGGGTATAATAACACTAATGTGTAACAAAAACTGACGTGTGAAAGGACGGGGAAGAAAATAAGAATTTCCGAAGCCATAACCCATGCTTTAAAGTTACTTAAGTAAAAAATGAAATAGTCTTATATTAGCCCACTGGAAAGAAATTTCTTTGAAGAAATGTCCCTTTCTCACAAACTTGAAGATTTAGTAAGAACTTGAAATCAAGTACTAGAATTTTCATGTACCAGCAGTGATGGCAGAGATTTGTTACTCCTCAGCCCTGCTCCTGTCTTATGTTCAAAAAGGACTGGAGGAAATGTGTGTGTATGGGGGAGAAAGTAAGCCTTTCTGTGGCAGCAAGCCATTCTACCTGATCAAATTGTAATAGCAAATCTTCAGGGTTGCTCTCATCAGGTTAGCTAGCTACGAACACCACACACAACCAGCTAATGGTATTTAGCAGGTCTTTGAGGGAGTTTGTACTCTCTGAAGAAATGCATGCTTGACTCGTAGTAGGTGAACAAAAGGGAATTCATGCCCTATTTTTTTTTATAAGGTGATGTACATTTATGTTGTAAAGATTCGTTTATTCAAAGATTGTTATTCAGAGACATTTTAGAATTCAAAGCTAATCCTAAAGTGACAATACATGTTGCTACAGAGTAAAAAATAGTGGAAGAGTAATAATCTCGCAGAGTCTGTAAACATGAAAGGTTTTTCACATCACCAAGCATACCTTATTTGCAGCAAGAGATGGAAACATTTGGCCATCTCAAGATATATGAAAGGGAATGGGGAAGGGGCAGCACCTACAACAGTACATTCTTTGGTGTCATGTGTCACATTTGGAGGGGGAAAAAGTCCAAAACTTTCAGAGCTGCATAAAGGTCAAAGAAATTCCTCCTTTACGCTGGGTTCCTAAATATGAAAGTTGAAAGGCTAACAACGAAGATGATGAAAGAAGGGATACTCAGAGTAGAAGCGTGAATGAGAACAAGACTGAGAGGCCCTGAAATTATACAGAATAATTAGTATTTGAAAGAAAAATAAGTGTAAAACATTCTTTCCATTACCTCACGCAGAAATTCTGGGAAATTTCAAGACAGATTCATGATTTCTTGACATGGAAGCAGGTTGAGTGTCCTTTTGAAAAGGACAAGAAGATCCAGAGTTATCTACTCACAGCACCCATTTACAGCGAAGAAGGTAAAATCCTTTATTGAATGTTATAGCGAGTCTTCCTACTCAAAGTGCATAGACCATACAGCTGAACAGATTAGCATGCAAAAAAAAATTGGTAAGCATGTATTACCACTTCCATGTTGGCTCCTGAGGAGAATAGACCTCATTAATTAAGGCTTAAGTTGCACCTGCTATATAGCAGATATGTGTATTTTTTTCAGTTACAGAACCCATTTATCTGATTGTCCTTATTGTATTTACTAGCTCTGTTTATTGCATCCTTTGAAAGTGAAGGTCCAGAAAACCACATGGAAAAAGACAGCTGGAAAACACTCAGGTATGAAGCTTCTTTAGCACGTGGGGCTTTTGCAGACATACACAGGCATGATTGCTACATAAGTACTTTTGTACACTCAACTCAGTCTTCTCTGAGCCCTGAGCACACAGATACAAAGCTGGCAGCTTCTTCCCTCCTGTTTGCAAACCCAACAAATAGCACCATTTTGACCTACGTGTAATTTTTTTTTCCCCTTCAGAATTCAAATCTGAAAAAAAATGCAGTAGGATTCTGAATACAGCTTTTGCAGCCACTGCAGGCTACAGGATCACTGCTGAGACTATTAAGGAGAATACGCTCAGTTTGGGCTATCAAACACGGAGTCCACATTCATAGCAGTTTTCAGGCATGCTTTTCTCAGGGGGACAATTAAATACAGATACTGAGAAGGTGCTATCATTTATCATACTTATGTCCTTACAGATTATGTAAAAAGATTAAATTTTATACAAACACTCTTATTAAGGAAGAAGTTCTCAATGACTCTTCCTCACTCTTTTATAGTAGGAATCACCTATTCCACATACATGAGATCAGTTAATTCAGATAAGAGATTTAGACCTCTGCAAGTCATTACGTATTTAGATCTCAGGTATCTACACCATATAAAGAATGAAGAATCCAGTATGTCCTGAGCTGCAGTCGAGCTACATCATAACTGCATCATGAGGAGACAGCATTCCCAGGTCTCCTAGGAAAGCCACGTGAACTTTACACTTCAGACACCTATGCTCTTTGTGCACTTTGTGCTAAATCCAGGGCTGTTCTGTTATTTGTCTGAGTGCGTCCTGGAGGCTCGAAGGTTAAAGAGGTTGCATTTTCATTTAAAGGCAGCATTATTATTGGAATTTAGAGTTAGGCCAGCTTATAGCAGTTGAAAAGTCTGTCCTTTGAAGAAAGACTTCCAGCTACTGATGCAAGATAGTTCTATTGCCATACTTTACCAAAACTATGAAAAATGTGGTTGTGATAGAAATTTTTTTATTACTTTTTCTAGGACAACTCTGCTTAATAGAGCCTGAGATTTTTGGATCCGATCTGCAGACTTTGAAGCACACAGAACGAATGTGTTTTTACAACCCGAAAGACTTGGACTGAGCTAAGAAAGACCTCACTGGCTGAGGTCTGTTTTGTATATACAGTACCTTTTATGAAATAAAATGTGGTAAATATTTCACATGTCAACCTTAAGGCACTTAAGTGAAGGGTTTTGCTTTTTTATTTAAAAAAAAAAGAAAAAAGGGCAGGGCCCTGTTCTCAGAGATGAAGTGTATTGCGGGAGGTGGGATCCCTGGGGAGATCTTATTCTATCAGCATCCAAATTTTTATTTTTTATTACTTCCGCCAAAATAAAACAAAATTAAAACACATCCCAGCTACAGCCAGTGTTCAGGTCACATACTCCACTGGACCAAGAGCCTACAGAACACTCAACATGTCTCTCTACCCTTGTGGTTTCATTCAAATCAGCGAGACTGATCATACACGAGTGTTCGTAGAGCCAAGGCCTTAGACATCTGCAGTAAGCCTGTTCCTCTCCTACATCAGAAATAGTGCCTTACAAGGTACTGGTATTGTTTAGTGTACCTTCTATTACGCTGGATTGGAAGCAAAGAAAATAAAAATATGGATGTCTCAAAACCAGCTACAATGTACTTTTTAAATAAAATGGAGAATATGGCACATGAGGTAGAGTATACCTGCCTATAACAGTGACGGTGCAGCAAACATATTTTTGTTACGTGACTTGAAGAGAAGGTGGGGTAACTGCTGGGGGATGTGCGTTTGTGTGTGTGTATGTATGTGCATGTGTGAAGATGCACACGTCTAAGTTTTAATACTTCTGGGAACTATCCTTTAAATTCTGGCTGTCAGAATAGTTTGTGTTTTCCTTTATAAAATCAGGGATTTTTTTCTTTTTTTTTCTTTAAGAGAAGGATGTCTAACCTAGATTATCTCTGCAAAACAGGTTCATTGTGTCTTTCTGCAAACAGTTTATGTAAAATAAAAAAAATACATGAATTAGGGAGAGGGAAGTATACTCAGATGTCCAATTTGAAACTAAGGCTGAAATTTCCAAAGAATTCATCTCTACTGACTCGGGCATTTAAATCCCTTGGTTCCTTTGAGAATGCTAGCTTGGACTTCAAAACAATTAAAGCGGAGACCAACTTGCATCATAAACTTTTTCTAGTACTTTGCAAGCCACGATTGACAGTCTGAACCAGAACCCATTGAAATACACTGGAAAACAACATAAGAAACTGATCAAGCCTTTGAACCCAGGTCAGAATCAGAGGTGATCTGTAAATCCACTGATGCTCAGCATTTCAAACTTCTCCTTTAAACCTTGTTTTTACACCTAATTTAGCTGTCCAAATGAGCACATGAGAACGTTAAGATTCAAGCTATCCATTTCAGGAAAAAAAATAATATATTTCAGGATTTCCATTCTCCCCTGACCACGAAGCTCACAAAAAGAGAAAACAGGCTCAGATTTAAAACTGTTTTGGTTAATGAACTATTAGCCATGAACATTTACTAGCCTTTCCAGTAATTGTTCTCCTAAGGCACAAGGGCCAGATATTTGGAAAGATAATGACTTGAGCCAGACAGTTGTATCAGAACTTTTCTTCCAAAGAAAGCACTCTGAAGCTTGCAGTGGTTTCAGCCTCTCTCATAGAACCTCACCAAGGACCTCTGCACAAGTTTCTTTAAAAACAGTCAACTTCAAGTAGACAATTGGTATCCTACCCTGCCCTGTGTTGAAGCAGGGACAAGCCTCGCTGGACTGAGGGTCAGGTTTACTCCAGTCCACTCCAGTCCAGCAGACTCTTCTTGCTGAGTGCCTACAACCTTGAACAGTGCCACTGTTGCACGTAGCATCAGCATTCACTTCACAGGAATTGCTTGCTGTGTTGGCCCAGTAGTACAGTGAAATATTAAAGAGCCTTCCCTCTCTCCCTGTTCTCTCTCCTACTCCCTGACAAATACTTAAAATCAGAACAGAAAGTTGGGGTAAGGGAGAGAGATAATCAACATTTTGCTATTCCCATAGCACCGAAATCAAAGAGAACCAAAAGCGAGTTAGGCCATGGAGAAGGAGGAAGAAGTGAAATACTAACTGTTAACAAGAACAGCCCAGAGAAGGAGACAGGATAATTCTTATGATCTGCTGCTATTTTTCCTGTGCTGAAGTACAGACCTTCAGCCCTGGACTAGAGTGAGAATATTTATACTGTATTATTACAGTGTTTTGCACTTTCAGAGATGTTCTAGCTAGTAACGTTGTTGGACACTATAAAAGGGGTTGTATATCAGCTTTGTTTATGTAACTGAGATTTAAAAGGGATGCTTAAAATTTAAGAAAAATATATATTTGAAATGCAATTTTAGAACACTTTCTGTAAATGTATTAAAAAAAAGCTTTCACATGAATGTGCACTTCACTGGTCAATCAGTCCTAGTATATACTTGAAATCAATGCAGTATCCACATTGGTTCCTTTTTATTTTTCTTCCCTCAGTTTGATACATTCCTTAAATACTGTGTTTTGCTATTCTGAGCTGAAATGCTAAATATAAAGCTGTACCATAAAGCAGGATATTCCGTGTTTGACTGGATGTGCTTGCATTAATAAAAAAAATCGCTTCAACCAGGCTTAACTTTTTCCATGGTTATTTTTCACTTGCAAACCAACCAAACCACAAGCCAGTGGCTGAACACAGTGAACCAACTGTAGAAGATAATGAAGTGGCAGTGAACAAACTGGTTTCTTAAGTTTAAATCCTGACTTAAGGCTGCATTATAAAATATTTAAATATCTTCCAGCAAAATCTGAGCACAACACTAAGCCAACAACATGCTGCCAGTTCTGATGTGCTATCTCTGTGCCAGTATTACAGATCTGATGCAGCGCATCTGCTCTGGAATATTTCAGTACCTCAATGAATGCAGTTAACAAATCCACTGAACAAAAGCATTTTGTGTCCTAGGAGTTGGATTTTGATTTTTGCTTGTTTGTTTTTGTTTTTTGTTTTTCCCCTTCCCATACAAATACCTTTTAAAGAGGAAAGCATGGAAACATTTGCTGCTGGCTGCAGCACGCTGTGGGGTTTCCTGTAGCAGGTTTCTGTTAACATTTCAACACTCCAGGACCTTTGGTTGCAACTGCTACCCTTTTTCATTGCCCTAATTTACAGAAGCAAAGCCACTTCCCCAAGATCATGCCACAACCCAGCCAAGCACCACACTGTGAGGTAAAGCCAGCCTTCCTAATGCATTGTCCCAGTCCTACCCATGCTACCTCCTTTATCTGGGATATAAGCCTTAAAAAAAAAGAAAAAATGAGCCTTACAATCGTGGAAGCTCTGGAAATACCCTAAGCATTTTAATCAGTTTAAAACTCTGGGGATATCGTTTTGGTAACCAGATGTCCACAACAGCCTCACGGAGTAGAACAGTACTACTATCAGTCATCACGAGTCATGAGGAAAGATAATGATGCTAAGTGTTAAGAGAATCAAGCAGCCAAAAGTCTTTCTGATGGTCAGTTCACACTCATAATTAATACGCATATTTTACATCCTTGAAAACTCACTTCCAATTATGTCCCATCTAGTCATTAGGATAAGTTACTTATTTACTCAGGTGTAAGAGTAAACAATAAAATTGCTTTCCATCTACTTTACTTCCATCAGAGTACAACCATACTATGATAAGCAGCAACTCAATGCCAGCACGGTATTTTTAGTGGTGCTAGCAGCAACTTCATTTATCAAGTTAAAAGTTCCCAAGAAAACGCTTTCTTTCAGCAAATAATTCTCAGGTAGCAAAATTCAGTTGACAACAGATATTAGTACAGCTTTATTGAAGGGAAATCAATAATTCTTCTGAGGACTTGTACAAACAAATCTTTCCCCTCCAGCCTGCAACATATATCGGGTTATCATCGGGTTATCAGGGCAACCCCAGCCTCCCAACTAATTGGAAAAACCTACAAACAGGAGCATATGGGAGCAGATTTCTCTCATAGCTTTCTCTCATAGCCATTAAATAAGGCTGCACAGACAGTGAGATAATTCACAAAAAAAAAAAAAAAAAAGTTTTGTTTTGATTCTTAAAATAAATTTGCAGAAAGACTTAATCTAAAACCAGCGTTGCTCAGTTTCAGCTGTGCCCTGGTGTTCCTTACTGAATGGCACAGCAAAGTCCTAAGTATTACTGCCCTTCAGGTGGATTTGGGGGATCACATGCACAGTTAGTGCACCCCAGCCAAACTAAAGCTTAAACCACCTTTGCTGAACAAAAAGCTTTTATCGTTACACTGATACTGGAGTCAATGAGTCACCGCATCTATCTTGAGTCATCAGCTATTTCCAGTACTTTTCCTCTAATTTACTGATCTGACAAAGGAAAACGTTTCATTTTATTCTAAATTTAATGCATGAACATGCAGTAAAACAGCTGCTCAGATGCTCATCCGCACTCAGACACAGTGCTTCACCACCTTTTCTTTTTCCCTCCATTTGTAATTCTTCAGTGTTAAATGCTGAGAGGCGCTAACACTCATCAGCACAAGCTAACCAGCATTCAAAGATGTTTCAATAACATAGGTACATGTATCTCAAAGACCAAAGGATCATAGAATTTCATGTAGTGAATCAATACAAATATAAAGCAACTAATTATTTTCTCCTGAACACAAGGAACACAGAACTATGTATTTCCCTGTAAATTTTTGGTTTTTCTTCCATATTTTCTGATTATTTATTTTTCTAATTCAAAACCACATTTATTTGTACCATTGGTTGGCATATTTTAAAATGGATTCAAGTTTGAAAATTCAAAAGCACGTCCTGAACTCATTCTTATATTGGGTCTAACATGAAAATGTGTCCCAAGCTAATCTCAGTTCGACTTCCCTAATCAAGAACACTTCCCCTTTTTTTCCTCTGCAGATGCAAGGTCCTTGGAAATGTTTACAGTTAATGCATATAACATGTAACAACAGTTAAAAACAAACAAACAAACAAAAAAAAACCACCACAAACATTACTTCTCATTCCAGCAGAGCATGTTGGTATTCTATATTTACTGCTCCAACAATAAAACAATTCCTCCAGGAAAACTCAGCTTTCCACACCCAGACCACAACTTGAAAAAGGGAACCTGATTGTCACATAAACAGCATCTACCATGGCCCATTGTGGCCCAGTGCAGGCACGTCTGGCTCAGAACTGCATGCTGTGCTTTCCCTGTGTCGTGGCCCAGTACATGTGTACTTGTGACAAGTCAACAATCCAGGTACACCGTTCAGCTTCAAACCACCCTACCGCACCCATCACACCTCAGTCACGTTACATATCACAGATTAATAGCCATGACCCAGTGCCAGATGGGTCATGGGCTAACAATGGTATGTATTTGTGGCAAAAAAAGCGATGAAGAGCCAGGCAGGCACCACCACCACACCTCGCTCTCATCTGGCCCTGTCCGTACTGCTGCTGGAGCCTGCTCACAGCTTTGGCCCTGAGGGAGAGGCGCAACCTGGAGGAAAGTAGAGCTGCAGCATAGCCAGGCAGAGGAGAGTTGAAAGCCTGTGACCCTGCAGCTTTGCTCTCTGCCAGGGCCCAGGGCTGCTGCACCCCAGAAGTGCTAAATGGGACTGTGAAGCACACTGCAATGTTGTCTCTTCAGTCCCACGGCAGGAGTTATGAGGTTAAGACTAGACACTTAGCTAACATTTTCCAGTCATATAGCCAGATGTATGCCTAAAGCAACATGCGGAGATTTCATGTTCGAAACATGACTAATTTCCTCCCCTTCTTGGATGAGGTAAAGAAACACCTTCAAAGAAGAGTTGCATGTTTTAGTGGGAAAGAGCAAATCTGTCTCATCTGCACAGCTGAATGCATGCACACGCACTTGTATCACAGCCTGGTGACTGCTGAATGCAGCCTGAAGTTCAGCGTACTTAGACAAATGAAATCACTTAAGATCACATCATAATGAAGGAAAATCCTACTATTTCTAGTTTCATTACAGAACAAAACCAGTGATGTGCAAACAAACATTGAGCATTAACTCTTAAATTACTGATCTTTGTCTTGAACCACGTGTTGTCATCATATACCTTACTGTATTTCAGCATGAAATACTGTGACAAATCAGAAATAGGAAGAAAAGGTTTTAAGACAGATATCAAAGCTGGTAAATGGCAGAAAGCAATTCTTGTGCACCCTTGCTGCTCTTGTCCTGCTTACAGAATCCAGACTTTCCTTGCCACTCAACACCACTCTGCCTCCCAGCAGCTCAGTTAGCTCCAACTCCCAGCGGCTCCTGTGTTGCTCAAAAGCCAATACTGGAGCTTATGAAAGGCTGAAGGCTTTGTGGCACAGTGTTTTAAGAAATGAGAAAATCCACATCAAAGAGAAAGAGGGACTGGGCTAATAAGGAAGGCAGCAAGTACACTATTGTGATGAAAAAAGAACAAGCTGATGCAAGACCAAGTGGTGAAAAAATAAGTCATCCCATTTTTCAGGTCATATTATTTATACAGCACATGTAATTTGTTTCAGGTATGCTAAGGAGTTGGGGAAAACTAATTGTTCTCCAGAGTTGTACATTTTTCTGCCTATTATTGGGCAGTGACACAGCATTATGTTAATTGCTCGGGAATGTAACTGAAGTGCCAGTAACATCCATAGCCAGATAGAAGACAGTAGACTTGTTAGCTTGTGATAACAGTGGTAACTTAACCTCAAAATCTGAGCCCTGAAAGTGGCTTCACTCATGCGTTTCCCAAAGACTAAGGCAGAAGAAGTAGCGAAGCACTTCTACAGAATGTGTAGTCAATGGGTTTCTGTGGAAATAGAGTGTCCCAAAGAATAACTAAAAGCAGAACAGACCCAGGAAAGTAGCACGTAGATGGTAACCTGACATAGTTGTACAAATTCAAGCAACTTTCGAAGCAACACACTGAACAGAAACGTTCTCTCTACAGTCCACAAGTCTCAACCTTTTCTTGTTTTATTTTGGGATTACTAGGGACATATATCTTGTCCTCTTCTGGAGAATCCCTGTTAAGATAGACAAAACAATCCATCTGTGTATCTGTATGATATTCATCAGTTGACTCCATTCAGTGAAGGCCATTTGGAAAAATGCACATTAATTCACTGAGAAACAATATCTGAATATCTGACATTGTTTAAACTAACTACTTAAAACATAGGTAAGCTCAAGAGCAATGTTCAAAATGCTTCAGAACAAAAAAGGAAAAGGCCTATTTTAAGATTAAATTAAAAGCTGCATGTTTAAAGCAGTTATTTATAATCTAATTACTTTAATGAGAAAAATTAAGTGACAAATCGTTAGCGAACATGAGGTGTATACATGATTAGTAGTAATTCCCTGGAAGTATAAACTTTAAATCATAACAACTTTTAATTTAAGCAACTCATTTAATTTCCACTGTTACCATTGTTAATAAGCTACCCAACAAATTATAGAAGTACCATAAAACACTATTTACACTATTAGAATTGAGTATTTGCCTGCTGTAAATGCTCTACGGATTGTGAGCAGTAAAGTCATCTTGCAGAACAGCAGACGAGCAAGTTGTTAGATGTGTGTACTGTATCCACTATTGTGCAGCAGCAAAACGTATCTGAGGAGATTCCATGTCCTTGTTATTACCACTGTAGAGCAAGCACCATGCAATGACTTAACATAGCACAGAGCCCACACTAATCTCTCTGGATTTCATAACACAGCACAAACATGCTCTTAGTGAGCTGATAATGTCATAGCACATGTTCTCACACAAGCAGTTACTGCAGACAGCAGGACTAATTGTGCAGAAGAGAAAAGAGAAAGGGCCAGGCCTGCAAGGGCTCCAAGGAGTTTACAACTGCTCAAATGATGATTTGGACTGCTTGTGTCTATACCCAACCCTGGCATGAGCAAGTTCCAGTAGGTCCGACTTCATTTAACTTCAATGCCTCCACCTCCGCATTCTGGGGCGATGAACGGAAAGTTTTCAGAAGTGGTTCCTATTGATTGCCTTCCAGCATCTGTATCAGACCAGTATGGACTGCACAGATGCAGACACTTGACATTTTTCTCTTTCCTCATTTCAGCCACTTTTGATAAACACAACCACTCAGTGGAAATACTAGAAGATGAGATCTGGCTATCAGCAGTCTGCTGTGTGCAAAACATGGGAACTAAACTGGTAGAGTGATAACAGCCAAGCTGCAGCAGTGCTCAATACCTCCATACAACCTCAACAGTCATGCCAGTGTGTGTATGAAGTGAGATGAAGTGAGAGGCATTTTTGATGCTTATTCTTGCACCAGCACAGCCAGGACAACACTAGCTAAGTGTTAAGGGCTGGAGTTTCAATAAAAGTTCCCACTTAAATCTTACTAGAAGTCGTCATGCCTACGTACTTACTCTTTTCCTCACTGGTACCTTGTTCTGTAAGGACCCACCACCAAGATGTTTACCTTACAATAAAACATCTGGTATATATGTAAGTTTTATATCTAGTCAGGATAGATGTTCACTGGTTAAAACTCTCACCGCAAATACTATTACTTCAATCTGGTGTGTCATCTACCTGGTAAAACATTATAAACACTTATTTCAAAAGAAACAGCTTAAAACAATTTCTAAAATGCAGATATTCCATTTATTATACAGAGAATCAGTTGCAAGAAGTCTTGCAATGCTTTCTCATCACTCTAAGTACAATACAGGAAACTGTTCTCCACAATAAGTTACATAAAGGCAGATTTTATGTACATATGAAAGGATCAGTGCCCGGAACTATTTGCACAGCATATCTGCTATTCAGAAAAATCAGCCATTTAAATTTTTAATTGCCTTCAGAATTCTTGAAGCAAACTGAATTCATTAACAAAACTTAATTACCTGGTTTGAAAAGGTTTGAGAAGGGTTTTTGCCTAGTTTCTAAATTCTGTGGAGACCATGCAAATGGTATAACCACTGAATTAGCATTCTCACCATTAATTTTAAAAACAAATGTATTAAAAATGAGGCATGCCATACGGTAGTATATAAGACAACATGGAGAAAAGTGACCTGCCTGCATTTAAACTGCTTATGCATCCCAGAATATCCAAAAGGGAAGTAGGGAAGTAGTAGTGCCATTGTACAAGACACTCATGAGACCGCAGCATAATTCTGTTCATGCATGCTTGACCCCTTCCATTCTTCCCCTCCCCCAAAAAAAAAAAAAAAAGAACAACACAATTGAAAAAGTGAAGAATAAGGCTACTGGGATAAATCAGTAGAACAGAAAGTATCATGTGAAGAAAGACTGTAACAGCACTTGCTTTTCCAGTCTGTGAAACAGCTAAGAGTATGTGACTTGCTTCCAAAAACATGTCAGGAAAATGACAGAGGGAAAGAAAGGGACATTGGCATAACAGCAAATGGGTCTCTAATGAATTTACATAGCAATGAAATGATGGTTCCTCAGTTTAAAGGCTGAGATGCACAAGCAGGGCTTCAGAATAAGGAGTGGGGCCAAAAATCCTTAAACAAAAATGTTTAATAGCATAGCTCAGTTCACAGAAAGGATTCTATGATGTAGTATGCACTGTGGGAAAAGACTACATCCAGAAATGCCCAACTGGAACATTCCCAACTTCTTTGATCCATCACCAAGATAAGGCGGTGGTGTCTTTTGCAGTGTGAAATCATATTAAATGCTCTAAAATTCCACTTAACATTATCATTCCCCCACCCTTTCACATGAATTTCTTTGTATTCAACAATGTGCATGTCTGTTAATACAGCAAATGCAGCATCAAGCTACCGCCGTGAAGTCAGCCTTAACAGACCACATACCAATTAGCATATCCTGTACATCTTCTACAGCAAGATTCTTTTTCACACCTCATTTCCACAGTGGAGTGTAAGTATAATAGCTTTCTAACATCACAGTGCAGCAAGCCAGACTGAAAACACTTAGCACAAGACTTAATTCTTAAAATACCATAAATTTAAGAATCAAAGTGTACCACGTGGAGAAGAGTTGAGTTGTACATTCCACCGATCTCCCCAATCAGCACTGAAGACACTTTCCTTGAACTAAATATGCTTTCCTGTTTCTTATTTGAGGTGCTTCAACTTGCAAGATATGTAGGTAATAGTACATCAGTCAGAGTTACTCAGAAAAAAAACACAAGAACCAAAAACCCTAAACTCTTCTTCATTGAAAAAGAGGCACTGCATTTTTAAGCTGAATTAAGGCTGTAAAATGATGCTGGTTCATTGTGAACGTGAAGTCATCAGTTTTGCCCTGTCACAGGGCTCCATTTATCCCACTGCTTCGCTGTTAGTCCTGTAAGCCTGTTTACGGAGGTGAGTCTCAATCTCCTCCCTGAAGACCAGCATCCCAAGGTGTGAGTGAGAGGCTTCATTCATGGCTTTGGACTGGATACACATGCGATACTGCTCTGGAGTGAGTTCATCTGCACAATGCTTCTCGTGCCAGAGGTGGAACAGACCAGGGACTGGTGTCCTGATCACAATAAGGTCACCATGCAAGTACTTTCTGTAAAGGTGAACGTCCTCACCGCCCCAGCCTTTTACTTCCAAGTCAAAACCTCCTATAAAAACAGCATCAGAAAGCATGTTGCCATACAAGCTAGATCCAAGGTAAAAAGGACTCCTCACATAAAATATTAGACAATCTATGCCACACCAGAAATTCTGAAGCAATTCAGTTTAGCTACTGCATGTCAAAGCATGCCAAATTGAGGGAGAGGAGCTTCAAGCGTTCCACGTCTTCTACAGTGAAAGCTGTCCAGGACATAGATCATGCACTGCTGGCTTCAGAGAGTCTCTTACAAGAGAGCATCTAAATCACATTATGCATGACACCCCATGTGACAGCTGCAAGAAACTGTAGGCAAACCATACTGGGTATGCTTTTGTGTTATTTTTAGCAATCATAATGGATTTTAGCAGCTGGAAAATGAGGCAGTCATGTACCATATGAAAAGCCCTCTCTAGAAGTGTCAGCAATTACTCCACAGGTCACAACTCAAAAAGCTCGATTAAGAAGAGGAATCTATTGCACCATTTTAAGGTCTCTCTTGCCTTCCCAGGGCCATAATGAGTATCAGTTTAGATTTAGGTATAGATTCAAAACTCTAGAATTGAGGTCTTAATTTCGCATATAGCATACAGATGCCATGCAGTATGTCTGCTATTGAAAAGCAGCCTGCATTCATTCAAATCATCATATAGGCACATGAGCTATATCATTATACCTTCTGGCAGATCATCTGTGAGTGCATCTTCCAAATTTAAGTATATCAAGTTGTTCTTTTTTAGTAACATGCCACAAGAGGGTGCCAAAGCATATTTGTAAAGCCTTGGATTGGAACAACTATATTAAACTTCCAAGCTTATTTGAAAGAAAGAATTTCAATGTTTCTTTTTCTGTTAGCAGCTTACTTGAGGAACATGTTTCTTAAATTGTTCATTTGCTCCAAACAGTCACAATATGAAAAATGGAAGAGTAAGTTTTGCTAATGCTAACAAATACTGCAGCTTTTAACAAATGTTCGTCAGAGGGGACATCAAAAATTACAAAAAGAATTATTTCATTTGTTCATCCAACTTGGTAATCAGCAAGTTGGATTTGGGAAAAATAAAAATTAAAACATTACTTCACTGTAGTTAGATAACATGGTACACAGGGAATATCTTTTGAACACCTCTCCACACTTTTTATGATACAGTTTCATCTCTTACCAACAGTCAGAAAGTCTGTCCGGTATTGACAAGTCATCCCAAAGCCAAAATCCCTCCAGAAGCCAGAATCCTTTTTGTGTACCTACAATTTTAAAATAGTTATTTTAAATGCAATATACACTCAAGGACATATATTGCACTTGGTTTAGTACAACTCTAAACTCTTCTGATCATTTGCTCAATGCAGGATACAGCATATGTTTCCATTATTTCTGTGACATATTGCACGTGGCCTTCCTAATTACTTGCTCACCTTGCCCTTTTCCATTTGGCTTCAAGTACTTACTCCTTTTGCAGTTAGCACTTTTACCTTTCAGCAACACCACGTCTGTTTTTTGTCATCTACTCTGACCAATCATTACATTTTTGATCGCTTATTGCAAAGTCATCTGTTCTTAGTAATACAGTTCCTACCCAGTTTCTAACAGTACATTTGCCTCTCCTTATTCAGATACAATAAGAAAAATAAGCTTTATTAAGTCAACAACCATAAAACTGTTGGATTCATATACGCCAATAGCTTGGCCTTCAGGCAAGAAGTTTACTTCTCTCTCAGCTGTGACTACCTGAGGCCATATGCAAAAGCATCCCTCCTACAGCATTCTAGCAAAGACCTTGCAGGGAAGGGAAAGAGAATTGTTTCGTGACTGCATTGCTTTTTGCTTTTGCTCCTTTGAACTTAATACTTCAGTCCCAGCTGCTAAACCCCAATTCCACTTACACAGCCTCTTTAAGGAGTGTACTGCTGGATATCCAGTGTGGCCCTTCCAACAAAGACTCAAATACAGCACTTCCAAGTTATCCTTAAATCCATTCTATTGAATGCTTGAGTTTTGTTTTTTATTTTGCCTACAAGTTCCCCTAGAAGTAAAGTAGCATTTCTCATTCAAAAAAAAAAATTGGTATAGCACCCAATTTTGTAGATTTGGATAGCAAAGAAAAATAATTTGCAGAGTACAGGTCCATACAGTCTGAAAAAAAGCCACTGACACCTTTTCCTACCTTGAGTTACATGGCACACTTCCTGAATCACTATTTAGGTAGTTAGCAAAGAAGTCTACATTTAGAGAAGCTTATCAAGCAGTGTTCATAGTCTTCTCCTTTCACTTACTGTTTGATGGAACACAGGATCACTGTTGCTGCCGTGTTATTTCCCATCCTCCTAAAACATTGGCTTTCCAACTCAGAATTCAGAATTAAGCAATAGATTAAGAACTGACTAAGAACTACCAGCTTCATTTGTTTAGCTGGACATTTTTTAAATTTAAAAAGAACCCCAGGCTTATTTATGAATTAATTTGGTACTGTTTAAGTTGGTCTTCAAAATTGCTTTGCCTATAAGGGAGAAGAGTTTACATATACACTGCCAAAAGTTATGATATCCCACATAAAACTATTAAGTTACAATTAATTCTTTAAATACAAAGCACAACTAGTTGTTTTCTGAGTAAGTCACACTACTTACCAACTGTTGTTCTACAGGGGGTGGTATATCTTGGTTGGCATAGACAATAGCAGGATTATAGAGGCTGAATACCACAGGATAAAAAACCTTTTTCCCTAGGAGTCAAAAAGGAAGTTGTTACTCACTGCAGGCATCCTTTCTGAAGGAAAGAGGAAACTAGAAACTAGTCTCTAACTGAAATAATAGTTATTAGCCATCTAATGAAAACAAATAAAAGGTCTAACCACTTGGATTTTCCATTCAGTTAACCCATAGCACCTTGTGGGCCAGAGCAGAATACATCATTCTTAAGCATATATATTCATATACAGTTTTACATATATCCACGTTATATTTGTATATATTGATATGACATTAGAAGACAGTGGAAAAACCCTTGCAACAATGTTAAGCAGAAAAGCAACAAGAATAACCAAGTCCAAGTAACCACTCGCACAGCTTGAGTTTTACAGCCTTGCCTCCTTCCAGATGCAGAAAGGTACGTACATCCAGGATGCCCAGCAAGAGCATTAAGCACCTTGAATACCCTCATTATACTGTGACACCAGTTCTGTGCCTGTTCCAGAAGCCTGATAATGTTCTCGCTATGCCAGTAGTGCAAATGTATCAGCAATAGCCCGTGAGAAAACTCAGTACCTTGATTTGTGTATAAACTTGGAACATGTGTCAAGTGTTTCCAGATCTCGCTTGAAGCAAAGGAGACAAACTGTCAGCATGAATTGCCAAACAGTCCCTCAAACTCTTCCTTGTACAAGCTCACAAAACACTCCTAAAGTTTTTCCAATTACATACACAACTCACTTCATGAAGTGCAGAGACAAATAATAGAAAGAAATAAACAGAACCAAAATATTTCTTACAGCAGTCTCTTGTCTGTTTATTATGTGAAGAAAAATATATATTAATTCCAAATGAACTAACTTGAATTTGGAGAATTTGTTTTGGCATTTGGAGAAAGTTTCCTGGCTGCAACAAATCTGGAATAAGAGTATGCATTAAGGAATAAAACAAGTGTTTGACAAAAGAAGGCCTTAACTAGCACACTTGTTAACTCAAGAAAGCTTTATCCACTGTTACACAATCTTGTACAAGTTTCATAAGCTTGAGTAAAATAGTCAGAAGAACTCTGAACTTGGGAATAAAATACAGGACCCTAGCTCAATCTCTGTAAGGACCATGCTTTTTTGCTCTACTGAAAACAATTCCTGTGATGAATCTTAGCCATGCAATTGCAAGTGTGAGAACATGTAAAACAAACTTGTCCATTCGAGATTTTGTTGCAACAAGTCACCTGCTGTAAGAAGTGCTGCACTGAGATTTGCTACACAAGTTTACACACTTTGGTAAAACAATTAAGCTGTACAGCTTTCTTTTAGACTTCCCAATCTTAAGAGAACGTTAAAACTGTACCTATTGTGCAGAAATACAGGTACTTAAGACTAATTACAATTGGACAGAAGTCATTTCTCAGTTTAAATACTATTTTCTTTTGTGCACATAGTATATTTCATTTTCCTAGGTACACTGGATTAATGAACTCCACCACTGAGATTAGCCTTCTATATACACAACTCAGATCAGTTTAAGTCAAACAAGAATACATTTCAGCAACTTTAAAGGAACGTACCAGGCTCAGCATTTAAGCGACAGCTGTTGAGGAACTCAGCTGTGAAATAAACATCAACATCACAGAAGAACATCAGGACCTCGCCCTTTTCCCAGGCTCTGGCACCCATGTCAAGTCCCCGGCCACGGTTAAATTCCTCATTTAAAGAGACGAGTGTGTAATTGTGGAAGTTAGTTTCTCTAGAAGAAAAACAGAGCCAAACCCAAAATAAATCCATGTGTGGAGCGGAAGGGACTATTTATACTTCTTCAGCATTTTACAGTGGTGCCGCTCCGGAAGCTTTTTAACATCCCATTATATCATCAGGATGAGAAAAAATATCAGTTCCACTTTGTCTATTTCAAGTACCAGAGTTTAGACATTGCAAAGAGATTCACCTCAATATTATTCCAGAACTTCACTTTGCAATTAATCATTCAAACAGATCAAAAAGGCCTGACAATTGATATTAAAATCATCAGGC
This sequence comes from Anas platyrhynchos, assembly GCF_047663525.1. Lineage (NCBI taxonomy): Eukaryota > Metazoa > Chordata > Aves > Anseriformes > Anatidae > Anas > Anas platyrhynchos. The sequence goes on from NC_092592.1 coordinate 15,210,310, forward strand.
AATAACTGTCTGCTCCTCTGAAGCCTTCGTCAAGTCTGAGAGGAGGGTGAACGAAGCCTGACACCAAACTCACATGGCAAAAGGCCAGCTGTATCTTTATGCCACCATAATCCAGTCAATTGGACTTTCTTCACTGTTTCACACCAGTAGTACACATGGACGTACTCGCTGTAGAAGAAAGGAATAGTAGCCAAGGAAGGTTGGAAATATACCTGAGGAATACCTTCAGGCAAAGTGTCTAATTCAGAGACATTAGAGGATAATGTCTCAAAGAGAATAGAATTAATATATTTAACGGTAGCACCACTAAGAGGATTATGATAAAGACCCAGTGAGTTTGCAGCTCTAAGCCTGACTAGATGTTATTGTGAGAAAATCAAGTCTCACAGGGAGCATAGCAGGTGGCAGAAAGTATCCCAGGAACAGAAGGCAGCAGTCAGCAAGTTGTGTGTCACGGAGGCTTTACAGGAGTAAGACAAAAGCATTCTTTGCTTCCTAGAAGATTTCCATGCATGCCAGATCTACCAACCATGAAATTTTAAGCCAGCAGCATAGCTGTCCATGCCCACTCCTGGCTAACCAATGTCATGGGCTTACAGGCTTAAGAACATGGGCTCAGGCAGAGCATGAACTCCTTCGAAACTTACAGACACTATTGCCCAAACCAAAGGTGAGTTGTTGTTTGATTGTGAGGTATCTGTCATTTAGTTGGGCAAACCTGTTCCTGGAGCCAAAAAAGCAACATTGGAGAGTTTTATGCCAAAGCTGCTGTAATGCTACTTGCTGTGACAGTCATAAAAAACACTTGGTTTCAAGTTGTTTTTACAGCAGAGGGCAAGTGCTAGACTCACTACATATTACCTAGAGAACAGAGGGCAAAGCTTAAACTCCTTTAACAGACCCAGCAGCCCACCAGCCTCCCTTGGTTACAGAAGCCAATCGTTTTTCTTCCTTGTCATTAAATATCAATTCTCCAGTAAAACAACTATCAACACACAGAACCCAGTTCAGCAGGAGTTTAAATCCTATCAGAGTATTAGCATGACTGAATACTCATGGCAAAGTTTACCCCTGTAGTTTTGTTTGTTTTTTTTTAGATCAAAAGGAAACCTCCAAGCAACTACTGTTAATCTTTTTTGGCATCTAAGATGATTTTTAGTAGTTTTCAGGAGACTTCCACAACTTCAGGTGTAAAATGCCAAACAAAAACTGTATAAGGCTTACTTTTCCTTTTAGCCTTAAACTAAGATTCTTCTTTTTATTGTTTCAACCTTTTTTGGAAACATATTTTAGAAGGCAATCAATATTATTTGTATTGACTAACAGCATATCAACACACTTACCTAGCTACAGACTCCAGGATGTTTTTCACTTCTGATAAGCCATCTTGTCCAAAATATACCACAGTGAGGTGGATACGCTTATCCTGATGAATACACACATCCCTATAAACACAAGCATAAGCCAGTATTAGTTATTACTTGCAATACAACAAACTTCAGGTATTTTAAAGCTATTGTGTTTAGAAGTATTAGCAGATCTAAGTATTCTGGTCAGACTTCAAATAGCTTCTGAAGAAACCTAAAAAAAAAAAAAAAAATCTCCCCCACTTTTCACATCTTTCCATTTTAATCAGAAGGCTCCAAAACTATGCATCTCCTATGCATCTCCCTCACACATCTTATTTATAAACAGAAGCTCGAAAGCTCATATAAAAAGAAAAAAGTTTTCAACATCACGTGAGTCCAGGCTCACAGTGGCCCTGGCATTCACTCTAAAAGGGGTGCTGTTTGAGAAGCTCTCAGTTCCTTTTGGAATGAACATCTCCAAACAATTGGTTGAAGTGACAAACATACCAAGGCAGTTGCACAAAACATCACAATTAGTTTTGTCACAAGTCCGTCAGAACACAAATTCATTCTGAAAATGAAACAAAATACTAAGTCTCCAACATAACTCATTATATAATCTCAGGCACCTACCTAAAGTTCTGCATAAATTGTGCAAATGCCTCAGTTCTTCCAGCAAGGGGTACAATAATGTTTATGATTGATCTAGAAATATCAACCGTTTCACTCTTCACTTTCATGAGGGGTCCAAAAGGTCGGAACAACGTGACATGTCTGTATTCCATGCCATCCATCTTCTTATAAAACAGCTCATACTGTGTCCCCTTATCTCTTTCAGTACGATAGTAACCTGAAGAGTAAGTCACACAAGTATTTATGAAGTCAAAGATGCCAGCAGTTTTATTTCAGAAACACTTTTTCCTGAGAACTACGAAGTGAAAGAAAACTCTTGAGGATAAGTTTCTGCTTTTTCCTAATACAAGCTAAAATAACAAATCATGCTCACCCTCTTCTTACAACATGTATGAAAAACAATCCTAATTAATCTGTGTCCCTCTGTTTCTCAGAGATCACATTAGGTTTTATGACACTTTACCAATTCCTCAGAGCCCTCCTTCAGAAGCATCCTAGTATTTTTATATCCTTCTTCTACATTGGGTCCCAAAACTGCACACACAGCATGTAGACAACCTTACCCAACTTCTTCCTTCTACACCCCCAGCTCCCTTTACCTCCCTCTCAGCTGCCTAGAGGACTTGCCCTAAACCTTCATCTATGTTATTCCACCCGTTTCCCTCCCCAAACCAAATCCAGTTTCATTCACCAACTCCCCCTCCTGCTGCCTTTGTTCTGTATTCACCCAGTCTTATAACAAATTCCCATTCAACAGTAATTTTTGTCAGACCTATTCAGCTTTCCATCAGACAACTCTCCTTTAGCTTTTTGTAGGATGCCTTCTTGCAGGTGCATGTGGGCACGAGTAGAATTCACAGGAAATGCCCATTACTACCCTAGAGGGACTGTGGGAGATGGGTGTAGCAGAAGCTGGTGCTACAACTGAAAGTAAATGGTAACTGAATCTAACTTCTCTAACCATACAAAATTAAATGCACAAAGTTGGTAAAAAAAAAATCCTTTAAGACACAAATCCACATTTATTCCTCGTTGAGCTGAGCTACGTAAAAATACACACATTTTAACACAGAACAAAAATGTGACAGTTTCAACTCAACATTAATTGGAAGTAGCAAAAAGGGAGGTTTAACTAACAAGGAAAGTCTAGTGTTGACTACTAGAAGCAGATAGATCACAAATCCCTCAGTCTTACTTCACTCCAGTCCTTTATGCCTAGTAGTTGAGCAATGTAGCTTGAAAACAGCCTCTTGGCTATGAAGCAGCTGAAGCACCAGTATTTTCATGTCACATTCTCACATGATATGCAGCAAAAGCATTATACCACTATTCCTGCATGTTAAAATTCAGTTCTGTACATTATATACCTTTTTCTAGCATCCAATAGCTACATAAAGATGAGAAGTACATCATGTCTAGTAAGTGAGGCTTTTAAAAAAGCATAGTTTCCAATAGCTTATCTTTAATCTAAAGGATAAACTTACATGACACGCTACAACAGAAGGCTGGTGTAGGGCAGAATTAAAATTTCTAGATTAAAGTTAACTTCATCAAGTTACAGCAGCATTTTTTCAAAGACTCGAATGAAAGCCTAATTCTGAGCATTGCCTTTCTAGCATTCAACTGCTAGAATATCAAATTCCTAACTTCTGAATCTCATCATCTCATGAGTTCCACTTTTTTTTTTAATAGTATGTGATCCTAGAGCTACTCCTCTTGCTATGAGCTAACCTCCTTTGGCAATCTACTAATGTGAATATTTTTATGGGATTAAAACTTTCATGCACAGAAGTCAGAACTGAGATCAGCCAGAAAAACAACATCTGGTTTACTACTTAGTTTTTATTACATAATGAGTCAGTCCTGGGTGTTAAAAAAACTGAATATACTATCTCACCTTCCAACTAACACATTCTGGCTGCCATCCAAAAACAGAGCTTTATAAGCACAGAAATAAAAAGCAGAAGTACTTAAACAGTTGCTTCTCCTGGTCCAAGCAGCTTTATCAGCTTCACAGAGTTGTGTTTCTCACCAAATCGAATCTTATGAATATGGGGGATCAACTGTTAAAGCCAAAAGGTGTTCTTCCATTGCCTTAAACACCCTTACTTGTTTCACATCTATGAAGAAAGCTACCAGGTATTTGGCCTGTGGAATGCAAGACCACATGTCTTGGTTTTTGTGTATTAAAGTTAGTTGTTGACAGCCCCTGAGTACAGGCCTATTTCTGGTCTTACAATATACTAAAGGGGTTGTTTGTATAACAAACAGTTCAGTGTAACAAGGATTCCCGAAGAGTTTCAACTTTCAGCTTAGAGCACTGGGATAAACAACTTTTACATGCAGAGGACATTTTGTGTAGGGAGTCTTCCCTTGAGTTTCAGATCAAAAGCCCATTTCTGTCCTTGGCCCTGTCCTAACCAGAAACACAGAAACAAGGAAAGCAGGCCCCAACAGCACTGCCTGGCAAGCATTCAGTAGCAAGACCTTTATTAGATACTAACAAAGTGCTCATTAACTTCTGAAAGTAAGATAAAGCTCATGTTTTCCAAAGGCTATTTATAAGTGGCTACTCGATGGAAGAGCTTTCTTTAAGCACTCCACGTAAACTTAACTGGTTTCTTCACAATGCATCAGATTGAACACTCAAGAACAGATGACCATGAAAGCTTAGTTTTGCATCACTATTCAGGATTCAAATACCACAGGCTACTGAAGAACAGGGATGCACCAAAGCAATACCATTATGCTCTCCCCATCTTACTAACCCCCTGTTCTCAACCATATTCAAACATAGGTCTCAGTGAAATTGTCTATTTTTAAGCACTACCTTAGAATGCCCAATTCAGGAATTAGGTTCATTGCTTGTAGCTGCAATACACCCATGTTCACAAGTGAAGGGGTCTGCAACTTCATCCTCTTTAGGGGTGCTTTGCATACAAAGGGAATAAGCATACTCTTGTTTTTTCTCATACCCTCAAGAGTTCAAAGACTTAATAGTAATAATAAGAAAAATACTTATATCAAGATGTTTCTGAAACAGCAGCTGCAGAAATAGTGTGTTTTTTTTTTAAAGGTCAGATCTTTGTTAATATCAGAATTCTAGAAGTTTCATTTTGCATTTGATCAAAGCAAAAAGGTAACAATGGAAAAAACAAAGCCCTATAGATCTGAGAAATTAGTGTTTTTTTCCTCAAACAAGTCAGTTGAGCTTTGTGCAAAAATCATTTCAAGCTTTCAGAAAGGACCTCTATAGCTGCAATGCATACTTGCAACTTTTATTATTTTGTTTTTAAACAACATGTCACTGCACTAAGCTTGGCAACAGCCATGTGTTCGTAGCAACTCTGCCTAAGCACAGAGGGGAAAACAGCAGCAACAAGAGGATTACCATCCATCAGCATGTATTTATTTTTTGGCCTAAACTTGCTGAAGTTTCTCAACCTTGCAGGTATTTCTCAAAACTCAAGTACAATCAGCTCACCTACATTAAAATGCAACGGTTATGTATTAACTAACACAGTGTCTGTTTTCTCTTCTTTTGCCCTAGAGCAAGAAATAATCCAGTTTCTCAGCCTCCTGTTACAAATTGCATAAAACTCTAGTCTCAGTCATAAATCACTTATCTTAAATTATTCCTATCAGCAAATAGGATGAGAATACAGTACTTAAATGACTTATCATTCGTTTAAATAAACCTGAACAAACTGTCTCTAAATGAATAGCTGCTGGATTAACGTTGTTAAGTAGTGCTCTTTGCACATTTACACAAATTGTTGTGACAACTTCAGTTGACACACTGAGTCTGCAACAAAATTTGAACCAAGCAGCTTATGATAGCTTAAGGCAGCAGTATTTTCTAAATGGGAAGGCAGCGACTGTCTACCTGGACTTCTATCAGACACCATAAGTAACAGAAGAGCATTGGTCACAGCTCTATAGTGCGAGGGACCCCTAGGATCTGCCACCAGCTGGTTCCTTTTCTTACCTCTACATTTTCAAACAGAAAACGCAATTCAGAAGCTTTTGTTTTCCTGGCCCGGTGTTGAAATCAGCTAGTAGTATTTTCACATACACAAACACTGAACACCCACACAGCCCACAGCTTGTCTGAAACAGTACAGTGGTATATATCACTATAGCTAGCTGCTAACGCACCCATGAGCTACAGCATGAAAATATTTTCATTTAAGTACACTAACTGTAGAAAATATATGCAATAACCAATGCTTGAAGAGACTGCCTTTAGAACAACAGGAAACTAGTTCAATTTCCAAGAAAAATTATAAATATACTGGTATGAACAGAGACCAAGGTATGAAGGTCCTAAATCTGCTTGCTTTTTGCATCTCCACCCATGAAATGTAGTACCCTAACTGAAGTGAACATCTATTTCAGTACTGGTTAAAAATCCACTAGAGACTATGCATTATCTGCAACAAAGGAATAGCAGCTGCACGCTTAAAAATAAGACACTGCAAGAATAATTCCCAGACAAAATAGTTTCAAATAAAAGCCCTATTAAGAGTCTAACACTGCACTGGCTGTGTTATACGGAGAGTGAAGTAGATTCTATATCCAGCCCCACCTTCCTGAACAAAGAAGATCTTGGCATTAAACTTAAAACACAGTAGCCGTCAGAAGCAGAGACTGTTTCTGAACTACAGACCAATTACATCATCTTAGACTGAAAGAACTGATTATTTCAAGGCCAATGGTACCTTTCTCCAGCATGTTTGCTTAATAGTGCAGACATCAGTACTGCTGATATCCAGAGTCCCTTTTAGAGTAATGTTCCCTCATTTATAACATAGTCCAACCTTTTTACGGCAGCATGAACTGTATTTAATACTGTAAACACAAAAAATAGGTACTAGGGCAGTTTTTGATAACGCTCATCTCCACCAGCATTACACTATAACCTTGAAAGCCAACTCATACAAGAATTATTGCTATTGTGTTTAAGCATGCCAGTAAGAGCTGAAAGCATAAACGCTATTTGTTTTTGTATGTCGTGTAATTTAGTTTACAAGCACTGGAAGAATTGATGAGAACACAAGAGAACTGAAACAAGTGCTGTTAACAGTCCCACGCTTCAGTGCAACTTCATTACATGCTTTTCCCCAGTAAGCCCAGTTCGAAGATGCACAGCCTGACAGACCCCACGACTAGTGTATCACAAAGGATCTCTTCAGAACACCACATTCTTCAGCTGACAATGCTACCGTGTTTATCTAACTTCCACCATGAGTACGTCAACTCGATGCAAGTCAGAAGCCTAAGTATTAACTCAAGGCAGTATATGGATACTTAAAAGAAAAAAACCTGTACCTTCTTAACCAAGTAGCTTAACTATACTGGACCAAGAGAGATTCAATCAGCTTCTCCACAAGTCTTTCAGTTATTCAAAACCATACGCAGTTGCACCACAGACTTAAGCTAAAATCTGTTACAAAGGCCTCTATTTTAAGCAGATATAACTTTCCCTGTATCCTTCTTTTGAAAAACCCATCTTCTGAAATTAATATCTTGTTACCTACTCAAAAAACAAGAATGGAGAGGTATTTTTCTCATCACTGAAAACAGGAGTTCTTGCTGTATAATTACTGTTTCAAGACTATCTTCAAGTAGGTAAAAAAATAAAAATAGAAACATCATTAAATGCCCATTGTGATATTATTCTGTTAACTGGCTGGAAAGCATCTAATACACGTACCTTCTACAAAATCGTTTTCACTATACAGCTGCCTGTCTCCTACTCCATCGTCTTCTTCTTGACCATCTTCTTCATCTGGATTATTGATAACTTCTAGGCCAGCCTCAATGACTTCCACCAACTCATCCCTTTTATCCTTTCTAACAGGTTTCTCTTCTGGATGCCGAGTGAGCCCCATCTCCAACTGGAATACTTTCATGGACGTGAAGCTTTCAAAAGGAACGACGCCATATTCGCTAGGCAGTTTGGCCCCCATGCTCACCTCAGCTTTGTCGATCTGGGAATGAAGAAACTCTAGGAGATCGTTCGATGCTTGTTCTTTGGTTCCCTGATAGTTCATACCATTGACCTTGGGGCTCTTTTTTTCCTGCAGGGTTTTCAATTTATCACTCATCTCCTGAAGCTCTTGCTTTAACTGGGCAATCTGACGTTTCAGACTGGTAGCTCGGTTTTGATAATGCTCTTCCTGTTCCTGCAAGAGAGCTTGATAGTACTCTTTACCCATGTTCTCGCCTATAATGCCAGGTAGAGATCCATTATTATCTGTTTGTGGGGTACACTCGAGCAAATACATGAGCAAAACCAAACTGAATAGAAAGGCAAGGCCCACTAACAGCCAGCGAGTCCTGGCTTGAATTACTAAGCCTCTTCTGGGCATTCTTGGGTTATTTCTGTTTCCAAACAAAAAACATAAGTTAGCTGCTCATGCCTTCTTGGGAGCATCACCTCAGAATTCAAATCTCAGGAAATGGAAGAAAGCATGACCTTAATTGTTACTCTGACAAAGTAGCAGATGAGCAGTTTTCAACCTCTTCCTTAATCAGGTGTCATAGCAGAGATACAAATCTGAGGTTCCTGCATCAGCCATGACCATCAACTATATGTTTGGTCGACTCCATGCAATTTGTCTCGGATTTCCTACCCCAGACAAAAAAATGCAAAATGGGGGGAAGGAGGAAGACACCAGAAAGGAATCATATTCCCATTTCCTAACAGAAACACTTAAAGGGTTTTTAGCCTACTTGAAATTCAGCAAGCAAAGTCTGCAAAAGTCATTTTTATAAACTTTGAATTGACAGCATCTCATTTTCCCACTGTGAGAACAGTCTACTGTTTAGTAACAGTAATTGTCATTGGCTAGTCTGACATTTTCCTCTGGCACTCCAGTATTTTATTCCATTTCTCCCTCCTTTCCTTGGAATCTGTGGTTTGAGTCAGCAAATTGAAGACAGAACCTAAAATTAAAAGAAAGGTGCATATTAGAACTACAAAGCAGCTGGTCATTTCAAAAATACATGATCAAAGTTTAACATATGGGTACAAAGGATAACAGTGGGAGAAAGGGTGGGAAAAATAGAATTCTTTCCATTGTAATACCCAGTGATCCCCTTTGACACAGGGTCTGGAAAACAGCAGTAGAAACAGCCCAATGAAGTGGATTTTTCACATACATGTAACTAGCTATGAGCTAGCTAAAGCAGTAATGGTTCTTCTAGTCTCATCATTTTAATTCCCCCCTCACACTGTGGGAAGAAAAAACACAAAGGGAGCATACTCTTCTTACCCCTCTAAATAAAAATACAAAAAAATATTTTGAGGCAGAAGTTTGCCTTTCTATTTGCTTTTACGTCAGTAGATGTATTTTAGGGAATACTTATTCACATATTAATAAAGTATTGCAGACTTAAACTATGAAGTTGGCAGAAATCACATTTCAGAGTAGTACACAGAGCAGAATTTGGATTCCAAATCTAGATTCTCAAGTGAGGAAAGGGAGCCTCAGACAAGCAGATCACTAACATTTCTACCTTTCAGTTTGGATAGGCTGAGTAAAGAGGCACTGACAGTTTGAACTGGTCATCTCCCTCCAGTATTGACCGAGCAGATTATGAACTGAAGACCCATGAAAAGGTCACAGTTAGGTAAGAGGAGGATATCCAAAATGACAGTCAGCAAAAGGGTTCATGGGCCTATTTCAGTAACAGTTTAAAGAAACAATAAACAGGAGGGACGCAGCAGAAGCAAGCTTGAAGCAGGTTATTCTACTTCCTAAAGCTAGTAAAATGCTCCATTTAAAACTTGGTTGTAGAAAAAAACTGAATCTCATGAAAACTTACCCAAGGGATCTATTAGCTCTACCTCCATTTTGGACTATGTTGTATAATTTTTCAGGGGAAAATTCTGGAACTTGACTAAATTCAATTTCTGTTTCAGTATACTTATCAAATTGGAAAACAGCTTACTCCAATACTTTTTATACTTAGATTGACCAGATGGCTATCTGACTGCCACAAACCGGACAGCCAGCCTTCTACCGTTCTTCCAAATAAAGCCAGTGCCACAAAGCGCTTCATGCATTTACAACACAGCTTACATCCTTGCAACATGTTTCTGAGACTTCCTTGCAATATTTCTTATTTTCATTCAGCTTCCAGCACCAGGATAGTGCTTCAGTGAGTATTGGATACCATGTATCAGTGGTAGCACAACATTCAGCACCACCATTTGCAAGCAAATTCCAATGACAAAGCCTGAAAGATTAAATAATTGATTTATACCACCAATGCTGCTGATCACTGATCCTAAATTTGTATTCCTATCATGCACGAAGTCTTGCAAGAGATACACACCTTGTAGTCATCCAGATGAAGCCTCCGTACTGCTTTAAACCATTATAGCACTTCTAGTGCTAGCATCCACATCTGTGGCCCAGTCACAAGTGTAAGTTAGTATTAAAGTATTTATGTAGCGATTCTGTATAAGCAGTTGAAAAGCAATAGTTACCTGAAACCAGAGCTTGTTCTACTCATGTGAAGCTACTGTACACTTTGGTACAAAATAAGCTATGTCAACTGAACTCCAGAATACATTTTAAGCCAAATAAGATAGACATTAGTCACTTCTCACTGAACAAACATTAAGGCATTTTACATGCATTTATGTGAAGTGATCGGCACCAGATGTATCCTCAGACTGCTGACTAGGGTCCAGATGTGGTAAATCAAGGCAGACAAAAAAAATAATCTACAGGCTAAAGCTAGTTAACAGAAGTGATGCAATATCCTAAGGTTTCTTTATCTGCCCATATGTTGTTTTTGCACATTTCCTCTTGAATTCTTGTTCCGTTAGAATTCAAGAGGTGAAGCCACAATTGGTAACATGAAGAACCATGTATTTCTTCAAATATACATAACTGCTAGACTAGCAAAGCCATTCCATGCAGAAGCTTGGGCATCTTACATCAGTTACATCAATGCATAAAACACTGAAAATCCGGTTCCAATTATTCACTGCACAGCCTTACTACCATTGTCAAGAACAACTGTTTGTATATACAATGATGACAAAGTGCTACCACATCATCACAGCAATTAGATTTTTTAGAGATGCTTTTGGTACAGGGGCCAGGGTAGGAAACATGGCTAAGCCTTACATCTTAGCATAACATGAAGAGCACTTCACATTTTACCCTTCGCATTTCTCTTCCCCTCCACATGATAATTAAAAAAAATGAAAGCATGCAGTAGAAACTAGATGCTAATATTTCTAGTGAAGAGACTGTCTTAATCACCTAACATCATAGGGTTCAATGGTGGGCAGTGCAGGCAGCTGTAAACCACTGCTAGATTTGGTTCATTACAACCTCTAGCTTCAAACTGCTTAAGTCACACAGCCTCCTACCACCACAGGCTTCAAATAATCACTAATTATTGTTAAGAGATACACAGAAACCCCTGAAGCTAGGCCATTAGCATATGAGGCCTTCATTCAATTCTCTGATCTATCACTAAGCTGCCTTGTGTTCAATTTTGGCAAGTCACTAAGTTTCTTAGGTCTTATTCTTCTCTTAGAGGCAAATGAAAACAGACTGCCTGATGTGGTAGCAAGAGGACAAAGTATACTAAGAGATTAAGGCTCCCTCAGACAATAGCAAGGGGCCATGAAAGAACAAGTCTGGCCTTAATTAGTTCCTTTACTGTGGCCAAATGTACATCATTATGGCAATCATGAATTGAGTCAGCGTGCCTGCACAGGGACTAGCCATTTCCATTGCATCATCAACACAAGAACAAAAGATTGAGTAACTACACATTTTTCAGCCTTACCTACTGGCACTAGACATCTGTTTCATGGAGCACTGCCTTTAGGGGTATTTAAAGCAGAGAAACAATAAACCCTTCTGCAGCAACAGAAGGCACTCCTGGTGGGCTGTAGGGACCTCACCAATTCTTTTCCTTATTGGTTTTAATTATCCCCTCATTAATTGAAAGCCTTTTCTAGTGAGCTAGTGACAATCCTATTAAGACAGACTTCTGCATAGCGATGGACTTCACCTGTTTACCTTCAACAGTTTTAGTGCAACACCTTAAAGAACAGACATCTTCCCCACTACTGTCTCCCTGTGGCCTTTAAAGGCAATCCATGTTTGTGCAACTGATTGTGTTAAACGTTAAGATTTTAAATTGCACATGGAGAACTGAAGGTGTAAGTTAGTTTGCTAAAATGGTGGGGGACTGAGCCTATCCAGGTATCTTGTCCTCTTATTTTTTTTTGGTACCATTACTGCTGAGCAAATCAGGAGTCAGATATTGACATTTTCCCCTCAAAGGGCTTGAATTTTCCTCATTTATTACCTTCTAAGCTTGCTGCCATCTTTGAAAAAGGTTCCAAAGATCTAAGAACTACCAATGAGTAACAAGACTGAGCACACCCCCACCACCATCCTGCCTTGCTGTGCTTGCTTTATTGCCAATAGAGCAGACTCACACAATAACACTTTAATAATACTGTGGGGCACTGTTCATGGGGATGGTGTCCTAAGTGGAACAGTAACATCTGTAATCATTGATACCACCTGTCCTAAGCAGATAAACAGTCAAAAAAAAGAATGCATTTCATCTTGTGTTCTTCAAGGAGTGAAAGAATGCCAGTAAGAATTTCAATTTGTATCCCATCAGAAGTGCAAAGTTCACAATCCTTTTTTAACCTCTCTTCTCAGAAGAGGGCTGGTTTCATGTACTTATAACCCAAGTTTGGTTGGAATTAGGTCTGCAACAGCACTGATGTAAGAATTTCAATAATTCCTTCCATGCTGTAGATGATCATTACAAAAGAAAGTACGTTAAGAAAAATTATCCAAGAAAGTAGCAAAAGCATAGAACACACTAAGTACTAAATTAGAAAAGTTAACTCAGTTTTAACATGGTACATTCTGAAGTTTATAAAAGAATAGGATTACTTGAAAAAGCAATCATGGTAGTTCCTGTGATCAGCATCCTACTGTTTAAACATCAAAATCCAAAACTATAAATTGCACATGTTGGTATTTCACTTCATTTCAATTCTTCCAAACAAAAACATTTGCAATAGTCCCCACGATCTCCAAAGAACAAGACCTCTGAGGCTTATGCAATGCTCATGAAGATTTGCAAGTTTTCTAGAAGCAACTGTTTGTTATTCTTCCTGCTTTTCCAGGGCCTTATGTATATTCAGCTATGGAAATGCTTCTGTTCCTTACAAGAGAGCTCATTGATTCTCTAAGCACAAGGGGATAGACCAGCATGCTAATTGAAAATACTTTTAAATTGCTTTTTTATTGTATTAGTGCTCTGTTTTGGTTCCTTTTTGCAGAGGATGAGTACTTCTTTCTAAACAGTGGAAACATTCACACTTGGAGCAGCAGCCTAATTCAGTATGCTTCCTTCATGCTGGACTGTACAGACATTCCTCATTGTAACATGTTCTACTTCAGACATGTCCTTTTCATTCAGCATGCCCTAGATGGTCATAGTTAAGCTGCTTAGGAAATTCCAGCTGATTTTCATAGTTATTTTGTTTGTAACTTCACCAGATGCCATGGACATTGTCTTAAATCCCTCCACACAAACACTTCACTCCTTGGTGAGTTGTATAATGAAAACTTCAGGTCCAGTATCATCCCGAATATTTATTTATTTCCCCTCCCCCCCCCGTTACGTGACTCCCTCCTCTCAGCATTGCCTGTGAGCACTGAAGAAACACTGCACAATCAGTCCATTTCTCCCTTGCTGAAACCAACAAAAAAGTTCACTGTTTCTGCTGCCTCAGAGAATCTTTGCATAAAACCCTAGAATGAGAAACCTCAAACCATAACTCCAGTATGCAGAAATACATACTGTGCACTTAAGTCCATTGAGGTACAACCTCAGAAAAGACGGAGGAAGTTGTTTAAAGGCTGTGTTGTACAGCTCTAGTCAAATGAGTACCAAAGTCAGGCTTTTCTGTTGTTGGGAACATTACTAGGAAGGTAACATCAAAGAGGAACACATCCAAGAGGAGTTAGTGATCAGTTTCCTGAGAAAGGTGAGAACCTATCTTCAATCTGGTACCTCACCCACCCTCACTGGGCTAACTGTGGCCAACATCACTACTGTCTGACTTGCTTCCAGCTACGTTTCTGCTCCAGGCAGCCCAAAGACAAAAAAGAAGCTGAAAACCACTGTTTATTTACAGAAAGAAAGCCAGCAGGAAAGTGAAAAAAAAGAAACCACCAAGTAGCTTACACCTTCCCAGAAAATCCTGAAGAATTTGGAAGTTGCACACATCACAACCACTGCCCATGTACATCGCAGTCACTTGCAGTGGGCAGCAGCTCATTTGCAATATTTTGAAAGCTTAGTGCCTAACAGCGTTCCAATCCACCACTTCAGGCAAATTTAGTTTACGCACAGACATTAACCTTTGCAACTCATGTCATCTGACCGGCATTTGAGTGTTTTTTTCGTCATGTAACCTCTTACAATCGTCCAAACAGACCCAGTACACTACTGACCTCTCATACATCTTCCAGCACTCCCACTGGAAGTCACATCACTTCAGTATGCTCATGTGGATACTACTGTATAAAACAAAACGTGTAAAAGCACACACCAGTACTCTCTAAACCAAACAGTACAGCTTCTGCAGAAAGTTATTTTCTGGACACTGCAGATCCAAACCACCAATACAATCAAAATCCATACTAAAAACAGTAAACCTTAACTCCTAGGAAGTCATCAGCTCCACTTGGCTGATAAATAAAAGTGGTTGCATTCAGCTAGAGGCCATGAGCCATGCTACAGACCCACAGCAGTAACAGATACCTAACCTCTGTGGTACTGCAGCCTCACCTGGCCACTCATCAGCTAACAATCCAGGATAATGCTGAGCTATCAGTTTAACATCACCCATTCACTCACAGGTGTTTTATAGTCTCCCTTAAATTTCTTTGTTGTAAACTCCCACTGGCAAATCCAGAGTCCCTCAGGGGAAAGATGACAACTGCACAGTGATCACCGAAGAGGATCTTACCTCATTTTTAATTCAACAAGTGGAAAACAAAACCCAGGCAACAAAAGCTACTGCATACATTATGGAAAGCCTGTAATGAATAATCAAGTGCTTGAGTGTATCCACAATAGGTATCTTCAGACATTTGTTTACTTCCTGAACAGGAAGGAAAATATCAGACCTTTGGCACAAGGATCACAGTAATACTAGTAGCATACCTGCAAAAAAATTCAGACATGGGAACCACTAGGAAAAAGTTACTTCAGTGATACACGACAATCACAGGAGTTGTTACTGAAAAATACAGGCTTAAGGAGAACATTTCCATGGACATTCCCTATGCAAATGGTTTACTTGAACAAAAGCAACACCATGTATTGTGAGCAGACACTGATCTCTGAAATAAAATTAAGACTAGCCTTCCATATGTTTCTACTTCCCTTTCAGTGAATACACAGTGAATATGTATGGGGTCTTACTTCCCTTCTTTCATATAGCAGAGGAACTCATGTCCAAGACACAAGGCTTATCACTGGGAAATTTTGCCCTTACCCACTTATAAATAAGGTTTAGATGCTGTATATTGATAGCATCTTTTTGGGAGATGCAACTGAAGCAGGGCACTTCATACTAGCTAGAAGCTTCTTTAAATAGAACAGAATAGAGTATGGTTTCATCTTAATAGCAAGTTCAATTATCACAGGATAGAGACTACTTACATTCATCCTATGAAGGACAAACAAGCAAGTCTTACTCATCACACATTTCACAAGAATCTCTTCTATTTCCACTTGAGTTTCAGTATGTTCACTTTGATGTACTTTCAGTAGTCTCAAGTCAATACAGAAAAATCACAGCTGGGAAGTACCTGTCCTACACCACATTCTGCCCCTTCCCCATCCAACACAGGCAGACAGAAGGTAAATCAGCATGCCAATCCAACAGAACAGAAAATCTGTTTTCCATAGTGTCAGTTCTCACTGCTACAGCTAAAACAGCAGAAAAAAACAAGCAGAAGATAATATCCAATCCAGAAACAGTGCTACTTTTGCCACAACAGTCCCTGAAAGAAAAAAGAACCCTGCTGTCATCCTCAGATGAGTGATGTGCAAACTGTATTGAAACCATTTAACCCAATTCTTACATGACTTGCTGTGAAATGACAAGGAAAAAATGGCCCTTTGATAACGTGGTTTTATCTTCCTTAGGTGATAGAAGGAAATGAATTATTGCTTGTCCTGGCAGCTGCTGTGCCTACACAAAACAGTTCATTACATAGTTAAGTGGACAATGAAAGAACAATTTGATTCACATTACTTTATACCTAATCCAAAATAAACTCATGAAAATAAGACCTGTTTTGGCTTCAGCAGAGGCTAGAGCAAGCCCATTTATCCAGAAACTTCTGAATGGAAATCAGAACTCAAAACCCAAACAGCTACACCTTAAATGACCTGTTCATTATAATCCTCATTGCAGATAACACCTGGAAAGGGAATCAACTACTGCTTAGCTGTTTCAGTGAAGACAGGCATCTTCTTGGCAAGAAGCCAGTGACAAAGTATCCCATGTAAGGCCAGCTGAAGGGTATGGGTTTTTATCTTGGCTTTTGGTTATTGTGTAGCTATCCTGAAACAATCACCATCTCCCCAAACTGAGTTTACATGGCTTTTCCTATAGTTAATATTAATTTGTTGGCTTTTGCATTCCCATAGACACTATTCCCCTTTTTAAAATTGACGAACTCCAAACTTGGAGAAGCAAGTTGTCTTACTGCAAGAGGATTAGAAGAACAGCAGCACTACATTACTAGACTCGTTTTGCATACCCTGTGTTATTACACTTGAACCTAGAAACAGGAACAGAAATACAAGTCGTTACCTTAGTACAAGCATCACTGAAGCACTTTCCATCGTCATTCCTAACACCTTAAACAGCAATTCATTTTTTACATGAGCATTAAGCAATAAATGCCAAGAACCTGACCCACTCGTACCAAGTGCTTTACAAGAACCTTGTTAACAACCTGTTCTCCATGAGGGACTGTATAAGCTGCATGGGTAACTAACATCACAGCAAGTTGGTTTCCAGGTCCAGAAACACAACTTACTCAAACACAGTGCTCAGACCTGTTCACTGAAGGCTTCCGGTTAGAAGCAGTATTTTGGAAAGCAGGTTCTGGAAACTCCAATGGTAAGGGCAAGGCTGGGAAGGGCTGTCTGTCTTCATTCAAAACCAGAACTATTGATTATAGAAGAGCCATCAAACATTCCCACAGCAATTCAAGGAAGTCTGTCTACATAAGCCTTCAACATGATTTTTTACTGAGTTGTGTGCTACATGAAAAATCTACTTTGGTTCACTACCCTCAACATTTTCTTTCTAAACATACTGAATTGATACCTACATAATTCATGAATAAGTATTACACTTGACTGATAATTCTTCTAAGTAATACTGTATATAATTAGCAGAAAACACTACAGAAGTACTGATGCACCTGTTAATTCTTCGAATTTGTTTTAAAGGAGATTATAAGAAGAAACATTATTCTACCAGCTGAAAGCTGCCATCCTTCACAGTCACTACCTCATAACAGTACATGCAACACTACACAGTCAATCAAGGATAAAGAGCCAGGTGCATTACCAGAAAAGATAGCTCAAGCAAAACTAAATCACCTTTTTTTTTATAGCAACTTCAGCTTATCCTCAAGAATGCATAGCAATCTGTTCGAGTACATGCAGTGCAACCTCTACACACCTTTCAGTATGAAGAAGCAACAGATGCCACAAGGAACATCAATAAAACTTCCAACATTTGGTCGTCTTCCAAACAAAATGCTGTAGAAGGCTTGTTGTACAGGAAAAGAGCCTATCTGGGGAGAGAAAAAACAGTTACTCTCATCACATCATCTTACAGTGAAGAAGGAAAAGTAAAATACACTGAAATCATTGCATCACTTCAAGCATCTAAGGTAGTGACAGCTTAGCATTCCTCCCATACAAGACAAATATGTTCCAGCAAGTGCTACAGAACCCTAAAAGGTACATCTAACCCAAGAACATAGTATTGGCACAGCATACCTACATAGAAAATCGCCTCAGTACAAGTACATGAAAAATAAAAAACACCATAACTGAAGTTGTTAGTTGTGCGAATGGTAGCAGACTAAGTTGAAAATCACGTGCTTTCTGGAAATGGGGTACACTTTGGCAAAAAGAATGTTATCAAAATGAAGTGTTCTTCTGTTTTCTCACTTCTCCTAATCATCCAGTTCTCTTTGCATGGAGATCTAGAAATGGCAGTTAGGCTTAGAAAAACGTATGTATCCCAACACATGGGAACTCCTGTGCTATGTGAAAGGACAGCTGTCATCTGAGTTCATACACAGCACCAGTGGAACATTTCCCACTGTGGGAGGTAGAAGTCAAACATTCTGTTCCCTTACAGTTGTAAAACAGAAAGGAACTGCTTGAGAACAGACCAGATCCTCTCTGAAGCTCTCAGGAGTTAACAGGCAGTTATCATATGCTGTTTTCTTTTTTACCCCACCAAAAGATGAGACTGAAAAGGACAGTCCTCAGCCAAGCTTGCCTTTCTGACAGTTACACAGTTGATTACAGCCAGCAAGGAAAAATATCCAACTTGTCCCCAGGACTGAGTTTACCTTCAATAATTTTTCCACAATAGGAGCCATATTACTGTTTCCATAGAGTTCCAAATCCAAGTTATGAGGAAGCTATGAGGGAGTTTTAGCAGTTAAAAGGAGGAGAGTGAGGTTAAATTCTCAAGTGCACCTGAATCTTGCTTAAAGAGACTTCAGACTTGTATTAATATCAGCCTTATACACAGATATGTATCAAAGCACTGATTTAAATTTCATCGTAACAGTTTAATTGGAAAATTGAGGGCTAAGTAATATAACAAATGTCCTCAAAGTTTATTAGTGAATTCAGCATGCAGTACCCTGAACTAATATTTGCCTAGAAATCTCTCTACTGTGAGTCTGAAGAGCAATAAAACTGCTACAGCCACCCACTGGAAGACATTTATGTCCATTCTGTCCAACTGCTCTTAAGACCTTCAAAATGCCTAAAACCTGTTTAAAGTGGAAAATAGTATAGCAATTCTGAGGAAAAGAACAATTCCACAGGATTTTTATTTTTCTTTTTAAACAAATGGGATCAGATAGCTTGAGTTGACACATGGTATCAGAACTGGGATGACTTCACTGTTCCTCAGTCCATGGAACTACAGCAAGGGGAACACAACCTACAAGTATTTTGAAAACAGCTAACAACTAGAGTGGTTTAAGTTCTGCTTTCAGCACAAGTCAGGCATGAATATGTCACCAGAAATGAAAGCTGGATGCCAAATGATTGAGAAACATCTGGTGCATTCCAGAAGCACAGCTAGATGCGCTCGTACCATCTATCATCTCTCAGTTTGACATTACAACTGAGGAGAAACTGACTCTCAAAGGACTTGAAGCAGACAAGCTAGCAGCTTGTCAGAGCTATTTATCTTGGTGTTTCTTCTCTAAAATGTTGTCTTGCATTGGAAAAAGACATCTGTATGAAAAAAACAGAACTCTTAGCACTTAAAATTACCCTGCTCCTTCCCTTTTTGTTTCTCAAGTGCCTGAAATGAGCTTTTGGGACATTTGAACCATCTTCCCTCCTATTCCCATCAACAGCAGAAGATCACCATTTAGAGGGGAGTGGGATTAGGAGTTTCTGTAAGCCTCTCTAGTTTTTGCACGTCCTTCGTGCAGTTCTTCTACATTGCTAATACTCTCCAATTATTGGTGCTGGTTTTGTTGCACAGCAGGGAAAGATTAAGATGTTACTACACACACTTATCACAAAGTGTTTATTCAAAGTGACATTTGACACATTGTACCACTGGCAACAACTTCTGTTAAGCTATTTTAACACCTCCAGGGTTTTTTTTTTCCCCCCTCTCCTTTCTCCCCTGGTTCCTTCAGAGGGTCACTTAAACCTCTACCACTTCTCACCTCTTCATCTAGCAAGGTAAAACGAACAGAGGCTCAGCACCTTGCAAGACTAAAGAGCAGTACTGAAAGGTTAAATGGGAAAAATTCAAGGCCACTGGATTACATGAAAAAACCTGCAGGACATGCTCAATAGCACTTCCTAACAGAAACTAACAGAGCATTTTGGAGGCAAAGCCTCAGCACCGCTGCCAATGCTTTGCAGGGCAGCACCGAGCCCCAGCCACCAGCTGCCCAGCACATTCTGCTCTGCAAGCCGCGGGTCTGAAGCCTTCTCTCTGTGTCAGAAGCTCCCACATCATGGGAAAGATGGACCCAGACTGCTAAGTGAAAACAGCTTAATTTCCACTCTAACGGAGCACTGGCAGCACAAAGATGCAAGCCCTCTGCTGCCCACAGGGCTGCAAGAAGCAGCGAGACTGCTGACAAGTGTCCTATTATTTCTGACACCGCTGCTTGAGGAAACCTTGTAAGACCACAGAAGTGCTACCGCAACTCATCTGAAAGCTACCACCCCAGGCACTCCTGCAGGACAGGCTTCATTACAGAGAAGTTAATGACTTCACCCTCCATATAACTCCAGAGCCCCTTAACTATGTTCAAGATGAGCATTTTGTATTTTTGGAATGTGCTCAAAAACATGAGTTAGCTTCCCTCATATCCTCTGTTTTTATACAATCCGACTGCTTTAACACCGCGTTCCCTGTTCACTGTGCTCTGCTGCTGAACACCTGCCCCGCAGCAGCAGAAACAGCCCAGACCAATCACCCACCTCTTACTGCTGTTTCTCAACAGAAGATACAGGCATGCGAACTCCGGACATTGCACACAGAATTAGGAGAAAATCTGCCTTGTTAGCTATCAAATAGTAACCATAACAGGATATCCCCACACACCGAGTGTCAAACATCTACAGACAGTTACCCGCAGGACCTCTGTGTAACAGCACCTCACCCACCGGTTCTAAACCCTCAGCTCCATGCAGCTGGACACCTACAAGCTGGAAACTGTCCTTTCAGAACTGGCATTTGAGAATTTATTAGGGTCCTTTTCCCCTATGAGATCATCTGGCAGCAGTCACCCTAATTCCCAAATACTAATATTAATACAAAACTTGCATGGCTTTATGTACGACCTTCTGAAGGCACCCTACAGTTCTGATCCTTCATGAACATGCTCATCTATTGTCTTGCAAAAAAGGAAGGATTAATAGTGCAGCCACATAAACCTTCCTCTTGGGTGGATATTTGTTAGCCACCAAAATTAAATACAAGAATCAAGTATCTATATAGGGATAAAAAAAAATCTGAAGTGTTTAGTGGTTTCACTGGGAAGTGTTTATTATGTGCAAGTCTTGCATCCTAAGTTTACCTTTAGATCATAGCTGTCCCACACTGTATAACTTTAACTTTCAAAACACAAAAATTTTATACAATGCTCACCTCCATGACTTTTTTTCTGTGACAGCCACTAAGGATATGGCAGCATACATCTACAGAGGATTCATCAGCCATGAAAGAGTTTTATTTCTATTCTATGATTGGAATACTCATTTCATTTAGAAACAATTCCCCACAGTAAGGGAGAGGAAGAACAGCACAGTTACTCCACATTTTTTTGGAAGAGAGGCTCCAAGGGTTTCTTCCCAAAGCTGCTTTACCAGCTAAGCAGTACTGGTTATTAAGAAGGAAGTAGGGGAAAAGAAAAACAGAGATGCCCTTTACCACCCACCTCACCAGTAAGATAGCCGCATTTAACACAAATGAGGAAGACGGTGAAACAAAAGCAGGGACAGACCTGCCCTTTGTGTCACCTGCCAACACCACTGCCAGCAACAAAAGCCTCCCACGTGTCTACCTGTCTACTGTGGCCCAGCAGTCACAGCAGCACGAGGAGAGGCAGCAGAGGGCTGGAGACCCCAAGCCCCACGGGAGTGCAGCGGGGCTGACGGGGGGCTAGGCCCGACACTCATGGGGCTGGGTGGTGCTCGTGCCACAGGCAGAAGTCAACCAGTAAACACAACAGTCACCATGGTTATTTTAAATTTCGGTTGGAGATGATTGAGGCAGGAAGTGGTTAGATAAAAAAAGTATCTGCAAGATTTCCTCAAACGATAGCTTCCTCACCTAAGGTCTTATTTGGATACTTGGCCTTGAAACACTGACACGCCATTTACGCTCTTTCCAGCTCTCACATTTGCATTCACAGCACCCACAGTGGCTTCCCAGCTTTACCAACACACCAAAACAAAGTGTTAGAGAACTTTGTGAATGGGATAAGCCTTTAAAAACTCTTAAGGTATAATCATGTATGTATGAGTTCTACCATACTCCACCCAGCAATAGCTATCAAGCAATCATCTCCTGCTGGCCTCCCAACATGCCAAATGCAAACAGCATGGACAGCATAGTGCCAAGGAAACAAGCTACTCATGTCTACTCTAATGTGCTGTATTTTCAATGCAGCAAAGACCTCCAGGATTAGGAAAACGAGCTCATTTTTCTTCCCCTTGAGCATTTGATCTATATTGACTACCTACAGCTTCCATCAACTATCTAGTTATTTTCACTTAAAAAAAACACTCAGTACGACTGATTTTAAAACACACACAGCCCAGTTTAAGACTCCCAAAAACTAAACTGACCTGACTACACTTTTTAGTAGATGCCAAATACCAGGTCTACTTTAGGTGGTTATAACAGGCTTAGATGACAGGAGCAGCTAGATGGCCTTAAAGGTTCCAGTCCTTTCACACCTAATGACACTTGTGACATAAAGAACCACAGCTTCCTGAACTGTTCCCACCTTTATTATTTTTGAAGAATAGGTTCACAGAAAATAAATTAAGAACACAAGTCAGCTCATGTTTCCAGACTTTTCTAATAAACAATATAAGAAATGGGAGTGCTGGGCTTTTTTTAATCATACAAATCGAAGCTGGTCTGGCAAACAGTTATGAGTGCCCTCCTGCACATGCTTCTTATAAGCTGCAGCTGTAACTCAGAAGTAATATTATATTCCCACTCTTCTACAAAAGCATAACATTTCTTTGTGAACATTTTGTGATTTATGATTTCATTTTCTCCCCATGTCCAGCACCATACTTGCAAGAATGTAAGTAGTTGCATAAATGAAACAAATATTTTTTAAGAAAACCCACTACACTCTTCAAACATTTTTTCATTGTGCCCTTTGAAGCCTTCTTCTTTAAAAAATATTTAAAGAAATAATCTTGTAGTTGAAAACCTTGTCTCTTTGCTATTTTATCTCTCCAGAACCCAGATCATTATGCTCTCCTCCTGTATGTTTACTCTGGAGGGCTACTCCTCTACGAGAGCAGAAGACAGATGAGCTAACTGAAAGCAAAGCATATTATTACTTGCAACACCACCCTTACCCAAAATCTGAGCACCATCCCACCTCCACAGCCCTGCTCCAACATTATTTAATGAGAAAATACTGCAAGTCATGAAGTTTGCTTCATAATAACAGACTGTTACAGAGTTAAGACAAACATTGTGCAATTCAGTTAAAAAACGGCATCGTATTTCCCACACCCTCCCTCCCCCAAGTTCAGTTTTATTTATTTAGGATGGTGCCATTTTGGTGGTCCGTTTTTACAAAGAGGTCAACTGAACGCTTCTGACAATTAAGAAAATAGCAGACTATGGTGAATGGGAAGAAATTGTTACACCAAATATGATGTGGCTTCTCCTGGCAACAGACCACAGCTGCTTATCATTCAGCTATGCCCTCAGATGAGGTTTTTCACTCACTTGGGAAGACCGATATCCCAGGGCTGGAATTCAAAAGCAAAGAACTTAAATTCACAAATAACTTGATGCAATTTATATTGATGCAGCAGCCCCAATGATACCTTTGGGGTTTTCTGTTTACTCATTCGTTGGATTTTTTGTTTTTGTTTAAAGCCTGAGGAGGACAGTGAAACAAACTCACAGATGGAAGAGACAAAGAACCATTCAAGCTCAACAGATTTTAATCACAAGTTTTTGTGGGTTTCCTCCAGGAACAGGCAAGCCAAACAATTCCTATTTGTGCCACACAGCCCTGCACTTAATAAACATGTTCCTCATCCTCCTCTCACGTTATTGATGGCTCAGGACAGGGCTCTCGTAGCACCACCCGCTGTGGTCTCCCGATGCTCACGATACAGACCTACCAGCCAGAGGCTCCCCTAAGAGCCTGCGGGTGTAATTGAGGCCCTCGGCTAACAACACCCTGTCAGCAAGAGCCATCCACCTCCCCTGACAGCTGCTGGGAACACATCCAGGCTGCTGTCTCTGACAGTGCCTGGGGACTCGCTATCTCGCGAATAAATACAGGGAGGCCAGAAATCTCCTTCCACCACACTGAAAGAACAGCAACTTACAGCCAGCACGAGCTGGGAAGGAGGGAACGGTCCTGCTCATGGCGGTTACAATCCCTCAGAGAAAGAAGAAGGGGTTTGAGCACACGGCCTCAGCCCGAGGTCGCTGCCTCTGTGCTAAGCCACCCACGGGGCAGGACAGGACAGCACACGGCTCCGGCTCCAGCTCCGCAGAGAGACCCGCACCTCGGTTCCTGCCTGACAGGGCACCGGGAAAAGAAAAAGCAGCCCAACAAGCCACGGAGCCACAGACTGAAGTAAGTGCTAACAAAGCAGATCTAGATGATTCCTCACCGAACCGATGGATCTAAGTTCAACGCTGTGCACACCCAGCTTTAAGCTACCTCACCGATCACAACCCCCCGGCTCTGCTCCGCGTTCCCGCGATGCACGAGCGGGTGTCAGGGCTAGGAGGACTCGAGGTGAGCCCCGAGGCGCCCCCCACCCACCCACCCACCCACCACGACCTCGGGGGTGCCACCACCAGCGGCCGGCCCGGAGCGGAGCGGGGCCACCGGGACCGCGGCTGGAGCCTGGCGCGGCGCCACCGCGACGGAGCCCGAGCCTCCGCCCCGAGCCCCCAGCCCCAGCCGGCCCCAGCGCAGGGCGAGCAGAGCGCGGCGGGCTGCCCGCTGCCCCTGCCCGCTGCACAGCCCAGCCGCCGGCTCCGGGGCGCCTGCAGGGAGCGGGGCGGGCAGGCGGTGCGCGGGTGGGTGCCGGGGGGGGCCGCGGTGCGGTGCCGGGACGCCCCTACTCACCCGCGGGCCCCGCCGCCGAGCCGCGGCCCCACTTCCTGTGCGCTAGGAAATGAGCGGGCGGAGCGGCGCCCGGCCGCCCTTAATAGGGCTGGCGCCGGCCCCCCGACCGCCTCCGGGGCGGGGCCGGGCCGCGGCAGCGCTGTGGGGACGCCCCGGATCCGCACGTGGTGGCGGCACCGGGACTGGATCCCCCCGCTCCTTACCGCCGCCCCGCCCCGCCCCGTGTGTGCCTCGCCCGTCCCCAGCGCTGCGCGGCTGTGAGGTGGCCGCTGAGGGCAGGGCGCTGGGTCCGTGACAAGGAGACCTGACGGGGGTTGTTCGCCACTCGCCCCGGTGTTCAGTTACAGCCCTGTATCATCAGTTCATCAAATAAAAATAATACTAAAAAAATCAGTAGGTATTTTAGCTTAAAAGGATGTCAGGTTGAGGAACTTGGACACATATGGCAGTCCGTGTGGAGGGTAGTCTGTAATGACTGTAAAGACCACCTGGTCCAACCATCACTGTACCACCAGTGTCACCACTAAACCACGTCCCCAAGCACCACGTCCAACCTTTCCTTCAACACCCCCCAGGACAGTGACACCACCACCTCCCTGGGCAACCCGTCCCAGTGCCTGGCTGCCCTTTCTGAGCAGAAATGTCTCCCCATTTCCAACCTGAACCTCCCCTGGCACAACTCAAGGCCATTCCCTCTAGGCCTATCACAGTTACCTGTGAGAAGAGGCCGACCCCCAGCTCCCCACCCTCTGGTATCACCTCTCAGGTATCTGTAGAGAGCAATGAGGCCTGCCCTGAGCCTCCTCTTCCCCAGACCGAACACCCCCAGCTCCCTCAGCCGCTCCTCACAGGACTCGTGTTCCAGGCCCTTCAGCAGCTTTGTAGCCCTTCTCTGGACACGCTCCAGGGCCTCGATGTCTTGAAGTGAGGGGCCCAAAACCATACACAGTACTCGAGGTGCGGCCTCACCAGAGCAGAGTACAGGGGAACCATCACCTTCCTAGTCCTGCTGGCTACGTTCTTTCATAACCATATATGAAAAATATCTTTCCCTATTCATCAAAAATCAATTCATATGTGCTCAGAAGTGACCAAGGATCAGTTCTGTGAAGATCCATGCCCCACACTCTGCCGGTTTGCCCACAACACCATGGTGCAGCGTCACCCACATGAGGCAGAGGTGGGCATCGGCACTCTGCAGAGCACGGCCTCGCAGGCTCTCAGCAGCAGACGCTGCCATCCCCGGCACATTGTGGGTGCCTCAAGTTCCTACCCAGCCCAGTACACAACAGCCCTTTGTCTTCAGGCAGACTGAAACTAGCCCCTTCATAAATATCCCCTTGCCCTGTGCACTGCATAACCTGAGGGAGAACTGGATGGTGAGGAGCCTGATCTGCCTGGCCTAAATTCCAAGCCCGCAAACAGTGTGAACAAAGAAGGTCTTTCCAGAGAATGGCTTGAATATGCTGTGGTTTTAAATAGGCAGGGATTTTCCATGCAGACTGGGAACTCTCTCACTGCTCTCTGCTGTCAGGCCGCACTTCACTGCTCTGTTCCACTAACAGCTGGGCCGCACCTCATAGCAAACCAGCGTATGGGGAAAACGTGTGAGGCTGGTATGACCAGCAGTCAGCACGTCCACTTTGCTAAACAGTAAAAGTTGTTGTGAGAATGGATCCTTGAAAGATATCCTTCAAAATATCTTTAAAGAAACTCACAGACAGGTTTTAGATTTTCATATATGAGTTCCTGAAACTAGGTAAACGTGGGCTTGTTCTTTCTTTCTAAACTATATGTAAATATACTGCTATTTTAAATCTGACCTCATACAGAGTTTCAGTATTGCTTATTAGAGATGACTCTCGAGTACCACCCTGCTCTCATTCGAGCTCTGTGTAGTGATAAATGCGTCGGAGTTTACTAGACGCCTGTGCTATTTTACTGAATCTGGAGATTGCAGAGTTCTGCACACATAATATTATCTCCAAGTTCAAGAAGATAACGGAATGGAAATAACCACTGCCATCCAGCCGATTTCATTAACCGATACTATGAAGTAGGTCTCAAACAAATTGACAGCCCCGCGTCATGCGCTGGTTGGCCTACAGAGAGCAACCAGACTGAATATCATCCTTCGCGCTTCCTAGGCGCCCCTTTTCTGTGCGAATGCTGGTTGCTGCTATCTGCTGCAGAGACTGACTGGTGATTGCACACAGAATGCTGCTGCTTCTTTAAGTGATGCCTTCCTCTACTTTAGAGTTTCTTCACTTCTGAAAAGATTACTTTCTTTTTTTTCAGCTTGAGAAAAGGCAAGAATAGGTTTCTTAAATTCTAGTAAAAACAACTTGGGTATTGATAGTTGTATCTGTATAAGAGGTGTACCACAACAGGAAAAAACGTTTTTGCAGTTACGCTTATATATAACTTCCTGACTGTTCTATCAAAATGAGCCATTCCAAGAGTAGACGTTCCTTCATAACTCAGACCTGTATTCATGCTGACAAATGTTGTTGTTTCTATTTGATCTTAGTATTACAGCCCTACAGAGGAATTCCTGTTTTGTTTGTGAATAAATAATGCAATAAAACATTAGCAAACGTCTGTTTTAAGACAATTCATTTCAGCTGGGGGAATTTTCCTTAGAGAGGTGTTTAGAGACCTCCTAATATCTGAATGCAGTAAGTGTGTTTATATGGGTGACAGCTTTTTATTTTATTAAAACATTAGGATGATTATTTTAGAGATGTGGAGACAGACTTTTAAAATATTTTGCTAAAACTCTGGTAAATGGTGTTCTTAAATTGGTGCAGCTAGGGAAAAGGAAGTGGCTGGCAATAGCTGATCTGAAAAGTTTTCCAGAACAGCATTAGCTCCAGCCTCTAGTGCTTTTTGTTTTTTCTTGTCTTTGTATTTTTTTTAAGCATATGTGTGGGCTGGAGGGGAAGAAACAATAGAGAAAAGAGAGGAGCTGATCTGAGAACATGATGCCAAAGTGAAGGAGTAATGCAAATGAGACCAAAGGGGAAATTAGAAGGAAAAAAAAAAAAAAAAAAGGCAATCCTTCAACAGTAGATATTTTTGTTCTCTCATCCTCTCGAGCTGAAATAAAATGTGCATGTAGAATAAGAAAAATGGTCTGTTATTTTGCCTGAAATTTCAGAGCTTTAATTGCCAAACAATAGTCATTAGTTTGCTGTGACACAGGGCTTTTTGTCAAATACTACAGCTCAGCCTTACTGATGGCACAGCTCCAACAATGATCCCATGTGAAGCTGCTTTCTTTCTTTATCTTTGTTTTAATTGTTGCAAATTATTTATAACAGATATTGAGCAACACAACTGAAAGTTTAATCATCTTGATGTATATATTGTCCTCATTTTGAGCTTTTATGCCAAATTATGTTCCATAACCTTTTTGTCGCTCGTCCTGTCCAAACACATCTTGTGCTATGGGCTATGAAATAAGGGGTCACAGAGGAGGTAATTCATTACCGCAGAATTAACAATGCGAAACTCTACCTCAGGCACAGATAATGATGCTGTAGTGTGAGCCTCAGCCAAGTCACCGAAACGCTAACATAGTGCTCTTTGTGCAGGTGCACCTCCCAAAGTAGAAGGGACACCATTACTGTTTTATCATTATCGTGGGGCATCCGTGATGAATATTAAAGGTGCTTTGAAGGTCTGCATGTTTCACTTCACTGCTTTAGAGGCTGAAATCATCTCTTGAGTTATGATAGGTGTAGAAGTGAATGTGTGTGCAAAATTACTTTGTACCAAACACACTAGAGCAATTTACTATGCAGTAATCTTCCTTTATTTATTGTTATTGTTCCCTTTATTTTGCATTTATTTGACATTTGACTTTGCAAAGCTCAGACTTTTGGCATCTACATCTTTGAATGCTGAAGGACTGCCTATATTTATACACTGCTTTAGTATCAAATAAATGCTGATTTTTTAGTACTATAATGTAACAGATTTTACAGGCACTGTTTGGGATTGTTTGGGAAATGAACTGCTATAGATTGTTATGTTTTGTGTTGCTGCTGCTCTGGGATTGCTAAATTACTTCTGTGTAGAAATTGTCTTTAGAAAATAGAGTTTGTACGGACTGGCTTACAGCATCAGCCAACCTTAAATTCATAAATTGTCTCCTTCCATACATTAAAACAGACAATTTTTATACTCATGAAAACAGAAGGAATTCTCTTAATTCTTATTGGAAAAGATGATCAATATAATCACAGTTTACCCTGTAAGTTAATATAAATCAGATTTAATAACTACCTCCTGTCTGAAAGAGATGGTGAAAGCTATTCTTATTTCTTGTTTCTCCTTTGAGTCGTGACAGTTTAGATTAACCTTATCAATGACATTGGAAACTATCAAAGTGTATGGAACAATATATCAGAATTGTTGGGATTAAAAAAAAAAAAAAAGTATTTACTTTGAAACTAATATATTGTCACCATTAGCAAGAAACATTTGCTGAGCTCTTTAATGGTAGAAAAGGAATTTGGAAAATGGTGCTACAGGGGAGCACACGTTTTTGGTTTTTGCTGCAGAGGAACAGGCATGAAAGTGAATTTCAAACAGTTGTGTTAAGTGCCCAGACTCCGCTCGTTGCTCTGGCTGAAGGGAGCGTGCCGTATTCCGCAGCAGTAGCTGATCATTTTCCTGGCCTCATGGCCTTATTTTTTCTGGCAGGCACCACGGCTCACATGCCCAGGGCTCCACTGCTCATTTTCAATTGCGGTGGGATAGGGGACCAGAATAACGAGTAATGGCATTGCGGAGCACAGCAGCACTGAATTCTGCATTGGTTTATTTCTGAAGACTCTGAGGTATCACAGAATCACAGAATCTCTAGGTTGGAAGAGACCTCAAGATCATCGAGTCCAACCTCTAACCTAACACTAACAGTACCCACTAAACCATATCCCTAAGTTCTACATCTAAACGTCTTTTGAAGACTTCCAGGGATGGTGACTCCACCACCTCCCTGGGCAGCCCGTTCCAAGGTACCTTTGCTACATTGGCTTCTTTCCAATGACACCAGGAAGGGCTTTAGGCAATCTTCTAAAAAGGGAGGACAATTTTGTCACAAATCTGTTGACTACAAAGCAGCTGTGAAACAAGGTCCAAACAGCTGTATTCTGTACCTAGAATGGAAAACAGATTAGGAAAGACTTTGACTAGAAGACATAACACTCTATATTGTGCAAAACTTAAAAAAAAAAAAAAAAATCATTTTTTTCCCCCTATCTCCAGTATTGCAGACCAGAAACTCATTAAAACTATGAAGTAATGTATTTAAAATCAGTCCTATTAAAATACCTTTTAAAATGTAGAATTCGCTCTCTAGGATGCAAAAAGAAACGTTAGACTATTCTATATATGAGGCAATATTGGTTGCATTTAGAATAAAACAGGATATATTAAAATAAGATATAAGCCACACAATCTTTCATGAGCATTCCTTGTCTCAGAAGATAACTGCAACTTATCAAGGTCTTTTGGTTATTTATCTGGTTGGGTTTCTTTTTGTATTTAAGAATCTCATGTACCAAAGCTTAAGTTGCTGAGATAAGTATTAAATATCTACAGTAAATACAATATCAGAGGGAATTATTTGGGCTCCCTTATTCTGAGATGTTTCATGTTTTATTCAGAATATTCAGCATATCAGTATGTAATATGCTTTACTGAATAATCTGTTGTATGTTCTGTTCCTCTTCTGCAGACAAAGGAAAACAAGAACAACAAACCACAGCCTTCCCTACAAAATAAAAACCGTAAAGAAGTACAGTATGGAGATGATCATCTATGTTGACAAATAAGCAAACAGCTCAGTACAGAAGAGTTGTTCATTTCTTTGTACAATAGACAGGATCAGAGACAAAGACACTTCTCATGTGCTCACTTGTCTGTACCATGCTGGCCCATTTTTAACAATAACTATCTACACCAATCTTTTTTTTTTTCTTTTTTCTTTTTTGGCAAGTGTTAGCTACAGGCTTGTCTGTAACTGCCACAAAACCTTTCCCTTCCTCTGAGTCCAAACTCCAGCCAACTTACAAGTTACTTTCGTTTCCCTTGTTACCGTTACCCCTCATTGTTGCGCATACATCTTTAAAATGTTTTTAAGTGCAAGGTTTTTGGTATTCATAAACTACTCCTTTAGTTGCTTGAATCTTTTACTCAGTCTTGCCCGTGACACATAAGGAAATGCTGCTTAACCGCTGGGAGGAAAGTGAGATTGTTATGTGCTTCCCCTTGTAACGTAGGTTACAGGGTAAATATGCAAGGTGCACTACTATACCTGCTCCCTCTGGTCCCCTGATCCATGTTCAAATCTTGTATGACAAGGTGTTTAACCATACTCTTGAATCCTTTTATAAAGAAAGATATGTACTATTCACATTAGTGCATTTTAAAGTCTAATCTTGCAACCAGCAGAGTTTTTACATATTCCCTTGTATGTATATGATTGTCATTTGAAATGGTAACTCTTAAAAGTAATTTCTAATTTAAGGCCTAGCTTTTCAAACCATTTATTTCAAATTTCATAATTTCAGTAAATCATAATGGAGACTCAGTTAAGCAACTCAAAATAACTGGATGAACAATTTCTATGTGATTAAGAAATTGTCTTTGATGACAACTCATCACAAACCAATTTGCTTACTTCATCTTTGTCCACATAAAAATGGCAATAAATATCTTTAAATAAAAACATTCCCAGTATTTTATTTTATATATTTTTTTTAAACAAAACCCCATATCATCTGTTTTTGCTCAGTATTTAATTGTCACAATTCCTTTTAACAAGTATTCCTGGAAGAGCAACAGTGGATGAGATTTCCAATTGTCTTTTTTTTTCTTTTTTTTTAAACAAAATCCTTATAATCCACATAAACTCAATACATTTTGATTCACTACGTGTGGACCAGGCCCCTGTTCAGAAAGCCTTTCTGCACAGGAAAACCATTTAGGTGTTGAATAGCTTTCTGACTCAAGGCTAGAATCTCTTTCTCAATTATTTATACCCTGTAGCAGAAAGATTCATTCTTGTCTACTGCTGTCAAATCAATCACTGACACTCCTGACCAGAAGAAAAAAAAAAAAAAAACAAAAAACACTCTGGGAAACAGGGGACTCTGCTTGTATCGTGCTGGCTGTTTTTTGAAGCTGTGCGCACAGCTATACACATGGGTAGGGAGGTAGGTGTCTCCTGCATCTGAACCCAGACTGGATGTGGTTCATCTCTCTGACGCAACAAGTTTATTTTGGTGTTTCTGAATCTTCTTTTTGTTGTTGGGGATTTGATAAAATTAAAACCCCAGATGTTTCTGGCTAGCTGTAATTGTGCACTTAGAGAGCATCATGTAAACACATGGGTTAGATGTGAGCACCCAGCATCAGGTGTGCCAAGGGCTTTTAATAGCTGTTAGCTAAAACCCCCTAGAAGCCAGGATAATTGTCTGTTTTCATAACATCACAGCTCTGGATGTATACAATCACCAACCCTGCTATGCTAATTAGCTACTAACCCTATCTTAACATCAATGGGTACCTGTAAATTAACTTTTCAGTTCAGGTCAGGAGGATGCTTTTAACGTGAAGCTCCTTACAGTCTCCGGATACCACACCACAGTTCCCTTCACAGAGCAATCCACGGCAAGCTAGGTTGTCTGCTGGCCAAAACATGAATTGAAAACTAAACAGTATTTACTACGCCCCAACAACTCGCACATCTTCACTCTGTAAGACTGCATTTCATTATATCTGAAGTAAAGCACACACTCAACTTCAGGTTGCTTCTGTTGCAGTGTGTGCATGATCTGCTGGGTGTAGGGGTAGATGGAGAGGGGGGACGTGCGGCTGGGCTGGTGACTTGCAGTTGCCTGGTCCTACCATGCGCATCTGCACCAGGCCAGTGGGACAGAGGGCTTCTTCCTCTTCCACCCCATGAGGAGCTTCTCAGTTCACAAGCTTAGAGGGTGAGAAGGTCAGGGAATCCAGCCTGCAGGACACGACTGAAAGCAGGTGTCTCCATCTTCTCCCCAGCACAAATCCTTTTGTCCCTGCAGGCTGTAGCATATGGAAACCTCTCCCATGGGCAAACACATTTTCCTCCCCAGATCAGATCAAGTGGTAAGGGAATAGTGGGGTGAAAGCAGAGAAGAAAAGGGAAACCACACGTGTGCTCTTTGCACTTTTCTATTGACCCCTTGTCCAAAAGACATAGTGCCAGCATGGTATACAGAAATTCACACCTACTCTTAGAATCAGTGTTGTGAATGATTTAAGTCATATGTCTCTACAGTGCTCAATAATAAACTATTTTGCAAATATAAATCTAAAACTAGGTCTCTAGATGTGTTAGTTTACATTTTCTTCCATCCTCCACTTACACAAGATTACTAAATATGCAAAAACCTTGTCCTACTACAAAGGACATGCTTTCCAGCAGGGCAGCACTATTTCCCTTCTGAGAAATGCCAATGCATTTCTGAAGATAAGAAATAATCATAAGGTCTGTTAATAATCATCTCTTGCAGACAGCGGTAAGAAAATGACTTTTTTTTCTTTTTTTTTTCTTTTTTTTTTTTTCCACAAGTCTCTAATTTTTTGCTTTATTTGTATGTCAACTTGGAAACAGAAGAGGAAATTCACACAAAATACTTGCCTGAAGTAACTTTACATGGGGACTTGTGCAGATACAGGGCTGACTGGACCGGCCCCATACCTACAACCTAGGTGGCAGCAGTGATTGCTGTTACCTTTATGCTCCACTCACATTTTAAAACATTGCATCTATGTGCAGACATATTCAGTAATTCCAACCATGCAACTGGTGGTTCTTTCCACTATATCATGACGAAATAAGCATCTTAGACTTAAATCACTTGTCTAGTATGTTAATGCACTTTTGCTTATATCAGCAAGGATATAGTCACTCTCATTCTGATACCTAATGATATCGTTTTGTCACTGATTTCAAAAATTACTATTTTTTTCACTACCTTGGAGATGAATGCACTTTTCTTGCATTCTCTTTTCTAACAGAGAAACTTTGATTGTTAATTCTTGACACATCAAATGCAACTGCACTACTTTGGAATTGTACATGTCATTTTTGATTGGCCTTTAATGCAAATGAAAAAGCTTCCAGATGAGGTGAAGTTGGGTTATATAAAATGTACCTTGTTAGCAACTAAGTAAGGAACTAATTATTTCAGATAAGCTTAAGGGGAAGTGTACTTGTCTGCAGTGAGCTGGGCAGAGTGATTATACTTAATTTCAGAACATTATCAGTAAAATGAACTTTCATAGCAGCTCCAAAGAATGTTTTTAGCAAGAAATTTGTTGCATTAAGATATCACACAACTCTTTATAAAACCAGGTGAAATCAAGAAACACACCATGAAAAGAACTATTAATCTTCTCAAAATGTATTAAGAATATATCTATCTTAACTGGAAGACACAGGTTGCTGTCCCACAGGATTAAAAATGGAAAAAAAAGCAAAACGCAGTTTACATTAACAATTTGTCTTTACTGAAAAACTTTATAAATACTGAAAAATATTTCATTCACTTTCACTTCTGGGTATACATAGAGGTATAGTTGTGCTTAATTACCTTCTAGTTTATAGTATAGTACCTACTTCTAAATACTGCTTCTAGACAGAGGAGTTACAGTATCGTGCTAGGGATGGGTAAATCTGTGTTACTACTGTGTTCATTTTTTTGATAATCCTTTCATATTTTTGCAAGCAACTACTGGGTTATTTGATTTTAGATTGGCAACTATTCATGAATAATTTATTCATGAACTTCAGAGGGGTACTTACAAAGCTAGAAGCAACAGACTTGAACAGCTGACCACTTAGATTTTCTAATTATTATTTTAAATACTTTTATACCTCTTTAGAGAATGAGGTTTTTTTTGCTTGTTTGTTCCTCACCCCTTCCCCCCCCCCCCCAAAAAAAAAAAAAAAAAAAAGATAACAAGCAGAAAAGGTCAAACCATTCGTATCCTTTTGGACAATCTGCACCTTTCTTATGGGGATCACTACCTAGTGCTACCTAGGATTTGGTGCTGCTAAAATTCATCTTATTTGTTTTACCGCACAACTGTAGGTGTAGCTGCAGTGAGAGATAAAGGGCTTTTAGGTAGGCCTATTTTTGAAACAGCATTTCACAATCATAAGTAATTTTGTTTCAATTTTCTAAAAAATAATCCATAGAAATACCCTTTTAAAATATATTGTGAGGCTTGTATTATTCATATAAGATTATATATAAAATCAAGACATAGAAATATGCTTTTGTTATTTATTTTTGAGAACTACTAAAAAAGGCCATTTTAGTGTACAATAGAGATTTACGCACGTTTTGCATGGGAACTCGTAGATAAAACCAAATAATGGCAATATTATGTAACTCAATTCATAGATTTTTAAAAATCTCTATTATATTAAACAGGCATATGTCTGCACATTAAAATATGTAAGCTCACAGTAGATTTTCTGAGAACCATACCTCTGGAAAAGTTTGTAGAATTAATGTTAAAGTAATCTCGTGCTGCTAAAATTTTCTTGTGCTGACTACCAGGGCACATGAGATTCACCCTCTCCTCCACCTGTCACAACATGAAGCAAAGGCCAGGTAAATCACTTAAGCTCTGCTGGTATTTAGAAAAGGCTGGCAGAAACTTCCAGAAATATTCCCTCCAACCTGTAAATTTATGTAAATTTAGTCACTTGTTTCCTTTAAGTTCACATTCCTCAGGGCAGCCAAGTGCCAAAGCATTTCTGGCAATGATGGAAATAATGGTCTGCATATCACTTTTTTCCCCATGTAGGAAGTATATTTACTCTCACGTAATTGGGAACTGAAACAAGATTGTCACCATTCTGACTAATAGAAACACAGAACAGGAAATATTTTAAGGGAAATTTTTACAAAACAATCATTCTGAACCACGTATGTATTTCATATGCAGAATCTGTCAGGTGACATAGGTGGCAGTAATTATTCGTGAACCTTTTCACGGGAATTAATGGTGAAACAACTGTGGCTTATGCTGGAAGTCTAAAATAAAATATGCCATACACTGTGCATTCACTGGTTATTTTAGTCGCTCTGTCTCACTCACCTACCGTAGAGCAATGTAGCTTCATATCTCCCAGTTGAATACTGTTGCTGGAAATAGCTGATAAAAAGAAATTTAATTTAAGGAAGATTAATTTAAGGAAGAATTAAAAAAAAAATATCTTAGTGTCTTGATTGCTTATGACCACTAAAGAATTCTCATTTGCAGACATAAAACACACACAAAAAAAAGACAAAAAAAGTTACCAGAAATGCCATTTTTTCTTTTTTTCCATTATCTCTCAAGAAAAAAAAAAAAAAGCCCATATAACGGGCTTGTCAATGCCATTTATTTTACAAGTATTCATTCTGACAGTGTTCTGAGTAGTGTTGTGCCACTGAAGACCACCATTACATCACAACTGAACCCCTTTTATATATATAGCTGTATCTGCTGTATGCAAGCATTACACAACACGGTAATTGTTGGTACAAAGAAAAACTCACTCTGCTTAGTCCTTATCTGATGCAAGGACAGAACAGAAGATCATATCTAAAAGTGAAGTTGTCTAAATTTTAACACAGCACTTTATATCCCACTTTTTGTAACACGAAAATCTGTGTTGGGGTTTTGGCAGTCTGACTCTCTTGTTTCTGAAATCACAAACTTTAATGGAAACAAAGTTGGTACACAAAACAACATCTGAAAACAGCTAAATTGGATTGTAAGTGACAGGAGTAAGCTTTGGTAGGATTGGATTATTTAGAATAACCATCACAACGTTAACAACGAGTCACTCGGGATTTACATCCCAACATTTGTAGCAAACAAAAGTTATTTTTAACCATATTAGATTACAAATAAAGACAAAAGTAGTGCTGATCATTTACTCTTCCACATAGAACACATGACCCATAGGCAGATCATTTTCCTAAATATCAAGTCAGTGTTGTAAGAACATTTTTATATTTCACCGTAACAAATTCAGATGACAATTCCTTCGTATGGGTTCATTAAGAGTACTGGACCACTTTTGCTGTGCAAGTGTTGCTTACTCGTAACTTTCAAGATAATAGCTTTATTTGGAACTATGTCATGGCAGTGTCCTGTGCATGGCAGTGCATCCAATTTTGAGCTGAGAGGAGGGCTCCAACCCACTGAACGTGACTGCAAACAAAATCTCTACTTTAATTCGATCTAAGAAAACCTGTACAGTCCAAATTGAACTCGTAAAAGGAACTATGATTGTACAAGACTGTACGTTTTAGCATTAAGATGTGTATGATGGAAAGTAAACTGTCAGATGAACACTCTTGATTGCCATCAGTCTATAGAGCATATCTCATATCAAATTTATCTCCATTGTGCTAAAGGTAAGAGCAGTTAAAACTAATAAAACAAACTCTCTTCTCATTAAGACAATACGATACATTTTACAAGACTTCAAATGTTGAATTTCAAGTCCTCTATTGAGTTACTAAATGTTTGCTTCCAAACCAAGATACAGGCTTCATTAGTGCCAACATCACTGTAACACGTCTCATCTGATAGCAAGCTCAGTAGTTTGGGAGCATTATTTCCCCCTCCCTTCCATATATTTGTGCTTCCTGCTTAGATCAAGTGGTCATATGCTAACAGCCACTATAAAAGTAGCAGTTCGAGTACGTTTTCCCATCCAAGAAAGCTGCAGTACAGGATGGTTAATCTAAAAACAGTGAGAACGAAGTGCAGAGCCATTTGCAGTAACAAGTTGCCAAACGGAACCATATGCAAGTGGCAATCTAAAAAGAAGTACTGGAACTACAACTCTTATCCAGCCTGATATGTTTTCTGAAAGGGGAAATCACCAATTATAGCCTTCAGCATGAATAACACACTTCAGAAACTACTAATAAAAGAGTTTGCCAATCTAAAAGTTGTTGGTTGTACAAAGAACGAGCCAATGGACTTTCCATTCTTTGCATGTTTGTTCCCCTCATGAGTCCATTACCTTTCGCAAAGAAAATTTTAGCTATCAAACTTGTCCATAAATTTTGCCGCTGAGTGTGAAACCATCCAGTTAGCATATACACTATCATTTGCATATCTTGAAAACACAGAGTTAGTGCCATCGAATCTTGTGAGTGGAACGGGGCTCTCCTCAGGCCAGTTCGGGTATGACATGCCTAAAAATGAAAACAGATAATTTTTTCTGCACTGAAGAACCATAACTTCACGTGCAGACAGTAAGGCCCTTGGCAAAACTCCCTTCAATATTTCAAGCCAGTCCACTGGATTTTGTCCCAAATAATTAATATAAATGACGTTTCACAATTCCTGAAGCATAAATTCAGATGTAGGCAAAATTCTGAAAAAAATAAAGTGCTTTCTTGATAAAAAAAAAAAAGTGCGCACGCTCATGTGCATAATAAAAGCTAATAATTTTTCTTTTGATAAGCCTCCAGCTTTCCATCATTTTATTTTTTAATGTTCTTATAGCAATGCATTGGTTTGCAAGAGGAAGTTCTTGCTGTACTGAAAGTGCTCCAAGAATTAATAAACCTATTTGGGACAGGATCCAAAGTCCATTTCAATCACTGAGAGTTATTTCCACTTTCCTAAATAGGTGTATTTTACCCTTGCTTTGAATTGGTTTTGGGGGACACTCTCATACCCTCACCAGGGATCCCCTGCTTAGTTTTATAAAATCCAGGAGCACAACTGTGTAAAGTCCAACTAAGTCCTGAGCACTCTTGCATTGATTCAGTATTTAAGCATGTATTTAAAGCATGTAATTATTTGCATCAAATCCAGTGATGTTTCTCAGTTGAGGCACAGGGGATCACCAAATTGGAAACAGAGTGCTTAGCACCATGCCAACCCAGCTGTGCAAGGAGTCAACTACACCGGGGTCAAGATTTTCAAAAACAGAAATCTTTTGTTGATTATTATGTATTCAGCATCTGCCATCAACCTCAGTGGCAGCTTTTCCTGCTACTGCATTCTTTTTACAATCTGTCCACTGAGCGCCCCAAAGTGAACGTGAGTTGGGGGAACCTATTAAAAAAAATATAGCTAGGGTGTAGATAAAAATAGACCGAAAGCCAGGTATTAATGGCAACTTTTAAGCTACAAGACCCAACTTTTCAGAAGTCATACTACTTGAAGAATGAAAAAAATATCTATAATGTTAATAAATGTCTAAAAACATGTAAAATATTTAATCAGGAGACAAAATATAGGAGTTTTGGCAAGAACCGTTTTTACTGTCCATCTCACCATCACAATATGAAAGCATATGTTCTTTTTAAAAACACTTGCTACATCATTCAATCAGGATTTAGTACTGACATTTTTGTAATAAATCAAAGGACGTGAAAACAGCTGAGTACTTTCAAAATGCCTGTTAAGTCACTTTTCAAAGGGCTTTACATGTTGATTTAGGCTGTATATAATACTTATATACAGTATTTCTACCTTCTGTATATGATAGTCTGATTTCATTCACATTATATAGACATCTCAGCTTACAGATCCAGAATGCATTAACAGCAGCTGAAATTTAGAAATCCATCCTCAATAAAATAAAAATGTTGCAAAAGGGTCCTATCATTTAGCTGTGGTAAAAATAATTAAAAAAAAATCTATTAAAAGAAGTCTATTGCTTAAATTAGAGGTGCAGATTCTAACATACTTTAAATGTTCCTAGTCCCCCCCCAACAGGATAGTTGAATTACATACTCATAAGCATTTTGTATTTCCCCTGAGAATACTTCCCTGATCTTTTTTTAAAAATTTGTTTTACTGTATGATATCTAGTTGTTTTACTTATTTTCACATCCTTTTGAAAGCGTTTATTTTAAACACAGCTGCAAAATGACTAAAGGATGTTCTTGATGCAAACTTTGACATTTACCAAAAGAAAAAACAAACGAACAAACAAAAAAATCCAAAAGAAGCTTCCAAGCAAATTTTGATTGGCTTCATTCAGACAAGAAACACTGCAATGGGGTTACAGAGTCTGAGAACAGTGCAGAAGAAAAATCATTTTTTGTGTTGCTAGAATCTAGTAAATGCATGTGAAATTCTACCATAGAGTTTGTTTTCAATCCATGTGGAAG
The DNA here is from genome assembly GCF_047663525.1 of Anas platyrhynchos. NCBI lineage: Eukaryota > Metazoa > Chordata > Aves > Anseriformes > Anatidae > Anas > Anas platyrhynchos. The sequence goes on from NC_092592.1 coordinate 15,250,684, forward strand.
GGAGGGTTCGAGGGAGGGGAGCATTATTACAGTCCACGAGAGGTGTCTCCTCTTCTGAGAGCCCATCATCATAAAGTAAGGAATCTGAAGGGGTGGAAGCCGCAAGATCTAAGTAGTCCTAAGAAGTGAACACACAAAAAGCTGGGTTAAAGTACATAGGAGTGTGTCTGGTTGGGTATTAAGGCTTAACATGCATCTGGTTTCCTTGAATCAAGCAACTACAGACCTCGCTGCATTTGTCTTTGGATCGTACTTCTAGCACCAGACTAGGCTCTCCTATTCTGAAGCACCTTTGGAAATAACTGATTTGCCAGCACACTAGACATGCTATGTACATATTAATACTTCCTTTACTTAATTCTGCATATCGGTAAAACAACCAAGAAGTTGGTTGTACCAGCTGACTTTTTTGACCTTCAGTTTCTGTTATGCTCAATATCTGTGTATGCTTCATACGTATATGCTTGAACGAGAAGGTATTCAGATCTCCTCATCTTTGTACACAAGGTAAACACTATCAAGTTCCCAACTGTCCTAACAGTCAGTGCATTCACTCTGTTTCTCATTTGAATCTGTGGCCTACACCCCAAACCCATCACATAACTAGCAGATTTTAAAAAGAAGTGTGTATGTGCAGGTAGGTGTATATATATATATGCATCTTCTACACATATGCAACTTGGACTTATTTTCAGACCTCAGCATCCATTTTTCCACAAAAGTCTCTACAGGGTTATAATGGTTTTAAAGTAACTCCAAATGGTGAAATCATACAACTTTCATATCTCTGTTGCTACCATCATATTATTAAATCAGATTCACAGAAATACTGAACTCTTTAGTTCTAGGCTTTTTACTCAGGGTTATTCATCCAGCAGTGCAATTTAGGAGTAATCTTTTACAGCAATTTGTTTGTTCATTGAAGAAGCTAGACAAACTAAGGATAAGTCATCTTCTACACAGGTTTGAAATCATCAAAGCCACTACATGAGGTAATACTGCTTTCAAAAATTGGGATGCATTTGGAAGAAACTGATTAAATGCTTTAAAACTTTTGAAGAGTAATGGTTTTTAAAGGAAAAAAAAACATACCATAAATTCTGTATATTCAGACTCTCATGATCAGAAAAAAAGCTCAAAGAGTTATGCTTGCTCACACTTACCCTACTCTTCACCATCATTTTCTCTAGTTCCTTGCTGATCTCAGCAAATGTTGGTCTTTTATCTGGTTCTTGCTTCCAACAGCGCAACATCAAGTTGTACCTGTGATTCCCACAAGGTGGAGAAAAGTATATGTAAGAAGTGGGTCAAACTTCTGTTCAAATAATTTATAGCACTCAAGTTCAACCACACCCTGAAGGCCACAATTTACATCTTTTTTTTTTTTCTTTTTGGTCATGTTTTCTGTTAAACTTTCCCCTGAATTAATGACTGACATTCACAAGAATGGGCTTTTATTTTACTGAGCCTTTATGACTTGAAATGATGATGCACTTGGCTGTCCTTGTAGGACTGCAGTCTGAGGTTTCATTATTTCTCAAAGAACCACCTCATGTAGGCAGCATGCCAGATTTCTAAGTTATTTTTTATTATTATTTTTTTAAAATTTGCCAACAACTTTAAAGAAATTTGTGTATCATCACTGATGTGCATCTCACAACTTGGAAAACTGCTGTTATGTCAGAGAGTTGAACTTTGCTGCTTATGCACAGCTTTGGAGAGAAGATTGGCTTTGCTGTAAACAAGAGACTGCAAATTATCCTTACTGTTCTTGCAGAAACACCCCCCTTAAATGTTTACCATATTCATTTATTTAAATACTGAAAAGTTTTTGTAAACTTTGCTTTGAAGTGAAGTCTTGAGGAAATACTATACCTAAGACAACTTGTATAAACTGATGTTCTTTGACTGCTTTTTATTATTTCTTTTTTTCCACACCAAACTCTATAGAAGTCAAGTTAAAAGGGAACAGAATTAGTTTTACAGTCAACTGTCTATTGGACATATGCTAACTTCTGGACATGTAACTCTCAAACTCTGCGTGCCATTTTTGTTATTTTTCTAGCTCAAGTATTTTCAAGACTAACAGATCTACATCATCACAAAACTGTTCTAACTGAGGAAACAGTTGACTGCAAGAGCTACAGAAAGCTCTTGAAGAACACCACATTCTCTGCCTCCTCATAGATTTCTTTTTTACTTGACTGTATGAGGTAGAGAATACAATTGAAGAAAATAGTCCCCAAAGTGGGCTCACAAAGACTGTCAGTAAAATATTCAAAGGAAACAAACAAACAAAAAAATCTAAACTAGTCAGAAAACCATGATATGGCTTGAATGGAAACTTAGACACAGTCAAGCTAGCCTAACATAAGAAGCATCAACGCTGTAACATATGTTGGAGGCATAAGGTCTTATTCCCTTCTGAGATGGAACAAACAAAATAATTAGATTATTTCCTGGAGGATATTTACCAGTGAAACTTATAAACTTTTACCCTGTTCTAGGTTGAGAAGTTCTTAATGTTTTTCTCCATATGCAGTATTAAAAAAAAAAAGATAGTTATATTATTTCTATTGTATTTTCTTTTTCATGTGGCCAAAGCATATCCTTCATATTAAAAATCAATCAAGGTAGACACCATAATGATTACAGGCTGGTAACTTTCTTATAAAAAACAAACAAAAAAAAAAAACAGACAGACCATGACCAGATTTGCAGGCTGAACATAAAATTATGCTTTATCTCCAAGTGCTATGTGAAGAACCAATGAGAGGAGGTATATCACACAGAGAATTTTAATAAATCAACCAATAAAATATGAATTATCTCCAAACAGAAATTGTAATGGGCTTATCAAGTCACAGAAAAATTACGTAAAGACTTCCAGGTCAGGATACCTTTTCTCTCATGTAATGCCAGGACATTCAGATAATTAATACCAACAACTGTGGGTGGAATGTTTTCATTATTTGCTGAAAAGTACTCAAATGTTTTCCTGAATATTTTAGCTAGCACTGATTTATGAAAATCTCCTTCTTACCTCAAAAGTTTTGAATATTCAAGCTGATCTCATTGATTGGCAAGTGTTATTGAATAGGCCAGATATTTGAGATGTAGCTGCAAACATTGAGTTGGTAATTCCTTTCCTGTGCTTTACTGTTCATTAATTTCATTACATTCTTTTGAGTACTCTACATTTTGATTATACTTCTGAGATATACAGAAGAACATTTATGTGGTATTTATTCAAACCTTTATATATATATGTGTGTGTGTGTGTGTATACACATATATATAAAATTTAAGAGATGTTTAATGAATCTAATCAAATCAAAAACTTACATTTCTTCACTGCAGTTTTCTGGTCTCTCCATTCTATAGCCTGTTTTCAGGAGGTTAAAGAGTCTTTCAGGAGCAATACCTGGGTAGGGATTGCCTCCCAAAGTTACAATCTCCCACAGCAGAACTCCAAATGACCATCTGAAAAAAAGAAAATGAGCTTTTATATACAGTAGTAGGTTTCAAGATCTTGGTGTGGCTTTCACCCAACAGATCTCTTTCTAGTGTTTTAAGAAACCAACCAAATTCAAGATGTTGCTGAGCCAGAGGGGCCACGCAGGGTCATTGTTGTTCTCCAGCACCATTCATTACAAAGATTAGGAACCAAGGAAGTAGAAATAAGGGCTGTCCCTCTTTTATCCTTTGACAAAAGCTGTGTCCTGCGAAGTCCCATCTTCAGCAGAAAGCCCTCCCTCCACATGGTGTCTCAGCTCAAAGGTTGGTTCTTGTTCTGTGTAGTGCTCCTGGAGATGCTTTTTTCCATTGGCTATCCCCTAATTAGCACTTACAGTCCTAATCACATGGCTGTTTAAATTTACAGAAGCTGGCTTAACCAGTTACCAAACTGAAGACAGTTTGCTGTCCTCACTGTGAGGTTGCTTTTCTTTATATGTGCATGAGTTTATTTCAGTCACAAGCAACACCTTTGATGTCAGCTGCTATGTTTGGCCCATTCACTCATTCAGGACTTAATTTACTACTCGGAGGTAATGAAAGAAGAGGAAATAATCTATTGTGGAAATAGCAAATGACTAAAATGTAGTTCAACATGGAACAGAAAACAGAAGAAGCTGTTTTCCAAAAATGAACAGAAAAAAGAATGAATTCTTAAACTCATTTTATTGATGAACTCAAAGTATTTTTTTAGTGGATTGGAAATATTTAGATAAAGTTAGTCCGTCTTGGAGGGCAAACTATGAGAAAAGAGGCATAAGTATTTTTTCTTTCCTTAGTGGAAGCCTTATTCTATATACAAAGAAGCTACAAATTACTGGGAATCTGCCTGACTGGGAGAACTTGCCAAAATTTAGATGTTCAAAATGAAGGAAGCCAGCCAACACTGTCTGTTTCACTCAAAGGGGATACTCAATTGGATGCATCTGGAAGCAAAATTGCATACAATTTATGACAAACGTTAGCTTTTGTACTCTCATTGGGTAATTTCTCTGAAAACTGCACTTTCAAGAAAATTTTGGGAAAGGTTATACATTTAATGGCAAAACAAGGGAAATGTCTAATTCCGTTTGAAAATTCCATCTCAAAATTTTAGGAGCAGAACTCACTTTTTTTGTGAGAGGACTACAGTCCAACTGTACTGCTCACATGTTGAAGAAAAATGGTAACCCAAAAAGTACAGCAAAAACAGGCAGAAAATCCAAACTACCAGTTTCACGCAGTCCTGAATAGTTATGCTGCAGCTATTCTCCTTGATGCCATTCATTGACTTAATTTTTAATCACTCTGCACATTCTTGAAAGCTAATGAATATTTATAACATTTTAATATACTTTATTAATATACCACCTCATACCCTTTTTAAAGTCAATTATGCTCTAGCATCAGGTTGTAATACTGTCCATGATTAATTCAAATAAACTCTAGGGTGGCAGGTTTTATTTTTAAAATCCATCTCCTCTGCTTAAGAGGAATTTTTCAGAATGTGGAAGGGGGAATCACACGACTAATTTCTTAATTAGCTCATGTTGTTTTTTGTAAATGGGCACACTAGAACAGAATGCTGTAGAATGCTGCAATGTTTTCAAATTATTATACTAATTGAGCAGTATGGGAGGATAAATGTGGTATGAAAGTTTTATTCACTGATAAACAGTGCAGCGGGAAAAATGTGATCAGAAAAAACTGGAAAATAAAAAAATAATAATGTGAACAGGAAGACAGTAAGCTAGCTTTCCACTGATGTCACCAACCTCTGAATCAAAAAGGGATTTTGTGAATGCTGGCAAGTGGTAGTGCTATTAAGCACTGCTAACCACTAACTACATAGAAAGGCTTTAAAAGGAAAAAGCTGGAAAACAAATACAGAGTATGAGAAAAAATAGCATACTGCAATGGCTGTTGAATTTATTAACATATGTTCACCTCAGATATAATTGCATCACCACAAAGAATAAGGAATATTATGAAATAATATTTGCATTGAGTATGATTATCTAAAACTAAAATCAGTGCTGCAAAGAAGTAATTTATTTATCAGTTTGCTATGCTGTTGGAACGCCAGTCATGGAAACTTGTACTGGAGATGATTTTCTTTGCAGTTCTGTGTCTCTCTCAGAAGGGAATTTGCTAAATTAGGTGCCGCTATAAAATAGTCTTGGATTACTGACATGTATAATGCCATGAATAACGAAGGTGACCTCACCAGTGAGTCAAGGCTGTGTGCAAGTGTGGCAGCTACGTAGACCTTTGGTTTAGTTGCACTGAAGAGGAATTACAAGGCACAATGCATGCTCTGTTAAGAATACCCAGCACATCTCCAAGAAAGCTGCTGCATCTGCATAGCAGTGCACAGAGGTAATATCTGGGAAGATCTGAGAAGTTGTCCAGCTACACAGCATCACTAGGCTGCCCTGGGCTCTGAGCTAACCTGTTTGAGACCAGGCGGGCATCAACTGCAGAATTGTTGTATCATGTGTATGAGAGAGGTGCTCCTGAGCTTAATCACAGCCCATCAGGAAAACAAACAGGGAGGGTTGGGTGGTGAGGCATTGGAACAGGCTGCCCGTAGAAGCTGTGGATGCCCCATCCCTGGAAGTGTTCAAGGTCACGTTGGATGGGGCTCTGAGTAACCTGGTCTGGTGAGAGGTGCCCCTGCCCATGGCAGAGGCGTAGGAACTGGAAAAACTTTAATGTCTCTTCCAGCCCAAACCATTCCGAGATTCTATGAATCAATCAATGGTAGTGGATCCAGGAGATCAGTCAACAGTCCACAAAAGGGCAGTTACATGGCAACACAATCTCTTTCTGGCCCTAAACCATAATGCAAATTGGAGAAAAAGGAAAAAAAAATGTATGCTTGGAATTTTTAAAAATAATGTTTTAATTGTCTGGGAAAGGTCACTGTGAAGAAGCAGGTCAGCACAATCGATACTCTGAGGAGGAAAAAAAGAAATGGGGGGTTGGACCTGATGATCTTTCGAGGTCCCTTCCAACCCCTACAGTTCTGTGATTCTGTGAAATCCAGAAAGAGCTGTAGACAGGCCTTAGTAAAATTCATGTTCTTCTGAGAATTGCACCTACTTTTTTCTTACTCCAAATGAAACAAACAAAAAAAAGAAATATTTTGCTAATTCATTTTATAGGGAATATCCAAGTTAAGAAAAATAATTCATTTCACTAGCACTGTTCTGACCTGCAGAGAGAAGAGTAAAAACTGAATAAAATTATTTTTAAAAGTAAATATCAGAACGTTCTGAAGTGAAATGCCCTTGAGATCAGTATGTTTTATGCCATTTGAGTTTAATGAAAATATTGCTTTAGTCAGATTCTCTTTTAAGGGGTGTTTGGAAGGTATCCAAAATGCCACCTGGCAGAAGATCAGGCATAAGTTCTGCTGCTTTTGCAATCCCTTAGAATTTCTTTGGCTTAAATAAATAATACTTGGTTTTACAGTGTCTGCCTGGTGACTAGCCACAACCACTATTCATCCCAGAGAGAAAGGAATGTGAAAGTATATGTTCCTGAGTTAACTGTATAGAAACACTCTTCTGCTGGGCTCCTTCTTCATCAGGCAGTAAAAAAAACAGCTTTGCTGTGGTAGTTTTGCAACCTACTCATCACAGGTGAAGTAGAAGCACATCTTCAGAAACTTAGTTTCCCTAACACTGAAGACAAGCTTACATCCTGGCACTGGAACCAGACTGTTCCCCTAAGGTGTGAGCTGGCTGTCATTAAAATTAATTGGAATTATGTCATCGATTGCAATAGGAGTGAAGTCAGACATAACATCACTCCTTTCTTCCCACTCTGTCCTGTATCTGCCGGCAGGTGTTATGGACAAGTGATGAACGAGAACTGAGCACTTTGGTTACAATCATTATCATTAGCAAAGGTTAATGATTTTTGTCTAGATCTTCAAAGGCCATCACCTCACATTTACAGATCCAACCCTTGTTGATTTCAACAGGAATTATATACCTAAATAGCTCGCAAAATTTTTCCCTCAGATTTAATTCAAGAGCAAAAAAATCAGACAGTAGTGCCAGAAAAATTGTGCCATCCAGGTTGCGTTCTTTACATCTCTAAGTGTAACAGCTTTGACTACTACATAGACTATTTTATTTCCTCCTTTATCACCTTAAGCAAATGCATAAAGTGTAAAGAAAGCCAGAATTGAAACTTACACATCGCTTTGTGTTGTATAGATATGATCAAATAGGGATTCTATGGCCATCCATTTAACAGGTATCCGACCCTAGGAGGGGGGAAAAAAGAAAAAAAAGGCAATTACTGGTCAGAAAAATTAAGCTTCCAAGTGGAAAAAACAACTTTTTTTTTTTTCCAGTAACAGATACTCTATTCATATTCTAATATATTCCAATGGACTGAATGATTTAGCATTTAATAGGAAAAAGTGAAGAGAATAATTGTAAGAATTTTTTTAAATGACTGAATTTCATGTTCCTTCCTTTCCTTCCAAACACTTCAGTAATCTAATTAAGTACAATACTACTTTTTATTTTTTCCCCAGATTGTTATCAGCTTGAGCCAGATAAACTCAACTATCCTCTAAAAAAATTGCATCCAAAAACATATGTTTTTCAACCGTGAATGTCTTTCTTCTAACAGAAAATACTCCATTGCTTTTAGGATATGGACAAATGCAGAAATGATGGGAAATGATGATTAAAGAAGAAACCTTTGGTTTCAGAACCGTTGCTGGACAATCATAGTCAATTATAGGGTACTAAATTGGGTCTACAAGTTGCTATTTTCCTTTGGTAGGGACTCACTGTTGAAATCTGAGACACATCCATGCCACTCGGCTTTGAAAAATTTCATAAATGTTTCATAACCTGAACAATATCACTAGTATTAATAAGCCATATATTCTCCTTATTCTCATGAAATTCATATATACATAACAACTGTTTCAGTAAGTTTTAAACATATCCCTTTTCCTTGCTCTCGATAACTCATCTTTTACCCTTTTCCCTATGCAAGAAGACAGATGTTCTGTTAAACTCTATGGTGACAAGTGTATTTGAAGTAAAGAGCAAATATCCATTCAGTACATCAACACCCTACCAAATAAAATGGAACTGCATTTATGTAAATGCATCACTCCTAAAACACCAAGCAACTGGTATGTAAAACACATGCATCATAAGACAGCTAATGCATATGGCAAAGCCCTTTTTATGTATGATCATGTCTTCCAAAAAGTCTTTTTCTTTCCAACTTATTTTACCTTATAGAACACATTCACACAAACAGCACTACTGGCCTAAAAACAAACAAACACAGAAAGCTAAACTTAAAATTCACAATATTTACACAAATATTTTCATAAAATTTTAAGTTTAAAAAAATATAGGTATATTTACAAATGAGGAGAATGAAGAGAGGAACTAACAGTGACTTAAATATGATAATTTTTACATATATTACTGTCCTGCTAGTTAAGCTTATCATTTTGTTTCATCTTCATTTGTTGTTCTTTTTAATTTAAGAGAATTATTCGTAGTTAATTGTTGTCATTATTTATAAAATTAGCTATTATATTTTTCTTCTGCGCTTAGGTCCTGCAGTATAAATTCTCTCTCTTGATTAGGCAATAATTCTCACAACTCTTTTTAACATTCACTCTACCTTGCTCCTCTTGACATATGAATCTTCTTCATACACATCACGGGATAGGCCAAAATCAGAAATCTTCATTTTGCGCCCTTCTGCCACCAGTACATTTCTGGCTGCTAAATCACGATGAACAAGCTTTTGAAAGAAACCAACAATAGTGTTTATGCTTCTTGTGGAGGAACAGACTGCTACATGTCCATCTGTCACAAGGACATGCTCAGATCACTATTAGGTGCTCTACCTTCATTTCCGCGAGGTACTGCATTCCTCGAGATATCTGCCATGCAAATGATATCAGATCTCCCATTGTTAAGGCTCTCTCATCAGGGTTATCCAAATAACTTGAATTTCTGTTACCATCACTACCCACATAGCTTGGTCCCACTTTTCGACTTTCCCTGAGAAAACTGCGCAAGGAGCCATATTTAGCGTATTCCACAATTAAATACAGAGGGCCTGAAAGAAGCACACACATCGATAAGCTTGCAATTAATAGATAACAGTTTTTGATTTTTTTTTTCAAAACAGTCTCTTCTAATCAACATGTTGTTTTCAATAGTTAGTGGCTCCAGAAACCTTTCTTCTTCACATAAAAGGCACTGAGTCAGCCACAGAATTTTTTTCTAGCTTACATCCTCTATGCAAAGTGAGTGAGTTTCAGCCTAAATCAGAGCTAAATTCACGCTCTAGCCTATTCTCTCACCTGGATAATTTGAGACTGAAAAAAATACAGCCTTCTTAAAAATCAGGCCTGTGAAACAGCCTGAGTTAGAGAAGCTTTAAAAAAGCAACCCAAACCCAAAACTCTTTTCTGTAGTGCATGATACTGAGTTCACAAATCATCTGCTAATTTCAGTGTTGTATTTAAGGTGCCTTTTCAGAGCACTTAAAAACATTCTGACATTTCAATCCATTAGCTTCTCCTCCCTATTACCCACATGAATAATATCCACTCAGTGTGTTAATGCTAAATACATTTGTCTGCTCTATCAAAACCCTCCCACCCCATACACCAATGAATTAGCTTGATATTTATTAAAAGCCTGTGACTCAGAAGCAGTTCACTTCCTTAGGGATGAAAAGATACATTGTACTGAGAAGAAAAAAATAAAAAAATCCCGCCCCGATGGTTCATTACCTTACCAAAACTCAGAGATGACTCAATCCTGAATTATATTCTCTGTCTACAACTAATAGTGCCATCTGCAACAAAACTGGATGAGCAAAGAAGGCAGGCCTTAGCGCAAGGTTGCCACATATATACTGTAATTTTAGGCTGCAAAAATCACAAACTCTTTAAGGGAGAAGGACCACAATTAGAGACACAAAAGCAAGAGAATGTTGCCATGCATACCCATTTAACATGAACAGAAATTATCCAAACTGATTCCCATGCACATCAGTGAAAATTTGCTCCACTGGAAGTTTTAATACATAGATCTGAAAATTTCTTCCCTCTTAAAATATACCTTTCAATGACTGTGGCTTTTAACAAATATCACAGTAAGAGAAAGACAACAGTTTCGTGACAGAACAGGAAAACTGCATGTCAATCTAAACATCAAGCTCTACTTCAACAAAGGGATCTGTAGTTGTTAAAAAAAAAACAAAAACCTCACTCCCTGAGTCAGGCCTCAAAGCACTGTTATAGTATGAATAATACTAAGAACAATGAAAGCTCCATTAAACTTTAAATATAGTCTGTATCTAAAAGGTTTACTGAGCAATAGTAATAGGAAAATACATACTGTTAGGAGGCAACTAGTAGTAGAATGATTAGTTTCCAAATAGCTTCAAATCAAAATGAGTATAGAAAATACCCTTGGAAAGAATGTTAGTTAAACTGAATTTGCATTTCCTCTTCCCTTCAAAGTTGCTTGCCTTATATGCCCTCATTTTTGAGTCAGGAGCATATTTAAAAGGTGTGCCATGTTTTTAAGCAGTAGTCCAAACCCAACAATGAACTGCTGTTTATTTCCTTTTTTGAAGTTTTCACCTTAATAATGAGTTTCTAATATTTACCATCTTGACTGCAGGCTCCATGAAGTTTGATGACATGAGGGTGGTTCACCTGTTTCAAAAGGTTGAACTCTGACAGCAGATCTCGCAGCTCGCTCTGGGAAGCATTTTCTGCAGGTGTCCAAAAACATAGTTCTGGTTAGGAAAGCATTATCCGGAAGTTCTCTTCATACCATCCGAATTTTGAGATGTACCATTTATCATGGAATTAGCAAGAACTTAAAAAACTCTTTCCCACAGGAGAGAAATGTCCACCGTCCTGCAGTCACTCATATGGCAAATAAGGCAGCTGCTGTTCTGGCTGGGTGAGCTGCCATCATCACCCCTGTGCCCTGATACAAAGGGCTACACAAAGAGCAGGTCAGCCAGCAATCAGAAACAAGAGCCTTCAGTGTCTTGCAGATGCCATGAAATTATGACAGATCTTTTCCTGTGTTCTAAAGCTATTTCTAGGGTGAATCAGACCAAACTAAGAAGCATGTGAAAGCCTTTTTTTTTTTTGTTTTTGGCTGAGCAAGCAAAAAATACTTGCTCAGTTATCTCCCTACGTCCCTACAATTTAATCCTCTTTCTCCAAAACAATTTTTTCAATGCAGCTAAAATCGACTTATCTACTGGCTTACCATTGTAGCATACATCCAGATTTAGAGTTCAGAAGCTAAACGTACAGGTCAGATTGATTTTACTGGGAGACATATCTGCAGTCTTTGCCAATGTCAGTGACAGTAGTATGACATTATGTAGCCCCCATAGATTTCCTTAGTCTTTCAAGCATTTTGTTTTTGCCGAGTTCATCTTATAATCTTCCTCTTTGAACATAATGGGGATTGAAGGAGATGTTACTTATAAAGAAACCACAGGTCAGAGCTAAACCTTTGTGCGCCTCATCCTTAATGTCCTTGACACAGAGCATCTCCCTGTATTGTTCCTATATAGAGTTGTTATTGGGCAACTTACAATTATATACTGGCCCTTACTTTAAGTTAGTTAGAAAAAAAAAAAAAAAACACCTCACTTTCTGATTTTTGTTACTATACTGTTTGCTTTTCTGTGAAGGTAGTAAGCACCAAAAGGATACATTTAACATATCCATTTAAAATGCGTATGCTCATAGTTTGCCCTGGTTACAATAATATTTGATTCTTTTCTACTGTATGTTGGTATTGCTCTACTATACATCATCTGCTTATATTATCTTACAGAGAACCTATACACAGACTTGAGTCTTCTGCCTCACAGGAAGTGCAATATTAGATGGTCACTCACTACTTGCAAGCAGTACAAGAAACATTAAGTTAGCTAAACCAAAACCAAACAATATGAACTGTGAAAAGTTTATTTTTCTAGCTCTGGGACTGCATAGTATGTGCAAGAAGATAAGTTCCCTGGGGGCCCTGCTTGTCTGTATTCTTGAAAAAGCACCTTCTATAGTTGACAAATGGACATTATTAGCTCTGAAGCTTTATGCCCCTGTTTTTTAGCAAACAGTGAATGATATCTATGTACTTGTTTGATGGTGTTGCCCACTTCAATTTTATTCTGAGGGCTTTCATATCATGCAGGATACATACTAGTAAAGGACTGAAAAAATTTCTCCTTCTGTTCCTTCAAACCTCTATCCACAGCTCCAAGACTGTTTTGGCTCAGCTAATTCCTTACCCCTCCTTGTTCCTTCCCCAGAACATCGCACCAAACTGACAAAGTAGGAGAAGTCCTACCTCATTATGTTCTTAATCACAGGTTGTGCCAAACTACACAGGTAGGAGAAGATATCAGGAAGCAGGTATCTTTTAAGAAATAAGCAGGAGACTTTCTGCGCTAATTTACTGGCTTAAAGATCAGGCAACATAGAGTCCCTAATGCTAGGATAAGTAACCCTTTGCATCTGAGTATAAATCTGCTTCTACTATATGTAACAAGGATAGGATGGTCAGTGGTGGTCTGATCCAAAATAACTGTCCTTTATCCGTGGCAGCATTTTATAGACCACTTTGGACTAAAGCAATATTTCTTACACTTGTCATGTGTTAACTGTAAAGTTAAAACAGTAATGGATAAATATTTCCAGTAATGACAGATGTTCTCCACAATCAAGTTGGAAAATGTAATTTCAGGTGACTATGTGCAATGTAATTTACATGACAAAGGGATTCATTAGAGCCCCAAGCATTACTGTAAATGTCAGACCAATTTATTAAAATAAGGTGCTTAAAATAAAGGGTTACTCCTTCCTACTGTCAATTCTGCACTTGGTAATAGCTAGGGAAAGCTGAATGTTAAATCATCTGCAAGTAAAAGCAACATTTTTACCACTATGTCTTGGAATCTTAACTCAGTCACACGTTGTTGATGACAATTTGCTAGAAAATTGGTAATACTGAGTGCACAAATAAATATGAAATAACGATCATGACAAACCCATTTACAATGATATACAGGTTGTGACTTGATCATTGCAAGACTTGACTAGTCTTCACCTCTGAAAAGACTTAGTTCTAATTTTTTTCCATATGACCTGTCTCCACTGAACCTCATGCAACGTGGGCATGCACTTCGTAAACCACTTACTCTTTTGGTAAAATAATGGAATATAAAGAATTTTTGCTCTAAAGCAGCAGCAGATGGATTTTTTTCTCTTTAACCATATATATATGTTTTTAATTATAAGCAGCAACAAATAGATGAGGTCATTCAGATAAAGCTAGCTGCCCAGCTGAAGGAATCTTCTTGTATCCGTAAGCCTTCCTGAAGGTTCTTTTTTCCCCATCTTCACCCACTACTTTCCTAGGTGTCTGATACATAGGGACTACATGCATTTATGGACTAGCACACAAAACAACATAAAAGGATACAGTTGTGTGAATAACTGACCTCCTTCACCACCATTGCATATCTAATGAAGTCATCAGGCCCAGACATTATATATGCAAAATCTGCATTCATATTTTACAGTAAAGGTGGCAAAATCTATGGATTACAATCCACGCATTCAGCCTTCACCTGAAACGTACACTAATACTGGAGAATTCTACTTCAAAGACCAAAAAACAACTAACCATACAAAAAGAATCATCTTTTTCTTTCAATACCGTGTCTTTTTCTGTATGGTAAAGAAACAAGTATAAATGGGGCCTAAAACTAAACAGAGACAGGGACAAGAGCTCAAGGTCTCATATTATAATCTTAACATAACCTAGGAACACATTTTTTCCCTATCTTTAAAGTCTTTGGAAGAACTGAAGACACCAGGAGAAAACATTAGGCTCTGCAAGCCAGTTTGGCAGAACACCTGGTAATTGAAAAGTATATCAGAAAGTACAAAAGTAGATGGAATTCTCAATCAGAGAAGTAACTTAATAGGCCTATTCTGTCTCTTGCCATGGTTATAACACAATTTACTTTAAAAGCTCTGCCAAATAAAACTGCAGGGAAGGAGGGGAGTGGAGTGTCAGAAAGCTTTAACATGCCCTTGCAATATTTCTGTCAATGCCGACCAAAATTAAATGTATTTGCCCCATTAAGACAGAGAATCCTTGCACATCGTTAATCAGAACCACTTGTGGAAGTCACTTATTTGTATCAACATGATGCTAGCTGCTAAAGTCAGAAATCTGTCAGAATGTAACAGACTGCTGCTGGAAGAAATGAAGGCTGTGGTACTGGTTGTTCCTAGCTGACATTTTACTTTCATGTTAGCCCCTTTTCAAATGCATGCAGAAGTTACAACAAATAGTTTTCAAAACATTTCAGATGCAGATGGGAAGGTACCTTTTAGCATTTTGACTGCCACAGTAGTATAGCCAGCTCTTCCCTTGAGTCTGAAAGCTGTTGCCTTGACAACCTTTCCAAATTCACCCTCTCCAAGAGTTTTACCAAGAACCAAGTTTTTCCGAGGGAATTCCCACTTCGGATCTTCCTGCAGGAGAGAAAAGAAACCCTATAAGACGAGGAAGAACAGAAGCGGATAGCTACACCAGAGGCATTAATGTTCAATAGGAGATCATTCTTCAGGAATAGGTATACTTTGGTGTACAATTTCGGTTGCTCCCTTTTTTTTTTTTTTTTTTTGGTCAATGAGTGCATTGCTAAGAAAGCTTCTGAATCTCTAAGCATTTTGCAAGTGTTTTTACATTACCTTAAAATCACCTCCTTCAAAAAAGGCTGCAAAAGCAGCTTGTGGATAATATATTATATTTACAGGACTTAGAAATCGTGTACAAATGAAACATGAAGCAATGCAATATAAACGTTTGCTTTCAGAATAACTGTGAATATGTGACTGTAGACTTCACTGAGAAGTAAATTAGTTTTACTCAAGGACTAAGGCTTTCCCTGCAGAGTCCATCAGACACAACAATCCTCCTCTTAGGAAATGAGAGTTATCAAGCCTTACAGTTGTGAAATGGTGACAGATGTACAAACCAGACGAGAGATGAAAGTACACAGAGCGCAAGGCCTGTGAAGACGTCAATATCTAGCATGCAAATAAAGCTGGTGTTGCCACATGTCACAGAAAATGGCAGCGTTTCTTTACTATATTGGTCCATGAAAACACACCAGCTGGCAAGCATCCTGAATAGTATGTAACTTACCAACACAGAAGAAACTAGATTAAAGATATGATAATATAACTGGGCAAAAAGCATGGACACCATTCCCACATGACCTGACACCTACAGTGTGTCTGTATAACAGAAATCAGGAACAGATCTCAGCTTTTTTTCTTTTTTTTTTTTTTCCTCCCCTAAACTTATCCTCTGTGGAATACTATGGCTAATCACAGAGACTACAAACCTGTGCTGATTATTAGACTATTATTTTATTTTAACAATGTTAAATGTAACAACTTTAACAATTATATTACTTTAAAAATGTTAAAATTAAACCACACCATAAAATGTAGAGTTACATTTAGAAAAAAAATGGCTTAAATTTGACCCATTGTTACATTATATTAGAATGGAACAAAAGTGGCAGAATATACTGGCCTTGTGCAGTAAGTTATATGACTTATTCAATTACTCATTAAGTATCTGTCCCTCTATACATCACTTCTGTTTTAATCATTTGATTTGGGTGTTTCTATAAGCAGATCGCACTTCTGTAACATTTTCTACATGCATAAACACCATTCTTTAGGAACAACACAGATATGAAAAAGTATACACAAAACTATATCAGACTTACTGGTATTTTAAAGGTGTCTACAGACACTTGGTTCTCCATGGAATCTAAAGAAGGCCGACGGACATTAGTAGAAGAATAGCTGATGGGATAGGACTGGGCCGGGCGCCGGAATGTCATTTCTGCAGAGGCAATAGGTGGCTTTGGAGAATTTTTGTGGTAGCGATGGATGAAATACGAAGAAAGCAGCACAGAGATGATGAAGGACAACAGCACTGCCCCTGCTATGACAGTCTTGCACACATCATCACATAGTTGCTCTGTGGATCAAGAAGAATTTATTAGAACTTTGTTGTTTCCTACTTCAGCTTGGGCAGTTCACGTGACACAGGTGTGACAAAGAATTCAAAAACATTTTTAAAAGCTACAGGAAAACCTAATAGCTGATTTTCTATTTTGGGCAGCAGCAGATAATCTTAAGCAAATGAGCTTAATTGACTGTGTAAAATGGAAGGATAGCTATCTTGAACTGATATTCCTTGTCTTTATAGAATTAGCTACTTCTGAGACTCTTCTTTATGGTCCAGCCTACCATATACTGATCTTCTGATACTACTTCTATCTCTGGAGACCTGTGACTAGATTTCACTTGTGGACAACAGTTTATGTTAGAACCATTCTGTCCAAATAGGGTCATTTTCATATATAAATTTTACTTCATTATGATGCCAATTATTGTACATAAGAAAAATACTTCTCTTCATCTTTTTGGATTCTAAAGAAAGAGACTTAGAATATTTGTATTTAACAAAATATTGTTTGTGAAAGCATTTCCTTATGCTGCAACTGCTTATGCATTTTTTCCTCCACATTTACTACTTCTCCTTTTCCATAAGGACTTTTAGTGTCTTTCTTTGGAAACTAAATTATGTAAGTGCCCCTAAACATCATTCTTCTAAGGCTGCGTGTTTCTCTCTGAAGGAACTGAGAGATTCAACATACTGTCCTTGCACTACTTACCATGAGATAATTCTGACCTCAGATACACAGTTAAGTTAACTACATCTGCAAGCTGTACCTCAGAACTAAGTAAAACAGCATAATATTTTTCTGGAATGTAGGGGCAGGGGGAAAATTTATGCTTCCTCTTTTTCTTTTTATGCCTATAAAAAATTTACTCAAGAGTGAATTGGGGTATATTCTAAACAACTCAGTTTGAGACATGTAAAATATTTGACTTTATGTTTCTTATTAGCAATAGTAAAAACGGTTTTAAAATAATAGTATTTAATCCCCATTAATCTGCTTTAAAGAACTGTATAAAGCTTTTTATCTTTAAACAAAGGTCAATGAATAAAGTAATCCATTCTTCCTCCTAAAACAATAGGTGTAGGCTATATGACATTTGATAGCTGAGATTTTCAGAAATGATTAGGAGGCTGGAATTACTTGAAAGTAATAGAATTCGGTATTCTAATTCTCCTAGGTGTCTTTGCAAATATCAGGTGAGCCTCACTGAAATGCAAATACTGCTGAAAAGCAAAGGATGGCCAACTTGTTTTTCATGTAGTAATGGATAAAAATGAACTTTTGCCAAGGACAGAAACAACCCCCTCTGGAGATTTTCAGTCTCCATGCCAGAAGTCAAGGTGCTTGTTCTTAATTAATTTTACATTCCCAATAATTATAGTTAATAATTATCTAAAGATATTTTTATTAAGATATTTTAAAGATACAATAAAGAACCAAATATATTGCTAATTAACGTGCCCACAAGTTCAGATTGTTGCATGTATATAAACATGGAAGACAGAAGATAGACAGAAAGCGAAAGATTAATATGAGAAGAGCAGATATTGTTTAAACTTACCTTTTATATCATCTTTCTCGCAATAACAGTTCTGTTTTGGGAAGCAGTAACAAATCCCATGTCCTGACTTAATTCCAAGATTTCCAGTGCCTTTCCCATGACCACCAATAATGTTTCCACCTAATTAAATACAGAAACAAGCTAAGATTCTCATGTAGTTAAAGAAAAAAAATAAGGCTGAAAGTTTTCCATGGGTTTATCCTCACATACATGTGTAAATTGGCAGCACAGCACAGTGCAATGATAATGACAGGGATTCTTGAGAATTAGGGTAGATTCTAAATGCTGAAATTTCTGAGGTCCTGAAATGAGGGGATCTTGGGTGGCCCGAATATCAGCCCTGATTAGCTGTTCTTCCTGTTACGGAAAACTCTTGATTAAAATTGATCTTTTATACAAATAAAATAGTTCTCTTTGCATTGCACTGTTAGAATATGTTCCTAATTTCATGTACACTTTAAAACTATGTAAAATCCCATTATTTAGTGCCAAACTTCTACCTCAAATGATCATCTCGTGGCTGTCCTTAGTTTTGTCAAAAAATGTTATGGTTCTGTATCAGTGAGGTCTTCTCACATTTTAAAGTTCTCCCTAAAGTATCTTCTGTAGTCTATTTATTTTAGTTTTTCTCTACCACTGTCTTCAGGTTTTTTTATTATGCATGAAATGATGTACAGAGCAGTGTTAGAGCATACAAATCCAGCGAGCAGTCTACAGGTTGAGTTCTGTTCCTGGTTCTGATGCCAATTTCCTCTTACCTCTGAAAAGTCAGCATATTGTTCTATATGTTATTTGTTCTATTGCAATTGTAGATAATGATACTTAATCACTTCTGTAAAGTGCCAAGAAATAATCTAGTTAAAGCACTAAAAATAAGCGTCAAGTGTTTAAAAAAAATTCATTACTAAAGAAGGCATTGTTTAATAATAGGAAACACTTCCAGAACTACTTGATTTTGAGCAGGAGATGATCATGCAGAGTAAATGCAAGGTCAGGCCCAAACTGTATTTCCAATTAAATATACATATTTTTTCTGTATATAGTATCAATGTGACCATTACGTGTCACATTTTTCCATGTATAAGCTGCCTTTAATCACAAACAGCATTGCATTAAGAGATATAGAGAGCAAACCAGTCAAGACCAACAAATTTAGCTGCTGTTCAGAATGATTGTCTAAACCATAAAGGGATTCAGAAGGTTAACAAGATATGTTCAATACAGTCTTATTGCTTCAAATCATTTTCCTCCCTCCTAATTCAATACAAGAGTGAATGACTGTTTCTTTTCTTTGGATACGTAGCAAAAATTGAGGAGAAGGATATTTTGACAAAAGGAAAGCAAACATCCTTCTCCAAAAAAAAAAAGGGGGGGGGGAGACTGGGACTTGGATATCCAAGCAAAATAGAAAGATTTTGACCATCTTTCCAGAGAGACTTACTAAAATGTATGCACCTCAGCACATTAATTTGGGAAAAGACTGTGCTGAGTCACTGCCCTCTGTGCTGACACTTGTTTTGAGAAGTGTGGGTGTTCCCAAAACTCTGTCTTATTCCCACAACCAGCCAACTTTCTCTGTTATGAAGAGGTGATGAAATAAAGTTTCTGTTAGCCTTAGAAAAGGATATTCATTTATATATACATACACATATATATGTGTATGTATGTATGTATATATATATATATATATACACACACATACATTGCACACATACACAGATACATACTGTTTACATATATATATATATATATATATATGTAAACAGTATGTATCTGTGTTTGAAGACCTGGAAGAAAGGGGGAGCAGAGGATCAGTAGATCCTTCCTAAATGGCTCTTGAGCAAGAGATTTGAAGACAAAGGTTTTTTACATAGCAAGGAAAGAAGGAACACATCTTTACTGTGGGTGCACACTGGAAACACTGAGCTTCCTATATGTATTCCAGAAGTCCATAAATGTATTTTTCACCGATGTACTGCTGGTAGAGAAATTCCAACACTGTTTTGAATTGTGGGGTATTTTACGTATTCACATTTTAAATCATTGCCTTGTGGTGGGAAAGAGCTTTCCCTACTTCAGGATAATTTGGAAAAATGAAAAACAGTAATCCTATCCAACACCATGTAGAAACTCCAGAAATTCAAAAAGTAAAAACAATGATTTTCAGACAAAACCAAAGGCAGTGACCGATTACTGCCAAAAACATAGCAAGGTAGAAGCCTAAGGACTGTATTTTCTTTCATTATCAGAAAGTCAAAGTTCAGAGGAACCTACAAAGGTAAGACATTTACAAATATTTAGATTTGCACACCCAGCCCTGAAGCAGTTTGTTATGACAAAAAAAGTGCTTCATTTAGAATGCAGTTAGGTTGCCTCTATTTGATAGGCACAGCCACAGCACCAGCTGTTTCAGCTGACTGCCCTTGAATTTAATATTTATAGTTTTAGTGTGAGAAAGCAATTCTGAGACTCCAGCACACAGCTATCATAATGACAGACAAATTATTGGAAAAAAAAAAGTATTTTAGCAACTGTGTGTACTTAAAGAATATCCTTGATCTTAATGCATCTGGGGCTTTTCTATTTATTACTTGCCGTTTATTTCCAAAGAAATGTCCTCTGCCAGGAAAAGCTGAAATAACGGTACTTCTGCACCTCTGAGCTCCTAAAACATGCTCATTTCTCTGTCTGTAAATATACTGGTTTTGGGCACTATCCCAGGCTCTGAATTGCATTAAATTACATATAAAATTATCCAACTCAGGCATTAAAAAGGCATACATAACATCTTGAAAGCTTGTCTTGCTTGCCTGCTACTGTTATCTAATAAGACAGTATTTCTTTCAGGCTCCTGTCACAAATATTTCCACTTTTGGAATGGCAACTAATTCCAGTTATTACCAACAACAACCAAAAAAAAAAAAATCAGATGATCAGAGAAATTACTTTCATTCACTTCAATCATTTCTGCCACTCTACAGAATGTTTTTATGCACTCTAATGAAATAATGTGATAAAAGTCAATTAGAATACACAATCACATTCTTTCATGTGCAAAATTCAAAAGGTGCATATTTATTAATTCATTTTTATAGAACAACTTCTGTTCTAGCCCATGATATACTAATAGTTCCTCAAAAACTATTAAAAATTTAAACATGGAGTAAAGGATGCCAGAGCCAGGAGATTTACTCAAAAAAAAAAAAAAAATCAGATGCTTACATATTTATTCATTCATTAGATACTGAATGCTATGTAAGTGGATCAAAAAATGATCATCTCATAGAAGACTGAACTTACTCAAGTACAGTACATTTGATATATTCAGGGTGATTTGTGACCTTGCAGGTATGTGTGTGTGAAATGCAAATAAATGTGTTGAAGAAAAACCTGTAAATGTATTTCAGTTCTTCTTCTGTAAATGCTGTTCATGTGAGTCTCTGCCAGTATCTTCAAATAGATAGGGTGTTGGATCACTTTGATAGTTACTTGTCAAATAAGTCCAGATGCATTTCTGAAAGTGATCCTTCTTAAGCACATGTATTTTGAATTGAAATTTGTTTCTTTTTACTTAGTAAATAGTGAAATAGTTTAAACAGACATGGTTTCGATTTCAATGTGCTACAGTTTGGAAATATGGCATTAACCTGCCTAAAACCAGTATTTTTTTCAGCAAATATTTTCAATGAAGAACACTACCTGCAAATTAACAGAGGGAGCAGAACGAGAATTACTGAGAAAACCTTATGTTGCCATCACTGAGAGCCAACAGGCATTAACCTGACTGGCTTCAAAAATAACAAGTCTCCATAATTGTAACATTCTTTCATGATTCATCTGCAGGTATGACAATGCATATATGGTAAATATGTGGAACTTGTAAAAGTATCTGGGCTTAAGAAAGTAGAGCTTGATGAACAGCAATCAGCTGCAACACAAAAAAAAAACAATCCTAAAACATTTCCATACTTGTACAGTCCTGGGGGCACACAGCTGGATCTTTGCTCTCAACCACATCACAGGTGCCATCTGGACAAGTCTTGATACTTGGGGTGCATGTGGAATAGTTTGTGGTGATTCCTATTAACAGAAAAACAGAGTTATACAAATACCATGAGGCTTTGAAGGAAAACTTACTGCATCTGCTCTGCGCATAGTGACACACCAAAATACAGGTCAACCTTACGTTTATTTTAAACATCTGTGAATAATTATAAATACTTTCCCATCTTCTAAAGTAACAGGACAGACAACAGATAAAAGCAACTGGAAGGAATAATTTTCATTGTGTTTTCTGATTTGTGTCTTTGATAGCCCTTTGGGTAGGTCAGTTACAGTGAGAATGACTTGAAAAAGAGGTAGGAGACCATTTTGTGACTGACGAATAGCTTTTATGGCTAAGGACATCCCTACACAATTTTACATGTATTTGACTACAGAGGTTGTCAAAGAGAATTTGAAATGCTCAATGCAGTTTGATGGGACAAAGCATAAACACAGAAGAAGCATTGTTATGGAATAACCAAAAGTACTGCCACCTATCAGATCTGTGTCCAGCTAGAATAAATCAGTTTATAGAATTCCACAGATCAGTTACAACTAAACACAAACATGATTTCAGACAACAGAAATGTACCTTTCCCACTCCCCTGTCTCCACTGGCATCTTCCTGTTAGGACTCCCAGGCCACCACACTCTTCACATTCAGCATAGCGCTTACTCACAGCACAAGACTCTGGGCAGTCCTCTTCTTTTTTTAAAACTGTTGGGAAGAATGTTTGCCATCAGTTCAGTAAAAGGAACATGAATACACAACAAGTTAGCTCAAACCAGAAGGAAAATTCCTTTCTTTGGTGTAGGAAGAAAGGAGGTCACAGAAGAGAGAAGACGGAGCGAAGACTGACTGACCCAACTATCAATTTAAGTAACATTTAAGAAGTCTATAGACGTTTCTCTTCTGTGAAAGTAAATATTAAGAACATGATGGCATAGTCATCTTGATGGCACACTGTCAATGCCTAGAACTGTAGAAATACGCTAATGTATTTCTGAAAACACAGCAATAGGGACCTTAGGTCACAGTTTCATACAAAACTTTTAATTAAGCAAAAATATTTTGTACTTGGGCTAATGCAGTAGTAGCCCAAGAGCACATGCTAGGAATGTGTGATTTCAGACAGCACAAGGCTCTCACAAAAAGTGAAGTTCAGGGTTTTGTTTATTCTTCATCAACCCATTCCCTCCTGACATAGAAGCTATGATACAAAAGAAGGAAACTGAGGAAATTATGAGGTAGAATTTTCAGGTTCTGCACAAAGTGAGATAATGGTTTGGAGAGAAATGGTTATGTTTCCTGTGTAACCCTCCTCTGCTGTGGCTGTTAAAGAATATTTCTAACACTCTGCCCTTACGGCCTTTTCAGTAAAGTGAGACCAATACAATTGTATTATTTATATTGAGCAAAATGTAAAGCCAAAATAAATAAATAAAAATGGGAGAGGAAAGTTGCAAGAAAGATGATTAAATACACCTAGGTCAAAGAACTATGGTTTCATACACGTGTGTGCGTGTGTGTGTGTATAAGCATTAGAAATTACACATAGTGCACCACTTTATCTGCATGAATTCCTCAAATAAACATCTGTCACAGTTGGGTTTGAATCAAAACTAATAAAAACACAAACTGCAATCTGTATCTTGTAGCTCAGGCTCATGCTCATTGTTAATGCCATCAGTTTATGGATCACCGAACTAACTCATGACCTAATACCAGTAACACATGTAAAAAAGGAGATTGTTCTAATTGACTCAGGTACTTACGAGATCCTTCCAATACAATAGTGAGAAGTGTTTTGGTATGTTTCCTGCTCTGCTTGTCTGTAGCTTGAATAGTGTATTGTATTTCTTTGCATTCGGGTCTGCGTAGTACAGAGGAATCATTCACATAAAGGCTTCCATATTTGTCTTCTCGCCCTTGAAGTATGCTGACAGGGTAGCAGCTTACGTTGGGGGACAGTAACTTGTAGGTGATGTTCACACCACGGAATTTCATGCAGTTTTCAATACAGATTTTTCCTATCTAGGCTCAAACAGCAACAAAGAAGTCACAAAGAACAGAAACAAAACTGTACATCAAAAACATTCTGTTCTTCCCCAAAATGTCTTAAAGAAAATGGAGAATAGTTTACCTTCCACAGCTTAGCGTTTACACATGATTTGACATTTTACCACCAAAACAGAACCTGAACCACAGAATTATCTAGGTTGGTAAAGACCTTCAGGATCAAACACAACCATCCACCAGACCTGCCAAGTCCAATCACTAAACCATATCCCTTTGTACCATGTTTATACACCTTTTAAATACCTACAGGGGTGGGGACTCCACCATTTCCCTGGACTGCCTGTTCCAATGCCTGACTGCCCTCTCCATGAAGAAACTCCTTATAATATCCAATCTAAAGCCTCCTCACAACTTGAGACCGTTCCCTCACGTCGTATCGCTTGTCACCCAGGCAAAGAGACTGACATTCACCTTGCCACAGCCTCCTTTCAGGTAGCTTTAGAGAGCAGTGAGGTCTCCCCTCAGACTAAACCCTCATTGCCTCCTCGAGCTCATTTTCTAGTCCCTTCACCAGCTTTGTTGCTCTTCTCTGCACATACTCAAGCAACTCAAATATTCTTGTAGGAAGGGATGCAAAACCTGAATACTTGAGGTGTGGTCTCACCAGTGCTGTGTACAAAGGGACAGTCACTTCCCTGATCCAGCTGGCCACACTGCTCCGGATGTAGATCAGGATGCCACCAGCCTTCTTGGTCACGTAGGCCCACTGCCAGCTCAGGTTCAGCTGGCTGGTGACCAGCACCCCTGGGTACTTTTTGTGCTGGGCACCTTCCCAGCCTTTCTTCCCTGAGCCTGTACTGCTGTGTGGGGTTGCTGTGAGCCAAGCACAACCCCCAGCACTAACCCTTGTTGTACATCATGCGATTGGAGTTGGCCTGTCCATCTGGCCTATCCAGATCCCTCGCAGAGCCTTCCTGCCCTTAAGCAGAGCAACATTCCTACTTAACTTGGTATTGTCTGCAAACTTGCTGAGGGTGCACTGGATCCCCTCATCCAGATCACAGATAAAAATGTTAAATAAAACTGGCCCTAGGACCGAGCCCTGGGGAATGACACTGGTGCCCAGCCACCAGTGGACTGAACCCCATCCCCTATGACCCTGAGCATGGCCACTCAGCCGGTTCTTCACCCAGCCAGCTGTACCCCAGTCCATGCCTTGGGCAGCCAGCTTCTCCAGGAGACTACTGTGGAAAACAGCATCAAATGCTTTACTAAAATCCAGGTACACAACATCCACAGCCTCAGCTACTAAGCAGGTCCTTCAAATGTCATTTATCCTCAGTAAAAACAAGAGGCTAAGGATTACCATTGTCTTCTGATTAACAGTGGAAACAGTAGAAAATTTGGCCCAGGGACTCGGCAATATTTGGTGCCTACTGCTGGTGGTAGGTCACATCCAGTGAGAACATAACCCTGTGATTTGGGAAAGTCTAGGTTCAGTCTCTGCTCTGTCCCAGGCCGATCTGTGAGAAAAACTTTGGATTTGCTTGAGAAAGCAAATGGCTCAGTGTGAACAAAGCCGAGATTCTTTTCAAATAAGACAGAAATAGAAATTGCTAATGCATAACTTTTGTAATAGCTACAGTCAAAACTTTCTGGCCAGCAGAGCTTTCTGAAAGCCTTAAAAGGAGAAAGGAACTCATTGTTTCCCATTTGCAATTTTTTAAACATTTTCATCTAAAAATGAAAATATGTGGATTTGCCATATATGAACTCCTGCCTGCCAGAATATCTATGCTAGAGCACTCTTCAGTCTGAAACAATCTATCTAAGCAGCACAGGAATGTAAAGCCCTGTCTCTTGTCCAGCTCCTACAGGAACTGATCCAAAACTTTGTTTTTTCCATTTACTGGAGTGGGATTCGGATCAGATCCAGACAAACTGGCTTTCCTTGCAGAGAAAACCACAATGTGAAGGGTGGGGTATTATTTAAGGAGATGTGGTGATGGATTCTTTTCAGAGGCTTCAGTTAAGATGTGTTTGAGCATTTTTATTCAAGATTGTAAAAAGAAAAAAAAAAGTTTTTTGTTTGTTAGTGGGTTTTTTGTTTGTTTGTTTTTTTTACTAAGCCCTCTTCCTATGAGCCTGGACTATTTAGTCTGAGAGGAAGCTCTTGCAGTCCTAGAAGGACTGTCATGGGATAATCCTACTTCATCCAACATTTCCCTTCACATGCTAACTGTTCACTTGGCTCCATTTGTTTTGTTGTGTTTTTCAGTTTTTGGCACTTTTATTTTTCTTTGGTGTACAGGTAGCATACAAAGACTACTAATGCAAGTAAAAGCTAGGCCATCACTGGTAGTTAGCTTCCATGCTGTCTTCTCCTGACAGCACACTGGGACTGGCAAGACAAAAAAGAAGTGAAGACAAGACTGCAACTCTTCATGAATTCTGTCTACACAGGTTCCATCCAGTACCACGTCATTTTAGGTTTGGTGTTGCATTGCAATTGGCAGTATTTTGCAACTGTTCCCAGTGATGTTGCTTTGATGCAGTAGAACAGTTACATCCCATGACATTAACCTTTATATAGACCAAATAAAAATTGACCTTTCTTGCTGTCTACTCTGCCA
This sequence comes from Anas platyrhynchos, assembly GCF_047663525.1. Classification (NCBI taxonomy): domain Eukaryota; kingdom Metazoa; phylum Chordata; class Aves; order Anseriformes; family Anatidae; genus Anas; species Anas platyrhynchos. Next base: position 15,277,553 of record NC_092592.1, read on the forward strand.
TAACTGCTTTGTCCAGGCACCCTTTTGCCAACAAAGTTTCCCACAAATGGGATGGACGCAACATAAATTTAGAGTTCCTGAAGAACAGATTTTCCTTATAGTAGAGCGGGGCCCAGTTTTGCTTTCTTTTTATCACTTAAGGGGAAGCTAAAAATGCCCCTCTCAAACATTTTCTGCAGGAAAGAACAGCCTTTCCCATTTTTGACTGGTTTTTGATGCAGTTTTTAAGACACACAACAGTTAACACAAAAATATCATTACCAGCAATAGGAATGGAAAAATCCATCTTTTGAACTTCAAAGTTTAATAAAGTCTGGATAATGATAATGTTCCTCTTCACTGAATTCCAGGGACATTTAGACATATAAGCTCTTTAAAAAATCTCAGCTTATATTATTCATCATTTATCTCAGTAAATGTCAATAGGGCTTTAAGTCCTTTGATAAGTTAAATGCCACTGGGCAAGCCTGTACCATCAGGCCATGCTTCTGTTATTCAATTCATTTAGCTGCTCAAATAGACAAATGGCATCAGCCCAGCAGTTAATCATTTCTTCACGCTCTTGTGTTTTCCTTAGGGCAAGAGACAGTTCAGCCTTCATATTGATTTGGCTCAGTACTTTTCCTCACTGCTTTGGCACATCACGGCTAATTATGCAGACAACTTTAATAATGTGAAGTGCTGGGAACTAAAATGCTTACATCGACTTGTACTCCAAACCTGACCACACTGTAAATTCAAATGCAGTCTCAAAACTAAGTGGATGATCCTAACTGATCAAGAAAACCATCTTCAGAGCCAGAATAAGTTTTCCATTTTGCTGGTCGAGAATCAGAACAAAAATCTCTGTGAATTTGCATGTAGGCAGTACATTGATCTCCCACAGACTTGGGAGTTCTTCATGGAACAATCTGTTTTTCCCAGCTACTACTGCCACCCAGTGAAATCGCACGGCTACTGTAAAGTGTCATTGTTTCCAGAAACCCTAAAAATCCATGTCAAATGTTTGACTGTCCTGACAACACACCAGAAAGGTATCTTTAAAACGTTAACATGGTTTTGTTCTACGGTTATGAAACTGAAAAATAATATATATTAAGTCTTGAAAAAAACACATTCAGTCAATTTAGGGCATGCACAGATAAAAAATGGTTTAACCAAATTTAATTTTGACAACAGAGAATTCATTCATTAATTCATAACGTTTTTGTATGTATGTACATATTTGTAATGTCTTCTTGTATATATATACACGCACACACACACAAAAAAGGAATTATTTCATATATATTTATGCATACCCAATAGTCAACTGTCCCCCTTTTTGCAATTACAGTCATGTTGTGACATGCATGCAATTGGTAGTCATTATTAAATGATAAAAACTAGGCTGTAAGTATCCTAAGCACCTCATGTTATTTCTTTTTGGAGGAAAACCACTGCTCTCACCTTATTTCCTTGCACCTGTTTTCTACATCAGTGAGAATAAATCTTTCACAATCTAGTGCTACAAACAAGCAACTAAACCCTCCTAACATCACAGTTGTTGTGATCTGTGCAAAAAGCACAGTATGTGTTCTGAAATTTTTAAAAGGCTGCAAATTTAGAAGTTGCAGCAACAAGGAATCACAGTGTCATAAAGCAGTTGTTTTCATAAGGAGCCCACTATGTGATCACTCAGAGGCTTTCTCATATTTAGACTATTCATTGTAGACTGTGGGTAAAATCTCTCTTGAATAAGCAGCATTTTTATTGGTCACGTAAGGCCTATTCTGTACTCTCAAAAGCTACCAAACCATAGTGCATTTCATCAGATTAAATATAAAAACATGATTTATACACAACTTTCCTTTTTCCTTCTTTTTACAACTAGCCAGAGGCTTCAGGATGAGTAAAAGTGAGTCCTTCCATAGGAGACTTCTAATGAATTGGTTTTCTCTGCAATTAGGATAATCCTTCTCTCTGTTGCAAATACAGCAGTGGTATTACAGCTTTATTTAGTAGTAAGATATACTTCTCAAGAGCTCCCTCAAAACAGCTCATCATTGATGTTTTTAATATTCACTTTCATAAAATTAATTATATTGAACTAGTTCCTTATTAATGTACATGTTCCACAGGAATTACATTGCAATTTTCACCTGATTAATGTCAACCTGTTAGAAGGTGTTTCTGGAAGGCATTATTAATGGCAGTGGTAGTGATTAAACTAAAATGAGGGTTAAATTAGGAAGCACATTAATTACTAACTAGCCATTATCTAGAGAAAAGCCATTAAAAATGCTAGAATATAGCTATTGAGCTGGGACTCAATAGCTAGGACAAAGCACTTTTTTGCTGTTGACATTTTCCCACTTATTTATGCCTAAGACACTAATGGCTGCCAGTACCTCTGATGATAATACAAGTCTCTATTTCTGTCAATTAATATTTTCACATACGTCCTCTATTCTGCTATTATATGGTGAGAGCTAGTGTCCAGTCTACTCGATATCCACTGTGGCCACATCCAGCAAATTATCTTGTCATCACATAAAACAGCTACAAACAATGCTTTAACCATATGCCCATCGCAGAAGACATTTGCATGTCAATTCTTGAAGAGTTCCTGAAAGCTATGCGCATTGCAAAAAAATGTAGAGAACAGCTCAGCTGTTCCACAAAAGCAAGCAGAAATAACCATGTAATTGCAGAAAATAAACAATTAGGAATGAAATAGTAGCAACAACTATGCCAGTATGTAGCTAAATCAGTAGGGAGAAGCCAGAAACAGTTTTAGAATTTCACATTTCTTAATCTAATATGTAATTTCAGAGTGTACCATGAAACACAGATAGTTAAACTTTACCTGCATACAAATGGGAGTTGGAATCAAGAAATAGAGCCTAGATTTCCTGCATCTCACCTACTAGTGATCTATCTACTATCTCTGACTCTAACAGAGTGAAAGTATAATTAAAGCAGTTCTTACTTGTGCAAAGCGTTCAGCATTTCTGTTCACTGTGAACTGGTAAGTTGTGTTTGGAAACTGAATGCTGACAGGGAGGATGGAGACATTGAAATGAAGCATCACTGATCTTTCTGGGCCATGAAATTCTGTGTCGTTCACCAAAACATCCAGCCGGAAAGAACGATGCTCTGTGACTGAAATACTTTTATTCAGCACCAGTTCTACAAAAGATAAAAAAGATAAGATCAGTCTATTATAAACCAAAATCTGGGAATCTGAGAATGTATTTTTTGATACTGTACACCCCCCCCTCCCCCCCCCCGGTTATATATATCAAAGTTACTCATACTAGGAAATGAATGGAAATAAAACAATGATTAAAAAAAAAAAGAAAATAAAATGCAGTTCCGTGGATTTATGCTGTGCTATACAAGATGTTTGAAGAGGTACTGAAAAGGTGATCTTCCACACTAATGACCATGTTGAGAATCCAACCATGGCTTAATCAAAACCTCTCACCTATCTGTACAATGAACGTATAATCCCTATCCCAGAAATACACCATTTTTTCAGTACATGCTTAAAACCTCAGTGCTTTGCTTAATTTGAAATTTACCAGCTTTCTTTGGGTAAAATTTACAGAATACTTGAAAAAGTTAAATAGCAACTGTCAATCATTAACAAACAACTTCTTTATTTGAAGAAAGAGACCTTACTGTACTCGTGTTGAGTTCCCCTCACTTGGCTGCCGTTTGGGCTGAAATGGATTTCATCAAAAATATGCTCTACCCGAAATGTTTCATTTATCCATGGATCATCAGTAATGATGGTTCCTGTGTATTTCTTTCTGCTGCTTTCAAGAGGATAAATAGGTGTGGTGTCTGCATCACATACAGTTAGTGTTGCAAGGACAGTTCCCTAGAAGGAAATCATAAATGACATTGCTGACTGACCTTGAAAGCTTTCTTCCCTTGACATGTGCTTTGGAGATTAAAATACTGGTCATATAAAAATCTTTAACTTTCAGTTAGGCCCACTTTTATTCAAATTAATTTTAAATTCAGGATACCAATATTTCACACCTGTTTGGTTTTGTTTGTTTGTTTTTGTTTTTGTCCAGAAAATATGTAGAAACACTTTATTAAGCCAGGTTAGTGTTCACAGTCACTTTCAGGACCCAGGAGGGGATAGTTTATCTGGCCTTCATGTTATTGTCACAGCAATCTCCACCTCAGTTTGAAGTTTGACACTCGGATAAATTAGTGAGGAGCCAAAAGAAAACCTCAAACTGGACTGTCCCCAGTTGTGCAGCTAGAGTACTCAATCACTTTTAAAAAAATATATTTACATATACAATATGCAAATATATTTATATATTTACAGATTCATAACATATTATATGAAATAAATTTATAGTCATAATATATTTAACATGTATTAATTTTTATATTTTTTGGGTGTATATCACACTATGTATATACTATATATACGCACTATGTATATACTATGTATATACTATATATACACACACGCACACAGAGTACATCATTATATTGTAATCTAATCCAAATACAATCCCAAACTTTTGAGGCAGGAAATGAGTGCACAGCTCTTGACTTGTGTTTTTGAATGTACTATATTACAGACATTATAAATACAGTACATTCAAAAATCAATGTTATTCTACAAAACTACTAAATAAGCAGGTAAGTAACACAGGTACTTAAACGACAAGGAAATTCATTCACTCAGGTCAAGCTTCACTTTAAATGACAAGTGGCCTGAATTGTCTGCCTTCTGCTTAGCTTACTAGATTGCTGTTTCCTACTCGGTCACTGAATGCACACGTCTTTTAAAATTCTTCATTTGTAATGCTGTTATTTCAAGCTCATTTAGTTGCTAGAAAAGATTGACAATTTCTAAGTAGAATGATTTTCTTTCTACTACAAACTAACAGTGAAACCACATTCTGAGCATTTTGCAGGCACGTAATTTCAAAGACAGTATTTCAATTTATAACACAACTTTATGAGACTTTCCCCTTTTTCATCCAGATCTAAGTGAAACAAATATAGAATTCTTCCAAAAACGTGAAAAGGAATTGCATTATGTCCAGGCAAACGTGGTAGTTGTCAATGCTTGCTGTAGTCTGGAGGTGGCAGCAAACTCCCCAAATAACTCTTTCCCTTCCAGACACAAGCATGAGCAAAACATACTTTGAAGGAAAAAAAAAAAAAGAAAAAAAGGTTGCTGTTCTGAAACAGAAGTCCTGTCATGACAGATGCATCATTTAGGCCCATAAAGAAGTGCCTTATCTCTATCACTGATGTATTAAGTTTTCCAACTGGAGGAGCCAAAAGCCCACTTGTACTCTTCTATACTGAAGCAATGTGTGTATTTGTACAGAGGCACACATAAAAACATCCAGGGATTCAGTCCGTTTGAAAGGTCATCTTGGCACAGTACAAGAGAATTGGGACGGGACCATTAAAGCAAGATCCTGGCGCTCTCTTTTAACAGCCTAAAACCAGAAACGTTACCACCTTTGCAAGTGCAAAGTTTGTCTGCAGGGACAGAATCAACACTGCAGAAGATGAGCACTTCTCCTCACTTCTTAACACTGGTACAGCACCCTAGTAGCTGTTCTGAATGTGTTTCTTATATCTGGTAAGGATTCTCACATGCACCTTTTCTAACACTCAGTTTCAGTCTCTTGGGGGAAATAACCCTGTAACAAATACAATGTAGAGCTCTATATGGAAATATGCAATAAGCCCAACCACAGTCGTGGCAATGACCCATCCTGACCTCATAAATTGCTCACGTTTGTTTACATTGTTCCTTCCTGACCCAAATTGTTGTTATTTTGGGGTCTGAATAAGATATAAGAAGGGAGGTGTGGAAGAATTCTTCAGCATCACCATTTTACAATCACAGCTCTGAAGAGCGTGGTGTGACCATGTGCTTGACACCAATAACCCCACCTACAACCACTGTGCTCCTTCTTCAGAGACCAGATCAAGGAGAATATTACCTCTTTTCTGTTGAACTCCACGACAGCATCTGCAGTATCAGTGCCATTAGGAAGGAAGGGAGGAGAGTCATCTTCATCTAACACATTTACCAGGAAAGGCACCTCAACCTGCATTTCCCTGAAGCCCTCTCTCACGGTACATTTGGCAATCAGCTCATATCTCTCTCTCTCTTCTCGATCTAGGCGCTGTGTCACGCTCACGCCGGTGGTGTTCTCATTGTATCGAAAGGGCATACCTTCGGCTGAAAAACATAGCCACAGTATAAACGGGGACAATCACTTCCTATTATAGGACTCTGTTTTCTTCTGTAATATTCTTTTACATTCCAGTAATCTATTTGGACATTTTGACTGCATGATAAAAGGCAGAGTCAGAAGTGAAACAGAAGAAAGTTGTGGGGATATATTAGGGTAGTGAGAAAATACAGAAAATCCTACACTTTAGAAGAAGCACAATTTTATAGCTCAGCATATTCCAGATCTGCTCTTGCCACGTGAAAACTTCTAAAACCAATCTTTTCCTTAGGGAAAGAGACAGTCCTCCTTCCCATCCTTTCTGTATAATTCAAAGGCAAAATGCTCAGGCTCAGATCACATTTGCAAGGGAATTTCCTTTAGAGAATCAACGTAGCCGATCTACTACAAGAGATATCTTAACAGTGCAGCTGTTTGCCTTTATTGCTGGGACCCGAAAGGTTCAGTTCCAGTTTTACCTGCCAGCAGTTTGTAGGAAATGCTGAGATTCTGACACAGATGATGAACTGAGGGTAACTGGAGCTGATGAAATGTGCCAGGTGGTTTATTCTCCTTGATGTGAAAGGAAAGATCCATTTCCGTGAAGCAAAGCTGCCTTGCTGTCAGTGAACTACAAGCTGGTGCAGTAGCATTGATCAAGGAGAGGACAACTGTCGTACGAGTAGCAGAGTCACATTCCTTCTCTTGGAAAGGGTGGGATGAAAGGAAGACATACAGCATCACTTTTGATAATGTCATCCAGTTTCCTACAGCTTCAGAAAAAAACACACCAAAAGAAATATTTTATGGATGACACGCTGTTTCTTTTACATTTTTTAATGTTCTAGCCCATTATTCCACAAACAACCGCATAGTTCTATTATGTAACTGAAAAAGTCTTGAGTATATAATCTGCTGGTTCAACAACCTTAAATTTTAATCCTAATAACTCTAGAAAGCCAAAAACCTATAGGTGTTACTACTCATTTTATTATATAGAACATCATTGAATTGTATCAGTGGTTTTGCCTGTATAAGACACTAACATACAGTAAGTCACTACTAGTAATCAGCTTTATGATAGAGCTGTTTTCAAAGGGACCAGAGCAGAGTGGGGTTGCAATAGGGAAAAAGAGTGTGCAAAACGGTAACAAATATTGAGGACAGACGCACAACTACTAACTGTCATTTAAATAACAGTGTTTTGTGAATTTATACCAGTTGAGGATATGGATCAATTTGCTTATGTTTAGAGAACAATCTGCTTCATCATTCTGGAACAGAAAGAGCTGGTCAAAATATAACTGACATTAAAATAAACCCATGACATCTACAAACACACCCTTAAGCCTTAATTATTTTGATTATCAGTGTTTGACTACAGACAGAATGATAGTATCTGTGACAGAGCTAATTCACTTGAAGAGTCTATAGGTCACTATGTTGTGAACAAAACAAGAAATCCCAAGACACTCAAGTTCTGGATAGCTATTCTTCTCTTGCTCAGTTATAAACAGCTATCTGGTATTCACGAACACCAAGTACCAAAAATGCAGTGCAAATGGGTGAGATAATAAGCAATAAGCATGAAAAAAATAAAAACAGTAAGTGCCTGAAGTTGAACATTTAAACATCAAGGCACCCAAATCAAAGGGTAGTGTTGATATATGGCCCTTAAACTCGACAGTTAGTACAGACTTTCCAACAGCAGAATTTCTGCAAGTGATCACAGCAGTTGGCCATTAGCTCCTCACCCATTTCCTCCTCCACCATCTAATGATATCTAATTTCCTCATAGATTAAAATCACCAAAACCAATTTACTGCTAGAACATAAAAGAAAAGGAAAAACCTAGGATAACTCATTTCTATAGTTCAATAATAAGCTTCTTTAACTAAACCAGATCTCCAGAGAAAGAGAGGTACACATAACTACTTCTTCCAAGAACTATTTAGTATTACATGCGAATTAACTGTGTGAATCCAAATTACAAGACTTTGAGGGCTGTTTACGAGAGTTAGAAGTAAACTAACTGCATCAGTCTGGACACTAAGCACCCAACACTGACAAAGTGGAATTGGCTCAATTTGCACCAGTAGCTGAACAAATCGCAAATCTCAGTGTAAAGCTGGGGCTTATTGCAGCTGTGAAATGCAGAAAAGTGATTTGATGTAGTCCAACATTCCCGCTGTATTGGAACCTGCAGTGAAAGCAACTGGATCCATCCCAGCTTAGCATTTAATTTAGTATGCATCTTCTTGCATTTGCTGTGGGTTTTGTCGGTTCTGGTTCCTCATTTTTAAAAGGTGTGTTTTTGTTTTTTTGTTTTTTTTTTTTTTGTTGTTGTTGTTGTTGTTGTTTTTTTTAAATCAAATTCAGTGGTCATAGGCTGATTGGTAACTCTCATGACCCAAACAAACTTTCCTTTAACAACAGATAATTCAACAAGGAAAGCTAGTCTTGTACTTACACAACATGTTAAAGTCTTCTCTATCTACGCTCCTGCTGAGGTAGAGAAGTCCTGTTTTTTCTCTAATTTGAAACCAATGATTTTCATGGGATCTTGCTCGAGAAATGACAAGATTCTGGCACAGATGAAAGTGAGCCGCTTCTCCGTGTGAGTCCCTCAAGGCATGGATGCGCAGGAGCGGTGTACCTGCTGGCTGATCAATGTAGACATTCTCTGAGTACTCTTTCCTGGGGAAGTACAAACCAAAGGAAGCTGCAAAGGAAGGAACACAACAAGAGAGTTACTCGAAGTTAAAGGATTTTTTCATTGGCATTTGCTTAAGAGATACATTTCCAAAGAATCGAAAGCTTCATTTTCTAAGGATTATAGAAGCATTAAAAAATATGAGAAAAAGACAGATCCTCATCTGGTGTAAATCAGTCTAGTTTTGCTGCACTCAAGCCAGAGACATAAACTTCAGGTTTTTAGTGGTTACGTTCAAGTTACAACGTCATCTACTTTTTCAAAGCAAAACTGCCTTGCTGTAAGCACGGCCCAGCTTAAGAACACTTAATGAAGTTCTGCTTGCCAGGTTTTACTTAAGTACATATCTGTAGCTCTCATCTCTTCTTCCATTATCTCACAGATGATATTCAGAGAAGGAAAAAACCTCTGATGAAATCACACATGCAGTAAAAAAACTTCTGCTGCTGAGAGAAAACACAGAAATGTATCAGTGGCTTCCAAACCTTTCCTCAGATTACATAAAACCTTTCTTACATGAAAGTCCTTTTCTGGCATCTTTCTAAACAGGCCAGCATGATACATTCCCCACAGAAAATAGGACTTGTTTAAAGAAAACTAACATGAAAATTATATATAAGTACTTATATATTACCAATAGGAAAGCTCAGAACTGACTTGCCTGAACAGAGGAGGCATGTATACACCTATTTGTAATACAATGAATGTGACTGACTGATTCTTCCATTTTTTTCCTCTGTCACGTTATAGATGTTTGCATGTAGCAGGACTCAGCTGCCCTGCCGTTGATGTCTTTTTCTTCAGCTAGTATCATTTTACCAGATCACTTTGCAATGGCTTCTCCACCCCTTTCCTATGCCTCTGTTCCAACTGTACAGTTTGCAAAGCTGATCACAGCAGAATAGGTGATACACATCAAGTGCACAGTCATTAAAAATAAGCATTAAAATCACTGCATAAGCATGCTTTACTGAGGTGTCAGAAACACTAAAAAACCTGACAAAGCTCTGGATTGTATAATGGTCGTCAAACAGGACTACTCCAAATTCTTAAAAAAAAAAAAAAAAAAAAAAAAAGCTCTGATATGTTAAAAATAAGCAAGATTGAGGTGATATTTTTGGAAATATAAAAGACAGACTAACAACTGTATCCACTGCAGCTGGCTGAAAGAGGGCTAGTATATTTTCTGGTTGCACAGGCAGGCCAATGATGGAATTAATCTCAAAGATTTCCTACCTGTATCTTCTGTACACAGTGATATTCATGTGCACTGAAATACTGGACCTGTCACCCTTGTCCTTCACCTGCACTGACATCCTGTACTTGCTCCCATACAACAGAACACTTGCACTTTGCAGAATTTTGCAGCATCTAACGTGATTTGATAAGGAGTAAGGCCTATGAAAGGCTCACACATCTGCTGAACAAATGAAAATAATAACAATCTCCATATGGTACAAATACAAGAGTATCTTAGCTAAAATCAAGCCAGATATAAATGGAAATAATGGTAACACAGCAGTAAAACTGCGAATATAAAGCCAAAACATCTTCAAAACACCATCAGGCTGTAGCACTTACTTATTTTATATTATTATCAGACCCATATAGTATTCTGCTGAATGAAAAGGACCACAAACAAACTGCAAATGAGAGATGTCTAATTTCATTTGGAAATACCACAGAAACCACTCTACCTTGCAATGCTTCATGACATCAGTATGCCTGGATGCAATTACCTCCATGTGATTTACGGGACCCCATTAGTCATTCTACATACACTTTGCAGTATTTGAATAAAGTGGTAAAATGATTCAGTAGATGAATTTGCTCCAAAGTAATTAATTCAAAGAAAAGCCAACAATAATTTTGTGAGAGTTTTAGAAAAGCAGTTTAACCAGTGAATCCTGAAGTCCCCTATTTGGAAGAAAACAATTACTTCTGATTCTGGCCCCATCACCACCTTTTTTGCAAGTTGGATTCCTGAACATTCTTAATATATTTCAAATCTCTTTCCAGTCTTGCTCTCTGTCTCAGTCTTCTTGGGTGCCGGAAAGGATGGGCAATCTGTACCACTAAATTCCTAACAAACAGGTTCATTAATGAGAGGGACAAGGTGATACCCAAACAGCAAGCCCAGCCCCAGTCCAAATGAATAGATTTCCTTGAGGTATTTTCTATAAGATTGTGATTCTACAGTTATGAAAATTTATACAATTATAGTCTTATACAGAATTAGCAACAAGATGAAGGAATTTTATTCCCTTATTTCTACAACTGAGGTGAACAATTCTCACGTGAATGAGGAAGATGTATCACAAACATCACATGGTGCAAAGACTAGCACAGGAATATATAGAAAGGAGAGTATATATAAGCAGTATTGATCCATGAAGTGTGAAACTGTATCAAAAAAAAGGAAAAACAGTTGTAATTATTTCCTCACCTTAAAGGAGCGTGTTAATCTGTACAAGCACACAGATACAGTAATCTTGACTGTCTGTCTATACACTAAAGGTAGACTTAATAGCAGGTAAAGAGCCTTCACCAAGATGTGTGCATGCAGAGTCCTGCAACCACTAGTGCACATAATAGAGAACAGTTACACTGCAGCAAGCATTTGGATCACACTGAAGCTTTTGAAGTGAATCCCAGAAAAGACCCTGCTCGCATGGCTCTGGCTCTTCTCACAGAACCATCTTGGAGCACCTGAACTTGATTCCTCCAGCCACATTCAGCCGCTGGAGCCAGATGAGGGCTGGTCCAACGTAAAAACCTCTGCAACATTGACAGTGTAAGCATCAGGTTGTTGGCACTGCTGGCTTTGCTCTTCAAATCTGGTTCTACACTACATGCCAGTGTACACAGTCATGTTTAACTTAAAGTATCTTAACAATTATTACGGATGTAAACATCTAAAACTTTGTATGCAAGTACACGTTAGCATCCTGACTGCTTGGAACTGACAAAAAAAAAAAAAGAAAGTATTTATGCTGCAGACTCCTTGAAATTCTTTGGTGTGTGTTCACAGGATTAATCATCTCCGTTCTCAGAAAAACAGGGAAAAAATCCTGTAACATAAAAATCTGATTTCTCTGCAGGTAACAGAAATGCAAAGCAGTGCTTTGTACTCTGAAAAGAAAGAATTCTGTCATAAAATAATTTAAAATTTGCATCAGTAATTAAATTGATTTTTTTTTTTAATTAAAAAAAAAAAAAAACTCTTAAGAAACTTGCTGCCCCCTTGCTAAGTAGAAGCATGAATTTTTTTTTTCTCCCTGATTCAAACCTAAAAGCTGAAGAAATGGAATTCTATCAGAAGTGCTAGTTTTTAGTACAGAGCACGTTTCTACATTCAGGACAAGACCTTAGGATAGTTTTAGGTGACATCAGTGGATCTTAAATACTATCACGTTTTACTTTGAGAAAAGGTAATTCAAGTGAAAACATTGTACAGCAGTGTAGAAACTCAGATGCTTAAAAAATATATGAAATAAGGAAGTTACAAATTTGATTTAGCCATGTTACTGTTATTGTATACATCCAACGCTGCTGATCTTTAAATTACTGGGATTTTGTGAAGCGGTTTGTGCCACTTTCTAATTCCATTTCAAGCACTGAAGAGATGAGAGGTATGCGACAGACTGCCCAGGTCCCAACCATGCTCTGCATATAAATTTTGGGGGGCTGATTTTAAAAGAGACTTTTGAAGCTGAAATGTAGCACCCACTTCTCTGAGTGGTGTTCATTCCGTTAAGATCTAGCAAGTTAAAACCAGATTCAATAAACTTGCCATCTGGTAAATACACTACAGGAGGAAGAGGTTCTGATCCTGGCCCCAGTACATTGTGTCCTGAGAAGAAATCGATTCTGAAGAATTTCCGCAAACTTCCTATGGAAACCAGATGGAATTTTTATTGAATCTGCCATTTAAACAAATGTGAATTTAGATGGTTGAGCTCAAAACTGATGGTTAAAGTGCTTTTGCTTAAGAATTAAAAGCAGAGAAACAGTTCACATCATAACCTTGAAATACACCATGGGAAGGTTTTGCTGTGTAACATATATGTTTAACACGCTATGTATAGAAGAACGAGAGAATTATTGGAATATTTCAGCATGTCTAAATATTTTTGCTAACATAATGCTGCGTCTGGCCTCTGTTCTGCAATCAGTGCAGAAAACACAGCAATCTCTGATAGATGAGCAATATAACATGATAATAGCATATCAGTAACATAGAGATGAGAAAAGTGATCGTGTTTAAGCGGATGTAATGCTACTGACTAATAGCTCCTACAGGAAATAGATAGAGTTATGACAGCATTTTTGCAGTTCAAGGAGAGAAAGCAGATAAAAATGAGAGTGGAGAAATCTGATTATATATACTTTGAAGCCTTGATGTAAACAGAGCTTTTGAAATAAGGCAATTTTTCATGTAGCTTTTTTTCCAATCACAAATGATTAGGTCAATAATGTGTTTTTGGAAACAAATTATGTTGTTTATTTTTGTGTGTGTGTGTGTTTTGTTTGTTTGTTGTTATTTTTCTTGTTTTGTTTTGTACAAAATCTGTTGTAGAAAGCTTTGCATATTTTTTAATTTTTTTTATGCCTCCCACTGCAGACTTGAGTAGCACTGATAGACAACTCTTGATGAAAACTACCAATACTATATAGCAACGTTACACTATTATCAACCATGAGGAGGAAAAACAATTTAGTCACAAAACGAGGATGCATAAAGCTTTTTTATTAGTAAATAGGAAGACTTCAGTGTGAAAGTCTTCCAAACAATGTTTGCAACCATATTTCAAGGTAAAACTGCTAACCTTGGATAGCATGTTTTGAAGTGAATTATCCCAGTTACAAGCTTTGCTCTGGGAAAGGACATACTTTGGCAACTGAAAAACCATCTCAAGTCCATGTGGATGCTATGCTTGTATGTTTTCTACTGAATGAAAACCTTCACCATCTCACAGTGTCTTCTGGATTAAGAGGCACTTAGAACACAAGCACTAGTTTTTGTCCTTAAGAAAATATAATGAAAAAAGCAAATCAGCAAAGTGGAAATGGAATGAGGGTTGGTCTTCACTCAGCAAGTAACAGACAACTATACAATCTGTGTCTTGACAAAGTTTGGTCAGAGTTCCCCAGCATTTTGGAGGACAACAAGACAATTTATTAAGAATGGAACAGACCTCATGCAATCAAAATCCCTCATCGAAAACTGACATGCATGTCAAAGAAAAAAGGTACGTTTCAACGTAATGATAGCCCTATTGTTGTAACGTATAGGAGATAATGATGTAAAAGATGAACATAGGAGTCTGCTGCTAATAATCCCCCATTTGTTGCACAGCATCAGATTTCAACAAGCAATTATCTGGAAGGTTAGTTTTGTGTTCCTGAAATAATTACCTTTACTTTTGATGAGTAGCCATTATGTTCCATTACTAGCATTAATATACCCAATGTTTGATACATCAGAGAACAAGAGCAGCAATGCACTTGTATATTTTATATTAAAGGATTCACCCACTTAACACCATTCCAACCCCTACAGAATTAAGTAGTAAACTCACCCTTTATAATCCAAAAAGTCAGTCATTTAGAAAAAAGCACTATCACTGAATGGAAGGATAGTACGAAACAAAATGGCTAAAAACAACACTGTGTGGACTACATATCCTGGGCAAAGTATTCAGGACACTACGTGCCATTTAACGAAGGCTGATCAATCCCACACGAATAAAAATGCCCTTGCCAGCATTTAGATGAATGGCTCTTCAGCCAGAGATGGTTTAACAGAGAGAACAATCTCCACCTTTATGCAGGGAATCGCTCCAACCTTTCCTCCAGTTCAGCAGCAGGGTTTTAAATGAGTAACTCCTCACTGCACTATCCATCACTGCACTGGGACTCACTTAAAAGCTAATCGCAGGAGAAGAACTATTTCCAATAGACTGGGCAACACATCACCAGAGGTAACTGCTCAGAGAAAATATTCACCAGGGCAAAACATAACAATGCTTTGTTAATAAATAATAATAAATAATAAAACAAAGCACCCTAAAAAGCACCTCTGAGAGGGAACAGCCAACAAGGAGCATCTCAGGAGCTCAGCTAACATCTGCAGCTCATGCCAGAGCATGAGCTAACAGCTTCCTTTTTTAAGCCAGAGTTAGAGTCTCAGCGCCAGAAACTGAAGCACGTGGGGAAGAGCTCAGTGCATGCACTGCTACTTGCTCGCTGGTCTCCTCAGAGCCAGAAGGGGACACAGCAGCAGTGGGGAGGACCACAGGCTGCTGCAAACCCTCCATGTGCCTGTGGAGCCACGTGTCAGGGTGATCCCCCCAACCCTGCCAGGTGTGCAGCCACCACCGAAGGGAGACTATTCTGCACAAATACAATTATTAAAATACTTGCCTGGTATTACACAGAGAAGTACAGTCAAATTCTGCCCTTGCTTCACTGAGTTTAGGCTGCAGCGTTACTGGCATCGGTATAAATCGCAACACATTCGAGAGTCACCAAAACAATGACAAATGGGATAACTGACAAACACCTAATTAACTAGCAAACCATTAATGCAGCTCAGCAGCATGACGTTATTTATTTTTAGGTACGTTATTTTAAGCTAATCATTACAGAAATTGTAACAGATGTGGTGTGAACCAGTGAACACAGGAAACTGTTTTAAAGTGAAAATGAAATGAATTCCTGCTTTGGAAAGCTGCTCTTCCGGATCCTAGGTTAGAGTGAACTGGGTAAGGATTGCTGTAGAGCATCATGCACAATATTCTGAAAGTATATTCAAATTTTACAGAGCTGTGTAATTGCTGTTTCACCTGTTGTGTGCATTTATTCGTAGCACAATTGCTACAGAAGGACAGAACAAATTTAAATGGCAGCAGTATCAGTGGAATACATGTGTTTTCCAGAATATGATACCTCCAGAGGGAGCAGGTCCTTGCAAAGTGATGGCAAACAGAAACAATACTTAACCAGAATATATTCCAGACCTGAAAAACTGGTCTGCTCTAAGTTAATTGCCTCCCGGGTGATTTTCCTCACCAGATTCCCATGCTCATACTGAAAACAAACCTGGTTTTTGGATTGAAAACAGAGAAATTACAAATATCAGATAGAAAACCTCAGTTGACCACTGTATTAACCTACCAATAAGGAAAATGAGAATTCTACAAGACATTAATAAGATAAATCTGCCAAAAGCCAAGAGATCTATCTGACAAGAATGGTTTCTTACAGCATCAGATATTTTAAACATAAATTTTAAAAGGTCACGATAAAAGGCTAAAAGGCTGACCCTAAATTTGTCAAAAAGAAAACTATTCCAATGGAATTTCTGAGAATTGTCAAGATTTTGATTTTTGCTTCAATCCAAGACTGACAAATGTGTATTTTTCAAAAAGTAGGACTGTGACTCTCTGAAGTTCTACAAGTTCTCTCTGACGTCCACTTCAGACTGAGGTCAAACCCGGGCCTACACTTTGTCAGAATCTGTATTTCAAGGTAAGCTTTAGAAAGTCATTTTTCAGCTTCTATAAGCACATTAAAAAAAAAAAAAAAAAAGCAAACAAAAAAGCTTATTTTCTCTTGCTTTCTTATGGTTTGTTATTATTTACTTTAGTGAGCAGGCACGTTTTTGATGCTGCATTGATCTAAACACCAGTGATACTAAAACTTAAACCATTCTTTGTAGAAACAAACATGCACAAAAAGCTTATGTAAGGGATTGCAGGGTTCTTGCAAATTCTTCAGATCCTGATTCTGTCATTCCTCATTACTTATATGATTAAATAATAATGCTTTTTTTTAATGTGGCTTAATTGCTTGAGAATAACTGGATATAATTTGGCTCAGTATGTATATAAAGCTGAAATATAAGACAAGAAAACTGATGACTGTATTGCAGCATCAGTTACATTAATAAATGGTTAATAGAATTTATTTCCATTGGGATGCATTTACAAGGAGAGTATAAAAATGAAGATGACTTTCATTTTTATACCATTTCATTTCAGTTCTGTATGGGCACAATTTGTCTTGTTACATACATTTGGACATCCAATGACTTCTCTGTATTTTACTTTGTCAACTAATCCTGAGTTCAAGAGCACTGCAGGGAAGATCTTATGAAGACTTCCCAGGCTAAAAGCTGCAAAACTTGGGGCTTTATTTGGCTTTGCTTACAGAAGGTGACAGGTAAAAATATTCACTTAATGCCTGTGAAGGTAGATTGTATATGCATACATACATAGATATATGTGTATCAAGATTATACTAAGATCCTAAAGAAAATACTTTTTGGATTATGAATTTGTGAAAATATACACAAGTACACAGAGCTGTATTTTCAGCCACGCTTTTTTTTTTTTTTTTAATTATTCAGCTAGAACAATTTGCAGGACTACCTAGAGGTGTCTCAGTCTGGATGCAAAAGGAAAAAACAGTTACACTACAGCGTCCTTATAAAAGGCTTTCCATACAGCTCAGCAGTCATCTGCAGGATTATAAAGCTTACAATTGTAAACATAAAAGAAATATTGATCCACAAATCCATAATGTCGAGACATTATTTCTTGTATTACCTGATCCTGAAGTAGCAGTTATTCTACGTGTCTAATAATTATACAAACAATAAAAGAAACAGGATTATCAATAGGTTCAAACTGTATCCCCATGCAAAATCTATATAGCCTTTCCTAACTTAAATATGGAAAGCTATTTTAAAATATTTTAAGAAATGATTTTTCTTTTTCACATGAAATAATGCAAACCAGTTTTGTAACTGAATAGCACCTTATTTGGTGTGAATCTCTGAAGGAAAATAACACTAAGAAGAGAAATATTTTTTAAAAGTGTCTCAGTCTTGGGAGGTATATAAAGGTTTCAAGCATCAGGAACAAGGAGGCATCTCTACTGAGATTACTTCAAGTACTTCCTTGTCACCAGAAACAATCTTGTACAACACTAAGTACAGTTGTTTTTTTTTTGTTGTTATCATTGCCTTAAAACCCATGTGTTGGAACAGTAATGGTTCGTAACTTACTCACCCTAGAGCAGGAAGTGGCTAGAACTAGTGGCCAAGCTAGCACCATTCCGGACATACAAATAAGAGACCTTACAAGCAATCAGAAATTCATCATTTTAAATGGTTCTCTCTTTTCTGTAGCACATAGATACATTTTTCTTGAGATTATCAAGAAGAAAGGCAAAACTGAGAGTAAATGCTGCAATTCCATCACGCTCTCAGCTCCATAAAAGACAGATTCTGCAAGAACCGATACGTGGGTCCACCGTTTCCTTTTTTGTCATTTTCTTTGCTTTTACTACTTTCAATGAACCCCAAAGACCCAACACATCCCAGGTTCATTCGTGGTGCTCATGTTTCTTGCACATGGAATTATTCTACATCGTATTATAAGAAATTCCAAGATAAGAAGGTGGAATCAGTCTGCTGTTTTATTTACGATTTTCAAATAACGAGCAATTTTCCTATTCACCCTCCATATGCACTCTCTAGGTGAGTTCCAGAATGTGTTTATATATGACATATATGCAGAGGTTGTGATGCATGAGAAGCTAGAGAAGACCAGTGATGTATGGATCACTGTTCTGTGCTAAAAATGGCACATAAATTGTAAATCTCAACCATAAAATCCTAAATTAATAATGCAGTGACATACAAGTGCTCTAAACTGTTGTTATATTCCAATTAACTTTCTAATATATTTGCTCCAAAAATGCTGAGCTCATACGCACGGTAAATATTATAGCACTCACTTGGAGAACAGTGTACTAAAAACTAAATACATTTCAACTGTGCAAAAAATAGAAATAAAAGACAATCTCATCCATAGAAATTTTTCAGCATACTTGATAAGATGAAAGGATCATTGAAGATAAACCAAATAAGCTTAAAATAATTATTTTAGTCAGAATGACATCAGTATCACAGTGCATTTCCTGTATTAAGGATTCAGATCAGTGCTGCTTTTTTAACAAACCTAAAAAAAAACCAGTAAATTTTCACAATCCCAAGTCATGAAAAAAATGAATAATAATAACTGTTGATTTATGACAAAGATTTGTATATGCACAAACTCCTGATCTACATTACCATTTTATCTCAAGTTTCCCCATTTCCTTTCCTCCAGCTGCACTTGATTCTGCACCATCAAAATGAATGCAAGCCTTCCTGTCAATTATAAATAGATAGAGTCAAGGCATCAGGGATCACTTTCTGACATTTCAGTGCAATTCAGCTGCTAATGACCACAAACACCTCCATTTATTTCCTACTCCTAAGCATCTTCATAGGGTAAGTACGACAAAAGACTCGTCACAAATAGCTTTTTTGCCTCATCATCACTCAATCACAACAATTAAAAAGTGGTAACTTGAGCAAACAGTATGGCTTTCGGATAACTACATAATGCCTACCTCTTCTTAAAGATCAACAGTAGTAGCTTCTCTTCCTCAACATTGGTAAAAAGGGGTCTGATTTTCAGAGAAAGGGTGTATGCATCACCTTCTTATTTTCTGAAAGGTGGACGACTTCACTGCATTTTAATCAATTTTTACTTTGGATTCCCCACTGTTGCATTGGAAAAGCTATTTTCTATATTTAGCACAGATGTGTAAAAATTATCCTGCTAGACCTTATACAGTGACATGGGAAATAGCTCAGCCTGAATTGTGTTTTATCCATATCTTATACCGCTAGCTCCCCTCGTTTTCTCCAATTCATGCAGCTCATGAAAGAAAGAGACAGCAGTATCATTACCTCCTTACAGTAGGAGGCAATCAATGAAAACTTTTGCTGCTGGTTGTTGAAAATTTGCCAGAAAAAAACACTAATGACATGAACGTGCCCCTCTCACAGGAAAGTGCTCTTATTATTAAGAGCTGCTATTCTCTTTCCAAACACTCAAGGGAGCTATGAGCTTGCAATTCAATTTTTCAAACCAGGAAGTGAAATATCAGTGTAATTGTAAGCTTTATTTATTTATTTATTTAAAGTTTTGTCATGAATTAACAGTCCATTTTGGTTTATATTGCTATATTTTAGGTGATCTTTGAAATGAAATGCAGGAGGTACGATGCCAATTTGCTAGTTTTCAGTTTTAACTTACATTATTTCCACCTGAGGAATATACATATGCTTCAAATTAAAATAATGACGTAAAATAATGCTATAACACATCTGCGCTTGATCTTTAATATTTTCTTAAGTGCACTACAGACCTGCTTCTAAAATAGAATTTAAAAGCTTTATTACACCTGCCAACAAAAAAATAAATAAAATACAAGAAAACATCCTATCCCAGCTATGAACATCACTGCTTAATAAAACAGAAGAACTTTTCCTCTGGGGACTTTTAATCATGACCGCACAGTAGCTAGTCATTATGCTCTTGTCTTAAAGCATAAGTGTTGTCAGCAAAATAGCAGAAATTGTATTGACAAGGCTTGGAAACAGGCTGACATAGCACTAATGATAAGCATTTGACACTGACAGGTTTTTTTAGACAGCTCTAATCAACTAGCTTTAAGACAGAAATGAATTACTTCATATTTATGACAAGTTATAGGAATGAACCAGAGAAGTCTAAAAGAAATCACGAATGATATTCAGCTGTAGAAGAAAGTGCCCCTAACTTTCCAAATCCACAGTACGTTCTCATACCCTGGTACTCAATTCACAGTTACAGAGCAGTGAACCTGGAGTATCAGTGGTCTTTATTAGAGTTCACAAAAGCTTTGTTTTCCTATAAGTGAACTTCTGGGCCTTAGCACAGACCTTTTCTGCTGGGCACGCCAAACTAGCACACATTGCCAAGCAACCACAAACACTATACATCCCACCTTTAGTTATTAAAGACTGATTTCGCTTATTTCATGGGTATCTCAATATAGGCATTCATAGTTTTTACTATAAAATTAAATCCTCGCCCCACACTTATATCCTCCACTGTTAGAGCAAGAGATGGCAATTCCTTTCTCTATCATACAGCCAGTTTTGGTACAGGTTTCACTACTGAGAAAGAAGCAACATTTCTGTTGGGAAACTTCTTATCATTTACTGTCTTTAATCATTAACAATGTCTACTACATACAGGTCTGAACTGAGTCCAGGGTTGTACTGATGCACACAGAAAACTCTTCATATTGACATTTATTCTGAACTACGTGTAACACTACCAGAATAGGCACTCTGGTCACACATTTTCACTGCAAAAGCCAAGTGTAAGTGACAGTCCCAGAGCTGAAGAAAGTACTGCAGTAGTTCACTGACTAGCCCCTGGGTAACCCCACACAAAAATATTTTTGATAGATTTTTCTCAAATGGTGAAATCAATGCTTTCTCTCATTTTTTCTGCTCTTTTTACAAGCTGAAAAAACCTCCAGTGGCATCTCAAGTCACAAAGAAATACTCAAGTCTCATTTCAGCACGGTATTTCCATGCCCAATGTATCAAGGCATTTAGATTTTTCAACTCCTTTACAAAGGTGCTTACTGCACCATTTCATCTAGAGCTCACATTTTTAATTTAAGTGTCAGCACTAGATCTCATTTCCTCTGCTTCCCCTTTTCCCCTGTCAAGGTAGTAACATTCACAAGCAAAAGGACTACTGTACATAACAAGAATAGAAGTTCAGACTTCAACTAAATACCACAGAAATGTAAATTCGAGCACGCACGTTGAGTCTGCTCTGAAACTTTTATCTGTGCCTTAAAAGAAAGGACACAGACACCTGAGCATGAACAAAACAAACAGGATTTTACATGACGGCTAAGACTCAAGTACATGGACTTTTCCATGAATGCTTTCTGTGAAATAGTTTCC
This sequence comes from Anas platyrhynchos, assembly GCF_047663525.1. Taxonomy (NCBI): domain Eukaryota; kingdom Metazoa; phylum Chordata; class Aves; order Anseriformes; family Anatidae; genus Anas; species Anas platyrhynchos. Next base: position 15,299,358 of record NC_092592.1, read on the forward strand.
CTGCAGCAAGAATGAATAGCTGGCTGGCTTGATGCTTTTTTCTCTGAGAATAAGTGTGTAGTTGTAGGAGCCTAACACAGTATAAGCAAGAGTAAGTCAGATATAACTAAGAAAAGTAAGAATATACCTTATCATTAATAGCTACTATTAGACTTAATGCCAAAAAGAGATCGTAAAATACAAAGATTTATAACTCAAATTTCTGTCTATGCTACAGCTACCAATAAAATACTTGCATTAGGCTGTACTCCTCCTTTGGTAAACCTTCTCCGCTGACAGGATCAGGACTCAAGACTGAAGCTAAACCTTCCTGGAATTTGCAAAGTCAGCATGACAGAAAAAGGAAATCAGGAAAAAAAAAAACTTACTGGACTAAACTCCCAGGATTCTCATGCTGGATTAAGAAAATACCAGATTAAGAATTTCAGATAAAAGTTCCTATTTGCAGATAAAATTAAAATAAAGGAAGGAAGGGAGGGAGGGAGGGAGAAAATATAAAATAATCTCTGCAATGTAATGAAGTGTCCAAAACAAAAATGTTACCTCTATCTTTGTACTCAAAACATGAGCTGAATTCCAGAGATAATTCTTATGGGAACAAAAAAAAAAAAAAAAAAAAAAGAACAAGTGACCTAATGTTTGGTAACCCAAGCCTTACTGAAAATTGTGCATGTGGTTCACAACACTATTCAAGACCATTTTGTTTCTGGTACAAAGGAACTGTCTGTGAAATGATACCCTCATGACACTGGTCCATATCTTCTTAAGGTACTCATTGTAGGTCTACCTCCAAACATTTCAGCACATCAGTTCCATATAATGCTGCAAATACAACTGAGGGAAGCAATTTATACAAAGGCTGTCTGATCTGTTTCAAAAGTGTCTTCCCCGCTAAAAAGTATTATTTTGAGTGATAGCATTACTTACACATCATGTTTATACTACCTAAAAAATAAAATATGAAGAGCACTGAAAGCACTCAGCCTGCAGCCCCACTTCCTTTAATGCAAACACAATATACCACCCTTACTGAGAGTATGGCATTCCGCTTGCATTGCATACTTACTTATAAAACTGGGTGCTTCAAAATGAAAACAATTAATGGCCATCAGATGCTTAGTTACATGGATTATAGATAGCACTGAACTGAACAGAAATTTAGGTAACAATACGTAAGGGTAAGCATAGGAGTAGACCTGCTATTTTCCAATGCTTTTGACTTATTTTCAAGCCTACCATCTCATTCATCTTTCTGGAAGAAGGGAACCTCGAAAAACCACAGATTGACAACTATGTCTCATTAAAGGGTGCACAGTGTGCTCAGAAGTTTCCTTAAACAATGCAAGCTCTAAGAATCATGTGTTTTTCATCAGTCCTCTTGGCTCTTAGATTGGAAATAGTTTGAGAAGAGCCGTGTAGAAGGTACATGCTAGCTGACTAGGAGATAATAGTTGGCATTGCTGCACCAAGTCTCCTCAAATTTCATAAAGGAGTACCAGGGCGTTGAGCACTTCAGCTCTTCTCAAAGATCACAGGTTAAATTCACGCCTGAGTTCATGCTTCAATGCTGAAACTGTACCAGAGCATAGACTCAAATTGACTGACACTGCAGACACACTTACAAAAATACCTATTTTTAATACAATTACTGGCCTCATCCAAAGTTGCTGAGGTCAAGAACTCTAGAGACTTCACCAGGTTTGAGGCTTGAGGCAACACCACGCAACTGCTCACTGACAGGGTAACACAACAAATTTTAGCGTATCAGCAAAATATGACAGTATGGATGACACCTGAGGAGAAAAAAAGATATGCTTGGAGATTGTTGCATAAACATATTTAATCAAAAAGAATGTAAAAGTGCTCTGTTTTAAGAACTTCTACTAAGGAAAATGTATTTAAATGTCTCAGCTTCTACTCCCTGGGTAATGAAATATGTTGTTTTAAACTTATTTGTCCAGAATTTAGTTTCAAAATTGTATTTGGACTATTAGCACTATTCTAAGAGTTTAACAAGTTTAATGTGTTTCTCTGTAGCTATAAACCAGTAATATTTGTTATTAAGGTTGGACAATATTCCTTCTTAAACCAAAATAAATGTAGCAAATCGATTATAATTCTTCAATGATCCATATCCATTTGAATGAGCGCTGCTTTACCAAAAGGCCCAGTGGAGTCACTCAGTCTACACATCATTAAAAAGGACTTCATGGACCTACCCAACTCAAAAGGTCATTGGCTGACCGGATTTTGCTAAAACACTACTTTTAACAAAGATCACAATGCTTTGAGTCTCAAAATGAGAATGCTTGGTTACAGATATTCTATTTTGTATTGTACTTTATGTATTTGATTGGCAAACCTCAGAGAGGATCTTGCATGTTGCTGCAGTGATGATCAACAATGTAATTTTAAAATTAGATTTATTCATTATGGGTTTAATTCACTTTTCTCTGAATAAAGCCAGAGTAAATCAACTTATACAGCTGTGTGAGCAAAATATAACTCTCTTCTGGAGCAAGAGAGAGGCAGTAGAGTTGTACAACAGACCTACACGGTCATAAGGCCATGGTCCAGAAGAGAGCATGGATGACCCACATGGCCATACGGCTCTGATCCAGAATGAAACGGCTTGCTCACCTGCAAGCTGAAGAAACAAAAACAGTATTACCCCAATCTAGGCAGATTGGTTTATTTTTGAGGCACCTTGTCCATCTCTCAGACATATCCAGTTATCAGTATCTTTTCTGCTATAAAGTAAAATGCAGATGGCACAAACAGATACCATTTGATCTGCAAATATTCTCATATATTTTTCAAAAAACAGTCCCTGTTACACAGGATAATCTCTTTTACATTAAGCCCTAAAGAAGGCTAGCCAAAAGACATTTTGCTCACCCAGAGACATAACAGCAGTCACAATATTATTTCCTAGATGTTACTTTTGATTCAAGAAAGTTCAAAAAGTTATATTCTGGTGAAAGACAACCTTCCTAGAAATGTTTCATTTCACAAAATGAGAACCATCTGCCAAAGACACAGGATTATGTTAAAAGAGTAAAAGTAGCAACTTTTTCATGCAGCTATGGATTTGCTATTGATACATGCGAACATATATAAATAAAATCCACACTTAGTAAACATGTAATACAAACAGCACTATGTAGGTCTTAATTAGAATCAGAAACATTTAAATTGCTTCTTTAAATTGCAATCATGTTTCTTCTGGAGCAATTTGGATTAAATCTGTCTCTTCAAGTATGTAGAATACCCTGTTTTCTAAAGCAATTAATTTACCCTGGAAAGTTCATAAGTGAAGCTGCTAGCGAACACTCAACACATCAATCATTACAGAGACCAATGTCTAATACATGGAAACAAAGCAAGGGCAAGATTAATACTACTCATATTTCTATTCTGATTTAAACAATTTACATCAATTTCACGTTGGTCAGCCACAGGCTAGAGCATGTAGTAGTAATACACGCTCATTCATGAACATGAATTCACATCTGGGAAAATCAAACAGAAGTAGTAGTACAAATACACACAGACTTTGAACTCTAATCTTTTAGCTACAGTCAGGAAACATTTAGCACAAGTGCTGGGATGTTGTTTTGAAGATATAATATTCATTATATCAGTACAGATTTTATGTACAAATACATGACTACATCCAGTGGACCTAATAAAATTGTAGTTAGTCTTTCCTGTGTTAACTTTACGAAGTCGTATTTTCCTTGTAGTTTCACTCCCCTTCTAACCTTCTGTGCAGCTTTATATCCTAAGTTTTCTTTGAATTGTCACAAGACTGCCACCAGTAGTGTTCCAGAGCTCAGGCAAAGCAGAAAACCATCTCTGTCCATCCAAATTCAGTTTCCCGTTATCAACATATAGAAGTGAGCGAAACTGGTTTCCTAAAATAATGCACTACAACGAATTTTCCAGTCCTGGAAACATGTGGCTAAACATAAGCAAAGGAGGGGCTCCCTTGAAGGAAGTTGCCCATATGTACTGTATTAAGCTTGTGCCTCAAGACTCTGGGACCTCTGTGCCCCAGACCTTTGCCTTTATTGGCAATACCAGCAAAAGCAGTTCTCACCCTAAGTTCATCTCACCACTGCCTCAACTGTGCCAACGCATTGCAGAACAGTGCTCTGGGTGCAGGAGCCAGCTGGGTTTCAGTCAACTCCGCCTAGAGGAAAGGTTGTCAGAATACCCAGCCCTGCAGCTCCTAGCCCTGAACAAAGGCCATCCAGTGCAAGGAGCTACCAACAATCATGGAGACAGAGAGCCTGGGTGAATTTCACAAGCAGCACAACTGCAGTGGGTTCAGTGACTAATTTGTGCTCTGCAGCAGACAAAACCCCAATGGCGGGAGTGGTTGCTAATCCTTCTGTCACACAGAGGTTGCCAGCCAAAGCTAAGAAAATTTAATCGTTCTTTAAAAGCTACTGCTTACAACCCAGGCTATTACGATAAAACAAAATATCCTGAGTTGAAAATGGTCATGGTTCAAGAGTTGTCTGGATGATTTTCACTTGCCCTTGGTGCCACACATCCCACAGGAGAGGAAGGACCACAGCTGGGAGAGGCAGGAGCAGCCCAGCAGAGCATGGCCAGCCATGAGTTAAAGCCTGGAGGCTTCATGAGACCCAGATCCCTGGATCTGGACAGGGCTTCACCACAACAGCAACCAAGGGACACCTCACAGGCACAACTGGCAGGATTTATGAGTTGTTTGGAGTATATATGTGACTTGTTCATCCACGTGAAAAACATATGCCAAGGTCTTTTAATGAGGACTACATGCAATGTCTGATAAGAGAACAAATTGCTGTATTCCCTCTTTAGAGATAATCCGGACAGGTTGTCAAGCACGGCCTAGGTCAATAGCATGTATTTTTATGAGATTTTTCATAAAACCGAGGAGAGGAACACAGCAAAACTCCTGTGAAAGAGCTGATGGCTCTTGTATTTTGACATGACTGTACTCTGGCTTCGGGATGATAAACTTTCTCACACATTTGATTGATGTAACTAGCTTAACTGATTAATCACTTTGCCTCCTAGCAGTTCCTTCCTGCTTATATCCAAGGAAACAGTCAATTAGGACTATAATTAATTCTTCCTCTCATGATGGGGTAAATTTGGAAGGTTGTGACCACATGAATGCAGGCAGTGCAGCTGGTTAATCTGCAACCCTGAGCCTCATGTTCCTAATGAGCAAACTACAGCTCTTGTACTTCAAACAGCAGACAGAATACCCAAGTCCTCTACAGGCTGTTTGGATACTTCCAAAATAATATGTGGAGGAAATACAGCATTTAATCAGGCAGTTACACTGGAAAATTACAAATGTGCTTTTATATCAAAGACACATTAATGGATAGCTCAACAGAAACCATCAGAAACTGCAAGACAAAACAAAACACTGAAAACTAGTATTGTTTGAACGAAACCAACTACTGAGTGTGCACAGCTAGAGAAATAGGATTAAAAGGTTTAGCACAAAGATAATGGTAAGCCTTATCCCAGATATACGGTAGATTCTTCATCATATTGTCAAAATCTAATCTAGCTGTAGTAAAATAAACTACACCACAACAACAGAACTTGGAAAGCAAAATTTCATCCAAGGAACCTACAGCCACAAGCTGTTCAAAACTCAGGCTACAGAGCTAAAGCAAGCCCTTCTGACCTTAAAGTGGAAGTATTCAGCAAGCATCTAAGGAAAAATTCAGAGACTATTTTAGTACTTTGACTGCACTCTTGTAATTTCCAGTGATTTATCTGCATTACAGGAGTTTCCAGAAGATCTCAATCTGCTAACATTGACTCTGCAAAATATAGAGACCAATTCCTCCAAGCTGTCATAAGGTTGGAGATTTTTTGGTTCTTCAATTCTTCACTATTTTTGTGAAGTAGTTTATGAAAACACATTTTACACATCTGAATACAATTCTGACTGGTCACACCATGTGAAATTCATATCACTTCAAATGTTTTAATGTATTTTTAATATATTTTTACATTGAACATGATTTGTCACATAAATCTGGTGAAGGCAAGAGACATGGGCAGATTAGCAAACTAGTGGGAATAAATTTATGAAATTATGAGTAAGCTGAAAAAGATGCCTTAATTAATTTTTTTTTTGAATAAGCAGAGGTGATACTGAGTTCCATAAATACACGTTTACCCTTAGAGTAATAGATCTGGATCAGACTTCAAACTGACAAACTGAGGGGTTTGGTTTCCTGCCCAGATCATCTGCAGAGCAATTTCATGAAATTACCACAATTCAAGAGAGAAACATGACAAAATCTTAACCCCTATTTCACTTCAGGCTTTTTTTTTTTTTTTTTTTTTTAAAAAAAAAAAAAAAAAAGGCAGAATTTACATAGTTTAATTTGGATCTGTACTTCACTCCTTGGAACATTCCAAATGGAAATACCATCAACATAATCCAAGTCAGCCTTACCTCCAGGCAGTCAGCTCTCCACTCTCCTCCTCCTTTTTCTTTTAATCCCAGTGAAAGGAAAAATTGCTAACAAACATGCTAAGTAACATACCAGTTCCGTATCGCTCATCATTATTTACACGGAAACACCAAATGGTACTTAAAATAATGATAATAGTGAGTTGGTAATTTGATCACAGATTCCAGATGATTTCCAATGTTTAAGGCATTAGCTACAATAAAGTTTGATTTATTATTACATTTTCCCTATTTATTCTCCCATGAATGGAATAAAACCCGTGTCACAAAGGAGCAGCTAAGACAATAACCTTTTATTACCCTGCATATGTATAAACATGTGCACCAAGGAAAGCAATGGATGTACTTTTAATTAAAATTCAAAATATTTATTTTCAATCAAATAATATTTTAAATAACCACTCTGAAAAAAAAAAATCACGTTAACTTCATGCCAATTTTTTTTTTTTTTTTTTTTTTCAAATAACCAAACAGATGTCCCCATGAAATTTGCCATTATTCTTTCCAGGAGGACAGCAGCCATGCTTTTTCCAATAACTTTAACAGAGTTCATTTCAATTCTGCTTTCCTGGATAATGTACTAGGAAAAAATGGGAAATCACTTTCCTGAACATTTCTTATGCAGAAAATACCATTAAACCAATTTTCATTGATACTACAACAGATTGAGCAGGCAAATGCCATATTCTCTGTTACTCTATGTATGCATGTTCTTTACTTTTCTTAAAACTCTTAGGTTACTGCAATTAGTAGCATATCATACAAAAGATATTGCTGTATAGTTAGGTGGCCACAAATACACAAAACCTCTTATTATGCCTATATAGAACAGCGTCTGTCTACTCAGTACATACTACTTCAGTATAATTATTCCCTAAGTTTTCTATCATCAATGTTTTTTGTCTGTATTTTCCTATACATTCTGAAGAACATTACAGAAAAAATGCTGCTGAACTCTTTTTTAAGTTTTTATTTCTGAACTATAATTTGTAACAAATGTAAATGCAGCGTTTCCAAGTCCTTCAGGTAAGAACAACTACTACAGCTGTTCACAAAAACAGGGATCGAATGATGACGACAACAACAAAAAATAAAAACAGTGAAAATTAAGGAACATATTTTGTTGCTACTTATTGAATATTAGTAATAGGAAATGTAGCCAAAGCAAATTAATAATTAGATCTTTGTCAGGACAACATGCGAGGCGCACTAAAGACATTCTAGTATCAACCTAAACACCATAGAAAATGAATGTATTCTGCTAGGACATGGCTGACATCAATGCAGATTGGAAGCCTAGCAATCGAGCCCTGATTTTATCAGTGCTGAGAAATAAAGTCTACCTCCTGTAAGGAAATCATGCAAACAGGAAGTCTAAGGTACTGATCACTGTTGCAAGTCACTGATCTAACAGGGACAGCCTCAATACCTTGGGAAGCAAAGCCTGGGCTGGGAGCTCTAACAACTGCTTGGAAAAACTTAGAGTGGCCCCCAGGACCACCTAGCACTGCCAGCTAGATCGCTTCATTTTCCTTTGGTTGCAGACATTGCCAGCTGGTTGGAAAAAACAAAAACAAAAAACAAATCTGAGCTTAAACACACACCCCCAAGAGTCCCCTGTAAGTAAGTATTCAGTATGCTACTTCTGCCCTCAAAGAAGGCACATTCATTTAAAGATGTCTTAAAGACTTCTGAAAAAAATCTATTTCCCCTTTGGGTCTGGCAAGTATTTGATGGGGGTATTGCCACTCTGGTGGCCAAGATACCCTCCCACAATCACTCTCCAACATCTCCTAGTCCACATTTCCTCCTGCCCAAACCCCAACAGCATAAAGAGATAAATCATTTTCATGCCAGTTGGCTAACTTCTCCTATGGTTTAGTATCAGATCAACAGTAAGAAAATACGCAGTCATGTTTGTTTATGCAGTCACATTTGTTTGGTACTGTAAACAAAGCTGTAAATTGCCCCGCATATTTCTTGCAATCCTTTTCACAGTACTTACACTCTTTTTGTAACATCTGATTTAGGACAAAAGTAAGCATTTCAAACACTAGGCTGATAAATATTTACTTGCCCAAGCAGAAAAGCACAGGATAGTGAATGTACAGTTTTACAACAGCAATAAGGTATTCTAAAATGAAAGAGGTTTCTGCCTTGCAAAAGGTTCTAATTTAATAACAAACACAAATTACATGGTGTGGTTTCCATGTGGATCACTCTTACCAAGTTCTTAAAAATATAACTGTGAATCCCCTCCTTACAGAACCCCACCCCTTCACTGCACTACTAAATGGTCTCACCATGTTTTACTGTATTTAGCCCCACTGCTGCCTAGAGTTTTCAAGAACCTTATCCCCACATTACACCTGGAGAACTGGGACACAGAGGTTAAGGACTATCTAAATGGGTTTTACTATAAAATGTACATCCAGCAGGTAAAATCTCTAACAGATGCCTGCAGTACAGACCTAATCCATCAACGAACTGTGCCTTTAAGGATATAATTTCCTTTACAACGAAGAGCTGGAAGCAGTAAGGGGGTTATGATCCAAACACAAGTTCCTCTCTTTGCATTGACAGTCCTAATACAGTGCATACCAGAGGACCTAGGGGACTTAACCAAAACCACACACCCTGCTTTGTCACAGGCACCTCATTTAACTGAGGTCTAATAAATAATAGATTAAAGCCCTGGCCATGATATTGTATTTTCTCTTGCTGTAATTCTTGTAAAATTGTACAATAGGAAGAATAAAAAAAAAAATCTCTATGAAAGTAGATACAAAGATAGTATTAAAAAAAAAAGGCATTAGAGCAGGACTTTGCTCAGATGATAGCTGCTAATGGCCAGGGCATGCTCCTCAGGGAGCACCATGAGCATCTCCTGAGCGAGTAAAGGAGACGTGAGTGCCTTGCCCCTACACAGTGCCTGAAAACAACCCAGACTCTGTGGGGTCCCGCAGCTGCTCTGGGCTAAGCGACCAGAGACTAGGGCTGCAGCAGAGGATGGCCAAAGACAAGGACCACAGGGCAAACTGCACAGTCCCCTGCTGCGTGATGAGCATCATCCACTGCTGGCTTAAATTTCACAGATTAAGGCAGTGCAACAGCGGTATTACTGAAGTAGTTTTGAGTCATGCTCTTAGGTGTTCCTGAGTTCCAAGATTTTCTGGTACTTTTCCACCAAAATAAGCAGGGTCTGATAGGAAGTGATCATCACAAACATCAGCAGCTGCTATACATAGATGGTACTGATACGGAGACAGCTGGGTACACATTTCTGCGGTCACTTCCTTGATGAATAGAGTGCACTGTTGCACATAGAAATGGCATTGTGAGCCTTTCTGGAAACACTATAGGTTCAATCTTGATTTGAATGACTGAGACTTGTCTTTGAGACAGAACGACTCCAAAATCTGTCAATCCTTTTCCTACTGGCATTCCACTCCTAGGAAGGTGGTGGCTTTCACCAGCAGCTCTTCAAACCTGTAAGACACGCATCTGACTCTGCAGAAGGTCACCAGTAACATGTCAGTTAAGCACACAGAGAACAGAGGTTTTTAAAGGAGTATCTGTTCAGCTAGCTAGGTCCTTCCTCCAGCAGGAGCCAGAAAAACACATCCTGAGCCCTCTGGGAAAACAGAACTGCCAAGTGCTCTGGGTAGGCAATCTAGGACAGTTGGCAAAACAGCATGCAAGTGAAAGAAGAAATCTCCTCAAAGGCTAAATGGGAAAGTGGCAAAATGTGAGCATGCTGTAGTCCACTCCTGAAATGGCTTTACTGAAGGTGAGGTTAATGGGTCTTCCCCTTATCTATAGGATGTATTCTCTGCCCCCATAAGCTATCATTTAAAGAATCAACTAGTACTAAGCAAGCATGCTATTAGCTGTTGATACTTAGTAACACAGGAACAGAAGCCGCAGCCCTGGAATTACCAGGCCTCCTGATTAAGGGCAGCACTGCAACTAACAGTGCCTTTGGCACTTTGACAGTTTCAGGAGGTTAGTGCAAATTTCTGACAGGATATGCACATCAGTGCTTGGCTGAATCACCAGCCAGCCCTTCTGAACAACAAAAACAATAATTGTAACAGTCCTGTAGTTTCAGAAATATCAGCAAAATTATCAAGTTTGCTCACAAGGTATTGCTTCTGACCTTTAGATATGGGAGAGTGGGACAGCAGCTGCAAGTCTTGGACAGTTGAATTTCTCCATTGTACCAGCAAAATGAATATTCAGTAAAAGACATACTGGTGACCCCGTCAGAAAACACCCAAAACAACCAATACCCCAGTACCCCTGGCACAAAGAGGACAACTGTCAATAACATGGAGCTGATGAAGAGAAACTCAGAGTCCCTTCTAAATTCAAACAACCTAGGTCAGTAAACAGAAAAGGCTCAGAGGAAGGACAGAGCAATTTCTTTCTGTAGAAACCACATTTATTCTCTGTGCCACATTCTGAATACTAAAATCAGTTATGGAGGTCTCAGCCCTCAGAAAACAAATCAAAACAAAATGAAAAACAAAACAAACACACACAACCCTGCAAAACCATCTCCACAAAAGCAACAATCCAAGCTACAGAAATTTGAAGGTACCACCTACATTACCCAACTACAAGCTTTTAAGGGTTGTTAAAACACAAGGGCAGAGATGCAAGGAAATACATGAGCAAAAGCAAAAGCAAGACAAACACAGGAAAATAATTTTCCAAGCTTCCTTCTACATTAGACCGTGGAACATCCTCATCGCATGGAACAGGGTGAACCAAGTTGGAGGGAACACTGGAAATACATACAGCAGAGGAACTTTGAAACCAGATTCTTCTAAAGGTTCTATCTGTCTTTAACACTTCTTATTCTAATATTATTCTACAACTAGAAGGTCTTATACAAGTGTTACACAATTATATAGTTTCCACATCTCCACTGAAACACGGATGGGATATTTGTCACTGCAAAGCTGCTTCTAGCAGGCAAGCTACAGTAACTCAAAGCAACAAGATAAACCAGGCAGATGTCAGAGCTCTCCCACTGAGTGCTTTAGTCTGAGCACTCAGTTTAGCAACATGAAGATGTTTTTGCTGGCTGCAAGAGGACTTCAAATGGCTTGTCTACAGAAATTACTTTAGAGGAATATTATACATGACATCATCCAACTACATTAAGTCAGTTCAATTACTGCTAATCAACTTAGAATATATCTGTGTAGTTATTTTTAGAGGTTTTACAGAGGTTTATTAGGAGAACATATTCTAGCACTCCCTTTATTAAGATGCCATGATGTTCAACTATTTTGAAATAGGACAATTTGATTTTGTATGTCTTTTGTGTAACATTGAGATTTCCCAACAGTTTTAACCTTTCTTATACTCCACAGGGTTAGTTACTTCTGAGGACAAATGTCCATTGATTAAGAATGAAAACATACTGGTTGCAGAGAATTTAATTAGAGGACAGACTACAGATTGCCAGGTCTAACTATCCAGGAATTTGCCTCTCCCTTTTCATTTGAAGCTCAAGAAAAACAGTGAAAATCCTGACAGCACTCAAAGCAGTAACGTTTCTTGTTTACAACACTCACAGTAACATACGGTGTGTAAAGTACAGCAAAGTTCCCAATAAACACACTGGCATAGGCAGTTTTACATTTTGACACTGGATGCTGCTGGGATACAGGACCACTGGTTTGTCTGACTGAACAGAAGCTTAACGTTTTCTTCTGTGACTTGCAGGCGGAGCAGCTCCCATGTCTGGAGCAGGGCACAAAGCCCAGTCCTCGTGCACTGCCACAGCTAAGGACAGCCAAGCTCCTTCCCCGCAGTCAGCGTGCCGTACTGCGGTGTCAGTACTGCAGCTGCACAGGGCTCTGTGCACCCCTGTGGGTACTGCGGTGAGTGCAGCTGTGCACGCAGCCTCGGCAGAACAGAGCCCACACTACTTGCTAATACGCAAAAAATAACCAGCATCACATCAGCATGGCAGATAGCGTACCATACAAACACCGAATAAGAAAACTTTTCAAATTATTATGGGAGCGGGGAAGGGGAAACCTTTTCCAACCTCTTGAGTTTTCACCCTCATTCTCTTTAGAGGATATATATTTAGAAGTTATTTTCTGCCTACCTATTCCACATGGACCTTGTCTTACCTCTCACGCCATAATAAATCAGGAGTGAATCCACAAAAATAATATTAACTTTACTTCACAAATGTTGCCTTAAGTTAAAGAGAAAGCAACTTTAAAAAAAAAAAAAAAAAAAGACTCACCTTCCCACTCTACTTCCATGCACTTTTGAGGCTAGGTTTTATTACTCGACCAACATTTTTTAAGGGTCTGTTTTGCTTTCTATACACATGTAACTCCCATTACTGTCAGTGGAAATTATGTATGCACATCAGTAGCAAAACAGACTGCAGGATATTTAGCTCTCTAAGGTATCCATGTCCCCGTTACAGTCATGTTTCAGGAGAAAAGCCAACAAATGTATTTGGAATTCTGCCTTTAAACAAACACTATTTTACAACAGACACAAGTACAAGTACTGATTCTTCTAAATGGAAGTAATACCCAAGAGAGTTCTAGTTAAACCAATGAAAGAGTGAATTGACAGCATTTATCTTTCTCCAGTATTCCCAATGTTTCAGTTTCACACAATAAAAGTGGTGAGAAATATCAGGGAAAAGAAACAAAGACGTGATTTTCCAATAAACTGTACGCTGAAATTGTAAAAAAAAATAAAAATAAAAATTACAGCAGTGCTTGAAAATAGCAAACAAGGCAATTGTGATACTTAGTTTACTAGAACTGTGTCTTTATTTACTATGTTCAGTGCATTTCCATTCGCATACCACAAAGAGCTTTTACGATATTAGATCTCTATCTCCATACAATAAGGGAAGAAACAAAGGGTGAAACGGTAGAGATTTGGCCAACAACTGAAACGACAAGGAAACCATGTTTCCTAACTCCTCATCGGACATCCATTCCACTGTAACACTTTTTGACTAGTCACTGTGATGCCAGCTCAGCAACCAGAATCCCATCATGTAGGTTACTCATTTCCACATAAGAAATCCCAATGTGCAAAAGCTCCCAACTCTGATGATAACCTGTTATTTCAAGTTCTTGTTATTTTTCACTGCATGAACAAGTCTCTTCATCTCTCCTCATATACCTACTGTTTTCATTCTAAAGCATCTATATACATAGCTCAAGTGTTCTTATATTTCCAAGCTTAACAGCAAAAAATGCACGTTGGCAGCACCATATTCATCACTGTATGCCTTCAAATCAGAGGAAAGCACTTGATTTCCAGTAAGAGCACGTCTTTTCATTCCACCACTAATCATCTGACACCACAGTGTTTTCCTCTAAACTACATTTAATTTTTTTATTTTTTTATTTTATTAAGAAATTAAACCTAATCATGAATGCAGGGCCATAAACTACAGTGTCTTTGGGCATGGGCACTTGTCCTGACAGCTTGCTTACCATATGATTACATGAGCAATCGTGGTTTCTAAAACTCTTTATTTCCTCAATGAACTTACTGCACTCCACAAGCCAAATGAAATTCTGACAGGGTCTCAAAACCAACACAAAAGGTGAGATTGAGCTAATGGGAGTTTTGCAGCTAAAATCTACAAAGCTTGATCCTATCCAAAGTTATTTCACTTCAATCACAAGGGGAAAATTCATAATAGACCTTAAGCTCCCTTTAAACACCTCTGTTTGAAAAAACAGACCCACATTAGCAGTGTATTAGAAGTTACAAATGCTAGTCTAGACATTACAGCTACAGCCTCCTTCTTTAATCTTCTCTGACTCATATATATCTGCATGCACCAGGTTGTGTTTGTCCACATGGTTTTCTTGGTAATTTGAATATCTCAAAAGACCCTGGCCTGAAAATTGCTCTATAAATATCCAGTGCATCAGTGTTACTTACAGAAGTGATTAGCTGAAAAATCTGAGCTGTTACTACCTTGAATAGGAAATAAAATGTCACTCAGCAAGCCATAAATCATGAAAGCTACTGTTTAACACCTCAACTACACTGCAAGTCAGAAAAATGTAGGCATACTATCTGGAAAAAAAAGCAAGTGTACATCTTCACTAATAAAACAAGTGATTGGTATGTTTTTGTAAACAGCTATAAGCTTTTCAGCCAATAGCTACTTTTCACAATGTATCCTTCCCTGATTTATCCTAAAATGGATGAACATTTGTTGATGTGCTCATTCAGGGATTTACTACTTATTTATTAAAGAGGATGAGTCATAAGGATTGGTCCAAGCCCTCTGAAGGCAGCAGAGTTTGTCATAACATTTGTAGAAAACTTAGTGGTTATCTTATTTCCTACCACCTTTAAAAATAATCATAAAAATAAGTCCTCCCTTTTCCCCCCTTCCAATCATTTAACGTTCTGGAACCAAAGAGAACTGCTTCATTCTCAAGTAACAACATTTTGAATTTGTAAGGGATAAGTCAAACAAATTTCTTTGGTAAAACTCTTACTTATACTGGAAATACATCTATTTTAAAATTAATTTCACCACTGTCAATCAGCTTGCAAATAAACAAAAACTCAACATAGATTTGTTGGCACATCGTATAGTTTTCTTTAAGGCATTTGTTAAACGGTGTAGCTACACTGTAATAATGCTTTTTAATGTAAATCTGTTTATTTCATTAGTGTTTTTTCCCCTATTTTCAATAAATCTCTTTTGCATGTGGTAGCAGTGGAACCACTTAAATAATACAACTCCCATTCTGTTTTACAATGACTGTGAAGGGATGGCATTGAATTTTTATTTATCTTTGGCAGAGCTGATAGAGATGTATAGCATGTTAAAATGTTTGCATTTTAACACCCACAAGCTACCATGTTTCCCTCTTTTTCACAGTAGGAATGATGCACAATGATCAGTAACAGAGTTTTTGATACATGGATCCAGCAGTTTTCTAATAAATCAAACAGCCTGATGAAGAAAGATATCTTAAGTTGCATTGTTCTCAGGAAATTAAAAATGGTTCATGCCACATGATACGTATCAAGAGTTGTGAGTAATTATAATCATTGCATAGCAAAAACATTCTACTTCATAGTTTTTTTTATAGTGTCCGTGACTATCATATCTAAACGCTGCCTAAGTAAATTACTACTGTACTCAAAGATTAAGAGTTGCTGTAAGAGAAGCATCTGGACTCCGCATCTACCTCCAAAGGGAGCTTCACAGAACAGGTGTCTCCTCTTAAATTTTGTCTTGGACACGGTGTTTTACAAGGTGTTTTAGAGATTTAAAGTAGGTTCCTCCTGTCTCCAGCCAGCCTTTTTATCACCAAGTTTCCCCATGAGCAAGGAGTTTGAGCCTGAATTTTCATGTGCTTTACTTGGTCTTGCCAGAAGCATTACGTTGCAAGAAAATCAAGGGTAACGATCTTGGTCTAGACCAAGTCCACACTCAGTAGAAATGCTTTGTTGGTCACACCTCTGCATACACAGTAAACAACATCACTTCATAGACTCAGCCTTCTCTTCTCCAAGGAGAACAAGCCAAGTGTCTTCAGCTGCTCTTGATGTCATCCCCTCTAGAACTTTCATCATTGTTGTTGCCCTCCTTAGTGCACACTCTAATAGTTTTAAGTCTTTCTTACACTGTGGCACCCAAAACTGCACACAGTGCTCGAGGTGAGGCCACACCAGCGCAGAGCAGGACAACCCCTTGCCTCAACTAGCGAGAGGTGCTGTGCCGTCAGACATGATATGCTTAATGCACCCCATGATGCAGTTGGCCCTTTTAGCTGCCAGGGCACACTGGTGACTTGTGTTCAACTTGCTGTTGCCCAGATCCCCCTGGATACCTTCCCATGGAGCTGCTCTCCAGCCTCTCATCCCCCAGTCTGTGTGTACATCCAGGGTTGCCCCATCCCAGGGGCAGAAAACAGCACTTGCTCTTGCTACATTTCATGTAGTTGGTGACTGACCAGTCCTCTAATTTGTCATGATCTCTCTCTAGAGAGATCTCTCTTTGTCAAGGCCTCTCAACAACTAATTTAGCTAATTTAGATACTAAGCTAATTTAGTATCATCTGCAAACTTGTTTAGTATGCATTCTAGTCTGGCATCCAGATCCTTCATAAAAAACATTGAAGAGAACTGGCCCTAAAACAGAGCCCTGGAGAACTATACTAGTGACTGGCCGCCAGCCTGATGTAACCCCATTTACTATAAACCCTTTGAGCCTGACCCGCCAGCCAATTGTTCACCCAATTTCTCTGAAGCAGACAGCAACAACAACTACTTGGCTGTCAGGCAAAACAACTAGCTTCTGCGTATCAGAAGCAACGTCAAGTGATGAACAAGGAAGTATGGATGGAACTGTCAAGTGAAGAGAGCTAGGTACAGCTTGTTTCTAAGAAAAATCACCCCTCTGAAATATCCTTCTATGGCTTGCTATTACATCAGACTTTCCTTGTTCTTTTGCTGCAGCTGTCTTTGAAAAGAAAATAAACCAAAAAGCAAACACAGGTGTTTACTCAAGGATCAATTCACCTGCTGTTCTGCTGCTCCACCTGCCCCGTCACCTCAATACCAGCTCCAGCCTTACAGCTGGGATGACTCATCTCTGCATGAGTACATTTTTCAATGATGCATTTTCAGGTGCTTGTTTCTGCAAAATGAGAAGGAAGGATAAAGACCTTTCCTTAATACCACATCACTTGTCCATTTTGCATCTATCTTTTACCTTCTTTTTAAGCACAAAAAAAAGCACAGTGGTTGAATCCTGTAGCCTTCTGAATGCCAGGCTGATGTGCAATTCACCCCTTTGTAATGAAAGGCATCATAATTCAAGGGCATCTGCATCATCCTCCCCCAGATAACAATTTACTGAGGCAGCGAAAGGGAAAGAGCTTTCAAAGTTTGTTGCAAAATTTTTAATCTGTGTTTGAATGGAGTTGATGGATTTCCAGAAGCAGAGTGGAGTGATCTGCTTTGAATTAGCCATTATCTTTTACATCCCTCCATGTTTCCTGTCATCACAAAAGAAGATGAGTTACCCTTTAACTTACTGTAGAATAATCTCTGACTACCAGCAAAAGGGTAGTTAATGCTATTGGCAAGGATGATTTAGGAGACTATTTCAAAGCTCGGTTAACTATAAAAACAGAAGTCCTTCTAAAACAGCCTCATTCATTCTGCATACTGAGTGTGAGGAAAGCAGAGCTTAATATTGCAACTGTTTGGAGATGTGACAGCACGACGAGAAGTGGTCATTTCTTTTCCCACCACTTTCTCACTGACAAATGTGTCCAGCTTGCTGACAGGAAAAAGTGTTAATCAACAGTTGCTAAAATATGACACCTGAAGTATATGACATCAGTGCCCAGAACTGCCCTGGACCAGATCTGGCAGGCTTAAGCGTACAGAGAGGAAATCCTTACCTTCCAGATTAATCAGACTAATCCTTACTTTGCAGATCTCCAATTTAAACAAACCAAGCCAAGTAACCTGACAGCTGCAGACAGACCAGACAAATCTTTAGTATTTGAAAAAGGTTTGATTTTAAATGTAAGCATATTTTTAAAACTCCTATAATGAAAATGGCCATTGTTTCAGAAAACTACTTGAGTCTTTTTTTTTTTTTGTCCCTAAACAGCAGCAAGTCAATGCCCTGAAGTTCAGTGGTCAGTCTGAAGCTTTTGTTTGCTTTGACTTTTTTCTTCTTGAATGGATTTTCTTATACACTGTTAAATACGCATACTATTTTTTTAATGCAAAACAAACAAACAGACAAAACAGAGGAGCAAGTAAGCACTTCATATAACATCTTTTTAAGACAACAGTATAATGACCTGCAGTATTCAAAACTGGTTAACAAAAACTTGGTTACAGAATATCACCTACAACAGAGGTTCCCTGAATTTTGTATGATGATACCTCTCGTAACCCTCATTCTTTCTCTTAGAACAACATGCACGTTTATCACCAATACTGTAATTGCAAGCACTGCTGAAATAGTTGACTGCATGGTTACTTCATGGATAACTATGGCTAACCATCGACAATGTGAGGCCAATAGTTCAAGAAACAGAGAGCAAAATGTAACATATTTTCTCTGGATATTCAGCTGCCAGGAGCACAACACAAACACCAACATCAGCAGAATGACCACCAGCATCACTGCATCATGTACTGAGCTAAAATATGACTTAAGCACCACCACCCCACAGAGTGAAACCAAGCAAAACCTACACACACTTGGTTGCATACTTGACAAGTTCATTCTTAATTTTATGAGCAACCCAGAGTTCTGCAAATGCAAAGTACCTTAAACATACCTGATTCTCCCACAGCACTTAAAAATTACAGTAACGTTAATTTAGTGAGATAAAATCAGAAAGACGTTCCATGGGATTAATCTAATTTCTAGCAGACTTATGTCAGTCTCCATACTCCCACTTCATATATTACCGTATAATATCTTGTTACTTAAATAAAGAGCCACTGCAACACTTCCATATCTTACTCCACTGGTCAGATTGCTGGTTTGAAGACCCTATTAAACATTCACCTACCTCTAGCAGTGATCATGATGTCCATCACTGACTGTCCATTTGTTTCTCATAAAGGCCAGATAGGTAAATTCTTTGCCTAAACAACTCCACTAAAATGATCAGCAATGAGGGAGTTGCCAAGGACCATATTTAAATGACTTTTAAAGACTTCAATGTTAAAGTCTCTGAGATAAATGGGGAAATACCTCCTCTTTCACATTTTTATTCCCAAGTAATTTGTGAACCCAAGTAATTTGTGAAGTTGCCACTGAATTTAGTTTTCATTAATTAATGTTGGGAAAAACTACCATGATGGAAGGAACGGAAATCACTCTCAATGTACATGTTCTCCTGAAGCAAGCATAGCAACTTGAAAAGGAAAACAGAAACTAAAAAACCCTTCTATTAATAATAGTGGCAATTTCATTCTTGTCTCAATTATTTTACCATCTGCAGGCTAAGTCTAGAGGAAAAAACAATCTTCATTAATTGATGCTAGAAAAGACTATGACCCCATTAAATACACTGGTGAACCATTATATGAAAATCTTGCCCATTTTGCTTTTGACAGTACTTTGTGCACTGACAGCTTCTTGTTTTCACCTTCACAGAGGTCTGTTTTTCCCAGTTAAGTAGATCTGTCATCAGCAACAGAAAAGAAACAAGCATTTTAACACTAACTTTGCTGGAATGTCCATAAGCATAAACATACATGGAGAAGCTGGAGTAATTTATGAATTTATGAACTACCTGCAGTAATTTATGAATTTGGGCTTTTTGTTTTATACAATTATTTTTAATTTATTCACTCTTTGCGCAACTTAACTTTTTTTTCATCTTTTCTAAAGCACCGATACATTAAGACATCTGGGGGGGACTGGTCATCCCAAACTACATATGGGCTTCTAAAAAGCACAAGCACAAAAAACTTCTGCTATTTGTGTTTCAGGGTACCCATTCCTTAATACATGAGTGTATCCACTTCTTATCTAGTGGTATCTAAGGGAAGTCTTAATTAAAATTGCCAAAAGGAGATGTCCATCATGAGCATGGAAAGATGTATTTGTGTATTCTCTAAGTCAACCCTGTAAGAATAATGCTCCTTCCTGAAAAAAGACTTAAGGCTCAAGGTTTTCTTTCTATTACAAAATTGATGGTGTTCACAAGCAATTCAAAATCAGGGGTGAGGAGGGAGATGAACAACAACATTCATCCCAAACAAAATTCACACGTCTAAAAGTCACAGATGCTGTTGACAGCGTCTATTCTCTTTATCAGAACATTTGGAAAGGTAATCACATAGCCCAGTACAATTTCATTTTGAACAGCAGTTCCACACATTTGGAGGTTTCTGTCCAAATCCCAGGGAGGTTGACAAGGTAACAATTCTGCTTTAAATGAAAACAAACTAGGATTGAATTCAGTCCTTGGAAAGGAAGAATATAGTCTATTTCTTCTTACTGATTTTCTGCCTCTTGTCTTTAGAATAGGATACAACATACTGCTATGCTATGCTGGCAACTACATGGTAAACAAGTGTCTTCAAAATGGGAAATAGGATAACATTATAGGATTGTACCAGTACCCCCCATGGTTTTATTTTGTAAAACACCATCAGTTCCTTCCACAATACCAGTGCAGCCGACCAACAGCAGCTAAGTAGCTCATGCCCTAAACTCCATTTTAAATTACACGCATTTAAACTTAAACAACTTAATTTGAAAATGCTGTGGAATTACAATGAATTTATTGTTGCAGTGAAAGACAACCGTGAAACAGAACCAACAATGAAGAAGTACAAGATGAAGTTATTTAAAGTTTATAATTTAGCAAAGATTTTATCTGCGCTGATAAAAAGGAAAACTGCAGAAGAATTCTCAGCAGCAGAAGTCAGAGACAAATGGTCCTGACAATTACCAATTAGGATTCAGGGTGTAAAACACTGATGGTAGAGTTACAATCCTGGCACTGATTTTGCACAGTCCTTGTGCTATTATTACATTCTCATTTAGTCCTAAGAGCTCCTTACCCAAACCATAAACCCAATTTAACTCTTAAGAAAATATATCCTCAAATCCTATGTCTGTTTCAGTAAGTTTTATCACTCCAATGCATTTCCCTCACTGAAGAAAAGAGCTCTGCCTCTATTCATCTGGGTGACAAATTTAGGCCATAGGCACATATAATTTTTTCAAGGCCCTAATTGGAAATGCTCAGTACCAGTGTGCGGTCCCCAACTCATTGCCTGAGATTTGCGAACTCTGAGCATGGTATTAGAACTTGATTTTTAAAAAGACAAGGACTACCACATACCAATTATATCCCCAGGGAAATTCTTGAAGACCCTGGAAACCAGAAACTCCAGAAGCTCGCCTTGACATCAAAGGCATCCAGCTCCTGTCTATTCAGCTGTTGGTGATTAACAACATACGTATTTTGAGACTGACTCTCAAATTGCATTGAACACAGACTCAAGGTATCAGCTCTCTTAAAGAGCACTGATTGATCAAACGCCAGGCATTAACTTCAGATATACAAAGATGGTATTCATCCTATTTCTTACACCCTAAGCACAAACTTGTAAGTCAGAAGTTTCCTTCAGAGGTCATCTAACTCACCCAAAGCAGGACTGACTATGCATAACTGAACTCAATGCATTCCTGTCCTACCTGTTCTTAAAATACTCCTAGTGACAGAAATCCCACAGTGACTGCAGCCTTTGTGAATAAATATTGCCAGTCATTTCTACCTTTCTTCAAAATCAGTATTTCTTGAATTTCTTGTTACTATCTTTTGCCTTCCAAGAGGTATGAAAGCCAAAATGTACTATTCAAAACTGGATACTGGGAGTATTCATCAGAAGATGAATGTCACTGTGCTAGATGGAGTTTTAGCGTAACTCCACATGGTAATTCTTGCATCAGCACCACCACCAAGGATCAACATAGAAAGAAGAAAAAATCCCATCTCGTTAGGATTCTTAGTGATAGAGCACTTCACAAAGTAAGGAAAAATCCTTGTTACCAGTCTCTTCATTATTCTGATGGTAACTACTTAGGCCAGTAAGTAGTTACCATCAGAATAATGAAGAGACTCAGTTTTTGAGTCCCAAACTCAGTTTAAGTACTTCACATACATTTCCTTTATTGTCTCCTAGAAGTCATGTCATGGACAAATAAACCCTGAAAGGCTAGAAGTACAGAATCATGTAGCTTACAATCTGCTTTTAAATTGTCGGGTAGTTAGAATATCTATGTCATGATGCCAAGATTTCCTGTGCAAAGACAAAGGGTAGAATTTTTTGGTGCAGTGAAACAGAACTCCCACCTAGCTGCATGATGTTAGAAGGCAAGGCTTCAACAATTTTTTGGAAAAATATTGTCAACATACAAACCAAAATGGAGCCTGCGGCAGACAGAAAGGGAAAGGGGGAGGAGGGGGAGAAAGAGGGAAGATAAAGGAACAAGTAAAAATCTGAGGCCTTCTAGTCTTACTTTCTTTAGACATTTACTGCCCTGAAACTTCTGGTCCAGTTTTCATTTCAAATTTTAATAGACTAAAATGTAAGAAGAGAAGTAGTTAAATAAGGACCTTTACCACAACAATAACAGGCTGGATCAATACTATAAGGAAAAAAAACATGTGTTTTTTTTCTTTTTTTTTTTGTTTTTAAACAGAGGTTTTATGGGTAATTTATGCAGCCCCTTAAAGATATCCTCCTTGCTGAATTAACAGCAATTGTTTTAAATGATGTTTTAAACATATATAAATATTATCAAATACAATAGAATCTGGAAAAATGTACAGTATAAACTCTCTCACTGCCCAAAAAAGTCCGTAGCAAAGCAATTTAGGACAACTCTTATGCTCTTCTCCAAGGCAAAAATTGAGCAAAGCAATAAAACTGTTTAGAATGCTTTCTCATTCAGAGTGTGTCAGCAATGCTGAATTGAAATGCGCAATAAAATTTATATTGGAGCTATATTGTTCGTCCCTCATCACTTCAAAACCTATGTGTTCAAAAGCAAAATTTAAACAAATTGCTTTTTTTCCTTAATTGGGATGAGTCATTGTACAGAAATCATCTCCCTTGGTCCTTTATGTCTCAGCAATACCCACAGCCTCAACAAGAGAAGCCTTTACCCTGAATTACTCAAAAGCAGTAACAGGCAATTATAATTTCTTTGTATTTGTTTCTGTATTTCTTTCCAAAGATAGTGCTTCCAAACTAGATGGATCCTTTGTATCCAGGGTGACATAGGAAGTCTGAGATATTACATTTAATTGTAGTGCGTTACTAATGCACCAGAAAAACCTGCTTTTTGGAGCCATGACAGTTGTTCATCTATGTACACAACAGAAGAGGGTTAAAAAAAAGAAATCTGTCACCTAAATGTGCAGCTACAGTTTTAACTTTGGGAATGTCTATGCAACTCAGTTTAGAGCACACAAGCCTATTTTAAAATGCTTTGCTGGGACAGGTTAATCCTAAGCACATGCCTATATTCCTTGCTAAAACTGATGCTAATACCTCAGAGAGGTGAGAATGCTTGATTAAAGGGCTTTCCAAAACAACATTCTGAATACGAGAAATGCCAAAAAAATATTTTGTTGGTGTCACTAATAATAAGCATTGAACATTTGCTCCAGAAGTTCTATCAGATCCTTGTAGTTATCATAGTACAATCTCACATGACAGAACCAAAACAGACAATGCCCTTTACCCAAATCCACTCATATTTCCCTGTCAATTTATTTTTTTTTTAGAAAAAGATCATTTTCCTAGTAAAATCCACCAAAATTTTAGGTCCTCTCCTGATTAAAGTTTTTTATCCTCTTCTTTCCACTCCCTGTTATTTATATTTCATGACCAGCACCCTTCCATCTTACAGTCTTGCAGACCACAAAGCAATGGCAATGTAATTTAGAAATATTTTCATGTAATTTGCCAGTGTCTGTTTTTATTCTTTATAAAAGAAAGCTTGATTACAGCCCTAGAGTACATACACATTTCAAATCCTCTCCTGCTTTGAGATGACTGTCATTATGTATTAATCATTCTATACTGGGTATTCCCAAACAAACATGCATAATTCATTTCAAACAAATTCAGCTATTTAAAGCCATACATGAACACTATGGGCTAAGTTTATTTAAGTCTACCTCTTCTTTGACTTTATGTTCTTTTTTATTTGTATTAATCAGAATTCTTTTGTTCCCCCTCCCTTCTGTGCCAATCCACAGGAACACTGGTGGCCAGTATCTGTCTCCGAAACACATAGCAGCGATACAAGAAGTTATTTTCAACCTGTGAAGTAATTGTTGAGGAACAGTAAGGATGGGGATTATAACCTTCAGAATCGAATCCATTCTCACCAACATTTTGTAAGCTACTCTTATGTCTTACATCCTCACTTCTCTTTGCATAAATACTTTTCAGTGTCCACTTGTAGATAATGGGATATCAAAGGCCACCTTACCAGTAAAAGCAAAAGAATCCTGACGCCAATCAGTATGGAGGTATACTCTTAACTGAGTCTACGTGAACTGCTCTACAACAATCTTGTTAGGCACCATTCTCAAAGTCTCAGCTCTTGATAAAGGAATGGCACCTGAAACTATGTATCTACTCTACAGAAAAAGAGAGAAACTTCTTAGTGCCTTTAAGACACTGCGATTTAAGTCTCATCTCCAAGACAGCTTTGGAATGGTGCAGACAGGAGTAATGGCTGCCTGCTCTAACTCAGTGGCGAAATGTGTCTGTAAGGGGTTTCTGAGCTACGTGAAATTCTGGCCTACTGATGTCTGCATGACTTTTGCCATTTCACACAAAGAGAACAGATAATCTAATTGTCCATATAAGAAAATTTGGTGTCTCTGAATTAGGAAAAAAACAATGTTTAATCCTATTATCTGAGAGTAAAATTTGTCTCACTTAGAAGAAAGCCATAATGGACACTAAAAAAAACACCCATTACAGCAACACAAGCAACTTTGTTATATCAGTTAAATATAATGTTTAATTAGTTTTCTAAATGCATACACTGAAAAGCCATTAGACAACCATTAGAAGTAATATATCCATTTTCTTTTTACAATCACCTGATTTAGTTAGCCAAATTTCTAAAGTAATTCAGTCAAACAACATTTTTGGCAATATTATCCCAGTAAAGCTTATAATTCCCTTTTTTGATTGTGATCACTACAATTTTCCCTTAAGCTTTAAAGCACTGATGATCATTTTTAGTTCAGCAGATTTACCTAGCATCTCTTTTAGGTTAAAAGGAAAACAAGAAAAAAGAGCGTCCAGTACAGTTACGGTTAGGAAATCTGACACTATCTGTGGTTTTTGTTTGTTTGTGTTTTGAAGTGATCTTTATAAAAAAAAAAAAAAAAAAAAACATTTTTGTGTTCTGTGTACATGGGGGGAAGAAGACAACGTATCTGAAGAATAGGATAGCTGTAGATACCTTTAAATGTACTTTTAAAACCCCTCTGGATATTCACTCCTCAGCTGATATACTATTTTACTGTTTATTAACAAAAATTTCTTAATAACCTTATTAACTAGCAACCTAATAAACACTAAAACTTGTCAAAAGGTTCATGCTGTAGCGAGTTTGCCAAAACATTGTGGAAGCAGCCAACAGATCTCACTGACGAAGGACAAAATCTGGTTGTAAAAATGAAGCCTCTGAACAGTTCTTACTCTACAGCTTCCTCCAGCTTCTCTGATGCTCTGTTTTTGCCTAATTCATGTGCCATTGTAGAAATTCTGTAAAGTTTTTCAACACATTTTCTTCACTTTGTGCCAGCCCCATAATACCTTGGGTTTATGTTATATACAATCAACAGTATATATGATGTGCAGAGGAGGGTTTTATTGATGGCAGCATTCTACTAAAGAGAAAACTAGAGATAGAGCGAGACACGGAGCAAATCTGTAGCACAGCTGTTAAATGAACTTGAGTCCTGATCTAACCAAAATAATATGCAAACCTCAAATCTATCCTTCTCCTATGGTAATTGCTGTATTTATCCTTGCAATGCTCCAGTTGTTTGCTTTCCAAAATGTAACAGAGTTTTAAATAAAAAAAAAAAAAAGTTCATCTGGAGAATAAAAAATTTCAAAGTTTATTTTGAATAACGTAGTGTATTTTAATGTTCTGCTTCTGCCAAACCAAGGGTAAGTAAAAAGTAGGAGCTAAGAGCAGTTCCTGACCCTGCACCACAAACATGTCAATGCTGAAACAGCATGATATGAATATAACACCTTGTTCACTTCAGCAAATTACTGTCCAAGTTAAAATCGGTTTTGCAACATTACAAATAGACGAACTCAATCAGCAGTGCTGGGCAGTTTGTTACATTTCATGAACAAGAGACAATTCCAGTTGATCACCAGCTGGTAACAACACTCTTGCTTCTGCCGGAAAACTTAAGGATACCAACGTACAAACGGAGCAAACCTGCTCTTCATTGCAGATGGACTCCAACCAACTTTTACACAAAGGGGCTCAGCAGAAAACACTGAGCTCCCCTAGTATTTTTCCCAACCCATGGCACTTCGGTGTTCGCTACCTCACGCTATCGGGGAGACAGCACCCCCAAAGGAGTGGGAGCTATGGATTCTTGCTTACTGACTTCTTTCACGTGTTGATTTATCTCCTTTTCAATATGCTGAGTGCATCAAACCATAAAGTTCCCAGATGAGATATAGAGGAGAGATCTACTGACTGTTTTCCCCCAAACAAGTTACCTCATTCCAATCCTACACAGACCAGAATTTGTACTTGCCTTGTTACCAGCCTGAGCAGTGGTGCCAGGAAATCAAGTACATCAACAAACGAACAAATCCTTTCCCTCCTGCCAAGGCCCAAAGCAGGGAGGAAGCGGGGAAAGAGGGAGTGAACAAAATACATGTTTTCTCATCAGTCCTGTCTGTTGTTTCAGTAAGAAGGAGATGAAAAATAGCAGACTGTAATGTAACACACAGATGGAAAACAGAATGCTGGCATACTACTCAATATGTATCTAGTATTCAGGTGCTGAAGCAGCACTGGCATATGAGCTGACTGCTTATGTTAATACTACAAGAAATCTTCTCTGTTAATCAAAGCTTAATGAATGTGAGTTTTAGCATTAAAATGCTGTCCTTTCATAATCTTTGTATTAATTTCCTTTACACTGTCTTTATGTTAATAACAAAACCCATGAATGAAGCCAAAGACCAGCAGCCCAACAGAATGACTGGCAGAACTAATCAAGCCAATGCTGAATATTGCCCTATAACACACAGTGAGAAGACAAGGCAAATACAGGCATCTGACGTACAGAAGGTACAGCAGAAACAACAATGGAAAGGAAGGGAATTACATATAGCACAAAGATGGGTCCTATTATCATGGTTTTAACACCTCTCCCCCCCAAAGAAAAAAAAAGAACAGTTACATGACTGTTTGTGAAATTGAAAAGGCTGCAGGTTATGAACTTAAATGCAAAAGTTTTTCTTGTGGAAGGTGAAGAACCTAGCGATGGGAATCAAGTGAGGAGAGATGCAGATGGCGCAGGCACGTTCCCCAGAAGTCAGGAAGAGTGCTGGGGTTAGCCCTGCCACCAGCTCTGTGAGTGAAGCAGCAGCTTCATGGCCACACAGGCGGCAGCTGGGGACCTGAGCGAGGGGAAGCACTGGCTCCACCAGTGGGCAGCTAGGTGCCTGGAAAAGAGATGGTGCTTAAGATACTATACCTAGGGACAGAGAAAAATAACAACATAGGAAAGAACTAAAGTCTCTTTTTGATATTTCTTTTCCTCCTAAAAAGAGAAGCGGAGGTTGAAATTTCTTCTCAACTCCTATGTCCTCTCCAAACGTGACATGCAAGATCTAACAAAGTTCCTCTTACTTTTCTCCACAGATTCCATTTTCCCTTGCCCTACAGTCAGGAATATAATCTAAAGAAAATAAAATGAGAATCACATATTGTCTGACTAGATGACTGCCAAAATGGCAGGCACACAAACAATTTATGTCTACCCAAAGCCTGGTCCTTGACTCAACTCAGTGGCCTGTGCTCCACCATTTGATCTGATTAGCAGATCAAACCTGCTAAAAAAAAATTTCAGACCTGTTTTGGTCTGAAAACATTAGTGCAGAGGTCATCTTTTTTTGGAAGAATCACATAGGTGTTTGTTTTTTTTCAAAGGAAAACATCCTTTTTCTATCAAGAAACACAAATATTACATTAAATATCTAGAGTTAGGGGAGAAGAATGTCAATATTTGCACAGTTGGTTTCTAAAGTCTGTCCTTCATCTGAATGCATGAGTTTAGCCAGAACTTGTTGTAAATTAGAACCAGTCAAAATAAAACATTAACAGTAACCCTAGCAGTATGAAAGTGCACAGTAAGAATCGGTCGCAAATAGTGCTTAAATGAATACCAGAATTAATACATTCATCAGTAGTTTCAGATCACAGTCAATAAAAGTTAAAGTTTTAAATAGCTTGTATTCAAGACCAGTTGTGTTCAAGTTGCATCCCTGCTAATTACATGTAGAAGCATGTTTCCCTTTCAATCTTACCAAACATGCATAATGCAATGCTTACAAACTTGATTTTACTGAAAATAGATCCTTTAGAAAGTACTTCCTTTGATAACAAAAATTAATTTCCAGATTAGACAATGGTACTAAGTGTATCCCACATCTCACTTCTGAAAAAATATTCATATTCATTCTATAACAAAAATCTGCATTTCTTTTAATTGATATTGATGAAACAACAGTAAGGCTTAACCCGACAAGAGTTATTGCTTTTATTTTTTGTATTTCTAGGCTGCCTCATGTCAATATCAGTGCCTGCAAGAGATTCCCACATCGCTCATGGTGCAGAAGCAGCAAGGCTGCAGCCTTTCTGCTTCAGAACATGTGGTCCAGTGCACTTCCCAAAGCCTGCCAACAGAAAAGAACCAGATCCAATCATTGCAACCAACAGCATGCTCACCAGATTGATTAATCCAGCTCACTTGGTAAAAGGCAACCTTATCCAAGTTTAAAAAATCTCTGGGTTACCTGCGAGTTCTTAAGAACTACCACAGTTCAAACCTTTCCAAAACGCCACAGGTGAGATAAACCAAAGACGCACCAACAGGAGCTGGGTGCAAGGGTATCACCATATATTAACCTTGGGTGGCAGTCCTCTGAGGCCAGGTCTAACACAGGTGAGAGAGATTTCTTCATTATGTCCAGTAAGGGCATGGCATACTCAGCATTGAAGAAACTCCGTATTTCCCCTAGGATGGAGCTCAACAAAGTTTGACTGCATTCCTTCCTCTGCCAGGGCACCGCGGCATCACACACAAGCTCTCTTTCTCAACTGGCACTCTTTGCACCTTGGGATTTTGCTAATACCCCCAAGACATAACGACTGATCTCAGTCCTCTTGTCAACTCAGCTTTTATTACATAAATAGGAATTAGAGTCACACATCTAAACAATGTGAAACAGTGCTTCTCTAGCAGCAGACACCCATACGACATTGCTAATATGCTAGACTTCTTGCAATGACTATGAATACAATTACTCTGAAGTGCGATCTAAATGTATACAACTTTTCTTCCCCATGGTTTTAGTAAAAATTAAGGGGAATTGAGCATGAAGCCTCACCAGCCAGAGCTGAGAGAGTAAACAAAAATAATATTTATGGTAAGTATAAGCAAGTGGTATTAAAACAGAAATCTACTTGGCAGTCTGTCCAACTCAAATTAACTTTTGTAATAGTCTTCCAAGCTATGGAGGAATCCAAGAGTTAACACTTTATGGTCATGTTAATAACAAGTCTCTCACTGAACTGATATCCATCTGCTTAGGTCCAATACTTAAAGAAAGGTTTAGATATCTACCTGGAGTAGGGAGAAGATACAGAGACAACTCCCTTCCCCACCCAGTTAGAAAAGTAAAATCAAAGACAGTCCAATTGAAAGGGATACATTGGAGGAGAAAAAACAAAACAAACAACAAAAAAAAAAAAAAAAAAAAAAAAAAAAAAAAAACATAGGAATAAAGCAGATTAGGAGGGTGGTCTAAGCATCCATTATGTTTAGTACACATAATATTCTGGGGGATCACAGCATGGATAGGAGCAAGTTCATCTGACCAGCTTAAACTGAAACCAGTGAAAATTACTTTCAAGCAAATGCACGTGCGCTATCCAGACTAAATAAACCATACCCCTCAAACTGAAGATCCTAGGTAGATTACATTTATCTTAGTTCTGCCATAAACATGAAAGAAAATGGATTTGCCATAAATACAAAGATAAAAGTACAGCAGCATGATAGATCATCCATTAGCAATACAAGTATGGCTAATTCTTCCTGACAGTGAAACGACTTGGGATACAACACATTCTATTTATTTATTCATTTTTAATAAGTACTTAGACTTTGCATATTCTACCTATTTTAGTCGCAGACATCCTAGGTCTGAGCAACGGAGAGTTTTTATAAAGATCAGAGGATGATAAAAATAACATACCAACATGAGAAAGAGTAGGGACAACTGAAATATTTTAGCATAGAAAATTAAAAAAATAAAATAAAATAGAGGGTTTGCAACCTCTTTGACTTACAGAGTAGTTTAAGATGGGGTGAACTACTATAATTAATTTGAAACAATAATGAGAAGCAGCAAGCTGTTGCACTTTTCACAGAGAATCACAAGTATAGAATTAATATTGCACGGTGCTCCGTTGTTCCAGCTGGCGGACTACTGGGCTGGTTTGGGCTTTGCCTTTTTTTCAGAACTGCATTTCTGGTCTGCAGGGTTGTGCTGCGTTCTCGAGCAAACAACAACTTTGATTTACTCATGTAAACACCAGAAATGCATTGGCAAACATCGCCATATGGAAGAAACAGAGATATAATGGGGTTTCTGTTTACTTTAGAAAGTTGACATCTGTGGATAGCATCATCTAAGTTACGATTCAATAACTTTTCATCTTTTGGTCATTTTCACTTATCAATCCAATCCCAATTTAATTTGACGACGCATAAAGCCCTGGGAAGGGGACAACAGAGAAGGAGCAATCTTTCGAAACTTAAAATAGGAACGCGCTTGAATATTCTTCCCTTTCACATCATAAATTTAAAGAAGAAGGAAACTCACATCTGTTCTAACTTAGCTTTAGAGCTTAAAAAGCAAAGAAAAAGTATTAGGGGTTTTCGTACCTCGTCCGCCTTTTGGCAAAGGTTGGCGGAGCCGGACCGGCGGCCCCGCAGCCCCGCAAACTCGCCGGGGGACCGGCTCTCGGGCACTTACCTCCGCAGAGCAGGAGGAAGCCCGCCGCCCGCCCGGCGGAGGGCATCTTCCCCGCTGCGGGCTCTCAGTCGGGGCTGCCCATGGCCCGGCCGGGCACGGCGCTGCTTCGGGACGGACGGCGCCGGGCTGCCCCCCTCCGCCGCTCCTCCTGCAGCCGCCCGGCGGCCGGGAGCGAGCTGCCCGTGCCCTCCGCGCTGCCGGCGCCGCCGGGGCTCTGCGGGGAGAAGCCCGAGTCAGCGGCTGGGCTCAGCCCCGCGCCCCCCAGCGCTGCCCGGCCGCCGGCACCGCCCGGCTGGGGCCAGCCCCCGGCCCCTCCTCCGCGCCGGGGCGAGGCCGCTCCGCTCCGCTCCCCTCCGCGCTGCCCGGCCCACCCGGGACCCCCCCGGGGCCGCCCCGCGCCCCGCCCCGAGCATCCCCGGGGGCTGCGGGACCGCCACCGCCACCTGCACCGGGGGTCTCCGAGCCAGCCCCCGGCCCCCGGGGGAGCGGCGTGAACGCACCAGGTGCGAGACAAAGCAGGGACGGGCGCTGCGGCACCAGCACGCATCCGAGCGGCCGCCTCTCTCCCCCCCCCACCCCCCAGCCGAACACATTAAACGTGTTGAATAATTAATCCTGGGGAGAGGAGACGATTTTTGCTTGATGGTAGGAGGATGCTGAAAAGAGATGAGCTCCACCTGGCAGGCGACCAAAGTAAGCCGGAATGCGAGCATCCCGCTGAGCGGCGAAACGCCACTTTTAAACCGCAAGCGGGAAAAAAAAATAAAAAAAAATTAAAAAAAAAAAAAATCGAGCCAATGCAAAAACACCCTTCAACAACTCAGCGACAGGTCTGCTGAGAAGAGCAGCCCCAAAAAGCCGCCGCTAACAGCCCCCGACCTGAGCATCGGGCGCAACGCTGCGGGACCGGCCTCCGGCCGGCAAAACAGCGCCGGGTCCCTCCCGGCCGCGACCCCGGCCCCCAGCGCTCCCCCACCCAGCCCCCTCCCCCGGGCAGCCCCCGCAGCAGGGACCCGCCGGGAGCAGCGCCAAAGGGGGCGCCCGGACCTGCGAGGAAGACCCGGTCCCCCCCCTCGCCGCCTCTCCGACCTGCCGGGATTTGGTTCCCCCGCTCCCCGCGCTGCCGTCGCCTCGCCACGGCAGCGCTGCGCTAGAGGTCTGCCTGTCCGTCTGTCTGTCCGTCTGTCTGTCCGTCCGTCCGGACGGCAGCGCTCGGACGCCCAGCAGCGGCTGCCGCTCCGACCGCTCCCTGCCTTCGCACTTCGAAACGCCCAAGCGAGAGCAAGGAGGCGCGCACGGTGAGAGATGCTCAGCCTCTGTAATTTCACCTAGCAGAGACCGCCATCGATTACTTCAGATACAAATCATACCAATTTCTCCCTCTTAGCCTGGCAGGGACTTCACTTAAAATACCCAACACTAACGGGCAAAACATAAGGAATTACCCCATAGAACTAGAAAAAGAAAGAAACCTGATTTAACTTTTCTGTACCTCCATCCAGCATTTCCATGCTCCTCACATCACCTTTGGGAAACAATAACCCAAGTGTAAGCACACCAAAGGGTAAGAATTAAGTTGGGATGAATACTAGTGACCACCATAAATTAATTGCATTTGAAGCTGCCTGATGGATAGCACAAATTAAACTTCTGGTTACTTACTCCCGCGGCACAAGTGTTTGTGGTGCTTGCACAGATGCTGACAGGGGGACCTGAGAGGCATTTTTGGGATGTCTCCGTAAGCCACGGGAAAGGCTATAGTCAAGAAAGCAACATATAAAACATTAACATTAAATCAATGCTTTGAGGCGAAACGTCTTACGTTTAGTTGAGCTTTATCTTAAATCATATTTAAAAGCTCACACTGTATACAAATCAATATTGATGCCATCTAAAATACACCACTATCATCTGCACTGATAAATGCCAGTTTCCATCCAGGACAAAGTGACTTCTTGGAAGAATTTCAAGGACTTCCAATCTCTTCTGGCATCTCAGCAACTGAAGCCAAAGCTGTACTCTTCTGCCAACTTCAGGCTCTGCTCCAGCGCATTAAGACTGGTTTAGGATGCCATCATGTTCGTCATACAAGGAGCAGAAGTAAGGTCACCACAGTAATTTTTTCATTTGATTTCCAGGCTTTTAAGTTAAGCAGATTTATACCTTTTTAGAGTATCATAGCTTACATACAGCACACATGGGATAAGGTTGCCTATCTGGATGAGAAAGGGACTAAACATTAGTGCCTTCATCATTCCAGCTGGCATGACCATCACTTTAATGTTAATGCAGTCACTGTCCTTGATGGAGCTGTTCTCCTTCGTGTCCTCCAGCACCCTGGCAAGCCTTCACTAAGGAAAAGTGAGGGTGTACTGAGGACACGCAGTTTGACCCAAAAATACAGCCTACCACACAAAATATGGTAAGACATAAAAAGGCAAAACTAACTTAACGGCAACATCTTGGGGATCTCTGCAAAAGTCTACCAAAATAGAATTTCCCCCCAAAATTCAAACTTCAGTGGAAAACAAAAACTTTCCTGGCCAGCCCTGTTTCCACAGCAATGAGGAGGTCCAATACAGACTGAAGCATCTGTCCTTGAGTTTACTAGAGGAACACGAGCCTATGCCAACACCCTCTTTTATGCATTGAGAATCTTGCTCAGATATGCATAAAATGCACATTTGTGTCATTCACCTGATTTTGTTGCCTGAAGGCCTTTTGAAAACTAAAATCAAAATCAGCGCTACTAAATGGAGAATAAAAAGCTAGGTGTCCTTAACTCTCCAGACAAGCTCGAGCTCTATAATGACACCTCCCATCACTCCTAGCAGAAATACTTTGGAAATAAATTGACACTTTCCTGCAGGCTGGTGCAATTGCGAGACCATAGCTCACAGTCATTTATTTCTGCTTTGCTTTGAGTCATTCGTTTGGCACAGCAGACTGAGCTATTAAATTATTGTATTTTTTTCTTCTATAAAGGCACCCTGAGATGTCTTGATATGATAATGCTTCCTGAAACTGATGCTAATTGATAACTGTTTCATGGCTTCATCAGAAGCCCTAGGTCATGCTCAGTTAGCATCAAGACAGGACACCTTAGGACAGTTCCACCTTGTCACGCTTTCCAAACAGTCACAAATGAACACCGAAACATTTTCATAGAAGAAACTCCTCCTAGAACACTGTGATCAACATCTGACTTTTGATCATTTCAGGATTTAAGCATTTTTTCTCCACACTTAAGGGCAGTTGTTACAGAGTCTCAACTACTGTTGTTGGCCACTAGGAAAATATTATTTTAAAATGTGTTTTTGTTGTTGTTCTTTGTTTTTTAATCCTTATTATCATTTAACTCTACTTTGTGGTCAAATTGACACGTTATAACTAGGATGGCACAAAACAGATCCTGACGTAGATCTAATGGTAAAAGGACAGATCAAATTTTCATCCTGACAATCACAAGGGATTTATCTGCACGCTGCATAACATACTTAACTCAGGTTATTTACATGTTCCTCCACAGTCCAGGGGTTTCAATTTCTTATCATTCTGTCTGGTCCTTTCTTCCCTCCCTACTGCATACAACTAACTTTTAAACTGCCCAGCAATCCATACCACCTACTTCTAAGAGCCATGCGTTCTCCTGGAGTGCTCACCCAGAAGTGCTATTAAATGTTCAGAAAGCCTCATTACCACAAGAAAGCAGCAAACCCATGCTGAGGGATGTCTCCATCACAGCACCTGGAGAAGGTGACCAAGAAGATAATTTTTTTGCCTTTAGGAGGAAATAAATCCTTTTTTGTGCAGAAAGAAATAATGCCACCAACCGTCCTGGTCTCAAGAAGTTAAAGTAAGAGCTCCACATAATCCAACACATCAATTTCATGGCAAAACAGGGTTCTTGTGGAAACACTGACAAGCAACTGGCGAAAGCAGAGATGTTGTATGAGGGAAATCAGAACGGCACATCATAAGCCTCGGCTACACTATGAAGGATCAAAATATTTTAGAGACCTGACAAAGCTGTCCCTCTTGTGAGCTGGCTGCCACAGGAACTGCTTTCATCAGACCCCACTGCTAGTTCTTAGAGTAACATCTTAAGTTCCTCCAACAAAAAAGTACTTCACATCACTGCCTATATAATATAGAGCATTTGAAAAAAACATTCATTTGCAACAATGTCTGATTTCTGGCCATCAGATTGTTTCACTAAAAGCATAAGCTTAAAGTATCAAAACCATTGTGAAATAATAGGTCACTGTCATCTGTTTTCTTGGGCAAAAGAAAACTAGTCTGATGCCTTCAGAAGTCAGTAATAACGTAATTCTCATATCTTTGATTTATCTGAAACTTTCACCTGCTTGACTGTACTGCTGCAAGTGCATGTGAATGCTCAAACTTTTCCACGCAAAGGTGAAACAAGTTCTTTGAATACTTGGGAGCAATGTGTGTTTTCACGTTTCTTTTCTATGAAGAAGCTCCTGCTGTTTTGCATTTGTCTTGTTACTTTAGCCCTCAAAACAGAGAATTACACTTCAGTTTTAATATCATTGCTCTAAAATCAGTCCTGGGAGCACCATGAATACTACTTACTGTATCAACTAAGAGGCATATGTACATGTGTTCCCTGTGATGCACACTGATGCTTAACTACTGTGCTTTCTGCACAAGTTTCAAAACTCAGAGTTTAATCCCAATCTGAATTTTCTATGCAACTGTGGACCCACGGGATTACAGAAGCATGACAAAACTGGATGAAAACCTCTCACAGTGACGATGCACACCGCCCCATGCAAGACACCCTGCCACACTGCAAGGCTGATGATGTGCACATTGCAGGGCATCCAGCAGAGCTGTGCCGCAGCTGCCAATCCACTGCCACAGGAATATCCCCCAGCTAGTATCAGAGAGAGCAACAGGGCTGATGACTCATGATTATCTCATTTGCACACACAGCCTTTTTTTTTGCTTGGAACCACACTATAACATACTCCCAACAGTTGTAACCCATAAGCACCTTGGCATTGAGGCTCAACATTTATTCCATTACTCAAGAGGCATAAATTTCCCTGAGGTATTAACAGGCATCAGTATGATAAATCTCTACACATCAGTATGAGCAGTGGAGTTCTTATGAACTTTCAAGACCGGATTTTTCTAGCTTTTAAACAAACATTTTGAATCTGCCTGGAAACATTATGAACACGCACAAGAACATTCACACACTCCCCATCAGAATTTGAATGGTAGGGGGTAGATGTTTTTCCAGAAGTTGCAGTACAACTAGTAAGAGAAATATATTGAAACTGGCAGCTGATAAATTAAAACCAGCTAACAAAATATAAAATGTCCTTTGTTAACTCTTCTCCATATTGGTTTGCAGTAGATAATATACTATTATGATCACAATGATAAAACAGTTATTTTTCATTCTTATTTCTTAGCATTTGGTGTTAAATATAATAGCGCACCTGAGAAATGTGACACCACAATTCCCTACTTACTCATAAAAAAACAAAGCCCAGACAATGGCCAAAGCAAGTTTCTTATCTCTGCCTAACTAATGTACCCATATAGTGACCTGGAAGAGGTGAATGTGTTAGAGCATCATTCTATTCAACATAGACCTAAATACTGCATTTTACAACTCTACCAGAAGCATGTATATGACCCTACAAAATACTGCATTACCAACTGTAGCAAAAATAATAATAATAATAGCCAAATAAAGCAGTGATATTTCCTAAGTGCCCAGCAAATATTTGTTAACCTCAGCTTCCGTTTTCTTTCTGCCTTAAATAGTATACTTTGCTACAGTGAACTTGAAAAGATGACCTCTGACTACCGTAAAGGTTTCAAACCTGAAAAGCAAATATATTATTATATCAGATAGTACAATTTTTAAAATAACCAATAATGTAGAGAAACCTCTTAAAAATATACACATGCTTGAAGTTCAATATGAAATGTAATTAAATTAGACTGACAAAATGATATTTTCCTTGAGCAGTATAAAACCTGAATTGCTTTATGTTGAACAACAAAGCCCTGAAATCTTTTCAGCTTTACCTTTGCCACATGGATACTGGGAAGAGGCCCCAGTCTTCTAACACAGACATCTCTGTATGTGGGAGCTAGAAGAGACTTTGCAGCCACACTGCTCTTCCATTGGGTTGTGCAGCTCTGTAGGTTTGTTACATGCCGCAGTGCCATTGGCAGTGACACCTGAAGTCACAGATGGGGTTCTGCCAGAGTCAGCAGTCTTCAGTCCTAACGGGATACCATGTGGTGAACCAGGTGGTTCGAAAAGCACGACAGCTGCTGACTCGCCATCCTGCATGGGCTCCCATACAGACTGTGCCTAAACAAAATCCACAGCAGAGCTTTATGCAGAGCCCAGGACTAAGGTTGCTAATGTTCTTACTTTAACTATGACTCCATCATCACCCATGTCAAGCCTCTGCATTGTCCCGTTTACCACCTGACAGAGCTGAGGAACTGAGCTGCTGTAGTCCCTCCTACAACCTTTTTAACCTTTTTTGTGGGTAAAGTAGCTACAACTTCTTGTGGTGTAGGATATTTATCCACCAAACCAGGTGCACAGATCAGGCATGAACTCTCAGGTCACTGTCTTCCACAAAAGAAAGCACTGATATCAGAAGTCTCAGATGTTGCTACCCCTATGCTCCAGAAGAAGAAAAAATGCACATCTGTATTTTTTTTTTGTAGGGCAATGGTTTTATGGTAATAGCAGGCAAAGTCCCCAGCTGGTGTAAATTTTCATAGGATCAGAATGGAGCTATACCAATAATGTATAAGGGGAAATAGTGACCAAATATTTTTCAGATTGCTAAATCATCAAGTCAAATTCTGCAGGAGAAGAGCTGACAAAATCATGACCACAATTCAGTTACAAATGTACGCATGAAAACACACTGAAGTTAATGAAGAGAAGATTGCATTCAATGGAATAACAATTAATTTCATCATTATAGGAATTAGTATAAAAATATCAGATGCAGGACTTACAAGGGACTTCACCTCTAAATTAACCTGTATTGGGTTAAATGATCTACATAATCTGATTTACTTTCAGCACTGTATGTTACAAAATTGTAATCATTAGAAACCAAGAAATACGATTCTAAGCTAATTCAAGAGATCTGCATTTATTCTAAAGTGTGTCTTTAAATATATGGCATCGTGGTCATAAAAGAAAGCACTCAGGTAGTCAGGTCACACATCTTCATTTGCACCATGCTTTACAGAGGCACGTTTGCCCTTGTGTTATATCAATCTATCAGAATGTGCTTTTCTATTACACATGACCACAGCATCTACATCTAAATAACATATTATTAAAAATGAAATCAAGAGCTTGCCTGTGAGAAATTGTGAGAAAGGAGATGACCCATACATTTTTTATTTGCTCAGTATTATGACTCTTAAGTCTTATTCGGGAACTAGAAATCTGTGTTTGAAGCAGTGGTGGAACTGATAAATTTCTGGCATCCATCCCAAAGATTTAGCCTCAAAATAACATACCTGTGACTAATACAGGACTCTGCTTCATTCTTCCTGTGCATTGACTAAGGCCTGAGTGCCGTAAACGCAAGAATACATGACGGCCTGTCAAATACTCTGCACGAAAAGGATGTACTCAGGTTGGAAAGATAAACTTTGAGTGCTTAATACTTAATATTGTCCCTGAATGCAAGCTTTTCTAGTACATTATTTCCTAAAATATTTATTAAACAATATTTAAGAATTGCACCATATGGAGACACAGTGCGTGCTGCCCATGTTACCACAAAAGTTTAAATGACTGAAACCAACAATTCCAAAGCAAAATGGAAATCTATCGGACTAGTTTCTGTAGGTAGATACAATATATAATTATACATGATGCCAAGCATACTAGTATAACCTGTTAATCCTTAAATAAAAAACAAACAAACAAACAAAAACACTACACATGCACAAAGAAAACCATGATTAATGCCTCCCACTTTACTAAGGAATTTGATTGTGATTTTAATTTCTATAGGACCAGAAAGTTATCAGAGTGATTATGACCAATAAAAGGACAAACGGATGCTACATCATGGTCAGCCCAGTAGAGACTCACCCCAAGACAAGAGGTTCCCGACCCTCTGACATGGCCCTAAGACTCTGTAGAATGGAAAACACATTATGGACAAATGGACTATTCTGAGATTTTAGTAGGAAGTCTTCAGAAAGGGCTGTGTGTGCAAGTTCCTTTAGTTAGAGGATTAACACACAGGCAGATACAGGATGATTTTCAAGGACAAGAGATAAACCCAGTTCTCTCTTCCCTTAGGTCACTATTCAAAATGTCCATGTCATGATAGCTTTTCAAATTAGACACAAAGAGAATTTGCTACCATTTGTTTTAGAAAAGGCAGACCAATCCATAGGGGCAAAATACTATGGAAGTTGTATTTTGGGGAGAGGAGATGCCAAGCATTGCAGCTACTTCTTAACTAGCAGGAGAATCTGACTGCAGTTTCTCTAGTACAAAAAGCAACAACAGCACAAGATAACTTTATTGACTCTGCCTTCAATATACACATTATAAAAATAATATAAATTGCTAAAAAGAAGTATTTTTTTTTCCCCAGAGTTACAAGTCAAATCACTTCACGTATTTAGTTTTTCTGTTTTCAGATGGAAGAAAATATTTCTGTTTTAATAAAATTACACCTACATTTGCAC
This sequence comes from Anas platyrhynchos, assembly GCF_047663525.1. NCBI lineage: Eukaryota > Metazoa > Chordata > Aves > Anseriformes > Anatidae > Anas > Anas platyrhynchos. The sequence goes on from NC_092592.1 coordinate 15,339,484, forward strand.
ATACGTTGAAATAATGTAAAACCTTAGAAGTTCATTGTAGTATTCCTTTGTGTCTTGACTTCCATGACCTTAAGAGTAGGAATCAGAGCCCAAGGGAGAAAGTAAAGAGGAGCTTTAAATGCCTAAAGCTGATAACCAGAAGTAGGTTACTGTCCTATTTTTAATTTATGCATATTACAAGATGAGGTGACATTCATGTATATGTCTCCTATTATCTATAGCTTGGCAGTTTCTCTTTTAAGTTAGTAACAGAATTTAAGTAGCTCAGCTGACTGTGCTGTGTATTTGGATTGTAGACCATCCTGTATATTAGCTCAGAGAAATTTGTCTTGGAATTTCTCTGAAGCAGTATATATGAAGGAAACAGTTTCTTGTTTCTAAGTCATAACTATGTGGTAGCTCACAGTAATTCAAGACAGCTGTTTCAGTGTTGTTAGCAGGTACAGCAACATTTAACTAAAACTGAAAGCTCAGTAAATACAAACAAGGCCATGCAGGTGGTGTTTGATGAAAGGCAATAGCTGTGGAACAGGCACACCACTCATTAATTGGAAGAGATAATTTTGGACTGCTGGTTTTTGTCTCTTAGAATCTGGCAAATACAATTCATGAGATATGATCTGAAATTATGCTTTTTACATTACACTTACTACACTGGAACATTATTCAGTTAACACCTGGAAGAGACTGGTTTGGCGGACCCAGGTAAACAGAAAACAGGTAAATCAATGCTCTATCAACTTGCAATCACCATTTTTACAGATCCAATATTTTTAAATTAAGCCAGACCTTTTCAGCCCTCCTACAATACATCTCATGTAAACTAGGCACAGCTGGTCTCTGTACCAATAAATCAACTGTTGAAGGCGTAACAAAATATACACAACTAAGGCAGAGAGAAGACAAAAGATTGTGATTGAAAGAGAAACCGTGCAGTGAACCTAAGAAGTCAATTTAGAGAGTCTTGACATGTTTCATCAGCACATGCCTAGGAAGTGCTCCCATGGGGAAGGTAGTTTTTGTCTTAATTTTTCCGTGTGTTCCTTCCTGAGCAAATGCTTTGCATCAGGTATCACTGAATGAAAAGGTTGTCCAGTTTAAAGAAGACCTGCCATCCCTGTAACTAGTGATGGTGGAGACTAGAAGAAGTGAAATTTTAGAGCAGAGAATTGTAGAGATGTTGATGTACAGGGTGTTGACTTCTGCAGCCAGGAAATGCAGCCACACAGGCGGGCTGCCTGAAGTCATGGTATGGCCAGAGAAGCAGCATGAACTGATGAGGAGTACCTGTATAATACAGTTTGTCTCCCTATACATTAGTAAATACTAGCATATTATTTTGGAGGGAAT